>NC_139046.1:18021653-19375463 GCF_965140915.1 Aythya marila
AGGCGCAGGGCCCATCCCAGCAGACACTTGCTCACGGCACTCCACGTCCCCCATCTCTTGCAGATGCTGAGTCAAGCACTCATGGCTGTAGGAGCAGCCTGATCTGGATCGGCAGCAGACCCTTAGGCCAGCTTCTGTGTTACGATCTCAACTGTGAACGCTGCAGCCAGGCTGTCAGGGAGAGGCAGCAGCGGCTTCTTGCCAGGCAGGCCGGAGCCTCCTGCTGTCCACACTCCTCTTCAGACTCCAGCAGCTCCTGTCAGCACAGGGCCACGGGCAGCTCATTCTGCCCTGCCAAGCTAACATCCATCAGATCCTGGTGGCAGCCAGTGTTGCGGAACAGAAAGCAGAGGAGACCCTTTCCCCAGTGTGCAGCGATGCCCCAAACAGCACTGAAAATCCATGGGGCAACCACACTCCCCTGCGATGCTGGGTCTCTCAGATGGGCTGAGGAGCTTGCCAAGATGGCTCCCAGGCACCACGAGGCTGGCTCGCCCCCCATTACAGGCTCTGACACAGCTGACAAGGACGGCAACCTGCCCGCTGGTGCGGATCCTCATCCCATGAAAAGGCTGGAGCAAGGACTGGGCTTCTGGAAGCTGCTGCGCATGCACACCCTGAGGAAGTCCATAGAGACCAAGCTGGGAGCCCTCCCCACCATGGTGCAGCACTCCCACAGGAGGTACACATACAGGATGGCACGCCACACAACTCCCACACCGCTGCACTCCCATCCTGCCCCCTCCTACTTCTGCTCAGCGGAGGCTCTGTTCCTGCATGAGGACGTGCGGGAGTTCCTGGAGATGCACATTCGTGAGAAGAAGCTGCGCCACCAATGGGGCTTGCCTGCAGGGTCACTGAGAGGACCCCAGGCACTGCCATCTGTCTCCTAACAGCAGTGTGCAGGTCTCCACGTTCAGCACCACCCTCAAGATCCAGGGTTGGGCACCAGGAAAGCAGGTGTCCGATGGAAAATGTTCCCTGTTGCCGAGGGACAGAAGCTGTGAGGGAACGTGGAGGCCTCCCCATCACTGACTCTTCCTATTCCTGTTAAATCCATTAAACCCATTCCTATTAAATATCCACCTCTTCTGGGCAGCTGCACTGATATGAGTAGAGATGTCGGGGAGGGCTCTGAGGCTCACCATGGTGCCAATGAACCAGGGCTGTGGGATGAAGAACATGGCACCCCTAACCATGCTGTCCACCTCAGCAGAGTGGGACTTCCAGAGAGCAGCCCCTATGCAGGGCTCATGGGACCATTTTGATGTCCCTCTTTGGGCTCTTGCCCTGGGAGCACCGGCAGTGAAGTGAAAGGCAGGCGCAGGATGGCTCTGGGAGAGCAAAATCTTAGCTGTCCCCATCCTCATTAGGCGACACCACCTCAGGGTGCCAAAGGGAAGAGGAAGTCCTGATGCGGGCAAGCAAATGAAGAGGGGATCACACTCACATTGGATCTGTCTCTTAACACATGGCCCACGAGAGGAAAGGGGCTGGATCCTCATCTCTGCTCAGAGCAGAAGGAGGTGTCTGACAGGACAAGGGGCAATGGCCAGAAAATGGAGCACAGGAAGTTCAGCACCAATACATAAAAGAACTTCTTAATGGCGAGGGTGACGGAGCACTGGAGCAGGGTGCCCAGGGAGGTTGTGGAGTCTCCTTCTCTGGAGATGTTCAAGGCCTGTCTGGACACCTACCTGGGCAGCCTGCTCTAGGGAACCTGCTTTGGCAGAGGGGTTGGACCCTGCCAAATCTCTGGAGGTCCCTTCCAACCCCTACAATTCTGTGATTACCACTCTGGTTGCCTGGAGAGTCCCAGGAGAAACCCCTGTTCTCAAGCTCTGTACAAGAGTAGGAGACTTCTCCAACCTTGCTGGCAGTGCTGCAGATGGCAGGAATGCATCTGTGTACTCAGAGATGCTCTTGCTTACCATTCGTGTATAGCAGCCACCATCATCTCTGTGTTTGTGGCTGCTTTGTAAACACAAGGTCCTCTTCCCTTCAAGGATGGATTTGTTTTGGGAAGATCTCACTGTGTTTTTGTCTGTGGCTGTAGTGACTGGGCTGCAATGAGAACAGTGCTCCTTCCTTCATGCAGTGCTGGTCCCCACCAGGACACAGAGCCTGGGGTCTGCCCATCTCTAGCCCACCAGCATCACCTTCCCTGGCTGCCTGTGAGGATGGGAGCTGAGATGCCAGCTTGTGATGAACAGTGAAGGACATCATGATAAAATGCAGGTCACTGCTTAATACATGTGGGCAGGGCAAATGATAACCAGCAGGCACAGGCTGATAGCTTCTACCTGAGGAGGAAGAGAAAGAAAAATCATGTTATCGCATTTAAATGCAAGCCAAATGCTCGCCCACAGTCATTTTCAGGCAGAAAATTTAGGTGTGGTCTTCAGCCTTTTCTATTTGTATCACAGATGGTGAATACATTAACCAGCTCGTCCCAATTTTTAGCTGTGACTGTGTATGTTTCCTACACATATTCCTCCATTTGCAGAGACTTCCAGTACAGGTGTTATTCCCCACAAACCTGAGCTGGTAGGGAGTCACAGTCATGTGCTAGTGATGTAAAAAGTGGGTCATGGCAGATGTGGTAAGGTCAGGGTTTGTAAAATCATTCCCTGTCCCTCCTGTTTCTTATAAGATCTCTTTTTAAAAACCCATGTCTCTCCATAGAGTGATTCTACCTTGTCGTGTGTACAGCATCTTGTATTACCAAATACGAGTGTGGAATCCTTGCATCACTGTTGTATAAATGCCGTTAAATATGTTCTTGATTTAGGAGAAACAAGATTGTGTCTCTCTCTGTTCATATCCTAAGATCAGATCTCTCACATTCTGGATATTTAAATCAATTTAATAAAATAAACAAATAAAGTAAATAAAAGGCTTCACTAGAAAATAACACATTTTTATGCATTTCAGTATAAAAAAAAAATATGCAAAGAGCAAAGAAGTTTCACAGTTCCAGAAATAATTACAGTTACATATTTGTTCTTAATCTTCAGGTCAATCTGGAGCACTAATGTGCTCAGTCAGAAAATTCAGTTGATCAAAGCAAACCTTAGCTCCCAGCTTAACATTAAAAACTAAAATACAATATTGTTGACATAAAATAAGCAGGCATGCCCTAGAGGTACATACGAAATGTCACAGTTTCATAGAAGACCGAATTTAGGATGATACTAACATGAAATACAATGCAAAACATGTCAATAACAGAAAATAAAAAGCCTTTTCTAAGATGTGCTGCCTGTTCCATGCTTATATATATTTTTAGAGAGGGACTTACTGTTCACAAAGGAAAGACTACGAAAATATGTATGTGAAAATATACAACAGCTTTTAGCTGTTAAAAGCATTGCAGAGAATTCGGGAAAGACAAATATGTGCCTATTTTTTCTGTTGGGGGGTGGCTTTGCATAAGCATAATTAGGAACCTCAGAGAACAGTTTATTTTAGGGCAAGCCAAGGACTGAATCAGGGAGTCACTTTTTATCTTATTTTACTTCACTTCTTTCTGGACCACTGCCAGGACCTGCAGGACTCCTGTCTGCTCGCTGCCGCTGCTGCTCGCTGATTATTTCCCCTTCTTGCATAACCCAGTCCCAGCCCCAAAGTCTAAGGCATCAGGCACCGCAGCAGTCAGGGGGAGTCAGCGTGCTTAACCAGACCTCCTAAATAATTCATGCTCCTTAAATGCCACCAGTGCTCATTCCCGGACACCCGCCATTTCGTGAGACTCCTCCGGGTGTCTTGCAGTGGCAATGCTGATGCCTGGCTTGTGTCCCCCTGACCTCCTGCAAGGGAGGGAGGTGAGGAGCCACTGGGAGGGAGCTGGGGCTGCCAAAAGGCTCCGCATCCTGCTGCAGCTCTCTCTCCTGCCCTTGGAGAAGGGTGGGCAGAGAGGTGAGATGTGCACAGGGAGTGGGAAGGCGGCATGACAGCCAGACTTGATTTGGACTTGGTTTTGCCCTCTGGAGATGCTTGGGATCTGCTGTCTCACAGGTTCTGCCCCATCCAAGACCCGACACTGGCCTGGGGACAGGCAGTAGCTTCTCCCACCCGCTTCTCTGTGTCAGCATAATAAATTCCCATCACTTCCAGATCCATTCAGGCTTTCCCAGTGGAATCAATCATTTTTCAGTGACCTCAAGTTTCACACAGATCCAGGGACTCTGGTTCAAGTGCGCTGTGTGTTTTTAGCAGTTATGGTCCCAGGCTGGCTTCAGAATAGCTCCGACGGACTTGGCTGTGTTTGGATTTCCATGTCTCTGGTGGAGATGGCAGTGTTTAAGCATTAATTTGTTCTGCTTGAGCTTGCACAGGAGGCAAACACAGAGGTCAGCCTCTGCCACGTTGAATCATGAGGGCCTCTTAGTTCTGCCTGCCCGCCTGCCTGCTTATCAAGGTTAATAAGAGCTGGCACGCTCCAGGGACCCGCTTACACTGATTGCTTTGAAATCTTTCAGAGGCCACGCTGACTATCAGGGGTACAATCAATGGTGTCTGTCCCCCTGGAGTTACGTCTGCTTACCCTAGTTGTTAATTTATCTATTAGAGTGCTGCTGAGATAAGCCACCTTTCTTAGATCAATATTTATTTGAGCTGAAACTGCACTGAAATGGGGATTTAAAGCATTTGCATAAACAGACTGATACAGGATCTACTTGTGTACTGCACCTCCCACATCAGCAGTGCAAAGAAAGTTTAAGAATTTAATGAAATCTTACTCCTCTGGGGCTGACACCAGACATCCCAGTCACTGGAGGAAGGAGGAGAAGATCCTTCCTTTCATGTGGTTGTTCATCAGGTTCCTTGATCCATCAAATAAGCCTACAGAGCAGCTTTGGTCTGGCCCAGAGCAGCAGACCAATGTTTCACACCTGAGCTGAACTTCTCTACTGAGCTACTGCCTGAGGCCCGGACCCATGAAGGAATGAAGGTAGTGTTTAGGTTCAAGAGCACAGTCCCAGAACCATTGCCTATGTCCTACACATTCAAAAAGTTGTGAATCCCTAAGTTCACACTGTGCCTAAAATAGTTTCCTTATTGCTTGGCAGGGCATCTCCACACTTACTGCACATCCACACTTAGGTTAGAAATCCGAATCTCTTCCCATTAATCTTCCACGCCCCATGTAAGAGTATTTGGGCATAGCACAGAAAACTACTGTCCTGAATTCAGGGCAAAATTTCAAAGTGATTTCATTTCAAAGCAGTAATGCTGTTGGTGAGGGAAGAATGGGAAGGCAGCATCCACTTTTTCAAGAGACTGTAATGATGGATGTATAATGAAGCCTGTGCTTTATCTGAAAGAGAAGGCTCAGATGTTTAAGTCTGGAGTGGGTGCTGAGCTATAAGCACCAGCCTTACACAGGCACTGGTCTCATGTTACAGAGAAACGCCTGCATTCGGGGTTGGAAACATGATTTCTGACAGCTATTGTCAACATTTCTGTTTCAGAGCTGCCCTCTCCAGCCTGCTGTCGGACAGAAACTCTATCTGGAGGTCGGTCATTGCCCCAGTGTACCTCAGCAGAGCCCGTCTACACAGGGCCAGCCAGGCCCTGCCCCCAGAGGACGGGGACAATGGATCATCTGGCAGCAAAAATGTTAGGTGGAGTTTCCTGACAGAGTGCCTGAGTGCCAGCTGCCCTCACCCTGACACTGAGAGGTCAAGAGGATAATCCTCGGTGCTACATGAGGCTAGGAGGTGCATTTTCACCTCTGGGCAGAAGGAGCAGCACAGAGTGACAGCAGAGCAGAGATGCTTTGGGGAAGAGGATTGGGTTTGCTGCTCAGCATCACAGCCTGGACACCAGGCTCCCTTTTGGCTATCCAATGTGATCTGAAAGAAGCCATAGGTAACACACACTGCTTCATGGCCAATCATTCACAGACGCTGCCATCACAGCCAGGGCTTTGCGGTGATCTTACAGTAACAGGCGTCTGCGTGGGAGGGAGCGGGGCACGTTCTGCAGGCAGCACCAAGGCTTCTGGTTCAGCATAATCCATCCGGAGGTCTTCTCAGTACAGCAGGGTTCACTGGAGGACTAGCTGAGTGTGCTGGTTCAGAGGGCACTAATGCAATTGTGCGATTAATTCTTGTCTGGGCTTTTGCTTGCTCTGAACGCTGTGCTCGGTGGGGATGGGCAGCGTAATGCGGCAAGTCACTTCCACAGCGAACTGTCCCCTGACGGAGGTGACTGCTGGCCTGCCAGCCCTCCTTCAAAGCAGGCGTGAGTCACTGCCCCTGGGGGACAGCGAGCGCTGCAATGACACTCACAATTGAGAGACAGTGAGGTGGAACAAACAAGGTAATTTCTTAATAAATATTTATTTCCAGGAAACATATTGGGCTTAATCCTCCTTCCCCTGACGTTAATGAAAGCTTTGCGCTGACAAGAGGTACTACAGAACTTGCGATGTGTTTTGACATCTGTGGATGAAAGGTTCTAAATAATATCTGAGGATTTATGTATTCCTCAGTGAGAACACGAGCTAACCCACTGGATAAATTAATAAACACATTGTTATGTTAAGTGTGGCAAAACGCTTCTGATGCTTAAACTTGATGTGTTGACAAAAGGAAGCTGAGGATTTGGTTTATTTCATTTTACTAAAATTTCATACTTCAAGCTTGCCTGAAAAATCTCCATGTGCTTACACTTTTAAGACAGTAAGTCTCCAAAAAGAAACAAACATTTTAGTGCTGTTTCACAGACCAAGAAATTGAGATATGCAAAAGGTCACTAAGACTTTAAGGTCATGGGACCGGTGAACTAATGGCTGTGCCTTTGGTTATTATAATATCCAGGAAGAGATATTTAATTATTTTCATTGTGGAAAAAACTCAAAAGGTCTTAAGAAAAGAAAGGCACCTTCCTGGTGTAAAAAAATCTCAAATCAGATGTTCTTCATGTTTAGATATGTAGTAATGGCCAAGAAAATTTACTGTGCGCTCACCCTGCTATATATTATACTCTATCCTAACTCTCACCATGAATGCTACATTTGTAGAAGACCACAGTGGTTTTCTCTGCTGTGTGGAATATTCGCTCCAGTCTTTAGGGGTTTCATTGTTAGTTTCCCAAAGCTTCTTAGAAAATTTTATCATCCATCCACCCTGCTGGATTTGCTGGATCACTGTGCAGCATTGCCAGCGTGTGCTAAAAGCTTGTGCTTGCTTTAGCAAACAGGTCTGCAAAGTGCTGCTGTAGTTAAGTCAAAGACCTTTATTCTTCTCTTCTTTCATCTAGATTCCTGAACTTATTTTAAGCACTTGTACAGTGCTTTCTGTGGTAATGGAGAATCTTCTGAACACCAAACCTGATCTCAAAACTGAAATGCCCATCACAGTGATGTTCAGTGGTAACACAAACCACAAATATGTTTTCAACCATTAGACTACATGGTACATAAGTACTAAATGCATAAGTACTAAATACAGCCTGGTATGGAGTACTAGAAACAAATTACAAAATATATCATGGGAGTGGTTCTGTTGTGCAGGTACAGCCCACATCCCTCCTGTAAAAGAAGCCCATAGAAATGACCAAGCGTGCACCTAGCTATTAACTTCCAGCTGCCAGTCCTTCTGGCTTAGTCTGGTTTTGTATTTTCTGCACCCTCAGCAACTCTACAATTATTCTCCCGGACTGGGACAAAGTAATGACTAACAGCTCACTTTCCAGATGATGATAGTTTCTTCAGAGTAGAATAGAGTTGGATTTGAAAGTTTTTTTCTTTTTAATTCATTTTTCCTTCAGGTTTACTGATATATGCCTGAAAGAGTTTAGTATCCTGCCTTTTGTTCCTGGACATCCAGTCTGAAGACTACACTGATATCTATGCAATGAGGTGTAAGGCTTTTTAAAGGCTTATTTTCATGACATTATACAGACCAGGTCTCCGGTCTCTTAGATGTTTTACTGGCGGCTTCTACTAAGAGGCAATGCCACATCAAGTCACAAAAGGATTTAAATGATAAAGCAAACAGGCAAGCAAATATAAATATAAATATAAATATAAATATAAATATAAATATAAATATAAAATATATCAAAAAAAAAAAAAAAAAAAAGCCTTTTGATATTTCCAGCCGCTTGCTTTCTGTTCTACCTGAAACTACCTGAAATCTGTTATATTCCTGTGGGAATGAGGTTTGGCATGATTGTGCTGTCTGCATGTCTCTCTGTACGCCTTCCAGCTTCAGTGACATTTGGTAGAGGTAACGGTCTAAAAGAGACAGTCCTTTCCCAATTCTCCTAAATTCTCTAGAGGTGATTCTCCAGAGGAGGCTGACAGAGAAGGAACCAGGGTTGGAAACTTATGTACCGTTAGACAGCAGGGGATTCAAGAGGTAAAGTTGCTTTATACATCCCAATCACAAATAAAAATTCCATGTTTATACCGTATAATGTACAAAAACAATCATCTCAGGCAAAATATCCTTGGGAAATCAGTTCTGCCTTGTTATGGTTCCCTAGTCTTGTTCCCTGCATTTTTTAATGTGTTTCATCCACTTAGATGACTCACGGGGACAAGGACTGCCTCTTAATAGACGTCTGTACCCAGCACAGTGAGTACCAGTCTCCGCTGAGTCAAGGGCTCTTCCACAGTGAAGGCAATTACGCTCTGATGGCGCCTGTTCACTATGCAGCAATAACACTCAGATCAATCAGGTCGATCATAATCTCCCTTTTCTTCTCTTAGAAGTAGCTAATGGAGATTCTGCTTTCCAATGCCCCTCTGTTATTAATAGGAAGAATTATTTATTACCACAGAAAAAGAAAAAGCCACAGATGAGAAGGAAATTCATTCCAACAGAGTGGAGACTCTTTCTTCTGTAAGTCTTTCATACCGGAGTAAAAACATGAAGTCTGTGCAACAAGGGGGCAGTTGGAGTTTGCACCAGGTTTGTCTGGATGTAAGGGAGTGTACAACCCAGGGTGGAAGAAAACCAGACGTCCCTCTGCTCTCTCGTTACAGAAGGGCATGCCTTTCCAAATGGGTGTTGTCTTCATCCTCCCATCATGGCTACTTATGTCAAAACCTCTTCTTGTCGCTTCTTTATGTGCAAGGAAAGTGCTGCAGGAGCAGAGCAGGGAGCAACTACAGATGGTTGCTGCAGACCCTCTGGGCCTAGTGCCTGTGTTTGCCCTTAGCTTTTAACCAGATGTTCAGGTTGCTGTGGGGTGCTTCCCTCTGGTCACAGCAGTGAGCAGTGATTCCCCTCTCATGTCCCAGCAGCTAGCATGCTGCTGACTCCCCTGCCTGATGCTCTCTTTCCAAAATAATTGCTCACAAAGACCAACCACTTCAGGATGCTGTTAGGATGATCTCCGCTACTGACCTTTTCCCAGCCCTGTGAGACCAGGCAGGCCTTTTGCTTCCTGCTTGGCCCTGCCAAGCCTAACACCTGCCTGCATCAGCTCAGTCTCCTGCCTCCACAGCCCTTGATCCTTGTTATAGATTAGACCACACAATTTACAGGTCTATTGTAATTATTTTATTAATCAAGTAAGCAGACACAAGCAAAACAGCGCTGGGCGGCTGGGGAGTCTCCGCTCCGCAACAGCACGCACCTTCCCTTTCCAGGGTAGCTATTTTATAGCAGTCGAGTTCCAGCTTATCGAGACCTATTGAACTGGCTGAGGCTGCGCAGTTTATTGTTGAGGGGGGGGGTCGTTGTTCCTCTGCTGGTGTTCACACCTTGTGCTCGTATTCAGGTGGGGGTAATGAAGCGGCAGACAGGATGTCTGGTTTCACTCAAGGATGTGTATCCAATACTCCCTCCTGTTATCTGCTTGCTTTAATCCTCCCCTTTACCAAGGCCGTTAATTTGTACAACCTTATCTCTTCAGCAGTTTCTCCAAATTCCTCAAAGACAATGAACAAACCCCCCACTAATTTATCACAATCCCTCCTTTTTCTTTTTCTAACATATTTTGTTCATTGAATTTTTGCAATATTTGCTTGCTGAGCATTAAAGTTTCTGCGTTGTCCTCCTCCTGCTCAAGAGATTCATAGTTAGCACGCACAAGCATAAGATGAGCAGCTTCTAATCGACTTTTAACAATTGCGATTACTTGATTGAATATACATGGTCCAAAAGTCAGTGTTAATATAAGTAACAACAAGGGGGCCCTGCTATGGTTGATAGCAGGGTAGTAAGCCAAGGTGAGTAATTAAACCAGGATTCATACCAATTCTGACGAGCCTCATTTTCCCTTTTGTGTTTTTCTAATCCTTCCCGCAATTTAGTCATTGTATCTCTTACCACCCCAGTATGATCTTTACCAGATGGTATTCAGCCACTGTGTGATGGGTATACATATACTCTTCAGTGTGGTATAGAATCCTTGGTATAATGACCACCTGTACACAAAAATCATGAGATGTGTTAAACAATTTTAAAGATAGGCAAGGAGTGACTCCCAACAATGAACATACCCACCTAGTGTTATTTGCAGGAATTAACCATTTATGTGTTTGGTCCATTCTTATTTTTATTTTTTTCAGTGGCATGGCACAGATCATTTTTATCTCTTGGAACTGTGCCGATACATCTACCTTTTCCCGTAACTTGGGTCAAAGTTATCCCAATTTCCTGACCCCAACTGCACTTGGAAGAATTTGAATATGGGGGCTTAACACTTACACATAGCCAGTACCCTTCAGTTATCTCCTCGGGTACAACCCCTTTCTTTTTTTTTTTCACAATGCTTGGAAGCAGTGTGGGAAAGGATAACTTTGTCGTCTTATTAGAAAACACTGTAGTAGGTTGTGCAGTCCCAGGTATCTTTACAGTCTGGGCAACCAAACCTTCCCCTAATAACTCTTTATTAGGCCCTACTACCTTGGATATCTCGGGTTTTTCCTTCTTTATTAGGATGAGTCCTCCCCTATCTGTTCCGTGTTCGTAAAATCTGACATTTTTCCTAGTACCCAGCTAGTATCGTCCGAGTTTGTTATATTTATATATATAGAACCTTGCAAATTTCTTTATTTCCGTGGAAGGTTCCTGTATACCCTATACCATGCCCTCACCACCTGTAACGGGGATCCAATTGTCGGTTACAACTTTGCAGCCCATATCCCACTTGTAAGAATTTATCCCGACCAGCCCCAAGTGTGCAGTCTGTAGCAATGGTTTCACACCCCCGGTATGCACAATAATACACGTTCAGGCATTTACAGTACCCCCTTCCCAGGTTAGAACTTGGGCAGAAATAAAATCCCACATATTCCCAGCATCGGGGCCTCGAGCCCCCCCCGATGTTATCTGGGTTGCAATAACCTGTTGATCTTCGAATCGACTTAAAGTCCATTTAAAAGGTTGGTGGGGGTGGTGTTGAGTCGCTATGCAGGATGAAATCACTGCGAGAACCCCCAAATACCGATAGGAATGGCTGAGGCCCATGTCTTTCCCCACTTATTCACTCCTCTGCCTCACTCGTCAGTTGGGTTGCAGCCAACTACGAGGTTTTAGTTCTTCTCGGCAGCAGTAGTGTTCTTCAGGGGAGAGCCTCTACCTTAACCCACGGTACCTATCGAGTTCGTCACAATGTGAGCTTCAGGTCTTTGTTTCCTGGAACAATCTCCCACATCTTGTCACAGGTGGGTCCTTTAACACGGCTGGCATGTGTCCATCCTTTCTCCGCAGTCCAAACGGCTGTTTCTGTAGTAAGCAAAACAACATAGGGGCCTTCCCCATCGTGGTGTTAAAAAGAGTCTCTTTCAAAGTCTTCATTAGAATTGAGGGTGATCAAGTGGCAATTCCAAGTCATAGGGCATACCATATAGCATTTCAAAAGGAGAAATTCCTACATCAGTTCTGGGCTGCATCCATATGTTTAACAGTGCAAGGGGGAAGCATTTTACCCAAGAAGCCTTAATTTCCAGCATAAGTTTTGTTAGTTGTTTCTTAATTTCACCATTCATTCGCTCTACCTTTCCAGAAAAGGAGGGGTGCCAGGGGCTGTGAAAATCCCACTCAATCTCTAAGGCCTGCTTTAATCCTTGCAGTAAAACTTTACACTCATTCAGTCACATGGTCAATTAGGACAAACAAGTAACTCAGTAAAGTCTACCTGTATACTTTGGAAAGGTCAAAGCCCTGGCTCCCGTCCCCCTCTAGATAGGATACAGAAGACCTTTTTTATTTACCCTTTGACATATAGTACATCCTCTGCATGTGTGCTTCCCTAAAGTATATATTCCTACACAGACATGCTTTCTTAGAACAACATCACACATTGCTTGCACCTCCCAATGACTCTTCTGATGTAAAACAGTTAATATTTGCCTCATTATCACTTTATTCAGCATTTCTCTCCCATTGGGGAGTATCCATTTTCCTTAAAATGATCCACATATTTGTAACATTAATACCTCCTTGGGAGGTTGTAATTGCTCCAAAACCTTTTTTAGAATTTACCCAAATAGATAGGTGGCCCTGTAAACCCCTGAGGTAAAATTGTCCACCTATATTGTTGCTTCCACCCCCATTTCAGAGTCTTTCCAGTCAGAGGTGAATATACGTTTGCTCTCAGGGCCTGAGAGCACTCCATTAATAACACTGTTATTCCAGTCTAACAATTTACTATTTGAATGCCCAATTTAATCATCAAATCCCTTCCCAACAAGTTAGTTTCCGCCTTGGATACATACAATAATTGCCCAGTGATCATTTTATCCCCTGGTCTCAGCTTAGTATTCCCCAAAAGTGGCACTGTTATCCCAGTACCTTCTACCCCCATCACATTTAGGGTTTCATTAGTTAATTTAATCCCTGAAGCTTTACAAGTCAGTAATGACTTAGCTGCCCCAGTGTATTGGGTTTGCTGGTAAGGTTCGGGGGGGGGTGTGTGTGTGGGAGTGGGAAACTGCAGTGGCAGCCCCCGTGAGAAAAACCCAGAAACCTCCCCGTGGTAGGTAAGGGACAATTTCATCTGGCCCCAAAGAGGACCACTGCTGCCCAGAGCCAAGCCATGAGCAACACAGTCCGTGCCTCTGTGACAGCACATCCACGAAAACAAACAGACAAAGAAACGAACAAAACCCTGCTGCTCAACAGCAGTTGGGAGAGCGAGAACCCCCCCCGCAGACACCAAAGTCAGTGCAGAAGGAGGGGCAGGAGGCGCTCCAGGCGCTGGAGCTGAAGCCCCCCTGCGGCTGCTGGAGAGGCCCCTGGTGGAGCAGGCTGTTCCCCCCCTCCCCGATGCTTGGGAAACTGAACAAACATCACAGCAAATATGCAAATATACCAAAACTTCTAGACTGTTACTTAGATAATGCCTACATCACCTTTCCCTGCTCATTCAATTTCAAACAGCTCTGTTAAATACTACATGCCACACCTTTAACACCTTCAGCAACCCTTTTAACACTTCCTTTATCTTTCTCAAGCCCGTACTTTTCTAATAGGCTCAGTCAGAGTCCAACTTAATTCCATACCTTTTCCCTCCAAGATACTGAAACAACATATCAATCAATATACCATATTTCATCCCATTTTCCTTCTTTCCACAAAAACAACATTAACTGTAATATGGTGTTATAATTAATAGTTCCATTTAGGGGCCACTCCGCTCCATCCTCTAGTTTATAAAGTGGCCACCATTGATTACAATATTTGATAAGAGTTCTTTTACTTTTTGTACCCTCTCACCCCACTATATCCCTCCAATGTGTTAGTATACATCCTAGGGAGCTTTTCCTCGGGGTTTCTTTGCTTTGAACATTTCCTATTGTTATCTACAGTGGTTAATATTCCACTGTTTTCCTAGAAGCTCTTTACTAGTCAATCCCAATCCCTCCAAAATTCACAATATATAGATACACAAATAAAATCAAACCACTGTAAATTAACTGCCTGTTGACGATTACACTGAGGACATTTAAACCTGATGAGCCGATAATATGCCTGGGCAAATTTTGTTCCCTTAGACATACACCTCAATGGCAGTTCTTATATTTACATATTTACATATTAACATATGAATAAAAGAATACTTTAACAAAAATGCCCGGGCTTTTATATATACAATATACAATGTACAGTTATTATTCCAGTTAGAATTATTCCTCAGCAGCTGCAAACATCATGCCAGTTGCCATTAAAGCTTGCTTACCGTCCTCCTGTCCTTTTCTTAAAATCTCGGACATCCCCAGAGTTAATGGGGATGGCCACATATTCCATTCCTGGCTGGGGTCCCCCCATCGCTATTTCTCGTAGAGGATATAATCCCTCCCTTAAAGCAGATTTCTGATTTCTTGCCCTGCTTCTGGTTACCGGCCCCTGTGTTTCATGATCCGATTCCGATTCTCCTGGATTAGCTAATTCGGGGAGTCCATTAAGGACGGGAGCCGTTGGTGCGGGCGGTGGAATATAGGGCGGGGGTGGTGTCGGGACTTCTAAGTCTTTTCTCTTTTTATCCCACCCTCCTTTTTCTTTTAGAGGATATAGATGCATCCTCACATCCAAATTTATCCAGAGGTGCACATACTCACTTTCTTCTAGACTAAAGGGTTCCTTTGAGTTTACATAAATATTTAGGCCTGACAAACCCAATCTTCAAAAGACCCAAATACAGGCCAGTAAAGGTGGTCTCCTCGAATCTGTTTACCACCCCAAACTTCAACACAATAATGTATCATTTTTACTTTATTCCTTCCCCGCCTAAAAGGGGAATCATCCCAATTCTTAATCATTTGTCCTAACGGACTATCAGAAGGAACAGAGGGTATCCCTACAGCATTGGATCCCTCCCTCATGGGGCCAGAAGGCTTACTTTTCTTCTGTCCCATCTTCCGGAGCACCTTCACACACACACACACAGCGCTTCCCCCTTTTCGTGGCCCAGTCCCTCGCGGGAGGTGGGAACCGCACTACCGAGGGGTCCGCACTCGCTTCGTCCGCACTTGGACGTCTCAAATGTCGTGCTCCGGGATACCCAACCCCAACCGAACGGAACACCGGCCTATACTTACCCACCCCGTGGGTCTTCGTTCGGGCTTCGTGCACAAAGGTTGCCTGGGGTTTACCGGTTTTATTTGCTTGTGTCTAATTTTGGGTTCGTCGGTGAAGGGTTTGAATGAAAGTAGTCCTAGCGAAGGCCGCTGAAATCAGCGGGGCGCCCCCTCCGAAGGTCTTTCAATCAGATTTGCCTTCATCCGAGTCACGGCACCAAATTGTTATAGATTAGACCACACAATTTACAGGTCTATTGTAATTATTTTATTAATCAAGTAAGCAGACACAAGCAAAACAGCGCTGGGCGGCTGGGGAGTCTCCGCTCCGCAACAGCACGCACCTTCCCTTTCCAGGGTAGCTATTTTATAGCAGTCGAGTTCCAGCTTATCGAGACCTATTGAACTGGCTGAGGCTGCGCAGTTTATTGTTGAGAGGGGGGGGTCGTTGTTCCTCTGCTGGTGTTCACACCTTGTGCTCGTATTCAGGTGGGGGTAATGAAGCGGCAGACAGGATGTCTGGTTTCACTCAAGGATGTGTATCCAATACTCCCTCCTGTTATCTGCTTGCTTTAATCCTCCCCTTTACCAAGGCCGTTAATTTGTACAACCTTATCTCTTCAGCAGTTTCTCCAAATTCCTCAAAGACAATGAACAAACCCCCCACTAATTTATCACAATCCTCCTCCGCTGCCCTCCCGTCCCCATGCAGACGCCAGCCTGGGCACCGTGCCCAGCTGTGGGGCCGCAGCGCCCACTACTTGCCCCGCCAGGCCCATGCGGCCTGCAGGGACTGTCCAAGCCCATGCCATGGAGACGCTCCCCTCCGCCTGCCTGCACCACCACAGCCACTGCCACGCTCCTGGCCCTCATTAGCACTGCGCTTATGGTCCTCGTTAGCACTACTCCGCTCCCCTGGCCAGAGCAGTAGTGGGGCTGTACACGTAGATTTAGTTACCGTGGGCTAGAGGCTGAAAGGAAACCCTGCGTTACAGCTCTGATTACACTTACATGGCAGGAGAATACTCCTAAGGCTGCAGCTGACATTTTCTTTTTGTTTGCATTTGTTTTCTAAGCTGTTCTTCCTCTTCTTTGCTGTGTGTGATCTTTTTATTTATTTATTTATTTATTTTTCTTTCTCTTATTTGTCTTTGTACAGCTGCTCATGAACCATCTGTGAAAGGCTTCGTCCCTTGTAGCCATGCAGCATAGCACTCCCTGAGCTGCACAGGCAGTCCCTGTTACAGATGAGGGCAACGAAGAGGATGGAAACAGAGGGTGGTGGCTGCAGGCCTTTTGGGAGGAGGCAGGAGCAGCCAGTCCATGGTTTGGACTGGCTGGAGACTTCAAGACAGCAATAGCTGTTTCCCAGGCAGCCTGCTCTGATTCCAGGTTGCAGAAGGAAAATCTCTCCCCACTCAAAGGCTGCAGAGGATACTGCCCATTGCTTTTTCTTTCCAATGAGCTCTAGCACAACCTCCACTGCTCTAGACGCTGCTTTGCTTCTCATATTTTCAGCACATCATTCTCCCACTGCAGTTGCACCCTAAACAATTTATAAACTTCAAGGTCTTGCTAAGAAAACATTTTCAAATGTGTTATCTTTTCACATAATTTGTTTGTGATATAACAGCTTTTTTTTTCTTTTTTTTTCTTTTTTTTTTTTCTTTCAGATCATGCCATTTTATTACATCTGCCTCAACTTTCCTCCTCTTTTCCAGCTCTTAACTTTACATTCCACCATGTCTTTCTCCCTCTTACAATGTCCATGTTATTTAAGTGCAAAATAATAAAGGATGATGTGCTCTAAAAGATGTTGCATCAGGTGTAGTCACACTGCAGAAGGGTTCTTTAAATGTCAAAAAGGCAATAGCATTATTCTTCCAATGGAAATTATCAAATGAAGAAACATTAAGTTGCTTAAGATAATTTGTAATGTTCAGCACTTCTTTGGGAGCATTCAAGTATCTGTGTTTCACTGTGTTCTTCTTCAGAAGGAAATAAATCGCACAGCCTGAGAGGTCCCTCCTGTATAGAAATGCCATAGTGTGTGTGTTGGCACGAGCTTTGCTCCTTTGGCTCCAGTGCCTGCTGTCGGTGCTGCTGGCCTCACACATGCTGCAGCGAGGTCTCTGTCACTGAGAGAGTCCATGTGCCTGATTCACCTCCTCCCTGCAGGCTGCTGGGACCAGCTGTGCCGGTGAGCAACATCCTGGTGTGGGAGAAAAGCTGTGGCATCGCCAGGCAGGCAGCCTGGCTGGCCCAGATCTCCATAGGAGCTAATATTTGGGTCTGGAAAAGATGAGAGATGTCTCTCTGTCACTGATGTGCTAAGTGGTTAATCTGAGCAGATGAGAAGTAAGCATTCAACAAATAAGGGGGCAGTCCACCCTCTAACAGCAAGTATTTGTTGGATATGTATACCACAGCACTCAGTTACATCGGTTCGGTTAATGGGAGCTCACCAATCCCCCAGCCATGTGTTCTAGGTTATGGGAACCTGGAAAGGACATATCGTTCATACGGCATATAGACATACATATGAATAAGTATAAATGTATTGTGCATGTGTGTACTGTGATTCAGTATTATAATCAACAACGATCTTTCTTTCTTTTTTTTTTTTTTTTTTTTTCCCCCATTACCTTGAGACTGGTATCCTGTGCATACTCAGGTGGCCTCTATCACCACCACTCCTGAACCATTACTTTGCTTATCTGCACCCATCCCATTTACAAAATCAAAAACTGGGCTGAGGCAGCTGTCTTTCTGCTGCACCAGGCTGCTGAGCTGCAGCGAATTTGGCACCCCCTTCAGGTGGTGCTGAGGGTTGATGCCTTGATGCCCTTTTTTCCACCTGTACCTGCAACACTGCTGAGAAGGAAGAGCTGGCCTCATTGCTCTGTGGAGATGTAAGGGAAATGACTCTGTGCCCCTTGAGAACACCTCAGCTGCCTCTATCTGAGAGGCCTGGATGCAGGAAGGATAACAGCAACAAGCATGTCGCAGCATTTTTATTTTTATTTTTTTCCAGGATTGCTCGTATAATATAAAGAGTGCAACTTCATGATGAAAGTTAAACCCAGGGAAGGGCACCCGTGCTTTTCCTCACTTTCTCTACTCTTGTGCTGGGCACATCAAGCACTGGTGCCACAGGCTGGTGGTGCCTTGTTTTCCCCTTGGATCTGTCATTTACCCTCTACTAAAAGCACAGATTTCACTTGAAAACAAACCAACAGAATGTTGCTGATACAGAAAGCCCTATCTACAAGAATAGATCCCAAGTGTGTTATTTTTACAGTTGCCTGATTGTGGAGGTGGGACTGACCCCAGGCTTTCTGCATTTGACTTGGCAGAAGCCACCAGCCTCATGCCTCAGCCTCTTGAGCATTAGTCTCCGCTCCAGACGTATATGTGTCTTTGCAGTGCAGATTATACACAGCACACATTGTTACTTGTTTCTTTTCTGCCTGGAAAAATATTTTCCTTTCATGTAGTTCAATGTCATCTAAATGAATGCTTGCTGTCTTTCTGTCATTCTGAAGCACAAGTTGATTCTGCAGACAGTGCAGCACATAGCATTCAATGTTTAAGCTGCCTATTGAGCTCTACCCAAACACCATGGCCTTGAAATGAATGTGTTACACCATGGAATAAACTCATTGCAGAGAATTATGACTAATTCTGGTAACTGGATTTAACAGATTATGTTTATGAAGAAGCTGTTTCATTCTTTTCATTTCATGTCACATCCTATTCCATTTAAACTTGACATCCTATTTTTTAACAGAACAGATGCCACAACTTTAATGACTGAGAAACAGTATCTCATTAGTCTCAAAAAAAAGAAAAAAAATAAAAACAAAACCAAAAAACTTCACAGCTTATCATCAACTTTCATGAGAGAACTTGCAGACAGAGCAGGAAAGTGGGATCAGGAACCTGATGAGGAATACAGAGAAATGTTAAATAAATTATTACTTGTGCATTATTAAAAATAATAGGCACACTTCTATAGCTCCTGTCACATAATGAACTCAAAGCCATTCATAATTAATTTAAGAACACCAGGTGGGTGAAGTAACTATACCACGTTGTTTTTATGAGCAAAGAGCTGAGATATCAGGAATTGAAGTGTTTAAGGTAACTCAGACTCCCCTTGAGCAGCACCAGTGGGTTTTTCCCAAAGGGCACTCTGTCAGGTAAATAACGTGGGCAGGCATCCCTATTTGTTTCCCATATTCCAAGCTTGTGGAGCTGGGACCATCTGTCTGTCCTGCATTTGGCTGGAGCCTGACCTGTGTGTCTTAGGCCTTGCCCGCACTAGCCCAGTACCAGTAACTGCACGGGATGTGGGCTGTTCCGCCCCTTCACCACGAAATCCCGAATTGCCAAAAAGATGTCTCACAGTGCAATGCCGTGACAGTGCACTGAGGTCTTGCGTCATGTCACTTACTCTTGGTGAAGTCTGAGAAACTGTAATGCTGCACAGGACAGGGAATAAAACAGCCCCCCCAATGCACAGGCACTGCTTTAACTCATGGATAGACGGACAGAAAGCGCTAAGACTGGGAGCTGCCATGCCAGCTGCACCCAGGAGGGGCAAGAAGATTTCACCTGCTGCTGAGCTCAGAGAGGAAATTAAAGCCCTATGCCAGAAGATTTTCTAATGTGGTATATTCCAGAAAAAAGAAATGACATTTACTGGAATACTGACAGTAACACAGCAGAGTGTTTTATCAGAGCTTAAGTCAACTGTGCAGCTCGGATTATTTCCACTTTTGTAGGCTGGGCTGCAGAGTGCTGTGGGAAGCAGTATTTCAGGAAACAGCACGGCAAAAGAGTCTGAGTTGTGCTCACCCAGGAGAGCGTGACTTGCCCTTGTTTCCGCTGCGATGCTTGGCTTTGCAAATGGCAGATGTTTCTTTTTCACAGCTTTCATCCTTATTTTACTTCTTGTCAGCAACTGAGTCAAATTGCACTGTACGTGCGGTGTCCTGTGACCGTGTTCCTCATCTGGAAATGACAAATTTTCTGTGAAACAAAATGATATCTTCTTAAGTTGTCATTTTGCTCCAGATTAAGGCACACTGAGGTGGGTTCTGTCTGCACCTGCTCACTGCATCACACAGGGAGCAGCAGTGAGGTCCTGCAGGCAGAAAATACTATTTTTGGTTCTGTACTTTAAAAGCTTCTCTCTTCTTGCTCTTCCTAACATTGTGTGCTTTATCTAGTCATGTTTTAGAACTACTATGAAATTCTGCATTTAAAACACTTCCCCAGAAATCAGTAGGCTCTCTTTGGTAGAGAGATAAGTAGGAAGAACTCATCCCATGTCACAGCTCTGAAAATAAAGCTCCTGGCAAATTACTGTTGCTTCCTTCTCATTTTGCTTTAAATTTAAGCTCTTGCTTGTAGGGTTGGCATCTGGCAAGAAGTGTCTGCAAGTGGCTCCAGTACTGGGCCTGGTAAATGCTCTTCTGAAAGACCCAGGGAGTGTCAGGGAAAGGGATGGCCATGTTCTCTGAAGATCAGCAGGCCTCCTCCAGAAGGCAATGTCTGAACTATGAAAACAGGTAATTTTTTATTTGTGTCATGGCAGAAAGACTGTCAGGACTCCAGCTGCTGACAAATGGATAAACGAGCTGTTTCTCACGGAGGTTACCATGAGTTTTAGCTGCACTAAACATGAGATTTCCTTCCCCAAGGCACCATCCTTTTCATGGGAAATACCTTGGTAATTCTTGCCACTGCTTTAGAGCATAAGTGTACTACAGGGACTGCCTTATAAAATGGGCTATGTGAAGATTTAATGACTGCTGTGATATTTGTAATAACCCGGTGAACAGCATACTCTTCTCTCTGTATTTGAAAGAGAATGAAGACAGGAAACCTGTGATGAAAAATGGCCCTATGAATAATTTATTTGACATAAAGCTGTTTTGTATCTTGACAAAAATCTTGTAACCCTGTGACAGTGGAGCTCCTGAAGCAGCACAGTTTGCTTCCAGGGCAATCTGGTTTTCTGTTATCTTCATTTCTTCTTTTGTAGCAAGAGTCTTGTTTACTGTTAGATATCAGAATTCATCATTAGTAATTATACATCAGGAGTTTTCTATCTCTACCAGCAATTGTTTTGCCATTGTGCACTGCACATTTGCAGAGTGAACAAAAGATAATTTATTGTATATTTAATAAGAAAGATATGGCCAGGAAACATTTATGTTTTTGTGAATTAACAAAAAGAATGAAAGATCTGAACAACAGAATTATGTACAGGTTTGGCTTTTGATTGCATTTTTACCTAGTAAAAATGACATTAGGACTAGAATTAGATTTTCCAAAATCAGATTTTCTGGAAAAAAAAAAAAAGAAAGAAAAAAAAAAAGGAAAAGAAAGGGTTAACTCAACTTTTTTGTAGTTAGAAGACGGCATGCAAAAGAGGCATTTAATACCACCAGGGAGCCATCCAGCATTTATGCAGATTTGACATTTTCTTCTTTCTCCACTGTTTGCACCTGGAGCCCATGGTGAGTGGTCTCCCCATGTTTGCTGTCTCTAAATGTCTCTGTCTCGGCAGCTCTTTGTTCAGGGCCTGTGCATACACAGAATGGCGAGGACCTCCGGCCCAATGTAATAAGAAAGGCCAAGGCTTGCCACTCGCGGCCTTGGCCTTACCTCACTGTGCAAACAAGTGCCCTCCTCTCCCTTCTGAGGCACACGCCAGCCTCCCCCCCACAGAAGTCCCAGGGACTCGTGGCAGGAGCAGGAGGTGACACCAGGACAGGGAAGATGCTGTGGCCCAGAGGAGAAGTGCTATGAAGTGCTGTGGCTTCACCAGAGCCAAGGAAGAAGCCCGGACAATGCTACATTTTTATGTAAATCACAAATATAAATTTGAATCATGAAAAAATACCACCCCAGAGCTGCAAAGGCTGAAGGGCAGGTTAAAGCCCCAGTCACCAGGGTATGTGTAGTCTGCTCCATCATCCCTCCTGCTATGTCCTATGCCAGGGGACGGCCAGCCCAGAGTAAAGGGCAGCTTCAGCAGCAAGACAACATCTGCATTCAGGGATAGAATGCATGGCTAAATCAGGAAGCCGCACAGTGATGATCTGTCTTCAGTAATCTCTTCAGGGCTTCCTATTCCCCTTTGCTTTTTGTCAGCTAGGAAGGGTGTGCAGGTGATGGGGAGGGGAGGCTTCTGATTTTCAGGTGGATCAGCAAGGACTCTTGTGTTCGCTGTGCCCTCATTAGTGCTCTTGAGGGGCACACTTCCCACAGATAGTACTTAAATTAGCACCACTTCAGTGCTATTCAGCACATATTCTTTCATATTTGAAATTGGAAAGAAACTTTCTGGTCCTCTCTCTGATCCAAGAGATATTTGTTGCAGCAAGGTTGGTATCAGCTAACTTTGATTCAGATCTGCCTGCTGGTTTGCCTTTCACCAACCTATGAGTTCACCTATGAGTTCAGACACTGCAGTTTGTGCTTTCTTCTCACCTGCACTGTGCAGTCAGCTGTGAACTTGGCCCTTGTGTAACTGCTCACAGCACACTTGGCCCCTTTCATGCTCCGTCCTGCTCCCTCCTTCCAGAGGAGCTCATTCACACATGGCCTCCAGCAATTCCTACTGCTCCAGCAGGAGCCCAGAGTACCTGTTTGTGTGTTTGTGATTTCCCTTAGTGAAATGAATATTTGATAGAGCATGGAAATGACTTGTGGCAATGACACCTACCATGGTTATCAACACAGTATCAGTGAACTCGGCAGTGCTAGATCCTATTTTCAATACAATTCTTTCATTTTATTCTCAGTCATTTCTGGTACCGCTTATTGCCTTGGTCCCCCAGCACCTCTGCAGCATGGTACCATTTAAGACGATAATGCCTTCTCTCCAGAGCACCTTCCCAAATGGTTCTTAGCTGCTTGTAGGTGTCAGGCACACCCTAGCCACCAGCTGGCCTGTATTGACTGTCTGCTGTCTTACAGGGCTACACAAGCAAAGATCTTGCTGCTGGGATCCAGCCTGTGCAGACTTTCTGCTTTCTTTGAGTCCCTTTGCATTGGGTCCAGGGCAGCAGGACCCAGGAAGGCAGCATGAGCTCGTGCTATATGAGCACAGGGTCCCTTGAGGCACCATAAGCACCCCTGCACAGTACAAATACACAATCTTGTGGCTGTTCAGGGCCCTCCCATGCTACTTGTGTCCACCAACAAATCCAGCCTTCTGTTTGTTACATGTAGGGTCACAAAGTAGAAAACCATGTGCTGTAAATGCACAGCGAACATGCACTGTAGGGGAAATGGGACTGGAAAGTGTCCAAATACATCTCTTGCTTAGAAGGGGTGATTTGGCTGCTGTGAGCTGCTTGAGCATCTCAGTGAATATTATCTCTGCTGCCACCATAAATTTTAGAAATCACACAGAGACTTGAGACATTCAAGAGATTCCAGTGTATTAAAGCAAGAGGTGGTGGAGATAGATAAAATTAAATGCTGCGTGTGTCTACTGTTGTACCTAAACCTCCAGAGCATAGAAAAAGGACATTGGGTTAAATACAAGTTATCAGGCTGGAAAAGGATGAAATTCTTGCCACTGTCAGTGTGATCAATTAAATGGAAGGTAATTTATTTTCCAAATGTGTGCACTGGGACAAGTCCAAAGCATCCAGCTGACAAGCCCCACCAAAATGGACTGACTATTTCTCTTCAAGCAAATGGAAAGGCTGAACCATATCCAGGGTTTCTGGGAGCTTTGTAGCAAAGCTGGCCTGAATGGAGTTGAAGTTCATCTGAGGAATGCATTTCTTTGGGAACAGGCAGGCTGATACCATCAACAGCTGTACGGGCAAATAAATGCTTTTGAGGTCCCATGGACAAAAGTCACTGAGCATACAAACAGTGTGGCAGGATGAACACATCATGAGAGAAAAGACGAAATTAGGTCATCAAACTGAGCAAGGAGGAGAAACCACACTTGCTATTTGTTAGTGATTCTTAGATTGCATTGTAACACAGATCAAAAATGACTTCTATTTCTAGCCTGTTTTTAAGAAAACAAAAAACAAACAAACAAACAAAAAACTCTTATTCTAGAAGCTAAAGGTATTTCCTACTTCAGCTGCCATATGCCAGCCTGCTCCAGCTATGCATCCCAGCTGTAACTCGCAGGAAGGGGCTGGTGCTCCTTGTCATAACCTCACTGGTAGCACTGCCAGCACCTGGGCATCCCACGTGCCAGCAAAGGGAGGCAGAAAGCAGCCTCCTGAGCCTCCAGGAGCCAGGAAAAGCCCTGGGGCACCAAGATCTTCTTAACAACTTTCTTTGAAAGGTAAGACAAGTCTTAAAATAACTGCCTGGACTGTTTTTGGTTCATTGTGCTTTTTATCAAGAGTATATTTAGCTGACAAAGCTTAGCTAAAGCCTCACTGGAGACGTTATATTCATACTGAAGCTTGTCCGTGTAAGAGAGCAGCTCTGAGCATAGCTGGGAGTACCACAGGGTGGTTTCTCTTTGCCCACTGAGAAGTGTTCAGCGTGAGTGCTCTCATTTCTCAGCAACTATGAGGGACTATCACCTCTGCTGTTCCTCTGCTGCTAGCAGTTTCATCACATAAGTAGAGACAAAAATAGATAAACAACAAAACAAAAAAAACCAGCCTGAAATAGGAGGGGGGGGGGGAATAGTTATTCTACTACAGGTATAATCAACTAATGGGACAAACATCTCTGTCTACCTGCGGTGGATATGTATGAGGGGAGAAAAGAGTGAAAAAAAGCATTTATCTTTCCTGTAAATAGCTCCTTTGTTATCCTTAAACACAGAATTGCTATATTTAGTGTGCATGCTGATAGGATGAAGCAGCAGAAAGAGATTATGACATGACCGTGTCTAGCACAGGCTTTCAACATGCACAGCTGTGGCGAGAGGAACCATGCCATTCCCAGGAAGGTGGCAACATGACATTTGCCTGTGCTCTGCAAAGCCCTTAGAGTCCAGCAGATTTATGGTCCACCACAAACAATTCGAGGACTGTTAAAATACATGCTGTGGTGTTTTAAACCACAGCTCAAATGGGGCTTCTAAAGGGGGAAGGAGAATTTGTTTATAGTACGTACATCTTAGAGTCCCATGTAACAAGAGTGGTTATGTTTCCTCGGGGTGCTTGGATAGATTTGTATGGGTAACACTTGCCTGCTGGCCTATGGTGATAAACATGTCGTCGTGCTGCAGCAGAACTCTGTCTTAGCAAAGCCTGCTATGTTGCTAGGTGAAAATCTCTGAGACCCAGAGGTGCCTCAGTATCAGAGGGCAATATTGTTTCCTGTCTAAATAATATGTTGTGGGTTTTCTTGTGCTCTTCTTTGTTCAAGAGACTTGTGCCTGAAATACTTTCCACTCATCCAGAAATGAAAGGTACTTTGCCAGAAAGGGATTTGCTTATCAGCTATGTTAGTTGACATTGCATCACTGATGTATTTTGCAGCACAGTAGGGTCCACCAAGTTAACATGACATGAAGTTACAGGTGATGATATGACACGAGGGACAGGGTACTCCAAGACAGAAACAACTCTCCTTGTAAATTTGCAGCAGCCCTACACTTTTAATAAATTCCAGAAAGTGGAGAAAACTGTGAGCTGTCTCTCACAACATCTTTCTGATGAAAGCTCACCCTTTCTGTGACTCCACGGTAACTTTGTGCCCCATGTTGCGTATTGCAGTGCATTTGGGCAGTCTCATCTGAAAACAGGGTAAATGGCAATTTGGAGAACTCCCTGGGGTGGGGCAGAACAGGATGGCATCTTACCGGGTCTTTTACTCAGCTTGTTTGGTGTCCTGGCAGGCAGCTAGAGTTATCCTCAACTGATTTTTGACCCACGTTTTAGACTGTCCAATTCTGCCCCTGCTCAAGAGACATAGCCTGACGATAAGCTTCCTCAGCAGCTTTTCCTTGATGTTTGGGGGGAAGATGCATGTCCTAGTTTTGGCAAGTAGGTTGGTGTGAGACATTCTTCTAAGCTCTGGACTTCTTGCCACCTATGACTGAGAAACAGTTAGTTTGGTCAAAAGCAACTGCCACGGATGCCATTCACACCCTCTAGCATCCCTGGTGACAAAGTGGGTATCGGAGGAGGCAGAACGGCCACGGTCCCACTGGTGTGGGAGTGCAATGGGTAGCCACTGGGAGAGGGGCAGGTGAAGGGGAGGACATGAGTGAACTTGCAATCACCTATTAGAAGGATGACAAGCAGAAGATAGTGAGAGTGCTTACACATAAAATCTTTCACAGAAAATACTGTAGCTTTTTTACCTTTTGAGTTGCTCTGGCAGGTAATCAATTGTGAAGTACAAACTGGGTTCATCAAAAAGAGCAACTGTCTTAAAAGGTTTGGCCCACACGATATCAGAGATCTGATTGACCTCAAAATCTCTAGCCTGCAAAGACAGGAACCAATCAAAGGGAAAAAGAAAGAAAGACAAAGAAAATGGGATTGTTATCCAAAGTTTTAGAGTGACAGAACTGGTGCTGACTGGCAAACTGCTCTTACCCTGTCCAAGTGACCTCTGAGGTTGGTTTTTGCAGCTAAAACGACCCACAAACATTACTTGTGAATTCTGATGAATTTCAGCCAGTTTTGTGACTGGTGTTTTGGCTCTGACACCTTGCAAAACAACCCAAATCCAGTAATAAACCTTCCCTATCAACTTTTAAATGGACTCAGCCATCAGAAAGATCCCAGGAACAGGGCTGGTGTGAAGACTGCCTGGCATTGCTGCTAACAGCCATAAACCATAGTCCTTTCCTGTAGGGAGGCAGAAACTGCAAGACCTCCCAGCAATCTGCTTTGAGTTTAATTCCAGACAACATTGTTGTGGACACTGTCTCCCTGTAGATTGAAAAATTCTGCATGTTGTTTTTTTTTATTATATTTTATTTTTCTCCCAAAGGGCTTTATGAATGCTGGCTGGACAGCGCTGGAGCTGTGCTACAGGTTAGAGGAAAAATGATTTCTGTGTTACAGAAATGCTGCCTGCAATATTAAGGTCACTCTGTCCTAACATGATTCCACCACAGAGATGAATACAGATTGTGATGCACTGTGTTACGCCGTGTCGTACTGAATTAACTGAAGGCGGTTTGCCCCAGGGGGTGCCAATTCATCTGTTCACTGGAGCTCGCCCCAAATCAACATAAAACAAAATCGAAAGATTCTTCCACGACAAACCGCCTGCTCATTCATCTGTTGTTTCACTGCGGTGCTGTTCTCATTACCACATTTGATTTAATTTGTACGTGTACTACTCATGGAAAAAAATAAAAAATTCCATCATACCCTTGCTTTGGGGCGTGAAAGGTCAACAAAGCAAGTAGCTGCTGCCTTTTGGGGCAATCAAAACACACTGTGTAGGATTAATTTGGAATGGCTTGCTTTAAATTAAGGAGCTAAAAAGGTTTTAATCCTTACTTAGAGGTGTGTGTGTTTTAAATCAATTTACACCAGAATATTGTATAAAGGATTCCTTATCATACATGGGCCTTTTCCCTTTCAAAGTCCACACATATCCCAATATTAAATGAATTATCATGTTAGATCTATGTTCTAAGAAGTACGATTTCCTAAAAATAAAAAGTTATTCAGCTCATCAACTTGAGTAGTGATCACAGTAGGTGGGATCTTATAAAAACACCTCTAAGGAACAACTGAGCTGCCACACAGTGGATTAAAAACTTAATTTCTATTAGGATTTTCAGTTTTGGCCCATGTGGTAAGAATTTTATTTACTATGCAATCTTAAAAATACTTTGAATTAATAATATGACCTTCACAAATTCTCAACAGGTGTATTTAAACTGCTAAGACATTTTCTTTTCTGATAGCTTGGCTTGGTAAGTTTAGCACTGTCAACTGAAACGACGTAAGTGGAGTAGATCAAAGGAGGAAAGTTCCTTATAAATTCTTCCTCTATAGCAGAAAGTAAAATCTAAGTTAGGTAATGAAAATGACTGATAACTAAGGTTCTGTCATCATTAGCTTGTGACAAAATTTTGACAATATAAAGTTCAACATAGAAAAAATGAGATTTCCACTAAAGGTGCTGCATTTCTTCAACAGACAATGCTTTTGCATTTCACAACACGTTGTGACACCTGTTTGTTATTGTATTGCTAACTGTCACCTCCAGACTGCTTTCTGACTTCTCGAAGATCCCCAGCACCTACCTTCATCAGCCACAACGATCATACAAATACAAGGGTTTGGAAATAATGGATAGTAAAAAGGAAGATATAATATTCATAAGTGTGTTTAGGGTTGCTCCTAAGCCAAGACAATCATTAAGCATGTAAAGATTTTTAAAGGATGTTAGAATGCCTTAACATCCCACATTTCTTAAAGGTCAAGTTGGGAAATCATGCCAATTTATCACTTTTAGTTACAACACAAAGGTAAGTGACAAAGTCTTTGCTTCTTATTAGTAGCATTCATGTAGTTAGGATGATCCTAACAACTATTTAGCAACAGTGCTTACCTGGTAGCACAGATAACCACCCAGTCACTGTTTCATTCTCAGTCATTAGTAGTTAACTCTGCAAGCTTTTTACTGACATATCCTTTTCCCTCAGTGAAATGAAGATTAAGCTCTCTCAGTAAAAAGGAGCACATGTATTTCTGCGATTTAGTACCACTTCTGCTGAGTCTTTCCAAATACTTTATGGCCTCTGACTCTTATTTTCAAGGCAGTAAGGATGCAATTTTAATTTATATAAGTAAACAAGACAAACCATACAAACTGGAATTTATTTCACTCATAAAGTACAACAAGGAATATAAGAACTTCTGTTTTGCATCTATGTTTTTAAATGCATTTTTGGTTACTTTAATTTTAAAATTTAACATTCTGTAAGAAAGTACACTATCAAAAGCTATGTTTGAAGACCAGTTAGGAAGTATTCTTACTCTGTGTTGCTTGACAGATTGTCACACAGAAATATTTTAAAACTTTTTTTTTTTTTTCTGCAGAAAAGTCAGAAAAAAATCTTTTAAAATGCTCATTAATCTTAAATGAGGACTTACTTGTTAATATATCAGACAACCATTTGAAAATTGCATATTGGCAATATCCTGCCACCCTTGTATTCTCAGCTGTATGTAGTTGTAACATGTTCTAGCTTCATTTTGATAAGTCATGAGTTTTAAGATGACACACACTAATTAGGACTCTTGAACCTTTTCTGCTACTCTAAGCAGCACAGGTTTTGCAAGAGGAATTAAGTATTGTTTATCTACTTACAATAAAATATATGGGATATTAACTCTGGCTAACTTTATTTTTTTTTTTACATGTTAAAAATATGTCATCAGAGCATAGCAAAGCGCTCTTTTAATCTTTTGATGAGCTGTTGTGTATCAACATGGCCTGGGAATGCTTCCGCTGACTTTTGAGCAGCTGTGTAACTCCTCTGAAGATCTCCAACCTATAAGAAACACACAAACTAGTTTTGTAAATGCAAGCACTACAGTATTTGCATCATATATTCTGTAAAGTACAGTTCTGACACTCACAAATGTTTAAACATAGCTGGTCCTCAGACACAACAAATAAAACAGACAGTATGCAATTTTTCAGACTCAGGATTTTTTCCCTCTTACTTTAAGGGGTGAGAATAAAAATAAGTGTGTGTTTTCTTTTTTAATGGGAGGGATGCATCAAGACAGTAACTTTATATCTTACCTGACTTCTTGGAGAAAGGACAAGGTACCCTACGCTCAGTGCTTAAAGTTAGGAGGAATAAAAAATGGAAGACTTGGTTTTAAATCCCATAAATGTTGTCTCATAGAAAAGAGAGAGCCAATCAGGCCTCTGCAAAGGTCACAACTCCATGTGATCTGCAACCTCACAGAGATGCAGGATAGCACACAGAGCTGATGAGATGTATATTGCTCCTCTATTGTTTTTTGAAGTATGTTTCCACATTAGGAAAAAGTAAAGTTGGGAGCAAATAGACATCATTTCTTTGAAGAGGGAAGTGATGTAAGGAGAGCACCTCAGAAAGTGGGTTCAGAAAAAAAGAACCCAAAAGTTTGAAACCCCATCTAGAAAAAGTGATAGCTTCTGGATGGAAAGGGAGAAGCAGCAGAAAGTGGCAGCAGGTGACCTTTGTTGCCTGTGTGTCTGTCAACACAGAGGTTCAGTACAGCAAAAATTCTCTGGAGGAGAAGAAAACCAGGGTCCTGGTCAGAGAAGTTACGTCCTATAAACCATGACATTACACTGAATCTAAGAATTGCATTATCACACTGCATAAACAGTTAGTTGACCTTGCCATTTGTCTTCTTCCACAGCCTGTGCAGTTCCTCTGTGCAAAAGCTACATAACTAACCATTTGCAGACTAGGATTTAGTCATTAATCAGTAAGTATATAATGCAATTATTCCAAACCATATTCTGTTTCACAATGAAGAGGATATGCTTACAAAGTAATGGGTTGTTCACTCCTTGATGCAATCTGTAGGAGTTGGGCTGCCCACACAACACAGACTCATAAAAGAATCTTGAAGATATAGGCACAAGCCAAGAAATACTATTTTTCTTGTAAAAATATGGGGACTTGGACAAGTTTCTCCTTATTAATAGTAATGTCAGACACGCTGTTAATTCAGTGTCTGAGACACTCATTATGAAAAAAATACTAACACACAAAATTCAGTGGTCATAAAGCTGAAGAAGAGATATTACTTTTGAGATTACTAAAACCATGGGATGAATGATTGGGATTCCATATTTATATATATATTATATAATCACTGATAAATCATTTGATACTATTTCAGTTCACATTCTGAAAAAGCCGATGACTGTAAAGAGTGTAGATGGAATTATTAATGGACTGTCCATCTTCAGTGCATTTGGAGAATTGCAAAGTTACTCTATGGCTAGTTGGCCTCACATTCTCAAAACCAAACATTCAAATGGCAACTTTTATACATATTCTGGGTATTAAAATGTAACTTCACTTCTATCTTGAGTTTGCGCAGTACATACTCATAGAATCATAGAATCATTCAAGTTGGAAAAGACCTCTAAGATCATATAGTCCAACCTTTAAACTAGTACTGAAGTCCACAACTAAACCATGCTACTAAATTTCAAATATACAGTTTTCTTGAAGACCTTCAGGGATGGTGACTCAACCACTTCCCTGGGCAGCATATTCCAATGCCACGCAACCCTTTCAGTAAAGAAATTTCTCCTAATATCCAACCTAAGTATTGTTTTGTCTTAGCTGTTTAGAACTCTGAGTAATAACAATAAAAACTCGACTGCCCCCATACCAAGGCTCAATTTTTAAGATTTTAAAATAGGACAGTACATTACCTTCTCTGAGAGTATTGCAAAATTAAAATGGGGCTCATACATATGAGGTGCTAAATATGAAGCAGTCTGCAGCAAAGCTCTTGCCTGTGTAGAGAAAGAAAAAAAAAAGTAGTGAAATCTGCGAGGGAGGGTAACAAGAATCTAAAGCAATTTTCATCTTTCTTGAAAGAAACCATTTTGGGTTCTCTTTACTAGGCCTTTGCTAATAATGCCACACTACATATGGGTTACACTACATATAAGCTACACCAATAGTAAATCTAGGCATAATACAGTTTAAAAGTAATGAAATGAACAAGACTCTTGATGGAGTTAGAAAGGCTGTGTTGGGACCGTATTTAATTAGGCAATTCAGCTCTATATACTGAATATAGTCATTTAAAAAAAGGCAGTTAAAGTCCCACTGAAGGTATCCATTGTCCCTGACGGCACTGTGTAACAGTGATTCAGTCTTAAGCATCCCCAGAAATCTAAACTTTATCATAAAAATGAAACAGTTCACACATTCAACATTTTGCATAAAAGCCTTCAATGCTATTTTCACACTTCCTATTAGCATAAAAAGAAAAGAAAACAAACAAACAAAAGAACATGAGATCAAGGTGGTTTATAAGGCATCCAGAACCAGGTTAATAACTAATATAATGCCCCTCTGTTATTGTCCCTGCAGCTTTGTTTGTGTGTGGAATTGAAATGGCCAAGTTGTGCTTTCCTCAGAACTTAGATAGTAGAGCTTTTATCACTTTCTCTTTAGGGATGAAGGGAGAGTTGAAGGGATGGACAGATGTGTGTGACCATACATTCTCTCAAATGACCACACATGTTGTCTTGCTCAGCCTAAGCTGCCCAGACTTTTGGAGAAATACAGTAAAATGATCCCTCCATGAAAGAAAGAAAAAAAAAAAAAGAAAGAAAGAAAAGAAAAAGATCCTTGGGGCTGAGGTGGACTTTGAAACAAATCACTGAGGGAATATGAAGTTGTAAAGCTTGACATTACTCAATACATTAAAAATTAAACAGTCTACTTGCTGGATTCGATCTTTTTTACAATCAGCAAAACACTAGTATTAAAAATTAATTAAAAAATTAAGAATCAAAAGGTGAATTCTTGTGCCATAATTTCAATTAAACAATCAGGTCAACTTGTGAATGCTTTCACAAAAAAATGGAGAGTTTTGAAAATATATAAATATATCAGATCTTTTAATAGCAATGGTATCTACTAACTTTTTTGAAAGGCAGAGCAAAGAATTTAATAAAAATCCCTTAATTTGACAAAGTTGAGTAAATGCATGTACTAACATTGTAAAATAAAATAAAACCAAAGATAAGCAAAATATCTTCATATTTTTTATTGTCCTATACATGCATTTATTGCTGTGATCCTGAATTTTTATTATTCATGTGATACAAGAAGAAATTTGAAATTTTAAAGCTGAAAAATAAAATGGACATAAAACATTTCATTATAATGGAAAGACTCTGGAATCCTGACTATTATCAGTGACAACCTCCATAGAAATTGGATAGACATTCCAGATGGGTTTTAAATATCAGTAGTATGCCTGAAACCAAACTGAAACCAAAACCGAACTTCATTTGTCACTGAAAACATCCAGTGTTGGGTTCATTTCAATGTTTCCATGACAATTGCCAGCCCACCTGAATAAAGTTATCTTATAAGAATTATTTGCTCTTCAAAAAGATTTTCAAAAAAGTCTTTATATAATATTGCAGCTTTTTGAAGTCTACACAAACCCATCACAATAGTCTTGCTCCCATTGCTTCCATAGCTCCCATAGAGAAAGATTAAAACAGTCCAGAGTAGTTCTAACGGACCAACAAATAGATAATAACTTTCATTTCATGTGTATAAAAATTACTACTTTCAATCCACTATGCATGTCAATTATATAGCTAATTGCAACACAACACAGTGTACTCACAGTAGGTAAAATGAACCACCAAGGTTACTGATATGAAAATGTTTCACAAGAATCTGCTGCTTTGGGACTAAACTTGAAAGCAGTCTCCTTGTTGAAAAAATCTTTTAAGAGGTGATCTGATTGTTGTTTTCTGTTGCCCAACAAAAGTATATTATCTACACTTTAAATTGAATATATAGTCAAAGTTGTAATTTAAGTGATGACTATAGTATGATAGGTTTTGTTATAGGCATCAATTTAGAAAAAAAGATCTCAACAACTTCGAAGTCACTGCAAACCTTGTTCATCTTGGACGAATCATTTGGATATGCCTAAGAATAAGCAGTTTAATGGGAGACAGCATGATAATGTGGAGGTTACACTGAACCATTCGTAAAATTCATCATTTTTTGTGCCTATAGTAGTAACCTTCAAGTACAAACAGGCCAAAGAAAGCATTCTGCTTAGGCTGAGGTTAATACCAACCTGCTCGATGTGACCTTTTTGCATTTCCAGTACAGCCAAGTTATTGTAAGCTTCTGCATGGTCATTATTGTTGACTAATGTCAGCTTGAAACACTGGTAAGCCAGATTCAGGTCTCCTATTCCCTAAAAGAAAGATCGTATTTTAATTTGTGAAAAGATTGGAAACAACATGCATCTGTTTTGTTGTCTTGGCTATCTTTTCATCCATATGTACTATCATGAAATGCAAATTACAATAAAAACATGCTGATCAGAACCATATGTGCTTTTTTCCCAGACCATCTCATTTGCTTCTCATTCTTTACTGAGACAGAATTGTTCCTCTCCAGCACAAATTTACATGCTTTAAGTGAGATTCTTCATCTAACTGAATGCTTAGATGGCTAAAGTGCCATCTATACTGACCATGCTATACGCTACCCTTTTAGTAGGGTAAGAAAAACAGAGATGTCTCCAGGGGAAAAGTTATCTTGCTTCTCTGTCTTTAAATGGATTCAAAAAGAAAGCAAACACATATAAGCCTACTTATTAGAAGACAAAAACAAAGGGAGATTAATCTCTTTGTATGGAGACATTGTCTACATGTTAATGTTCTAGTTTTATGACCAACATTGACACAGCATCAGGTTAAACCTTAAAAGTGAAAAATGCTGAAGAATATATGCATATCAGTTCAAATTTCAGTGTTTTAGGTAGTATAAATCAACATGTTATCCTAGTTGATACACAATCAAGATGAACAGTTCAGTTTCTCTCTGACTTAAGTTAAATAGCAATCAGCATTTGGACAGAACCCATGCGAGAAAGCTAGCAAAACATTATTTGATAACTTTATTCTGGACAGATAAACAGAAATCTAACATAACTTCTGGAATAACATCTTCAAAAATGGGCAATGGATGAAAATTAGTGTACGAATTTAACAAATTTGATGACACAATTAAACAATATCTCTGTTGCTGCCTACAAAACAGAAGACTAGGTATTTTAGTGTCTGTTCCACGATGCTCAATAGGCACTTTTGACAACAAAATTAATCTAATGCTCCATGTCATATAAATAAAAGCTCAGAGAAAAAACATCTTGAATTCAATTTTATGTCAGATTAGCTTGTATTGCTGCAAAGGCCCTCAAGGGCTGGTACGTGTTACAAATTTTCAGAAATAAGGGAAGGTTAAAGACTGTTAGAAAGGGAGAATCTTTTAGCAGGAGTAAACCACATTCTGTGATGATGTATAGAGCTTTTTTCTTTTCCTCTTCCTCTCTCTGAAGTGCAAATAAACCCTTAATTAAGTCTGTACTATACTTTATCCAATACACTAGCAGGTTTCATATTTCAAAGTAGGACAATGATTCCTTCCTGGCTATTCTTTTTCCGGTTTCTGTAAAATCGCACTCATTCAGAAGGATTGTTAATATTTTTCATACCACAGCCACGTGTCCCAAGTTATACCACACATCTGCCGTCTCTTCCTCATTTGCAGCCAAAAACAGTGCACGTTCAAATGAAGTTAGTGTCATATCATATTGCTGGGCATAGAAGCAACAGAGGCCCAGATTGTTAAAAAGCTGGCAGTTATAGACACCCATCTGCAGAAGCCGCCTAGATTGAAAGAAAATATTTCTTATTTTTTATATTAATTTCAAATCTGAATTCAATTCTAAATGACAAAATTTTCTCCTCCTTCCTCCCTGTACCAAGAATGTAATAGCCATGTACCTTAACTTTATTTTGAACTCAGACAATTTTGTTACAGTTTTACACTTGGTAAAGGTTTCATGAAGGGCAGTGCAGAGCATTTCTGATTAGTAGAATCAGAGCTGTGCAACACAGTCTTTGTGTAAATTAGATGACTCCTGGCATTTTGACTGTTACATGATCTGACTTTATGGTCAGACAGAGCTGTACACAGAATTTCTCCATTTCTTCTTTCCAATCCTTCAACCTCAACCATGCTGTAATTGCTGCAGTTAATGTTCATAACTCTTCAGGCTTCAAATTTTTACTTGATTCCTGTCCTGCAGCACTGCTCTGATCAGTGCTAGTATATCTAGCGTATGAATTTACATTGATCTTACATTTGAAACATAAGTCAAATTTTGATTCAAATTGATATTGAGTCAGACTCATTTGCAACCTGTCTCAAAATAAAATGCAAGTAGCATCCTTTAATACTGTCTTTTTATTTCTTTCAGTAAAACATAGGGGAACCCCAGCTCACATTCAAGTAAGAGGTTTTGTGGTCACAACTGCCTATGGCTTCAGGTGGAGTTTTTCAAAAACTACTCCTTTCCAGAGGGCTGAATAGGAAGTCCATTTGCTTCCTGAAGGCAAATGAAGCTGAGAGTAAGGCTTGGCACTCTTAAACCTCCTCATGTTGTGAAAGATAATTTCTTGTTTATTAACCGAACAATCAACTGTTTTGATAATCTGCTGATATAAGCTTCAAGCACAATGATGACAAATCTGTAGAAGAGATGTACTTATCACTGGCAGAGAAGATACGTACATTGGTGAGTTGTTGCGCTGATTTTATGCTGATATTTCTCCAAAAGCTTGATCAACCTCCCATGTCAGTTTCCCAATGCTCTTGTTTTGCTACCAGCATTACAAAAATCAACCCTATTACCATTCCATGTGTCCAGTTCCTCCTTCCTCCCCACAAGTGCATATACCTATAAAACCGCAGAGCTATCTCAGGCTGGTCTGAATAAAAACGGTTGCTGCCAATGCATGCAATAGCTTCCACGTGAGTATTGTCTTGTTTTAAGACTTCTTTATAGTACTCTGTAGCTGAGGAAATATTGTTCATTTCCTATACAATGAGAAAAAAAATAAATTTAGTTCTACTTTTTATCACCAATTTTTATAATAAAACTTTCTAAAATGTCAACCTATTGAGTGCTTTATCTCTGCCTTGTACAGTACTTAACTGAGATGAATTATGTATGCCCTTACAGTTCTCTAATTGTACAATGCAACATCACTAATTGGCAACTTCACAAGTATCACACACATGGACAAGAAGAAGGCATATTCATTTATCAGTGCCAGCTGTACCTGTCATAACACAATGCAATTGGTAATAAAAAAGGGTGGTTTTTGTTGTTGTTGTTGTTTGGTTTGGTTTGGTTTGGTTTTTAAGGAAAAAAGATTGGTCACAAGCTTAGTATGTGCAATGGGTATTTGCTACGTTTTGCACAATGCCTTGTGATATAGAGTACTGTACAGCTGATTTCCCAGTATGGTAACATACAGAAGATTTATTTCCCCAGTCAATGTCTCAATTACTTTCAATGCTTTGTAAATCAATGTCTGAATTTCTCTGAACATAAACGACAATATAATGGCATACCAAGAATTATTATGTGCCTTTGAAAACAGAAAGCATGGATTTACTACCATAACTTGTACTGGGTAGGATACGCCAGTTAAGAGAGCTATATTTTATCAAAAAATATGCTTGGATGTATGCTAGTTGGAAGATGAATTAGGGTGGACTCCTTGCTGTAAATGTCACACTGTTTCTGAGAAGTGCAAGTCACCACAGGACTCTGCCCCATATTAGAAGAAAATAAACTACAATGGTTAAAACACACTTCTGTGGTTAGAGAGGAATAATTTCTACCTATGTGCTGTAGATGTATGTGGTGGTTTTACCGTGCTAGGCAGCTAAATATCACAACTGCTCTCTCACTCCCCCTCCTTAGATGAGGAGGGGAAGAAGTAAAGTAAAGAACAACTCATGGGTTGAGATAAGGATAATTTAATTAAAGTAAAAAAAAAAAATAATTATTATTAAGGAAAGATTAGTATTAAGTAAACAATTTAACTAAAGGGAAAAAAAAAAGGGAAAGGGGAAAAGGGAGGGGGAAAGGCAAGAAAACAAAACAAAACAAAGCAAAACAAATAAAGGCTATGTGGAAGTGCAGAGGAAATAAATTACTCTCTATTTCCCACAAACGAGCGATGCTTGACCACGTCCTTGAAGCAGGGCCTCAATGCACGTAGCTGGTGTTCAGGAGGAGGACCGACATTTTCCCAATGAGAGCCCACCCCTCCCCTCTTCTTCCTGTTTCCACCTTTTATTGCTGAGTGTGACATCAAATGGTATGGAATATACCTTCGGTTGGTTTAGGTCAACTGCCCTGGTGATGTTTCTCTTCTCACTTTTTTGCCCACCCCCTAGGAGGGTTAGAGAGAGTCCCGATGCTGTGTCAGCACTGCTCAGCAGCAGACACAACACTGGTGCGATACCACTGCTGTTCTAGCTACAAGTGCAGAGCACAGCACTGTATGGGCTGCTGTAGGTAAAGTTAACATCCCAGCCAGACCCAGTACAATGTACTGTACTCTTAACCTGACTAAAGAACAAGCTTTTTTTTTTTTTTTTTTTTTTTTAACCTATGTAGCACATTTAGCCATGCAAACGTGTGTTGTTTTTTTTTTTTCAATTAAGTAAAACAGTATTAAAGCAGTCCCTTTACATATATACATGTAGATATATTATTATTATTATTTTAAACCGAGTAAGGCCTACAACTCTTCCCATAGCCAAAAGGTAGTGACAGAGAATGAAAGCTCTGATTAAGATGCCTGATGCGCACATTCCACTTGTGAGTGTATGTAATAAGAACAGCCCTGTGCTGCAGTACAAATCTTTGCTAATAAAGCTATAATCCTGCACTCAGGTGTCAGTGCAAAAGTATATTCTGTCAAGTATATGCAGCCTTTTGTAATTCCTTAAAGGGTTATGCAATGTTATGTATGGTTCTGCAAAATCATATCCATATTAAAAACTGTTTAGCAATTCAGGAAGAAAAGCCTTCAAAAATTATGCAGCTGTTTTCTTCCTTGCTGAAGGACAAAAAGGATTTAATATGAAAATGGATTAATGCTTAGGGGCTAGATGAGAATGATGAGAACAGGAAAGAATGCCAAGTATCAATGTAGACAAAAAAAAACATGATGTTTAAAACATTGGTTTTGGAACAGCATCATTACCAACTTTTAGTGTAGCACAATATTAAGTCCACTGACATGAAAATACACTTTTAAAATGCAAAATACATGGTTACCAAGCTAAAACGAAATGACTACTTTAAGACTAATCCTACTTAAAATAACATCTACTTCAAAACCAAGAAACACTCACATTCCAACTGTTCTCACTGGCTTAAGAAATCAACAAAGTGGCTTACAGCACAATAAAGACAGCATTGATCTGTTGACTATCTTGCTGTTTAATCCTGCCAGCGGGCTGTTGGTGACTTGAGCAGTTTTAGTCCGATGAAAAATATATGAACTTGACCAAGCTACACGGACAATATCTGGACCGCCTGACTAAATGTGGTCATGCTTCTGCATGTCTGAACAAGGTCTTGTGGGTGTGATTAACCATTTAAACAAACAAGCATGCAAAACTCCCCCGACATTACTTTGGTATCTTAGATAATGTTACCTGTTTTGCATTAGTGATACCAGAAATCACTGTAGTTAATTTTTGATGCCCTTAAATTTATATTCAAATATTGGCTCTTTTTCTTGCTCGAGCAGCTAACCTTGGCTACAATTGCATAGTGCATGCATACCTCATAGATTCTGGCAATTCCACAAAGAAGAGTCACTTCTCCAGGAAATCGTTCTAATCCTTGCTTAAAAAGGTTTAATGCTGTTACAGGCTGGTCCAAGCGCATATACACCTATGCAAATAAAAAGTGTACATAAATTTCAAATGTCTTTATATTCATACTGCTGTTTGACAAGGCAGGTTAAATGGAAGGAATGACACCTCACTTTATGCAGTAAAACATTAGCAGAGATGGTGAATTATGAAAATAATGGAGTTAATACTGAAAAAAAATCTCTGTAATGTAGAGAAAATAGGCTAAATAAGATAATTAAATTTGCATGCATGTCATCTAGACATTATTAATTCATCTGGACATTACTAATAAACTAAAGAAGTTATCTATTATCGTATCAAAAATATACCTTAACACTAAGGTGAAGGTTTTACCTTGAATATTTTCCTGTTTAATATATTTTTTAAACTATACATTTGGGCTTGAAAGAACTGGATCTTCTGGTTGATAGTGCTGGAATAACAAAATATTTTACTTAGTTAAATAAGACTGCACTGCACCAGGCACTGATGCTTTCAAATCTCCTTAGTGCTCTGACAACTTTCGCTGTCCTAAATCATAAAATCCCTTAGTGGTAAGAAGGCAGTTTGGTCCCTGTGATTTTGGCTTCTGTGTTGATTATGACAACACATGATGTAGATAATTTTGTGTGAGAACTGGAGAGAGGGCATCAACGTGTTGACAGAGACCACCTGTACAGCTGTCTGAGAGTACAACTCTAAAGCCCTCCTGTTGTGGGGTATGCTAACAACAGCTACAGCAAAGGGAAAAACCCCACACACCTACTTTGGGAAAGGAGTTGACTACAGTGATTAATCTGTCCCCCACTGAGTGGAAAAGTGTTTTGAGTGTTACTGTTAGAGAAATATTACATTAAATAAAAATACTTAATATGAGTGAAAAGTGGAAACAATCTGTGACTGGTATCTTTGTGGGGAAAAAAAAAAAAAAAAAAAAAACTTATGATGAAATTTAGGAAAATATCAATGTTAACAGAACACCCAAGAAACCTCAAAATGCATTTTCTGTTTCTGCTCTCAAGCCTCAGAGATATTTATTTTTTTGATGTGGAGGGAGTACTTGGTAGACTTGGACTTGGACTCCAATGACATCATCAATTAATATGCCCTAAGTCATCAATCTATTCCTAATGAATTTTATATCTGGGTATCTAAAACAGACTTCAAATCATTTGCTATAGTTTTTCATTTATAAGCTATGCAGCAGCTGCTGATGAATTTAATGTCTGCATTGAATTTTAAACTTCAAATAAACATCTCCATTGTGACTATCATGCTCCATTCACCGTTCTTTAATCAAGACTTGAAGTTTTATATTCTTTTAGCAATAGTTTACTACTATGAAATTACTCTTTACAGAGTCAGACGAAAGAGAATAAATTATATTTGGGTATAACGTCTTAATTATGAAGAACCTTGGCTGATCATTTTACTCCTAAGTAACACCAGCGTGAGTAACTTGCATAAAAGTCTAAATCTGCTTTATAAGCTAGTGCATACCAACATACCTTCAAATAATTTTTTTCTTTTTTGAACTGAGAATTTTAATAAGCTGGTTTTTTGTTTTCTTGTTTGTTTTTCAACCTGATCTAACTATGAAGAATAGCTATCTTCATATTCTTAGGGCAAAAGGGTAAAAAATGGAGGTGAAGGAACTCCACGAGATCTGTTCCTTTTAAAAATCTTTTTATCTTTGTTTATGAGGTATGTTTTCTCTCTACCTGTGGTATAAAAATCCCATTTCCAGCCCTGCTGGGTCATGAAATATTTTGTAACTCCTTGGCAATATTCTGTATATTTTTTTTTAGTTTTCTTTCAATCTTTTATCCTTTCATAAATTACATTTCAAGGGAGAGTTAGTTTTGAGGAAAATATATTAAAAAAAAAAACAAGATTCTGATAACAGTTGTTATACAGAATATAACCAGAAAACTAATTGGTAGTCTGGTATCAGTCAGTTTGCACAGAACTTGATGCACATCTATTATTTTTTATTGGCTGCTTAACTCTAGACTTTTCAGTATTGTCAGATTGTGCTAGAACTCAGTGCCCTACCATATTGCCTGTCAGCCAACAGTCACTAAATTATGTTGTGTGATGCCTTATACTTGAGCTAGCTGGGCTATGGAGTGGGAGGTGGAAGTTCAAATACAGCTCCTACTTGTGCTACTAAGTGGGGGAAGCTTCTAAGGGGGGAGGGAGAGCAAAATCACTGTTAATCCAATTACTCTGCCAATTTAATCACCCTGTAGCTCATGAATTTTGCAGAATGACTCCTGCTAGTGAAAGAAATCTAAAATGACTAAGCTGAATTGAATAAACTAACTCAAAGTGCTGTACTGAAGACAAGCCTTCAGATATCAATGGTGGTAATTTAAATAACTATAAGTAAACAGCTCAAGGAATGCAAAGGTACAGCAAGTATTATAATATGAATATATTTTGGATTGACTAGAATCAGGTGGCTTCAAGGTAGCTGACAAAGAGCAACTGATTTCATCTCTTCCTAGGATGAGAAGAACGAAAATGCAGTTTTAGTTTCTCATAGGCAACATCTTTTTGAATATCTTTGAAAATGTTCAGTCTGATACAAATCTCTGCAAACAAGTAATTCTGAGGCTTACCTGTACCACTTGTTTTTTTAAAGCTTTTAATGCCTTTATTTTGACAGAACATTCTCTGCTTCAAGGTCTCTGACTCCTTCCTTTAACTTACTTTGTTTTGATTTTGCTTGTGAAACTAGGATTTTGAGCTTCACTCTTCACTTACTGATTTATTGCACTAGTTTCCTAGGGGACCACAGATAGCTACACTGTTCTTCCTGCTGAAACTCCAATAATTCTTTAGCTGTGTAATACTCACTGGAACTTAGACCAAAGAATATCCTGAGGTAGCAGAAGGGTTTTTCATGAAATAAGCAAACTCCAGAATCTTTTTTTAAACTATACACTTCAATTTCAACTGTAAGTAAGTATTGTTTCAGGTCCACGTAAAGATGACACACTATTAAACTCAAGAGCTTATCAAGCTCAATACTCAACTATTCTGGTGTATGAACTTCACTGGGAAAGGCTGGAATTTCACTTCATTCTGAAATAAGCAAATTGGTGACTTACTTTTGCCAAATACAAGATTGTATCAACCATGTCCTGTTGCTTGAGAGCTGACTTGAATTGTTTTTCAGCTTCACGATATAATCCTAACCTAAAGAGACAACAGATAGATGTAGAAGCTTGTTTTCTGGATTTTTTTTTTAAATAAAGCTTATTAAGTAATGAAGCAGGGCACGCTAAACCAAAGAGGAACTGTCCAAAAGCATACTTTAACATCATTTATTTGTGTGCATGTGAACAAAAACCATGAATATATTATTATAAAGACAAGCATTTAAAATTATGAAAAAATCAAATTCATTAAATTGGAATTCTACATAAACAACAATAAGCAATTCTGGTTGTCTAACAGAGTTGCACCCTGACTGACTGTAAAAAATCTCCTTGACTGACCATATAATTTTAACATTCTTTTAGTATTAACTATTTGTTACTCTTTCTTGAAAACATAAAAACAAAGCCATAAAAAATCCTGCCAAGAAAATGGATATTGCTAACATAAGAGCATTTTCAGTCTTTGTTCATCCGCGGTCCGCATATGTTTCCCTGTGTAGACACAGAACCCTGCTTAACGTGTTTAAGATTACTAACAATAGGTTTCTCTTCTTAGTTACTTCTGTAAATTAGTAATCCATGGCTCCACATGAAAACTGCTGCTTTATATACAGTAGCAGAAGCCTCTGCCATTCTGGTTAAATTATAGTTCGAAATGACAATAGGACATTGTTAGCTGTTTTCACATAGGTTTGGAGGGGAAGGTATGAATTTCTGGGCACTGTTCAAGTCTCCAGATAGGAATGTATTCTGGCTGGCCCAACACTGCTTCTGGTTTTCATCTTCAGGAACAGACATGACAGAGGCCCAGTCCTGTCTCTCTAAGCTACAATATCTCATTGTAATGCTGCATTTCTACTTGTTAGGCCTCCCTGCCCAGCCCAAAGTAGCCCCGCTTATCATTCTTTTCCTTCATCATCCACGATTGCTCATCTACACTTGCTCCCCTCAAGCTTTCCATTTTCCTTTCACAACATTTGTCAGTTTGTCTTCTGGACACTGCAGAGTCTTTGCCCTGGTTGTTCCCTTACTTTCACAGTTCCTCATCAGCAGAAAACACTTTCTCTTAGCCTGATCTCAGAAATAGCAAAACATCTGTTGCTAACATTAAAAATATTTAACTGTATGTTGAAAAAAAATCTGTACTGTAAACTACACCACGGCTCAGTCTTAAGTCTCTCATTTCCAGTCAATTTCTCAAGCCAATATTCTACTGTTCATTTTGTGTGGTCTGTTTTACCGGTAGTTTAATAAAGTTTAATAAAGTTTAATAAAAGTGAATATGCAACTAAGTTAGTTACTTAAAGGTACTCAATACTGGTGCCTTTACCTCCAGTATCTGACCATAATCTCCTTGTATTAAAGGAGATTTAACTGTAATCACAGTCCTCTCCAACTAAATACATTCTGAATTATTTTTCACTCTTCAGCATTGCACAGTACACACATCAGTTCAGGTCCTGCACTTTTTCTCACTGTTCATAGAAGAAATGAACAATGGCTTACCTATAGCAGCACTTCCCAATTTGGACTTTCCACCACCAGTCCTTGAATTGTGCATGCTCGGTGGCAAGGGCTGCCAAATCTAGAGCCTTCCAAAACAAAGCCATCACCTTAACATTAGTGCCTTCAACATTTATGCAAAAAACTTTTTATTATGCAAAGACTTTTGTAAAGAGAAAATTTTGAATAAACAGTCCTGGTAAACTTGAGGAGGGTGCGCTGCTTTATGGTTACTATTTTTACAGTTGAAAAATAATGTAATCCTTATAGTTTATAGTAACAAAAAGAGAAAACACAAAATTAATTTGATTAGATTTATAAATTGTGGCTTCAGAATATTCCGAGTATTTGTGTGTGCCAACATACTTTTTTCAAGCCACCCTTCCTTGTTCAATAAAAATTGTTGAAAACATGCAGAACTATACTAAAATAAACAAATCAGCCAGTTTGAGATACTGAATTGTCATCTCATTGCTAGCATCAGGCTGCCTCTACTTCTGGGGACTCTCAGATGTGTACAGTTGGAAATACTTCTTCCTTTAAAAGCCTGACATAAAAATTATTCTACAATAGATAGTAAAAATAGATAAATATTCTAAGAAATAGTTAAGAGAGTGGAAGTCTACAACCTCTTCTATCTGGTATATCAGAAAAGTAGGCATGCTAATCAATGTGCTGCCATTGGCTATTGCAGACATAATCTATGGCTTTTCATGCTTTCCCTGTAATTTCTAAATTCCTATTAAAACAAATTGATGTGTTTTCTGTACCAAAACCTACCAAAGAGGCAATTGTTAGTGTTTACGTTTTGAAAGTACCAGTTTCTCCCAGAATATATCAGTCATACTACATGTTACTTCTATTTTAGGGATATCACCATAAATAGTCTTAAAGTCTTTAAAGCAGAATTTTTTATAACAAAGAACTCATTTTCTTTATTTTCATGAACATTTTGCTGACCACAGAAATCAGAAAATATGTCTATTGGGAACAGTATAGAAGAGTTCTGTGTGCTGGCCACTCTGTGGCATAGGATTTAATAGTTTCCAGGAAAAAATTGTATGTAATGTAATACATACAAATATGTAATACTTGAAATATGTCAAAGAGCTCAATTTAGTGATATGTACCTCTGGGCTTGATTCCATCTCTTCCTGATAGCAAAATGAGGCTGCAAGTAATCGACAGGTTACTTTGATATATTTGATTATTTGATATAGCACAGCAAAGTCAGCGGAGCTACAACAACTTACAAAAGTTGTTCTCTTTTGGCTCTGTGAAAAAGAGTATTTTTTCTATACCAATTCAGTGTAAGGAGTTGCATTGTTGGTGTCCTCAAAAGAAAGAGACAACTGGCAATCCCAGCTTCCATGACAGGAGAGAGAAAACCAAGGAAGATTTACAACTCTGAAGTCACTATCTGATTCAGGTGTGTGGTATCCTTGAAATCCTCAGATGGCAGAGCTTATTTGGGCAGCCTTTTGTTTCTTAATACCTTTGCAAATTGCACAGCCAGTCCCCTGGACACCACAACTGTCATGCAGAAAAAGCTCACTTCAAGATAGAAATTACATTTCCCTTCCAAACACTTTCACCTGAAAGTATATACACAATTTTGTCCCACTAGAGTTCACTGGGAAAACTCTGAAAAACAGCTGAAATTGAAGTATCACTTACTTTTGTTGTGTTTTCAAAATTGTTTGCATTTTCAAATTTGTAAAGAATGTGTGCATCTGCCAAATACCACACTTGTTTCTAATGGGGCACAAGTAGTCATGGAAAATGAGTAAGGATCCTACTGCAAATTATGTACTTTAAAGAGCCCTCCTTAGAGTGCTCTGATGACAAGTATTCAAGGAGAAGGACTGAATTTCAAACAGCCATCCCTTCTGTAGTTATACACTCAGCTTTCTTTCTGGTACCCTAATTATTTATGAAAACTATTTTATGTAAGGCTAACAATTCTGGCTGCTCTTAGAGAGTGGGAACTAAGACTGCTTCAGGCTTTGTAGACTAACATCAGCACTTTTGCTGTTGGTGCAGATCCTGAAATCTTACTGGGATGTTATTACTAGCATCAAGAAACAAAATGTAACTTAATTTTGAAATTAATTTCTGAAATTAAGTAAATCCTGGTTTAATACTTTTCTGTTAAGGCAATAGGAAAGGAATAGGAACATCCTGTTTCTGATGCTTACATGCAATACAAATTTTTAGTCCACAAACACTACAAACGTTATCAACATTTCTAAAAGGTGTTTGCCTGAAAAGGCTTTGTGCATATCAGTGTCAGATTTCTGCACGTCAGACTTTCTGCTGGCATTACAACAAATCTTCTGACAATGTGGCCTTTGAAATGTTAGTAACTTGATTAAAACAGACCTTTAAAAGTCAAAGCCTTCACCATGCCATGTCAATACCAACTGCTAGCATATTTAAAGATCAGTTTGGTGCAAGGTTTTTTTTTAATTGCACAGTTTAGGTACAAATCAATGTTCAATCTGCAGAGCATGTTAATTGAAAAACAACCAGGAGTAACAGTAATAAGTGTTCCAGCTGTTCTGCATTCCCTTGACTGTCACTGTCCACGACTGTTCCAACTATCCTGCATCACCTCCCTCGCCCTGCTGGTCACCCCTCTGTTGATGCTGCCCAGGTTGCAGTTGGCCTTCTGGGCTGCAAGCATGAAAAGCTGGCTCGTGTCGAGGTCTCTGTCCACCAAAACTCCACGTCTCTCATGGCAGGGCTACACTCAATGTGTCCTGCTCCCAGTCTGTGCTCATGTCTGGGATTGCCCTAACCCAAGTGCAGCATTTTGCATTTGAACTTGTTGAATTTGTAAGGTTCACATGGGCCTACTTTCCAAGCTTGTGCATATTTGTGCAAAAAAAAAAAAAAACTACAGTGATAATAAAAATCTTCTTTCACAAAGAATTTATCAAACCTGTATTTAGCATGATTGTGAGCTGTTTTTATTTATTTATTTTTACTATTACTCTCCTTGGATAAATTGTGCTATAAATTAAGACTTCCAAATCATCTACTGTCAGTATGTATAGAACTCAGTATGTATAGAACAGCTTATAGGGCTGTGGTAATTTACCGTGGTTTTGCAAAATCAAATTCTCCCAGCAATTGTTATTGACTAAATTCTTGTTTGTAGACAAACTGACATTGGCTAGTTTATAAAACAGCTGAATAAATAACATCAGCCAATTTATTTTGGTGAATGTCTTCTGGACTTCTATAGTTTGTAAATCTAACATAATTCCATTATAAATAGATATCTATCAGAGAGTATAAAGTTCAGAGTATTACAAAGAACTACGGTCATGATTTCTTAATCCAAGTATATATTGTACATTCTTTGCTCTTTCTCAGGACAAAGTGTGTTGTCATCATTACCCACCTATGAATAATGGCAGAATACAATGTCACAGCCTACTGCTGAAATAAGTAGAAGCTGAACTATTTCTGGACAAGTCTTTTACACTGCTCTGCTCTTATAGCACATAGCCTGTAAAACAGCATTTAGAAATAGTCAAGGAACATAGAAAGTCAGTTATTAAGTGTATGCCTTCAAAAGAGAACAAGTCAAGAACAATAATGGATAGGGTAATAGGAATTTCTTCAGAGAAGTGTTTAATTTTTCATTAAGTAAGATGAAAGAATTTTGAATGCATTTTCAAATGCTGAATAAGCTCAGTGCTTCTCTTTTCTTCTTCTGTCTCCAAGTTTCTGAAAATTGATAGATTATAGATATATTTACTTTTAATTTTAACTGAGTTCCTTGCATTGTTTGTGCAGCTGAACGCATACTGATTAATGATATTCCTCAACTGAAATTGCTAAGGCTTTTTTTTTTTTTTTTTCTATAGACTGGCTGAATACTAAGAAGAAGCAAAATAATAAAACTGCCTTTGCTTTTTAAATAATAATGCAGATGAGAACAGTACAGACTGTTCCAGATCTGCACATTGACAAAGGAACAATATGCTCACTGCTACTTTTGTGTTTTATTTATGAAACTGCAGGAACTGGTCTTCCAATTCTACCCATGAAGAAAGCCTGCAAGTAGAGACTTTTCCATCTACACAGTCACTTTAAGTCAATTTCCCAGGCTTTGATCTAATAACTTCCAAGCTCTTTCATCTCATCTTGCACAGAAAAGTGTTTCGTACAAAGACGGAATAGATGTCACGGAATGTTGGATGATCAAGAGAGATCCAAATCAACTTTTAAACTGTTAACATCTCTGCTGAATCCAAATCATCTGAAATCTTTTCAGGGAGAAGGAAGAAAATGAATCAGTGAAATGTCTTTAGTGAATACACAGGTTTGACACAGCCAAGTTTAAGCAAAAACTAAATTATTTCTTTTTTTGTTGTTTAAGAAAAATTAATGCAGATGAGACTCAAAAGGAAGAAGGTCAGTTTGGAGAACAGCAATATATTGAAAATGGTGGAGAAGGAATTGCAGAAGAAAAGAGGAATAAACACAATCAAGAGAAAAATACTGAACAGTCAAAAAATCTCTCTTCAGAGAAACACATTACAACATAAAGGCACCTTGCACTGCGAACTGTGACTTTTTTTTTTTTTTTTTTTACAGGATACTACCTTTAACCAAAAATGTAGATCTCCCTCTCATTACTCAATAAACAGTGGTGACTAAGCTGACACTTCTTTGCTTAGAGATTTATTCAGGTGACTAGGGTGCACAGAAAACCATAGGCAAAAATTTCCTGTAAGACAGTGATCCTGAATTCTCCAGCAGGGATTTCAAAGAACATGCAGTATAGGGCAAGAGTGTTTTACAATTTTTTTTTGCTGGAGTGCTTGGAAATTTGCTTGCATTTTATGTAATGATCTGTCCAGTCTGGGGATCCTGCATATCCTCCCAGTGTAGATAGCATACTGTGACCTATTCCTTGTGAACTGAGCTCTCAGTAACAAACAACATACATTCTAGTTATTAGAGACATAAAAAACAAGCCGTTCATGTTCAGTATCAGAATATGTAAATAATAGTTGCTATTTCTCTCTGACGTGTTTGACACTTGCACTTGCTGGTTCAACCACATTTTGTATTAACAATGCATTGCAATTCAATCCTCTTAGAAAAATGCTATGCAATAAATTGACAGTGTACAACTATAATCATTTGATACTATATTAAAAGCTTCACATAGCAGTACATTTGGAAATGGTTCTGATCTATATTGTCAACAACAAAATCTTCTTGTGTGTTATTAACTGGCTGAAAATGATGGTATCAAATAAGCAGCTTGAGAGCGTAACTTCAGATCTAATCACACACCAGTTAGTAGTGCAGGAGAAAGTTAAGTAACTGTTTAATCAGCTATGCACTATTGACACTACTACTATTGATACTACTCTCATACAAACTTCAAGCAGAAATTTTGATTCCATTTCGACTGGCTGCATGTATCTAACATAGTAATGAAATACGTTGACTCTTTATTCATTCAGTAAGCTAATTATTTCCCTTGGTAAGCTGCCAAAAAAAATCCTGCAACCTTTATTTATTTCTGAGAGCTTGAATAATACTTACACAAATTTGATCTTGCCCATTCAGTGCAACATCATATAAAGATCAGCAAAGTTTCAGACAGGGTAAGAGGGAAACTATATAATTAGGAAAATTATTAGGGACAACACACTCTTTCCCTTAAGGCCACAAAACACCTCAGCTCTACAGAAGTAAATTTCTAGCAAAACTGTCCAACTCCTACTGGCATTTTAGTTTTCACCAAATTTTTTGTAGTTTCACCAAATACATTTCATTTCTATTCACTCAAATACATAAGCATCATCTCAGAGGGTTCAAACGCCAAATTACGATCATGTCAAACACTAATTATTTTGCAAGGTATTTTCACCTTCTTCTCATAATGGACAATCTTTTCAAACGTATCACTTTGTATTAGGCCTCAGGTACTCTGAACTTTCAAGACAGCTCAACTAACTGGTATATAGTGCTGCTCAGACTCCAGTAAATTCTGTTAAGGTGAAATAATTAAATATTTCACCTTACCATGTTGATAGATGAGAGATCTAACTTAATAATGTTATAATGCTTTGCCTCTCAAAAAAGATAGAAATAAGGAACATATAGGTATGTGCACATTACCTTACCTGTAGAAAGGGTTTCTTTCTCTTATACAATTTCTAATGCTTCACTTCTGAACTGAAATGTGATGTACTACTTGGATCCTTAGTTCAGCAGAATATTAACAGAAATAACAGACTGATACTTAATAAAAACTGATAATGGAAAGTATGAATTACTCACAATTTTTATTTCATTTTCATGGTGAAAAATATATTCGAACAATGCCTGTCAGAAGAATATTTAAAACAATGTCATATTTAAAGATAAAAATTAGTAAATATTATCTTACAGAACTTCAGAATCTTGATTACATTAGGCAGAGACTAATTCTTTGTGCAAGCAATCACATTTGCACATCAGAACTACTGACATTAACATTTCATTAAGACCCCAATAGACAAAAACTATACATTGTTATATTGTCATTACAGGAAAGCATTTTAATTCTTAATTTGCTGCAAGAGATTAATGGAATTGTCTTTAATCATTGGTCTTTAAAGTCACCTTAAAAAAACAGAGAGCTATAATTTGAAAGTGAATGTAAATTTGAAAACCCAGTACCATTTTCATGACTTCCCAACTGTAAAATCAACAAGTTATCTAACAAAGAGTTTTTGCAATGTGTAGATAGGTGCTAATGTAGAGCTAAGTCTAATTAGAGTAAACATACATTTATTAGGCATGTAAGCTGAGCAAATTCTGTCTTAGGGAAAAGAAAACAAAACTTTCTAAACCCTACATAATTTTGGGATCTGTAATGGAGGAATTGCCTTTTTATTTATAAATGGTAAGTGCTAACAATATCACATTCCTGAAATTCCACACTATAATAATACCAATAACAAACCATAATTATACAAAAGGTTCAAGATTTCAAGTCTCTTATTATTCCTTTATAAAGCTAAGCAAGTAATACCACCTTCTAACTGTTCTAAACTGGAATACAGAAGGGTACATAACTGCTAATGGAGGTAGCATTTGAAGTGAATATAATGATGCTGAAAGATAGTACATATTTAAAGGGAGACTGGAAGCCTCTATCCCCAGAACTGGATAAGGGTGTTAGTAACAAAAAGCATTACTAACTTTTTGAGCAACCATATTCCAGGTTTAAATTGCTGCAAAAGAACGTTGTTGTTTTTTTTTCCTAATTCATAGTATTCATTTTTAATAAAAACTAAACATCCCCAGATGAAAACTTTGGCCCATAAAGGAAGGAAGGAGGTAAGGAAGGGAGGAAGGGAGGAAGGAAGGAAAGAAGGATAAGACAGCAATCCTGTAAAGCTTCCATGACTCCTCTGCCAGCATTTCTCAAGCAAATTCTTAAAAGATTTACCTTAAGAAAAATAGAAAATTACTAATTAATTGTCACTCTTGGTGAGGAAGTAAACCACAACCTACTTTTCTTCTACTGTTTTTCAGAAAAGAATGTCCAGAGAGTATTAAAAGAAAGTAAGGAATGATTAATAAAAATGTGTTTATAGGAAGATTAGAACTAGACATTTATTTATTGGGTGTTTAGAAGTGAAAATAACAAAATAACAGAAAATAAAAAAGTGGCAGTACAACTTCTCCTCTAGTGCAATAACAAGGAAACATTCAGTAAAAGTGAGTAAATCTATAAGTGATAAAAAAGATATCTTCTTGGATGGCTGGCATGAGGAATTTACTGTGGCTATCTATAGGCCCTGACCTTCAAAAATTACTGAACATTCACTTGGATAAAAATATCTAGAATTATCTTAATAACTCTATTAAAAATCCACAAGCTGAAGAAGATAAAATTTCCTGTTTCATAGCATAAACCAGTTGCCAACTGAGATTTAATAGAGGCTATCTCTGGGGACAGGTGATATCTCTTATGTCTGCTATGGTGCTTCCTGCAGTAGTCCTTAACACGGCTGATGCTTCAGTCACAGACTAGCGACTTAGCAAACTTATTTTGTCCATTCCTTCATACTTCAAGGAAGACATGGTCAAACAATGAAAAAATAGATAATCTAATGTAAAAGAAGACGTGATAAACATATTTTTCAAACATAAGGAAGAAATAGGTAGGAAGATTATGTACCAACATGAATACAAAGGCTAATTATGTGAGTTTAATAGTTGCAAGATTTATCATCTTGTGTCTAAGACAGGTGACAGCTCAAAGAGTTTTAAAACTTTAATCAGTGATTCTCAACCCAAAGTACAGTCTGCATTTTCAACTCCTGCTTTGGCTTTAGCCTTAATACTATCTTGTTTTACAAAAAAGAAGAAAGAAAAAAAAAGTTATAAATCCATGCAGCGCTAAATTTAAACTTAGAACTTATATTCTGTATGAAACATTAATGTCATATCGTATTAGCTTCATAATACTGACAAGTATACTTTCTGCCTATGGATGTTTTCCATGAGGACTGTTGATTTATAATTTTTGGCTTAAGTCTCTTTTATATGAAATTGAAGGACAGAGCTACTCTGTCTTCCCTGAAAACTCTAATTTAAAAAAAAAAAAAAAAGTTAAAAATATCTATGTCTGCATTTCTGATAGCTGTTGCTAAGAATAAATATTTCACCTGAAAGCAACCCTACCTATTTAAAAACTATACAGAGTTATCAAAAGAAGAATTGAAAGCTAGCTGTCTTGAAGGAGAAGAGCTAAGCCTGGTTTCATACGAATGTGTCTTGTTCCTTAATCCTCCTAGGGTTTCTTACATTCTCTCTATTTTATAAGCTCTAATTGGTTTAGCATAGTTGTGTGCTGACTTACTGGTGATAAGAACATAACTGGACAAAAGGCGTGCAGCTTTTTTCTAGAACTGACTTGTAACTGCCCTCAGTGGAGATGGTAGTCCTTCATTATCTAGCCAGGCTTGAACTTACTGTATTTGATTATCTATTCTTTTGTCTAGTTTGGTTAAGAGGCCAAGGGACAGAAATGTAAGAAGTGAGTAAGGAATGAAGTGCAATCACACAAAACTTATTTTCTTTGAAAACCACATTGAAAAGCAATGCATAAGTCCCAATCAGGTTTTAAAAAGCATCTTGAAAAAAAAAAAAAAAAACACAAAGGAATTTGCTAATCATTTGTGGAAAGTTATTAACTAAAGTTTTAGACTGGGGAGATAACTTTCACCAGCAGAAGATTAGGTACTAGCAGTCTTCTAAAAGCATTCATTGCTACATTTCTCAAAACAGACTAAATACACAGGGGTTCTATCACTTCTGTGTTGCCAATTAAACAAAACTCCTGAGAAATCTATCCAATAGTGGTTTGATACCTCATGAAAAATGAGTTGTTGGTCATAATCCAACATTAATTTTCTGTGACCAACATATGCACAGAAAACATATTCATCTACACATAACTGGTTATATTGGTGAAGACTCAACTGAAAGGCCACACAGGGAAATCATTACACAATTTTTAGGTCCCTTCCACTCAGAGCTGAAACCACAAGTTGGGCAGATGGCCTCAGTTTCAATGGCTGTCAATCACAAGATCTTAATTGAAAATGAAATGAATTCCAAACAAAAAAGATGAAAAAAATTTGTATAAAAAAGATTGACATAAATTCATGACATAAAATCAAAGAGAAAAATCCAAACCAGTTGAAATTTTTTAGGTCAGGATTGCCATCTGTTTGTATTTCTGGCCAACCAGAAAGGTTCTGCTGTTCCCCTCCCCCCCTTTTTTTTTTAGTTGCCCTTCATCACTCCTATACAGAGAGTTCAAGGCAATTTACTATTAGAGTATTTTAGTATATACGTAGGTTTTTGCTACCTTATAGTTTCAAAATGACTGCATCACACATATTTTCAATTCCAAGTCTGATAACCCGTTAGTGGACGAAAGATATGTAACACACTATTTATATGAAATTTATATCTTGAACACAGTTCATCGTTGTTTCCATCCCCAATCTCATGTATCATTAGAATGATGCTAGAAAATTAGAAACAGATATCACAATTGTAACCAAAATAATTACATACCTTTGCCAGTTTCGGTTTTTCAGCATAGTTTCCTAAATTCAGTCGAGACAGATTTATGAAAGGGCCATCTGGATTTGTTATCATTGAAGCCTGAAGGGGAGAAACAAGTTTTTAAGTGGGAAGATCCCCTACACTTTTAGTGAAAATTTTCAAAATAGTAGCAGTATGCCAAAAAAAAAAAAGAAAAGAAAAAAGAAACAACACAACAATACAGTTTTAGATGCATTCCTCTGCTTCACAATAAGGATTCATCTTAATTTCATCTTTTCTGAAAGTGAGGAATCTATCCTACTCCCATACAATCCCTGAAAGAGGTTGCATGAACTACCTCCTGGAACTACCTCTTTCTTCCCTCTCTCCACTTCTTTCATAATGTGCCTAAGCATGCAGCTTACGCTGTTAGATGGACTGAAGGCAGGTGGGATACATAAAAGATCTTCAAGAAATATTTAGGGAGATCCGTTTGTACCCGTGATATTAAGAACTTGCCAGTAACATGCTACTAATCTGTATTACATGTTCATGCCTGTTGTAGTGTGTTAATTTTGAGAATAGATCAGAATAAAACTAGTACATCTTATTTTCTTTATCTTCTGAAGTAATAGAGACTGAAAGATTAGTAATTGCTTTGTAGCAAACTGAAAATCTTACAGACTCCGGCATACTTATGGTGAAATCATGTCATAGTCTTTTCATGGTCTTCAGTGAATAAAAATCAGTCTCAAAAAACTTGTGAATTTGTAAAACTTGTATGAATTTTTGTGAAATTCTGTACATATGTACATTGTATCCATGAATAGACTAGCAAACTAATGAGGTAGTATTTTCAAACTTGACTTTGGAAACAATTTAAACAAAATATTAAAAATACTGACCTCCCTCAAACTTGAGTTTAGATGCAGCTTTTAAGTTAAGTACAATGTCATTGTGCTATGATCAAGATGCTTTCTAAGAACAGAGTCAAGCAACTTACCGTTCCTATCCTGACGGATCTCCCAGAAGCACTAGTAACTGGACGAGCTGTGAGAGCTGTTCGAGGTGTTTTTATAGCCTGTTCCATAGTACTCGGCCGTCCACTTTGTGTGCTGGGTCTCACAAATCCTGTAATAGGTCTTCCTGATTGAGTTACTGGCCTGAAGATGGTAAGCATATTAACCTCACATCAAATGATATTTACTCATAGAGAGTTTAAACATAACTTATATTGGAAGTTTCATTTTTATGATGTAAATTTAGGATTTGCTTATGTGCAACAAGTCACATTTTTAAAAAATAAATTATCACGTACCTAACAGCTGGGCTGGGGCCTGCATCTTGGCTAGTTCCAGGGACTTTCAAAGATGTTCCTGGTCCTATAAAATAAGAGCATTGTTCACTTCATCTTGAGATACTACACCCTTGTCCAAGGGGCTTTAAAAATGCCTGTGTCTTACAATAAACTGGAAATTTCTTGGTTCAAACTGGAGAGAGATAGCACTAGAGAAAGAAGACAAGAAGAAAGAAAACTGCATTGTACTACTGGTAAATTGTCAGATCACTGCAAGAAAGATGTCATCATTAACATGGGAAAAAGTAATCTTCTGTAGATTATTCCTCTAGTTCTGTTTCTCTCTTCACCCTTTCTCTGTAGATGGTAAGGATGTGCTGCTTCTCCTTCCTTTTCCCCCTCATATATCCTACAGATTTCAAGTATGTCTAGTACCTGTACACTAGTACCTGTACAACATCCATTTCACTGGATTTTAAATTATCATTTGAGTCCTTCTCTTCACTGAAGGCAAGCAATATTGCCTTTGCGCACGTTCTACAACAGACTGTCTTCTCAAGAACATCTTAGGATAGTGTTTAAGTAAGAAAGGCTATTGGAATAATGAGATCAAACTAATTTAAAATGGTATATTTTCTACCTGGGATTCAAATACTATCCAGGTTTGATCAAGTAAACCACAATCTTTAGCCACAGGACAGCTATCTCCTGTCACTAGATCATGTAGGACCCCCATCCACAATTTAGAGCATAGTAAATTTCAAACTCATTTATATCCAAAGGTAATCAATGTAAATACCGAATTGGTTTGGACCCAAGCAAACAAACAGAGGGTTCCCCTTTTCACAATTTTCTGCTTTGATAGTGGATCATTAAGAATTACTAGTTCCTGAATATATCACTTTTACTGACATTTAATTATAATAATTTTTCCTAGCCTTCTATGAGAACGTCTAAGATAAGGTTTTAAAAATTTGTTTAAAAGTAAAATATGACATCTACATCAGCCTGTCTGTCCACCGCTTGCTACCACGTACAGAAGGAAATGAGATTTAAGTTGAAAAAGGTAGCTCTTGACAAATCTCTGTTGCTCACATACTTATTTTCTAGGTACCTATGAACAGCTCTTATTGCAAAGACTTCCAAGAACTGGAGTTATATATTGATAGCTAGGCAGTTTCCTGCCTCCTTATTTTCCCCACAGTATAACCCCCCATGTTTGCCCTTTCTTCAGCCTTCTCTCATACTTCCACCCTCAAGATGTAATTATCTCTGAGGCGCTACCATTCCACTATTTAAGTAAGAATACGAATACAAAAAAGATATTAACCATGATCTCCTTGGTAAATCCTAGTCAATATGTACATGATGCTGAAATAAGGACCAGAACTCAGGATTCTCTCTCTTCTGGCTAGCCACACTTAGGTTCTCTGTTGATTATGTGCTCTTTGAAGTACTATGAACCTTGAATTTTTCACTCCACAGCAGAAAGGGTGGACAGTCCACCAAGCAGAGTTTCTAAGGTGGTATCTAGGGCATCTTTCTTTCTTCTGAGAAATGGACGAAGGGCTTTCAACTTTTCAGGCTAGCAAACAATGAACCAGTCTTTTACTTTCTCAGCATCTTTTTAAAAATATCACAATAAAATAAAAAAGACAGGGCATTTTAATCCCTTTCCAGACATTTTTGTTTTGTGCTTTCATGTACTTGGAGAATGCTTACAGGATTTATTTCCCTTGATCTCACCCTAAGCAACTCAGTTCTGAGCCCTACTTTGACAATTGCAACTGAACTAGCTATGAATAGGCATCAAGAGAAAACAGCAATTCATGTGCTCATTAGAAGCTGCTGCAGAATTTAAGAGCTTAATTTCAGCAGTCAGTGATGGCTGCAGATGACTCCTTTAACTCCCTAGTTAATAAAATAGCTGTGATTATCCATAATGCCAATTAGTATGAGTTTCTGAAAAATATGTTGTCAAGGTAACATATTTTAACAAGACTACAACCTTAGCTGATAAAATTGATGGTGTTGAGTTCAAAAGTAACAGACTAGGAACTTTCTGTAAAATGATGCTACAGGGTATTTTCATTAATAAACAAGAATGCTGGAAAACTAACACATCAAAACAACAAGAATTTTCAAAATGGGTAAAATACAAATTTCAGTATATATGCATGAAGAGGAGCCACAGAAAAGTAGTTGTTTCTAGTGGACTCTATATGATTAATTATTTAATGATGCGAGAGAGAGATAAATTGTTATTAAGATAGTTCTGTCGGGAAACTAAGATAGGGACAGATGAAAAATTCCAGTGCATGTGTAACTGATGTAAAAGAATTTGAACTGCTGAGTAAGCAAACTACAGATAATAGGAGTTGTACTACAGTTGGTGTAACTACACATCTAAAAATCTTAAAATGTTGTAAGCTATAACAAGAGCGGGGGACGATATCCTGATAAGTTTGCCTCAGTAAAAGACCCCAAGTCAAGACCAACTACAGCTAACACTTTTTAACAGCAACAGAAAAAGCCGACATCCAGCAAGCATCTGTTCTTATTGTCACATGTAGAAGTGGAAGTGATACCTGTGCTTAACTTTTATATAAAAAGTTTAACAGAAAAGTACTTCATTGTTATGCAGAAAGTAAAATTAAGCTGTAGAAGAAAACCATGTTTTGTACATGGTTTTCTATATGGTGCCAGTGGACTGTTGGTTTGGTGACTGCAACAGAAAAAGGACGTGGATAAATTGGAAAGAGACAAGATGAGAATTTCAAGACTCAATTCAACAATTAAAATATAAACCTCAAAATGAAACGTTCATTTGGTTCATCAAAGAAAAGATCACTGAATGACTTAAGCACAGTTTTAGCTATTTACTCTATATACCTTTGAATATAAAGACTATACATATATATAAAAGGTATATTAAAAGATATAAAAATATACCTTTGAAAATAAAGACTTCATATCAGGCATAAAAAGTACACAAAGAAGCAACAGCTGAAGCCACAGTTGATAATTCCCACTAGGGATATGGCATACATTGATACAAGCAAATTTAGTAATTTAACAAAGACTGCAGTCTTTCTCTCTGAAAGTTTTTATACTTTCCAATAAACTACACGCTATCTCAGGCACGTGTGGTAGATTTAAAGCATGAACAACATTATTTATCTTATTTATCTCAGTGATTCTGGAGTGCAGGTTATACTACCATAAAAATTTTCCTTGTCTTTGAAATTTGTGACATTCTATCCAAAAAGTCACCTCTTTTTCAGTTTAGTATGAAAGTATTTTTCCTGAATGCTCCATTTCTCAATAATATTCCTCAAATGATTTTTCTTGGCAGATGGTCTTTACCACAGGGTGCAAAAAGTTTAAGTAAGATTACTATGCTGTTTTGAGACAAATACATATAATTAAATTATCAAAATGTATAAACACAACTTGAGTACTGCTTGACTGTTTATATGTGACCAAGCATGTAATGACAATTTTAAAAAATGCAATCAGATGGATAAAAATATACAGTTGCCTACTTCTATCCAGATAAGAAAAGCTTTTAATGATTCAAAAATTAATTCTAATCTATGTCCAATTCTTCCCTTAAATTCTCTTACATGGTGGGTGGTTGAGAGTCGTATCTAATAAGATGCATAAAAATTCCCATATGGACCATAATAGAGAAACACAGCAAATAGAAATAATGTCAAAAAGTACAGAAGTAATGGACGACTATAATGACTGCCCGCTTAGATAGGATCTCATGAAACTGAAAAGAGCTTCATGCAGGAAACAATGACAGTGCTGAAGAAGTGCCCTGGAAAGCAAGAGAGGAAAAAGAAGAGAAAAGCAGAAGAAAGCAAAAGCAGTTTAGAAAATGTTTGTAGGAAATGCAACGAATCAGTGATGTCAGATTTGGCCTGACTGTTGTCTACAGTACAGGCATAGGGATGGGATACTTAGTACACCAAGGGAGTATTTTTCTTTTGTTTCCCACTAGAGAAGAAGCCAGAAATCAATGCACTGATGGAAAAGAGACAGCTAGTACAGAAATGTAGAGGAAAAGCTGACAAAACACTTTTCATCCAAATCCCTGGAAGACAGGCCTAAGCAGTATATCAAGATCATGTGGTCAATGCAATCAGAAAACAATTGAAAGCTCTTCTTGTAACAATAGCTAAAAGCCGTAACAGACCACTCCAGTGTGTACTATTTTATGATAGATGACAATCCTGGCCAAAACAGCTCCTGTTGCATCAGTGTACTTAAGAGAAAGTCATTCTTACTTGCGACTTGAGCAATGGCATTTTCATCTAGCATCATCTCTGCAATTCCTTCTTGATCCATATCGATTTCATCCACATACACCATTTCTGTCAAAGCTCGTGTTTTCAGGCTCCAGGCAGCCTGAATAAGGATAAAGTACAAAAAGACAAGTATCTTCAGGACACCAATTAAATCATCTAAACAGCATTTTTTAAAAAAAAATATTTTATTGTTCCTTTCACAGTTTTAATAAGCTTGAATAAGCTATTGATTGGAACAACCGGGTGTATCTGAACATACGCTATAGGTGGACCTAATGCTGCTCTTAAAATCCATTGCCTGACATGCAGGTCACAAGTGCAGCTTCAAGCATGGCGCCAGCATGTTTGGGAAAGCACACAGGGAGCCCATGTGTTCAAGCAGGCTCATTCATTGCTTGTCCTGTCAATCAAGGCAACGTGCTGGCAGTTCCCTCCTGGTCCAGCCATACAGTTGCCTGACAGAGGTGGAGAGGGGACCAGAACTTAGACCACTCTTTTGGAGTGGAACAGGTAAAGTCCCTGAGTTTGGAGGACAGAATTTCACGCCTGATCAAAGTTAGGACTAATTTATGTCACAGGCAACTGAGATCTTCTGCTCCTGAAGAAATACTCAGCTACAAGTGCCATTCAAAACCCATTGCTGATGGACACCTTGTTTAAATTGGGATGGGAGAGCAAGCTAAGTAAAGCCACTATAATGCAAAGCAATTCCCTTCACAGGCATCTGTAAAGAAAGAAGGAAGATCTCATAACCAGAGGTTCAAGATACATTACTATAGCATTAAGTATCCAGAAGTGATAGTCTTTAAAAAGATCATCTCAAATTCAGAGCATAAACTGTAAAAGCGTGTAAATGTATAAGCATCTCAGTCTGTGAGATTATTGAAGTACTTAATAGATACCTGAAATGATAAACTGCTATGTTAAATGTCCTGTGGAGCGATGTGAGTAGTGTGGAAAGGCAAACATAACCTTAGACTACCTGACCATGTAGACTATAGAGATAGCAAATCAATGGGGAGAAAACAAACACCAGTCGGTACTGAAATACAGAATCACAGAATCACAGAATTGTCTAGGTTGGAAGAGACTTCAAGATCATCGAGTCCAACCTCTGACCTAACACTAACAAGTCCTCCACTAAACCATATCACTAAGTTCAACATCTAAATGTCGTTTAAAGACCTCCAGGGATGGTGACTCCACCACTTCCCTGGGCAGCCCATTCCAATGCCTCACAACCCTCTCAGTAAAGAAGTTCTTCCTAATATCCAACCTAAAACGTCCCTGGCACAACTTTAGCCCGTTCCCCCTCGTCCTGTCACCAGGCACATGGGAGAATAGACCAACCCCCACCTCGCTACAGCCTCCTTTAAGGTACTTATAAAGAGTGATAAGGTTGCCCCTGAGCCTCCTTTTCTTCAGGCCGAACAAGCCCAGCTCCCTCAGCCGCTCCTCATAGGACTTGTTCTCCAGGCCCCTCACCAGCTTCGTTGCCCTTCTCTGGACTGCTTCGAGCACCTCCACGTCCTTCTTGTAGCGAGGAGTCCAAAACTGAACACAGTACTCAAGGTGAGGCCTCACCAGAGCCAAGTACATGGGGACCATCACTTCCCTAGCCCTGCTGGACACACTGCTTCTTATACAACCCAGGAGGCTGTTGGCCTTCTTGGCCACCTGAGCACACTGCTGGCTCATATTCAGCCGACTATCCACCAATACTCCCAGGTCCTTCTCCATCTGGCAGCTCTCCAACCACTCATCTCCCAGCCTGTAGCTCTGCTTGGGGTTATTGTGCCCCAGGTGCAGGACCCGGCACTTGGCCTTGTTGAACTTCATACAGTTGGCCTCAGCCCATCGGTCCAGCCTATCCAGATCCTCCTGCAGAGCCTTCCTACCCTCGAGCAGATCGACACACGCACCCAACTTGATGTCACCTGCGAACTTACTGAGGGTGCACTCGATCCCCTCATCCAGATCATCAATAAAGATATTAAAGAGGACTGGCCCCAGTACTGAGCCCTGGGGAACGCCACTAGCGACCGGCCTCCAGCTGGACTTGACTCCATTCACCACGACTCTTTGGGCCCAGCTATCCAGCCAGTTTTTAATCCAATGAAGCGTGCGCCAGTCCAAGCCACAAGCAGGCAGTTTCTTGAGGAGAATGCTGTGGGAAACGGTGTCAAAAGCCTTGCTGAAGTCAAGGTAGACCACATCCACAGCCTTTCCCTCATCCACCAAGCGCGTCACTTTGTCATAGGAGATCAGGTTTGTCAAGCAGAACCTGCGTTTTATAAACCCATGCTGACTGGGCCTGATCACCTGGTTGCCCTGTAAGTGCCGTGTGATGACACTCAGGATAATCTGCTCCATGAGTTACCCTGGCACTGAGGTCAAACTGACAGGCCTATAGTTTCCCGGGTCTGCCCTCCGGCCCTTCTTGTAGATGGGCGTCATGTTTGCTAGCCACCAGTCGACTGGGACCTCCCCCGATAGCCAGGACTGTTGATAAATGATGGAGAGCGGCTTGGCCAGCTCCTCTGCTAGTTCTCTCAGTATCCTTGGGTGGATCCCATCTGGCCCCATTGACTTGCATACATCCAAGTGCCGTAGCAGGTCGCCAACCATTTCCTCATGGATAGTGAGGGCCACATTCTGCTCCCCATCCCCTTCCACCAATTCAGGGTACTGGGTATCCTTATAGTCCTCCCGAGTGGCCCACCCTCTTTTCCAAAGATTGTAAATCCTCTTTTTTCTCCTAAGCTCAAGCCACAACTCTCTGTTCAGCCAGGCCGGTCTTCTTCCACTGCGGCTCATCTTTGGGCACGTGGGGACAGATCGCTCCTGCACCATTAAGATTTCCTTCTTGAAGAGTGCCCAGCCTTCCTGGACTCCTCTGCCCATCAGAACCGCCTCCCAAGGGACTCTACCAACCAGTGTCCTGAGCAGCTCAAAGTCAGCCCTCTGGAAGTCCAATACAACGGTTTTACTGGTCCCCTTCCTGGCTTCTCCAAGAATGGAGAACTCTACCATTTCATGGTCACTCTGCCCAAAACAGTTTCCAACCACCACATCTCCCACCAGTCCTTCTCTGTTTGTGAAAGAAGGTCTAGTGTGGGCACCTCCCCTGGTAGGCTCACTAACCAGCTGTGTCATGAAGCTATCTTCCACACTCTCCAGAAACCTCCTAGACTGCTTTCTCTGGGATGTGTTGTACTTCCAGGATATATCTGAGAAGTTGAAGTGCCCCACAAGAACAAGCGCTGATGATCTCGCAACTTTTGTCAGCTGCCTGTAGAACTCCTCATCAGTCTCCTCATCCTGGTTCGGTGGTCCATAACAAACCCCCACCAGGATGCTTCCCTTGTTGGCCTTCCTGCTGATCCTAACCCACAGGGACTCAACCTTTTCATTCCCAGCCTCAAGTTCCAAGACATCGAAACTCTCTCTGATATAGAGAGCCACACCACCACCCCTTCCATGCTGCCTGTCCCTTCTGAAGAGCCTATAGCCAGACATTGCAGCACTCCAGTCATGAGAGTGGACCTACCACGTTTCCGTGATGGCAACCAAGTCGTAGCCTGCCTGCCGCACAGTGGCTTCCAGCTCCTCCTGTTTGTTACCCATGCTGCGTGCATTAGTGTAGATGCAATTCAGCTGGGCCATTGCCTTCTCTCCCAGCCTTGCCATTGTTATCCCTGGCACAGCTCTAACAAGCCTTGTTTCAGCCCCGTTCCCCTTCTCACCTAGTTTAAAGCCCTCTCAATGAGCCCCGCCAGCTCCTGGCCCAGGATCCGCTTTCCCCTTAGAGATAGGGACCCATCTGTGGCCATCAGGCCAGGTGCTGAATAAAGCACCCCATGGTCAAAAAAAACACAAAATTTCTGTGTTGGCAGCAGCCTCTGAGCCACATGTTTATCAGGTGGGCTTTCCGTGTCCTCTCTGTACCCCTCCCTGCCACCATAAGGATGGACAAAAACACCACCTGTACTCCCGCTCCATCCACTAACCATCCCAGTCCCCTATAGTAATTGTTTGATGGTCTTCAGGCTTCTCTCTTCGATGTCATCACTGCCAGCCTGGACTATTAAAAGAGGATAATAGTCAGAGGGGCGAACCAGGTTGGGAAGCTTTCTGGCAATGTCCCTGACCCTGGCCCCAGGGAGGTAACAGACTTCCCTACAGGAAGGGAGTCGCCCACAACAATCACCCTTCTTTCTGTCCTGGTGGAGGCAGTCCTGAGGCGTGGAGTCGACTTCCTTGCCCTAGGCATCCTCCTGGGTAGACTTTCTACCTCTTCCTCAGCTACCTGTCTCTCAAGCTCCAGGGCCTCAAACCTGTTGCGTAGGGGCACCTGGGAAGGTGGGGCTGGTGGGGGGGAGGCATCGCCTGGAGACTTCCTGGAGAGAGCACTGTGCCTGGTGTACACCATTGCAGCTGAGCTAGCGGTAGACCGCCATTAAAGGACATGTTCGTATGGGTGGGGGGTAGCGCTCTGCCCTTCCTGCGCTAACTGCCACGCCAACTGCCACACCACGCCCTAACTGCCACGCCCCGCCCTTCTGCCATGCCATGCCTTAACTGCCACGCCACGCCCTTCTGACATGCCACGCCCTGTTTGCCCATCCTGTTCGCCGCCCTCCTGGTCGCCGCGCTCCTGGTCACTCACACTCTCTAGGGGCAGCTAATCTAAGCATCACTAATATTTGCTAAGGAAACATTTCAGAATAGAAACAGAATTATGCTACTCTTAATGGAACTGAAGGCCCAACACATGGCAACATCTGTTCTTTAAATAAAAGAGAGAAGATTTCATAATTTAAGTCGTTATGTAATGAGACATTTCTTGTTCATCAGTTCTCAGACCATGCCTTCCTCTAACCTTACCTGATATAATATTTCTATGCAACTTGATAACTGCCTAACAAAAAGAAAGTATACCTAAATATGTTGAGATATTTAACATTAATTTTCTTCCAAGCAGAAATACAGGAGGCATTTAGGCAGCCAGTTCTGCCACAATTAGAAACCTTTGTTCAAGAAGAGAAAGTAGCAAAGCAGGGTGATTTGAATCTAGGCCAGACAGACGAAATCTAGATTTGTTTATTATCTTTTAATTTCTTCCTCTGTAGTAGGGTGACAACCATTAATTAGCATTGATATTTACAGTTAGATGTTCAATATCCTTAACCATCTTTCATTATTCTAGACAAGTAGTTAGTTTGTTGATTTTTTTAACAACTTGAAGGAAGTCTGCTTTTTTCAAAGACATGTATGTCTGAAGTCAACATAACCGAGTCTATATTGAGAACATGTTGCAATTAGAGCTCTCAGTATACTCAAACACAGGCTAATAATTTCCTAACGGTTATAAGAAAAGCTGCCCATAGTAACGATCTTTTTCTGGCAATTGAAAGTAACAACTTCTCTAAGCTAATTGCTAAAACAGAACAGTTCTTAACATAGACATATTGCTCTGATTTTTTCCAATAACAAATATCAGAGAATGTGTTTTTAAAGCCATACATTTCTTTATGATTATCAGATGTATCTGCCATGAACAATAGGTTCTTTGGGCTGCTCTTCCAGTCTTAAGCTCCTAGTCTGGGGCTTCACAGCCAACAATAATCTTGAATATCATGTGTTATTCGTTAATTAGACATCAGTCTGTAGATGATAGTATTGCCCGTAGCAATGCTTGTTATACAATTTCTGATTAGAACAGCAAGAAAAAGAATGTCAAATTCGTTACTTCAGCTACAGAAAGATGACCTTTACCTTAGGAGACAAGAAAATTTTTTACTACTTCAAAATTCTTAACTACTACTAACAAGACCCATTTAAAACAAAAGTAACATTTAGTTAGCTTTAGTAGTTTACTGTAGTACAATGCACAGTTTTTGCTCTGTGAAAACCTGTAACATTTTAATCTGAAACTAATGCAGAAGCTGAAAAACGTCAATTAAGATGAGTAAGAACAGCACTAAACTGGAAGAGCCACATTGCCAACAGCAAGAGGAAAGCTGACTTATGATCACAAAAAGCCAAGAAAATAAATTCATGCATTTCTGAGTAACCACATATGGATATTGAGACCTCTACTTTGCACAAGTTTGTCTACTTGAACTGTTGTCTCAGATTCCATTTGTATCATCTGCTCCCCCTGTGCAGGGTTGTATTGGGTTTACATGGCAAGATTTTGGTAGCGGGGAGCTGCAGGTGTGGCCTCTGTGAGAAAAGTCCACAAGCTGCCATGTGTTAGATAAGGTCCAGTTCCAGCCATCTCCAAAGGGACATGCCACAAATTTTATTCCGTACAACACAGAGCCTTAAAGAACAGACTGCAATAACTACCTTGAAACATGATCTTTAAAATCAAGAAGATATCCATCAGTATTTCCCTGAAATCATTTTGTATGCAAACAACTTACACGACTTCACTGGAACTAATAGGAGACTTGTAGAATATGTTTCTAACTGTGGGCTAGGGCTAAAAGAAGCCAAGACTTGCACATTACTCTCCTTCCCATTGCTGTAATCTAGTAGTAACATGGACAGAACGAACAATGCATTACTCTCAGTCTTCCATTAGCACAGCAAGGGATCATCACGCAGCTTCAAGATTCCACACTCTACACAAGGTAGGCAGGGAGAAAGAGCTGCAGGAGCAGGAAGGGCATGGGTAATAGCCCACCATTACACTGGATTAGATGAAACATGAAAAAGCCCTGAGAACATAAAGGTTGTTCGATCTGTGAAATACACACTGTTTTTTTCCTAATCTCGCTAGCTGATGGAGGTCATTTTGTTCAAGATAGATTCACTGTAGCTTTCACAAGGCACTGAGCTACTGAACTGCTGAATAAACCTGAAAAATATGTGAGAGAAATATATGTTTATTTTGTATAAAAACTGCCTATTTAAAATAACTGTTATCAAAATAGTGCCTCACCAGTGATGAAAAACAAGTTTATGCCATTAAGGATTTAACAATGAAACAAGTATTATTCAGCATATTAGAAATACTTCCCAATTATTGCATCGATGATTATATTTAGGGAAAGAATTTTACCTCAAGCACGGAGTATCCAGTATCAGGCTCCTGAAAAGAAAAGAAGAGAAACTGAAGAATGGAGAAGCAACGAAAAGTAAAGAAGAACACCCAAAGAATTATGAAATTAAATCAAAATACTTTGTGACCTCCTTATCTTGCAGAAACATTTTCTGACACATATATCCAAATTTCCATTTTATTGCATTTTCTCAATTTACAGACATTTCTGAGTTCATCAATATGTTACAGAACAAAAGCAGATTTACAGTAAGTACTTTTTTCAGACACTGTTTGTTTTTTTGCTGCTGTGGAATCATGCTGGCCCAAACTTAGATTAACATTACAGAATTACTAAAGTGAAAGATGGTCTATTTTCAGAGGAGAGGAGAGGAGAGGAGAGGAAAGGAAAGGAAAATGTAAGCAAATTTCTCAAAAGTTAACTAGATGATTAAGCCACACACTTCACAATCCCTGCATAATAAAATCCCTTGTTGGTTGCTGGCGGTGCTGACACCGATATCACACAAGTACATAAAGGAAATTTTCTTCACATGACAAAAGCTCTTTTTTTTGTACCTTTATGATAGAAGTGACATATTTATTGCATACCAGACAGTAATGCATTAATGAACTAAAAACAGCAGCCTAATTAAGTTTACCTCAAACAGCTGGAATTTCCATACACTTGAAAAATTGAGGTGAAATTGAGTAAATAATAACAACAGGAAACATGGCTCTATCATAATTTATTGCGCAATTACCACATTTATATAGTATTTAATGATTCTTCAGTGCTTCTGCTGTTCAATTGCAGGGACCCCAGCATATTAACTGAGCTTTAGGGGGAAATATAGGGAAGGTGGGAGACAGACATTACTTTCTCTACATCACCATGAATCTTCTGTAGAGTCTGATTATTTCTTTTCTGATCCTAGAGGCATTGGTAAATTTCTTATGTATCTGGCCTTGTGTAAATCTACCACAGTTAAGCCAGCTATGTTCAATTCAATATAGAATCACAGGATAATTCAGAGCAGAAAGACACTTCAGGAGCTCTTTAGTCCAAAGCCCTGCTCAAAGCAATCTCTGCTGTGAGGTCACGTGAGGTTGCTTAGAGCTTTGTCCTGTCAGGTCTTGAAACATTCCAAGGATGGAGATTGCACAGTGCCTCTGTGCGACCTGTTCCTCTGCCTGGATCAGAGAAACGTTTTTCCTTATATCAAGTCAAAACCTCTTTCATTTCAGTTGATGTCTGTGGTCTCTCTCCCCATGCACCACTGCTGCAAAGAGCCTAGCTCTGTCTTCTTCACACCCTCTGAGTAGTACTAGAAGGCCGTTATCAGGTCACATCAACGTCTTCTCCAAGCTGAACAACTTCAGTTCCCTCAGCCTCTCCTTGCTCCATCCCCTGTCCACCTCAGTGGTTCTCTGCTCCAATTGGCAACAACTCTTAATGGGGAGCTCAAACTTGGATGTATTCTAGATGGACTCTAGTAAATACATAAGTTGAATCACTTCACTCAGTCTACTGGTTACATTCCTCTTAAATAGTACCCAGCATGCGGTTAGCTTCTTTTGCAAGCAGGGCACACCACTGTTTCATGCTTCACCAAGAGATTGGAGAGGGCAGGCTCTTTCCTTTCCTGCATAGTATGACACATGGTCTACATCTCCCAGTTTGAGATTCCCATTTTTATTCAGTAAATTCCAGGACAGCAGGTACCTGGAACACTAGTGATGCCTTCATCTTCCTTCTGTAGCACGCAGCAAATCCTATGTCCTTTTAAGCATCATATTTGGAATCATAAAGTTGTTCATCAGTGCTGAGTGCATAAAAGAGCTTATGAATTGAGTACATGGAACTAAACTTTAATGGAGGGATTAATCTGAGCTGTCTGAGATATACTTGTGCTTGAGCAAGGCACTTAAATCACCTTTACATTTTAATCACATCTTATTAAAAGAGTATGGAGTTCATTTCATATGTAATTTTATTTATAGTGTTTGTTCTCTACAAAACAAGCTGATCTACCTAAGCAATAAAGGAAAGGACATTGCGATATTTGGGCTTGTATTTTACTCACCCCATTGTGTCCGAGTGTTACAGCACATACGGTGTACTAGAAAACGGTTTAAGAGCAGTAGGTGATCTTCCATACCATATGTGCTACAGTAACTAATGAGGGCAAGGTTAAGAATACCACGTCAACACTAACTCAGAAATGCCTTGATGTTACAGCTGTGTATCTCACTTCAGGCACTATTCATTAGTTTAAATAAATAAATAAATAGAAATGAACCAAATTCGCCTATGTAGGAGCATTCATACTGCTAATAATATTCAGAAAGTGACACCCCTCATCACTTAGAAAAAAATAAAGTTGATAAATTATACTTACTAAAAACAATATTCTGTCTTAATTGTAGATGTTAATATTTGGTGTACATCCTAACATAGTTTTTCAGTTTTTGACAAGAACTAACTTAAGAAACTCAAGCAGGGGATAGAACGCTCTCATTGAAAACAAGATAGAAAAAACAGAAACTAAAATTAAAATGTGTTTTAACATAGGTGGATCCAGTAGCTGTTACTTGTGCAAGTAATCCACTGGAACTAGGTTCAGAGTAAAGATTTCTTTGAGAGGATTAACAAATAGCATTGCCCTGTAAGCTTGTACCTCAAAACAAAAGGTCAAATTTATTCTTCATTTACACATATAAATCTTCTTTGAAATTAATAAGATTGTAAAAGCAACGAAGGAAGGATTTAACCCAAATCTCTAAATCCACTGAGGGCATTTTAAAATTAATGTATAGAGTCGGTTAATTTTAAGAACAAAAATATTTAGAAAAACAAAGTTTTCTGATGCTTATAGCTTAGAAAAGGAAATGAAACAAGAATACATACCCTATATTCTAAAAAAGCTTCATTTTACAATTTATTTCAGTTGAGTGTGATTTAATACAAGCAGAATATTAAAATCAGTATATATGAAAATGCTCTTCAAGAGGAGCAGAAATACAAAAAACATTACCCAGGAACAGTGACATTACTGTATGTATCAATGTTATGCATAAATTTATTAATTACAGACTTTTGAACCAATAGCTGATCCCAGCTTTTTCATATCAAGTTCCATGTACGTGAACATATACGTGATACTTTTATTACGATCTTACAAAAAAAACTGTATGTAAGTAATAGTAGTTGAAAGCATACCCTGGGAGAAAAAAAGGACAAATGAACAAGAGCAAATTCTCACAGCAGACAGTTAATCAAGTTAAAGGCAGGACATCCACGTTATGTCCACTAATTACATTAGGCAATTTATTTATTTTTTGTTAAACTACAGCAGGCCTTGTACATTGGTGCTGGTTTACTGCCTTAAATCTGACATATGGAACACAAAGAAGAGTAATCAGATTAGGTAACTAATCAGGATGATCAACAGAGACAGCCATGGATTGTATTTCCTCTAGGTCATTCTATTACTATAAACATAGAAGACAATGTCTGCTTGGTTACAATAGGGAATAACTGAACTGAACATCAGTGCTCTGTGTGTTTGTATGCCCAAATGCTGGTTATAGACCATGCAGTTTTATCTATCTTCAGATAAGATTATTATCACAGAAGTAAACTTCATCAATAAACATAATATTCCTATTTTTAAATGAAGAAGTGCACAAAACATTTTATATAAAAAAATATTTGTCTTCCACAAAATAGAACTCAGCAGGAGTTGATTATCATTCTATCACAACATTAATCATATTTTATTCAAGAACTCTTTAGGAATACGTAACTGATTTTTAAACGTTTTGATTTCACTGATGTGTTTTATAAGCATGCAACTTTATAATTGATTTGATACCACTGCATAAGAAAATTCCTGATTTTAGCTCAGTTGGCTAAAAGGTCACCACCATACCTCTAAAAGCTTCTGATGCCTGCCACATCTGATGACCAAGTTCAAAGAGAGTTCTACACCAATTAAGATAGCTTGTAAATGTACATAATGTAAGTATTAGATCATCAGTATACCTATTTTTCAGATCTTCAAATCATCTTACTGTGTTCTACAGAAGACACATTCGGAATACTAAGTTATATTTCTTAATTTACCACTCTCCATACACATATCAGGATGTACTAGCCAAGAAAATGTATTTCATTTATAAGTGTGACTGGCAAAAATACGTACTTCCTAGGGTATTGTAAAAAGCTGATTTCAACTGCTTCTAGCTTTGTGACAGCGTTGCTGTTGCAATGGAACAGAAGTGGTGATACCATTTAGCAGACCAGCTGACACAGCTGGGAAAAACAGGTTGTCAGGCATACAGTCTTCTCTCTTAGGCATGACAACACTCGGATTATGTTCTGTTAGTCTCTTCTTTTACTTACTATCATTAAATCATGCCTTACAAGGGAGAAAGCTAGTTGCCTGAGCTTGAAAAAGTTCTGGTCTGTAACAGTCTCAGTTAAACTCAACCATTCCTGGGCATCTCTTTAAAGGATACAATCTCCTATGGCTTGGTCTGTACTATCTCCTCTAAGGCTGTCCAAAGAAATGAATCTATGCACAGTGAGAGAAGCTACTGCTCCTTCTGTCAACTGGTTGCAGAGGTTGGGAGGCATGTGCTTAGTGAAATATGGGACAACAGGATGAGAACAGATGGCACTGTGATTACAGCAGTTGAGTACTGCCTTGTGGTACACAGCAGCTCACTTAATCCAAACTTTCCATGAGTGTTGTCATTTGTCTGTTTGCTTTCCTGGTGTCCAGCATGACATATCATGGTCCTGATTTGCAAAAATGCCCCTATTAAGGAAGACAGCAGTTCTAAAACATTTGATGGTCAAACCCTATGTGCTTTTTAAGCACAATAAAATGGATATTTCAGGTTAGGCACTGGAAATGATAATACATACCCAGTTTTAGATGTTTCTCCAGGTTATACTAAAATAATAATTTAGTTCACATGAGCAGACAACAGCACCATTTTCCTGGTAGGCACTTACAGAGGACAGAAATAAAGTTGGATCAAAATGTGTAGCAACTATCAATTTCATAATTTCATTAACCCCACTTTCAAAAGTAAAACAAACTTCAGGAATCAAGAGTCAATCTGCTTGAGAATGGTCCTGGATTCTTAATTAACTTTTTTTTATTAAAAAAAAAAAAAAAGCAATCTTAAATCACTTTTATAGTATTCACAATCACAGCAACAAAACTGATTTTTAATTGCCTCAACGTTAGAGTTTAGTATTTTTCAAAGATTTCTAAAAGTAACAATTCTATTAAATGCAAAGTAAACACACTGCAGTACATGAACATATGTTTTTTGTTGTTTTTTGTTGTTGTTGTTGTTGTTTTGTTTTGTTTTGTTTTTTCATTATGTTGTATTAAGTAGGTTCAAAATAGCTTGTAAGGTTTCAACTACATATAAAATACATTTGTGAGACATATTACTATTTCCTTTTCTCTAGGCCTGAAGTCAGGCAGGGTAAACATGTGACAGATTGGTACCTGAAAGCAACAGGCATTAGAAGGTAAGGAGCTGTAAGTTAGGGAAAAGACCACAGCTAGGAAAAGACACAGCTAGGGAAAAGACCTGCCAGGCTTTAAGTATGAGAAGCGGAGTAATAAAATACAAGTGTACATGGACAGATAACCGATATTAAGATTTTGTGTTGTTACAACAAAATTCTACATCTGAAACATAATGAGAACAATTGACTTACATGCTTTTATCAGCAGTCCTGGCTATCGGGGGAGGTCCCAATCGACTGGCGGCTAGCAAATGTGACGCCCATCTATAAGAAGGGCCAGAGGGCAGACCCGGGAAACTACAGGCCTGTCAGTTTGACCTCAGTGCCAGGAAAGCTCATGGAGCAGATCCTCCTGAGTTTCATCATGCAGCACTTGCAGGGGAAGCAGGCGATCAGGCCCAGTCAGCATGGCTTTATGAAAGGCAGGTCATGCCTGACGAACCTGATCTCCTTCTATGACAGAGTGACGCACTGGGTGGATGAGGGAAAGGCTGTGGATGTGGTCTACCTTGACTTCAGCAAGGCTTTTGACACCGTCTCCCACAGCATTCTCCTCAAGAAACTGGCTGCTCTTGGCTTGGACTGGCGCACGCTTCGTTGGGTTAGAAACTGGCTGGATAGCCGGGCCCAAAGAGTCGTGTTGAATGGAGCCAAGTCCAGTTGGAGGCCAGTCACTAGTGGCGTCCCCCAGGGCTCGGTGCTGGGGCCGGTCCTCTTTAATATCTTCATCGATGATCTGGACGAGGGCATCGAGTGCACCCTCAGTAAGTTCGCAGATGACACCAAGTTAGGTGCGTGTGTCGATCTGCTTGAGGGTAGGAAGGCTCTGCAGGAGGATCTGGATAGGCTGGACCGATGGGCTGAGGCCAACTGTATGAAGTTCAACAAGGCCAAGTGCCGGGTCCTGCACCTGGGGCGCAATAACCCCAAGCAGAGCTACAGGCTGGGAGAGGAATGGTTGGAGAGCTGCCAGGCAGAGAAGGACCTGGGAGTGATGGTGGATAGTTGGCTGAATATGAGCCAGCGGTGTGCTCAGGTGGCCAAGAAGGCCAACAGCATCCTGGCTTGTATCAGGAACAGTGTGACCAGCCGGGCTAGGGAGGTGATCGTCCCCCTGTACTCAGCTCTGGTGAGGCCGCACCTCGAGTACTGTGTTCAGTTTTGGGCCCCTCACTACAAGAAGGACATCGAGGTGCTTGAGCGGGTCCAGAGAAGGGCGACGAAGCTGGTGAGGGGCCTGGAGAACAAGTCCTACGAGAAGCGGCTGAGGGAGCTGGGCTTGTTCAGCCTGGAGAAGAGGAGGCTCAGGGGTGACCTTATCGCTCTTTATAGGTACCTCAAGGGAGGCTGTAGCGAGGTGGGGGTTGGCCTGTTCTCCCACGTGCCTGGTGACAGGACGAGGGGGAATGGGCTTAAGTTGAGCCAGGGGTGTTTTAGGTTAGATGTTAGGAAGAACTTCTTCACTGAAAGGGTTTTGAGGCACTGGAACAGGCTGCCCAGGGAAGTGGTGGAGTCACCATCCCTGGAGGTCTTTAAAGACGTTTAGATGTAGAGCTTAGGGAAATGGTTTAGTGGGGACTGTTAGCGTTAGGTCAGAGGTTGGACTCGATGACCTTGAGGTCTCTTCCAACCTAGAAAATTCTGTGATTCTGTGATAGAGAAATTCCATTCTATGTTAACTCTGCCATGAACGTTGAAGCCATATTTTAACTTAGATAATTAGAAAATGTTTCACCTAAACAGATTTCAAGAGCAAGATTTTGTATGCTGAGTTGGCAAGTCTGGTTCAAGTTGCATTCTTGAAAATGACTTAGCCAATACTCCAATTTTTCTAATGTAGGTGATTCATTTTAAAGTATTTTTTAAATCATTAATTCCTGCTTAAGCAGAGCTCTTGATAAGGATTCCTCAAGAAAATTACATCGAGCAACAGCAAAACAAACTATATTTCAAGTTTATCTCTACAGAAAGCAAAAGACATTTCCTTCTAAATTTTCAGGTAGGTTGGAAATACACTGCTGAAATGCACACACTGCGTTTTAAAGCTTTTGACGCGCACAGAAGTGATGCTCAATTCCATTTAGTGTTCAGGATGAATTTTCTTGGAATTTCTTCTTTAGTAAGAGTTTTTCTGCTCATGGCTCTTTGTTGGTGCCTTAGAGTATAAACCATAAACAAAAGCACTTTTTAAATATCTATCCTAAACCAATGTAAACACTTATTGTGCTATATATTTACACAGTCATGTGATTGCACAGCTTTCTTTAAAGATACTTTTACCCTGTGTTAAAAAGAATTGCCTTCAAGATTCTTAAAAACTGTGCCTATAAAATGCTTTGGGAGACATGATTTACTATAAAGTAACTGTGATGAAGACGATCAATTTGATTGCTGCTTTCCAAATCTAGCAGTAAAAACTTTGTCACACAGAGAAATATTAATTCAGATGTAATGTTCCCATATCCTTCCATTTACAGAACAGTGAAAAAATACGTAGGTATAAAACAGATGTCCAATGTTTGCAACTTTGCAACTGTGGAAAGCTAACAGAGAGGGCTATTCTGTGGTAGTGCTGGGAGCCAGGCTGAGGTAAAAGGGTTTCAGTCACCGTGACACCGAACATCAGTGTAAAATCAACAGCAACACCCGCAAACAGGACTGATTAGGGCCTTGGCTTTTCCTCCTTCGGCAGCTCCAAGTGTTCAGGGAGGGCGAGCAGCGGTGGCTCCCCGCTGCTGTCGGGGCTGCGCTCCCCTCACCCGGCGGGCCGGGGCGGGGCAGGGGTAGGGGCAGGGCAGCTCGGTGCCGCCCCGGCCAGGCCCCGGCCCGCTAATAGGGCTCGCAGCGGGTCTCTCCAGCAGCACCTGCGAGCACAGCGAGGGGCACCGCCGAGGAACCCCCACCCCGGCCCGGTCCGGTCCGGTCCGGTCCGGCCCGGCCCGGCTCGGCCCCTCGGCCCCTCGGCGCCCCCAGCCCGGCCTCCCCGCCCGGCCCGGCCCCGCTACCTGCTCGCCGGGCGCCGCCTCCAGCAGCTGCGAGCAGAGCTCGGCGCACTGCCGGAATTTCCTCCGCCTGAAGCAGCTCCAGGCCCGCAGCAGCGGCTCCATGTCGGGCCCCATCCCGCCGCTCGGCCGGGCCGGGGCGGAGCAGGAGGGGGAGCCGGGCTGGAGGGGGAGCCGGGCCGCGGCTACGGAAATGGCAGGCTCCGCCTCGGGCCCCCGGGCCTGCGCGCCGCCATGGCGACCTGCGGATGGGTCCGCTCAGCCCCTGTGCCCTCCCCTCTCGGGGGTACCCCAAAAACCGGGGGGTAGTCCAGTCCCTGTAGGTGGCCACAGATGAAGTTAAGCCTGCGGGTTTCCAGGAATGCGGCTTTAGCCTTGGGTTCACTCGTTGACCTATTTTCAGCGTGTATTTTGTGCTGTTCCAGTGTCTGAGCGCAAAGCTCCTCACAGGCCGCTGGAGAAGCTGCTGGAGTTAAGTCAGTACCGAAGAGACTTTTCACTGTGTAAATCAGTAAAACTCCTATGAATTTAACCAGGGCTTAAAGCTGATTCTTACTGAAGTCAGAGCTAGATTTCATATTGCCTTCAAAGAAAGAAGGGTTAGGCTCATTATTGATGGCTGAAAGAGGAGTTAAATCTGTTGTGCTGAGATCAGCAGACTTCAAATAAACCCAGTGCTCTAAAATTGTGTCCTACTGCTTGCTGCTATAGTTTCCAAAATGTAAATTACTAAGATCCATTTGGAATTGAAATATATGCCAAAACAAGAAGAATATAGTTCCTTAATCCTCATTTGAGTAAAATGTCCTATAGAGCTATGGGAGTCTTGCATGAAAAGGGCACAGACTGCTGTGAATAAGTCTTGCAGACTCCATTGGTTCCTTCATTAGTTTCTGCAAAGGCAAAATAAGACAGATGTTTATAAGAGAAAAAAGCTAGAACACAACTTGTACTTTGTATTGTAAGATTCTGATTGCAACCATCAGCCCAAGGAAGAAAAAATCTCTAGGGATGCTTGAAGAAACGACTAAAAAATAAAATGAACTTTTGACATGAAAATCTCTGATGGACAAAAACTAATGTGATAGCTAAAATCATGTTGGTGATTTAACACATTGTTCTGATTTTAATCCTTATCTCACCTAAACTATCAGTTTGTCTAAGATTGAAGCTGCTTGAAATGGATGTCTGGGCTAGTAAGATCAACGTGAAGTGGAAGATGCAGAAATAGAAGTGCCAGTCCATCATTATTGTTTGTTCTAATATGGGAACAAATGACTTGAACTGAAGTAGCAGCTAAGGACAGCTGGCTTTTGGTTGTCCGATGGACAGTGCACTGGGAAGCAGTGTTCTGAGTGAAGTCTTTCCTGGGACCTGTGACATTCCCAGTGAAAAGTGGAAAGGAAGCAGCACAACAGTGTCTGTCCCTTCTCTATTTTTAAGTTGTTGTGGGAGACAGTATGTGCTGCATTCCTGTAAAATATGTAGGAGACTTGCACAAGGATACTTGCGCTATACCTCGGGTCAGTCAGGAGGGTGAGCAGTATTTTTCTTCTTGTCAGACCATCTGCTGTGATACTGCTACACAGTTGTAGTACTGTGGTTGAGTGACTATTGGGGCCTAAGGATCCAATTTTGCTATAAATTCTTTTAAGGTGGCAAATCCTTCAGCATGTATTTCATGCTTAGACATAGCATGATGTGCTGTTCAGAGAGATTGTGAATATTGGCCAGACATGACATAAAATAAATATTGTCCTCCATAAAGCTTTGGGAGTATCGGCTCTAAGCTGTGGCACTGTTTTATTCTTGAAAACAAAAGGAGGTATTTTCACACGAGGGAGAAATCGAGTGGCTTTACTCATTGGCTGGCTCCAGTGTTGGAATGTCTGACTGTGGAAAAAGGATGTCCTGATCCTGGAGAAACATTGCAAGGAAAACTCAATCCAATATTGAAAGATTTCTGCATGAGCAGAGCACTTAGGCAAAATTACACATTATTCAACCTGTCCTACATTTCAGGTAAGGTCAGTTCCTTGTGTAGTCTCTATTTGGGTGCTGAGTGCCAGTCCTACCTTCTCTGCAGGCATAAAAAAGTGTTCCGTCTGTCACAAGCTGCTGCTGCTACTAGCTGAGGCCAAATGTCCCAACATGCTGCTGGACACCAGTCCTTTGTGCATACATCTTTCTATGCATGAAGTGAGCCACTGGTGACTTTAAAGTTGATAATTTAAACTGTATATGCTAGATCTGAAAAGAATTCAACTAATGGGCCAGCAAGTAGGTGCCCCTATGTCCCCTGTATGTAGATACGCTGCACAACTGGCCTACAAATAAGATTGCTCTGCCATCAAATTGTATTCTTCATTGGGCTGACAGAAGCCTGGAGAGTGTGCTCTGCTTCTCAAGAGTTTCCTCACACAGGCTACAGTGCATGAAATAACTCTCAGTCACAAAAAAATGGATTGCAGTTGTTGTTGTAGAAACACATGCTCACAGCCTGGGAGACTGAACGTTTGGGCCTCCTTTACAAAGCTTTAATATGGTGTATTTCAGTCTCTGGCATTAATATCTACAGGGTATTAAGGAGGAGTTTTCAGGTCTGGAGCATTTCCTCTGTGATGCCATTTATTCAAATATATTCCTGCCATCCCATTTGAGAGCGGGAAGTGTTACCACAAAATAGCTGTCCAGTGGCTTATGGAAAATTAGTGTTTGGCTTCAGTAAAATTAGTAGTGCATAAATCTCTGTATTATACTTCAGGAATGATCACTTTTAGCAGACCCGTGCATACCACGTGGAAAAAACACTTTTGCATGTGTTTGGAAGCTGCTTAGTTTCCTTCCTATAGCTAAGGGTTAATACATTGCTTCGGTAACTTGCTAGAGCTATCTGCTGCTTTTACACTCTCTTCCCCCAAAATGGGGAAAATTTGTCCTGTGGAAACTTGGACAAAATAGGTTTGGGGAATTATATTGCAGATATACTTGATTTGTGGGAGAAAAACAAATTACAAATGTACTGTTTAACATTGATGGAAATAAATTGGTAATTTAGCAACATCAACAGAGAGATTGTCTAGGTGCAAGATGGATTTCACCATTTGAAAATTACGAGTCATGCTTATTTGTAACATTATGAAAGGTGGAAGTTGTTTGGATTGGGCAGCATATAGGTCTGTCTGCATTCGTTTTTCTAAAGTTTTGTAGTCTAGTGGTTAGTCCCTTCAGTTACTTCAAGTAGGAGTGTGTAAGGTGGTTCTAATACTCCAGCTGTAATGAACCACTCCATGGTCATTGTGTTGATGCAGATGCTGTCTTGGGACAATGACAGATACGTGATAAAACTATAGAAATCCAAGATTTATTTAAAATGTCATGTGCTTGTCTTGTATAACTGTGTGCCTTTTTTGTACTGGAAGTGACTTGACCTCAGCGAGTACATTTTGAGAGACTGTTCTCATCTTCTGTGAAAGGACAGGAGATTCAGTAGTGCAGCTTTGCTTTATTTATAGCTTACTGAGATGTTATTATTGTTTTGTAATTTGTTGGCAGATTTTATTTGCAATGCTTATTTGAACCTTGGCTTCACTTATTTGAACCGTGTCAAAGAACAGAAAATTCAGGAATCAGAGGTAAGGGACAGTTTAATTCCCCTTCTGTCTATGGGTTATTTTTTACTTGAACACTGGATGTCCCTGAAACAGGCTACAATAAAAAATATTATTGTAATAATTTCTAAATGAAAATATTAGGAATCTCTACTAAATATCAGGAATCTGTTATTATTCATCTTTATTCATAAAACACATGAACTTTTTTAATTGCTTTTTAGAAAACTTAGGTTTTTTTGACCTATATATTTTGTGTACTGGATTTCAGTTATGTTTCAATTTATTTTTCAATTACTTGTCAAAATCAAACGTTGCTTGGAGGTTCAAATGTGCCTCCTATTTTCCCCTTTTTATTTTAATACATTTTTTTTTCTTCCTTCGAACAGCTGCTCTTTAAACTGATACTGAAAACCTGCTCTGAAAGGATAGATGAATTTAATGTTTTTGTCCTTTATATACTCCTACAGAATAAGCTATTGGTATGCCCCAAATGCTTTGTATTTTGAAAATGTTCTTATGATTGTTCTGCATAAGTCTCTTAACATTCTAAACTAGGAATACGAGGTACATGAAATAGCCTCTTAGAAAGTGCATATAGAAGAGTAGAACAGGGCCCACCAATAGCTAAGATCCATTTCATTCTAAAAACATGGAAGCTATAGAGTGACTTTGCCTTTCCAAGTCTTCTGTGCACCAAGCAGTCATATTTGTTTCTAATGCTAATTCTCAGGTCTAGTAACTCATCATGAATTCACATTCTTATGATAAAAGCAGGAAAAATGTTGTTTCCAAAATTCTGTTGGTTTCTAGTGAAACTCTGTGGTGAAGCATCCTGTATCCCTCAGACAATAGCTAAGTCATACAGGTTCAGTCTTTGGCTTCTTACAATTACTCATTTCTCTCCAGACATAAGAATACAGAAGAAATATGTAATTGGCAGTTCAGTACAATTAACAAGGGTTTGAGAAGGAACATTGATGTCACCACACATCTGCCTGCAGATTGCCTCAGCTAGGAACAATCTGACTTGCCTTCAAATAAGAGTTGGCATCACGAAAGAATACATGCGAAAAGGGTTCATTCTAATGATTCGGATACATTGGGTACTGGAAGAATTGAGAGCAACAGGTTGTAGAGAGCAAGTTTTGCCCTGTGTGCTTTGAGTAAACCCAAACAGGATTATAGATGAGGCCTGCTTTATGGGAAGTTATGTACTTGTGGCAGAAGAGCAGAAAGGAAGTTCCTTCTTCAAGTGCTCTTTTCAGCAAGGACCTTGCCACCTGAATTCGAGTTCATATAATGCTTGCTTGTAGTACCCATGTGTTACGGATCCTAGGAACTGGCGAGAGGTCCTGCAAATGAAGTTATGTGAAGAGCAGAGCTCTGTGCTGAGGCTCAGATTCAGCATCAGGGGAAGTAATTTGCAGTAGCAGTGAGAGGTTCCGTTCTGTGACCAGCCAGTACAACATTATCCATCAATAGCAGCTCTTGCTGTCATTGGTAAGAATACTGCTGCTTCCTGCTGATCATACATGATATCATAACCATGGTTACCATGGTCTAGCTGAATAGAGATCATCCAGCAGCTGATAACAGAATTTAGGTGGCAGCACTGTTCAGGTCCCAAGCCATTAACCTTCATGTGACCTTAGATCTACTCTGTTCTACTTATGCGTGGACTGAATACAATCTCTGTGATCAAATCTGCACAGCCTTTAGTGTACAGCAGGAACAGGATGCTTTTCAAGCAAGACAGTTACCTTCCTTTTTATCTTTAGTGTTTCATGTGAGGCACTATTTCTTGTTTGAGGCAGACACTCTGTATGCTCTGCTGAATATAGATTGTTGTTCACCACAACTAGCAGGAATCAATGCAGCTATAAAAAAAAGAAAAAAATGAAACATATATATACTTATATGTATATATGTATACATATATATATATATATACACAACTATAAAAAAAGAAAAAGAAACAGTGGCCTATGAAAAAGGCTGCTATGTCATTTGCATTTAAATATAGGTTGCAAAATTTGCAAAGGATCCTCTGATGACGGGATGCTCAGCTTAAAAATAACTAGGCTTGACTCCTTTCTTTTCAGGTTTAAAACGTGAGCACCTACAGTACAATCCTATTTACAGTGAATCCTGAAGATCAAAGTAGGAGCCCTTGGAGTAATGAGTTAATAGTCTTATCTGAGAAGCTTGATGTAAATGGGTTTGCTCATACATATACATGTACATACATGTATGTATATATAAAAGGTAGCACTTGGTCTGCTGTATTAATCACAACACCATTCCAGCAGCAGCATTTGTTATATACTTGTTTGTTCCTATAAAAAATGATGTATGTACCCTATGAATCCAATTTCTTCCTTTTAGGAGTGTTAGTCTTTTTTGTTATTTATTTATCCTTTTTAGAGGAAAATGTGGCAAATAGGTGGGGTATTTTATATATAGCAGCTTGTGCACAGTAAGTTAGAGTAAAAAGCTATGTCATGTAGTAATCTCTCTCATATATTTTCTTTTACAATTAGAATCACTTTAAAATGAAGTATTTGCTGTCCTTAAAATAAGCTTACTTTACTTCAGTCAGGTGGTATGACTGCAGGGAACCAACCTACAGGACTTAGCATCTGAATCACAGTATGGTTTAAGTTGGAATGGGTCTTTGGGAGCTGTCTAGTTCAAAACAGGCTTAACCTCACAGTTGCATGAGGTTGCTCAAGGCCTTGTCAAGCCAAGATGAGAGAAGCTCTGAGGATGGGGAATTCACAGCCTCTTTGGGCCACCTGTTCCAGTCTTTAACCAGTCTGTTCGAGTGCTTAGTCAAATCTGATAGTGTGGAGTCGTACAATGAAATGAGTTACTTCAGGGTTTGCATTCCAGTACTGGATTAATAGTGCTACACTATTTTATAAGTTTCTCAGCTTTACAAAAGTTAACACTGCCATTTTCTAATGGTTAAATATTTCACTTCCTTCTCTTCTTTTGAATATTTATATGCTCTGTGGTAAATTGTGTCATATTTGATAACTCTTAATTATTGTATGTTGATTTTGATTTAAAACAAAGCTCTTTCATGATTCCCTTGAGAGCTAAGCATTTTGAGAGCTTTTGCAAAATAGGCATTATTTTTTCAAAACCTTGTCAACTGTTGTGTAAGAAGATGTCATTTTGGCCTGACAGTTTTTAATCTAATACTTTGCATCAGCCAGCTGAAATATTGATCCTTCCCCCACAAAATATTAACCACATACTATGGGGTTGATCACCTTACTCCATCCTAAGTGTAAAGAAATAAACTAAAAAGGGGTAGAAAAATTAGTGCTGCAAGCAAGCAAGGTTTTTCTTCCCATTGTTTTAGATCATATAAGATGCAGCCAGAGATGGCTGTCACATAAGTAGAATTTAAAATGAAATGCATTCTATACTTAGTTTAGTCAACAGTTGAAATCAATTCATGCTGAGAGTTCAGAAACAGATTTCCATCAGAAGCCTATTGATAGAAAACGCATTGGGATTTAGTCAGCCTCTCTTTATGCACTTAATTTAAGCCTGTTTAGGTTGTCATCTGTTATTATCAAGTGCTGGTGCCTGATACAAGTTCTTCAAATCACCTAGATGAATTGCTTCAGTACGTATATGATTGTGCATAAAATGCAAGCTGAAAAAACTATTTAAATCCAAATGTGTGTGGTGTGTAGAGCCATATTGTGAAAACACAATGTCATCGCTGAAAAAAACTGAGTGCTCCACTGAGTGGCTTCAGAATGCATTCTGGCGTCAGATTTTTGGCAGTCTGAAACATAGTACTTTCTTCATTGTTTATAGACTAAAAAGGAATTTTTGGGGTGAGCTGATCCCATGTGCTGCCATAGATTTTGGGGGCAGTTTTTAAAGTTTGTGATAGATATTTTAAGAAAGAATACAAGTGATGATGCCTAACTTCTGAGGCTAATATTAAACATCATTTCACTGAAAAAAACTTAAAATCTGTAAATAAATGTAGCAGTTTGCATTTTATGTGGGGAAAAAAAAAACACATGTCATGATGGAAAATCTTAGGCTGAGATTTCTGCCATTTAAGTCATGGTAGAAACCCTTTTTTCTTTCTGTCTTTCTTTCAGAAGAGCGGGGATTTCATCTTCAGATTACGGGAGAGGCCCAGCCCTAAAACAAATCTTGTACTAATGTCAAGGCTAAGGGAGCTGGCACAGTTTTCAACAGTCATGTTTCCTTGGCAGTTTCAGATGGTGTTGTTTACTGATTGTTATTGTATTTGCGTCACTTCCTGTCCTAAACAGATTTATTTATGCTGTAGAATGTCCAGAAGAAGTTGTTGCCTTCTATCCTAATGATGGATGAATTTAATTTCAATGATGCTTGTATCTTGCCTCTCCCTTTAGCTGCCCTATCCTAGGAAACCATTATGTGAGGTCATTTCTAAATCAAATTTCCGTGAATAAATGTAATGCAACCCTGGTTGCTGTCTGTGTAGTGATAATTACATGCTCATTGTCTTTTCAGTAGAGTGTCTATTTGTTCCAGTGCCTGGAATGGATGTCTACTAAATGAACAGAGTTCCTATGGTTATCAAAATGCAATTTACCTTTGCAGAAACAAGAAAAATTAATGTCCATAATATTTACTTTCATACACATGTAACTGTTCTCTTTTCATTCCAGCCATTGTATCTGTTTGATCAGTCAGTACCAAAAGAAAACACATACATTCAGAGTTACCAACTTTATAATAGAACTCGCCTTGAAAATGGCTACAGTGTTGGATAATGCTTCAATATAGGACATGGTTTTAAAGAGCAACTGGGTTTTTCTCTTTGGAGCAGGTCACCTACAACATTTTGAAATTGATAGAGTTCTTAGAGGCACAGTATTACATACTCAGGACTTGTTGCTCTTCAGTTTGCCATTTTCCAGCACATTGTTGTAATAGTATCTCCATCTGTGACTATTCCTTGTATTTGCTCCCAGCCTGTATTGCCTAGAATCTTCTGTGTTGAGGAGATATGTGAAGAAATCAATCACTATTTTTCTGTGCCATTTTCTTATCCTTAATTGGTTGCTTTGCTTCATGATGATGCACCTGCTGATCATTTTCAAGGCTTTCTGCTCCATATATATATATATACATGTATCATATGTCTTGTTAATTTAATAATATGCCTTAATCCTTTAAAAGTCTCTAAAAACTTGCATCTTATGTATAAGTATATGGTATAAAGTCTCATGTTAAATTTTCCATTTTCTGGAGGAGAGTTAATTCATTTTTTTTAACCTTCACCATACTGCCTTTTTTTCTTGCCTTTTTTCTTGCCTTATTACTTATATCCAGTAGTAAACAGACCTTAGTGATCCTTAGTTTATGCCTCAGTACTATTAAGTGGTAGCAGGTAATTCTCATCGGAGTTCTTAAGGACTTTTCCTCTTAAACAGGTTCCTTAGTTTTGCAAAATCTTATTTTGTGTTTCCATAACAGACGGAGACCATTTTATCCCCAAGGATGTTGAAATTAATGTTGTCACTGTTTCTCATCTGTCTCATATTTTATAATTACTACTTGAACCAGCTACTCTGTATTACTTAGGGCTTAACAGAGAATAATCCCTAATTTTGTGTACTCTGGAATTAGCTGTTCCAAGAACATTTGTTTAAGAAATCACTTCTTTAAACCTTGTTCCATTTAGTGGAATGAGATACATTGTAAATATGTTTACACTGTGCTAAGAAGTACATCTTTGTATAAATAGGTGTTGTGAGATGTTGAAATGCCAGTTATTAATTTTATTTGGAGAAGTGATGCACTTGTGTCACTGTATACATACAGCTGTATATACATTGTGTGTACATGTTTGTGTGTCATTTTGTTGTTACTTAAAAAATGGAATGTGCTGTGATTTGTCTGACATCGTAGGAAAGAGATGACACCAGTCAGAGGAAGCTACACACTTTGTTTCGCTTACAAAATACCTTGATGGAAACATAAAATGCCTTCTTTGCCCCAGAAGTCATTCGGTTCCCCCTGTGCCGGCTGGAACCTGTGCCCCCGGCGGCGGGCCCGGCTCAGCACCGCGGACAGCGCCGCTCAGCACCGCGGACAACACCGGGGGGACCGGGGCGAGATGGGCAGGCTGCTGGGTGCCCCGGGGACTGGCTGTGCTGGAGGTGAGCTAGGCAGAGCTCAGCGAGAGGAAGGACTCGGGAGGCTATGCTGCTGCTTGTTCCTGGCGAAACCAGACGGTGGGTGTGTAAAATTGCACTCACATCCCTTACGTGCAGGCATGAGGTTAGCAAACTATGACCAAGAATAGTTTATCTCTGGGAATTTTCTCTCAGACATTTCCTTATCTAAGAGCTGGTAGCCAGCTCTGCAATAACCAGATGGAAATATTGGCTGTTTATGTGGTGTTTGACATCAGCTGCTCCCATCTTCCTTCCATGCAAGTTTTTCCAACTTTGTTTTTAGGTAACAGTTAGTAGCCACTACCATTATATATTAAAGCCAACAGTTAGTAGCCATTGCCATTAAATATTAAAGTTTCTTCCTGATTGCTGTTTTCTCTTTTTGATTTCAGTCAGTAACAGTGTTTTGCAATGTGTGGCTGAAAGCAGCCTTTTCACTTTCACTAAATAACCAGATATTCTCTTGCTCCAATTTGAGTCATGAATAAGACACAAAGATTAAAATGTTAGCTCCACTGAAGTTAATACCACACAATTAGTATTGATCTCAAGCGGTCTACAGTTTCACTTTAATAAGCCACCAAAAGTTTATATTTATATAAAATAGCAGAAAGTATAGAGACAATACGTACATATTTTTGTCCATTCACATTTAAATATGCAATCAGCCAGCAGGAAGGAGAAAATTAATATATTCTCAATTCACAGCATGAAAATACTCCCACTTGCAAATGCAGAAGTCAAATATACATCAGATGCCTTTGTCTGCTTATAATGAAACCAATTAACATTTAAAAGCTTGTAACAAGTTGTTTCAGTCACCATGTGTGCTCTGTACTTTTCAAACTTACTTTCTCATCAGCTTCACCTTATGAATGAAGTAGTCTTGTGGTTGCAATTTCTTACTTTTTTAACCTCCATTTACTTGTAACCTTATAGAACTGCACAAAATCTTAATAGAAATTTGACTGAGTGTGTATTGACATTCAAAACATTCTGTGGAATTTAAGGGGAAACAATGCAACAATTTATTATTATTATTATTATTTAAAGCCTGTGTTCATTTATTTTCCATGTTATTTTCAGAAAGAGACAAACCCTGGTTGTTATGGACTTTTTCTGTAACCACCTCTCCCATCAAGAGAGCTGGGGCAGCAATACAGAACAGCTGCACAAAGTTAGCATCAGATTAGAAATAACAGTACATTTTTTTACTTCTGAGAGGAGCTAGTTGGGAATTTTCCAGCCTGTTTCCCTGCCTAGTCCCCCATCTTGGGGAATCCTGTGAAACTGGGGCTACCCAAGTTCCATGGCACTCTGTCTGGATGGCAAATAGAAGGGAAAAGGACTGCTTTTGTGGAAGTAACATTTGCTTTATCTGTTGGTGAATGCATATGGCTTTTTGTCTTGATTAGAAATAAAAGCCTCTTTCTTTTAAAAGATGTAAACTTTTCATGGAAGGGGGAGTTTTCTTGGCTGTATGTTTGAGTTGTTTTAGGTTTTGCACGAATCTTTCTGCAGACTTCTGTTATATATATGTTGTGTTGATTTCAGTGAACATGTGGGATTGAAAGCTGCATCTGATCCTGGTGTCATAATCCTCATTGTCAGTGCTCTTGGTGGTCTAGGCTGAAAATATGTTAGCTAAGTGATTAGAATGCTTACATGCATATTTTTACATTTTTTTTTTTTTAAACAATGAAAAGAATATTAGATTTACTCAAAAAGATTAAAAAAATAAAAGGTTAGAAAAACTCCTGCTAATTAAACCAGAAATAATGTAGGACAGAAAAATGTCTCCAACATGCAGTAACTAGTCAGAAATTTTTGTGGAAGAAATGTCGATATGACTAATGAAATAATACAAGAGGAATAGAAGTAGAAGAAATGGAGATTTAGAAATAAATCCAGACAACTGGTAAACACCTGGGAAGTCAAATCTATGCTGAAAGTAACAGGAAAATGATTGGGTTTGTTTTCCATTGTCAAACCAGGCTGGTTATCTGGGAATTTTTAGAACTGGTATCCAACTTTAGAGTGCAAAATTTTGTGTATTCTCATGTAAAGCACATTTAGGTAGCTAAGATCCCTACTGGCTGACAAAGCTGTGAGGGAGCATGTTCTCCTGACCAACATTTTGGAAGTGGTGAGGGGGTTCCCTCACGAGTGCCTGATGCGACACCAAGAAGTTGCTCCCATCTGTAACGTTGGGAAATGGCAGCTTTCCTGTGTAAAAAATGGCAACTTTCCCATGTAAAAAATGGCAATTTTCCTGTGTAAAGAATGGCTTTATAACCTTCCTGTGACTTTGAGAGCCAAGGCTGAAAAGTTGGGTGCTCTTCTTTCACAGAAGGCAGAATGTGACTTGGCGGGAATGTACACAGATGCGGGTGTGACTTCTGCGTGGTGCATGAGGCATGGGGTTAAGGGGTTAAACATTTGCCCTTAAATATTATGGTTGACCTTTTCTAAGTATTCAGCCAGTGTGCTGGGTGAGTGGCGGGAACATGATGAGGTAGCTGTGGTAGGCTGAGGGGCACCAAGTCAGAAAAAAAAAATAAAATAAAATAAATAAAACTAGATAGAAAGCTTAGGAAAAGATAAAAAAGAACCAAGAAGGTGCGATGGGGAAGCGCCTTCGTTCCTCCCCCTGCCCGGCAGCCGCTCAGCCTCTCCTCAGGCCGCCATCTCCTCAGGCACTGCCCCCTCCCTCCCCCCCCCCTCCCCACCCCCTCCCCACCCTCCCCTCGCCTCTCTGCCGCCTGGCGGCGCTGTCCCCGCGCAGGCGCACTGCGAGGCCGGGTCGCGGCGGGGGGGGCCGGCTCGCGCGGCGCCCCGTGGGCGCGTGCCGCGCTGCAGCCATGTCAGGCGGCGGCAGGCGGCGGGGCGGGCTCGGGCGGCGGCGGCGCCCTCTGTGAGGCGGCGGCTGCGGACGAGCGGCGGCGGCGGGCCTCCATGTCGGCCGCCAGGGATTAAGGCAGGGACGGCCGAGGCGAGCCGAGCCCGGGGGGGCGCCGGGGCGTGCCCGGCGGGGCCATGGCTGACCGCAGCGCGCCCGGCTGCCACCTGCGGCTGGAGTGGGTCTACGGTTACCGGGGCCACCAGTGCCGCAACAACCTGTACTACACGGCGGCCAAGGAGATCGTCTACTTCGTGGCGGGGGTCGGCGTCGTCTACAGCCCCCGCGAGCACCGGCAGAAATTCTACCTGGGGCACCAGGACGACATCATCAGGTACCGCCCGGCCGGGGCTCCCGGGGCGGCGGGGGGGCGAGGAGGAGGAGGAGGAGGAAAGAGGTGAGGGGGGGCCCGGCCGTGCGAGGCAGAGGGACCGGCTGCCGAAGTTGGTTAGCTAAAGGGCATCAGAACGACGGCAGGATGAAGCCGAGAGAAGCCCCCCGGGGTCTCTTCCCGTGGGTCCCGGAGCGCGTCGTGGCCCCAATGGTGCCAAGGGGTCGGCGGGGGCTGCCCGGGAGCGTGAAGGGCGGCTGCGAGCCTGAGTCATGCGGGCGCTGCCCCCGGTAGGTGTCAGTGCGGGGGGATCGCCAGTTCGGGTCTCTGCTTGTCCTGTGCGGGAGAGTTGGAAGCAGCCGATTTGGGATTTGGTCAGTCACTTACAGCACGGAATTTGTTTTTTTTCGGGGCTCAGCGCTCCGAGCCGTGCCTTCTCTGTGTGTCACTCATAAGTAACAGGTACGGCGCGCAGAGGGCAGAGCAGATGCCGGGTCCTTCGTCCAGTGCACACCAGAAATCGGCCATCACAGCCGCTTTTTTCTTGTTTTAAACCCTCGCGAAGGACTTTAAGTACTTTTGAAGTATGGCTGTGAATGTCCCCTACAGGGCTGTCAAGTCTATAGTGCATTTCTTCTCGGTGCTTTTTAAAAATGAGAAGAAAAAGCTGGGAAGACAGTGCACCATCACAGACAGCTCTGCTTGAGTGTTGGGTGTTGAATCAGGAGTTTGAATCAGTGCTGTTTGCATCTTTTAATGCTTCAATGTTCTCTTAATCCAGGAAAATGTATTTCTAAAGTGCTGTTAGCCATTTGTGGTGTCAGGTATGGGAAATCCAGGGGCACGACTTCCATCGTGCTGAGGGAGTAGCAGCTATAATCTAAGATCCGAGGTTGCCGTGGTGTAATATTTTAATTCTGTGTCTCCAAGGCGCCTCTGGGTAGTCCTGGTTATTTCAGCAGGACTTGCTGTGAGACTGGTGTGGTTTCAGCCCCAAGAAGGGACTGGTATCCTCTGGTAACAGTTTTTCCCTCCCTCCCTGCCACCTCGTCTCCCTGCATTTTGATGCAGCATGCCATATCTGGCCAAAAATGTGACCGAGCTCGTTACTCAGATTAGTACTAAAACTAAGAAAATCTGTCAAGAGAGAGAAAATCAGAGAGAACGTTATGATGACCTTATCTGATGCTTTTAGGGGATGTACTTTGGTTTGTATGGAATCCAGCATGCTGGAGTTTCTCCTGCTTTGACTTGTACTGAAGTTGAAAAATAATTGTAAATATGTTGAAGTTGTTTTATGCGGTTAGAATTGCACAACTCATAAATGCAAAAGCTCTGCAGAAATGTTTGTGTGCTTAAAGAAGAATATTCAGTTTAAAAGCTGCGTGGCTAATTCTGATAGTAAGATTAGCCTTGCAGTCAGTGAAGTGTGTTTCTCTTGACTTTATCTAAAAGCAACATTGTACCACTTAAATGTCAACATCGCGTACTTTTCTTGCCTAAACTTGGGTACCAAAACACATTAGTTCTCAATCTTTGAAACAATTGTTGCAGAAAAGTATTGCTTTTTTTAAAATACCATAAAATGGATACAAAAGTGGGATTATATAATACAACAATCAACATTACTTAAATTCAATTATCATATCAGAAAAAAATAATGTGTCGTGTTTTAATGTGCTCAGCAAGTACCGTCATAATGCTGAGACACTTCTGCTGTTTTAGCAGAAGCGACTGGAGGTTTGATAGTCTTTTTGCAAGTGTAGAATCGCATTTGTGAAAGCAGGTCTGATGTCTGAAAAACTTGGGTATTTAGAGAATCAAACTTCAGTGAGCATAGCTGTGTAGCTACGAAGACAGAGCAGGATAGATTGCATGCTTCATGGTGGTATTATTAGTACTCCTCGTTATGAGAACTTCTGTATCATTAGCATGCACTGAATGACATTCTAATTTTAAGCAGCAGTCAGGAAGAGAGGAATTGCAATTCTTAAGCCAGAGACCAGTCCTTATCTTTAATAGTAGACAGTCATATTAGATGAATGGACAGCTAGACAATATTGTTCTGGGGAAAATTTCTGTCTAGCTCTGGCAGTTAGATTGGCTTCTATCTGCTGAGGACTTTAAAGTATTTTTATTAAACAAAAATCTATAAACCTGGTGTAAGATTTTTGATTAGATGTTTAGATGTAATTTATTTCCAGTATAAATGTCTCATCTCAATTTCGATTACAATTTCACCTCTAGCTTTGGTTTAACCCTGTGAGTTCACTGTGTACCTTGAAGAGGAGAGCTTTCTTTCCGTGTTTTGTGTTTTAGTTCTATTGAACAGTCTTTTGTATTAGAAGAGAGGAATTAGGATCATTTAGGGCCTTGTCTGTTTTTCTGGTTTTATTTGAATTGAACAATCTCAGTCATTCAGCTGCGACCTATTTCTAAGAGAACTTTTCTTGCTTCTGGTGATCTTTTCGTTTTTATCTCTTATGAGTCTTTTTTTTTTTTTTTTTTTTTTTATTTCTATCCCTTCTCTTGTGCATCAGCACTTCTTTTTGTTGTTGATTCTTGCATATGTGTGGACACTTGTGGAAGACGTCACCCAGCTGTAGACGTACTCTGGAGGTTTGCACCTTTAGAGAATGCTGGTAGCTGAGACTTTCCTGAAGGCTTTTTACATGAGGGAGTAAATTGTCTCCATGAAATCTCAGCTGCCTTACTTTGATAGCGCTGTCCATTGCCTGCAGCATAACCTGATGAATGTCTACTGTGTTTGCAGAGGATGAGATCTCCTCTCCAGCCTGGGCTGTGTGTATGGAGGAGATCGTCATCTTGGAAGGCACGGGAATAACCCCTGCAAAGTTACTGATTTAAACAATGTCTTCTGTAGGATTTCATAAACAACAAAGCTAGCTTGTGAGTTGTACGTTGGTGTGCTTTACAGTAGAGGAGCAAGAAACAATGTCTTCAAGTTAGATCTTTGTTCTCTCTTCATAACTGTAGTCATTTAGAGAATAACAAGTTATTTCACATGCATCATCCTTCCCTCGTCTGCAAGAATCTAGAGGGATCATACTTAATCCTGATCTGTATAAGGATTTCAGAAGATGTCCCCTTGGGGCATAGTGTAACGTGATGCTCATGTTGAGGCTCCTCAGTTGTCTGGGATAGCTGAAGTGTGTTTCTGTACTTTGCTTTCTCTCATGGAAGGTGAGAAAATTGGGAATTCTGAACTCATCCACCTTTTTAAATGACTGTCTGCTGGCAAGAGTCTTTGATATTACCAGGGCTACTCTGTATGCTGGTGTGCTCCAAGCAAACTTTTAGACTCTTCCTCTTCTTCCTTTTTCTTTTCTTCCCTTTATGACTGTGACATTTTTGTGAGCTTTGTGGTATTGGAATTTTACCGGGAGTTAACTTTTTACTTGGAATTGATTAAAAGAAAAAGCAAAGCCTAAGATCAAGTCAGTATTTCTTTTGGAGGCTTTTAATAGGCTTAACAAAATGCAGATTTTGCTTTCCATGGCATCTGTTGTTCACTTTGAACAAAGCACTGCTCTGTGAGTCTATCCTTTCATGTTGTTATCTCTACACTGTTGCAAAACATCTCTGCAAACATCCAGGTTGTACAATTTTGAAGGAAGAAAAGGAACAGCATTTCTGACAAAACAGAGGCATAAATTAGGAGGACTGAGGAAGAGATACCTCTCTCTTCCTTGTGTAACATCCATCACATCAGTTAACTGGCAAATAGTAGTGCCGTTGTACATTCTTCCTAGAACTTCTGTCACTAGTAAACTGAGACTTCATTTAGATGCCTGTGTTACATTTGGATTTTTTTTTTTACTAATGCCAGCACATCTCATGCAAAAAAAACCTCTTGAATTTGTGCTGATCTCTAAAAAATGCTGAAATTTTTTGCTACAACAAGTTCTGTTACCAGAAACTACCAGATTCTCTGTTAGAGACGGAGGAGAAGGTAATTGGCACTATCTTCAGCACTGTCTTTTTGGTTTGGTTAAAAATATCTGTTTTTGCCCCCCCCCCCCCATGGCTCTTTGTGTTCAAGACCATAGGGGTTGCATGCTTACACAAAGCAGATGTATACCTAAGACAGGCTGAATGAACGGCAAGCTCTTCTCTGTGTTCTGACAGAAAGAGAGGGAATTTCACTGTGTTTTTCTGTTTTTTTTTTTTTTTTTAACAAAATAGTTAAGTTTCCAAACCACAGCTTTTGTTAATACAGTTTTTCTTATTTGTTGCTGTGAGCTATTGTAGGAATTCTCTTGGACTCCGTTTCCTAAAGAACAAGAAGTAACCAGAACTCTGGCCACTCTGAAACGTGGTCTTTCTGGGAACACTGTCACCTTCTTATATTTAATAATTTGCCTCAATCTACAGAAGATTATCCTGCTTGAGATTCTGTCACCTTACCCTTGGATTCCAAGGCAAAATAACCTTTTATATTTATTTATTTTTCCTCTAATATCAACATTTCTGAAGTTCTGGTGGGAATCAAAACCTCAGCAATCACGTCTGCTCCCTGGTGTTGGTGCTGTCCACCAGCTCAGTTTGAAGCAGATTTTTCCATCTATTGTTGCTCTCAAAGTTAGTCCAGCTGTCACTGCCTAAGAAGGTGGGTTCTGGCAGCTGCTGTCTTGGTCTGCTACCAGTAAATGCCCTCCTGGAGCCAGGTCCAGGCTTCCTCCATGGCTCTCAGCTGTGGTTTGCAGACAGAAATCCTATCAGCGCAGTGATTAGTCACGTTCTAGTTTTGAATGATGCCTCAGGTCTTTTCTTCATCCTCTTTTTGTTAATTATGCATTGTTATCACTTTGGATACCTATCTGTTGGATTTCTGTGAAGATGCTGTGTATTTCCACTGCCTCCTTGTATTGTTCTGCCCCTGTTTGCGCCCTTTTCATTTGATGCATATCACGAGAAAACCCTATGAAAGGAGAAATGGAAACTTTTTTGCTCTTTTTCTTACAAAACATAACAGTGTATCCCAGAATCATAGAGTGGTTTGAGTTAGAGGGACCTCAGAGATCACCTGTATCCAGGGCTCCTGCCATGGACAGGGACACCTGCCGCTAGAGGGTTTGTAATGCAGAGGGAAGTTATTTTATTTCCTTCATTTCTAATCTTCCAGTAGACTGACACCCTAAGATCTGTCCTAGTTCTCAAAAACCTCAGTAAATAATTGAAGTAATTGAAAGCTAGGGTATTTGCTATCAGGCTTATTGTCTTGTTCCTGCCTGGAATAAATGTTATGTAGCTCTGACCTAGCCCCAGATAACAATCAAGCACAAATGTTGAGCAGCAGATACTATGTGCAGCTACAAAAATTATCATATAGAATTCTGTCGGTTGGTTTGGCAGGAGATCTATGCATTTTTACCAGGAATTTCACAACTGGTTGTATGTTTTGGATGCCGTGGAATGTAACTGAATGAATACCACCGCTGTGGCACCAGGAGAACTTTTCTTAGTTATCCATTACATGTGCAACCTCTTCTGTTCTTTTGCATTACCAATGTGATAGAGGAAAATTGTGCTTCAGCGTGTCCTGGTGAAGAATTCTTTGGACACAGCTGAGCTCTGGGTAGTCCAGAACTTCCTTTCTAGAAGGGATCTCTGTTGTTTATTTATTTGTGGAAATAGAAACCCTAAATTATTTCAACAGTCATAGTTTTTGAAGAAGTCTGGTTATCCCGCTTTGTATCCTTGAATAACATTACTGGAAGAAAACAGGAGTAAAATCCATATTACGGTTATCACAGAATCATTAGGGTTGGAAAAGACGTCCAAGATCATCTGATCCAACCATCACCCTACTACCAATATCACCCACTAACCCATGTCCCTAAGCACCACGTCCAACCTTTTCTGGAACACCCCCAGGGATGGTGACTCCAATGCCTGGCCACTCTTTCTGAGAAGAAACATCTCCTCATTTCCAACCTGAACCTCAAATCTGCATTGGCTCACATGTAGCAACACCTCAAAATGTTGCTTATATAATAGAAAGGAAAATCATGAGGTGCATACATCCCGATTTACTGGGGTTGTCTTGGACAGGCAGTCCCAAAGAAAGTATTTTGTAAGAATAACCCCCCCACCACCAGTATATGCTGGGGCTGAGTGGCTGGAAAACAGCTTTGCAGAAGAGGCCCCGGGGGTTCTGGTGGACACCACATTGAACCTAAGTCAGCAGCGTGCCCTTGCTGCAGAGAAGGCGAGCAGTGTTCTTGGCTGCATCAGGCAAGGTACTGCCTGCAGGTCAAGAGAGGTGATCCATCCGCTTGATTCAGCAGGACTGGAGCAATGCATCCAGTCCTGTGACCCCCAGAACACAAGAGATGAGGATGTACTGGAGAGTCCAGTGGAGGGCCAGTGGTGGTGAAGGCACTCGAGCACACCTGCTGTAAGGAAAGGCTGAGAGAGCCAGGACTTCATAGCCCAGAAGGAGAAGCCTCAGAGGTGGATCTCATCGATATATAAAAATACCTGAAGGGGAAATGTAAAGAAACTGGAGTAAGGCACTTTTCAGTGGCACTCGGGGCCAGGACAAGAGACAGTGGGCACAGGATCCTCCGTCTGAGTGTCAGGAAGCAATTTTTACTGTGAGGGTTGTCAAACACTGGAACAGAGAGGCTGTGGCGCCTCCATCCTTGGAGACATTTGGAAGCTGCCTGGACATCATGCTGGGCAACTGGCTGTAGGTAGCCCTGCTTAAGTGGGGGAGGTTGGGCAAGATGACTTCCAGGGGGTCTCTTCCAACGTCAGCCAGTCCCTGCTCTGACATTGTAAGTGGGGTTCGTTTGATGAGGAACTCGGTGAGGAAATCATGTTCTTGCTTCAAATGATGCAAGGTAATGGTGGAATCATGCAACGTGTGCAATTCCACTACAGCAACCCAAATCACTTGGCAAGGTTAATTCACCGAGACCGTTTGTCAATATAGTTTTCGCACTTTTAAATACAATATTTTGAGAGACTGATTTTTTTTCCAGGAAGTTTGGATTTTCACCTTAAAATCAAGTCTTCTTCTTAACTAATTCTTAGGCCTATGCGCTGCCATGTTTGTTGTGTTTATAGGAACGAGAAATCCAGCTCCTCTCACTTTTTTATCTCCAGATGTTCTTTAAAGGCATAATCAGTTTATTTCCCTCCATTAAAGAACTCCTGACTTAATGGAGCCTAAATTATGTCATAATTATACTAATCAGTCCTCCTCTGAGCCTCTAGCTCAAGTATCTTTTGACTGTCTGTCAGTCAAAATGGCAATGCCTACAGCAGAAGTAACTGCCAAAGTCCCAGTTATGCTCTGTCCAGCTTTTCATGGTAAGTGCTCTCAGACAATCAGGTGTGTAAAACTCCAGACTTGTTTTCGTGTCTTAAAGGAGTGAGAGAGAATGATCTGTTTTTTCCTTGAGAAGAGCAAGTTTTCTGAGTGGTTCAAGTGCTGTGAGGAGATGTCTGTGTTGTACCAGGCTGGTAGATGTTGGCTGAGAGGGTTGTTGTTGAATCCTTGTTTCAAGATTATTTTTTGCCTAGAGCTTTGTGTTATCTTTTTGAAGTATCTTCTGTGTGGATTAATCTGATGAAATTAAAATATTTTAGGAAAATATAATAAAACACTTCCTGTTCAATTTTGAATGGGACTAGAATGTGCACGTTGTTTGTGGTATGCATGCATATTAAGCAACTTTTTTTTTCTAGTTAAAACTGCATAAATGCAAATGCAAAAAACATCCAACCAGAAGTGAACATCTAAAACACACCAGAAGTTAATTCAAGTAGACCTACACAGCAAGGGGCTATGGGCTTGCAAGCTTGCCTTCATGCATCGCGCTTTTTGTAGCCAGCAGTCACATCACCTTCTGGTCTGATTCTGTCAGCGTGCGAGGCAGGGGCAGATCAGGTCAATACTTAAATGAGAAAACATCTTAGCGCTGTAGGAAATGCTTTTCTTGAATTGGTAGTTGGCTGTTTTTCTCCAAACTAATGTGACAACGTGAGGCTCTAGGACAACATGTCACGGAAGGATAGGAAATAGAACCAATGGCTTAATAGCATTTGATGGTTAAAAAATTAAAAGAATTGCATGCAGAAATGTTGGGGTCTGCCCTATTCTTTTCATTTTTCCAAATTGCAATCAAAGCAATTATAATTCTGCTTACCTGCTTTTTAGATGTTTAATTCACTAGTTATCCTCTTGATATAGATAGGAAAGTAGATTATGTACCTGGCTGATTTCATAACGGCATTATGAAGTTATCTTATTATTGCGTTTACAATGTTATTATGATAGCATACACAGCAGTAGGCAGTCACTTCGTATGTTTGAATAAAATAATTCTTTCGAAGGGTTTCTCTGAAGTGAAAATTTATGTTTTTATGAAAAACTTAAAGCTTCAGTTAAGCAATGAAATAAACTTCAGCTTTAAAAGTTTTCATATTTTTTTCTGAGTTTTAGATTAATAAAACATAGCATGCTATTTTATCTGACATATCAAAAACTGAGGTTAGATTTTACTGTAATTATTAACCTAATCACTGTACTTTTTTTTGAAATGTACATAGCTTGAAACAGAAAAGAAATTATTATAAAATGTCCCCAAAACTATATAAAAATATTTTTTTAATCTTGTTTTACATTATCTTTCTTTGATGTTTTTAAAGCTTAAGCTTATAATGACATGAAGCTAAAAAGCTGGAGAATTTAGTTTAACATTTTGTAGTATCTCTAGGTGTTTGTGTAAACTGTATTTTGAAGTAAAATAAAATCACAATTTGGTAAATTACTATTACATCACTTACAGACAGAGTTAAGTTTTTGAGTTAGGACAGCACTTTTTTAATTTCCTTGATGCCAGATAAGAGAAGTAAAGTACTACTCAGAAACATGGCAAAGCTGTCTAGTTTGCATTGATAAGGATCAGTCATATGCTCAGTTTAAAATGTAGATATCTCAAGATACGTTTAGAATTATGATGCTGTTACAGTAATATCAGTGAAATTGTTTCATTAATAAGATATTTATTTAGCTTGGAATAATCTTTTGCTTTTGGTACTTTCATGTGGTAAACAGAGTTACTGAGCACTTGAAATAATTTCAAGTAATTTCAGAATAGAATTTTAATTTTCTTTTCAAGTGATGTGGCAGAGTGTAAAAGTTCTCCAGGCCAGTTTAATAATTCATCTGAATGCTTAACCCAGATGCTGTCAAATTCTCATCAAAATAAATACAGTCAGGATTTTCTGCATGGTAAGGCAGCACTCACACCAGAATCTGGTTTAGGCTGAATTTCCCCTGGTATACCAGCGAAATAAATACCTTCCAGAAAGTTACAGGTGTGTATAACTTCCTTGTGTTGGGGCTCAGATCACTCTGGTTACTCTAGTGACTAAAAAGACTTTCATTTCTACATCAGTATTACTATTTGGATTGCTGTTGTAGCTGCTACAATAGAAGGAGACATTACTCTTCAAAATACAGTGCTTGATTTGCACCAAGATGAGAAACAGGCACAAGTTACCTTAGGACTTTGTAGCAAAAGATAAGATTGAATTTTTAAGCCAAGCTTTTGACACCTATCAGTCATATATTGCAGAAGAAAGAACCCACAAAGAATTACAATCTGATAATAAATCCCTGGAACTTTTTTCCCTGTCTACTACCTTTACTTTCATTTGAAGCTGTTTGTATTTTTGCTTCAATTTACTGTTTGGTCATGAAAATAGCAAAAGCGATCGCAGCATTACAGAGGACAAGTATTTTTCAGTAGTAACTGATACATACTTTGAATCAATCACTCTTAGAGACATTGTCATCAGCCTGTGAACATGAAGGAATTACATCTTTTGAGGATCACATGCTGACACATCTATTATTTTGGCAATAGGTGAGATATTGCACTGCTACAGTGCATTTAAAGCAAGACGTCTTTGACCATTTCCATTAGAAAAGTGCTTTTTTCTTGGCATTTTACCTAGCTGCTAGAGATGTCTGTATTATTAAATCTTCAGAGAAATGTTAGATGTCTTGTGCAGAGTAACTTTCCTGGGCTTAGTTGAAAAAGACTTTCTGTTGACTGGAAGTCCTTGTCGCTGTTGAGAGGTAGACTCCTTTTTGTTCTAATAGGACCTGTAAGGTGGTGCCTGATGCCTGTCCTCCTATCAAAGCCCTGGGTATTCAGATACTACTTCCGAAGATACAGGGGACAATCTTTCCAGACATTTTTCTGAATTTCATGTCACTGCTTGCTCTTCTCACGGGAGTTTTTCTTTACAGTGCCTATTGCTTTGGTCTGCACAAAGGATGGATCAAAATCTGTATCTGTATACCCCTGATCAGTCTGGTTCTTTTGCCTTAAAACACACACATTACTTCCTCTCATTTAAGTCAAGAAATCTCTTATTTTAACTCCCGTCCCAACAATGATGTCCAGCTTTACATTGCTTGAATAATCATAGGGTCATCTTTGATAGATATTTTGGGGGGCTCACCTCTCAGCATTGTTTTTCCATCAGAGTGATATTCCCATGCTTAAGAGTAATGGATTCATACAAAAGCAGTAATAACTCCTCCTCAGTTGGGAATTGAAGTGCCTCTTTTTCTGAACAGAGGTGAGCCTTTTTGTTGATGTTTATTTACTTTAGACAGTCCAAATATTAACAAAACTACTAGAATTTAAGATAGGATTGTAGAAGTAAAGGAAACAAACATACACTTTAGATTAAAGAGATTTCTATGTTCGATTCAGCTAACACTGTTGGGTTTCATATCCAGTCTCAGACCCAGGATCTCACACTCAGAAATTCCAGCTCTATTACATTCTTGTGATCTTCAGTCAGGATCAATTTGACATTAAAAAAAAGCAAACAAAAAAAACAAAACAAACAAACAAAAAAACAAACAACTAGTCTCTTACAGAAGACTTGGTTATCTTGATAAGTGCTTTATATTGCATTTTAGTGTTGTGGTAACCTTTGGAGAGAAAACAAAACTAAACTAAACTAAACCAGGATTTAAATGGGAAGGAAGAGGTTTATTCACAATACTGTGAAATTAGTTAAAATTATCAAAATAAAGAAAAATTAGTCTGATTGCTAAGGTATTATACACCCGTGTTTGCTAGGAACATGCAAAGTTGATGTTTACATTGCTGAATTTGCATGACAGTAATGTCAAGCTAACATGAATTTTAGAATGCTTATGCACGTGTCTAAATACATCTCAGTGAAGATAACTTTGTTAGCAATGGTATTCACTTTAGGACGAAAATATGCCATATTAGATTTCTTCTGTGAACAGTACTTAAAATTTATTTCATATCAGCACACTTGTATGAAATTCCCTCCTGCTCCCAAGAAACAGGGGAACTGTGTCCAAAGAGTAAGTGCCATAACTTTGCAGAGAATAATGTTATTTCAACAAATTGATTAACTTCACAGATACCACAAGTGGTACTACTGGCGGTTTAGCCAGGTCGGTGACAGATGACATGCAGGGATTTTTTTCCATTAATGTTGTGTTGTCTATAGGGCATGTATGACTTAAACTGTCTTTGTACAAGATATGTTGTATTGGATATTTGACATAAAACTATACATAAATGAAATGTACAGTTCTTGTGAAGGATTCAACTAAAGAGAAGAGAAGCAAAACTGAGGCAAAGGATGAGACTTAATAGTAAAGCAGATGTGTCCAGGCTGAAAATGGTGTTTATCAAGTGCCCATAGTTCTAGTAAAGTCATTGTGTTCTCATCTCCAGCTCATACTTTTCAGTCTTGATTGCGTATTGAATTTTTCTTTAGTGGAATTGGAGAACAAAGTTTGTGGATATGACAGTCTTATAATGATGCTCTAAAAGACTAGATGGAAAAGAATTTTTACTGCTTTGCCTCTTTCTATTTACGTGGAACACTTTGTGACTAGATCTAGTTGGATATGTTATAAAAATAGCAATTCTTCAGTTCTCTGAATTACAGGGTAATGTTTTAATAAAAAAAGCTCCTAAAATATCACTGTTATGTAGATGCGTGCAAACATTACACACACCCCTATATAGTTTTCTAAAATTATTGGGGAAAAATATGATTAGGGGTAGAAGTCACATAGAAAGCTATATGCATTTTTGTTGTTCGAGGGCGAGTGGTGGTGAGATGTCTCCATTTTATCTAGGCAGTATGCATACAGAATGAGTGGATTAGTTCTGTGTTTTGGTTATCTGACAACTGTATAAACCTGCTCCTGACTTTTAGAACTGTGTTAATCCTCGTTCCCTGCTTATAGTCCCTCCACAAGAGCAAGCAAGGTGAATGATGCTTTATCTTAGATCAGGACAAGGCATCTGACAGCATCTCGTGGTTGCCTGAGGATTTATTGTGGTGAATGTGACATTTGAAGCTAATTTCTTTCTTCCAGAGTACTTAGAGAAATAACAGAGAAAATGTAAGGAAGTGGTAAATGTTTGGTTTGTTGTTTTTTTTAATTATTATTTTTTTGTTGTATTTTTGCTTTTTTGATTGAGGTTGCATTTTTAGATATGTGTATTTTTTGGCACAGGTTCCTTTTTTACTTTGTGCTTTATTAATTGCTGCTTCTGTCATAGAAATTAATGCTATAAAAATGAATAACCTATGAGACATTATTCAGCAGTAAGTTCATTTATAAATAACTGATTTTTATCCCTTGCAGGTTACAGTGTTTGCTAATGCTAATGAGAATATATTTTGTTACCTTATTGGTAATACACAACTGGATCCTTATCCTTGAGATAAACATAATTTTAGAACAGAATACTTGTATTTTCTTGGAAGTATTGTTCATGAATGTTATTTATCTATCTTGTCCTTTGTAGTGGTTTTTAATAATGAAGTTTGTGAATTCAGATTTACAACAGTTTTCATTGCCTACCAAATGCCCATTGACCTTGGAGTCCTTTCAGTATTACATTTTCGAATGCCTTCCTGTTCTTTTATGCTTCTGTTACACATGGGGATTTGTTTGTTTTAGCAGACAGTATTTCATGCAAATATTCCTGTTATATGTCTATGCTGTTGCTTAAGTGGTTATCAAGACAGCAAGCAAAACGAGAATTTCAGGTACTTTCTTTAGAGCATTCCAGGCCTCTATCACATTTGTATGATGTTCCTAAATGATGCTTCAGGTGTTGTCTCAATTTTAAGTGGTGCCCTTGCTCATCTCACCATTCTGGGTGTGAAGTGAGATGCTGGGATGATAAATGTCCTTGGCTTTACTTTTCTGTAGGAAAACACATGTGACTAACACCTGCAGAACACCCGGTGCTCTCAGGAGCTCACGAGGATATCTAGCAGATCTTTGGTCTCCAGGGTTGGCAAAATGCAGGTTGTCTTTGTGTTCCCTTCTACTCTAACCCTTTTTTGGTTTGTAATGAAACAGAGTCCATTGAAGCACAGGATATTGTGCTTGTCTCAGCTTCTCTAGCAGCTCTGTCACTGCTTTCTTCCCACCATTCCTTATTTTAAGCTAATCGCTAATTTTAACACAGTGACCTTTCTGTACAAAAGAAAAACCTTTCAAAAATTGTCACTAATTATTCCATGACTCCATTCTTGCATATTCAAATGATAGGTTCTCACATATTCTGATAAGTTATTCATAATATGTCCCCTAGGAGAGAAGAATGAATTTCTGTTTAATCTACATGACTTACTCAGACATATGAAATAAAATTGTATAATCTGTGGTTTGTTTTTTCCTCTATATAATACTGAAACATCTTGTATAAATTTCAAAAACCAGAGAGGGAAGATTAATCTAGTAACTTAAAAAGTGTTTTAAGTCTGCACTGGAGAAGAAGCAAATGGTAATGACTGGATGAAATTTGTAAGTCTTGTTACAGAGATACTCCAAGAAAACGTTGTTTCAAGACTTTTACCATAATAGTGAAAGATTTACAAATAAGTATATTTTGTACATCACAGAAGCCTATTTAGTTAGCTTGTGAAGTTAGGGACATCAAAAATAATCTTTTTCTGGAAAGAATTTTTTTGCTATTTTCCTGGCTCAAAATTTTGGAGTAAACACTTTGACCTTAAATCTTTCATTCTTTATATTTCTAATTCTGCAAACAGTGTAATGGGATTTTTTGACATTGTTTCATTTTCTCCCTGTATTTAATTAGAAATGAAGAGGGTTCCTATTGACACTGGCAAAATCATTTATATTTGAAAGGAAGGGAAAAATTTTAATCTGTTTTCTGGAGGTGTTAACTCCCTTACTAGAATGCTTAAACCAACTGCACCCTCAGCAGTGGAGAAGGTGTCTACAAGAGGCAAAACCAGACACCTACCTGCATGAAATGGCATATAGCTCCAAGAACATTTTTCTTCAGTTTTCATATCTGTCCAGTTGGAAACTTTGCATTAGTGTTACTGCGCTCACTCTCTAACCCTTTCCTCTTTGAAGATCTTGTCTTTTTGTTCTCTTCTCCTGAGTTTTGTAACAGGGAAAAGACTAAAAGGTTCTCATTCAGAATCTCTTACAAACAAGCCTTTAGATAAAGGAAATGAAATTTCGTTCCCCTGGCTTTGTTAAGGTATGATGATGTCTAGATGAGCCTATAAATGATAGCACAGATCAGTTTCTAGATGCTCATCTAGAGCATCTTAGATGCTTTTCCTTACTACTCTTACAGTATAATTCTTATTGTCATGAGTCTAGGCTTTTGAGTTCCGTTGCATTGCTTGTTTGGATGTTCTGGAAATGACTGGGCAGCCATAACCAGTATTTTGAAAGCAATTAGAAATGGGACAGAAGAGAATTCCTTTGCAAAACATTTTCTGAGTATGGCTAATATCACCTTGCACAGTGTTTGTTGGAGCTGGATGTTTCAATAGTGTCCATATTGAAATAAAATATAACAACAACAACAAATAAGAAATCTGACACCTTTTTACAAAAAGAATGAAAGAAAATTAAAACTTAGGGCTTTGCAATGGTGAATTTTACAAGATTCTTGCCAGCTTTCCAGTTGTCTGTCTTGGATCTTCTGTGTATTATTCTCAGTTTGTCTGAGCAAGAATGCATCATCAAGGTTTCTTACTTGGAGACTTTTGTTTTTAGATGAGAACGGAAAGTACAAATTATTTGAACTGTAGTTTACTAACCTTGTAAAATTATTTTAAGAATAAACTTCAACAACAGAAATTCTGATATGTCATTTCTTACGCCTAATGATAATGTGTTTTTCAGTGAATGACAAGTAGAGTCTGTTGATGAAGGATTTACTAGTCTCTTTCGATAAGTTTTATGTTAGCTTCAACTCTTACTTCTTGTTAATCTAAAAACATACGCATCTGTCTGAGAATAGAGAACAATAATAAGAGAAACTGCATCTGGGAATAATCACTGTTATTATAATGTTATACTATCCTATTGCCTGGTCCCCATTACAGACTCTCTTAGTTTGAAGTTTTATGCCTGCACAATTTAAGGAATCTGAAAAAAGCTTTACATGATCTTGGTGCTATGACAGCAGCTATGTGGAAGACCTAGTAATGATGCTTCATGAAGAGTAGTGGTTTGTTTTGTCTATGGGAAATAAGCCTGCCCAGATTTGATCTACATAAACTTTTACGAGAAATGTTTGCTGCTTACAGCTCTTCCTGCTATGGCAATTGAGGCAGTATGACATAAATGTAGTTTCTCCTATTATTTTTTTTTCCTGGAGAAATATGGGTAAGTGTCAGCAAATAAGAGATTATCTACAACTATACATAAAATATCTCTAAACTTACAATGAAAATATTTTTCTCTTTTTACTCATAGAAACAATTTGACACTTGAAATTGACTCTTCATTAATAGATATCTGAGTGTGTTATTTTGCAGCAGTACTTTTTGTGCATTTTTACTGGTGTCCTAGTTTTATGAAGCTCAGGAGTAGTCACGTGAGTATATTCTTGGATTTTCATCCAATATTGTTGCTAAGGAAACATCATCTTTAATACTGTATCCTTGTCTGCAGCTTGTCTGTATTAATCAATGCCTGCTAATGCTCAGAACAAAACAAGGGAAGATAGAAAAAATCTTGATTTGTTTTATAATAAAGTAGAGTTTTTGCAGACTATTCTCCTTCAGGATCCCTTCCCACCACAAAACTCACAGAAATTGGAGGGTCACAACTGTGTCTCTGGTGTCATCCCAAACTCATACTATGGGCAATTTTTGTTTCTTCAAGAGGCTGGCATTAATCATTGACATCATTAATCTACCCTGGGGATTGTACAGTGTGTGGGTCTGGTCGGAGTGGTGGGGAATGCTTGTGTGCAATTCTGGAAGGGAGGGAGAGCCTTTTGTTAGGACTGTAAGCGAGGAGCTTGAATGCAATGAGTTGAGAGGCATATCCCTTTTCAGTACACTGTTAAAATTGTAATACCGTATTTCAGTCAGCTTGGAAGATCCATCTGGAAAAAGGCATGCCAGTCAGAGATATCAGCAGATCTCTGTTCTCTGCAGATTCTGGCTATTTGGTTGCAGTAGTGAGAGGCAGAGTCTTGGATTTTCTACCTCTTAACTCTTCTCAGAAGTATCGAATTTTATATCCAATTTCAAAATTAATTTGACTAAGCAATTTGTTAGTCTAATTCCTGCTTTATTTCGTGGTCATATATGCCTTTTTGGACATTTTCCCTCAGATCTGCCTCTTTGGAGACACTGTGTTAGAACTATCATTTTGCTCTGGAAAAGTCCAGGTCAGACAGGCCAGAGGTAAGCAGGAAAGCCTGAAAAACATGTCTTGTGAGGAATATTTGTTTCCTTTTTTGGACAAGCAGTGGTATCTCATTCCTCAGGTTAGTCATCCCTCAGAAAAGAGCAAAAAATATCAGGGACAATTTTCCAGCCTGTCTATGTAGGCTAGCTGCAAGCACAGTTTCCGCAGCCTAACCTGGAGAGGTCATCCCAGCTTTCATTATCAAAACAGTAAAAGGAACATGAGTTCTTTCTTTCCAGGTGCAGAGCTTCTCATTTGCACTAAGCATTCTCCTACCCCTACAGAGGAGGGAGAAAAAAATCACAAGAAAATCCTTGTGAGAGATCAGCATACTGAAATCTGTGGAGCCTACACCAACAGCACTGGCGGCTGTCTTGAGAGCTGAGCCCCAGTCATGGTTTTCTGCCTTTCCGCAGGGACTGACCATGGGCAGTAAGCAACAACACCAGCAGCTGGAGTGTTGTAGTTGGACACCTCTGCAGGGCTGTCTGCGATATCTCCTCTGGGGATATTCAGAGAGATCTTGTTGTGCTTGTTTGTTTCTGTTGAATGCATCATGTGTGTGAGTGAAGTAGTCTCTGGATTGCAAGTGTTTTTCCATGCCAGGCACCCATTTGAGTTAGATTTTTTTTTTCTTTCTGCATTAATAAGTTGCATGCAGTACATTGCTCAGGGCTGCTTTAATAATGAAAATGCCTGAATGTGTGAATTGTAGCTATGCTTTTACTCAGGAGGTTAGAACAAGATACCATACACATGTATCTGGTATTTATTGTGAAGCCTGTAAGGATTGCTCAGTCACTCATAGTCCAACAAAAGACCTGGTAATGATCTTCAGGTCTCTGAAAACTGGAGTCTGATTCTTCAGCTTTGGTCAGAGCTCAAAATTTCAGACCTGGAACGTGCTGTGTAAAAGCAGTCAAGACTTGAATATTGAAGAAATAGCATCATATCATTTGTAGCTCATAGGAAAGTCACATAAATAATTGTAGCAATTTTCTTTTTCTCAGTGTAGGTAATAGAAGTAGCAGTCCCTTGACTCATTCCCCGCTTCCCTCTTCAACCTGTCCTGAAAAGCCAGAGCTAAAAAAGTTGGTAGTAGTACTTTAACCAATCCTTCACTCCTTGTGTTAGAAGAAATAGCAAGGAAAGGTACTTGCAGGTAACCACCTCTTCAGTTGCTGCCTACACCTCTGCTATTCAGTTTTCTTGAAATCCCTCTACAGTGGATTTTTTTCAGAAAAGCTTGCTAATTTAAAATATTTATGGCGTATTTATTTTCTTTTACTTTCAGTGACTATCTAAAAAGGTGGTTAGCAATTTTAGTGTAGAGACTGAAATAATAGATAAAGGGCAGTTAATTCTGTGGTAGTGCCTGTTGTGATTAAAAGACAGGCTTTGGATCTTAATTTCTTCTCCATGATCCTACATGTGAGCTTTCTGTTTAAGCCAGTATTTTATGTAGAATAGAGTTGAGTTAGAATAGAACAGGAAGACACCTTCAAGGATCATCCAGTCCAACAGCCTGACCACTCCAGGGCTAACCAAAAGCTCAAGCACATTACTGAGGGCACTGTCCAAATGCTTCTTGAACACTGCCAGGCACGGGGCACCAACCATCTCTCTAGGAAGCCTGTCCCACTGTCTGACCACCCTTATGGTCAAGGCATTGTCCCTAATGCCCAGTCTGACCCTCCTCTGCCGCAGCTCTGTGCCATCAAGTCCTGCACCCAGATCATTGACAAAACTATTGAACAGAACTGTCCCCGAATCGATCCCTTGTTTCACTTGTTGCTTTTGGTCAGGACAGAGTAAGCCAATGTTGGTGTGCAGGCAGTGTTAATGCAAGGTGTGGTGTGGGGCTGTTCCTGCAAGTGTCTGCATGTCCAGAGCAACGCCTGAGTGTTTTTCAAGCATAGGGGCTATCAGAATTGCAGTTGTGGAGTGGTGCCCCTCGTCTGATTGCCCCTCCGTGTATTTCTGTGTTCCAGTGATTCACTTGCCTTAAATTGCACCAAGCGCAAGTAGCAGAGCTAAGTATGGGATTGAAAAGTCCTGACGTCATGTTTCATGAATCAGTCATAAGACTGCTGTATTTTTACTTTTTCTTCTTAGTTTGTCTCCAAGCACAAAAAAAAAAGTCAGTCTTCTCAGTTCCTTTCCCTTCTTGAAATTCTTTATTGTCCATCTGGTCTTCTCTCTCCCTCTTCACAGTGTCTTTGTAAAAATTAGATCATTTCGAATGCAACATTTTCTCGCCCTCCACATGCTTTTCTTATTTCCCCATGCATACACCATCTGCCTGTGTGCTCTGGGAGATGTGCAGGTGTTGGTCAGGATTAGGTGGCAGAACTGAAGTGAAATGTGATAAGTTTTGCTTGCCAGTTCCTTCATGCATTGCTTTTTGATTATGAGGTTGCTCTGTCAAATAAAGAAGAAAGCAGAGAACCAAAGAAATATCTATGGAGTAGAGGACAAGCAAAGTGGGGAAATGTTGGTTGCTTGACCCTTGTACTGAGGATAATGCAGAATAGAGAGAAAGAGGAATTCCCGAAGAAACTTTGCAAGGCCCACAGTCTTTTTTATCTTTTGTGGAAACTTTGAAGATTAAATGGTTCCTCTCTTAGCATTGTGCTTGTGAAATCTGACAACTCTCTGAAATGCTATATGATAAGAGAAAAAGTACAAAAGGATAAAGCATGGTGCAGCATGGCCTCATGAAATATAAGCAGCTTCTAACATGATTCTCTACTTTTTTTTTTTACACATAAGAGATATATATATCTTAAGAATTTAATCTTCTGGTCATTTCCTTGGTGCATTTTTATATATATTTATATATACACATATATACTCCCTTGGTCTCCACCCTTTGAACTTCATTCATCAAAATCAAAGTTTGGGTGTAAGATCTTATCGCTGCGAAGTGCTCAACCTTTCTCCTTTCTAAGTAATGTTGAGAAGATAAATATGTTAAGTATATGTTGGCGGTGGTTCTGCCCACCAGTCTCCACAGATCATTCCTCTGATTAGTAGGGGGAGGAAAAATTTTAGCCAAACTAAGTAGCTGGCTTTTGAAAGTTTATCTCCCTGACTCATGATTTTTTTAGATCACTTTGGCCTGTTTTATCTACTCTGTGTAGAATCTCATCAAGTAACATAGTTGGTTCTCTATTGCAGTGTGTTCTTTTTTATTTTATGAACTATGAATTGACAGATATCACATCTTCCCTTGCAACTTACTGCCATAAACAAAACAAAACCCATATCTTTAATTGGAGAAATGCTTGAAGGCCCAAATTGAAGAAATTTGGGGGCATGAACCGTATTAAATATTACAGCAATTATGGAATTTGATTCAAAAAGATATAAAATCTACTATAAATGGTAAAATGTTATAAAATAATTTCTATCAAAAAACACTAATGCAAACAACTTAGGCAAATGTAGAAGTTTTATGCAAAAATATTTTATATCTTTCTTTTTTTGGCAGCCTTGCTTTGCATCCTGAACGTGTGCTGGTGGCAACAGGTCAAGTCGGAAAAGAACCGTATATCTGTGTGTGGGACTCGTACACTGTGCAAACTGTATCCGTTCTGAAAGATGTTCACACACACGGTATAGCTTGCTTGGCTTTTGATTTAGATGGTCAGGTATGTAATTCTTTTCAAACACTTTAAGAAACTCTGCATCTGTGAGAGCTCTTGTATTGCTGGAGAGATTGGTGGCTGTCCTTATTAAGATGATTGATGCCAGATGGGGCTCTACTGAACATGAATGGAGGAAAGCCTAGTTGTAACTTGTTTCTGTTAAAACATACTGAAATTATTGTAGGGAGGCTTTGAGTTTGTCAGATTGATCTACAGATTTTATCATTTTAATTTCTCGCTGTTTGCAGCTTTCCAGAGTCAGCTGCTTTCTACAACATGCTTTGTAGTTGACAGTGATGTCTTTTCTCTGTGTTGTTCTTGTCGGTGTAAACTCGTGTGTCAATTCCTCACTTGGGCAACATTAATAATTTAAGATCAGAATTTACCAGATTGTTTTGTTGGAGTACTCTAACTTTTTTTTTTTAGTGTGCAGTTATGCATTCCCTGTGTGGATTTGAGAGATTTGAATCTCTCAAAAAAATTGAACAAATCTGTGATTTGTTCTAGGAATGTTCAGAACTGATTTTTATGTTAAAAGCCATAAATGGCCAGAATTCAGACTCTGATTTTCTCCGTGTTTCCATATGATCACTTTTTTTTTTTGGGCACTTCTTTAAATCTTATGGCCTGAAAGGGAAGCTGGATACAGGTTTTTTGAGATCTGTATCTCCAGAATTGTCTCCCTCTGGAAGTGTCTCCATGTGCAAAATATGTTTGTTTGCATCTTTCCTATCCTTTTACATCCAGACTTGTCAGACTGCAGTTCTCTCTGATGAGGTTCTTCTAAATACTCCCCACGAGGAGAGTCTAATGTTTGATAGTGATTTTAATTACTTGAAATATTTGACATTACATGGGATTTTGATTTATTGGAGTGGTACAGAAATGTATTGAAATTGCAAAATAAGCATTATGTAGCAATTGCAGTGTACAGATGAATTGCATTGAAAACATGACTCCTGTAGTCAGTCTTAAATGCTCACCATCGCATTTCTGGGCATCCCCAGTTCCCAGGAAGGAATAAATGGATTGAAGCCAGCTCAAGCCTGTTGCTTTCTTCAGAGTTTGTTTTATTAGTGGTTCAGTTTTTGTACTTTTGTTGGGCAATATATACACTCCACCCCTGCTTGTCTGCTTAGCTCAGGAAGACAATTCTTTGTTATTTGATTCACACAATTTGGTGATATGCTGGTGCAGCTGTTTCATCTAAAGCCAAGGTTATTCTACAGTTTCCCTACTGTTGAGATGCGTCCAGCTTTCTTTACAATATATTCTTCTGTGAGATCATTAGTTGGTGTTGTGTTTTTTGACCTTCTCCTTTGAACTCTCCTTTTACCATGGAGATACGCAGGTTGGTAACAAGATTTTCTGGTTCTTAAGAGAACTGAAAGCATCATTTAATAAATCTTTCAAATGCCTTTGAAAGATAAATATATCAGTTCATATCTGGTAAGGCATCAGCTGTTTTTTTGTTGTTTGTGTGTGTGTGCTGGCTGCATGTCGTTTGTAAAGCTAGTCTACTTTTACGCTTCTCTTTGTGCAGTAGGTCTGGAATTGACCTTGTTAGAAGTGTAGCTGAAACTGAAAATGATGTTCCTTCCAATAATGTATTTAAGAGTATCTAAAAGATTGAAGTTGGCATTAATAATTAAGGAGCATGAAGATCACTTATATTTAACTTTCTTTTTTTTTTTTTTTTTTTCTTCCCTTAATTTTGGAGCTTTAGAGACAGAAAAGAAATGATGTTATTGGAAATAAGTTTCTGTATTTGGGGGGAAAAAAAAAGTTTACAATTGGGGTTTGCTTTTGCTTGTAACTGTTCTTAATCTCTTGTTTCTAAGAAGTTTGAAGAAAATCTTTTTTGTTTCTTTGTATCTCTTGAACTTTTTAAATAAATAACTTGAATTCTGCAAGTTAGATGAAATTCAAAGTAAATGCAAGTAATTTCATTAACTTTTGAGAGGTTATTTGTTTTTGCAAATGTCTCTTACTGTTTGCCATGTATGTTATATACAATGATGTATTATGAATCAAAAAATATGTTGTTATCTGAGAAGACCTTTATGATCATGATGTCATGATTGAAGAGAGAAAGCTTTCATTCGGAATAAGATGGTATATTTTTTCTTCTACATCAAAGTGTAGATATTTCTTACTCAACTTTGTTGTGACTTTGTTCTTTGAAGTTACTCTTTCTCTAGCCTTCACTAATATATTGAGTTATTTTTATTTATTTATTTAATTTGGCTATTTTTAGCGGTTGGTCTCAGTTGGTTTGGATTCAAAAAACACAGTTTGTGTATGGGACTGGAGAAAAGGAAAATTGTTATCAATGGCTCCTGGTCATACAGACAGAGTAAGTATTACTACGAATTTGAGTGTCAATGTAGTCTTAATTTGTTAAACCATGTCTCTGTATACGTACTAGAGCTTTGTCTAAACAAAAAAAAATTTTACATTATAGAAACTGAATTTGCATAAAATGTGGATGTGTGTTAAGATATGTAAAGATATGAAAGATACATAAATTTATTTCTGAAATAAAATGTGTAGCTCGTATATTTGTGTACGCTTTGTTGAGACTGTGAGCATGCAAAGGAATTGCAAAATTAAAGCACTTCTTAGACCTTAATCCCAGTATGTAAAATCAAAATGCAAGTTATCTCTTAGATTTCTCTAGTCTCTTAGATTTTCTTAAATGAATCTTGTTATTTTCATGTGTTGTGATTACTGTAGGAGAAAAAAAAACACCAACAAAGAATATGAATTACATTTTTTCAACTTCACTGTTGAATGAAGGGATAAATAAGTCATTCTGGTAGCTCTATTTAAAGCATTTTAGACGGTCTGTTAATTTGGTACAGGTTTATACTGTTTTCACTATCCCTTGGGAAGACCATCTCTGCTGATATATTTTTTTTTGTTTTGTTTTTGTTTTTGTTTTGTTTTAATGCAGATATTTGATATTTCTTGGGACTTGTACCAGCCAAACAAGCTTGTCAGCTGTGGCGTAAAACACATCAAGGTAATGAAAGAAATGATAATTATAAAATAATTATTTATATTTTGTAAGATACGGCAAAAATGGAATCTAAAAGTAGTACGTATCTGAAAGGAATATAATATGAAAGGTCCTTCGTATGATTACTACTGTTACTTAAGGACTGCAGCCATGGGTCATATATGACTGCACTAGGCATGTTACAATATATACAGTGGAAAAGCAGACAGTCTCTGCTGAAAAGAGTTTGTGGCCTTGTAGACAAAAATACAGAAAGAATAAGAGTTGTCAGTAGTATCACATGGGATGATCCCGTCATAATTTAAAATTTAGGTAGTCTAAAATGCACGTGGAATCTCAAGTAGCGTGAGACAAAGTACTCACATTTAAAGTCAGTCCTCATACTCAAGTTTCTTATTCTTAAACAATTGTTGCATTATGAGGTGAAATGAGTTGAGAATGCATTTCTTATTTTGAGAGAATACAGAAATACAGTGGAAAGGGAAAGGAAAATGATTTTTCTTTTAATTCCTTTTTCTCTGCATGCTATTCCTGCTTTTGTAATGGGCAAGGAGTGTTCAAAATGGCACGATTCATGATTTGGGCAGGTCGTGTCTTCTTCAAACAGTGTTCTGTAAAAACACTCTGCTTTGTTTGATGCGTGTACCAACTGACATGCAGAAACAGCTGCTTTTTCAGACTTAATTGTGTCAGCAGGATTATCAATGCTTGGCTGCCATTAGGTATGTTTCCTAAAGGAAGTCACTCTCTTATCCTATGCACTGCCTTCTGTGTTACCATGTAACAGCAGTAGATGGCAGTTTAAAAGTTCTGTATTGCTCTTAATGTGTAGGGACCTATGGTGGGGGGAAAAATATTGCCTTTTTCTTAAAAGGAACTTTTAGATTAATATAGATTGATGGCTTATTGGAAAAAGTCTACGGTATCTTGGCTAGATTGCATACCTCTTTGAGCATAGTGTTTAGTGTGTCATTTACAGATTTCCAAGAGCTTGATACATTTTTTTTCTGATTCAAGATCTAAAAGGACTGTTATGTCAATAATATGCTAACATTTGCCAGCTGCGATTTAGTATATTTACAGTGGCTTTATGTCAAAACCTATCTATTTATATAAGAAAAGTTTATTTGAGCAACTTTAAGCTTTTTTAAAGCATCTACAAAGCCTTTTTTTTTTAATTAAAAAAGGCATTTTAAAAATAATTGATGTTTCCTTAGAGAAAAACTTTTAGATAAAAATCAATCCTAATGGTGTAGAGACCTTTTGAGCAGGCAGAGGTTTTTTCTCTTTTCTTAAATTCTTTGTGTTATCTTTGATATCAGTAATTAATTATTTTCCTGCTAGTAATATTATTGCATTCTTTGATTCACAAAATAAAGTTGTTATTGCATTCTTTAATTCACAAAATCAAGTTAAATAGGGAATTCCAAATAAAGTGTTACTAAGGAATTACTTCTTTTAGATAAGTTACTTTCTTCCATGTTGGGGCTAATGTTTAATTCATGCAGTAATTGTACGGTTACTTCTCAAGTAACAACATAATTTATGACCGTGTACTTTGGTTAAAGAAATAGTAGTTAAGACACAGGGATTTGTCTGGTCGGTGTATGGTTATTTCTTCATTATGTTATTGCTGGTACAAAAATCTGTTTGTTGCAACTTTTTATATTATCCTGTATTAATTGAATTCTATGCTTAGAATTTTGAAAAGATTGTTGGTAACAGAAACTTGCTGTGAAATATAGTTCAGTAAACATGCATACGCAGAACAGTCTGAGACAATGTAAGTGTAACCTGTCAGCAGTGATTAAATAAATACTTTCACATTTAGCACTGGATTTTTTTTCCATTTAGCACTGGATTTGAAATTCTGTCCAGCAGCTTGTTGACTTTACAGTGCACGTTTGTGTGTTTGAACATCAGGGTTTGATGGGAATATGAAAGACAACTACTTTATATGATCAGAAGTGATTAAGTCTGTAATAAGACCAGCCAGTTATAAACAGAGCAAGTTGCAACTGTATCAGAAATTTCTATGATCAAATCATATCTTTAAATGTGTAAAGTATAAATGCAGCATTTACAAAGTGAAAATGCATTGCTTGTGTCTTGCATTAGAGAAAGATCAGATAATTCTATTATGAAACCATTTTCCAAAATGACTGAAAATACAGCTGATGTGCAAATTATAATTTGGTCAAAGAATTCCAATTTGATTTTTAATACTGATACCCAGAAACTCCTTCCTTCCTATGTACTCCACAGTGCAGATGTGGAAAGGTAAACTCTGTTAAATAAATAAAAAGTTGTTAAACAAGTGGCGAACTAAAGCAGCGAAAATGTTAAACAAGTGGCGAACTAAAGCAGGGAAAAGGAGATGGATGATGTACTTTGGAAGTAAAGTCTCTCTCTCTCTCAGAAGAACATGTTAAATTATAGGAGATTAGCAAAATATCCATCTCTCTAAATTACTTTATCTTGCAGTTCTGGAGCTTGTGTGGCAATTCGTTGACACCAAAACGTGGTGTTTTTGGCAAAACTGGTGATCTCCAAACTATATTGTGCCTAGCTTGTGCAAGAGATGAAGTGACGTATTCTGGCGCACTGAATGGTGATATTTATGTTTGGAAAGGAATAAACCTTGTACGGACAATACAGGGAGCACATGCTGTAAGTATATCTCCTTAAATTAATATAAAATTATAAACAGATTTCTGGAGAGCCAGAAAGGATGGTGCAAGATCACCTGGTCTATGCTCCTAAGCAATTCCCCATGGTAGAGACTAATGATGTCTAATCTTTCTTCTTCACTTTTTCTTTCCCTGGCTTAAGATTTCTGTGGCGGTAGAAAGGGAGCATTAGATTGAGAAATGCGTTTAGCTGCCCATTTGTGTTTTTTTCCCGTTGTAGTCGATGGGGATTTAGTCTGTAAACAATGTATTTATATTTTCCCTTAAATAGACACCTACTGCTCTGTTCATTTGCTCATGTGTCTAGTGACGTTTTTAGATACCAGTATTGAGTATAAGTCTACATCATCTAACTGTATTTTGTGGATATCTAATTTATTCAGAAGCATATCAGGTGGCCTGGACTCCTATGTTTAGTCAATGGGTGATGAAACAAAGAAATGGGTACCCAGAGAGCTTGTGGAGTCTCTATCCACGTATCTCCATTGGCGATAATCCAAATACGACTGGATGCAGCCCTGGGCAATCTGCTATTAGCTGACCCTGCTTTGAGCAGAGTTTGGACTGGATGCCCTCCAGAGTTTCTGGCCAACATCAGCTATTCTGTGATCTTGTGAATTGAGTCCTACTGGCTAATTAAGTGATAGCTCTCTAAAGTCCATTGATTCTACAGACTACTTAAGCCCAAACATGTACCTTTTTTGTCTAGACACATGCTTAGTCATTTTAGCTTGAGTCAATCATTCTTGTCCTATGTTGCTCTCTTTTTACCGTATTGCTTCAGCTTTTTAGAACAGTATACAGCTTTTAAAAATAAAGACATCTCACAAAGTTTTTTTTGTTTTGTTTTGTTTTTCCAGAAGTGCATGGTAAGATTTTCTCTTAATCCAAAAGTTTAATGCAGCTATGAACTGATTGTGCTTTTGTTGCATAAGTATTCGTTCATATATTTTCAGTATTCTTTCAAAGTATATGGTTTTGTGATAAAGGCATGCAGCAAAAACAATATCAGGATTTTGCAGTTTCATTTGTGTATGTCAAACTATGAGAGTCCTCATTTCGTCTCATGTTTATTTAGTAATATTTAATGGAAGATTCAACTTCTAACACGTCAAAGTATCATGAAAAAGAAAGGTAATCAGTTTCTGGTTGTTTTAACCTATGAGATGTGAAACTGCTAAAGTAGCTTTGTGAAGCTATATTATTTACTAGTTGGAAGTAGATTTTTGTTTTGGAAAGTATTGTGCATTCTAGATAATATTTGAAGTAGTTCACTTATTAATGATTTTAAATAATGTGAAAGTACAAATATACGTTTTCCTATATTCCTGCTTTGAAATTCTGGATAAAAATGCATAACAGATAATTATTCTTTCTTGTGAGAAAGTGCTTGCTTTCGAGTGGATGGGATGATGCATATGACTGAAATTACAACTGCTACATAACTTTATTAGGTAGAATGGCGGGGACAAAAAGTGATGGACTTTACGTGCATGGAAAAGGTCGCAATGAGTCAGTAGTAAGGAGACTTTTGGTTTACTGATGATTGAGAAATGTATGTTTAGAAATGGTTGCAGCTTGTTGAATATAGTTAAAATTTGCAAGGGTTTGGACTACTTTTTTCAATCAGCTCTATAATATGATAGTGTATCTGATTATGAATAAAAATCTGGCTATGAAGAATATGAATGTGGGATCACATTTGAAATGACCCAACTGATAAACACAAGATGATGAGAGCTTGTTGCTCCATTACCATATGTGCTGCATCAGTTCTTTGTTGAACGCAAGATTAAATTTGAAGTGCTGTGCTCCTTATCTTCAGTAGAGTCAGCGGGCAGAGCTCAGGTGACCTTGGAGTAAGTCTTATCTAACCTTCTATTTTTGGCTGTGTCGTTTCAGCTCAATGGAATTGTCGTTTGCAGTGCTGAAAATTAAGTAGGTTCACTAGGCCATGGCTTTGGAATTCATTTTCACCAGAGATTAGAGTCACTACAAATCTCACCAATTTCAGGGAAAAAAAAAAAAAAAACAGTAAAATCTTTTCTGGAAGCTTACTTTCCAACAAAATGAAACCTTGTTTCTCAATAAAATATTAGTTAAAGGGATAATTGTTAGATTATTGTAAGCACAAAGTATAGCAGCTCGGAATAAGAATGCCTCTTCAGACATACCAAACTATAACCATCATATTTTACAGTTAAACTCATGACTAATTTGTCCGTTCTCTTAAAAAGAAAATGCAGGTGTAAATGATAACATTTGTGATGGGCATATGCTGTTAAAAGCACAGAGTGTACATAGTAGGGAATCTATATATGATTACATTCAGTGAGCTATTATTGGAATTGTTATCCCTGTGTTCTTGTTTATCATGCCTCATCATTGCTCAACAGGCTTGAATTAGACTGAAAATGTATTCAAGGGAAACATGTCTCATTACTTGCATAAAGTACTGTGTATTCCTGTCTTGCAACATAAATGGTAGGTATCTTGGATACAGGAAAATATTTTCTAAAGAATATTACTGATGTGGGGACGCAATCCATCCAGCTGGCAGTGGTCTGCATTAATATAGCAAACAGGTACTAATCAGTTTGACTGACTTTGTTATAGTTACCCTAGTTGAACAGACAATTTTAAGAGCAGTTCAGGGTGTTCCAGTAAAAGCAACTGAGGAAATAGATAGCAACTTTAGCAGGCAAAATAAGAGCTCACAGCTAAGACAGATTATCTGTCTTCTGTTACAGCAATACTAAGAACTCTAACGTGCAAAGGACGTGTTTGAATGACTGCAGAATTAGTTGGAAAAGGACTGCAGAGTTCACTGAATATAGAAGTAGGAGTGAAAGGTAGGAAAAGATGGAATTGAGCAGGGCTGAAGAGGCACAAAATGTATGTGTGGGGAGTACTGTATCACAGTGGGAAATTGTGGAATTGTTGTTTTGCAGATCTCCCCTAAATATTAATAATAGTGAAAGTTTTAAAAGGGAGTGAAAAAACAAGGTAACATGAAAATATATGAAAATTCATTGGCATTAGTGTGCCATTTGGGACTACAGGAGGTTATTTGTAGACAGTCCATCTGATTCTGAAAAATTAACGATATATATTCTGGCTTAAAATCTTTTATCAGATGTTATATTTTGTACCAATGTAACCAACAGACTATAGAATCAGCTATTTTTAATTCATTTTAGAGGTTCTAAATTCAGGGTAGTCCATGATTATTAAGTACCTGAAATATAAACACAAGAAGTTACACAAGTATTAAAACAAAATATTATGCTTGTTTAAAAACACTGCATGCTTTACAGTTTCTTGTGTGCTATACTTTTGCCTAGCATAGTAAATGTACATAAGATGCTTTCTCAGCAGCTGAATAATTTATTTTGAGATAGTGTTTCAGAGGTACACATTAAAGTTGTGTGGATTGATGTCAGAAACTGAGGTTAAATAACAGGCTTGAGGTTAAATAACAGGCACCCTGTTAGAACTATTGCACACCTATGTCAGCTGGCTGAACACTGATTAAATATAGATGGAAACAATATAATGAACTTAAATGAATGGTTTTAAGCTGGTATCATGTACCAATACATTAAGTCATGCAGTATTTTTCCCCTACTGTTTAGGCTGGTCATGAATTTGAATGTAACTGTCCACTTATTTCAGCTAATGAAAGGCATATAGACAACTATTTATTTTTTCTTAGAGTAATATGCCCATTCTTCAACTATGGTATGGATAATTTGTTAGATATGAAGATTCCATTCCAGTAATGGCTCTCCTTTGTAAATGCCAACTTAAAATATTTGCAATCCATCCACTTACTGTGCAGTATATAGTAGGAGAGACTATGTCTTAGAGTAAGTGCCCAATATATATCCTGCTTTATATGTTAGTGTATGCATCCTGAATTGTATTTAGGACTAAAAAGGAAGTGCCAAGCAGGCAAAATGTTTCTGTTCTCTGTATTGCTCAGAAGCCAATTGCTTTTTGAGCATGCTTGAAGTTTCCACGTGATTGCTTGTACTAATCACTTTTTTTCCATATGAATGCTTGGTCCTAATTACAGCTAACTGCAGTTACACGTGTTCAGGAATTGTGTAGTTAGAACTAGTGTGGTGGATTTTATATAAATGTCTGAATTTATATAAATTAACAATTGATTTTTGTTCGTTGGAGGCAAGACAGGTCCAAAAGCAGTAGGAAGCCTGAGGGTACCTCACCGTTGCGAATTTCTTGGATACAAGCAGTGGGAAAATATTCATGCAGTAGAGATCAAATTTGTTACAAGTGCTTGTACTTCTCCATCTCTCAAGTATCATTTCTGGTCTATCTGGGGATTTATTTTTTTGTTTGCTCTTATTAATTTCTCTTTTCCAATTTGAGGGAACACAGATGTAATACCAGCAGGTTATGCTGGAACAGTTGGAAATATTTTGCATTCTGAGAAGACTGCTGATTAATTTATTTCCAGAATTTTCCCATTCATTAGGAAGTGTAATGAAAAATCAGTAACAGAAGAGGATGATCCTTATGGCAAACTTTGTAATTTTTTAAGATGGGCGACTTCTATTTTGATTCAGATGCACAAGCAATCCTATTTGCTCACAGTATTTACTAAGAACAAACAAAGTCAGTGCAATTGTTTGCCTCATTACTGCTGGGAGACTAGTGACCATCAAGACCCAAATTACATTAATGACAGTTACAGACTGAAAGATTAAGAGAAACTTGAAGACTCCAAAGTTGCTTTACATTAATAATCCTGACAGTTCCTAAAAGGAAAGATATAGTGGAAGAATGATGACTAGCTGAGCTACCAGAATAAAGAATCTGTCTTTTCTCCCCTAAGAATGGGCCTAACAATTAAATAGCTAAGTAGCTAAGCTCAGCTTCCTCCATTAGATATTTACAGTTACCACAATAAGGGACCTTTTTTCTAGTTTTCATCAAATTCTACTATTCCAGTGGCACATACACTGAAATGAGGATGTCCTATTGCATTTCAAGAGATTGAGCAAGCACAACATCTGCCAAATCTCCTTGGCAACCAGTATGTCCTTTTCAAGATAAGGATATTCTGTGAAATGGAAAACAGATTAATCCTGGATCCACTTGATCTTATCTTCAGAACATTTAGCCAGCTTCCCACATTGCCAAATGTCTGATTCTTTTTTTAAGATGGACTAATTAAGCCATGGATTTTAGAAGGAGTTAATTAGAAAAAAAGAATAATTCTATTATCAAGATTGCATTCCAAAAAGAGCTTTAAAAGATTTATATATGCCAAAACGTGGGCAAAATTGATTATACGGTACAAAATAAGCCCAAATTCCTCCACCCTTATATTTGCTCAATGACGCTAAAAGGTTAATGCAGTAAAACAGAGACACAGAGAAACAAATAGAGTTTGGGTTGTATTTTGAAAAATCTTTAGGCTTCTAAAGAAAGAAAGAGGATTTACAGAATGTTAGAGATATGGGAGTTAGCCTTCTAATCTGCTTATGACTTAAAAATTGCACTACATTTCTCTTTAGGCACATACTACTGAAAATACATCTTGTCTTAGAAGTCAGTATCTTGAGGGTGGATGTTACATGTCAGAAAACTGAGTTCTGTCACCTAGGTCTCTCAGTTTTGATTGTCATTTAACATTTTAGCAATAATATGCTTTCCTTGCGAAAGCTGAGAAAGATCTATATTTTCAGTTTTTCTCAACTTCTGAAACAGTCATATCGTTATTACCTAATGCTAGAGAAGCAAACACAGTCCATATTTCACTATGGCACATTCTGGTATTTTGTTTAATTATAATTGGTGAAGAAAGCACAGGTTGGTAGGAGAGAGTAGTTACAGGAACCTGGAAGTTGTCAGAAGCCGCAACACTGGATTCTAATTAGTTTTGTTTCACTTTGCTTGGCTTCAAAAGCGTCTCTCCTTTGAAAATTGCTTTCACTTCTGAGGATGCTGTACTCACTGCTGTAAAATGTAAACCCCAACCAAGGAAGCTATTGGAAGTTTGCTTTTATTCCTTTACAGAATTGAAAGTTCAGAACTATATTATAGAGAATTTATGTCTATTATTAGTTGTTTTATCTTCTTTTGGACAGTAGTTATGGAGACAGATTTTCCTTCCATAATTTTCAGTGCTTTCCTATTCGCATTTGTCGTAGCTGAATATAAAATACTTTCAATAAATGCAGAACTATTTTAAAACTTTTTATAGGTTTATTAGCCAAAGTTGTCCTAGCAGTAATCTTGCTTAATGCAATGCATTAAATACTTACAAAAATAAGTTTGCCTGGTGGTGAATTGTTTATGTACATGAACAAAAAAATATATGTGTATTTGATATTTGGATAATACGTTGCAGTATGTTTGTTATTAGTGGATGTATGGAATATGGTAACTTTATTTTAATAATATGTGGAATACATGTTCCTGACTCCTTCTTTGCTGAAAAAAACATTTATCAAAGTAAGCTTAGGAGAATGTGTTAGGAAAAATGTTGTTTCCTAACGGAGATTGGAAATCTGACATTTGAGGGAGTTGGATCCTGCCTTAAAGAAAAGAGGAATGAAGCTAAACTTCCTAGAGATACGCAACATCACTACGATCATCGCTGTCGTCATTATCAGAATGAAAGCAGTATTGAAACAATTTTCTTAATGTACTGTTTGTTGCAAACCAAAAATTGTGTGGGTTTTGAGTTAGGTGGACAAAAAGTACTTGATCAGTTCAGTACTGTAGTCTGTATCTTCAAAAGTAAAGCACTTGTGTGCATGGTAAACTTGCACAGATTTACCGTAAAAGGAATTAACTTGAAGTAGTACATGGTTGTTGTAGGAGTTTGTAGTGGTGAATCATGATAATGTTTGTGAAGTCCAGTCTATGAAAATAGGTTATCAATTTTTAAAGAAAAAGGATATGATGTTTAAACTATCAGATTTCTGTACAGATACCTAATTTTTCTTATTATTGACTGTATTTAATTACCTAGCTTATGACAAAAAGAAATTAAGATAAATTTGCAAACTGTCAGACTTTTGAACTGCTTTCCTTCAGTTTAATTCTGGATGTACAGTTAAACTAGTGTATTTTTCCCTTGTGTTAGAGCGCTCATTTTGGCAAGTAGCTCAGTTTCTGATAGTACGTTAGCATCTGTTCAACCCTCAGCTGAATTAATGTAATCTGAGAGTGTGTTTTGTTTTGTATAGGTTCCTTACTTACTGTCTTGAATAGAAAGACAAAAATGGTTACTTCAGTTGCCATGAATCAGAACCTTTTGAATTCCTTTGTGTTATTTTTAGTTCCTTCGCAGCTTTCATGAAAACCCGTGCTATTAAAAATTCTTTTAAGGTTTGTATTTCCAATTCTGTCTCTTTCCTATTTAAAACTTGTATTAGTTGCATTTCTTAGGCAATTTTCAATAGCATAACAGGTAGGAGGACAATAGGAGAAGAGTTCCACTTTCCATATTGGTCTCTCTGATCTGTATATATTACAAATAATTTTCTTCTCTCTTCAGGCAGGAATTTTCAGCATGAATGCGTGTGAAGAGGGGTTTGCCACTGGTGGCAGGGATGGCTGTGTTCGCTTGTGGGATTTAAATTTTAAACCAATTACTGTGATTGATCTCAGGGAAACAGACCAGGGATATAAGGGTAAGAAGAATGTTGTCACTTTCAGTGTTCCATAGGTTGGAAATTTTCCAGTGTTTTGAACAAGAAAAGACTTTATTTAAAAAAAATAAATAAATAAATGGAGGGATCATAGATGCTTTTATGTACAGTTTTCAAGATAAGAAATGCTTTGTTTTGATGAAGCCTATTAATATGGAGATCACGTAGCCCTTCAAAGTTACTCTACAGCATGCTATGTACTAAGAAGTTGTAAATACATGTAAGCCAATAAAATGCATATCCGTTCTATAGCACAGCAATTTTAACAAGGAAGAGTAATGAAGCAAGAAAATTTAGAAAAGATGCTGCAATGAAAAACAGCAGAATGCAGAAATTGTCTATTTATCCATATTTTCAGGAAAAAAAAAAAAAACAACACCTATTTGGAAGTAATCTACAGCTTTGTAGTACTTAGAACTCTGCTAACTTCAATGACCTCTAACTTCAATTTAGAGTTTATGTCATGCTAAAATTTCATATCTAGCAGTCCAAGGCATGTTTTGTTAGTGGTGTTCTAGATATCAGTGCTCTAGTAAGCAGAAAAACAATATAATTAACTTTTAGCTTGGGAATTGCTTGCTCTGAAGCATTACTGTCATGTATAATACTGCTTACATAGGCATTTGGTTTCTTTTCCCCCAGTCACTTTTCTGTTTTCTAACATCTTGCTGAGTATTTGACGATGCAGTAGAATGTCTCATGACAATCAGATACATCATTGGCAATAAATAACTGATTACAAGCAGAGTTAAATATGTGTATTCTGTAACTCATTTGACATTCCCACTGAGATTGTGAAATCTTCCAGCAAGATGAAGTACATTCCATTTTAAATGCCCTCGGGTACCGTGACTTTGTCATGACTGAGACAATTTAAGAGAAATAATCTCTTCAGTCTCAAATCAAAAGACAAATGTGTTCATTTATTCTTCTCTTACTTTAGAAAGATACATTTATTTTTTTCTGTGCAATATTTTTTTTAAATCAGTGCTTAACTGACAATTTTGGATAATCATTACAGTTTCTGTCTAGTCTGACAGACTTATTTCAAAAAAGTAAATCGGAATTTGTTGTTTTTATTGTATTAAGTTTCTGTTAAAGTCTAATGTTTCTCAGTAACATTTATAAATTGGCTCACCCCTTTGAATTTGACAGAGTAATCTAGTTTATAATATATTTAGTACATGAATGCATTTGTCAAAAGTAAAGGAAAAATGTTTGCCTTCACCTGCATTTCTGTCTTTCAGTACTCTATCACCCAATTAATTTAACGTTCTTAAAATCAACTTAACAGATCTGGAGTATCTCCTAAGTGAATTTGTACATTATTGAATACATTTTGAAATGAAACTTTTCTGCTTTTGTGTCTCATATTCAAAATGATACTAATATAGATGCATCTCTCATTTCTGTTATTTTTAATTTATTTTTTTAATTTATATTTAATTTATATTTTCCCTTCAAAACAATCTGTTTGTAGATACTTTCTCTCTCTTAGTGTTTTATTTAACTGTAACTCCTTTAGGTCCATAACAAAACCAGGTATCTGTTTATTTTAACAACAGGTATAAATACCTAGTATAGCAGTGACTGCTATTAGGAAATCATGAAACTTTTGTTAAAAAGTTTTCAATTCTCTAAAAGTGTATCTTCAGTGATAAGTCTGGCAGTACACTTGTGAACCTTTGCATGCATAAAATTTCCTGTAATTTGAGGAACCATAAAACATATCAGTAACTTGATATTTGCCAAGGAAATTATCACGAAGCCAAAAATTTGGGAAAATACTATTGGAGCAGGAGGAAGAGAAAGACAGACCTGTTCACATACATAAGAAATTTTGGCTTTTAAACTTGCTCAGCTGCTGTTTCTCAGATCTATTGCATGTAGTTGAAAGTTACATTTCATTTCATTCTTTCAAACTTGTTCTCCACTCCACATCATTTCTTCTGCTTTCTATGGAACAGTCATTTGCTATGAACTCTTTTGATTCCTTTGATTCATCAATTATAAGAACTCCACTTTCATTTTTCTTGACTTGTGAAATGTACATAGCACAGCTAATGACTTGTTCTAAAATCATATCTTTCATAATTTCCATTTTCTTTTCCTTTGGTCTTTTGCATATATGATTTTTCTTTCTTATATTATTTTGAGGACTGCCTTTATGATCTGTCATCCTACACATTTTCTTCCTTGCATTTTCGGCTGCTTCTATACTCTTATCTGTTGGTAATTTCATCTGTGAATGAAATTCAAGTTCCTCACATTCCATATCTCTCTGAATGGCTCATAGTAATTAATTGACTCTAAATATATCTCCAAATAGTCAAATTGTATTTCAAAATATCTCCTTCCACTAAAAAGTTCCAGATTAGTAAAACAGATCTCTTAATCATTCTTCATCAAAGATTCTGGTTATTTCATTCTTGATTTTTTTTAAACACTGTAGAGCAATATAGAAATAAAATGTCAATATAAAATGTTTAGATCTTAGGGCTGAATGGTAGGGTGCTATACTCACCAGTGCAGCACAATATGAACAAGTCTGTAAACCAAAACAGTTGGTGCAGAGGCCTTGATTAGCATAATATCATTTCAGTGAGTGTTTGAAGGGCATTATCTCTAGTCTGATTCAGTGGACATTATGGACAACATATCAGTTGGAGTGTACTGAGGCTGTCCATCCTACAAAACCTTGAGCATCTTTCAGTTCTGTTTCATATGGAAGTACTCTTACTGTGTATTTGATGGCTGTCCTGTGATGCAAAGCATGGTAAGTAGGCACAGTCAGGAGCCTTTACTTTGTCAGAATTAAAACACCAATGCAGTTAAAACAGACTGGGCTGCTGAACCAAACATTCATTTGAACTCTGTTTCTGAGCCTTGCAATTTTTCTTCTACGTAATTTTAAAAACATAAGGTTCTTCTTTTACCTTTGCACAGTCAAAAATATTTTTTTCAGACATCAACTCATACAGTATTCACTTCTCTCATTTGATAGGTATAATTTTCTCTCCCTTTTACTCCACAGTAATTTATCAAAGGTCATTCTTGACCTGCCCTTCACAAAAGTCAGTGTTTTGGTAGCAATGCCTAATGTAATTCTCTCTTCCATCTATTTATCTAGAGCTGGAATTGGCAAAATTGACTTACACTATCAGATTGTAATAGTTACAACCTGCTTTAAAAGGTGCATATTGGGGGGTCTAAGATTGAGTTCTCCACATACTGCTATCCTAACTTTCATTTTATTATTCACAACCTTATCCACAATAAGTGCAGTTTGTGAGTACTCAGCTCCACTGTAAACCTGGAAAGTAATTCAGTTATTCAAAAATGCATGTTAAATTCCATCATAAACCCTTTTTCAACACTATTATATATTTTTCCATTGAGTTCTGTTTTTATTATTTTGGTGTGAGGGGTGTCGGAAATCAGATACTAAGATATTACAAGGATTTGCTTTAGGGGTAGCATCTTAGAAACAAGCTGGAAAGTATCAGACTCTTTGGCTATCATATCTAATATATGATACACTGATGCTTTTGCACTTACATAATTGAAATTCATTCAGGTAGTTATATGGACCCAAGAGTTGATCAGAAATTGTAATTTCTATTTTTGTTACCTATTGTTACCTATTTTTGAAATTTAATGGCGTTACATTCAGACTTTGAGATGCAAAGGTCAGTATTGTCTTCCTCTGTCAGAGAACTTGGTATACAAGAAGTGGTTATGTTTACTTTATTAAAAAAGGCTTATGATTGACTATTCTTAAATACTAGTTTTGAAAAGTTAATGTTCCAGCAGCAGTGGTATATGATGTGGAATAGGTACAGGGAATAAATGGGGGAGTAAGAGATGTATGGGTGCTTCATGGCATTTTCTTGATTTTATGTTTCTCCATGTTTTATTGTGTTATGTTACCTATTTTCACAGAATCACAGGACATTCCTCTCAGAAACAATCTCTTACTTTTACAGGTCTGTCTGTAAGAAGTGTTTGCTGGAGAGGAGACCATATACTTGTTGGGACACAAGACAGTGAGATTTTTGAAATTGTGGTGCATGAGCGTAATAAGCCCTTCCTGATAATGCAGGGGCACTGTGAAGGAGAGCTGTGGGCTTTGGCTGTCCATCCTACAAAACCATTAGCAATGACTGGAAGCGATGATCGATCAGTCAGGTTGAATTTTTTTTTTTTTTTTATCTGCATGCGGTTTGGTACAAACCATTCATTTTCTAGATAATGTAATTGTGATGCATTTTAATATCATTGGCACCTAAAGTGCATCTAAACCAGTGAAGTTATAGAGCATGACATTAGAGCTCTCTAATAATAATAAAATCAAAATTTATAGTTAACAAAAATTATGAAACGTACAGAAGTTTAACAAATTCCGTTTAATTTAATGTAATGTACTCTTCGTTGTACACAAGCATCCCATTGTGTTGTTTTGTTTTTTTTCCCCCAGGAATTATGTTAGGCATTCATAAGTTACACTTGGATGAAAAACTACAGTAGAGACTTATAATTTTCACTCTTAAAATGATGAGAATTAACTTTTAGCTTGAGGGTTGCATTAAGCTTATACATACATATTAAATAGAATCCATTTTCTGGGAAAAAAAAAAAAACACACAGTAAATTAATTACTCATTTACAAGTTCACCTTTTTTGTCAAAAATGCCTTTTTTCCTTCTTTCTTAGAAATTAAATTTTGTGGTATTTTTATTAAGTATTTAAATTTAGCATGGTTAATCAAAATAATAGTTGAATCAGGAATACTAAAATTCTACTCTAGGGTGCCAGATATATGTTGTCAATGGTAGATGTAGCATACTTTGTAATAACAACTTTGATTTTATAATATTACCTAGGTATATGTAGGGACTTACAAGTGATGCTTTGCTAATAAGAAAGGCTATGTTTAGTCTGTGAAGTCTTTAACTGTTCTTTATCTTTTTTAGCTAAAATAATTAACAAAATAGTTGAACTTTCAAAATCATCTACAAGTATGTCTTAACATATGACATCATTACTTTTATATTCAGAATGACAAAATTAACCTGTTTCTGCATTTCATAATTATACATGTAGAATCTCTCACCATTACATGTAAGATTATTCTTTTTTATATGCAAAACTCATTCATCTGTCTTAGGTGTTCCTTGTGGATATTTATTAATGTATATATTTATAAAATGGGACACTACCGTGTCCAGTGTTCTGAAATTGCAGGCTTCATGCTATCTATCACACAGTTACAAACCACTCTTTGTATTTGTAATCATTATTTTAGAATCTGGAGTTTAATAGATCATGCTCTGATTGCCCGGTGCAACATGGAGGAACCCATTCGGTGTGCAGCAGTTAGTACTGATGGAATCCATCTTGCTCTTGGAATGAAGGATGGCTCTTTCACCGTGCTTCGAGTCAGGTAGGTTACAAAAATTGAGAATAGATATCTTAACTCTTTCAAGCATGTTATCTAACTGCTTTTATAAATTGTATATGTTTTTACCATGTAGCAGACACACCCAAGGAAACTTAAATTTGTTTTAAAATTACTAAGAATGCTCAGATTACTTAAATTTATACGTAAAAATATGGCAGAGGCTTTCTGTAACAACACATTTGCAAGAGTACACTGGTATTTTAGAAAGAATGGCAGTGTTCTACGAAGTTTTTTTAGTGCTGTGTTTGCACATATGATAGCTCACTTAATTGTTCTAATTATTTTATTTTATTTTATTTTTTTACAACTGGGATCTTGACAGTATTAAGGCTTTTCTATACTTATGACATGCTTTCTTTCATACTACAGAGATATGACTGAGGTTGTTCATATCAAAGACAGGAAAGAAGCTATTCATGAACTGAAATATTCACCAGATGGGAATTTCCTAGCTGTTGGTTCCAATGACAGCTCTGTGGATATATATGGTGTTGTTCAGCGATACAAGAAAATTGGAGAATGTATTGGATCTTTAAGTTTCATCACTCATATGGATTGGTCTTCAGACAGTAAATACTTACAGACCAATGATGGCAATGGGAAGAGACTTTTTTATAGGATGCCAAGTAAGATTTCAAGTTGCCTTTATGATATTTGTTGCAAATATCAGAATGTATAGTAGTTTGATTAAAAAAAAAAAAAAAAGCTTAATCCTGGTTCAAAGCATTGGATTATTAAGATTTTTTTTGGTAAATCTGTACAAGGATTTGCTTTATTTGAATAAGGATAGCATTTTCTGCCAAAGTTACTTAAATATTTTTATCCTTAAACGTTTACTCTTTTTTTATTGATGCTGCATGGTAAAGATGCTGACTTAAAATTCATTTTATTTCTCCAAAGTAAATCTTTGCTCTCACTTTCTTAGAAAAATAAAGAAGTCTTACGTTCAAATTAAATTTTGCTTAAGTTAATACCATTGCACTTATTGAACTTACGTATTAAATGGATTATCTTTTGCTTGCACTGTATGTTTTTTAAAATATATGGAAAAATCAATATATGGTGTCTCCGAAGAGTAATCTGGTTTTCCAGGACTATATCTGTGGTAGAGTTGTGGAATGTAGTTTACCACAGCTTCTGCAGTGGAAAATTTGTAGTAGGTAGGAACCAAATGCAAATTAACTTGGAAACATAACAGGAGTAAGTTACTCTGAAGAAAATAAGAGTACCTATTGTAACGATACTGCAATGATAGGAATTCTTCTCCGGAAACAAAAGAAATACCAAAGCTGTGATACATGTACAATTCAATCATATAGCCTTCAAAATGAATAAAATAATCTCAGTGATATTTAGCTGGGTAGTCTTCTGATCATGAAAGTTCAAATGTTTTTTTTTTTTCTGTTTCATGGCAGGGGACTATTAAAGAAAATTGCAATGTTAAATAGTATATTAAAATAATAGTTTTCAGATTCAAAATATGTAACAACACCACTATTGTAAGTATTTTCAATACAACATTGTCTGAACTTGAAACAGTTTTGATTAAGACAATTTCTTCTGCAGAGGACATGCACGTAGTACATGTCTTAAATCTTCAAATTTAAGTAGATAATAGTTGTAATAAGCCAAGGGCAGTGTTTGCCACAAGGTTTGATTTGTTGTTTTTTTTGTTGTGTTGTGCTTTTTTTTTCTGTGTGTATACACTTCCGTAATTCCATTCTATATTTTCCCCACTCATGCTTTTTGTATTTAATAATTTGTGATTTTTATTACCATTACTTACTGCATTGCCCCTCCATTTGTTATACAATATTTACTTTGCACTGTACATTATTCATAGTTCCATGGAGTCTTTTCTGATTCTTTGTTGAAGCATCTAATTCATTCTATATGCAACTTATATTTTGTGCATTGAATACTGAATGAGACAGAAAGCTAACATGAAAGGATAGTAAGTGAGAACTTAATTAGACTGTATCAAATATGTACATACGGGAGGAACAAATTGGAGTTATACAGGCAGCTTTCAGCCTGAAATTTCTTGATATAATTAGAACATGTGCTTGTGAAAGCCTGTTTATGTAAATAGATAAAATATTTTGGCTTGGGGGGGGGTTTAGAAGAATTTCCTAAATATTTTTAAATAATGATCAGAATCCTGTAACACAAGAAATTCCATTGTAAATGAGTAAGGAATTTAGAGTTGCCTAATACGAGATCTATAGGACCTAATCATGGGTATAACCAGTATTAATAGTCATCATTTACATGGATTAGTAATGGGAAGAGCTTACAAGGTAAACCTTGTCAAAGAGTGCAGTTATTTCATTAGAGCTGAAGAATGTTCAAAGAAGGTGTGCTGGAGATGTCCAGTTTCTGGAGGAGCATGTAGCAGCTGAAATTTTCCTATTTTTTTCCTCTCTTTCTCCTCCTCTTCTCTTTTAAGATAGCATTATTAAATGAGTGTAGTGGTTCTGCTTGAGTGGGCAGCCGAGCTCCACCACAGCCGCTCTCTCACTCCCCCTCCTCAAAAAGGAACTGGGAGAAAATATGATGAAAAGGGCTCAAAGGTTGAGATAAGGACAAGAAGATCACACAGTAATTGTAATGGGCAAAACAGACGTGGCATAGGGAGATAGTAAGATTTATTGCTTATTACTAACAAGCTAGAGCAGTGAGAAACAAAGGAAAGAAACCAAAAGCACCTTCCACCCCATCCACCCTCTTCCACCTCCTCCCCCTGAGCAGCGCTGGGGAACGGGGGAATGGGGGTTATGGTCAGTCTACAGCACTTCTCTGCTGCTCCTTCTTGGTCACTCTCGTCCCCTGTGCTGTGGGGTCCCACCCACGGGATACAGTCCTTGATGAACTGATCCAGCGTGGGCTTCCCACAGGCACCAGCTCTTCCAGAACTGCTCCAGATATGGGTCCATACCACACGGTCCATCCCTCAGGAGAAAACTGCTCCAACCTGGCTCCCCTACGGGCAGCAGCTCCTGCCAGGTCACCTGCTCCTGCGTGGGCTCCTCTCCACGGGCTACAGGTCCGGCCCGGAATCTGCTCCGGCAGGGGTCTTCCACAGGCGGCAGCCTCCGTCGGTGCAGGTCCACCTGCTCCACTGTTGTCTCCTCCATGGACTGCAGGGGGACAGCCTACTTCACCACATGAAGCAGGGGACTTCTGCTCTGGCGCCTGGAGCACCTCTCCCCCTCCTTCTTCACTGACCTTGGAGCCTGCAAGGCTGTTCCTCACTCCTCTCACTCTCCCAGCTGCTGTGTGGCGCAGCGTTTTTTTCCCTGTCTTAAATATGCTCTCACAGAGGTGCAAAACAACATCGCTTATTGGCTCGGCTCTGGTCAGCAGTGGGGCCCTTACCAAACATGGGGCAGCTTCTAGATCCTTCTCACAGAAACCACCCCTATGGCCCCCTGCTACCACAACCTTGCCATGTAAACCCACTACAATGAGCCTTTGGTCTGACTCAGTACTAATGCTCCTGCATGAAACTCTGTGGGATTGAAACAATCTTACAGACAGATAATGTAAAATAACAAGGATATACACATAAAATTGTTATTATTGTAGAATAGTTTGGGTTAGAAGGGGCCTTAAAGATAATATAATTCCAACCTCTCTGCCATGGGCAGGGACACCTCCCACCAGACCAGGTTGCTCAAAGCCCCATCCAGCCTGGCCTTGAACACCTCCAGGGATGAGGCATCCACAGCTTCTCTGAACAACCAGTTCCAGTGCCTCACCATGCTCATAGTGAAGAATTTCTTCCTTATAGAAGAAATGCCTTGTCCTATCACTACACTGGAGTGTAGTCCCTCCCCATGTTTCTTGTAGGCCCCATTGAAGTACTGGAAGGCCACAGCGAGGTCTCCCTGGAGCTTTCTCTTCTCCAGGCAGAACAACCCCAACTCCCTCCTCCTATTGTCACAGGAGAGGTACTCCAGCCCCCACGATCATCCTCATGACCTTCCTTGACTTGCTCCAATAGGTCCATGTTCTTCTTGTGCTGGGGGCCCCAGAGCTGGACGCAGCACTCCAGGTGGGGTCACAAGAGCACAGTAGAAGGGGAGAATCACCTCCGTCACCCTGCTGACCATGCTGCTTTTGATGCAGCACAGGATACAGTTGGTTTCTGGGCTGCAAGCGCACATTGCTGGCTCATGTTGAGCTTCTCATCAACCAACACTCCAGGTCTTTCTCCTCTGGGCTGCTCTCGCTCCATTCTCTACCCAGCTTTTATTTGTTCTTGGGATTGTTCTGACCTGGGTGCAGCACCTTGCACTTGGCCTTGTTGAACATCACGAGGTTTGCATGGACAAGTTGTTGCCAGTAACTTACTGGGGCCAAATCTAAATGAGTTCTTCAGTGTTTGCTCCAAATAATCTAGGCTTGTAGAATAGTTCAAGGACACTACTTTTCTATACTTTATCTTAGAATGGCTACATGTATTATTTTTAGTAAACATTTGAAAGTCACACAGTATCAAGCAGATACCAAGAAATAATAAAAACTAAGTACCACGACCATGATTTTCTGCTAAGTAGCTTTGACAAGCAGCTTTTACAACTAATGTTGGTCATAATAGGGTTAGATCAGGACAGTATTAGAATGCCAGGTTTTAACTCTGTTGGATTTTATTTCAAATATTTTTTTCAGAATTTTACATTCTTTAAAACTGTAAGTAACTCACCATTTTTATTTTGCTCTTAGGTGGAAAGGAAGTAACAAGTAAGGAGGAATTGAAAGGTGTTCAGTGGGCATCATGGACCTGTGTTTCTGGTGTTGAAGTTAATGGAATTTGGCCCAAATATTCAGATATAAATGATATAAATTCTGTGGATGCAAATTTTATTGGGCAAGTTATGGTTACAGCTGACGATTATGGAATAGTAAAGCTCTTTCGATACCCATGTCTAAGAAAAGGTAATACTTTTAGTTCCTAAATGTGTATTTATGAATTTTGGTTACTCAAGAAAAAGTTTTAGAAAACTGGATTTATATTATAAGAAATTGTATAAATGGCCAATTTATTCTTAGTAGTTTAGTTTGAGCTCAAAGGTGACAAACAGTGACAGGATGGTGTATTGGCAACTGCAATAGTAACTATAACAGTGTTTTATTTTATTTTGCATAGAATAATCAAAAGTTTTTTGCATCTTTTATTTTGCAAAATGGTTCTTTTTTTGATAGAATTTTTGAGGTGATAGAATATCCACCTTTTTTATAAGATCTATATTTTTAAGTATTTTTGCCTTGGTCTTCAAGTAGTTTTAGAATAAAACAGAACAGTTCAGTTGGAAGGGATCTATGAAGATCAGACTATTTAGTCTGTTATCAGACTGTTCCAGTGTGTTATTTGAAGTTTAAATCACATTTTCCTTCAAAATTTTAAGAAAGGTAATGACAGATCTCAAGTGAAATTTTTATAACTAAAGCCTAAAGCAAGGTCTATCATTTTTAATTTATACTACTCATGACTAAGTGAAAAGAGAGAAAAGTGTATCTTTTATGACATATGTTTGATGAGAAGGACTTCGTTTTTTTTAGAGCTGTTTGAAGAACTCCATTCTAGACACTATTAGAATTGAACTAAAACAAAGCATTGATCCCAGAGGTAGATCTCTGTCTTCAAGCCTTAGTTTTTAATAAGTGTTTTCTTAACCAAAAAAAAAAGTTTGCCTGGGGACTAGTTCAAATATCTATCTTTTGAAAGAGGAAATGAGTATTATAGTTGCAGCATTGCATGTTTAATGCTGACTACAGCCATGTGATGATCTTGCTGGGTCTTAGGATATGTCTTTAAGCAATATGTGCTATTAAAGATTTTTTTTAAGCAACTGATATTCCTCCATAATTTTCTCAACTCTATGTGTAAAAGGTGATAACAATAATTTAAATCTTTCCAATCTTATTTTTAAACCTGAGACTGCTAAGGCAGTACCTGAGATAATACAAAAGCATGTTCTTAAAAACAAACAAACAAACAAAACCTGTCAATAATAAGGAAATTGAATTTGTTCCCTTTTTATCCCCTATTTTGTACTAGAGTTATAAATCTGAACAGTGCTGTTAGCACGTTCTTTTTACTAACTGATCTAATCATTGTGTTGTAATTATGCAGGAGCCAGTGAAAAAGTTAATGTGATACAGTTATACTAGTTATACTACTATTACTAAAGCCACTAAAGGTGTGATGATACAAATTGCTAGAAGTGCTTAGCACTCAAATGCCACAATAATAGAAGCAGGAACCAGTACTGTGAGCACAGATTGGGGTATTTTCACTAAGCTATATATAAATGATATAATATTAACATTTAAATTTAAAGATTTAAATAACGACATCTTTTCAGTGTAGAAATGGTAACTGGCAAAATCTTGGTTAGTGGGGTAAATGAATAACACTAATAAATTGCATAAAATGAAAAAATCTTCCTTAGTATACCTCATACAGGGCTATTGTATTTTCTCTCTCTCTCTAACAAGTTAAACACATATTATGGAATCCAAGTTTTCAAAAAGAAAAAAAAAAAGACAAAATTTTACTGCTGTTAATCAGCATTGTTATTATTAGCTTAATTACTAGTAATTAGTGTCATAACTAATCTCTTGCTTTTTATAGTTGTGCCTTATGTGTTTCTTTTTTTTTTTTTTTCTGTTGTGCTTCTGAAACATTTATTCCATGTGTATTGGAAGGGATTTTTGTTCTTGTTCTAGGAGCAAAGTTTAAAAAATATCTTGGTCATTCTGCTCATGTGACAAATGTCAGATGGTCGCACGATCACCAGTGGGTTGTTTCCATTGGGGGAGCTGATCATTCTGTCTTTCAGTGGAAATTTGTCCCTGATCGGAAGTTGAAGGATTCTCTTCATATAGCACCCCAGGGTAAGTAATTTATAATGTAGGGGATGTTACATAAAATTGTTTAATGCCATTATAGAAACAGCTATTCAAAATTGCCATTGAATGAAATTGTTATTCTTTAAACTTTGCAGCTGCCTGAAGTACTTGATTGCATGACCTCATACTTGCACATACCCTTACATGTATGATCAGTCTTATTAAAGTCTTTAAACATTGTTTAAAAAAAAAACCCACACACACACCACTATTGTGTTCCTTGTGCAATGGGAAAATTTAAAAGTTCTGTCATCTGATCAAAATTTGGAAGTATTTAGATGATAATTTAAAAATTGTAATTGTTAGGGTTTGTTGGTTTGTTTTAAAAATACAGTCTATAGGCATTTAATATTTGGGAAAAAAAAAACATGTTTCTACCACTGACTGATACAGCTGTTATTAAGATCTCTGGTCTGTAAATTGGTGTTTGTATCTTGTACATTATTCACAGTGTATGAAGTAAAATACATTTGCAATTGTCCGGAGCACTGGAGTCATGTTGAGTTATATCATCAACATTAATCAACTATATTCATATTTTTAATACTTTTATTGATTATCAAATCAGAAACATTAAGCAGCTACTTCAAACATTTCCTGTTTTGTAATTTAGGTTGCTTCATTTTCTGTTTTCTTGGTGACAGAGAGTCTGGTTGATTCTAATAGTGATGAATCAGATTCAGATCAGTCTGATGTTCCAGAGCTGGACTCTGAAATCGAACAAGAGACACAGATCACCTATCGTCGACAGGTAACGATTTTAGTTTTGATGGGAGTTGGAATGCTTCTTAGGGTTTAAGTAGGTCTTTTATCAGGACCTACTGAAATCAGAGAAATTAGGGCTGTGAGAACTCTGCAGAAATTGAGCAAGATCATGAGAACTATTACTATCTGATGCATTCAAAATATTAAGTCAAACACACACAGAAAGTGATTTCACTTATTCCTAGCATGTTGTTTAAGAATTTTGGTTGTAGCTTAAAACCAAGTTGCAATGTAAAATCACCAACTGCAGTTACTAGAGACTTTTTTTCAAAAGTGCCTGTATAACATTTTTGTGGGTGATGATTGTGGGTGAATTCTCAGAAACACACTTTTCTTATAAATCTCTTAATTTACAAGTGTACTTTTTCTTAAAGGTTTACAAAGAAGATCTACCTCAACTTAAAGAGCAATGCAAAGAAAAAAGAAAAAGTGCAGCTTCTAAGCGACGAGAGAGAGCTCCAGGGAACAGTATAAGATTACATTTTGTTCATGGGTATGAAAAATAGGTTTCTTTAAAATATACAAGCAGACTACTGTTTTTGAGATTGGTATTTGTGGTTTAAAAACATACTGAAAGTTTTGCAATTTAGTGTTTTTATTTATTTCTCTAAAAGTAAATTTGCATTAAATTAATGGTAGCATTTAAAGCTAAGCTAGAATTGTTCTGAATGTGAATTCTGAAGTGAATTTACACTGAAAATTTAGCTGATGTTTTGTTATTTGAATAGAGGTGACTAAATAAAATATTTGACTATCACCCATATTTTTCAGTCCTTGAAAAGTAATAGTTCTGTTTTGGTATGGCAGCTACTATAGGAATTTTGTTTAGTTGAAGACTCCTGGGTTTTATAATACGTGTTTTTTCAGTATTTTATTAAATACATATTTCAAAACTCACATTTCTATACTTAATCTGAAAGAATTTAAAAATACCTCTGTTAGTTTAGGAATTAAATTTAATTTCTTACTAGATCCTGTAAGTGTGTTTGAATGCAGTTTCATTCTCTTTTTGGTGTTAATAATTGAGTAACAAAATAACTTTCTGATGCATCCTTGAAATCCTATGATTTCATCTTTAGGATTGGTAGTTTTCCATAACTTTTCATAACTGAAGATTTTTTCATCAGAACAAAGATGTGGTGTTTTAAAGCAAACTGATAGATGTTACTACATTAGAATAATGCACAGAAACATAAATTCACTTTATACAAAGCAAAACCAAAGCCTTTGTTAAATTAAGGCATTGGAAGTTGGGTAATACTGTGTTTTCTTTTCAAAAGATACCTTGTTGCAGGAATGGAAGTTACTTCTTAGAGGTAACTAAGTGAACAATAAGTTCTGATGCTGTCTATCTTTACTGTCTATAATGACTCTTAATATTAAAAGGTCTCCACATGGAATGCTCAATGAATAATTGGCTAAGAATAGTTAATCATTCAACTCAGTGATTCTGTCTGTAGCAGACGTGAAGTTTAAGGAACAGTTTGGGAAATAATGACAAATAAGAAACTTAGTACAAAGTTATTTTTTTGTTTTGTTTTTAATTTCCATTTTTTGGTGGCCCAGCATTCTTAGTTGAAGATTTTTATATCGTGTAGGAAATGCATTAAGGTGGGTAGCTGTATATAGTCTTTAAAAGTTGATCTAAGAAATCAAACCAAATGATCCTGAGGAAGATGTAGTACGAGCAAGGGCCCTGGATCTTTGGGATTATTGTTATTTCCTTCACAACAGAAGTGAAGCTTGACCAGAATATCCAGGAATGACCAGAAGTAGAATGTCCAGTTGAGTTCTGTCTGGTTACCCAATGTGCATCAAGGAAACTAATGAAGAATCCATGCTGAACAACAGATTTTTCTCAATGTCCAGGCTGTTAACTTTAAAGTGACCCACATCCAAGTGAGTAATAGGCATATTCTCTGATTCAGGAAGTCTGCTTTGCTTCACCTTTCTTTAGATGCAATGGAAATGTCTTAGATTTTCCTTGAGAGTGTAAAAAGTGGTGCTTTTTCAAACTAAGGAACTAGGAAGCTCTTTTTCTTTTCTTTGTTTTTGAGGTGTTTTTGTGTTTTGAACTTGTCAACTGCCTTGAAAGAACTTTTAAAATATTTTAATATCCTATAAGAAATCTTTTAAACCTCTTGTTACTTCCTATTTTGGAAAGGGATAAAAACAATAATTCTTACCTGGCCACTGACTAATACAGATGAAAAGGCAACTTCTATTAACTGTTAGTCTTTAATTGCATCCTTCTCTAAGAGATCTGATGCAATCATCATCAGGTTATTAAAATGGTATGCTAACTAGTTTGGCCTCTTAAGTAATCCTCTATTTTCCTTCCACCATGTGTGACAGTGGCGGTTCAGAAACATAGAAAGGATACATCTTTTGAGATATTCAGAAGAACCTTTTCACGGACCCAACATTCATAATGCTTTCTTTTTGGTATTAGGAGTAAGGATGCAGGTATAATACTTGTGTCCTGTGTTATCTTAAAGCTATGTTGCCGATCTAACAAGAACAAGATTTAAAATAAATAAAATGGTTCAAAGGCTTTAAGCAAGATTTAGTTTGTTTCAGTATATTCATTAAACTGCCCTGATTATAAGGTGAAATTTGGTTACGGTTTGAAGATGGCATGAGATTTCTCATGTTCAGAAATGAGTCTTGTGACACCTTGCATGGATTCCTGCCAAAGCAAATAGCTACAAATAGCATCTGAAGGGAGAAGACTGTAAGTGATTCCTTCTGAGAAAATGATTACTGACATAAGGCAATGTTTCCCACCCTCCTTTTCCCCTTCTTTTCCCGCTACCTTTGTGCTGAAGAATTGTCTCAGGCATGTCTATTTTGACATTCAGCTCTTTTGGAGGTTTTCAGGGGAGTGTTGTATTGTATTCTAAATTTTTCCCATAAATATTTCAAAGAATAATGTACAAATTTTGAAACATTTACAGCATCAGAGAATTTACTTCTTTCCCAGGTATCACACTACTTATGAAGTAGTCCCTGATTTGGCTATAGATGTGGAACTTGAAATTGTGGGTGGGATCCAGCTTCAGACTAAAGGAATTTACAATTACTTGCTAAAAGTAGATGTTCTTATCTGTGTATCTCAACTTTAGTTACAGTCAGTGGAGATCAATTCAGTAGTTAGTGGAGCTTAGGCAGTGAAACTGACTGTTGACTTCTGGTCACCTGAGTAGCTGTTCAGGCTCCATTGACTGAACACTGTTGGTCAAAATATGTATCTGTTAATATATCTAAGACATGTAAGCATAGTTAGGTTAAATCTCAATCTGAATTAAGTCCTGGCTATTTGTGACTTTGATAATGGCAAAAGGTGTTTTTTTTTCCCTTTTTTTTTTCTTTTTTCCCCTGAATATTATTGATAGTAACTTTCAGAAAAGATAGCTATATCACGATAACTTGAATCAATCCTGGATGACTTGATTAGATGTTACTGAAGACTACCTGAAAACATCAACTACCACAGAATGCAATACTGTGTTTATTGTGCCTTGTTATACATTATCCAACAAACATGATCCAGAGTTTTCTTTCATTACTGTTTAGTTTCTAGTCACTAACTGACATGTCTTGTAAATGACTTCTGTGGTTTGCTTTCTGCATGTGAAGAAATTGTTTCTCTCTGTGCTTTCTCTGAGTTTAGTTAATAATCTGAGTTCTAATACGTAGATGTAAGTATTTTGGAACTGTGTAGCATATTCTGAGGGCGTGATCTTTTTCACATCGGCTTGGACTGCCTGAGGCCACCAATTTATCCTTCCAGTGAAAAGTGCATATGTAGTCAGGGATACAGTAAACTGGCATGTAAGAAGAATCAGATGTGTTTAACTGGGTTACAAAATTTCTTAGTGCTTCTCAATGTTTTGGCAAAATAATGCTTTATTTTAATTGTAAATGATTGAATGTTTTTTAAAAAAGTAAATGGAAGAAGTGAACTAAAACCCAAACTTCTGATTAGAGTAAGTTAAAAATATAAAAAACTGTTTTTATGCATCCTAGATATATTTTGGATGTTTTGGGTACTCCTGTGATATATAACATTCATGTTTTTAGTTTCACTATGTTTAACTTAAGGGTATATAGGCAATTGTTTTAACAAGAGCTGAGGAAAAATTGTATTTCTTTCTTTCATAGCTGCTTTTTAAAATAGTCTTATATAGGTTGTATTTTCATCACAGGTTTTATTATTCTGTGCTTGCAAAGAAGATTTTTAACAAAGCTGAGTGCACAGTGAAGCACAGGAATATGATGTCTGAGCAAGAATAGGTCCAGATGTCTTCTTTGGCACTGTGCCCACCACCATAATCCCTGCCCCTCACTGAATATTGCCGTGTCCTTAAGCTGGTTTTGTTGCATAGTGTGATAGGTTATTTTTGTTTAATTTCTTCATAGTTAGGTAGGTAATTGTATATGGTGTGGACATCAGAGAAATGTGCCTGCTTGTCTCGACTGACTGTTGTGCTTTGGGTCAGGCAGAAATCATTCCACTTCTAAATAACCACACATTGCTGTTGGGGGAATTTTTTAGTGAAGGGTATGGGTGGAGGGAGACTGAAGCCTGGCTGAAAACTTGTAAGTCTATATAGTAAGTCTATATTGTAAGTCTAAATAGGTCACATTGACAAGAACAAGGAGCAGACAAAAAACAGCCTCAGAGCTGATGGAAACAAATTTTTCTAGAGACCTTGAAGGGGCAGTAACTCAGGAGACACTGAAAGGCTGCTGATATGGGAGAAACCCTGAAGTTAGAAATTTGCCTGTGAGTACTAATCTAAACAGTGGGTAGGAAGAAGACTTGTTTACAAGCTTTTATTTCTGTACTACCACATTTTTGCTGTTTTCAGAAGCTCACTGTGTTTGTAGTTTAATGAAACCCAGCTTGAGAGTTCACAGTATCACAGATGATACAAAACTGTGAGGTGTGGCTGGCACACCAGATGGCTTTACTGCCATTCAGATGGACCTGGACAGGCAGAGAACAGGGCAGAGAGGAATCTCATGAACTTGAAAATGGGGAAATGCAAAGTTCAGCATCTAAGGAGGAATAACCCCATGCTGCAGTACATCCTGGGGGGCTGGGGACCATGGCTGGAAAGTAGCTCTGTAGAGAAGGACCTTGAGGTCCTGGTAGACAGCAACCTGACCATGATTTAGCAATGCACCCTTGTGGCAAAAAAGGCCTGCAATATCCTGTGCTGAATTAGGAAGTGCTTTGCCAGCAACTCAAGGGAGGTGATGCTTCCCTTCTACTCAGGACTGGTGGAGCACTGTGTCGCGTTCTGGGCTCCCAGTACAGGAGAGACATGGACATACTGGAACAAGCAGGGCCGCTAGGATGGTGAAGAAACTTGAGCATCTCTGTTATCAAGAAAGGCTGATAGAGCTGTGACTGTTCAGGCTGGAGAAGAGAAGGTTGTGGGGGGATCTTATCAGTGTGTATAAATACCTGAAGAGAGAGAACAAAGATGAGGAGGCCAGAATCTTCTCAATAGAATCACAGAATTACAGACTGTCCTTAGCTGGAAGGACCCACAACGGTTATCAGAACCCAAAAATCAAACCATACGTCTGAGAGTATTTTCCAAATGCTTCTTGAACTCTTGACAGGCTTGGTGCAGTGCCGACTTCCCTGGGGAGCATGTTCCAGTGTCCAACCACCCTCTTGGTGCAGAACCTTCCTCTAACCCCCAGCCTGACCCTCCCCTGTCCCAGCTCCATGCTGTTCCCTCGGGTCCTGTCGCTGTCCCCAGAGAGCAGAGCTCAGCGCCTGCCCCTCCGCTCCCCTCATGAGGGAGCTGTAGGCCGCCATGAGGCCTCCCCTCAGCCTGCTCTGCTCAGGGCTGAACAAACCAAGGGACCTCAGCCACTCCTCATGTGTCTTGCCTTCTAGATCCTTCACCATTTTTGTTGCCTAGTACTGTTTGTTGACAGGACAAGACACAATAGTTGCAAATTAAGAAGGAGATTTGCACCAAATTTTCTGAACACCAGAAACTTTCTGAACACCAGAAAATTTGTTTTTACTATGAGGGCTGTCAAGCACTGGAACAGGTTTCTGAGATAGGCTGTAGAGTGGAGGTACTGAAAGCCCAACAAGACAAGGTTCTAGCTAACCTGCTTGAGCAGGGGAGTTGGACACAAGTTAGTGATCTCAAGAGGACCCTTTCAATCCCAACCATTTACTCTCAATATTTTAATGGTTTTGTTCGGCTCAGGCAGATCTCTGCCTTAAGATAGCTGACTTGGAATCCTGTTACTTGTACCTTTTGTTGAAACTCTTCTAACTGGGAGGGGGATGTACTGTCCTAAACCCAAAATACATGGATAAGACAAAGGATAGAAGGGGATTTGAAGCTTGGGAATCGCACTCTGTATTTAACTGTTTAGGTAAAAAAAAAAAAAAAAAGCCAATGACAGTTTAGATGAGAATTCTCCAGACTATTGAAACAACAGTGTGTTTCCACATAATGAACATAAAATGGTATGCTCTTCCATAGCTAATCTGTGACTACCACTTATCAACATCTCTGGGAACACTGCAAGAAGCATAGAAATCATAGAAATCTTTCAGTGAAAATTCCTCAGCTGATATTTCAGAAGGTCTGTGGCCTGCTGTTGAGTGTGTAAATTCCTTTGGGAATGACTGCTTTTGTATTTTCCTACCACTTAGTTTGTGCAAATAGGCTGCAAATAAGCAAACACATTTTCAAATAATCACCAGCTCTTTCACTCTTTGAGACTAGAGTAGTAAGTACTGTGAGAAATTTTCTGTGAAGTGTTATCCTTTATGTTGGTCTGTTTCTTATTTGCTAATTCACCATGGTCCTGGTTAGATAAGTTAGTACATCTGTGTTTAAACCATTATCCAGTAAGGTACTGATTTGGCATGATGAAAATGGATCCATGACTGGAGTTCTCAGAATAGTGTGCATTAAGCTCTAAATTGGTCAACCAGCTTAAAGATTTATTACTTGACCAATGCATATTCTTACACCATACAAGCAAGAAAAAGTGTATATATTTATATAAATATAAATTTATGAAAGGCTATTCTACCCTGGCTGTGTAATTTCTGTCATTTAAACTTTTTAAGTGTCTTGCATCTAGTAGTTGTATTAAATACTATCCCATTCATGTTGTGTATACCATATTGGTATGTGTATGGATGCATCTTTGTCTTATGTGACGCTTTAAAGACTCACTATTAGAAAAACATCCTGTGTTTTTTTCTGCTTAAAAATAGTGTAATTTGTTCTGTTGATATTTGCTTTTAATTACACAAAGAAAATAACAGCATGTAAAGTATAACATAAATACTAAAGATTTCTGTTATTTTGTAGCTACTGATGGTGAACACTGAGTTGTTTCCTTTGCTGTGAATGATTTCCTCATCATTTTAGAACTTAACTATTTCAGTTAGAAGTTGGCTGAAAAAATACTTGGCTAGAGTTTAATGATCTCTAAATCAAAATAATTCATTGCCAATTCAATCACATTCAAGCATCATATCCTTCCTATAAATTTAACTACAGGTATAGAAATGTAAGCAGAAATGTATCTTTCTAAAATAATTGGAAAGTTGATTTAGTGGGATCTATAGGAACTGGAGCAGGAACAGAAACAGATTAACCAAGGAATTAAGAGTGTAAAAACAGGAATTGATCAGCTGTTGTTTATATCAGAAGAAAGAAAGGAATTGCTTTAAGTTGGTGTTTGTAAATGTTTCTTCCATTCACCACAAGGATAGCATTATTAAAAAAATTACTTTAAAACTTGCTTGTTTGATTAATGTTTTTTAGGTTTCTGAGCCTCATACATTGTTTTTGAAAGTAGGTCTATAACCATTTTGAAAATGCTTTTTTTTTTGTTGTTATGGAATATTGAATCACACCTAGGAAGAAATATGTCGACCACAGTATATGTCCACTGGGAGCTGGTCCCAGTCATGCCACTTGTGGTGTCAGTACTAAAAGGAGACAGGTTTTCCTTTAAATAAATAAATAAATAAAAAAAAATTATTTATAGCTAGAAAGTTTCAGTATTTCAATAAACTTTACATTTTATGGTGTCTACCTTGTCCACATTCTTGCAGAAAGTTCTGCTGTTTGATTTCTGAGCATTAAGAGAGAGAAAGTGTCCAGAGAACTAGTTTTGGCTATTTCATTTAATTTTGTTGCATGTGGTTTGGAGAAATTATTAGCTATGATAACTTTCTCTTTTGCTGTGGCTGTTAAATAGCAGCCACTTTCAAACTAATACTAGTGGTACTGATGTGTGCATAGTAGATGAAATTGATAAATTGATGTTCCTTTGGTGGGAAAAAAGTTAATCTTAACACACCAAAATATTAATTGGTAAGTAATCTGAACTTTCACATTTATGAAATGTATTTTGCATAATTTTATGTCATAAAGTTTCAATATGTATGGTTATGACCTTGATGCACAAACATTTTTTCTTTAGTTACAGAGGTTACGACTGTCGAAGCAATTTATTTTACACTCAGACTGGTGAAATTGTATACCATGTTGCAGCGGTGGGAGTGGTGTACAATCGACAGCAAAACACACAGCGCTTTTATCTAGGTCATGATGATGACATTCTTTGCCTTGCTATTCATCCCTTAAAGGACTATGTCGCAACAGGCCAGGTAGGAAGCGTGTTTATCAGCAATAAGACTGAAGTTGTTACCACTGAAAGCCTATTTTGGAGAAAGGAGGTCCAGCCTACATTTATCCAGGTGGCAGACAACATTTCTCTTGACAATTAATTAACGTTAAAAACTGCACCATAGGTGTATTTCCCCCCCTCCCCCCCAGTTCTTTGTACTAATTCTGACAATAGATTATTCATTTTTTTAACCTTTTTTTTTTTTTAATGAATATATATATTATTTTTTTTTTTCCAACATTATTTTATGTTGCTTCTGCATGATAACAAGTGAAGGAAATGTCCAATTAATGTTTTCTTTTATATCTTTGTTGTGAAATTAACTATGAGAAGCAGTTGCTATATTCTGGCCTCTCAATTTCATGCATTATGGTTTTGGTTATCACTTCTAATCAAGCCATTCTTTGTACCTACAACACAGTTCATTTTAGCTTTCTCTAGATAGTAATTTTAGGTGAATCTTTTCACTTGTTTTCTAAAAAAGATCTCTTCCCATAAAGTTTTGTTCACCAAACATTTCAGGCTCTATTGCTGCTATCATTATTATATTGTCAAACTTCAATAACAGAAGTTTAACAGAAGTTAATGAAGTTTTGCTTATGATGCCCTTAATTTGTGTAAAAGAAAAAAAAAAAAAGCTTGAGAGGAACATGAATTTGCAGGTCAGCTTAGAGATTAAATACCAAAATGTGGAAATTAATTCTGTCTCACTTTTGAGTATTAAAGAGTAAATAAAAATATGCCTGGAATTACTTTATTTTAAAATACCTTGTTAGCAACTAAGTGATAAGCTACATTATATACTACCTTATATCAGTATTTTATATAGACGTATTATATACTAAATTACCTACAGAAATTAGGTTATACAGTAATCAAATTACCCATGCAGGATTGGTTCAGATTTTCCTGAAAATGGACCTTATGAACAAAGTGAGGGTTACCCCACAGGTATCAGTGCAATAGAACCTGACTCGTAGGGTACTTTATTACTTGTAGTGACCTCAGAAAGTAATAGAAGTCACCTTGATTTCTCAAACATAAAGTAGTTTACATACTAGCCATAAAAATAACCCATTATTTTTAGACAGGGAATGATTGAAAGAGTAGTAATTGATGGAATAAATATGCCACAATGCAATCTATTAAGGGATTTTGTTTGTTTTTGCTGTGTTTTTTTTTTCTCCTTCCCCAGAAGAGGAGTCTATTGTAAGGTTGGTTAATAGCGATTAATATGTCCAGGTTCTTTGGAGGACTTTAGAGAGCTAGATGTGAGAATAGTAGTTGTGATGCTGAAGGAGTAATATTTTGTAAGCCAGACTCAAGTAATACCAGGAAAATTTTATCACTCTGAATTATTTCAAATACTTTTTGAGGTATTTGTCAATATTATGCTTTCAGACAACTATGTCAAATAACTGACATGAAAGAGAAATGAAAAATGGTTATAAATATGTTTTATTTTCAGGTTGGTCGAGATTCCTCAATACACATTTGGGATACAGAAACAATAAAACCACTCTCAGTATTAAAGGGCTATCACCAGTACGGTGTTTGTGCTGTTGATTTTTCAGGTAATAAGTATTTGTTAATTTATTTACATACAACTTTCCTTCGGTATGAAAATGCAAGCTAATTAATCCTAATGAACTATTGGTAATTCCTTTACATTGAAGGTTTTGTATGAAAAATGCTCTCCAGTGATAAATGTCAAAAGAGAGAGGCTATTTTAGAGTGATAATTCATTTTAAAAAAAATGAATTTTCTCCTTTTTCAAGCCATGAATCTCATTTCACATTATTGTGTGTATGCTTAGCAATTTCAAAGATGGGTACACGTTAGCAATATGTTGATTTTGAATAAGCATAAATAACTTTTTTCTTAGGAGTTAATGTGGAATATGTGTCAGAGTTGCTGAAAGACTTGACACCAGGAGTATGCTTAGGAATGTTTCACGAATTTCCTAATTTTGCTTTAGTGAAATTAACAGAAAAGTTTAAAAATGAACCGGGATTTTCAGAGTAAACAGGAAATACTATGCAGTTTGTGATGAAGGTTTTTGGCAGCTACATCAGCAACTAACAGAGCAAAGGAATGGTGCAAACACATGATATCTAAGTGCAGGTTTTAGACAGAGTAATTTTAAAAACTAAGGACTGTGGTTGTAATTTTTAACCATGAAGTCTGTGTTTTGTTGAGTTCAAAATTCTTAATTGTTAAATCAAATGTAAAGTTCCTAACTTAGTCCTAAACTCCATCCAATTTACTACTCAAGCTTAAAAACATACTGATGTCAAATGTACCTCTAAGTATACCATAGCTGTGCTTATTTTATGCTTATTTACCTGTTTCTATGTTCTTATGATATTTCTGAAGGTACAGTGTTCTTTAGTGTAGTTTCTTATTATTGCAGCATAAGGTTATCTATCTACTCTCTCAATTATAAATGTATTTTTCTAGCGGATGGGAAACGTTTGGCTTCTGTTGGAATAGATGACAATCACACTATTGTACTCTGGGACTGGAAGAAAGGAGAAAAGCTTTCAGCAGTAAGGTAGGAATTTAACTTCATTTTAAAATTTATACCCAGGTTTAGTCTCACATGACAGTGAGCAACATATATTAATTAAAGAATAATAGTCCTCTAAAGTTTCACTTTTTTTTTTAAACCTTTGAATTTGCTATGTCTAAGTATTATTTTTAACAGAGCAATAATGTGAGTACTTTTCCCCGCTCTGTTTTCAGTATGCATCCTGTTTGAAAAGGATTTATTACTCTCTCCTGATACAATTAAAAGTGTATCAGCTTCATGTTTATCCATTAACTTCTTTATTGCTCTTCAGTGACAGTTTCACTTACTTTTTTTATTTTGAACATGATTTGAGTTTCATGTGAATGAAACTGAGGAGATGATGAAGAGAAAGGAGAGTACTCCCCTTCTAGTTATTTACTAGAAGTCCAGTTAGTTTGACTTCTGTGGCAATGCTGTTTTTGTCCTTTCATTTTTTTTTTGCCTTTCACATGACCTTTCACATAGGCCTTTTGGAATATTTCTTCTTTTTTTTTTTTTTTTTTTTTTTTTTTTTTTAATCCCTCTACTCCCTGGACCCACAAATCTCAGTTTTTCTAATCGAACTTTAATCAGTTTAGATTGGATTTCATTTCTGGGTTGTTTTTCATCCTACCTACTCAGAGGAATGGAATAGAATTTTTGAGAACAGCATCTGTACTTTGCGGAGTACAGCATGAATTTGGAAAGGAACTGGTAGCTCTTTGCTATGGGTTCATTCAGTGGTTTAAAAAACACAGAAGGTAAGAGTTTTGCTGCTGTTGTCCAGAGAGAAAAAGTTAGTGGCTCTTCTGTGTTTTAAAGAAATAAATATTAGTGAGCACTTCTTGCATAGATAGCAAAAATAGTCGACAGCTGTCTTTCAAACTCTGGGACTGAAGCAAAGCATGGGCTTTATGTATTTAGGAGCATAGTAAGAGGTCTAAAACACGCAACAGGTTTCAGTGCTTCTAAAAGCAAAATTAAATTTCCACGTAAAATTGATAGGGCAATATATTTTTAATTCTAACAAGAAACTAACAAGAAAAACAGAAAAATCAACTAATGAGAATTAGTGGATAAGAATGGCAATTTATTTTCAGACTAAAAGATGGATATAAATAAGATATACAACTGTACATCTTTAAACTTCATGATAAGCTGTCTGAGGTCTAAATGCCATATATATATGTGTGTGTGTGTGTGTGTGTGTATATATGTATATGTATATATATATATCTGCATCAATTTTCAGTATATTACTTTGTAAAGAAAAGGCCACCTCGTGGATTTCCGAAGTAATGTAATCACTCACATTTGGAAAGTGAAGGCTAATGGCAAATAGAGCAGGACTCAGTATGTTCATTCCTTGGCTTTCATCCTTATAATAAAATAATTGTAAGTGATTTGGAAGTAAATGCTAGCAAGATAAAGAAAGTATACAATACAAAAATATTTTTGAATATGATGAAGAGCTATATTTCAATTTAAAACAGGAAAATATTTTGCTTTATATTTCAGGGGAAGCAAAGATAAGATTTTTGTTGTTAAGATTAATCCTTATATGCCTGAAAAGTTGATTACAGTTGGAATTAAACACTTGAAATTCTGGCGTAGAGCAGGTAATGTAACTTTTTTTTTTCTTACAGTAGTTTCTGTGATTTGAAATATAAATACACTCTCTTAACGTGTGTTTCTTGCATGAAAGGGAGATATCTTCTTTGTTTATCTCTAAGTTAGCCTTGTCCTACTCTTTGTAGAAATAACGCTAATTGGCACAATAGTGATTCTATATAAGATCAATTTTCCATGTTGCTAGAGCTACACAAGTAGAGAAAAAAAAAAAAAGGATATTCTACTGACTGATTTTATATCCAATAATAATATATCAAATCTCAAAATAGTGCAGAGCTCTAAAATAATAGAACAGTTTTTGGAAGAAGGACAGTTTGAGCATGTATCTCACAAAGATACACAAAAATAAATCTAAGGTGATAAAAACCACATACAAAACTTCAGACAAAGTATTTGAAGTGGACACACCTGGTAGTTGAGACCTCTTTATTTAGATACCTCTATTGAGCTTGACAATTAAAAAACAAGATAAGCAGATTTCTTTATGTGCTTGAAAAACTTTGGACAGTGAAAAAAGCCATTCCCTAATGTTAGTGTGAACATTGTTGTACTGAACCTCAAAAGGCGTATGTACACGCATGGACTAAAGACTAGCTTACATGCTAGGAACCCTCTGACTATTCAAACAATCTCATCGACTCACCTGAGTCCCTGCTAAAGCTTAATTTTAGAGATAAAAGTCTGTGATAAGAAAAATTATACTAGTTTTCTCAGTTCTGACTCCAAGATAAATTAGTCACCATTGTCTGAGAGCAAGCTGTTGAAGTCTATATAAATTACTAATTTTAAGACTAGTGCTTGCTAAATAGAGAACAAAGTGTATAAGAGAATATTTACTGGGCAAATTACTATATATTAACGTGTTATATTACTATAATTCTTGCAGAAAGAAACCTTAATTGAGATAATAAAAGCAGAGATGGTTCTTTTGAATAAAAAAAAAATTAATTAAAATGCCCACTTGGTTTTAGGGCATTGCTCAGTCAGCAGGAAACAAATTTCTTGAGTAGTGCCACCCATCTCTGTGAACCATTGGCAAGGTAGTCACTGTGAAACACACTTAACAGCATTAATGTGTGGAATAGAGGATCAGTGCACCTTAACAAATGCAAAGTCTGTGAAGTCTGCACTATAACAGGTGCACTTGATATGAGAAATGACACCAAATTGTATACTTAGGACTTATGCTTTCATCAGTGCCAAGTGATAGCAAAGAGTTTGAGACCTTGCCTCTGTAAGCATGAGAATGGTACAAAGCATCATATCCTGAGCAGCTTCTGTTTTTATACTACATGAAGTTTCTTGAAGGCTTATGAAAATCTGAATCCAGCCTTCTAGCCAGAAGTTACTAGGTATCATACCTATCATTACTTGAGATAATGGTATTTTATAGAATTTTAAAGTTCATATAACTGCAATGTTTCAATCATACAGAGGTCAATACATCAAACCTTAAAATTAAAATTCCCGAAAACATATCATGAAAAGGATGAGATGTCAAGGTGTAAACAATTTTTTCAAGTGCATTTTATGAGGGAGTTCTTTGAACTGTGGTAGTTACTATTTTTTTATGTTTATAGGTGAGGTTTCCAAATGTACTTTCTCTTTGTTCTATGTCTGTGTTCATGTATGTACATATTCAAAACTAGATTCAAGTAGTAAGTTAGAAGTAACATTTTATCAAATAGAACAAAAAGTCTATTTTGTTAGGCTTGCTTTATAGAGGATATGGTTACCTAGATGAGAAAGATCTGTTGCTCTGGGTAAAGTTACATAGCTTTGGGGAAATAAAATAACAAGCAAACTCTTGATGACTTGTTTTTCTTTTAAACCAGGGGGAGGACTAATTGGGAGAAAGGGCTGCATAGGTGCAATGGGAAGAACTGATACAATGATGTGTGCAGTATATGGCTGGACTGAAGAGATGGCATTCTCTGGAACTTCCACAGGGGATGTCTGTATCTGGAGAGATGTGTTTCTGATAAAAACTGTCAAGGCACATGATGGTCCTGTGTTCAGCATGCATGCATTAGAAAAAGTAAGTTAACTGCTAGGATACAACATAACTAATGTAGACCCAAATAAAAGTGTTTTGCTATGATATAATTTCATTTTCCTGTTCCAGCTACCTCTTTGTCAAGCCAGAAAGAATTACAAGTTCACCATCTGAATGTAGGGAGGATTGTTCTGTCAGACTATGTTGACCTGCCATATTTGTTATTATGTGATGATTTGCATGAAGTTAAGTTTGCATAGCAGAAGTTTAGAGACTTAGTTGTCTTATGCTCAGTTGGTAACTCAGAAGAGTGAGACTAACTAGAAAATCATGAAACTTGTTTACAATGAAACCTTCAGAACTTGCATAACAACGTGAGTTTGTATGCTGTAGTAATCTGTTGGTTCTGAAATATTAAGGAAAGATGATCAGTGATTCTAACTTGTGGATTTTTTTTTTTTTCCAGGGATTTGTCACTGGAGGAAAGGACGGGGTAGTAGCTCTCTGGGACGATACCTTTGAACGCTGTCTCAAAACATATGCCATCAAAAGGGCTGCTTTGGCTCCTGGGTCTAAAGGTAACACAGCAGACTTTTTCCTCATTTTGATTTTATTTAAAATACTTTTTTTAGAAAACTTTTTTTTCTGTGGAATTGCTTTACCCAGTCAGGTAAGATCCACATTTAACATAACAAATACTAAAAATTAATATTTTTAAAGCTTTTCTGATTCTGAATAAGTCATATTTCTGTTGTTGAGGCATGGCATGCTGTAGTGTTTGTTTGCACATTTGGTGGGGACGGATCTTAATATTTAGAACAATAGAATCATTTAGGTTGGAAAAAACTTAAGACCATGACTTCCAACCATCAACCTAACTATACCAAGTCCCCCACTAAACCATGTCTCTAAGCACCATATCCACATATCTCTTAAAAACCTCCAGGAATGGTGTCTTAATCAGTTCCCAGGGCAGCCCGTTCCAATGCCTAACTAACATTTCTGTGAAGACCTTCATGATATCCAATCTAAATCTCCACTGGAGTAACTTGAGACCATTTCCTCATGTCTAAAGTCTACTTCCTTATGTCCTATTTACCCTACTATCTGTGTGAATTAATTGATTTAACTTTGAGTCTGTTACCTCCCAGCTGATTTTTTTAAAGTGATGACCATAAAGCCTATTATGTTATTATGTTTCTAATTATGAAGTAACCTTTTCTGATCTTTTTTGTTTTGGAGGAGTCTACAAAAGGAATGGAATTTAGAATTGTGGTTAGTTTGGTAAGGGATTAGTATGTTTTATGAATTTTATGACTTAATTTTCTGTAATTGCATATGTGTGTTGAAATGATTTAAGAATTCTTTAATTCCTATTCCTTTAACTTGTTCTTGCTCTTAGTGTTGATTTATGGTTTTCCCTATTTGATGTTCTGGAAATAAGGTCATGTCCTGTTGTGTGTCCCATGTCCGTCCTCCACTAATCTATTAAATTTATATTTTCTGTGTTTTAAAATATATGATTTAATTTTCAGAAATCATGAGTGGAACACCCATTAACTAAAACATTCTGTTACTGCTTTTCTCATTCTCCTATCTGTTCAATGAAATGCTATGTCTAAAAGTACCATAAATGCTGGATGTAAAGATAGTGATATAGCTGATATTTCACATGCATATTTTTTCAGTAAGATAAGTTTTTTCAGTCAGTGAGTGAGGCTGATGAAACTTCAGAAATACCCTGAGAAGAAAGATTAGTGGCATTTGCTTTATATAGTGGTTTTATTATGGAAAAAAATCTCAAACTAGAAGTTTGAAAGAATGACTAGTGTGTGTTCTTTCATTGGTTGGGCAATTGCTAAATACTCCTAAATGAGTCCAAACATATAAATTCTTCTATGCAGGACTACATTCTTGCTTGTTTTCTACTGAGTATCCTTTACTACAATCAGAATGTAATGTGTACATGTGAAAAATCCTCTTTAAGGCATAAAAGAAAATTTTCTGTCTTATAATATTTTAATGTTCTAGGTCTCCTCTTAGAAGATAATCCTTCTATACGTGCCATATCTTTAGGACATGGTCATATTTTAGTAGGCACAAAGAACGGTGAGATATTGGAGGTGGATAAAAGTGGACCAATAACTCTTCTGGTTCAGGTACGTGTTAGATATCAGTTAGATACTCCATATCACAAATACTGTTTTATTTTTTCAGATAAAGACTGTTGTGAAATAACAAGCATTTTAGTAACTATTAAAGTTAACAAGTTACTGTCATTTCATACATTGTTAAGGCTACGATAAAGCACTGTGACTTTTTCATGAGCAAAACAGATCACAGAATGTCATGTTGAAATTTGTTCATCAAGTTCATTCTGTCAAATAAACTGAAATATAGTTTTAGTCTAAAAATAAAGTAAGTCAATGGATCCTCCACCAAATTTCTTACTAACTTGTTTTGACTATTAATTACTTCTTTGTCTCTTTTGAGGTTTATTTTTAGTTTCTCATTGTAATTACATTAAAAAAAAAAATTCTCTTTGCTATACCAAGCAGACAGCATTTCTTAAACCTGTCTACAAAACAGGTTGTTTTGTTTTGTTTTACAAAATATGTCATCATACGATTTCCTTTCATACTTAAATGTAAGTCTCTGTATCTTCAAGTTTGTGAGTGGTCAATGCAATATGTAAACAATTGGAGCTTTTACAGAATGTATTAGAACCTGATGCTGTAATTTAGGAAAAGGAAAATTCTAGGGGTGTGTGTGTGTGTGTAGATAATTTCTCAGAGAAAGGTTTTCACATGTATAAATGACTACTATAATTTGCACTTAAGTAGGAAGGTGGAGTTTTTTTCAGGTGTTCTGTTCTATTTAGACATTTCTTTATTATCCTGTAAATGCATGTTCTCATTCTGTTGTTTGTTGTTTTTTTTTAACCTCTTAAATCTTTTGTTTCTTATTTCAGTTTTAAATATAAAATCATCTGATTCACTGTGTATTTTTCAGGGTCACATGGAGGGGGAAGTTTGGGGTCTAGCTACTCATCCTCATTTACCCATTTGTGCCACTGTAAGTGATGACAAAACCTTAAGAATATGGGATTTATCTCCTAGCCATTGTATGTTAGCTGTTCGCAAATTGAAGAAGGGTAAGATGCTTAGTATGAAGAAAGATCTAACTGAATTCAGTTGTTATTTACTAGTGTTATGATTCTTGTAAAAGCAAGACCAAGTATATTCTTTTCTTTGATTACTTTATTGCTGCTGTATTCACAAGTTATATAGCCCTTAAGCTAATGAATCTGTATAAGAGATTTCTTTCTAATACTATTCTTAATACATTACAATTGCAAATAAGCTTTAAGGCAATAAATTTACAATAAAAGTTGAGCCAGTGACTTGAATCTGCCATATTGTCAGTAATATTGCAAGCATATTGGGACATTTTAAGAATTCTCATTTTGAAAGAAATTTCAGAAGTCATGTTCTTCTTTGTGAATGTTAGAAGAGTCTGGAATGACAAGGAAAGAGAAAAGCAGTCATAAAATTCTTATTGTATACCATATAATACAATTTTATTTTGGATGAAAAATCTTCTGTAAATGACTATAGAGACTCTTTTTAGCATTAGACCACACTGTCCTTATCCAGGTTTGAATATGTATGCTTTGCTAGACAGAGGCTTCATCTGTTTTCAGTTCAGTAAAGCATTTTGAACCACACCTTCTGGGGAGCTTAGCTGAAAATGATCTGGATCGATGAACTAATTGTAAGAAAATCTATAAACTGGCACAAGCAGGGGTGGTAATGATTAGAAAAAAAAAGTTTCAAGTTGATGGAGTCTGCTGGACTTATAAAGCCAATAATCTTAATATTTTTAATAGTAGTTTTGGCAGAAAAGTAAGGACTGTGGTGACCTAATTTGATGATAAAAACAAATTTTGAAATGTTTTGGCAATCTTAAAAAGCACCTGTTTACTGTAGAGAAAGAGCTGGATACTATTGCAGACTACAGTAATAGAAATTGCATATTGTTTCGTAATTAAAAAGCAAGACTTGATGACTGTAAGAAAGATGTCTGTTTAGCTGAGGAGTAACTGAGGTTTGGAAGATTCAGAATGTTCTAGCTGAACACAGGATGAAATCTATTTGTAATAGATATTTTTTTCAGGACATATTGAAGTATCCATGTAATTTACAGGAGACTAATCAGAGTATTTTTGATGTACACCTCTCATCTGTGTTCAGATGAGTTGAACTGAACTGAAAGCTGAGCTTGGACAAAGAGGAGCCACAGGGTAGTGAATATGAAGCTTTGTCTGATAGTCAGTTTAGCTAAACAAAAGATTACCAACAAGTTTTTCCATGGGGAGAAGGGAAAAATATTTATGCCAATGGAAGATTCTGGCATGGAAACAAATATATAATAAGCTGATCATAAATGCATTTAGATTGGAAATTGAACTATTTGTCAAATGAATGTAGACATGTTTAGTGAAAGGATTATATGACATAGTGACTGTGGAAGCAAACAACTGGATTTTGTGAGTCCAGGAGGTCTTTTCCAGCTGTGTTCTGCTTAGTAGAGCAAATGGTAACAGACAACTGGCATCAGATCTCTTGAGAATGAGAGCAAAATTAAATATATATATATATATATAGATGACAGTGGTTAATCTTATTATTTAGGTTAAATGTTGATCAATATGCAAATAAATCTAATGGGAGATTCTGAAGTCGTGTGCTTGTTTACCAATGGCTTCTATGTACTGTTACAGGAGTAGAGCTTGGAAATGATCTTGGCAGCATCTATAATATTTCATTAGACTATATACTAGAAGAACAGCTTTTCTTTATTACTGGAAAAATAAAAAGAGGGATTATTCACATACCTGAATGACATGTCTGTGTTCACCACAGGAGGTAGATGTTGCTGCTTTTCTCCTGATGGAAAAGCATTAGCCGTTGGTCTCAACGATGGAAGTTTTTTAATAGTTAATGCAGATACCCTGGAGGATCTTGTCTCCTTCCAGCACAGGAAAGATGTTATTTCAGAGATCCGTTTTTCTCCTGGTAAGTGACTTTAAATGGGGATTTTGATGTACAAATTCTTCAAACAAGCTTTATAACCTTTAAAGGAAGTAGAGATCTACAGTACTCTTTTACGTGTAACAAATAAAAGTAAGGACAACTAATGTTAATGTTTTGACAAAAACATTAGTATCATTTAAGGATGAGATTAATGGAATAGGTTCGCTCATAGGAACCTCCTAAATGTAACAGTCAGATTTTAAATCATGAGCATCCAGCAGCCACCCTAGGGACTGAAAAAAGAATTCTACTTTAAGCTGTGTAAATTTGGCTCTACACTTAGGTTACTTTTAGCTAATCAAGGGGCTCGAAACTGATATGTTGGAAAATTGTGGTGCAATTTTCTCCATCCCTAGCCCTTTTTCCTCCCTTAACAATCCCAGTGAAGCCTTTTGTTTTGTTTTGTTTTGTTTTTTCAAACAGTACAGCTCATATTTAGGCACTGAAATTTATGACCTAAACTATTAATACTGTTTCAGTGAAAATATTATTCTGTAGGTAAAATTTGATGGAAATAACAGATACAAGTTCTTATGCAATATTGCCTTCTGGTTACTTCAGCCTTTCCTCTCTTTGAGTGCAAGAAATGTTTAAAATTTCATCCAATAGTTTATTGTTTACAGATGTACCAATGTCATGGTTATATACTTTATACTGAAATTTTGATTGTGATACCAACATTAGTCTCTTGGGAATGATGCATAAGTCAGCAAATTTACTTGAAAGAAATTTGAGGTGAATATAGCTGAATTCCAGAAAGCAGTTGTTTTTAATATTCAGACCAGTTAAGTTTCTTATTTCTCATGTTTCTACTGGTGTGTTTTAGGGGCTGGAAAGTACTTAGCTGTGGCATCCTGTGACAACTTTGTAGATATTTACAATGTAATGAGCAGTAAACGAGTAGGAATCTGCAAGGGAGCTTCCAGTTACATAACGCACATGGACTGGGACATAAGAGGTAAGTAGCATTCATCTGAATTGTAAAAACGTCCTGGAAAGTGGATTATATTACAGACTAAAATGGTAAATTGCATCAACAGCATGAATTTATGTCACTGACAGATTTGATTCTTCAGTTTATGAAGATAAAGCATGTGAATAAATACAAAACCACTATTTTTACTACTATTTAGAAGTTGTGCAACTTGAAGTAATACGGATTATCTCTAAAGATTTTATTTATTTATTACATCTTCTGTATTTATTGTTTGACTTTGCCTCTTGAATAGTGCACTGCAAAATACATATGTAGCTCAGGAATATGTGTTCTTGAATATTGTCCAAAATGACATAAAGACTGTTGTTTCTACTTTATTCCTGGATCTTAATATAGTATTAATTTAAGTACGAATTTCAGTTCCATTTCATACAGAAACATAGCAGTGCAATCATATAGTCTCTTAGTCCCTGCTTCTATTCCACCACATAACCTTTGTAACTGTCCAATTTAAAATTAATTTGGAAAAGTGGTAGAAGTTAGCATCTTTTGAGATTTGTGAAAACAGAAGGAAGACAGGAACATTGCTGAGAATTTCCCTCAAAAAAGAAGTATAAGGACCAGCAGAAGTCAGCTGCTTGGAAACAGCCATTGGCCGGCCAAGCAGCTTGTGTGTTCCTCAAGCCCATGAAGCACATGCATAATAGTCAGCCATTTGTCACAAATGAGCTCTGTGTTATACCCAATTCATTTTGTCTGCCATCTGATGGGATAACCATAAAGTATTGGGTAAAGTGATGTATTAGTGCAGTTTTCAGAGTGGCCATGCATATAAGGGGTGGACTGACTTGGATCTTCAGAAGACCATTCTACTAGTTCCAGTCTTTTATGCATCCAGTTTAGGAACAGAAACAAATAATTGTGTAATGATATTAGATATATATATAAATTATAATATATATAAATGGAATGTTCTAATGAACATTAATGTACAATATGTAATTTATTTTTATAGGGAAGCTCTTGCAAGTTAACACTGGTGCTAAAGAGCAGCTGTTTTTTGAAGCTCCTCGTGGAAAAAAACAGACAATTCCTACTTTGGAGGTGAGGAAATAGAATGTCTTCTTACCTTGTTTGCAACTTGGAATTTTGATGCAGCAGTCTATGACACGTAAGGGAGAATGACGTATAAAACCACAACTGTTCTATTGAAAAAAACTTTTATTGAAGTATTTGCTGTCCGTTGCCCTTTTTCACACAATTAGGTAATGTGATTGGAATGAGAAATTACATAGGGGGTGTTGCATTTGTCACTTCTCTTGGGAAATATACGTGTTTCTGACTTGTGCTCATGTGAAAATCTCACTGGACTTCTGTGTGCTTCTTCTGGTACCTAACCACCTCAGAAAACCTACTGCAGGTTTCTTAGCCCTTAACCTTGCTTTGGAAGATATCATGTCTGTCTTTATGTAACAATGTAGTATAGTATGCATAATATGCATGGACAAGTGTAGTATGCACTATATATTATAGTGCATACAGCTATAATATTTGTTTGTTTTCTCAGACATAGAGCATTATTAGAGGGTAGAGAATGAAAATTAATAATTTTCAAAATAATAGTTTCTATGAGATTGAAAAGCAGCATTGAAAAATGTAACTTGTTTTCTCTAGTCTGAAAGGACAGGTACGTTTTATATGTGTCTAGTGATTGTGGAAGTTAGTAGAAATAAAGTTATGGCTCTCACATGAAATCCTGAAGAAAATTAGCAGTTAATATCAAATTATTATCTTTTAGATGGCATATTTTTCAGTGCAAGTATTTTTTCTTGAAATCAGATATGGAAGGAAACTGCATAGGAAGAAGCATGCTCTGACTCAAACAGGTTGTTTTTTTAGGTAGAAAAGATTGGCTGGGCATCATGGACAAGTGTTCTGGGCTCTTGCTGTGAAGGAATCTGGCCAATAATTGGTGAAGTCACAGATGTAACTGCTTCATGCCTCACTAGTGATAGTAAAGTATTAGCCACAGGAGATGATTTTGGATTTGTGAAGCTATTTCGATACCCTGCTAAAGTAAGTAGTCCTCAGCTGTGCATGTTGAAGAATGGTTAATAAAGCTGCCTTTCCAAACTATTTGTAAACGTGTACAAATTGATCATTAAGAACTAAATAGTACTTTTAAACTTTTGTCCTTATGACTGAAGGAAGGCATTCAATATTACAAATTTGCAGTGCATTAAACTGTAAATTATTACTGAGAATGACCATTCGAGGTCAGACTAAAGAGACAGCTCGCATAGTGTCCTGTCACTGACAGTGGCAAATGTGTAAGGGACAGTATAAGAATTATATAATATAGTATATTATATTATATAGTATATTCCCTGTGCATTTTAGTCTTAATCTGCTAGATTATATTCTCTCCTTGGAAACACGATGCAGTGTTTATTGCTGGATTCTTTTTACAAAACAAATTCTTGCATGCTTGGTGTAGAAACTTGGTTAGACTTAGTAGCTTTTCTATAGAAGAGGAACTCAGTAAATCATGGGATACATACAAATGCAAAATAGATGAAGCATAAACTAAAAAAAGTTAAGACTGTGTTACTGGACAGAGGTGTACTTGCAACTCAGTTTTGTTTTATCAAGAAGATTGGTTAATTTTTGATCAGTGCCCTTTCTTCTCCCCTAGGGAAAGTTTGGAAAATTTAAGAGATATGTTGCTCACAGTACCCATGTAACAAATGTTCGTTGGACCTATGATGACAGTTTGTTGGTCACTGTTGGAGGAGCAGACACCTCTTTAATGCTGTGGACTTATGAGATGGAAGGACATCGGGATACCAGGCAATGTGACAGTGAAGAGTCTGATCTAGATTCTGAAGAAGATGGAGGTCAGTAATAATTGATAAAATTGGCTGGATTACGCTGTTTCAAGAAAACTGTTTATTACTTATATAAAACTTGATTAATTAGCAATTTTATGTAATTACTGTAATCTTAAATAGTGAAGACACTGTAAATACACTAAGTAAAACTTCTCTTTGAGGAAAAGACTGATAAGCTGTTGTGAAGAAAATGATAATGAACTATTTGATTTCCTCTTTTGAGACAGAGTTCATAAAAAGTCTCTTGACATCCTTAAAATGAAAAATGTTTTTATTGTAGTTAACTTTAAAAAAATCTACATAGAAAAGTAAATTTATAGCAGTTTAGATTTGGACACTATTTGATAGAGCCTCATGAATGGATCCTCAAGTAGAGGACAGCCTGGTGCTAAATCTTCCAGAATTTAAGAGCAGGTGTCATGTAGCAAGATGCTTTGGCGTGACCCTGAGTTAATGGCAAGCAAGCAGAAACAGAGTAGCTTTGAATGTCCCTTGAATCTTTGTTAATAATTCTTTCCCCATGTATGTTTTAGGGAGTTTTATTTCTTAGAAAGTTCTAATTACGAATATTCATGATTCCCAGCTACTTTCTCTTGTTTGTGCATTTGTTATTGATATATCATAGTTGTTCTTGTAGTCCAGTACTTCACTGAAAGCTGCACAAATTATGATTCCTTTTTTTGTATCTTATCTTGTTTTGATACTACTTGCTTTGATTTTTTGTTTTAGGTTATGACAGCGATGTGACAAGGGAAAATGAAATTAATTATACCATCAAAGCCTTATCAACAAACATTAGACCAATGTTTGGAATTAAGCCTCATCTGCAACAAAAGGAGCCAACCTTAGATGAAAGGTAACTGCTAAATTACAGTTCTAGCCAAGAAAGCAATCCGAAAAGATGATTAACAGTAAAATATAATTATATTGATGTGCATATACATCTAAAAATGATATATAAAAAGAGTGGAAATATTTTATAGGAAAAAAACGCTTATCAGTTGTCATGATTAAGGACTAGGCTGTACCTCTTATTCAGAGAGAACAAGAGACTCCAAATGATGTATGTATTTTACTATGTTCGGGGAGTTTCTTGAGATATTTGCTGCTCTTTAATAATCTACTTCTTTTGAAACTTTTTACGCACCAACAAATAGCTAGTGGTGTCACTGTAGATATGAACCCACACAACTGCATATTGTAAGACAGCTTACAATTGTTTTTTTCTAACAAACTGATTTGACAAATTTGTCTAATTGCTCTGTGCATGGTTTCTGTCTCCAGATAACTTCTTCCCTTTTAAAATTCTGCCCACAGTGGTTCTGCAGTTTCTATTCATGAGCCTTCAAAAATGAAGTTGATTTCTTTGCATGATTGGGAGTTAGTTGTATTTCCTGGTTCACTGGCATATGCTTTAGAAGAGAGGAGATGTTGGGGAACAGAGTAGAATTAGACCAGCAGATAAAGTAGATGTGAAATAAAGTGATTAAGGAACACTAGTACTAAAGAGAGAAGTGAGGAAAACACAACACAGTTTAACTAGGAGGAAGGGTATAAAGAAGTAGCAGATCAGAAACTTATTGCAAGAATGTGAAGTTAGTGTGTGCCTACTTTCCTCAGTGAAGCTGGAAGATCTGTGGTGCCCTCATTGAGTCTGTTGTCTGTGGGGATTTTAGTGTCATCTTTTCCCTGCAGTATGGAAAGAATGCATGCATACACGTATAAAGCTGTGTTTCCCAGTCTTGTGTTTAAAGTGAAAATTGTCTTTCTGTTGATTAATTGGACACATTTGGTATGGAAATTCTTTGATTCTATGAAATACAAAAGAAAAAATGGGCATGGTATAAATATTTTGGATTTATATATATACTCTTTCCTTTGGAAGCTGTGATCAGTTTTTTTTTATTTTTTTATTTTATTTTATTTTTTTTTTAAGGAAACTCTTGTATTTCATTCAACAAATTTCTTGAAACTGATGGAGTTGTGGTTTTCATTTTCAAATAGAATATTAAAGAAAATTAATTCTGTAGTAAGGTAATTAGGCTCCAATTCAAATTGTGTCAAAGTTGATGAAAGGATTCAATTGCCTTCTGTGTTCAAAAGTTTTGGGTCCTAAAACTTCAAATGGAGGGAATGAGAACTTTCTGTGAAGAACAGAAACACAGTGTGTTAACTGCATGCATTTTAACTTAGGAAGTTAACATTGTTTAAGATTGGTAAATCTTTTAGTAGGTCTATTTTCATAAATGCTAATTTTTATTTTACTTTATTTCCTTTCCCTTTTGCTTCCTATGAAGGCAGGGGGTAGTGAGGTAAGTTCATTTACACAAAGTGCAGGATCAAACACATTTTAATAACTATATTTTTCCAAGTTACTTATACTTTGAAACAGAAATACTTATACTTTGAAACAGAAATGAAAGCTTTCACACTTTTTCTATTAAATAGAAAGAGAGCCCAGTCTGAGTAGGTAAGATAGAATAATTGGGAGGAGGTCATCAAATCTCTAAATAGCACTATTTAGGTCCTAGTATTCTTAGAAACACAGGTATATGCCACTGTAGCATGTGCTTCTGAGAATGTCTTTCAAGTACTTCTTAGAAAGTATCTGAATTTTTTTTTCTTACTGTTGAGTGTAGGAAAAGTTTAATTCTCTGTGGGGGTAAGGGTAAATGCTACCAGGTAATTGATCTCTAATACCAGAAGTGTAGTTAGTAGTTAGGATTGTTGCACCTAGTTTTGAGATTTCTGATAGCTGAAGTGAATTCATAAACTCTGGTGAATAGTGAAGTTCCCTCTGTATAGAAAGAAGACTGCAGGAAGGAGTGCTATGACTGATTTTTAGTATCCAGGGTATTAAATTAGTTAAGTCAAACAATAGAATGCTAAAGGAAGATGCATACCTGAAATCTCCCCAGTCTCCTGCTTCTTACAAAAGCACATCTGTGTGGCCAGGTCCTGTACTTCAGGACCATAGCCTGAATTCTGAGTCATAAATGATACCACAGGCTACCAAAAATTGATTCAGTAGAATTAGTTTGATTTTTAAGAGAAGTTAAAGTGATCTCACCATCTCACCTTTTATGTAATGTCCTAGTTGTAAGTAGTGGTATGGCATATAAAAATCAGATTTTTAGGCCATTTAGTGTATCCAAAATACAAAAACACGTCATCAGGTGGGCAAAACCAATGTCAATTCCTTTTTCTTTAGTAATGATATATCATTCCCTCGTGAAATAGAATTATCATAATATATCACTGACATGGGAATACTTGTTTTAACTTTTATCAAATGCACAGAATTGTGTGGGCTTTGAGGCAGCAATTATATATGTCTGTAATTCGAATTATTTATATTTGCTGAATGAATATTAGAAGATGCATTTTTATGTGGAAAGATGCTTAGTGTATGTATAAAGTTATGTAATAGCCTTATGGATATTCAACATCACAAAATAAGTCAGAAAACCATCTCTGTCCTTTACTTAACGTTCCGTTCTAGTATGTTTTTATGCTGATTAAATTGCTCAGAAGAAAAATCCATCATGGATGGTTAATTCTGAAAACACTTCTGGCTCAGCTGCTCCCTGAACTGCAAACCTCTGGAGCTTGGGAAATTAATCTGGAGGATAACACTGCATTCTTAGCATGCTCTCATACTCCCTGAAGTGTTCACTATTTGTCACTGTTAATGGGAGGATACTATGATTAATATACCTTATATAGGAACAGCTGTGCCAACAGAGAATTCCAGTTTAATTTTTCAAAACAAATTTACTGTACTACAGATTGGCAAGCAACTAAAACCTTTGAAAGCATTTCTCTCTCATAGTTATTCCTATCATGTATTCTTAATAGGTGTTATTACTCAGTACATGGGCTAAGATCTCTTGTATGGGAAGATCCCTGTGTATTATACATCTGCTGAAATTTCTTTAGATGCTCTGCATCTACTCCCACGTGCAATTCAAAACCAGGCTTTGTGGCAAAATTACTTCCAATTTTTATTTTTTGTCTTCAGGTCTTTTTTTGTATATGAAGAATGCGTGCAAAAATGGGTAGTGGTCAATAGCTGGCTGAATATGAGCCAGCAGTGTGCTCAGGTGGCCAAGAAGGCCAATAGCATCCTGGATTGTATTGGAAATTCCCAGCAGGACTAGGGAAGTGATAGTTCCTCTGTACTCAGCTCTGGTGAGGCCACACCTCAAATACTGTGTTCAGTTTTGGGCCCCTCACTATAGGAAGGACATCTTTTGGGGTCTATTTCTGCTTTCTTTTTCTGTTTACAGTAGGAACTATTACTAGAATTATATTCTTATGCCAGTACCTGTTCATAATTCCAATTTAAATAAATTGGAGTTATCTGTACTCATAATAGATCTACACTGCCTATGAATTTATAATTCCCATGTTTAGAAAGAAGTAAACAAATTTGAAGGTTAATAATAATAATTCTTTCTATGAATAATTCACTGACACTTAGCTTTCACACAGGCTTGTATAACTAATCCTTTTCTCTTTCTTACCTGCCGCTGAAAAGAGGTTCCAGGTAATGCTCTTATTTTGCTCTCTGCTCCATATTTTACTGTCATCTTTTCATTTTCCTTGAAAAGCCATCTGTCATGTTGGGCACTATACCGTGTACCTATTACTCTTCAGAATATTACTGTGCTACTTACAAACTGTGTATTTATGTGTTATAGTTCTGTTCAATATATTAAGCTAGGTATTTCTTTACCTACCAATATAAAATTAACTACAGGGACCATTAAATATGTCTAAGTTTTACAAATAATAATTTGTAATACTATTTAGCACAGTATAAATTAGCACTCGGTCCAGTTCGTAGCTGATGGCTTCCCACCTCAAGTGTGGATGGTTTTACACTTGTTTCAACAGGTTCACCTGACATGTCAAGGTGTATGTGTCACTTAAGTGTTGAAGTATTAAATTACCTGCATGTGCACTACTGTATACAAAATGCAACTTCCTACTCACGGGGCACGTGGAAATCATGACGACTAATCATTGTTAGGGACCTTATTTTAAAACTACCAGGTTTCATTATTTTCTAATGGAAATCAGATGTCTAAAGTTTCAAAAGTGACTTTGAAAATATTACCAAGAGTAAATGCAAAAGCTCCTTGCTTTTTAAATTCATTCTCTACTTCATACTTGTTGGCACCTTTTGGGGAGGACAGTGAAAGTCACTGTATGCTGAAGACTAGTGCAAAATCAATTGTTAAGTTCTATGCAAGCTGCCCAATGTACAAAGTGTGTCTCTGGTGACCCTCACAAGAAGGGGCTTTTCATTTGTACTAGCAACTGCAATTTGCTTTAGGAAATCATGCTCACAGTAACATTAACTTTCAAGACAGGAATACATTTTGTAATTGACATTATCATGAGTTGTCACAGAACTCAAAGAACCAGTGGTAGTTTGTTAACCTCAGAAAAGGAAAATTCAGATGACCATCCTTTGTTCAGTTAATGACGTTAGAAACTTGATATCAATAATGAATGCAGGCAGTGAAGTGCAATATCACCATACAAGTTAAGTGGGTAGCAATATTGATAATATTGAAATTGTTTCAAAAAGCATGAAAAACGGATTTTTTCTTGTTCATAAGCTACTTCAAATTGCTTCTATTATTCTTTTTTTTCATGGTCTCCTAACAAGAAATAATGTATAAATACTGATTCTATTGTCATGTTGAAAGTGAAGTGCCATTACTGAGGTATTTGTTTCCCTTGTGATAGATGGCTAGACCCCTTCTTCCACATGTTCAAACTGACCCCATTCATGAGTGCCTTCACCCCCAAAATGTTATTCGTGTTCTCCCAACCATCTTTTGCACGTATTCTTGAGCATGCAGCCAATCTTGTACTTGCAAATATATGACCACCGTGTGCTGTATTAGTCATGTTTCTGCATATAACTAGCAGGTTAAAAATACCTTCATCTTTTGAAACTTTAGAAAAGCACTTGGAAAATATATTCTGGTGTTCTTCAACATTCCTGCTTTTAAATGCCCAAGTTGGCACCCTGAAACTTAATTGGAGAAAAAATACATATGTGTTTGTAGTTAGCATTCTAGTTCCACTGCTCTGAATCACTATAGTTAGTGTTTTGTAGATAGGTACTTATCTCACATCTAAAAAATTATATATGTAACTGAGTGTAAATTGTCAAGTCCTCTTAGCAACTTTATTTATTTCATTCTTCTGTATGATAATGTGTCAACGCTAATGATTGGCTAAGGATAGGTATCAACCTGTATGTGTGTCTGTCCATCTGTACAGACTTTAAGTACAGATGTTCTTTACAAGCAGTTGCATAACACAAGGATGATTTCCTTCTCCCATTCCATCAAAAGGAATTAGCAGACAGCAATGTTAGAAAAAGGCCATGTTCTAGATCCATGCAGGAGAGAAATCTTCACTTTTGTTACTGGAACTTTTGGTTCCAGTAACATAAACTCGTGCCTGAATCATGTATTTTCAGTTTCTACTGCTTTATTGGAGGGTGGGGGGGAAATTTGTAACACTTTTTCTTACTCTTATGCTTTTCTACTGTATTTTATTTTTCTGCTTTTTCACTTTCCCCTGTCTTGCAGGGTCATAAATGAAGGGAAAAGGAAATTAAAAAGAGGGGAAAAAAAGGATGGGAAGTAAGTGAGGCTTGAGTGCTCTTTGTCAAACGTTAGGGTGATGAGTTGAAGGTCTCCTTATGCTTTTTTTTTTATGAATTCCTAGAACAACAGTAATAGTAATAAGACTGTCTTGCTGGGTTGCCAATCATCAGTCAAAAACATAGAATATTTGGGGGTGTGCTAGAGTGAGCAGGAAATGGATTGGTCAGTTTTGCTCCATCTTCCTTTTCCCCATCTGTGAAACTGCACTGACCTCCAATGATAGAGGTTACACACAGCCTTCGCATGGAGCGTGCCTGCTCAGCAGCAGTCTCATCACTCAGGTTTACTGCAGTGCTGTCTGATGACATATGGTCATCAACTTCCCTGTTACTATTAGGCTTGGTTTATTTTGTTTTTTTTGGGGGGGAAAACCCGTTGAACCTACTTTTCATTTTCTTTATTTCAAAAGCACTTCATTACAGGGATTTCCTCTGCTGTTCTAGCTGCATCCTTTCCATTTCCTTGAATCTCTCCAGACCTGTGAAGTCCTTTCTTAGTCTGATATTTATATTCCTTTGCAAGAGTAGTCAAATAGCACTGACCTCTGACAAATGAAGGATGTGCATAGTTCCTCCTAAAAAAATAGTGTTTCTGTGAATTAGTGTTTTTTCTTTTTGGTAGGTCTAAACAGAGATGGGAATAAAACTGTTTTTATAGCTAGATGGTTAGGAATTGTCCTAAGAGAATAGGACTCAGTTCTCTAGAATTTGAACTTCTTGCTTCAGATCTTTTTTTTTTTTTTTTTTTTTTTTTGATGGTAAGGCTGTCTCTTGTCTTTGATCTGAAATCTTAATTTGCTTTCTTGCTACTAAATTTTTAATAATTTTAAAAGTGATTTTAGTTAATGATATGCTTCTTTTAGTCTGCTGTTCAAGGTAATAAGAGAAATTTCTGCAAGATGACTTAGATCTAGAATCTGACATTCTTGTTCCATGTACTGCCTGAAATGTAATCTAAAGGAAGCTGCATCTAAAGATTTCCTTGCTGTCTGACAAGTATTAGAAATTATGCTTCTCTCTCAGCTATGAAGACTTTCTGGAACTGCAAGAGTAGTGTATCTTTTTCTACTTTCCTTTCTTCAGTACTGTTTGGATTTTTGCCCAAACATTTGTGCTGGTGTTTTTGTGGGCTTGGATATTTATACTTCACAGTGGAATAAGGTGGCAGTATGATTTTCTTTAGTCCTTGATATGTCTTTGACAGCTGGATTTGTCTTTTGCTAGAAACCTTTTTGATTAGATATACTTCAGTAAGTAATCATTAGGTATACTTCATTAAATAGAATTCCTAGCTGTAAAATAACAAGATAAATATAATAATGGGTACGTGCAATTCATTTAACTTTTTAACTCTGTGCATTTTTAAATACTTTTGATATCCAGAGAACTATTTATTATTTTTCCGTTTGGCTTCAATGATTGTAGACACTAGGGTTTGTTCAGTGTTAAGCAGTACTTCTTACATACATCCGTTTTAAAAAAAAAAAAAATAGTTACTTGATAATATTCTGGGATATATATATATTCTATATTAAACACAGTGACATTTCCAAACATATATATTAAAAAAAAAAAAAAAAAAAAAGAGGAGTTTTTTATGAAAGAAAGGGGAACTTTAATGCAAATTTACCTCTTTTAAAGAAGAGGTTTAATGAAGCTGTTAGATTTAGTTAGCTTTTTAATTGGACCTAAAATTTAATTTTAATTAGTTCCTCTTTTTTTCCCTCTCTCTATCTTCATTTACTTGAATGAATAAGGGCAAATTTTTATTTTCTGTATCACTGAAGTGCTTTCGGAGAACCCATTCTCCATAAAGAATGTGTCCTTGAATTTTTGTTCATGCACTTCAGTGGTTTTATTTAATTGGATAGTTACTGGATTTCATTAGTGCACAGCAATAAGAGGGCTTCCATGTGGCACTAGGAGATCTGTATTGTGTGGGATATCTTGATCAGAGTATTTGCAAGTGAAATTGCTCATCTACTGTGATATGATCAAATATTTTTCCTGATGACCTATTTCTGTATTTGCTTAATATGATAGACATTATGACCTGTTGAGAATGCTTTCTATAGATGATTTAGAAACTTATAAATAAAAATGTAGTTTCTTTATTTAAAAAAATAAAAAGTGAGAATTTTGATCACACATAGTGGTAATACTGTTGTACTATGACAGACTTGAAGAAAGGATCCTAGGAGTGGTGGTAAGACAGAACAGGAGAAAGAATCTGAGAAATAGCTGGGAAGGCTGGGAATTTCACATCAAGTAAAATGAAAAGAGATGTTCAAGAGCCAGTAATGATTCAAGAGTGTTCGTGAAAATTGTACGTTGAGATTACTGACAGAAATCGGATATGTTCCTTAGTTTTTGCACTGGCCAACAATCTTATGTAGATGTAGCCCAGTACATGAGTAGTTTTGCTTTTTTTTCCCTCATCCCTGAAAGTTGAGAGAATGGAAGCAGGTTGATGTGATCTTTTTGGATTTCAGCAAGGCTTTCAATACTGTTCCTCGCAGTATATCCTTCTGGACAAAATGTCCAGCATATAGCTAGATAAATGCATATTGCAGTGGGTGAACGGTTGCATATTGCAGTGGGCTGATGGTTCAGGCTCAAAGGGTTATAGTAAATGGGTTACGTCAGGGTGGTGGCCATGTAGTGGGTTTCTGCAGGGCTCCATTTTAAGTTCAGTTCTCTTTAATATTTTCGTAAATGACTTGGATGTAGGACCTAAAGGTCTACTGAGTTATTTTGCAGACAATACTAAGTTGAGATGAGTTGTTGATGCCCTTGAGTGCCCTCTCTAGGCCTTGCAGAGAGATCTTGACACATTAGAGGTTTGGACAATCACCAACAATGTGAAGTTTAACAAGAAAAAGTGCTGGATTCTGCACCTGGGACGGGGTGATGTGTAGACTAGGGGAGGAGAGGATGGAGAGCAGCCCCACAGAAGGGGATCTGGGTTTGTGGTGGACAGAAATTGAATGTGAGTCAACAGTGTGCCCTGGCAGCCAAAAGGGCCAACCGTATCTTGGGGTACATCAAGCACGGCATGGCTAGCTGGTCAAGGGAAGGGATTGTCCTGCTCTGCTCTGCGCTGGTGCGGCCTCACCTCGAATACTGCATGCGGGTTTTGAAAGAAGCATATAAAAAACTATTAGATAGTGTCCAAAGGAGGGCTACAAAGATGGTGAAGGGTCTGGAGGGCAAGACATATGAGTAGAGACTGAGTTCCCTTGGTTTGTTCAGCCCCATTGATCTCTGTATAAGAATATTGTGAATATGATTCATGTATATAAATTCCCTCTAACTGGCATCTTCAGAGAGGAAAAACAGATCTTTAACCAAGGATCTCTGAGAATGAAGTCTGTGCTTACATTCTCACGAAACATATTTAAAGCAGAAGAGAAAGAATGAATATAATTGTCACCTCTTAGTATCTGTTTCCAAGTGAGGAGACCTTTTGTACATGTCCACACTGGACTTGTTTTCATACCTGTGTTCTTATAGTCTAGCTTTAGCCTTGACTGCAAGTTTATCTTACAAGTCTGTTCTCTAAGAATAAGAATTTTGGAGTAGCAAAATAAAAAAAATAAAAAAATGTTAGCCTATCCTTCTATTTGAAATTATACAAGTATTTCTCTATGAATCTCTTCAATTAGTGTTCTGTTTGCTATTCTTAATAAAATTTGTACATATTTATAAATATGAAATACAAAATTAAATATGAAACATGAGCTTTAGTTATTTTCTTTCATGACCTGAATTTTCAGTCTTTTTATCTTTAATTATTTCATCCTTTTAAACTGATTTTTATGTGTTTCATACACCTTATATTTCTTCCCTGTGAAAAGATGCCTTGTGTTAACTATCCAATGTAAAATATTTATTTTTACATCTGGATTTGTTTTCTAATGTTAAGATTTTACATTTTATAGAATCTGGATTTATGTTGCTGAATTAAATATTTCAAGGACCTATTTCTGGCTATGTCTTACACAGACAGTTTTATTAAACTCAATCATGTTTGGGTGATCGGGCAATCAGACTTTTTTTAGCAGACAGAAATTTGTAAACATGTGGTTTTCTTTTGTACGTTTTTTCATGAGTATTTATAGGCTTTCAAGTATAGAGGAAGTAACTGAAGTATCTCAGAGCACAATTTATATTTGCGATATAATTTGCATTATAATACATACAGATGTTTTTTATTTGTCATATGAGATAAACCTGTGAATTGTATTCAAATTGGACAAGGAAAGTGGAAGAATTCAATAAAGCTCAGAAAATGAGAAGAATATAATAAGGCTCAGAAAATGAGCTTTATGTGAATAACTGAAATAACTGTAGTTCAAAACATAGTGTATAAGCAAATCATCATCTATTGTTCTTAGAAATAGCATGGTGCTTAATTGCATCAAAGTCATCGCTTGAACAAAGATCTAATTAAAAGGTAAATTACTTCACACTAAAAGGGAATATGAAAGAGAGCTGATGTGTTGATTTATGTATATTAGTTTGTATCACTACCTCCTTGATTAAGTCATCTGGATTTCACTGCATCTATGTATAGATTTTAATTTTAAATGAATTATTCCTTTTAAGTGTTTTTCTTACAGTTTTTTTTTTCCCATGGCCACATATGTTGTATATGTAGAATCAATTTGCTCCTGCAGATTACTAGGAATAATTGCCTAATTTTGATCAATAAAATTTGTTTCTATGTTTCTTTCTATGTAAACTGTTGAACATATCTGAAAAATGCTACAGGGATTTATCAGGCATATCTATTTGAGATTTCTTAAATCTGGAGTATTCAGAACAGTGGAACATAAGTTATGGCTAATAATCATGCATTTGGTTGATAATGCTTTGTTTCCAAACAAATGTTCTTCAATAACTTGCTTCTACTGATGTAAGAATGAATGGATAGGTGTACCTGGAATTCTTTACCAAGTGTTACAACAGGAAAATGTAGAGTCTACTGGAGCATTGTGGGAAGCAGGTATGATCTCAAGTATTTAGAGTAATCAGGTACAGAAAAGAAAGAAATACCTTAAGAATACAGCATTAAAAACTAAGAACATTAGATCAATTGTAATTCATTGAAAAACAAGCTTTTTCATTAACCTCGTGGATTGTTGGAAGATTTGTCAAAAAACTTAGTATATTTAACATTTCTGAAATCAAAGGGTTTTGTTTTGTTGTTTGTTTATTTTTCCCTTGACAAAGGCATTTCTTTTAAAGATAGATGCAAATATCAGTTAAGCAGGCTGGTGCTAGGAGTTTTTCTTGTACAGTAGCAGGTTAGAAGGTACTGTGTTAGTATGGAATGGGTGACGGACAGCCTTCTCTTATTCACAGTTCTTTATTTCAGACCACCAGTTAGTAGGGCATTGCCACAGCCTGAGAAACTTCAGACAAATAATGTTGGGAAAAAAAAGAGACCTATAGAGGTAAGAAAAGGCACACTGATCTCTCCTCCCTCTCCTTTTAATTTTTTTTTTTTGACAGAAATTAACACGTTTGTGGACATGCTAAATGATTGTTTCATTTAAAATTTATTGAAGATGGAAATAGTAAATAAAAAAGTGGGAGAGGATTTTTTTTCATTTTGGTAAATCCTAAAAATAATATTTCATCTCCCACAAACTAAATGGAGCATGGCTTCATTCTTATTAAGAATAAAGCCCTTCAAATGCAATATGTAGAAAACAGTATGTCTTGTTCAGATAACCGTTTATTCTTAGTGGGTGTATTGTCACTAATAAAAAATCTCTTATTTAAAAATTATTGAAGTTTCTTTAAAAATTTTTAAATTCATTATTAACAGTTATGTTTAAATAGTTATATATATATGCACATGTATATATATTCATAATGTTTTTGGCTCCTAGTAAATTCAAGTAAATGTACTCACTTGTGATTAATCTGAAGTGGAAATTTCACCTCACCTTGAAAAATGCAGTTCTTTATATAAACTAAAATATTTTTTATGACTTAACAAAATGCTTCTTTTAGGATAAAAAAATGATCTTTTGTCACCAATATTCCAGACTTTTTAAGTGGTAATTCAACATTCCTAATTGCCAAGTGGAATTAGATTGTGGGCCAGGGTTTCTAAGCTGACAATATAGGCAAGATCTCAGTTTCTGTTGGTTTGAGACATCATTAAACTCCTCTTTCATGAGGACATATTTGAAAAATAAAATCCTGGAAAAGACCACAAAATTCATAATTCCCTTAAGTTTTTCATTATCTAATAGATTTAAATATCTTTCTTAGGACCTAATTTTGGAGCTAGTATTTGGGTACCGAGGCAAGGACTGCAGAAACAACGTGCACTATTTGAACGATGGTGCCGATGTAATATATCATACTGCATCTATTGGGATCTTGTATAACGTGGCAACAGGTAAGAGAAAACCTACTTGAGGAAAATGTTTCTTATCATATATGGAGTAACAGTTTATGAAGTTACTGGTATGCTTTAAATCTAATAAAATTAGATGGGAAAAGTAATAGTTTTATTTGCTGTTGCTGAAGATGCAGTCTGTGGAGATAATTCCTAATATCTGCATAAGCAAGCTCTATATATTTAAGTCTTTCTGCTAACTGAATTTTGAAGGAAGTAAAGATTTGATTATTTTGGCAATAGCTTTCTGGAACTTGCCTGCTAAAATGAAATGTAAATGTAAAACTTTGTTTAGGGAACAGTTCAGAGTTATTGAGTACTATGTGTTAAAATCAAGATAAAAAAAAAAATAGGGATTTCAGTTTGCTGGTTTTAAGCTCCAAACTGTAACACCACCATAATATTTTTCTCTAACAAATATTATAAAGTTTATATACATGTCTTACAAGTTTATAAGCGTGTCTGTGTATGTTTTAATTAAAGTTGGATTTTTATGTTTTTTATCTTAGGTTCTCAGTCTTTTTACCAAGAACACAATGATGATATTTTGTGCCTCACTGTAAATCAGCACCCCAAGTTTACCAACATAGTGGCAACTGGCCAAGTAGGTATGTTTGTATTTTTGTAAAAAGACATTAACATAAGAGCATGCAATTAGGGCCTTGTGAGTTCATGGTAAATCACAAAAGTATTTGATTATGCTATCTCCGTTTGTATGAGTGTTACTCAGTTACCTGTCCTCTTTATATGTTTATATGAATGTAATTTAATGAAGTTTAAAAACAAACAAAAACAACAACAAAAACATTCAGGTATGAAAGAAAGCTTATCTTTTGTTTGCATAGTTATGAAAAATTATTTTTAAAGAAATTTTAAGCCCCATGAAATTAGTCTGTGTTGATTTAACTAACAGCTTGTGTTAGGCCTTCCAAAGAGACTTAACTAAGCTAGTTGGTTTTTTTTTTTTTTTTTTAGAATCAGAATACTTTAAATAGTTGTCACTTGATGTAGTTCTGTCTCATCAGGCAGGTTTAAAATCCTACTTAGTGTTTTGTTAATATGTAGCTGTAAGATTCTAGACAGAACCCAAACCCTAAGGGTGTTTTCCTACAGATAAATATAGATTTCTGGGGAAAAAAACAGATGTTTCATAGGAACATTACAATTGAACTATGAACTCACCAAATTAATAATAATAAAAAACACCACTGTGTATCTGCATAGCTTGAGTACTACTGTTTCTAAATTTCTCAGATGAACGTAATTTTTTTTATAGTCCTACAACCCAACAGCAGTTTTCATACTTCCAGTTGTTTCTTAGCAGATTGAAGCATACATTGTTTTCCTTAGTGCATAGAACACAAAGAAAATCATTGTTTGTTTTAGCCAGAATAACTTTTTTGTAGATTTTTTTTTCAGTATTTCATCTAAATATGGTCAGAGTTTATTACCTACTTTCCTGTTTCTTTTGGATTTTTAAGTGCATGTTTCATTAAAACTGACTTATCAATAGTAGTAACTACTTAGCTAGACTAGCTGAATTTCTTTGTGAGTTTCCTGCCTCACATCAATTTAAAGAAATAGAAATAATTTAAACAGAAAAAATTATCTGCAGATTTTTACCTATGGTTTCATTGCAAAGAATATTTGCAGGAATACATGCCTTTTATTGTTATAGGAAATTATTTGCTTTTGCAGCATATTTCTTAGTCTGGATTAATTTCTTAATAAGACAGAATATATGGGAAGAATGTACTCATAATGTAGAAATCTGTCCTTTGCATGGATCGTTTTCTTCAGTGTTCAGTTTACTCATGAAGAAACACAGGACCCTTAATTCTTTTTAATTTCATAATCATTTCTACAGCAACTAGCAGTAGAACAATTTAAATTCTTTTGTAATGTGGATTAAGGGATACAAATCAGGAGCAGATGACACTTAAAAATTGAACTGCAAAACACTTTATAAGGAAAGAATTACATCTAAAAACCGAACTGGAATCAAAATATCTTTGAACAACATTTGGTTGTTAGATTCCAAACAGACATTAACAAGCAAATACTTCGTAAAGAACATACTAAACTGATTCTATTTGTCCTACTAATATGACTTGCACAAATGCATCTTCATTACCATAACTCAAATTTTCAAAAGATTTACAGAAATATTAGCTTCAAGTATTTTTTTAAACTACAATGCTCTTTCATAGAGTCTCAGTAATATTTCCCAATAGCTGAAACTATAATCCTGATTTCTTATCACTCCTGTAGAGGATCATTGAGTGTATTTGCTACTTTCCAGAATCAGATTCAAACATTATTTCTCAGGAGAATAACAAATGGCATTTTTTCTACTTAATTTGTTAAGACATCAGTAACATGTTAATTTTTTTTTTATTGTTTAGAGTTGGGCAGAGAGACCTAACATACACCAAAATGAAAGTTTTATGTTGTAACTCAAAATGGAAATCAGAATATATTAATTATAGTAATTCATAGTTCTGATGCGATCACCATTTTTCAGTAATTGATCATATTTAGCACTAAATGCAGTATTGGTGCCGCTGCAATGCAAGGAGATGACATCAAGGTGTGTGTTAAGAAATTACACTAAATGTGGCATATATTTTCTTTAGCATTTATATTATTTCTGGTCTAATTATTTTTCTGCTGCTTTTCCATTACAGGAGACTCAGCAGATATGTCAGGTAAGGGAAATAAAATTTTAACATCTTCAGGTGAAGTTAGCCTATCTAGTAGCCATCACGACTTTATAGAACAATAAGTGATATGAATTCATTTTTAGTATATTCAAACCTGGGATCAGTCCTATTACTTTTAGCACTGAATATAAACCACAATAGCTCAGCAAATCTTAAACATAGAAGCAATTAAAATGTTAAAATACACTTAAAAACTCTTCTGTTGTAACATACTCCCTTGCTGCCCAGTCACTAGTGAGTTCTAATACATACTATGACTGTAGTATTGCTCTGTATGCTTGCAGGTTTTATAGATGTATTGGGGCTGACAATTAACAATTGTTTTAGATACTTAATTGAAAATAGTTTTTAAATATGCATTTTCAAAGTATATTCCATTGAGGAGGCCTAGGTGACTGAGTGAATAAAGCACTTCCACATTTATGTATGATTGTCATGCAGTTATTACCACCGATCTAAAATGCTTGTTGTGGTGTCAGTTTAATTTTTTATGTATCATTTTGGGTCTTTGACAGTTTGACAGTCTTGATTGAGCTATTTTTATTAATATGTCTTTTTTCAACTAATCTAAAAATTTCATCACCATCATGTGTGACTGAGTTCATTGTTGGGCAGCCATAATTGTCTTGTGACACATCTCCAGAGATGCATAAATGCGTGTTCATGTATACCGAGAAAATATAACGATCTTCATATGCATCAAAAGATTGTTCTGTGAAGAACAGATGTATAATGGCATTTTGATGTGTGTTGACTTCTTTCAAATATGCCAAATTGTGCTTGCTATAAGGATGGGAGGAAGAATATAGGTACCCCTTCCCGCACCAACTATGTAAAAGAATCAGTGATTATATGGTTGTTTATTTATATATTAAAAAAAATCACTATTGCTGTATATAATGCCTGGAGACTTTCCCTGTTTCACTTGCCCTTTTCTGATTGCAACTTTAGTTTTAGCCTTTGTGCATTACTAAATTCTGTTGTCACTTCCTGAAATCAGCACTTTTTATTTTTTCGTCTTTGTGGAACCATTAGTCTGGAATCCAAGCTGCTGCCTGCCTTCATTATAAAGATGCAGATAGTTTCACTTTAAATTTATTGATGGATATTTGGCACCCCTTTTACCAATAGCTCTTACTTTTTTAGTTACCATTTTCTGTTTTCTGCAGTGATGCACAGGTTCTTGAAACAGTGATATTGGTCATAGGCTGGAATGGGAAATTAAATTTCATAATGACTTGGTATAGATTTGCTTCATCTTACTGAAGATATTTTTTGTGATGTGAGCCCATGGTAGCTTTATTTCACTTCTCCCAATGGGAAAATGTCTTAGAAAATCTCTCTTTGGAGAGATGTTCAGCAGCTTTGGTATTCCACCAGCAGGACACAAGGTCAAGACAGAGACTTTCAGAAGAGCACAGTCAAGCAGGAGGACTCAAGAATCAGTGCTCTCTGTCCTTTAAGTCTTAATCTGAAAAATTTGCTCAGTTATTATTCCTTAGTTATACCTAGATGAAGGTTTCTGTCTGTCACCCAAGAGAAAATGTTCAGTTGAGGTTATATGGGAGGTACACAGTCCAGGGGCCACACAGCATTTTACCAAAGAGAAGAACAAACAGTTCAAAGCTCTCCATTCCCTCAATGTTCTGTGAGAACAGCAGGGAGTTTGTCGAAAGTTTTGAGGCGTACCACTAATTGACAACCCTTTCTGTTTTAATGGCATATATATACTATGCTGTGGTACCTCTCAAATAGCAATGATCAAGAAATGTTAGTGCCATGTGAGAAAATTGTGGGGAACAGAAGAAATTAAGAGATCATTCTGAAAACTGTTTAGCAACAGTTGTGGAATTATGCTTGAAAATTTAGTTTCATGTGGCTAAAATTTTATCTAAGTCCCTGTGCGTACTGTTTCCCATTGTATGGGTCCTTTTGAAGGGTTAGATTTAGCTAATTAGAAATAAAGCATGCAGCTGAAATGGATTTTAATTTATGTGAATCTGGGTCTAAGACTGCAACCGGTAACCTCCTGACTCGGCAGTGAGATTTACTTGAGGTTAGAGGGAAAGACGTTTGAGGGAGACTATTACTGTCCTGGGTGCTGCTCAGAAATTGCAAACTATACTTGGATTGTAAGATCTTTGGAGAAGGTATTGCATTTGGAAAATGCAATGACCCTAGCTGTCACCATAATAGGAATAATAGCATACATTAATAGCAGAGAAAGGTGGTTCAGCTTACAGTCCAAACAATACAAACTAAATTAAATACTCTAGTTCTCCTACACTAGTAAGCAAGCTGATTATTCAACTGACGTTCTCCTAGGAGAGCATACATTTCAGACAGATGGCCATTTAATAGAAAAGGAGATTCTGGTCTTGTACTGTAACCTGATTTCACAGAAGCTATCAGCTGTCCAAAAGCCCCACATAGAAATTATGTTCTTGATGGTCTACTCACTGTTTGTAGAGGTTTGATTTAGCATGTTGAGACACCTTTTACTCAAGAAAAAAAAACAAACAAACAAAAAAGCAAACAGGAGAAAACAGCTTGCTTTTAGAGCTTTTGCCATGTTTCATAGCGTTTGCTGTGCTTCAGAAAACCAGTTACACATTAAGCAACATTTACATCTCCAGTAGTATAATGAGGCCAAATTCTTAGTTCTGGCTTAATGATCCTGTTTGCAGGAAACTGGTTGCCAAACAGAGGCCAAAATCTCCTTTCTTTTCTTTCTTTTCATCTGACCAGAATAATTTTGTCCTATTAATAAAAAATAATAATCGCTTCAGTAAGCAAATCATTAGACACTTTCAATACATATGCTAATTAACTTTTCTTTTAATATATATTTGTGTAGCTACAGCTCCTTCTATTCATGTGTGGGATGCAATGAACAAACAGACATTATCAGTACTGCGGTGCTACCATTCAAAGGGAGTTTGCTCAGTCAGTTTCAGTGCCACTGGCAAACTGCTGCTCTCTGTAGGGCTGGATCCCGAACATACCATTACCATTTGGAAGTGGCAGGAAGGTAGGAAAGTGATTGTTTTTTGTAGAATGGATTTATGTTGTTAGAAGTGTATTGGACTGAGTCAAAGACAGTTACAACGTATATGTATCAGCAGATAGAAAATCATTACAATAAATGGTGTGCACTATGCACTGTGCAAGAAGAGGTAAGCTAAATGTACTTATCTGTTTTAATAATTGCTAAATATACCTCCTTTGGAACTGTTACATAAAGACGAAGATAGTTCTCTGATTTATAATTAGAATAATGAAGGAAAAATGTATTCTTCCTCTAAAATATATAAATCTTTCAGCTATTTATTTATTGCTTGTTAAAAACCCTTTATAAATGTCTTTATTGCTCACAGATAAATTGTTCTGTTATTTTCTGTTCTTTTATCTTCTGAAGTCTGATAACTTGTTTTACTACTAAAATAATCCCGCCAAAGTTGCAAATTGCAGAAATGTGATGCCAGTATAGCTCATCTGTGCCACTATGTTATTTCTGTATTAAGTTATACTACAGTTATTCAGGTTGGCTTTGATCCAAGTTCAGGATTTAGGATAAAGCAATTTGGTTGTCTCCTTCCTATCTGTCAAAGCCATACCCAGATTTTAATATTGATTCTTTAGTCTTACTGGTTTATTTGCTGTCTCTTTTGAGATTTCTGTTGATTGACTAGTATCTCTCGGAAGTTTATAAATAAGCTACCAAATCAATTTAAATGATCCTTTACAGCTTGTGTAGCTGGATTCAGGATCAAATTGTGCATTTATGCAGTCTTAGCTCATGTGAAAATGTGAGGCAAAAGCCTGTGCAGCAATTCACTGCCATTTCAGTCAGAATATACCTGTACTCATCATTAAAAGCTGATACAGCTTGAGCATGGCAGCTAAGATGTGTATTCCCTAGAAAGGGCTAAATAGCACAGGAGGTCAGGTAATATAATGTCTTTTTCAGGTAATACAATTATTGAGAAACCTTGATATTTATGGATCAAAATGTCTGATTTTAATAACTCTGGAAAGACTGGAAGAGCATTACCTTTGAATCTAAGACCATACGTAACACAGTCATTTTCTGCATTTTCTATAGAAAGAAATGAAGTATCTTCAGACAAAATTTCCAGAGAAGTCATTCATTAGTCTCTTGTAATTTGTTCAGAGTATGTGATTTTTGAAGGATTCCTAGGAATTTAAGAGGAGATGAATATTTACTTGGATCTGAGCTCCTAATCCTCTTATAAGTAATTGTAAAAAAATTAAAAAGTAGAAAAATTTAAGTAGGAAAATTGTATGTAGATGGCACCTTCATTAGGTGCTACACCTTGCTACTGGCTCTTATTAAATTACTTTTTAACATTTACATCATAATTTAGGAACAGTTTTTACTTTTCCTTCCTCTGTGCTCTTGTATGATACATCATTCTCTAGAATGAATAAACAAATAAATGTTGCTATAAATGTATATTTTTCCTTGTGCATTAAGAAGTCCATTTTCTTTTTTTGCCAGGTGCCAAAATTGCCAGCCGAGCTGGTCATAACCAGCGTATATTTGTAGCAGAATTCAGACCAGACTCAGATACCCAGTTTGTTTCTGTGGGAGTAAAACACGTGAGGTTCTGGACACTGGCTGGAAGAGCTCTTCTTAGTAAAAAAGGGCTGCTGAGTTCCATAGAAGATGCACGAATGCAAACAATGCTGTCTGTAGCTTTTGGAGCTGTATGTACCTTAATGAACTACTTTATACATACAAAAATTTCTTGACTTTTCTCTGCCTTTATTAGTTTTAACTGTGATTTTTTTTAACCTCTTAATAAGTATGTCAGTTGTTTTATAAAATCAGTTTAGCATTTCTAATACTTTTAGTTAGAACTAACATCAACTAATAGAAATTCTTACATAATTTTGTTTTCAGAAGAAACAAGCTATAGGTGCTTTGGGTTGATAAGACACTGGTTGATATTTAATCCAAACGCAACAAAGCTGACTATGTAGGCTGTGGGAACCCAACAGTAGAACTGAGGCTAATTTTATGCCAACCTAGGGGTGATTATATTCTATTCTGCATGCGTTATTACTCATGAGTGATCTGAGAGCAGCACTGACCTGGGGCATTCATTAACATCTATGACAGTTAGATGACCTCAGTAGGGTTTTGTTTTGCTTTTTGTTTTTGACAGATGTAGGCCTTGTTGCTAAGTTCCACATCCTTGCCATTTCAGGGCTTGTTTTGAATGAGCAGTATTCATTTCTTCAGCTGGGCAAATGGCCATAGCTTTCTTTTGAAGTGGTCCTTCTCTTTTATTGCATGTGTGCTTTCTGACCTGCCTATTGGGTCCAGACTTAATTTGTACTATTGATTTAGACTTCTGAAACTGTAAATGGCTGGAGGTTTTATTTTTTTTATAAGACTACCTGTTTTCCACAGTGGTGTCTCTTTAGGTACCTTTGATTTCATAGCGTGGTTTGGGTTGGAAGGGAGCTTAAAGAGCATCTGATTCCAATCCCCTGCCATGGGCAGGGACACCTCCCACCAGACCAGGTTGCCCAAAGCCCAGTCCAGCCTGGCCTTGAACATCTCCAGGGATGGGGCATCCACAGCTTCTCTGGGCAACCTGTTCTAGTGCCTCACCACCCTCTGAGTAAATAATTTCTTCTTATCATCTAATCTAGGAGATTTCAGAGCTTCATGGCTTCCTACAAAGTGAGAAGTTATCTTCCAAATGCTAGGTGCTAGTGATGCACAGCCCAGGCATTAGTTGGTGTTTTGGAACCCTCAGTGAACTTTATTATGGAGGGATGCTTCTTAGCATATAAATTGGGCTTTGTGCTGAATGTCCTGGAGCATGATATGAGGTTGTCTGAGGATGCAAAACTTGGAAGCATTTTGTAAAAAAGATACGCAACCTGAATGAAGTGACACCTGGTGCGTTTTCCATACTGCTTGTAGGGAACAGTTCTGGAAGTGCTGCTATTCCTTGACTTTTGTCTCAGGAGGAGCTGGTTCAGGTGCTCTAAAACAGGTTAAAAACAGCCCAACAGTTATGTCGTGAGGATGGTCAGAGGATCTGCCCCCATGTTTATCTCCAGTGCTCTTTTACTTACTCGTTCATCAGGGGCACCACCACCACCACCCCCTTTAAATAAGGATGTAGAACATCAGCGTCACCCAGTTCAAGGAAAGTGTTCTTGTCAAACACATGCATATTATATAAAATACTATACAGGACACTGAATTTGAGGATTCTTCCTTAGTTTCTGATGGTTTTCAGTGTATACTAATAAGTTATCTTTAAATACACGAGGTTGTTATTTTTATTACCTTCCAAAAATAGGAGGCAGAGAAAAAGGAAATCAGATAATTACAGTATGAGTTAATAGCAGGCTGTTTTCTTCATAAACTACTAGTTACTGTAATCATAATACATATAGCAAGATGGTACAAATTACCTGTTTGTGTGGAATGTCAAAACTGTTCCTGGTCTTCATCTTTAACAACATTTGTGCACACCTAATAAGCTGAAAACAGATAACACTATAGCTGAATTTTAAGTCACTGCATTTTTTTTTCTGCAATGTAGAGCCTATTAGCTATAAGAAACCATGTGTTTCAGACTTGAACAAAGCAATAGCAGCTTGTTCTGACCCTACGTGTCTTAATTCTCCTACATAGGCATACAAAAAAGCAATCTAGACTAAAAGCAAATGGTGATGATCTTTGTTTCTGAATGTTTTTCTCCTGCCTTACTCAGAATCAGTTGATTAGTATATTTTTCCTCTTTTCAGAATAACTTGACATTTACGGGTACTATCAGTGGAGATGTTTGTGTTTGGAAAGATCATGTCTTGATACGAATTGTGGCCAAAGCTCACAACGGACCAGTTTTCACAATGTATACCACATTAAGAGATGGCTTGATTGTTACAGGAGGCAAGGAAAGGCCGTGAGTCTTATTTATTTATTTATTTATTTATTGCTTCTGCAAGCACATGTATTCTCTAAAAATGATTTTGGTTCATACTTTTTAATGTGGAGTAGTTGACTGAGATGTCAAAGCTGTGAGGAGTCACCTTTGGATCGCTGAATAGTAGCCAAAGTGCAAGTCATCCCACATGAGCTGCTTGTACTTATTTTTTTTCCATTGACTAGAAGAGACATGATTTTCCTCTAGTATCTTTTGCAATTTATTTCACAGCAAATGTGTTAAAAGACATATATATATCCTGTTTCCTTCAACTATATTTTGATAATTGCTGCCTGTCCTAATAATAAGATGGCAATTTGTTCACATACTTCACTGCTCCTTTGACTAGACAAATTCCCTAGGAGATACTAATTCAGACTAAGCTTAGCAGTGACCATCTTAGAGCTTGTTCTGTAAAGTAGTACAGTGAGGACTTTGAATCAGTAGTTCTTGCTTAGCTAGGAGGCTCATCACCTGTTCAATAAAAACTAATGGTTCTTTAATGATTTAAAACAGATTTAAATGCCTCAGTTACAATAAATTACGTTAAATTATATAGCTCTTTCGTGTATTCATTGAGTTTTTTGTGCCAGCTGTTATATTTGTTGTTGTTCCTGGTTTCTTAATAGATCAAAGGAAGGAGGAGCAGTTAAACTATGGGATCAAGAACTGAAACGCTGTCGTGCCTTCAGACTGGAGACAGGACAAATGACGGACTGTGTTCGCTCTGTTTGTAGAGGCAAGGTAAAGGAATCATCATGACTTAAACTTTTTTTTTTTATAATCCATGGGTTGATCTATGGCATTAAAAATATGACAAACTATTTGCTTTCTTTTTCTCTTAGTATTTGACATTAAATGTTAGGCTGCAAGGTGTCTACATGTGACTTTTAAGAATTAAAAGTTTTAGGAGGTCTTAGTCTTAATTAGGTTAATATTCTTTACATATTTGATTAAGGACTAAGGATTTCTTTTCTATTTTCTATTCTTTTCCACATTTCAAATATCTGACTTGCAAGCAATAATTCCACTGGTGCATGATTTATCTACCTCTTTGTACTCTAGGAGATCATAGATGATTTTAAGAAGTAAATTAGTTTTGATTTGATTTAAGCAAACCTTGACTTAACTATAGCTTTGGTTTTTATTTTTATAGTCATGAGTAGCCAATGTATTATATCATAGATAATTCTTCCACTGTTGTTCAAGGGAAAAATTCTTGTTGGCACAAGAAATGCTGAAATAATTGAAGTTGGAGAGAAAAATGCTGCATGTAACATTCTAATTAATGGTCATATGGATGGACCAATCTGGGGCCTAGCAACACATCCTTCCAGAGATTTTTTCCTTTCTGCTGCAGAAGATGGCACAGTAAGACTCTGGGATATTGCTGAAAAGGTAGGTGCTGAAGAACAGTTCTTGTTTTGTAAAAAAGAAAAAAATATCCTAAACGTGTGGTGGTGTTGAGGATTCAAAGCTTGCTTTTTAATGTATTCTGAAAATAATTCATCTGATACTATAAAGCATAATGTACTTTTGAAATATGAACAGATAGAGACATTTACTTTTCTGGATTCTTATTTCTTCACAGAAGATGCTGAACAAAGTCAGCTTAGGGCATGCAGCTCGTACTGTTTGTTACAGCCCAGAAGGTGATATGGTAGCCATTGGCATGAAAAATGGAGAATTTATTATCTTGCTTGTGACATCTTTGAAAATTTGGGGGAAAAAAAGGGACAGAAGATCAGCTATCCAAGATATCAGGTCAGAAAACTTAATGGCTTTGTATGTTCATAGTATTCTAGAAATTCGTATTCTTTTGATTTTGAAAAATACAGTTTCATTGTGTATTTCTGAGGAGCATTGCAATGACATTTCAGAGCTGGAATTAGTGAGTGAATTACAGAGTTTGATTATTCCTCTACCAGGAATAAAAAGAAAGGATGAACTACATGAAGTTAAGAAATAGCCATCAGTCAAAAAACAGGCCCTCTACAGCAGGTGGAGTCTCAGGTGATACTGACAAGGGTTAGATAAAATGAAAAGGGAAGGGAAAGTAAATGGAAAAATAGGAAGAGACCATCCTAATCAGGGGGCGTATCAGTAGGCATAAAAAGGAACAGGGTAAGATGATGTGTAGGAGGTAAAGTGAGATCAGAGGTTTACAGAAAGTGACTGGATGTCATCACAGAAGCAATGGAAATGCCTCTTCTGTCAGCTTGCTCTTAGTTATGGTTTATTAGAAGGAATTTATTCAGCAGAAGGAAAACTTTGCTTCCATTTCCTGAGTCATGTAAAAGCTTACTTAAAGGAGGAAAAGACTGTTCCTTCTGTTAGATAAATGAATCATGAATGCTCCACCTTTCTCTTCAGTTCTGGTTAGCATAAACTTGAAACACAAATTAACCTGTGTTTCTCAAATCCTATATTACACCTATTGTAAGTGCCAACCTGTATTACAATTTACTGCAAGTATATATATTCATAAAGTCATTCATCTGTTCAGGTTTAGCCCAGATTCTCGTTACTTAGCAGTCGGTTCCAGTGAAAATGCAGTGGATTTTTATGATCTGACGTTGGGTCCCACACTAAATCGAGTCAGCTATTGCAAAGATATCCCAAGTTTCGTGATCCAGATGGACTTCTCTGCAGATAGCTGTTATCTCCAGGTATCAGTCATTCGTTGTTCAAGATACTGAATAGCAAATGTACTCATGACAGATACTGTGTAACTACTCTCCTTTGACAACTACTCAATTTTGTAATGAAGTGTCAGAGTAGTAGGTTACTGTCACTAGACTGTTACTTTATTTTAGTGGTAAGTGGATGACATAAATAGTCTCTGTGAAAACTAAGTACAAGAAATAAGCATAGAAAGAAGAAACAGATTTCAAAATCACTGTAATGGGTTTCCCCTGCCTTTCTATTTCCCAGATGCAGATGGGTTATCTTAAACAAGGAAGGAGTACAATCTATCATTCATTATGTCTCAGGGAACTGTGAATACTTCATATCCCTGACAAGAATGGTAGCATTGCACTTCTTTTCAGTTCTAGCCTTCGCAGAGCAGCATCAAAACTATGGTGTTAGAATTTCCAGCCTTGTGCCTTTTTTATTTATTTATGTTCACATATACATGACAAAATGCACAATGTATAGACAGAATTAATATTATGGGCAGAATGTGAGATGTTTCAATTACATTTTATCGATTAGACATTTTAAAATTGAATATGTCTTACTCTTTCTTGCTGATGCTTTATACTTGCGTAGATTTTGGAGGATTTTCAACTCACTGAGCAAGATGATTTATGAATAGACAATATCAAGAAAATGCTTTTCAAAACCCTTTAAAATTATAACCTCATCATTTAAAATAAATTCATTTATTTTAAATTCTTATGAACTGTTGTATGTGCGCATTTCAAAGGTCTCTACTGGGTCTTACAAAAGGCAAGTCTATGAAGTGCCTTCAGGAAAACAGCTTGTGGACCAGGCTGTCATTGACAGAATAACATGGGCTACATGGACAAGGTAAGCAATTCACGGGTTGACACCTGTTAAAATGCTTGCAACTTCCAGAAGCACCTACTGTTTAAAAGTATATTTCATCCCTTCATCCAGTCAAATACCTTCTTTAAATGCATCCATATACTCTGGCAACATATCAGGTAGGTACTCTACAGCAAAACAAAGTGCATAGCATGTTCTCTTGGTAGAACATGAGCTGCTTGACTGGTCAAAGTATCAGATAAAAACTGATCTCTCTTAAGTGTGCCTTTCTATTCATTATGTATCTCTAGTTTCCTTTGATCATATCTATAGCAGCCTCAGTATTTTTTAATTCTGCTGTGCAAGTTGCCTGGACTAATTGCAGTTTTTGCCCCAAAATAATGATTTGGGGTGCAACATAATGCAAAATAACGATTGGAGTGCAGGGAAAACTAGAATAATTAAAAACAAGAAAAGATAGCACAAGACTGATAATTTGAGTTTTATTATTATATCATTAATGCTATGTGTATACTAAAACTGCTATTAACATTTTCATATGTTAATATGAAAATAATATGAAATTATGAAAATGATATGAAAATATGTTAATATGTTTTCAAAAGTTGTACAAAAGTACCTCAAAATACCTTAAAGTTACTACAGTTAATTAAAATGGATTTAGAAATTTTGTGAAGAATGAAAGCGTATTATATTTTATTATATATTTAAATATATACATTTTATATTTATTATTTTACACTTTATGCAAATCTAATTTCCTTTCCCTAATTTTCGGCTCCTTGCCTGCTTTCAATTATTGCTTGCAGGCAAAGCAATAATGTCTCAGGCAAAATTTGAGATCCATACATGTATGGATCAGTTTAAACAGTATTAATTCTGAATATTTTGTTGCTAGAACTATGAATTTTTCAGAGGGCTCTGAACCATTTTGCTGGTTTTTTTTGTTCCCCTCCTGCCCCCCCCCCCCCCCCCCCCCCCCCAGTAATCCATTTTTGTCACCTCTTTGATATGAAAACAAGAAATGTATGGTTTTTGACCCAATTCGTTATGTTTGAAGTAGAAAATTCTTTCTTGAGTATAATATACTGTGCTCTGATCTGTGGGAAAAAATCACAGAAAAAATGTCAAATTATACACCTCCTAACAAGTGATAGAATGCACATTTCTGTGCATTCTTGTAAGGCAGCCCATACATTGTAAGCACAGCTGAATAAAAAGCAACTTTGGAAAAGGTTTTGCAAATGAAGTTTTCTATAAATGTCTGTTTGGGAATCATAAGATAATTCTGTTTAGAACAATTCTTTATTTTCTTCCTCTGTCCCCTCCCCCCCATATTAATGAATTGGACTTAGGCAACCTTTTCATCTAATTGATATGAAAATGTTATATTCTCCTTATGTTCCTGTTAATTCTATTTTTTATTATTATTCTCTCATAGTTAAACCTTATTCATCCAACTCTTGTGCTATGGCATTCTTTTTTTGTCTTTCTTCATTTTTGGCAAATGTCACTCCGCACTGTTGTTAGTACTATTAATACTTCTTTGACTGGTTAGTGTGGTCATGGACCACAATATTCTTGGAATTGTAAGACTGAATAAATTTCAGAAGCAATTATAGAATATTATAAACATTAGTTACAAAAAAAGAGATTTTTATGTCTAAGAATAAAATGTAAAAATGACATTTTTTTTTAAACCTGTTACATTAGTAAAAGCTGTTCACTGTTTTCCTGAAGTTTTCAAAATAATCTCTTGCTCTTCTGTTTCAGTGTTCTAGGGGATGAAGTAATTGGAATCTGGTCCAGGCATGCTGAAAAAGCTGATGTTAACTGTGCCTGTGTCTCTCACTCGGGAATCAATCTTGTAACAGGCGATGATTTTGGCATGGTCAAACTGTTTGACTTCCCATGTCCCGAAAAATTTGTAAGAACTTGTTTTTTGCATAGTTACTAAAAAAAAAAAAATAATTCACTAATACTGGCATGGTTAATTTTCACAATTTGAGACTATACTGCATAATCAGTTTGCACACATCTAATGAAAATCATATTTTCAGTGTTAGGGATTTTATACAAAGTTTCTAGACATTAATTGTGTGACAAAATATATTTTGAATTGTTGTGTTAGCTTGAGCATTGTTCCCAATTTGCAGATACTGTCTCATTTGGAGACAATTTAATCTTTATTGCAGCTCAGTGGGAGTTCTTCACATCTTTCACATCTGAAAACCTGTGTAACATTCTGAATGATGTAAATATAAGAAAGAATAAAAAAGTAGATAAACATGCATACTTGGTCTGATTTACAAGGACATAGATTATTTACATTCTGTCATTTTATTGTGTGTTTTTTTTTGTTTGTTTTTTTTCCAGGCAAAACACAAACGATTCTTAGGTCACTCTGCCCACTTAACTAATATTCGATTTACAAGTGGAGATAGATACGTGGTTAGTGCAGGAGGGGATGACTGCAGGTACGTTTCCTTTCTGTTATTGTCCGAAAGTACATATACTGCAATTCATAGCAGTATAAAGCTCAAACATTTTATCTCTGTTTTTCTGTTTGTATGTAAAAGTGGTTATTTGCAACAAAACAAATAGTTCAGATGTTAATACGAACAGTTAAGATTTACTAAATTAAAAAAAGTATATTTCTGTATTCAGAGTGTATCATATATTTAACTGATATTTTTCTTTTGACTGTATTAGCTCTTTCTTTTAACCGTATTGTCATTTTACATCTCATTTTTTAACCTTCTGGAAAATACAGCTTGTTTGTTTGGAAGTGTGTGCATATGCCTCACTGAGGGAGACATGGAGACTTGCAAAGAGGATGCTGCATGAAGTACCAGGCATGAAATACCCAGGATTGCAATGTGATATTCTACTGTGCCCTGCATGCTTAAGAAATGGTGCTGATCCAAGACACGGAGCGATCCGTCTCTGAAAGACAAGTATCTAGAGTCTGTCGGAAGGATAGACTGTAACAAATACGCTGAGGCCATTAGATTTGCTTCAGTAATCCGGGTTTGTATTTCACTCACTGCCAGATGTTGAAAATGAAATACATGGATAAAAGGGAAAAGGGAATTGTTGGTCAATGTACAGTTTCACAGTAAGATCCTGGGTTTTTAATCAAGAGATGTTATTTCTGACCTAGTGCTGTACATTGATCTATTTTGAGCATGAATGTTTCTTCTTTAAGTTTTGGGGTCTGAATATCATTGAAAAAAGAGTATTCCATATTTTATTACTGAAAGAAACCATATATTAACTCATAAAAATATAGTATTTTAATAAATGTTTATTATAATGGCAAATGATATTTCTATGATTGATCAAAAGGAAACAGAACTTCCTTCTGGTGAAGCAGAAAATAAGACAGCTGGTTCCTTAGGACTTAAATATTTCTGTATTTAGAGGCCTGGGTCACAATCATGTCTGGTGAAAGCTGCTGGATACGCATGATCTTCATGGCTAATTTAGTGTTTTTGTTGCACTTAAACATTAAATTAGTTCAGTGAGCAAAAATAGATTTGCTCACTTTGCGAGTGCCTTGCCCACAACCTAAAAGTCTAACTCCAATTTTTGCCTTTTGAATAAAAGTTATTCTCAGTGGAAGAGAGATTATTGCTGTGTTACTTGAATGGGCTGATAGCCTCTATGCTGGAATAGTGGACTAAGGTGAGGATTTTATAGTCTTCATAACTGATAAGGCTTGGAATGTCACCAGTTGCAAAAATACAATTTCATAGCAATATGAATTGATTTATTTTCTCAGCATCATAGGGGGAATTCAGAGAGAATATAAACTTTCCAAACATTATATTTTGTACATTTGAACTTTTTAACAGAGTTGGGACTAGCTGGGAGAGGTGTCTACTCAGATTTCTCTCCTGATTGTAAAAAATAAAAATAAAAATAAAAACGTCCAATCATAACGCTTCTTTATATGGACCTGCTGTCACCTCTAGCATAAGTGCATTTATCTCATCCTGCACCATAACTGAGTTGAAAAAACATTTCAGTGATGGTGAAAACCTGAACAAAACTGTTTTGGATATTAGTGAGGAAGGTTTCATCAGCTATTTGTCTAAATCATGTCATAGAAATGCATTACAGACTGAACTTGTTTTTAATCTGTGCAGTTATCTTTCATTCAACATAGAAGGGAACAAAAGTAACAAATTATCAGCGCTACTCACAATGACATTCTGCTGTGAACATAAAGATCTCTGTCTATGTAAGTCAGCATTACTTTAACGATGCCATTTGTTTAGGTCAGTCAGTAGACTTGATATTATTCACCTCTTGCATTCTCTTATGCCAGATAAAAGTAAAAATGAAATAAATCTCATCCGTTCTTGTAAGCATCTTGTGTGCATGGTGGTTATAGAGGGAATGGGAGGGTTTGCTTATAGGAGGGTGAAAAAAGTTAATCAGCCAGACTTCTGTGCTCTTCTAGGTCCAAAAATGCTTATTATGTACTCTAAAAGGATAGTTACCCCACAGTCTTAGATAATATATTTTATATATCAAGCTATAACAAATATTTATTTTAAAGAAATTGATGAACTAGACTATTATCAGTTTTCTTGGCATGTTTTTTAGCAAAATCTTGCCAGTCATGCTGCTGCTATTCTACAGGATTTGTGGATCTGTGGATTTGGTTCTTGAGTGTACAGGGAAATCTTAGCAGTAATGGTTTTGATTTTAACGGAATTGCGTCTGAGAATTACAAACAGATCTGATCTTTTTCATGACCTTATTGCCTGCCGGCCTGTTTTATGTGAAAAGTAGTAACTGACATTTAAATCTTGGCCAGAGAAATCCGCAGTAGTGTGCTTTTCTATAGCTGTGATTCTATCCCCTGTTAAATACATCTGTGTAGGGCTTCTTGACATGAAGTTAAATTTTTCCTGCCTCTATTTTAAGGTTGCCCTTCATCAGTTCAAGATGGATGGCTGTTACTTGCTTCTTCCTAGTTTGTCCTACGCAGACTGCCAGATCAGAGTCCTTTTTCTGCCTTTTCACGTTTTCCCCTCAAATCCTAGGCTTGATATCTCCCAGCTTCCTGATCTTCTGTAGACCTTCATCCAGTGTTACAGATATGCGGGCTAACAAGAGGTTTGTTCCCTCTCCCTGTAGTATCATTGCTGGTCGTGCACCCCGACCTCTTTATTAATTATGTTGATCTAATTGTGCCTGTCCATTGATAATTTGTCATTGGTGCTTTTTTCCTGAAGAATCTCGAATGCCACATTGGTGGTGGAGTACCAGTGAGAGGCTGACGGGCAAGCTGCAGCAGGGCGAGCCTGATGGCGATGGTGTGAGTCTGAGCTGCCAGCTCTCCGTGCTGCGTCGTTCTCCTAAACCTCACTGCAGCTGTAAAGGGCTGGGGTGGGAGCTGGAAGCTGAGGAGCGCTTAGAAACAGAACTATCAGCCTTGTTCCTCCTGTTGTGGCCAGTTGGGCAGATGGTATTTTCCATGACAAACTGCTTGGTGGTTTGCCAGGTGAAATGCGAGCAGCCTCAGGTGCAGCTTTCTTTCTGAGGACCACTCGGAGCGTGTTTTGGGTGACAAGTTGGGATTTTCTGCTGAAGAGAGCAGCTGGCTGCAGCCGCAGTTCGAGATGGCAGCGTTGTGGTCTTTTTGTCTGTGGTGCTTGTCATTGTGCCTCATTCGCTGTTTACATTAAGTGCTACTGCAGTAACCTGTTCATTGTGGCCACCCGGATCAGTGCTTGAAGTGTGTGTGGAGTGGAACGGGCTGCCTGCCGTGACCCGGTATGACGGGGTGGGGAAAAATCTGGAATGTGGAGGGACTGGTGACAGCCTCGTGTTTGGAAGCCTTGCAGAAAAATGTGGGCTGAAAGGCTCAAACTGGCCTTTTTTGTGATTACGCAGTGCTGAGGTGGAAGCTGAAGTTCTTTGCATAATTTCTTTACTCATAATGGATGATTTTACTTTCTAGTTGAATTGTTTTTCTCTTCCTGGTGAGTAGCAAACATATCTTTGGGTTCTTAAAAGTCAGCAATGTTTTTTTTTTTTTGTAATAAGAATAGAAGAGAACAGCTTAGTTGGAAGGGACTTCCAAAGATCATCTGGTCCAACAGCCTGACTGCTTCAGGGCTAACCAGAAGTTCAAGCACGTTATTGAGGGCATCATGCAAATACCCACTGAAAAGAAAAAGAAATGGAGAACTGATTCAAGAAAAGCAAAATGTCATTTCACTTTAAAAATAAATGTGCTCTTGAAAACTACTTAAATATGCTTAGGAAAGAAAAAATGAGTGAAAGAAAATCCAGCTCCTAAGAACAAACAAACAATTTAAAATAAACACATTTAGAACTGAAAATTGTGATTGTTTAGGAACTAAGGAACACTGTTTAGGTTAGAGAGAACTAGTAAGCCAAATGTATTGAATCATTTAGACTTGAAATCTTAAATTTCTCATTCTTAAGGAGGTATTCATTGTATACCTTTCAAATTTTGATAGGGAGGGCAAGAGATAGTATAAAATGAAAGATACAAGAAAACATTTCACATGATTGGTTTTGACACTTGAAGGAAAGCACGCATTCAGAGTACTTTCAATTTTGCTCAATGTTGGGGTTTCAGTTTTAGCAAGATGCTCATTTCAGAGATGCTCTGAACTTTATCCAAGTCAGGTTAATGCTGACTTGGAACTGACTGCACCATCAGAAGCAAAGATAAGTTACCTCCTGGCTCTAGAATGGGGAGTCCTGCCATTACTCCTCGCTCCCTGGGGTGCAGTAGTGGGACAAGCCAAGGATCTCGGTTTCAAAGACAGTTCTTACCCAGGCGAGGTGTGATGTACTTCCCTGTTCTGTTATCAGTGCCAGATGTGACAAGCCTTAATCTTTACAGATTGTTTTTATTCTGTTAGTGTAAGCTCTAGACAAATTATGTCTTTTCAGTATTTTGGACTAAGTGAATCATCCTGGAGGCTCCGCAGAAAGGGAAGTAGATTGCAAGTCACAACACAAATTGCCACATCAGTGATTTTAGCACCAGTAACTGCTTTGCATTTCCATACCCATGTTCTCATGGGCTTTCTTATTCTTCTTTGCAATCTGCTCTGTTTTCCTGAAGTTTCTGGCACCATTCAATTTTTGCTTATGTAGCTAGATACGTCAGCTTGCCAAAGCCCGCTATGCGTTTTCTGTACCAGTCACTGTGGCATGGTCAGACCCAGCCTGTTTCTTTGGTTGTCTCCAGCTGCTGATCTTCAACTAACTTTGATGTCAGACTTAAAACTCATTTCAGAAAAAAATAATAGTTTTAGGTGTGTAATATGTGCAAGAGCCACAATAAGGTTACCTTGCCAAAATCATTCATAAGTAAAAACTAGTGGGTGGGTTTGGTGGTTCTGATTTTTTCCCAGATGCTAGGACAGGTCATAGCTCACTGTCCCTTTCTTAGATTACCTGCAGCATTACAGCCATGATCTTAATCTATTTTTTGTTAACTCTGTTAAATGAGTAATCCATCCAAATCACCTTAAGAAAAAAAAGACAGTGTTCTTTTCCCTCACGATGTGGAGGGGGAAAAAAAAAAAAGGTCTGAGCATGGTGACAATAGGCAGTTGTAACATCTGCTACCTTTTAAACAATGGAAGACAGGATGGAGGAAACAGGGATAGAAAACCAAGAAATACAAACCCAGAGAAGACGAGAAAGAGAAAAACAAGGTAAACAGAGGAAGGAGAGCTCATAAATAGGCAAAGGCAAGGTTAAAGGACTGGTGTTGGTGGTGGGTGGGGAGTCATGTCACTTGGCAGCAAAAGGCAAATATCTCCCTGCAGATGGAGGCTCTTCAGTGGCTGCTTGTGGTGGTAAGGACTGGTGAGCAGTAGCTTGTTGGTCACAGTGCTCGAGGAAAGGCTGCAGGCAGTGTTGTTGGCTCGTTCTTGGGAAGGTGCAGGTGCTCCCCTGTGTTGCTCTTTCCACTTCCATGCCGATGGGGCAGCCACTTAGTGCTGGAGTACAGCAGCTAACACCATCAGCTGCTGTTGCAGTGCATGCATGTTTGGTAACAGAGAGAACAGGGTAAACAGAAAAATGCTATGTAACTTTGAGAGCTCACCTAAAAGAATTTAAAGGTGTTTTTTTTTTTTTTTTTTTTAATGCTACTTGTCTTTCCCCCATAAACCAAGCATGGATTTGTTTTAATAGGCCTTTTCTGCTTGTTATCCTTATTTTAGTTTCCTGTGCAAATGGGCTTAAATGCTTTCTTTAAACAAACAAGTATTAAACCAAAGAAACGTTATACTTTGGAAGCCTCTTCACAGCCGGCCTCCTTCATTTACTGCCTCTTCCATTTCTTGGCTATTGAGACTTTATTCACCAGTTCTTGGTTCTGTTCCTGGCCATGTGCAGCTCTGCAGATGATGGACATGGCTACAGCCGTCTTTGGTCCGTCCCTGAGCTCTGGGTGTGGCCAGCTGATAGGGATGGCCATGTATCTGCAGGGGGCAATGTCAGATAGATGTGGGCTGAGTTTTCCTGCAGTGGTTCCTTGTCTCAGGCCTCCAAATGCATGTGTTGTTAAGTCAGGGGAGAGGAATGTAATACAGGCCTATGAATGCACAGCAGTAGAAATCGGTGAAGTAAATCATTGCAAAGTAAGGAAATACTAAGTTAAGGAAAACTTTACATTAAAAATCTGAACTCATTACAGGTGCTGCTTAAATGACTAAACTTGACTTTTATGGGTAGTGACTCTTGGTAAGAAGCACAACATCTGTGCACAGGTCTCTGAACTGCTTCCTGGGTACCTGCTAGAGGACAGCTGAGTTTGGGATGTGACAGCTGGAGTGTGTGTTTGTATGTGTTTGGGTTCATCTTCCAAAAGCCAAAATGCAGAGTTTTCTGTTTCTATTGCTTGGTGTGGGATAACCTCAAGACCCTGCAAAGTAATTTTGCCTTTTATTTACTTGTGGTTGTCTCTCTTGCTTTGGGCATAGATGTCATGTAGAGGCTTACTTGAAGAGGAACAAGAATCAAAAACCAAACTTGGCTTTTCTTTTTTTTTTTTGTAATAGCAAAAAAAAAAATATTACTGTTTTAGTTCCATTGTTTTAAAGATGTGTCTGACTCACACCATAGTATGCTATTCTTTGTGCTCAAATACTGATAGGAACACCATGGCACTGCAGTCCCTACAACTTGCCCAGGATACAATGTCTACTCTGACTTTACTCCATTCTTAAAAGCTTGTTGTACCCACCTAACTTCCACTTGGGCCTAACAACTGGTATTTTAAACTAGAGGATTAACATTGCTTATGCTTTACCTGTTTTTCATAACGTGAATTCTTTCACAGGGGACAAATATCCCAGTTATTTCATGTAACTGCAAATTTCATAAGGCTAGTGCCAGCATCAGGTGTTCCCACAGCGGGCCTGAGGCGGGAGGTGAATGATTAAGGATAAAGATGTAGACTACTGAAGTAAGTATTGCATTGGTGGGTTCTGAAAAAGGGATTTGGTAAGGGTGTATTTATGTTGAGTCCTCTGTACAGTTATAAGCTGTTCAGGGGGCAGAGTTTCCCATGTAATATCCAAAAATTTATTTGGTAGTTTTTGCCATTATTCTTGATTTTTTTTTTTCCTCCCCCAGGAGCCAACTTCCACTCCCCCCACCCGCCAAAACTCCCAAATAAATATTTCTTCATATGTAATGGCTGTGAGAGGTCAGTCAACTCTAACCACAGCCATGCTCTTACTACAGTGACATGTAATACAAAGCATTATGCTGCTGAAAATGAATTTTACATTAATGTATTTAGTTGCAAATTCGTGAGCTTGGAGGGGAGCATCTTTTCATGCCCACCAGATAAAAAGAGGGCATTTATTCTTCCCAAGAAACAGAGCAATTAAGTATCTTCTTCCAGCACATTACTTAACCATCTGAACACGTAATACTCAGCTCTGGAGCTGTAAATGGTCCTTCCATTAGTTCTATGAGTTTTCCAAGCACTAGTCAGGCCTGGGACATGCACTATATAATGTTCTTTGGGAATATAATAAACATACTTTCTAAAGAAACTCCAGGCATGAAAACTGGCACAAATTGCATAAAAAAAAAAAAAAGGTTTTCTGTACTTTTGTGAAATGGTGGTGCTCTTGGGTAGTACCTTCCATATTTCTGGTCTGTTTTTTCTCTTTACTTGTTGCTACCTCGTGTTGTATTGTGTTTTCAGGCTCAAACTAGCTGGTCTCTTTTTAAAAAAACAAAACAACCAACAACATTTCTGGTATATTATGAGTTTGGTTTATGCTTTTTAGTTCAGTTATGGGTATACAGCATATTATAATAAGTAATGAAAATGCTGCATTACTGATTTTTGAAGAAAGTTAATGCGTTTATAATGTAAAATTTCATGTAAGAACACACAAGACCACAATGATCACTTAAAATAATGTAATAATCTAAGTAAATACATTAGACGTATTCCCTTTAAAAATATATATACACTTTTAGCTTTGTGGGTGGGTTTAATCATCTTTTTTTTTTTCAGAGAAAAGTCAGCAGCTTGCCTTATGCTAAACATTGTACAATAGGTTGTAAGACATCAAAGCTGTTGAAATTCAGCAATGGAGGTAGCAGTAGTTCACTGCTGCCCTTACAAATTGTCTTCTCATCTCACACTGAGAAGGAAAAATAGCTTCATGGTGGCAGCTATTTCTGCAAGGGCAGCTAATGAAGGCATTGGAAAATTCTACAGAAAACAACACAACAAAAAAAAAATATTTCAGCATTATTCCTTACGAAGCAAGAGCCTGTCCTCTGCTACTCTACTCCCATCAAGTCACCTTAGGAAAATATTTTACTGTAGTACTTTAAGCTTAAAATCCAGTTGTCTGTTTAGATTTGTTGTGTTTCATTATGGAGTGTGTCAGAGAGTCCCTTTTGCTTTAACCAAAAAAATATATATATATTTTGAACTAGTCCAAAGGTATGGTCATGTATTACTGTAATAAGGATCATGGTTTTAAGTGTACTCCATTTTGGTTTCCACCATGAACATCTATCCCCTGTAACAATGTTGTATGTTTATTTAAGGTATATATATATATTATATATATATATATATATATAATTAAATGTCAGATTTTTGCATTAAGATTTTTTTAAATTTGAATATAAGCCTTGAGTACTTTATTTCATGAACAATTTTAAAAATGCTTTCCTGGAGCATTAAGTTTCAGAATTCAAGACTATATTTGTCAAATTTAATTTAAAAATATGTAGCTCTTATTGTTTCCTGATATATAATGTAAATATTTGTAAAAATAAATTCTTTTGTATATTTTTGTGAAAATGTAGTTCCCCAAAAGATAGAAAACATTTAATAAAAAAGTGCGTTCATCTTACCGCTCAATATTTTCCATTATTACAAATAGCCGTTAATATACATATGGTAACCCACGGGCAATTTTCACAGAAGCTTCTTCATATGAGTTGTTTACAAAGTGTGTCCAGTAGGAAGAAGTGTTGGAAGGAAAAAAAAATGTTCAGAAACAGATTCGGAGAGAGACTTTGTCTTGCAATTATAAATGAAGATACCTGAAACCATTTACTTTCAAGTAAAGTGTTATTTAATTTCCTAGGGTTTCTGAACTGAGCACACCATCACTGTTTCATTGTTCTCACTTACGAAACGTTTTTGTGCCCTTGCTTGCCCCTGTTTAAGAAAGTAGCAGAGGTATGATGACCATTACATGGAAATGATACCCCATTACTCATTCACAAGGAAAAGACAGCTAAGGAGTTCAATCAATGTTTGCCAGGACAGTTGTATACATCATACCAAGCAGCTGATTAAAAAATAAGAAAAAAAATTCTAGTATGACCTGAATACAGGAATAAACTTCCTAACAATTTCAACACACTTAATCTTAAATGAGAAACATTACTCAAATAGAACACAGGCTGTGCTTTGAAAGTTTTTAATGGAATTTAAAGTAAATCTATTCTTACACAGACATCTTACAGTGTAAAAAAAATGTAAAACTGCTCAAACTTACAAACTTGGAAAATTAGAGACATTTCAAGTATGCAATCAACTTTGTTTTATGAAAACAATGTATATTAAAAGTTCAAAATGCATGAATTTTTCTTACATCCTGTGCCCCTGGCAGTTAATTGTCTTTTCTGCTACCGGCCGAAGGAAGCAAAGTTCAGTCCCCAGTTGTATCCTCATCATTCACTGAGGGGAAAGAGAGAAACAATTCCCGTAAGTAACCACCCTCTGATTCCGTAAAGGTGATTTGAGAACTGTTACCCCTGTGGCAATTAAGACCTTTTCAAATGAGATTAGGTGGAGTAAGAGACTCAGGCAATCTGAGTATCTTTAAGATAGGCCAATGACTGCAGATTTGGGAATTTTGATGCTTATTTATGAAATTGTGGATAGATTACAGGAAGAAAACCTCCTGGCCTAAACGGAGAACTGCCCTGTTCACAAACACTGCAGAGAAGCCTTAGAACATTTTGTGGTAAAGACAGGTTGGACAGAAGATAAAACCATAGTACAGAATAATTGGTGTTGGATTTTCAGCTTTATTCCACTAAAACTTGTGGTATGCATTACATGTCTAGGTCAGGATTCTAATACCTCTGCCAAATCCTAACTTCACGGCGCTTGTTTTCCAGCATTGCATAACATTAAGAAATGTTTGAAAACGTTTGAGATACTAAAAACAGCCAGTACAAAGCTCTCTTAAACGAAAGGGCTATAACAGGTACCTTCCTTCACACAGTCTTGGCTATTGATCACCCACACTTTACTTCTCTAAGATTACATTTGTGACATAAGTATCTGTAAGGCTGGAGCCCCTAGACTTAACTAAGAAGAATAAAAAAAACCAACAACACTTACCTGGTTTGGGTTCGAGTCCATTTCAAGGCATGGCGTGGAGGTACAGTAATAGTTGGATGGTAGAAAGTGCAGTCTGGCCTTGTGCACTGGGTATTAAACCTACAATGCTAAAAATGAAAGCATTTTAGAAGAGGTTACTCAAAGTTGCCTTCTGCACTCCCAAACAAGCTAACCTCAAAAGTTACATGAAAATCTGTTTTACTGTATGATCTCTCTGATAATTGAATCAATAGCTTCGTAGGCTACTGCTATCAGTTCAACCCAGTGTCAGGAGGAAATCCTTTTCCACAGATATTAACTGTGAGTTAAATGCTCCATACCCCCAGCTGAAATGACAGGTGAAACTGCCTTGCTTTAGGAGTTTACAAAGCAGTGTCAATTGACCCATGCACATGAGCGCTCCTCTCTCTTTCAGATAATGCTGTGGAAAAGCTATCTGGCTAACATCCATGAACAGAGCCCTGGGCACCCAGTCCCAATTCAGCACCGTTAGAGATTAAAAAATAAATAAATAAAAGCACTAAATTTACTGGTATAAAAAAAATACGTACAGGCACAATTGTCCTGTATAAAATTACCTGAGTTAAATTGTGAAAAGTAAAAGCAAGAAGTCATGCTAATGATATTTCCTGACTCAAAGTAGCATATTGCAAGTATTTTCATAGAAAAGAAGGAAAGACATAAGAGAGAATTCTTACTTTTGGGTGGTAAAATGGGCATTCCATTTTTTTACAGGCAGGAAAGAACTTGCACAGCGGACTACTGGAGGATGGAGACTGTGTGGGTAGCGATACTAACAGAAAAGAAAAGAACAGGACCTGAATCAGAATAAACTGTTGTTTTTTTTTTTAAATACGATTCCAGAAAAAAATGAAGTATCTCAACCATTTCACAAGAAATCACATTTTATAATACAACAAAGCTCCGCAAAAAACATGGGGAGCCTCTGTCACAGCATACTAAGTGGATCTCATCCTGTGGTACAACAGGGCTATCAGGTAATTGTTAGCCTCGGCTCTTCACCATTGCACAACAGAGGTGCCGTGGTCATGGGCAAAGCTTCCAACAAATTATGTGGTGGTTCTGGTAGGCAGAATAATTCCTGTGTTGAATTAAACTAGCAGGCTTCCGGCTGGCTAAAGCTAACAGGAGTGAAAAGTGCAAGCAGCACACTTTCCAGGAATACACAGGAGCTGCTGGAACTGACACAGGAGATAAGCACATTGTGCTCTGCCTTCTGGCCCCGTAACAAAACCGTGCCATACTGTGAGTCAGGGCTACACCACTTCCAAAAGATCACAACTTCAGTGGCGTAGAGGCCCTCTGCCTTGGCACTGCTCAGGAGTTCAGGAATACCAACCAACATTTCAAGCACAGCAATTGCATTCACTGGGCAACCTCACTCTCTGAAAGTCATCTCATCATTACATAAAGTTAACTCCTAGAGTGTGATTAAAGAAAAAAAATGTTTATATAGTTCAAAGGCAGAAACTTCCTCTTTGTGTCATAAGCTCTTGATAACACATGAATCCAGTCTGAGAAAGAAATTTGAACAGAACTGCAACGCTGGCTAGCCCCTCCATCAAAAGGGACTACTTGTGCTTGCACAGAGGGTAAGATTCCATACAGACTCTTGCCTAACAAGCATTCAGGGGGTTTCTGAATGCAAACACAGGTTTTGCTGTAACACCGGATTCATCTAACATTAATACTTTCAAGAAAATTAAGTGAAATCAAGCAAAAAAATATTTTTTTCACTGATGTCAGTTCCTGCTTCCAGCACGCTATTCTCCCGTCAGCACATTCAGCAAGGCTCAGGCAAACAAGAGGTGGTTTGTCTCACCTGGTTTGGGAGGCGGGAGAGGGTTCCTTCGACTGGCGTGAGTGTAAGGGCAGTCTGGCTTGGTGCACTTTGCATCGTATTTACAATTCGGATGGATGAACAAGCATTTATCAGCAAACTTGCAGTTAGGAAAAACTCTGAGGGAAAAGAAATTCAGACGTCAGCTCATACTCAGAGGAAAATCAAGCAGCTGTTCCACGCGAAGGCCAGAACATCGCACAACGTTGAAAACTACAGCAGAGCTTGCATGTGCATGTTGGTTACTTCCACAGTAATATGTGGACATGTGACATACACTACCTGACCTGCATTCACTTCCCTTGTATAAACTTCTTACATGCAGTAAATAAGTGAACTACTTCACACTCAGTGGAGTTTGGTGGCAAGCTGCCTGTTGCGAGCTAAGATTTACTGTGTAGGGCAGAGCAGCAAAGGCACTGTGAATTCAGACATTTGCATGGGGAGAGAAGAGGGCACAGAATCCCAGGGTAATAGGGCTCATTCATGAAGAGAAAATGTTAATAAATTTAGGTATGTTGGATTTTAAAGGAAAATTCTAATTTTTGAGTAAATGAAGCCACCCAAGCTGGTAACGCTTATCTCAAAACAAAAATTATTTTTCTAGGCTGTTGCAGCTTGTGGAAGAGAAGTCCAATGCACAGTGCACATTCCCAAGTTAACCTTTGCTTTCAAACCGAAAATTACTGCATCACCAAATAATGGAACCCTAACACACTGAAAAGCATCGTGAGGTCTAGCAGAAGAGTGCCCGTTACCTGGTTGCTGTCACTACTGTAACAGATTCACACTGCCTTGGAATGTTTACTAACAAAGAAGGGAAATTTGGAGCACTGAAGTAAAAAGAATAACACAACGTCAAGTGGATGAACTTTGTACTACTCACTTGCAAGGTAGTGTGGGGTGATGGTACACGCACTCGTCTCCATTTTTACAAGCAGGCCAGTACTTGCAGCGCTCAAGCACCTTCTCCTGTTTTTGCAGCATGTTCAATTGTTCCATTTCCACTACAAAAGAAAGAATAAAATGGTCAATCTGAGACCTTTGTGGTTGCACATACATTTTGACTTACACAGTGTAGCATAATTAGAATTAAAAATATTTCCTGCTCTCCCCCTTTAGCTCAATTGTTGATAAGTCTTAATTCAATTTACTCACAAATCCAAACATAGGTACGAGTCAAAGAGACCAGGTCTCAGTAAGACAAGACTAAGAAAAACATTCTTCAGCTGAACTTCAGTTACGCTGTTCTGCTGAGCCATGTGTTAACAGAGCCCTGCTTCCTTTCTTCAAGCCAGTGGAATGGAAGGGACACGAACTTAAAACTCCTACAGTACTTAATCTCCCCCATAGGTCTCCCACAATTGTGTTACAGATTTGAAGATACCTGGATCCAGCTGTAGAGTTCTCTACAGAGTATCAATTACTCTTAATTTAGTTCAGAAATGTTGGATGCAGTGCTACTGTGGAAAATAAAGGTCTTCATAAGAAAACTAAAAACCTGAATCCAAGCATAACCTTAGGGCAAGTATACAACAGGTGTACAGTAAAACAATATCCTCTATATTTTTCATCACGGTTTCAAAACAGAGTTCTAAGCAATTGAAATCCATGCTTCAGCCAATGATTTCCCACAGTATTCAAAAGATATCCCAAATAAACAGCGTTCAGATAAAATCATGTACTGCTTCAGTTCTACTTTTAGAGATTCCAGCAACTGAACTCTGCCAACACCTTACACTTGAAAGGCAGCTCTTGGTATCACGAATCCAGACAGAAGCATTAAGGTTAATGCCAACTGACATATCTGTTAAAGTTCAAGGCACAGCAAAACATAAAATCTGTCCATCGGCATGGGGACAAATGATACTGGGCTACCCAGAAGTGCAGATTTCTGTCAGTGAAGGAAAACTACATTTTTAAAGGAAAACAAAAATTACCAGTACTGACCAGTGTGGAGAGTTACCTATGTGCAGGACTGTTCTCCTTTATCAAGGACAAAGGCCTCTAACGATGTGAGGCCACTGAACTACAACCATTTGCCTAAAGGATGTTCTCATACAAAAAATAAATACCATCACTTTGATTTTTCATGAATGATAATGCCCAGGAGTTCTACCCACAATCAAACCACCACATTAGTACCATATCCTGCTGGAACCAGTAATTACCATCAGAGCTCTCTAGCTGCCTGGTTACAATCTGCATCTGCTGTGCTCGAAGGCCTTTTAATCCTTTGCCTGCACAAATATTTTGGGTAACTGGCTTTAATCCTTCAGTTATGCACATATCTTCCTCTTCTTGATCTGAAAGGTATCCTGGTGGACTGGGCACACCATCCAGTGTCACGATGAACTTGGGACTAGCAGGTTTCTCTGGCTGTGCAAGCTGGTCTCTATCAAACAAAGAAACAGATTTTTATTCAAGCCTCCTTAGCCAAAAAGTGAGTTGTACTAACAACTAGCAGTACAAGCTAGAGAGTAACACAGTAACAAAACTTTCTTTTAAGACTAACAATAAATGAATTGGATTAAAAGTGTGCCTTCTGGTGTCTCTGAAGCACTGGGAAGTAACACAGAATACAGTGGCACACAACAGAGACTTTGGCATTGCAACATTTCTGTTTGTTGCATTCTGTTTAACAGCTTGATCAAAAAGCTCATTTACTGACACACTTGAATAAAGGAAAGTGATTAGCCTTTTCAGGAATTTACACTTTTGAGACCAAAAAAGTGAGGGTAAAAACATTCCTGCAATCATGAACTTTTTAACACAAAAACCAGGTGTCTCCTCAAAAACACAGAAACAATGGACATAAAAGTTTTTTGGGTGAAAAGAGTCTTGAAATACTGACACTAAGAACTTTAATGCTCAGCCTGATCAAAAGATCAATCTAGCCAGTTACACCCTGTATCTGACAGCAGTCAAAGGGGATAAAGAGTAAAACAAAACAAAACAAAAAAAAACAGGAGATGTACACATGTTTTTTCCACTCTTCCACTGTCCCATACATTTCACCCAAGTGATTTCCTGAATGGGATGATTCTACATATTTGGTAACTATAAACCTTGCTTATCCATGAAATCAGGCTAAAAGCAACTACAGTCTATAATGCCTCTAAAAAGAGAGAAAAGCAACACTAACAGCATGACTAGTCAGAACTCTGATGTTAAACAGTCAGAAACAGTTCTGTTCAGAAGCAAAAATTCACTTCTGTCTTGTAGCACGAAGTCCCAGCTGCCAACTGTTAGTTATCCTTTTGGTTTGTTCATCATTGTTTTAATTTTTAGTTAACACAGGCTGTTTAAAGCCAACCACAGGAACGAAGCGTAAGTTTGTCTAACACAGTGAGAGAGCACAGCAGTCCACAGTGATGTACCTCATGTTGCTCTGGGTGGTTTTCACTTAACAGGTAAGGTGCACACAAACACAGATAAAACTACTTGGAAGCAGGAATACCAGGTCCTTTAATGAATTAGAAAAGTACGCACTGTTCATTTTTTAGAGTAAATGAAAAGACATCCACAACACATCCTTTGCAACTGAAGAGAACTTTAAACTTCTCTTGGCTGAAATTGTAACATGCCTTAAAACACCTGTCCCCATACTACTTGTTTCTTTGCTTATGGTACTGAGCTATGCAGAGAATGTGCTGTTTTCCCCCAGAAAGGGGCTTCATGAAGAAAGGTAATCTCAAGATGGAACAGATGTAAACTAAAAGTTATTTATGCAAAACAACTACATACTTAAGATTTCACGAATCTGAACAGCTATGACAAAAACACAGAAGCAGAAGCCTATTCAGTTCTTTCTTCTGTTTTCTTGAAAACCAAAGACAAGCTCACAGTACAGCTGGCCATGGGAATTCTTTTCAGTTTAAAAGCATTTTTGGGGCTTTGCCCCTGATTCCCCTCACCCCACTATTCACTGTCAATCCATTTTCCATGATTACCCAGATCTTGACCTAACATATAAATCACAGGAATGGATTAATTATTCCACTAAATCTCAAGCAAACATTCTGACTAGTAAGAGTCCTAAAAAAAATTAAAATGTTTTACCGTGTCTGTATTAGACGCCCTGAGAGTACTCGTATTGCCTCGGTAGCCCTCTTTCCTAATTGCTGATTCTGTGGCAGTATTTCCTCAGATAATTTGGGCTTCTTCAGGATAAATGACCTAGTATCTGTATGGACCATAGATTCTGCATCATAGTAGTCTGAAATGGGAGAAAAATTACATAGAAAATAAGACAGATAACAATAATCATGTAATTGTACTCTACCTTTTGGCATAATTAAAAACCAAAGTATGTAAATTAAAGGTTTACATGCCAATGAGCTAATTCTCTTTTGTTTAAAATTCTTAGCAGCAACTTCCAGAAAACATTTTTACTTCCTTGCTTATTCCACAAAAGCAGGAGCCATAGCCCATATTAGGCCTGATCAGGAAACTTGGTACTGTGCTGTGCTGAAACAGCACTAAAGACCCATACACACAACACCTCCCAGGCTTTGAACACATACTGATGTAACACTTATTTTCCTTAGACACAGAGACTGGGAAAACACTGAAAACAGTAAAATTAACTGAAAACAAAATTTCATTTTAGCATTGCCAGACCATTGGCATTCAATCTGAGAAGGAGCTATTTTTCTTTAGGAATAAAAAGATCACAAGACTTAACCTGGAGTTACTTGCAAGGTATCCTCAATCACAGGATCAACCTGGAGCCGAGAAGAGAGTTCCTTTTGTTCAGCTCCTAAAATAAACAGAAATTAGGAACATATTTTACTACATGTCAAAATGAAACTCTAGACTAATGAATAACACTATAAATGAAACTATAGAACTGAAACATATGCTCCCCTAGTTCTTCTGATTAAGAAAGATCAAAACACGTTTACAACTCCCACAAAAAGTCCACCATTCTCATAGTTAAGAACCCCTCTCCATTGTGTTTCAGAAATAACAAGTTTTCTCCAGACAGATGGCATGGCAAAATCCCAATACTGAACGATTCTTTCCCACTATTATGACTCAGTGCAAATTTGGTCTGTGGATATGGAACTTACAAAGGCCAAGTTCTTTCCTCCTCCTTTGTGAAGGTGCTGACCATTCAGAGAACACACATAGGAAATCAGCTAACTACAAGGGACTACTTTATGGTCTTCTCATAAGAGGAGAAACAAATCATAACGGGAACATCCTACATTTGACTGATGGTTTGAGAAAAATATTTTGCTTTCTCTAAGTTTCTTAAGTAAGCTTCCGTTTCCATTTCAGTTGGAAAAGAGCCAAAGTATTTATGCTAAATATTTTCTATATGTTAATTCAAAAACTGAGAAAGCTTCTTACGTATTTTACAGATACAATTCCAAATATTTTATGTTGGCAGAAAGATTCCACATACATCCATACAAAAAATAAGAGACTAAAAAAATAGGTCCTTTTGTTTCAATAAGGAATGTTTATGAGAGTTGATATAACAAAGCTCTTAAACCAAATTCTGCTCAACAATCTAAATACTCAGTAAGAGTAAACTAACTCCTTACAGAAGCCTTTTCCTACCACTTTACTTCTACAATTCCTTGTTAACACCCACGCAGAGATTTCTTTCATGCTGAAAAGATACTTTGATTACTTTCATATATTATGCCATTTTCCTTCCAGGAGTTTCACAACAGAAGTAAAATATAGCTTACTGTTCACACAGTTACCCTGATAACAGCCATCCTGTAACAGCAACTACAGTGCTCTAATACCAACACAACAAAGTAAAACAAGCTAATTGTGTGATAACACCACTTTGGAAAGAATCTTTTGATATTTCAAATGCTACAAATTGTTCCAAACATACAGTATCTTAACTGTCTCCCACAAGCTTTGTGACAGCATTACTCCTACAACGTATCAAGGAAAAAGCACAAAGGACTGAGAAAAGATAAGTCACCCCAATATAAATAGATAAATTCACTTATTGCAAAATTATTCTTCAGCAATATGCCAGAATGTTGTATCACCCTTTGCTCACTGAGTAATTCATCTGAGGTTATCCATGCATATAGATACACCTGCAGCCACACTTCAGAAAGTTTACTGGTTTTCAGGCCATTTCCACACACAACTCTTGATGCTGACTTAAAAATTAAAAGCATTTCTTTTCTCTTCTCAGCCTGCTGTAAAGTGACATTTGCTGGTATAAACTTTTAAAGAATATTATCAGATGACCTTGTATGCCTTCCGCTGTCTGTTCCTTTGGCTCTTCTACTTGAAGCTGAGAACTCAGAGTGGGGATCCTGCTCTGCACATGGATTACTTCTAACTGAGATTCTTCTGGGCTAATTCGAGCTCTTGGTGCAACTGGAACAGTTTGTTTCTGTGGAACTTTAAATAAAGGTAAATCATTTATATATAACCCAATCACCAACAGCACTATTTTTACCTATGACAATAAAATCACTCTAAGTTACACAAAAAAAAACCCTCAAGCATCTGTTTAGACAAAAAAGATCTTTAGCTACCTGTAAGATCCTCACCGTGAAAGCACATGCATGGATGTGCACAGAACACTCAGTGAGCTGTAGCTCATGTAGTTGAATGCCTAGTTGTGAGACAAAACTGAATCTGCTACCAAAAGCTGAGATGCAGCCTGAGAAGGATTAGAGTGACCTCACCTATTCATTCATCACTACACAGGACTATTTTGCTAAAAACTTTCTTCTGGTACTGAAACCACTTTTTATTCCACCTTCTTCCGTATGAGCAATCTTGGATTATCAAGATGTACTTCTCACAGTCCCAGAAACCCTGTGCTAAGTTGCTTGCAAACACAATATAAAACCTGATGACAGTAGCATGGAATTTGGGGGTATGACAGGATGACAGGTTGGCATCTTTGCCTGGCTTCTGCCAAGATTGTTAGAACTGGTTGTAAAAAGCTAAGCATATTTTTTTCTTGGCTGAATATCATATCATAACCTCTGACACATATAATTAAGGTATTGCTCAGCACTGGGTTTATCATTTATGATCTTACTGCTTTGTTTTCCCCACAGATTGCAAATTAGTTAATTTCTATATTCCATTCAAAATAAACAGATATGAAATATCTCAACATTAAATCACATTTATTAGAACAATCCTTTGTTAATTTTTCTTCAGTTCTATGTTTGGCAACAATCTTTACTACTAATCTATACAATTTACTCTGATTTAAAACCAACTCACAATATCAAGTGTGTAACATGCACTGACATCTCTTGCAATTCAAGAACTTTTGAACATCGATAACTCTATCACATATCTCATGCCTCTAAAACAACTTACCAGTACTCACACAACCTTGAAAATACAAGTAACTACAATAAAACAAGCAACAAGTTCACAATGGCATTTTGTCAATTTGTTAACGTGGAAGGAAGATAAATGTTTCTTACAGTTAGTTTGTAGGTTTTGAGAGAGAGCAGGCCAGAGATTTTGGACAGCACTCAGACTTGCTTAAGACAGCACAAAGTCATGGTTTGGGTAGTTCAGTGAATGCTCCTTTGCTGCCAACATGCAATGCTTCATGCTGACAGCACTAGATTTATTAACATCCCATGAAATGACAGCACACGAGGTTATCACCTAGATTTGCCCTTCTTCATTTGAAGCTGAATGCCATCACACAGGCAGCTAACTGCTCAGTTGCTGTACCAAGTGCAACTCTGTATCTAAAACCACTGAACTAAAACTGCAACCTCCTGGCTTAAAGAGCTGGCATAAAGGCTGACATATCATTCAGTAGTTATTTTAATTACCTATACCCAGTGTATTTTGATTTTTTGCTGTTTGGCTTTTTTCTCCTCCCCTCTCAGGAAGAAAGAGAAACAACAGCAAACAATTAGCTCCAATAACATGGCTAACACCGAGCACTTTCTCCTCAGCATCTATTCACATTTTAGAAAACTTCTGGTGCTTCCTATTTGTCTCTCTGCACTTTACAGATTCATTATCTTGATTAATGTATTTTAAAAATCTCTTTCCTCCCTTATTCATGCTTTCATAATTCATCACTGAACATTACTGCAATGTACACAGGACACGGAAAATGCTTTACGTGTATCACTGACATGCACTATTTAACATTGTGTTTGATCTCTAAGTGCTATGTTTAGCTTGGATTCATAAAACGGAGCTTGGAAGTATTAAAGCTCAGCACAAACAAAAACGATGCTAATTACCTGTGGAATAATTAGTTGTTTTTGTAACTGATTCCTGTGCTTCAGAGATTGCTTTCAGTATTAAGTTCTTATTGGCTTGTTTGGAGGGTGGAAGTGAAGGTCTAAGGGAGATGAAACAAAGTAACCGTAACTGAATTGCAACAGCAACTGTATCCGTGCTAAACACAAACATTTCAACACGTTAACAAGTTACACATAATACAGAAATCAGCATTTAAAACTTCACTGTTTGGATGTTTGTTTTCAACTTGTTAATCTATTCTCTGAATGGACAGGGATATACAAAATGCTCTCAAAAATGGAAGTCCAGAGGCCTGATTTTATCTCACATGTAAGCTGCTGTATAAACATGCAACATCTGAAAGGCACAACTTCTGCCTCTGCCCCCCACATTCCTGTTACCAAGTCTGTGTTGGCACTAATTAATTGCACAGCCACGTTATGCAGCAGGATCTGGAGGAAAAGTAACTATCAAAAACACGTTAATTGTAAAAAAAAAAGGCTTTCTGTTTCTTTTTGAATACTGACAATAGTAAGTTCAAATCAAACAGACATGCTGCGGTGTTGAAGATAAATTCAATAAAGTGTATCAGCTTCAAACAAATCTTCTACAAGCTAGCCTTGCAGATCAGTAGAACCAACTCTTTCCTAGCTTAAACATTCTTCCTCTTACTGTTGTCAGACAAACACCACTAATGGACCTTGACTGACACCTGACATTCAGACAGAATTGGAAAGGGGGAAAAAGAAGAAAAAAAAAAAAACTTAATTTTTTGGAAAAGATAAAATAATCTTAAAGAACAGAGCAACATAAAGAAAGAAATGTCACTGAAATGTATTCACAAATCTCACTTCTTTGTTGTTTTTGTTTTAAAGTAACAGAGACTGGAACCATGTCAAAAGGCTTAGTGTACAAGAGAATCAGATTTGTCTGATCAGAGCTATTTGGTTTGAAAACTATTCCTGAAGTAAAAGAAAATAACCAAAACTCCTAGGAAAATTATGATACCATGTTAAATACCTGGTCTGAAACTTGCCAACATTAACATTCTTTTAACAGTAAACTTTTCCCAAACAGCGTAAAATTTCACACTCAAATTTCACAGTTTATGCAGAACAATAAAAACAGGTTTTAAAGTTAGTGGAAAAAAGGTAGTATAATGAGACATCTCACCCACAGAGGTGTGAGACAGTATGAAATTTAACAATGGCTTACTGATTTTTTTCTGTCAATTTTCAAAACCACAGACAATTTTCATCAACTTTATCTTTCAAAGATTTTGTTCACTATTTTTTTCTGGAAACAGCATCATCCCTGAAATCTTAAGTACCTTCTTTCTGGCTTTGCAGGTACAGACACACTGCTAGAGATGCTTCCTGTTCGTGACCCATATTCTTCTTCTTCCTCCTCCTCCTCGCCATCATTACAGAATTTTTTCACTTTGACTACTGAGCTCACAACAGGCAACCTTCTCTTCCTGGAGCTTTCTTCCTACAACAAACAGAAGAGCCAAAATACTTCATTTAGCATAAAACATTAGTAAGAGAGCAAAGAAAACTATGCTATTCTACTTACAACCAGAAGATGGAGAACTTCCATTCAAATTGCATGAATCTAAGACTAATAGAGAACGTGCAGAAACAAGTGACAGCACTTAGAGCGTGAAAATCAGCTACACTTACACTGAAATCTCATTAAAAATGTGACAGTAAAATGTGAAAGTAAAGTAACACTTAGAGAAGGAGAAGAAAGACTAAAGACAATTTATCAAACATCTAAAGAAAGAGGAGGGTTTTCCAATGCAACTCACAACAGCCTTAAAGATGCAACTATTAAAAGTTTTATGGAGAAAAATGAAATAGCTGAGAATGACTTTCTCCTCTGTAGTAGCTCTAATTCTTAGATTGGTATAAAGATTAACTTCTAGCAAGCTGACACATTCCAAAGGATGGTAGCTGCCTTGCGGAGGAGCCAGTGTGGTCCAGCTCAGGAAGTGCAAGTTCCCTTTTCTGAGAGTTACTCACCACCACTACAAAGCATGTAATAGTGACAAATTTGAATGCTAGCCCATGCAAAAGCATTGGAGCAAACACCTAACAATGCTTCCTAAAAGAACCATCACTCAGCACTGATCTACACAGGAGCACAATGAGACACCTGGCTGATAGGTATGCAGATGGTATCCTTTAACTGATCATGTATCCTCCAAAGAGGAAAAAACATCCTAAGGAATAGACCTGGACTATACTGACACATAAGATATATGCAATTAAAATAAAATAAAATAAAATAAAAGACCTTTTTAAAGAAAAACTTTCCAAATCACAAGCACTTGTCTGAGGAGTCAGCAGAGTACATAAAAGGTCACAGTTCCACGAAACACTTCTGAAAGAGCCCTCTTCGGGGCATTATTAATGAAATAGTGACTGAAGAAAATTGTCACAGACCTTTTTCTAACATTGTCAAGGGGAGATGTGACTCTCGTTTGTGGAGAATGTATGTACAGCCTTAAATGAGTCATTGTATTCTCATTCTCACTTCTACAGCTTAAAAAGTAAGGACATCTGCACACATCTCTGCATTCTACATTTCTGAATAAAAAACACTGTTCTTTTTTGAAGAGCTATGTAAGTAGCAGCAGAGAACAATATACACAGTAGAAACACAGATGCAGCTGGAATATAATGTAAGTCAAATTTCTGCATCATCACAAAATTAGCAGCCGTAACAATCTTCATTCCACTTACAGAAGGGCTCTTAGCTGTTTCATATGGGTAGTCTTAAAACCATCAGCTGGGACTGTCATTCTGCCTGGGTCAGTCTGGCTTCTCAAGTGAGTAAGGCAGCAATCAGCGTTTAGTTTATGGTTGTACAAAACCCGCCCCGAAAAGTGCTTAAATGCCATGGCTCTAAGTTGTAAAACAATACTAAAAAGCAATACATCTGGCTGTTAGAGACTGAGATGTACCTAGCATAGTTACAAATAAACAGCACCCCAAAAAATACAGATTTACTTCAATGATCCAGAGATCAAAATGATTCCTTCTGATTCGTCACACGCATCGTAACAACATGCCAGCTCATTAGTCCAGCCCAATATGGCATGAAGATATACAAGCTAATTAACTCAGCTCTACAGCAATCAGTGAAGCGATGACACTAAGCTATGCAATCTCTACTTAACACTGGACCTAGAGAATGAAATCCCAAACCTCCTCGTACCAGTAACAGAAATCTTCTGATTTCTCTGAGGTGAAGACTTTATGGGAAGAGTGTACACAGAAATTTAGGCTCCTAGCAAGCATGAAATACAGCAACAGTTTAGATCATACTAACCTCGCTGCCTACTTTATCAGCACTAAATTTGGAGGTGGGCCTGTAGCTCTCTGCTAAGCTGCCAAATGCTTCTGGATTGCACAGCTGGACCGTTTCCAAGGACCTGCAGCTTTGCGTGTCTAACTGCCGACTCCCCTGCAAGGTGCCCTGCTGGGACAATCTGTGCACGTGCGCACTGCCATCTGCACTCCTGCTGCCTGGTGGCCGGTAGATTTCAGCAGTAGGACGAGAAGAACCGTAAGTTACAGTTACAGTAGGTTTTTTCCGGGACAAAGGATTCTCCTGCACAAAGTTTAGGTCTTCATCAATTAGATCATCTGGTTCAGGTTTAATGTCAATTACAGCTTCAGAAGGTGACAGCTCCCTCAAAGGCTTGACTGTAGACATTAAGCGGGATGCAGAACCATCTTCAGAAGACTGCCTGTTAAAATAAGAAATTGCCAAATAATACCTCTTCAAGTAAAGCTCTGGAAAATTCTGGCTTTTTAAACAAAGCCAGATGGGAAGAATCATGAAGGTATTATTTCTCATGCATATCTAACACACTGATCCCTATTTTTAGTTTGGTTAATTAATCTAAGCACATCTGTTACTTAAAGAAATAGAACTGAGTTCCTGATTTAATGTTTTTATTTAACCAATTATAGGAATGCTTCACAATGACTACCACAGTCACACAACTCCTAAAGTCTTAACCTGTGTCAGGAAGCAATCAGTGGTTTTACCGTGAAGCAGCGTTTCTTTGTTCCTGTGAACTGGTGGAAACTCTGGAGTCATTTCTTTCTGTCCGTGTGCTGGAAACCGCAAGAGGTGGCAAGGCATCCTCACGCCTCCTCTCATCACTCGCACATGAACTACTTTTGCTGGAAGGAAGGTTGCTCTCAAAGATGTTAGATTCTGAAGATTTTACGCTTGTTGGTTCTGCAAAAACAGGTACCTTTCATTTTATATCCAAGCACAGCAATAGGGATTTTGCAATAAATGTATCAAGGTAAATGTAACAAACAGGACATTGCCCAGATGTAAACAGAACAATCTAAGGAGTTTTCAGTTCAAAACATCAGGAAGAAATGCTCAGGATTAAATTTTGGACTTGGAAATAAATTCTTTGTCTCAAAACAAAAATAAAAACCCATCTTCTAAAAAGTCAGGACCCAAAAATACCACTGGGATTTAAAACTAACAAAACAGTCAGCTAAAATCTTAGTGGAAACTAACTAGACGTGCAACACTACATTAAAAGATAAACCTGGTTTCACTCAAAATTCATTTTCTTACTTACCAGTAGTCACAGACCGCAGCTTATCCAAAACACCGTGGAGCCTGAAATAGACAGCAGGCAGAGAAGGAAGCAAAAGAAAAAAGGAGAAACAGAAGAACTTTAATTCAGAATGATAATCTTTCAGAAACAACCTTTCCCCACCCTATAATAAGCATCTCATTTATCCACGGCTTCACTTGCCATTAACTGATAATGTTGGGTTTAAGGAAGAGCTTAAATAAGTGAGTGAACTTCATAGATGCAGGTAAGGTATTCATCACATCAGCTACTTTTGGCACTTTGTTCATTTACCAAATTAAAGCCAGTACTTTCTACTGTTCCACTACAATCAACAATGTGAATTAAATGTCTTCAAAAGGACTAACTCAAACTAAGTTAGAATCCTAGGGTATAGGCTAGAATTTTACTTCATATATGAAACTTCAATTACACAGCAAAGTTAAAGATAACTCTAAATAGAAACCTAAAAAATACACAATTTAAAGTACTTAATTTACTCAGGATTCTTCCAACATGCTTTGTTTATATCAACAATATTCTTTGAGACATATTGCTGAGCAATACTTTTCAGCGAGGTACCAAATTTGCTGTTTGCCTGTGAAAAAGGCACCACGCTGAAGCAATATAGAAAATCGGAAGGCTACAAAATAGTCCTTTAAAAATACACTCATTACAGAGAGAAAAAAAATAAAAACAGACACACACATTTAAGTGCATATCCTAGTTAGAGTTCAAATCTGATCCTGGGCATCTCCATAATTTAGGCTGAGTATTAGAAGGGTGTCAAGGAACAATATCATATTGAAAACTGGGAAAAGTAAAACTGCATAGCAATATATGGAAGGCTTTTCATTAGAAGCCTGTTAAAAATGTTGTCAGCTGAACTCTGCTGATGTGACCATGGTGTATCAGCTTTCACGCTGATCTATGGATATCTGACCTGACACTTGGTTCAGAGTATGAAGTGCTGGCCAACCAGCAGGAATGCCAGCTCTGCCAAAGAGCTGCTGTGAAACTTTTGCTAGATGACCCAGAATTACCAACTACAGAGAGCTACCAAGGAAGGAAGACCTTGTTGAGTATTTAACTTAGCCAGGGACTCAGCGCTTAAGAATGTAATACTTCTGTCTTGCTTTTAAAAGGAAAAACAAACCAAATGAATAAACAAAAACAAACAAAACTGTAGAAAGCTCCCAACTATACCACTATGTAACTTTTTTCTCCACCAGTCCTTATATATCTTACTGCATACATTTATCTTGTTCTCCTTTCTTTCTTTTAACCAATACCTACTTCATTATCTGAGAAAGCATTCTGAAATAGAACTTGTATTTAGTAACAAATGTAGATACTGAACTGAATGACAAGACTCATTACATGGGGAATTTAAACAGCAATCATCAAAACCAGTGGAAGGTATAACATCTACATATAGTTGATATCCATTTCCAAATACAAAAAAAAATATTTTGATTTCTCTCTTCTGTCAAAATTCATTTTATGTCATTATTAATCTACTATTAATCTATTAATCTAGTTTAATCTACAAAGCCATAACTGTGTTCTGCTACATATTATCGTGTTATTTCTTCGCATGCAGAGATTCAGAGAAAACCCTAGTACTAAACTCATCAGTCTGTTAATTTGTCTAACTGATTCCCAACATTCCTACAACTGCATGACTTACTGCCACAGTAAATGCCAAAAATGTTATCTAGGTAGGTCAAAAAAGGGAAAAAAAGCAGGTATATACACTGTAACTTTAAATTGAAAAAAAAGGGGGTACATCGTTAATTGCACTCACCTTTCCTGTATTTTTGACAAATGCCAAAAAAAAAAAATGAAAACTTTGAAAGCAAACTTAAATTATACCCATGTCACATAGAAATACATTGGTTTAAGTAATTAATACTGTTAATTGTTATAACTGGAACTAATTTTTACTCTTTGTCAATGTTTATGGCTTAATAACATACCCAACTTCTACAATGTTTCCTCTTTGCTGTTTAATTGCATAAAAGCTCCTAACCAAATAAAGGAGAACCTGACTAATCACACAGACATACTGAAAATGAATGTAATTACTCAGTATGAAAAATATGAAGAAAGCAATCAGAAAAAGCAAGAAAAATGCAATACTTCTCTCATCTGTACAAATCAAAGTAATGTTCCTTACAACTATATTAGATTAAAGACTCAAAAAATGAGATTAACTTGAAAAAATACACAGCTCTGAAAGCCAAAATAAAATCTCTGGAGCAACATCTGTTTGAAGAGTCTGTCTGGCTACTTTGAAACATGGAGGTTAAAGTAGTAGAAAATGCATGAGAAATACTGTACTGGCTAAAGTTCTCATGCATTAGAATTAATACACAACTGTCAGGAGTTTAGGGGGGGAAAAAAGTTCATCTGTTGCTCATTTGTCCTCTTCACAACAATTCTGGGGTTCTACTTTTGTTTTGTATAGCTGGGTGATGGCGATAAATAAATAGCCTGAGAGGTGGGAATACCTAAACATTTGGTGCTAAGCCTTGTCAAAGACGGTATACAGAATTAGAGTCACTGCTCATCTGTCCTCTAATTCCTCTGTACTACAGCAATCTGAAGCACTATTAGCATAAAAGCAAGTAAGCTGTTTTTTAAAGAACTACCTTTAAAGAACTTACTGCAGAATACAGAGCTCCCACGCTCAGAGTGGGCTTTGTAGGATTATTTTTTTTTTCAGTCAACATTTGGCCCTCACTTATCTGAGCATTTCAAACTTCAAAAATGTGACCGCGCTTATGAGCGAATAAAGAATATAAGCCCTCCAGCCTCCTGTGACACTTAATAATCACTGCAGTAGCCTAACAACTGACAGAATAAAAATTATTTATTAAAGTAAAAAGGTTTTATTAATGTAAATTGCACAATGGGGGGATAACTAACTGTTTATATTCTCACAGCTCATTTATAGAAAAGAGTCCCAATTACTGGTAAGAAGTGTGACAAGTAGCTTACAAACATACCATACAGTAAACCTGACAGTATTGTTTCCAAGGAAAAGAGAAAGGTCCTCTGTCATCTGCTCCTGGCTCTTCTTATTGGCCACCATAACCATAATGTAATCAGGGAGTTCTTCATCTAATAGAAAGAGAAATATGTTATGAAGTATAAGAAAGCATAACAGATTAAATAGATCCTTAAACAAGTTATCAGAGCTTTTTTTCCAGTTTTTCTACAAGGCCTCTGTAGGCAGATTGTTAGATAAGGAAATTAACAAGGCTTCCACTTCATCTGAAGGTTTAATAGGACTTTCAGTCACAAGTGAAAAATAAAAGATCGTCAACTTCAGTAGAGCAGAAGCTGAAAATAAGATCAAAGCATTTAAAAAGTAAGTAAATAAAACAAAAAGGACAAGATAAAAGAAAGCCACTCTGTTGCTCGAATCCTTTTACTGGAACGCTAACAAGCATCTACGATTTTCACTACTTCAAATATTGCCAAACGCAGCACCTTACCCTTATGAAAGACCAAACTAATAAATACTCCTTTCTGATCTGTGCTTTGAACAAATCAAAACCATAGCAACTTCCAGATTTTCCATCTACAAAAACGCTGAGCATCAGGTCATTAAAAATAACAAAACAAAACAAACACAGCAACCCTGCAAGTCTGATTCTCTATCTTTCCCCTGTATGCAGTTTCACACAACACGTGAAATCTATTTCCATTGATGGAAACAGGGTTCCACTACCAACCAGAATTGGTAGGAAAGTGTTGGGAGTCTAACACAATAAAGGTTTGGGAATGTTGGTATTTGGCTTCTTATTTACCCTAGTTCTGGTCTATTCTGAAAGACTGAACAGACAATTGTTGCTTGAGGGCCTTAGATATGCTTCTTGAGCACATATTTTAATTTATTTAATCAAACACCTCATGCTCTGCAATACCGCTCCATGGCATGAACCTAAGAACAGAACGTTAGAACAGTTGGAAATCCACTTCAAATAGTGAACTTGCACTAAAGCCCTAATATACTTGTACTCAATTAATCAAGTTAAATCTGCACACGTTATAAAGACCTAAAAATTAAAAATCTTAAATAGAAATCAAAATATAAATCAAAGGAATTGCATTTACTCTATATCTCATGTATTCTATATCTCCTAGAGCATAGAAGCAACATTCATACATTGTACCTGCACTTCACTGTCATTCAAAAAATCAACTCAAGGCAATCCACACTGCCCATACACGTCCCATTCAAAACAAAACCTTGATCCTATCTCTATGATTTCATAACATGTTATTTCATCAACATCAGCGTAAGGTAGGTCTTGGTTTTCTCCTTAACAGTCAAGTTCTTATGTTTCATAGAGTCGTGCTACATACTGTTTCTGACATGGCCCTTCCAACTCCTAAAACAGTCAACCTGACTGTCTCACTGTAATATCCTTTCTCCTAATTCTGACAAATACTTGAAATCCAAAATGCTGTTGAAAAGACAACTAAGAAAGACTAACTCCATCTCAGAGTGGCCACAGGTAACTGCCATCATATGCAAACATTTTACTTCATGTAATGTTTCTTCTTGCACCTCATAGAACTTCCCTTAAATATTCACAAAGACACATCGTTCTTTGTTTGTTTCTTTCAAATCCCTTGCATCTGTATCTTACTGAAGGGGGAGAGACTGTTAGCTGATTTCCTTTTAGCTCTTCATTCACCAGTGTCCACATACAGTGTCCTCTTATGCATAAGACTACACATTTTGTGAAGTCCTTTTTTTTTCCACATTAGTCCAGCACTTCAGGTAATCGACCTCACGCTTGAGGTTTCTGTATGCAGTAACACAATTAATTATGGGTAAATTCGCTGATCCAGCGAATCGCATTAACCAGCTCCTGGTTTCCTGTTGAACGACAACAAACATGGGCTGACCACGAAGTAAAACTTACCAACATAAGCCCCCAGCTCCTGCAACTTTCCTTTTATAGCCCCCTAAAAGGCAACGAAACAGCGTGTGAGGGACGGAACAACAAAGTGCTTTGAACTGCAGACCAGCGCGACGCTCTCTCGATGAAGTTTTCCTCGCTGCCCACCGAAGGCTTTGCCCTGGCCGAGGCCCGGTTCCCGCCCGCAGGTCGCGGCAGCTGCCGGCAGCGGGGCGCTGAGGCCCGCGGCAGCCTCGCCCCCCGCCCCGCTTCCACCCCCACACCGCCCCCGGCCCCCCTCCCTCAGCAGGGACCACCCGGTCTCACGGGGCGCGCAGAGGCCGACGAATTACGCCAGTAATAGATGAGAACAGCCCCGGAAGGTTCGGAAATGGTCATCCCCGGCTCGGCACCGGCACCCTGCCGGGGTCTGCGGCGTGTGAGCGCCCAGAGGCAGCGGCTGGCAGCCCCTGCCCTGGGGCATTGCGGCCCGAGCCTCCCAGCGGGCAGGGGCAGGGGGAGCTGCAGGCAGAGCGGCAGCGGCCACCCTCCCGCCTGCCTCCCGCAGCCCCCCGTTACCCCGTCCGCGCTCGCCCCGCCGGGGGGATCCCGGCCCCTCGCCGCGGCGCCTCTCACCCGGATCTTGCGGCTGATCTCTGTGCCGATCTCCATGGCCGCGGCCTCCCCGCTCGCCTCCCGCCCAGGCCCCGGCAGCGCCGCACAGCGCCCGGCCTCCGCCTGCGGCGCCCCCTGGCGGGACGCGGCCCGGCCTCCGCGCCGCCTCCCCTCGCACCGCACGGCCCGGCCCCGAGAGGGCGGCGAGCCCCGGGCTGCGCCGAGCCGCGGGCAGAGGGGCCCCGCTCGCCTCCCGCCTGTCCGCGTCGCCTTCCTCTGCCACTGCCCGGGGGAGGCCTGCGCCCCCCTCCTGCTTTGCAGTGTGGTGGGGTCAGCTCCGGGCCCTCACCACAGGAGGCCCTGGAGTGTGTCCAGGGAAGGGCTACGAAGCTGGCGAAGGGCCTGGAGCACAAGTCCTGTGGGGAGCGGCTGAGGGAGCTGGGGGTGTTTGGTCTGGAGAAGAGGCTTGGGGGAGACCTCATTGCTGTCTACAGCTACCTGAAAGGAAGGTGTGGGGAGCTGTAGGTTGGCCCCTTTTTGCAGATAACTAGTGATAGGACTAGAGGGAATGGCCTCAAGTTGCACCAGGGGAGGTTCAGGTTGGAAATGAGGAGACATTTCTGCTCAGAAATAGCAGTCAGGCATTGGAATGGGTTGCCCAAGGAGGTGGTGGAGTCACCATCCCTGGGGGTGTTCAAGGAAAGGTTGGACGTGGTTCTCAGGGACATGGGTTAGTGGGTGACATTGGTAGTAGGGTGATGGTTGGACAGGGTGATCTTGGAGGTCTTTTCCAACCTTAACAATTCTGTGATTCTAATGATCAATGAATGTTTATGTAATGTATTGTAATCATTGATAAGAAGCCTTAAAATAACGCGCATTCTTCACAGCTTCACTGACAAAAGTAAAGTTTCTGCCTTAAACACAAAGAGGCTTCATCATCTCCTAGTCTTCTTTACATGAGGGATCACTTGCTGAGGGAGGAGAGGAAACCCTGCAAAGCAGGTCACAGTAAATAGGAAAGAAGTCATGTTCAAGTCACATCCTTTATCTCCTGCACTACTGTTGCAGCGTCACTTCATCCAGGAGCACAGATTTAGTGGGCAGCACCATTACAGAAAGCCCAGCATGCACATATACAGGATCTTTTAAAACAGTACCAATGCATGGAGCTTATTTTACCCAGTGGCAACAACTGTATTAATATCTTTCTGCATCACTGCTCCCAATACAAACCAAGCATAATACAGGGACAGCCTATACTAATTAATGCTAATGATCTAAGCTGTTTGCTTGACCATACTTAAAACATACTGGTACTACAGTGAGATACAACAAGTAACGGAATAGCTTAATTATAACATTCCATTTTAACCTTTAACAGATACATTTTGCTTTGTTAAGATTTCAAATATGTTGCATTAATTTATTATTGGAATGGAAAATTACTGAATGACATAAATATGAATTATATCTATTCATCAACTAATTAATAGATTTATAAATTGACAAAAATATGTTCAAAAAAATCATATTTTCTGACTAATAACAGAAGCTCACTACTTTAAGTTCAGCACTGTATAATGTGTAAGAAAACCATCCATTTTTATTAGTTATTTGGTAGAACATTTTACAGTGCCTTATATGTAAAAATAAACCTTGCAAGCATGAAATTTCAGGCTTCAAGCATGTAGTAGACCTGTTGTATGCTTATCTTTCTAGAACCTTCTATTAGTTCTACCTCGTTTATTTTTACCTTCAAGAAGCATGTAATGATGTATTAAGGCCAAGCTCTCCACTTTTTTACAAATAATAAATGATGAAAAACAGGGAAGTTTCACAGAGCCAAAACATAGAAGTGATAAATAAAGTGAATTTGTTTAGAGAATAGCTTTAAGAATCGCATGTAGAGTCAGATGTATTCTGTCTTTTCAGTTCATGAAGTCACTGTTTTGCATGGCCAGTGAGTAAATAAAGATTATTTTTCTACATTAATTCTTCATTGTTTTAGCATCCTGGGAATAGCCCTTGGGAATAGTTTAGCTCCTGGGAACCATTTCTGGACTATCTTGTATTTTTATCACAAATGGATAATTCTCCACTAGGCTGAGGAAAATATACATGCACACCACTTTTCTGCCTGGAGAGTAGCTGATGCTGCTTCCTATTGGGCTCGCTTCCAAGTTTCTTTCTTTTAAGTTAGGGCAAAGTTCCCAGAATCAGACCAAGGTGAATATTTGCATCAACCTTCACCCTGTTGACTGATATGCTCAACTGCAATCACGGCTTCGAACCAGAATGGAAAAAAATCAGAACTGTCCAAAAGGGAAGATGTCAATAAGATCAAACTAGGATTATCCCTGTTCCACTATGGGCAGGTGTTATTCAATCCAATAGGCAGAAACTTTTCCGTCTTCTTTTAGAACAAGGGCTGCAATACTCATCTGTAGGACACTATGTCTCTTTCTCCCATAGGTTCAACAAGAGAGCAAAGGAATGAGTACAGCAAAGAATGTGGGTGTTTCTAGCCATGCACGTCATGAAAGTTGACGAGGGATTGAAGGGGAGAAGCAGAAGTATAGTGCCCTGAGACATCAGTCTCTGTCTCATTGATGTGTGTCTATAAAAGATCATCGTGTTTTTGTAGACACATTTGTCTCCAAAGGTGGAGCAAAGCAGGTAATGGAGAGCTGATGGGGCAAAACATGAGACACGAAGGGCAAAATGGAGAAAGTACAGAAAAACACAAAGTTAGGATACAAATTGGGGTTATAGAAAGCAGAATTTAAAAATGGAGCTCAGGAATAAACTTTTGATGCGCTTCAAAAGTAGAAAATGTAAGCTCTAGAGAAACATATTGGCAATATCCTACCTGTCTTTAAGACAGTGTGTCTTCAACGTAAATGCAAAAGAGAAAATACAGCAAGAAGTAACTAAGCCAAGTTAGAAAACTCTAATAAATGTAACTTCCAGGCAGAGAAACAGGCAGGAAATGGGTGTGATCAAGATTTAGAATAGGAAATGGAACAGATAAGAGCATTGAGACATTGTTTCCAGTGTGAATTGTTTAGAAATAGGAGACGCCTCTGTTACCTTGAATTTTCATGGCTTGAATTTATTATGCATTGTACTGGCCAGTTTTCTCAGGCAAATAGCTACAGTTCTGGTCTGTAGTGGATAAATTTAGAAAAGGGTATCCATTTAGTTTAGCTCAAAGTTAGTTTCTTTTACTCAATATAAGATTCCTCTGAATGAGTTCTTTTGGCTTGGACTGTTCACTGTAACTATGGTTTGTGTATGGGAGGAAAAAGAACTATTTCCCTGGTCAGAGTCATCTCTAAGAGAAAACTGCTGTATCTAAGAGAAATAACTCGGAAGAATTCATCATAGTACAAAATTGCCTACATATTTCAGCTCAGATTAGTGTCCTCCTAAGTAACATAGTAGTAACATAGTTTGCATAGTAGATCTGCAAGTTAGACTTGCTCAGAGAGTAGCATGTTTGTTCACTTTACATTACCAAAATACTTTCTAAGTTTTACAGTCGTGAATCAGCATTCACATACTCACTTTATCTTTTTCCTTCATCCCTCACCTGTTTCAAATTTGTATATACTTCTGCCTGGCTCACACAAAGTGGAGAAGCTTAAAATTCTAGATAGCATACAACAATTGCTGATTTTTTTTGTCAGGTCCACAGAGATTTGTAGGACTAGGGTCCAGCCCCCTACATGATGATTCCATTTGTTAAACACTATAAATATTACTGAATTAATATGCACTTAGTGCTTGATAATGCAGTTATGATTAATAATTTCTACTGGCGCCTTTGGGAGTTTTTGTGTCTGAGCAAGAGCTGAGAGATTAGCCTTTTAGTCTGCATATTCTTGCTGTGTATATTGCAAACAGCTGAAACTTTGCAAGGACTTCTGTTTTTAGCTGCAGACATAAACGTATGTGCATAGGTCACTTAGTATGGCACATGTGGATTAAACCCTGAAAATATTTCCAAGCTATGTAAAACAAAAACAAAAACAAAAAACACCATAGAACAAAACACAAACAAATAACAACAACAACAAAAGACTAATGGATTATTATTTTTTTGGAAGAGATTTGCCTTAATTGGAAAGGCTTAAAATAAATGATCATATGATTAAAAAAGCAAGGATTGCCTGCTATTTGTTGTAACCCCTATTTCTGTAATGCCCCTGTAGCCAGCGAAGCAGCTGTTCATTGCTGACATTCTCCCTGCCAGGCATTCCAACTCTCTGAGGTAATGGGCTGCAAGCATACGGGCCTTCGCTTTAATTCTTTCAGCGTATCCTTCCGCATGGATAGAGCGAGGGGAACGCCTCCAGGAAAAGAAATTAAATGCACACACACACAGGCACACAGAGACAGGCGATTTGAAAATATTCCAGAGAACGCGATTTTGTGCTCCCGCAGCACAGCATCGCATGAAAGAGGCTGTCGGAGGAGCTGGCTGGCACAGGTTTATTTTGTTGCAATATTTTCTTCCACCCCCAGCTCTTTACCCAGTGGAATGATATCCAGAGCAAGTTTTTTGAGACAGGAAGTGAGGAATGTTTTCACTATGAGTGATCTGAGAAGAAGGTGGGTTAGCCGAGATAGCAGCTGTTTTGTACGAGAGGAACACAATAAGTCAGTCTCCAAGGAATACAGATGAGATGGCTCCGCCAGAAAAAGTCTCAGAGTGCTGTGTTTTTTCTTCAGCTACACGTATGTGAAAGGAGACTCGGTGTCTTTGGATCGCAGCAAAAGGTAATGGGAAAACAGCAGGCACAGTAAAACATATCGGGCTATCTTCTGTGCTGTGTACTGTAAGATCGAGGGGTTTCAAGTGTTTTCTTTTGGGAAAGTGAAGGCTGTAGAGCTCTGCGCTTCTGAAGGCAGGGGAAGTTTGAGATCTACTGCACTTATTGCTGCTCTTCTAGTCCAAAAGTCATGTCAAAGATTAACTGGTAAAACAAGGGGAGGGTGGAGTATTCTGATTTTTTTTTTTTTTTGTCTCCTCAAATATCTCTGAACTAAATATACGTATTTTGAGCAATTGAAATAATAGGAACACTATTTTACCATCATATGTTGCAGTTTTCTTTCACATGCTGTCATTCATGCAGGCTGTGAGGCTGTGTGAAAATTATTGTAGAGTAAAATGCCAATTACTGAGGGGAAAATGGGAAGTGGGAGATGTAGGAAAAGGGGAAAGATACCACAGTGCTCACTAATTCTGCTTCAGTCATGAGCATGTTGCTGAAATTCTAATATAACGTTTTTTAAACTACTCTGTTTGTGTTGAAATATAAATGTACAGAGTTTGGCCATTAAAGACATTTTTACTTGTTGCATGAAAATTCCAGGCTTTCTAAATAAAGGCTTGTTATTTTAGACAGAATCAACTGGGCTTGCAACTTCTGGCAGATTGTAGTTCCTGTTTGCTAAAGTAGCTTTATAACAATGCAGATGTATCCTTAAAATATTACAGAACGCAAGTACGAGAACACCTAGCATTGCCGAGCACGCTTGGCATGTTCTGAAAATTCTGATCTAAACTTTCTCCCTATGCTTGCATTGCTACCTGTGTGCCCAGAGAAATAACTGGAAGTCTCAGATTGCCTAAAGTCAGTGTTTAGGTGGCTTGTGAATTTCACCTGTCAGGTCAGCGCTGCTTCCTGATATTTTTTCCATGGTCTTAGGGTACTTTTCTAAGGGCCTGGTAGGGATATAACAGTTTCAAAGTCTTTCATGTACAGTACGAAAAGTTGAGGTTAAAACACCACTGCACTTGTGATTGCAGCCTTCAAAAAGATGAATAAGTTGATTTCTCACATCGCTGTAGCACCAAAGAAAATGTGCGTAATTGTGCACAGAATGTATTGGAAAATGGGCCCTGGGGAAGTGAGCTAAGGTCAGTCAGCCAAAAGTTTCACTGCCAGGAATAAACCCTGTGTGAGATTCTGCTGGCAGTGGGCAGGAAACTAAAAGCTTCTGTCTGTAGAGCATTCCCTGCGTGCTGCTCTCGGGGGCTGGATTTGGAGGATCAACGTGCAGAGCAAGTAATCAAGCGAGGAGACTTGTATATCCCTAATTTTTTCAGAGAAACTTGTTGCTGTCAGTTGTTACTTGTTCTGTAGCCTCACCCCAAAATAAATCAGGCGGTGTTTTTTTTTATTTATTATTATTATTATTATTCAATCGGTTGTAATTAAGATTTTAGATGGTATCTGTTGAGGTTGGGGACTGTGTGCAGTGGTAAACTGCCTCCAGATTGTTAGAAGCATTGTCATGAAGTCTGCTTCTGGTCATCCTCTGAAGCAGAGCTGCAAAGGTGTCACAGAGGACAAATGCCATGCTGCCTCCTCCTCCAGCCGCCAGCGCCTTCCTCTTGGCCGTGGTGCTTGAAAGAAGGGAGGATGGGGTCTGGAAAGAAAGTTTCAACGCAGAGAGTCTGCGGTCATGTTGAACACCATTACATTTCTAGGTATGCACATAAATATGCAAACGTTGTGGGGCTATCTAGTTGTTTATACCTATGAGTTTAAAACCAGGTGCACTAGGAAGATTAGTGAACCTCCCACCCCAAACAACTGGACATATGCACGCTATTCTTACCTGAGGAAAGTCCTCAGAAATCAAACTACGCCCTTCAAAATGCGTTACGAACATACCAGCCTGAAAAAGAGCGTTTTGTTTTGTGTATTTTTTCCCATTACGACGGCTTTTATCTCCGAGGCGGCGCTGCCACCAGAGGCGGCCCTCACGCCACGGAGCCGTGGCAATGCGCGGCGGGGGCGCCCTCAGCCCGGCCCCGGCCCCAGCCCGGCACCGGGCGAGGCTGCCGGGGCTGAAAACCGCTGGGTGCCGGTGGCTGGGGCTCGGTGGGCCATCTTCCCGAGGGGGCCATCGCCCCAAGCCCCGGGGCTCGTCATTGTCGGAGCTTTTTCCCCTACCCCCCCAAGGCGGCCGTGGCTCCCCCCGCCTGGCTGGAGTGCCTTGGCGCGGTGTGGGGGCAGCCGCCCTGACCGTACCTACTTCTGAGGAAAAAGCTGTTTTTAGCCCGTGTTTTTCTTGTGCACGTGGTGTGTAACCCTGTAAGAGCGACGTGTTTCTTAGGCGGGGGTGCAAGCAGGCAGGAAACGCTTGGGAGAGGGGAAAGGCGAGGTCTCTGCACAGCGCGGAGCTGACACGAGAGCAGGTGCCAGGGTGTTTGCAAGAGGTGGGGAACCTTTCCCCTTGGAAGGAGTGCATTGTCTGTTTGTTTGTTTAGGGAAAAACTAGAAAATAAATTGTTTTCAGAGTTGGCGTACTCTGCTGGTGAGGCAAACCGTAACCTCAGACGTGGCACAGCAGTTTAGCATAAGCAATAATGGTTCAACTGGCTGTAATTCAGGGAAAATTAGAGGAATTGGATTTTAATTGTCTGGTAGGAAATGGCTAAGGTGTGAGGTTTAATACCTCTCTTCCTGCCTTTCTTCTCTCTCTCTCTTTTTTTTTTTTTTTTTTCTTTCCCCTGTAATCATTTATGGGGCTTGGTTTTGTGCTTAATCCAACAGATAGGGGCTGAGGTTACATGCTCCTCAGAAAATAATGCTGGGCTGCTGTTTTTTTTCTTCAACATTACTAGTACCTTTGGCAACTTGGACTTTCTAGAGGTCTTTCATTTAAATATCAATTCCGCTTAAAAATACTTCCCATTTTAAGGTATTTAATCCGCATTTAATCGACACTCATTATTTACTTGCAAGTTCAAAACAAAACAAAACTTGCCAAAGACAGCTGCTGTCTGTGGAAAAACCAGAAACTCTGGTGCTTATTTGATTATTTGAATACATAACAGCTCTGCATTTTGGAGAAGTAGACTGACTATTTAGATTTAAAAAACATAAACGCATGTTATTTTCTCTTGTTTCCATTCCATTTTCAGTCAATTTCTTTTTCTGATTCACGTATGCTTTCTTTTTCCTTTGCTCCTTACTAGGATTCCAGTGGATGCCCCCTCTACTTTTACTGTGGTGGAAAACTTGCTTGTCTTTAATGGATACTGCTGCTGCTGGTTGATTTTTGGAGACTTTACAGCTCCTTACTTTTTGAGAGGAGATCGCTACTTTTCCTCTTACAAGTCCGTGGTGGTGGTAGCTTTTTGTCTCTAACCATCGGTGTGGAAAAAGAAGATGCCTCTACCTTTTGGGTTAAAATTGAAACGAACTCGACGTTATACAGTATCCAGCAAGAGTTGCTTGGTGGCTCGGATCCAGCTGCTCAACAATGAATTTGTGGAGTTCACGCTATCTGTGGAAAGCACAGGCCAGGAAAGTCTCGAAGCAGTGGCTCAGAGGCTTGAATTGCGGGAGGTAAGAAAACTGTCAAGTTAATGTATACTTTTGTCTCTGGTGTTAGATGACCTGTGTGGTGAATCCTTACAGTTTGGGGCAATCCGTTTGTTTACTGGAACAGCTATTCCTTGTACCCCTTGTTTCTTCACATGCTTGTCTTGAGAGGGACATGGATTGGTCCAGAACAGTTGCAAAACTTATGTTACAGAGCTAGAGTAGGTCCCAAAGGAACGGCATGTGAGAAGTGGCAGTGAACAGTTTAGAAAGATAAACAAAGCCACAGTGGTGGCTGTTTTTCAACCTGACAATGCTGAAAATGTCATTTAAAAAAATAAAATATCAGCACCTAATTTCTGCCTAAGGAGCATGGCTAAGAATTACTGAGAGACTTGAGACAACTTTTAGATTAGGATATGAAAGAGACTGCTATTTGTGTGCATATATTTCTGACAGATTAGTACTGTGAATAGAACCTGAAGCACAAATGTGAAATGTGTACCAGTGACAAACAACTTGTGGTGTTTGTTCATGTACCTACCACAAACTTGTTTGCAGGCCGTGCCTTTGAGCAAGCATATAGTAACTTACTGATGTCTGTCCCCATGGAGAAACGTGGTCTGCACTATCTGTATCTGTATGTATCTATATGACAGCTTCCCCCCATCCAATTTCTTGCTAGGTATTTTGAAGGATGCTTTTGCAACTGAAATTTACTCTTCTCCCACACATTCGGTGATTATTTTGCAAGCATTTATTACTCTACACAGCATGTGTTACTGTAAAATTCCTCTGTAGGAAATGCTCTGTACAGTCAGTTGTTTTCAGATTTTTTTTTCCTGTTTGGAGAATAATAAATAAATGAAAAAGGTGTGAATCCATTCATCTCTGTTTGTTTACTGTGTTTGTTCTCAGTTCTAGTATGCTTTCTTCTAGATTGTCCAAATATTCTTTAATTGTACAATTATTGAGGAAAAGTTCTGTAGGGCAGCGTGACTTCACTTCTGTTTTCTTGTTCTTTCTAGAAAAGGGAAAATCTAACTAATCTCATAGCCTTAGCATTTACTTAGAATGCATCAGATATCATGTATCTAGAATTCAGTAGTTGCGTTTGAATGGAGTATGTCAATTTTATCTATCGATTTTTGGACATCGCTGGTTAAGTCAACAGAAGGTAAAGACCTTGACTATATTTGGTTTGCAAAATGCGAAGGCTTTGTCTTCCTGAACAATGACTGCCAGCTTTTACTGAACTATTTACAAAGCATTGGAGATGCATGCTTTTTTCAACAGTTCTTCATTATCTCTTTCTCTGGAGCTACTCCTAAAATCTGATTTAAAAAAAAAGAAAAAAAAAAAAGAGGCTGGCAGTTCTCTCAATTAAGGGTCATATATCAGACTAAGGGAGTTGACACTACACTACTGAACTCTGAGCAGATTCTTTTGGTCATGCATTCTTGCATGGATTATTTTGGCAGGAAAATGTGTTGCAATAAAAGGGAATGGAAAGTAGGGATATAAATTACTTTCCATAGCTTGCATTCAAGAAATGTTGTTTTGCCTTTAGTTGGATTTGCCAAGCAGATACCAGGAGCATTTCTGACCACTTGCTTAGTACGAAGTTTTCAGGAAGAAAAAATTGCTTAGGATTTGCTTCTAACTTCAAAAGCAGTATTATCGATGCTGTGAAATACAAAGTGCTTTCTATAAAATGCTCTGTATTGTTAATGCACTACGCACTTTTTAACATGCCACTTGAAAGTGGTAAACAAGAGAATATGACTGTTCATTTAAGCACCGAGATTTAACTCAGTTAAGAAAATCAAGGCATCAGTTTCAGATTACTGTATATGGGCTCTGCAGTTCTGACATGTGGTCCCCATGCACCCTCAGAACAGTTTATTGCAGGAGGTATGCCTGGAGTCTGTACCTATTTAGACATTGAACAGTAAAATTTACCAAACTCTCTTTCTCTCTGGTGTAGTCTGTAGTCACTGACTAGGTGGTGAATTGAATGGCTTATTCCTAGTGCTGTGCTACCTTTTAAGATATTTGTTTTAAGAGATCTCACTTTATTTTAAATAGTAGCCTTCAAATTATGCTGTGTTTAGCATAACACTTTTTTCTTTCTGTTTTCTAATTAATACCTCTTGATTTCCAAGTTCAGAAAGTCTAAGTATGTTCTCAATTTTGTTACTGAATGGCAAGCTTTGCAAAAAAGTGAAATGAGTGCATTAAACTAATAAGAATATCTGGTATTCCCAGAATGTGACTCATCAGCAAAGGGTATGTAATCCAGCCCTCTCAAACTGAGGAACTGGGGAAAGAAGACAGAGGGTGAGGGAACATAAGTTACTGACCCTTTGTAGCCCAGCCCGTCTTTTATCCTGTGAGAGGACCACAACCAAATTTGATTGATACAAAAAGCAGCGTATTTGTTGCAGAAAACCGTTCTGGAAGTGCAGGTTTTGAAAAAGTGCTGAGAGCTCTGATTGTTAACCAACTTATGCAGTGTCATACATACTTTTCAAGTTCCGTTTAGGGCATGAGTATACAAATCAGGTACTTGAAAATATAAAAATGTTTTTTAAATGTTAATATAGGTAGGCATCTGTAGATACTTGACAGGAGATGTTACAACTGATTTACGTCTCTTGCTGGATCTTCTTTTAATTCTGTTTTCTAATAACACTTCTATACCAGACTGAAGGAGCAAATCCTGCTAGTGCGTGGAAGCAGAACCTGATTTAAGTGCAGATGTGTGGTAGAGAGTACAAGAATTAATTAGAGATTGGGTAGAGAGTAGTACAAGAATTAATGATACAAAAAGAAGATAGGGAATTTCTTTGTGAAGTATGTGTAGTGTCTATGCAAATTCCCGTGTTTGTTTTGGACATGAATGGCAAAGCCTGAATCAAGGTTATCCAGACGCCGAATAACTTGGAAGTTCTGAAACAGTGCTTCAGTGTTCTCTAATACTTTGCTCTGAAGTCCAAAGTATCAGCTCTTGTTTGGAGAAAACACATGAAAATACCTTTAATTCAGTGTGGTGGTTTATTAAATGTGTGGTTACTTAGGCAAACAGCGTTTTCAAAGTAAAACCAAATGCAGCCATAAACACTCTTGCATGTGTATGTATTAGTAAGCATATTGACTAGCAAATAAAAGTTGGGCCAAGTAGCGACAGAGGGGTCACTGACATAATAACGTTTATGCCTTGTATCGAAGGCTGACAAGATTTTGGCTAATGCTTAGAGAAATAAAGCAAGAAGGGCTGATCGTTGCACTGTTAGTGGCTGCCTCTCGGAATGAAATTTTGCTTAGCGGTTGGAAAGAAAGAGAAACGATCATGGAGGAATGCAGATAAAACACAAACCTTCAGTGTGTAATCTCATTAATATAAAAAACACAAATTCCTTGAAAAACAAAATTGACTCCATCTAAAACATGTTAATTTTAAGTGTGCTGAAATAATAATGTAGGGGCCAAGAAGGATGAGCAGTCAGATTACTACAAACAAACAAACAAACAAAAAAAAACAGCACTTGCCTTCAGTCCAATTACTTTAGTTCTTCCTTTTTCTGAAGGAAAGAAATTCATACATTAAGTTATAACATTTACGTTCAGTCTAGCTTACTACTTTGAGCACCACAAAAGTATTTGTTTTTTCCATTAAAGCCTTAGTGGCAATTAGGAAATGTTACCCCTGACTTCTGTAGCTTTTTTAATAAATCAGGGTCAGAATTTGAGTATACCACTTAACTGTATTTTTTCCCCATCTGAATCCCTGTGATTAGCAGTATAGTTTTATACTAATTTTGATAGTAAAGGTTTTTGTTATTTCTGAAGCAGGCATGTTAATTTATTGTTTAGTATTTTTAGACTACTTTGAAATTTTCCCACTTGTAAGGTAATTAGGATTTCAGAATCCAGTGCACGGGAATGCAATACTTGCTTTAACATCAATGCTGTATGAGGTGTGAGTCTAAAGCAGGTATGTGAGTCCAGCCTTCTGAGCCTTGGGCAGAGGTGGGAAAAATAACATGACTTACAGAAAAAGAAAAAAAAAAAAAAAAAGAAAAAAGGGGAAAAAAAAATAAAATAAGTACATTTCTAAGTTTCCGGACTACGTTGATTGAAAGCTGACCTGTTTCTGCAAGAGATGAAAATGTGTCTTGATGGGATATAATGTCTGGTGTAGGTAGGTACTGCTCTTTAGCTTGTAGATTAGCCAATTTATTTTTGTCTAACATACTGATGAGTAAAATCTGCCTTGCCTGTCAGAGGAAATCCGTTTATTCAGGATATTTGAAGGGGGTAAAAACACATTGTACTGTGATCTTTGCAGTGTTTTAATTTGAGTAAATTAGAATGTCAGATTGCTTTGCAAAGTATTGATTTTAAAAAATCAGTGATGATTTTTTCAAATCAAAATGATTTTTTTTTTCTTAATTTCTTATCCCTGCAATACTGATGTAAGCTGTAGTTGGCAGCTGCTTTGTTTAAATAGCATTTGTGATTTTATCCTGACTACTCCTGTACAGTTTGGAGCAGTCGGGAGCAAGTCGTTGCGAGGGCTGGGGCAGGCTGTACTGGAGAAGAGGTTTGCTGTGTGAAAAAGCAAAGGCTTCAGATGGACTTTCCCTCTCCCTGTGTTCTGCTAGCTACCTGCTGAATCCTCCCTATGGGCAGCTCCAGTTGAAAATCCCATCAGAACAACAAAGATAGGATAAGCTAAAGTGCCCTGAAGTGAGTAGCTTCAAGATGGGAAAAAGTTTATTGTATGTTGGTTTTTTGTTTTTTTTTTTTGTTTTTTTTTCTAGTGAGGCCAGTGAGCAGGTATGTAAGGGGTGCAACTTTCCGTTCGGTGGCAGGTACGTGGCAAGACTTGCATGTTTCTTTTTCCACTGCTTCCAAGAAGTCTTGGATCTTGTGCGCTGGCCAGTGCAGGGTGCTCCAAAATTTTCTCCACTAAGGATTGGGAAGATTTATGGAGGGGTTTGCCTGCTGTGATAAGAGGAAAGTTTCTGGAAATTTTTTAGGGCCTTTTGTCTCTTTCTGTAGGTCTTAACATTGGACATAGAGTAAAGCTCTCACTTGGCATCTGGCCATGGTGCATAGTACAAGATTATTGACCCAGCTCTTCTGAAAGCGGTTCATTTAAACTGCGATACTCTGATGGCAGGAGCTGTTTTGTATCCAAGCATACGATAAAGTGAGACACGGTGGAGTCTGTGGGCTAACTGGGATTTTTATCTCTGGCTGCAGTGCTTATGTTCAACAATGAGATGGTGTTTTCAGCATTCTCTTCAGGAAAGTCCTAGGGCTTGTTTTATTTGTTTGTACCAAAGTAAAGAAGGAAAAAAAAAACCAACTACAAAAGTTTTTTTTTTTCTTAATCTGAGGATCTATAGAGAATAATTGTGTAAAAGATGGCAGTAGTAGTGTTGTCTCAAAATCCCAGAGAATATAACTTTTCCTGATGTGTTGTGCTGCTGCAAACCAGAGGCACAATCAAATCTGGGGATGATAACAGGTGCTGTTAAGTTCAAGTGAGATTATTCCACACTTGATATCTGACATACCCATTTGTAGTAGTAGTGTTGTCTCAAAATCCCAGAGAATATAACTTTTCCTGATGTGTTGTGCTGCTGCAAACCAGAGGCACAATCAAATCTGGGGATGATAACAGGTGCTGTTAAGTTCAAGTGAGATTATTCCACACTTGATATCTGACATACCCATTTGTCATTCAGATTTCTTTTCTAGATATTGTAAGTTGTGACCAAAATAGACACTGAGATTCTTTATTAAAACTTTGTCAAGGTGTTGAACAGAATAACTGATAGGTATAAATGGTGTTTAGATTAGAGCCAAACAGGGCGGAATTACGTTAGGGATGAGACCAGTCCATTTTAAGGAAAATAAAATGAAATACAACAGCTAATTATAGCTAACTAATACCAGGCTGTCGGTACAGGGAAGAAGGGCTCTGCCACTGATTCCATTTCAAATTATAAAATGGTTGAGCAGTAACAAAGCATGCTCAATACTGATGTGAAAACATGAGCATGCAAAGATCTAAAGCTCTTTTTTGTAAGTGTTGCTGAAGGGTAACACACAATTTTAAAGAAATATGTTGTTTATGTGCAAGACATGTTCAGTAGGTTGTTCCTTCCTCAGCACCGGTTCTTGTACTGACAGAATCCCATAATGGCTTGTCCCACCCTCTGCTCACAGAGGGGCCGGCTTGGACTGGGTGGCTCAGGGCGAGTTTGAGTGCTGAGATTGGATGCCTCTTTGGGCTACCTCTTGCAGTGCTTGGCTATCTTACTGTGAAATTTCTTCCCTGATCTGATGGGGATGTCCCACACTGCACCTTGTGCCCGCTGCATCCCACCACCGCAGTGCCCTTCGCTGGAAGCCCTTTCCCAGAAGAGCCTGGCTCTGCCTCCCCTCTACCCTGTGATCTGGCCATTGGAGATAACAGTAAGATTTTACCCTAGTCTCTTCTGGAGACTCATTAGCCCTATTCCTCAGGCTTCAGAAAGACCGAACGGTCTCCTGCAGTGGTGCAGTTGTGTGGCAGCATGGCTGATAGAGCTGCTCGTAGCCCATGGGGGCACCTCTCCCCCACCCACAGCCCTTCCCCACTGTGCCAGCATGTTGGGCTTCTCTTAGTTCTGCATTCTAGGTAACTCCTGAAATATACAAAAAGGCTTAATGTTGTTGTCTGTAGTGGCAGAAGGCAGCTAGATAGAAAGCAATGGCAGAAATGTCCCTTTTATTTATATTTGACTTTCTTCAAAGGATGATGAATAAGTTGCTAAAATAAATGAACCTCAAAATAGTGCTAATCTTAACAGCTTAACATATTTTAGGAATTGTGTCATTACATTCTTTGCTAGAATTGGGTGTTGTCCTGTGCTACTACTAATAAAATGTTTTACCAATGAATAAAAATGGATTCTATTTTAATCAGTGCAAGTATTCCAGCATGCCTGAGTTCCTCTGAAAACTCACAGGATCAAGTTCTGCCCTTGAAGTCAAATGAAAGGTTTGCATACAAGTCATAGGACGGGTTTTGGGCCACGGTATTTACCTTGGCTTTTATTTTATTTATTTTTGATAATCCAAACTGGAGGAGTTTTTAAGGGAAAATACCATGACATAAAAATCTTGTTTAAAGATACGCTGGATTCCAGGGTGTGATTTAAAATGCGGAAACATTTTCCTTAGTCCAGTGCCAGTAACAACTCAGTTCTGCGTGTAGGTAAGGTCAGTATTTTACAGAAATGGACCAGCACAAGTGATCATCATGGCTTTAAAATAAGTTGTACATTCAGTTTAGACTTAAGGTTGTAGAAGCAGGAGTATCTTAATTCAGAGAGTATGAAACAGCCGTGCTGTTAGCAGCCTTTGTGCTCATTCTCTCTCTTCCTTTCTGTTACAACTCGGTGTTTCTTTGAGGCTTAAATACACCAGGGCTGCAGCTGAAACTTACTCCGAGGGTTGCTTGGAAATGTGTAGCTGGTTTCCAGGAGTGTTTACCTGGTAGCTTTTACAGAGGTCTTTCAGCTTTGACGGCGTGTTTCTGTAGGTCCTGGTACCGTTAGCTTTCAGTGTTTGCTAGGCTTCTGCTCGCACCCAGAGGCTGCAGTCGAGGTTTTGGGTCTGGCACTCGGTTACCTGCTGACTGGGTCCATGCAGTGGGCTTGCTTTTTTTCAGCTCTTTGTAGCCAGGGATCCAGTAGCTCGTGGTGGATGGTTCAGCTTTAGCTGGTTTTACTGGTGGTCCTCTTGTTCACTGACCCTCTTGCTTTGCATTTAAATTATACCCTTAGCACTCGGGGGTCACACAGCATCAGAATTGCAGCCTCACTTTGGCTCCTGTGTGTGTCTGCAGTGTGAGAAGTCTTGTAATGAAAGAGAAATACACCTTTTTTACAAGCATTCCTTTCTGGAGCGGAGTTTCTGTGGCACTACTGTTACAATTTTAACATCTTAAGGGATCTTAAGGAATCTGCTTTACCAGAGAACTGTTTCTGACATGGGACTGGAATCTGCTGCTCTGTGGAGGTTTTTAAACTTTCCTAACCATGAAGCTGTTTTCCCATCTATCAAACTACCTTTGCTCCACACATCTTTCACTGGACTGAAAAACTGCTTTTCTTCTATGAACAGTTCTTCACTCAGTGCTTGTATTACGGCCTGCGTTTTTATCAAGTGGGACCAGAGCTGTCTTACAACTTGCAGAAGGAATCTCAACTAAGGTTACACAGGAGCCTCCATTCTAATTTATTATTATTATTATTTTAATCTTTTCATATTGATTCTGCAATTAGACTGTAATTATCATTTTAATTTATTTTTTTTTAAGCATAGAGAAAACAAAAATCACTTAAATAGTCAGGTCCAATGCCCTTTCAAAGCAGATTGTGTTGTCCAATCAAATGTAGATTGTGGTGTTCAGGAAGCTGCCTGCTCACATCTCGGGGAAGGACATCCCTCAGCTGCTCCAGGCAGCCTGTTCCAGCACATGCTGCAATTTGTGTCCATGTCTTTGTGTGGGCAAGAGTTGTCTGCTCGAGCAAGGTAGATTGCTGCTTTAGCTGCTCATTTTCTTGCTCAGTGGGATGAACCATACCCATACATGTGCTTTAATGACCTTGTCTTTGACTGACCGCTTGTCCTGTGCCCTTTTCTCCTTCAGCATCTGGTTCGTCAGACAAGCCATGCTCTGCTCTCCCTGGTCCCGTGTGTTTATTCTGTTTGTCTTCCTCACTTCCCTCGATTTCCCTGTTCCACATGAATGCTTACTGCTAACATCTGTGAGCTGCCCCAGCTGGGGCAGGGACTGCTTGCAAATGAAAGACCAGTTTTGGTAGTATTTCAGGGATGGGCCTGTGCATACATGGATTGTTTATCTGGAAGTAACACCTGGTTTTGATATTAAATGTCTCGCCGGTTCTCTTAAGTTTTCAGTGACCTACAACCTTAGTGTTTTAATTTCTAGGTAGCAATGTATTTTATCTAACATTAACTTTGTTTCATCACTGATATGCCTCCCTTTCAGATTACGTATTTCAGTCTGTGGTATTACAACAAGCAGAACCAGCGCAGATGGGTAGATTTGGACAAGCCTCTGAAAAAGCAGCTGGACAAATATGCCTTGGAGCCCACTGTGTATTTTGGAGTAGTGTTCTATGTGCCTACTGTCTCTCAGCTTCAGCAGGAGATTACCAGGTAAACTTCTTACACGTGCCTGTAATCTTGTTTGTAGCATTCTAAAATGTATAGTTCACGTACAAATTGTCTGCTTCCCCTCCCCAACCTTTCTACATACAGAAATTATTACTTTAGGTAGAATTTATGTTCCAATTGTATATTTATTTCCCTTTTGAATATTTAAAATGTTATAAACTAAGCAAAGAATGAACTTTTCAGTGATCTGAGGAATCTATTCAAACCTGTTCTTGATAATAGGAATACTGGCACGGTCAGATTTTTAACTGTTTTAGTCCCTTCATATCAGTCTGTCTCTTACTTTGTTTTGAAGAGCAATACATTGCTTTGGGGGAAGTCCATCCCATGGAAAGGACGTGCAGATCTTATGCTTTTCCTTATTTTGCTCTCAGTACTTTCTGGTACCTACCAACTGTATTGGCAGACATCTGGCTAAGCCTGAATTTATGATTTTTGACTTTCACTGGGCAACAAAGATGTATATTAGCTTTGCTATCATGTGTCCATTTGTACTATGAATCTGAAGAACATCACACAAATGGTGCTAACTGCAGAGGAAGCATCAAGCTGAGCATGTGTACTGGCCAAATAGTCCTATGGGCCTACACATGGACTTCTAGTGTCTTAAAGTCCGCAGTTGTTCTGATTTCATTATTATTTTTAACAGACAAGTGAGTATTAAACCAGTAACTAGATTACATACATTGCCTGAAAAACCTTTATTATTTTTTTTCTGGCATTTATTCAAAGAATGTGATTGTTATGCTGGAGCTTTAACAGCAATCTTGCAGTGTTTTTGTAAGAAATTGTGTGGCAGTCTTGCACTCATCCTAGAGGGTGGCACTTGCTTCAATTTAAAATTGTGAGAGTCTGGATTAGTTTCAGAGAAATCCTTGTGTTGGGGGATTTTTTCCAGGCATTTTCAATACAAATGAAATTGAGCATCTTTAAGCAAATGGTACATTCAGTGCGTACCAGGAAGAGGAAGCATCACAAACAAAAGAGATGGTATTTGCCCTCTTGTCAGGTAGTTTCAAGACCCTTTGTCTGTATGTCTGCTTTCGGTAGCTGTTCTATGGAAAGAGCCTATGTTCTATATTTTGCCTGTTGAAGTTTTCTTTTCCCAAGTGCCTCAATGTGCTGTGACTTTTTTTTTAAGGCCCGGGTTTAGTTCCACCTATTTTTGTGTGTTTATAAGGATATTATCTGGTGTCATGTGGCATAGTGCTTTTTTAAGTAGGAGCCAGGAAAAGTCTAAACAATATTTATAAAATGTCACAGAATTTAACAGTTTAGTGAAGAGATCTGTCTTTTGACATGTGAGTAGCCTGTGCTTCTGTGTTCTCAGTGTTAAAGCCTTACTTCACAACAGTTAACATACAATATGAGGAAGTTAAGAAACTTTTGAAACTAGACCTACAGAAGACAAATGTCCTTCTTGGCCAAATCTGTGTGGCTATACTGGCATTTGTGAGTCTTGAGGTGCTTGGGGGTAACGTATATTAGCTAAGATAGGGCGCACCATGGTTGGCTGAAAGGGCCAGAAGAATTAAAGAACATAGTGGTTCAGGCTGTGGACAAATGGTACACCTAGTAGTGCTTGCATGTTGAAGAGATGGCCCAGGAAAGGTCAGATTAAAGGAAAAAAAGTGTGGTGCCTGCCAAGTGAGTACCCAGGAGTTGTAATGCAGAAATGGAAGTAACTAATGTGATGGAAGGGATGTGCATATTTGATTTATGGGAAGGGAATGCAGAAATGCAGCAGCAGTGCACTGGACATTGTAAAGAAGAGATGGTAAGAATATTAAGGAGGGAAGACAAAAATGCATGATTTTGAGGGTATGGTATTAGACAGAAATTGTGGACACTCTTTGACTTAAGACAGAGCAGGCTTGGATTCTGCAGCAGATAAGTGAAGGGAAAAGTTGATAAAGACCATAAAATACTGGGTCTGAATGATGAGGAAGACAATCCTCCACAGTTACTAGTGAATGCAGAGAGGAACTGGAAATGAAGGCATGCTAATCTGTAGTCTCTTAAAATTAAGAAGCTGATGTTAGCTTTTTCCTTTTTTTTCTTTTTTTTTTTTTTCTTTTTTTTTTTCATGTAGGTATCAGTATTATTTGCAATTAAAGAAGGATATCTTGGAGGGTAACATTCCTTGTACACTAGAACAAGCAATACATTTGGCTGGTTTAGCTGTTCAAGGTAAGTAAGGCAATTATGCCTATTAGCTACTGTTACTTTGGAAATACAATGATGTATTTTCTATCGCATGTTTTCTGTTTATTGCTTGTAGAGCCATTTCCTTGCTGTAATAAAAATGCAAGAGGTAGTTGCTTTCCAGTATATGTTCCATTTCTGTGAAGCACATTTTTGTTTTCAGTTGGCAGCCTCACAAACACAGCAGCAGTTCCATTCAGTAGGGTAAGAAAGGTTTGCTCCTTAGAACTTCATCACCCAAAGCATGGGCTGGGGAGGAGGACAGTGGGATCAGTGGCCCAGCACTTGCTGGTATTTCTGCGCAGCCCTCAGAAGTATACCCAGGTATCTGACATGTATTTTCAGGAGTTGGGGTTAACCTGAACATCTGAATTCCTTTGGGAGCAAGGGCTCTACCTGGCTGCTAACACCAGCAGAACTCTTGTCTGTGTCACTGAAGACTCTTTATTCTGACATTGTCTCAAGAGAAAGGGACGTATTTTAATAAATAAGCAAATGTGAATGTAGAGTAGTGCTTGTATCTCCGCTTCTTGTCCCAAATATCTGAACGCCAAAGATTATTCCAAGTTAGTATACAAGGCTGTTAACAATTTCTATGTTCAAATCTTTCCTGAAGATCCCTTTCTCTGATACGTCCATGAAATTGGATGCTTTTCCTCATTAGGGTCAAAGGGGATAAAGTACTTAAAAAAAAATCAGCTGTCCTCAGCCTGTGGCTTCTGATCATGTTCTGATCTGATGTTCCCTGCTAACCTGCTTGTTCAATCTGAAATCTCTCATGTTAACAGGTTTTAATGGCAACAGCTTTTGTTGAGTTTGTATATTGCTTCACTCCAGTGGACGCGATGTGGATGTGACTGGAGTATATCTAGCAGCAATTGTAAAACTGCCAAAATTGAGAAGGGCTTAGTCACTGCCAGTACATGTAACTTAGTGGTGTTTTTGTTGTTGTGTTGTGTTTTAATTATGTGTTTTGGTAGTGTCATGTTAAAGATTGTGAGTATGTTTCTCTGAGAATATAGTTACCAGTGGAGTAGGATTAATAATGTTAGTGCCTTGTTTATATAACAGTGAATTTGTTTAATCCAAGCCAGGATTTAATAGTCTTCAACTGGCAAAATCTTACTTCATTATTTTCATATCTTTGGACAGTGTAAACGTCTCTCTGCTCAGTAAGTTGTTTACAGAAATCTTTCAATATAATCTTCTTTCCAGATGGAAAATATTTATCCTTTTAGCTTACACATTCCTCTTTCGGTCTTGGGTAGAGAACTGCATGTGTTGATAACATGATGAAAAAAACAACTTAGAAAAAGTGCAGGTTCTAAATTAATGCACTCCAATGACTGAAGTAGCTTATACAAGGTAGGTCAGTTAATTTTAGCTAGTGAACTAACAGAAGCAGTTTGCTGTTTTGAGTGAACTGATTTCAGGAATGATTTCTGTTTGAAATAGTTACAATAGGCTGCTTCTAAGCATTGCTTTATCTCAAGTGCTTAGTTGATCTGGTGTGTCACAAGTTCTCCCCTTTAATCACGAGTAACTTGCATAGTAATCATTAATGCTCAATAAAAATCAGATTCCTAAATGTCACTATAGTTATACCATTATAGGTGAGAATCTGTGATAATGTAAATAAGATCCGTGTACTTGGAAATCATGTTTATATGGTTTGGAAAAATTGTTCCCTGCAGACTGTTATTCCTTAGAATAGTTTCTCTTTTGAGACTGTACATAACTTTTCTGATTTAAACTACTTTATTTCTTTGAAACGTTGGCTTCTTTTTTCTTGGAAGCATAACAAAACAAATTCTTTGGAATGCCCTTTGGCATGACACAAAATCAACGCTTTTAGTACATCCTTTCTGAGCATACCTTTGAATCAGGAAAGTCAAGGCTTCTATGTCCCACTTTCCACATGTCTTTGTGCAGGGAGCTGTTGAAGGCTGGTGAGCAGGAACTTTGGTGTCCAGGGTGCTCAAGCCACTCAGGACCTAGTGGTGAGAACAGTTTGTCACTCTATGCTGCAAGTGCAGTTGTGTATAATCTAGTATCAGACAGGAGGGAGTAAGGAAGATCGAGCCAGGCTCTTTTCAGTGGCACTCAGGGACAGGGTAAGAGGCAATGGGCACAAATTGAACTACAGGGAATTTCATCTAAACATAATGTTTTCTGCTGTAAGAGTGGTGAGACATGGGAACAGGTTGCCCAGAGAAGCTGTGAAGTCTTCATCTTCTGTATTCAAAATCTGACTGGAGAAGGCCCTAAGACAGTCTGCTGGAGCTGACTTACTTGAGCAGGGGGAGAGAGTAGTCTCCAGAGGCCCTTTCCAACCTCAACTGCTCTGCATTTAAAAAACAAGCAAATATAAACCCAAGAAACTAAGGAACTTGAAGCAGCAGTATTCGTTTTATCATTTCCTCTCCTTTCATATCCACACGGAGTCTCATCAATTTTTCTGGTAAAAAGATGGAGTGTGATTTTACTTTTCATAAACGTTATTTAAAGATACTTAGTGTATTCCATTGCTTTACATTCAGATCATAGTTCAATAGGGTGGGGATTTGCTACTTGGAAATCCTTCTGCAATTAATTGGGTATTGTATTTTGTTACAAATGTTTGAATCCAGGACTTTTTTTTTTTTCCTAGCTGATTTTGGAGACTATGATCAGTATGAATCTCAGGAGTTTCTTCAAAGATTTGCTTTGTTTCCAGTTGTAAGTACTTTCTTTAAATTCTCTTTTTGGCATTACTGAACACAATTACACTGTGTTATGAAGAGCCCTCCTTTGTACTGAAGACAAATACAAGATTGATAAATACAAATCATTATTAAAGATGCTGTGATCCATCTAGTTTACTGCTTCCAAGATAGTCAAATTCAGAAAAAGTTTTCTCTGAGGCTGGAGTGAGGTGTGATAAAGTATATTGCACAGAAGCAAAGATGTTGCAAGATCTTTTCAGTTTTATTATATATTATACTGAAAAGAAGGTTGAGGTAGATACAGGGAAGTGAGTAAAACCACTTCAAAACAGTTTATACTTTTTGGCATTGTTTGTGTTAATATCCAGCATCTAAGCTCCAAAATTAGAGTGAAGGGTTGGTTTCTCTGTCTAAAATGGCTCCAGTTTCTTTATTTCATAGAATATTTTGTAGTTCATTCTATAAATGCTATCTTATATTAAGGGTTGGCTACAAGAAGAAAAAATATTGGAAGAAGCGACACAAAAAGTTGCCTTGCTACATCAGAAATATAGGTAAGATTTCTTAAACTCTCCTCAATTTGGCATTCACTCTCCTCAATTTCTTAACATGGTTGCTCTGTAAGTTGGGTATCTCAGAAGGCAGTTGAACTAATTTCACCTCTCTTTTAAATGAGCTTTGCACTGATACAGTTTTGTTAATATACAAATTTTTGCTGAATGAAAGTGAAAAGAGAATGGAACAAACAACTGCTAAAATGAAGGAGAAGTTTATACTTGAAAATTAAAAATATGGGATAGAAGTAAATTTTGTGACTTAACCTGTATAATGTTTATGAAACTTGTTTACAACATGAAGCTGCTGACCCCAGTAAGGAGGTTTCTTGATGAACAATGTTGACAGGTACTTTGAGCAACAGAAGTGTAGAGACAGTCACCATGCCAGAATGCATGGTCTAAGTAAAAGGCATCTAAATGCAGTGGTCTAAGACAAAGGAAAGTTAAGTTCTAATTGTCAACTTATCAGTGAGAAGTGTTTGTGTCTATGTTAGTAATACTGATTTTTTTGTTTGTTTGTTTTGTTTTGTTTTGTTGTTTTTTGGGGGGTGGGGCATTATTTTAAAACAGAGGTTTGAGAATTTGAAATCCATTTATCTCTGAAATGTTTTGGCACCCACATTAAACAGTTAAGGTTTAGCAAAGGAAAAACAGTCTGCATAACATTAAGAGAAGGAATTCATTAAGTGAAGGAATAGAGAGAATTATGACTGAAAAAGCATTGAGAACATAAGAATGAATGACACGATTTTTCAGGTAGAGATAATGTCTTCTTTAAGATCAAAAGGCTAAGACAAGTACATCAGCCATTGGTACAGATGGAAACAGTTTGTCTAGATGGTTGCCTGGGTGTTCTGGGGGTGTTTTTGAAGCTTTAACAGTGACATTCAGAGTAAAACAATCATGATTTTTGATTATTGACTGAACTAGCTGATCATGTTATCATTGTTTTCGTTTTCATAGAGGCCTTACTCCTCCTGATGCAGAAATGTTATATATGCAAGAAGTAGAGAGAATGGATGGCTATGGTGAAGAGACCTATCCTGCAAAGGTAAATGGGGTGCTGATTTTTGTCTCAGTTGCTTTTCTTCCCTATGTAAAAAGGGTTACTTACTGACAAAAATAAAAGCAAATAAACAAACAGTAAGCCTGTCCTCCACGTCCCCACCAAAACAAAACACACATGCTTCCTATCCTCAAAAACTGTAGAACTAGTTGATTCTCATGCAGCTTTGCTCTCAAAGACTTTATTTCCATTTGTGTGTATTTTTTTTTGCAACTTCTTACAGGACAGCCAAGGAAGTGACATATTCATTGGAGCATGTCTCGATGGTATCTTTGTGAAACATAAAAATGGCCGGCCGCCTGTTGTATTTAGGTTGGTATTGTTCTTTATTAAAATATACTTATAATATTTTATAAATAACATTTTGTGTATGTGCCTCACTATCATGGATGTTTCTTAGATATGATGTGTGCTTATTCATTTGATAAACCTGGGCATAGTCCTGTAGTCCTGTTAGTGCGATTAATACTGAATTTCATTGAAATTTTTCCGTGTATTGGCTGTAGGATAAATCCCTTTAAACTGGAGTAATTCTAAGAGATGAGTGTGTAATATGCAGTCCATTGCAAAACACTTATTGAGTCAAGAAGGAGCAACTATGAACGCAGAATGTCTTAAGTCCTAAGATGTCTTAAGTAAACATCAGTTTACTTAACAATATTCACTTGGGAAAATATCCAAATTCCTTTCAAATATTATATATAAAAGAAATAGAGAAGAGTTACATGATAAAATTTGTGTCAGTATTTTGAATTCATACATTGTTTTAGTTAGTCTGTTACTTAATGTTGTGCCAGCTAAACTGTAGAGACAGCTTCTGTAATTCAGTTTCAGTTTGCATGGTTTGAAAATCAGGGTTTGCCAGTCATGGTCTGTCACTTTTGTCTGCAGGTGGCATGACATTGCCAACATGTCTCACAACAAATCCTTTTTCGCATTAGAGCTGGCAAACAAAGAAGAGACAATTCAATTCCAAACTGTGAGTGAATTTCTGTTTTGATTTTTTTTCACTAAGACATCAGTAAATAAAGCCACAAATTAACTGCTAATTTTTGTCCTATGAATTATTTGTATATCTTTAGCAGCTTTGAATTATGTGAATGAGTCAAATGCAATAATCTAGCCTCTGGTTAGCTTTCTAAGGGACAGTGCTCCAGAAAGGAGAAGGCATTAAATCTGACCTTTTATGTGGAGTGCATTGACAAGGTTTGTTCACGTGCTCATAAATATTTTCATCCATTCCAGTAAAATTTATAGCATATTTTCTTAAAATGTGAGGTCGGTGGCATTTAAAGATGAGCATGTTCTTAGAGCTATGCTGGAATGGGCCACAATGTGCTTTGCAGAATCATGTTCATCTAGCATCTAGCACTTGCCTTTGAAGAAGGCAGCTGTTGTATCTGATGGCACCGTATGTAAAAACTACAAAATGTGCTTGTGCTATAGTAGATATTTACAAGAGAAGGTTTCTTTCAGCTTTCATAAATCTAATAAAATTGTCAGGCTAAAGTGTATGTTTAGGCCTGCAACGTACGATTTTAGAGAAAATCTGATGGCTTCAATGAAGTTAATTTAAACAAAATCAGATGATACCAATTTAATCTAAAAAAATTCAGTGGCTTCTATGAGAGCAAGTGATGGATGTACATATTTTGCCTAATGTGCACATTTTATTTTATTTTTATTTTTTTGGCAGGAAGATATGGAAACAGCAAAATATGTGTGGAGGATGTGCGTAGCTAGACACAAATTTTACAGACTAAATAAATGCAGCCTGTAAGTAGAATACCTTAGCAGAACTCTTGGTGCCCTTGAAACTTCCATGGGGAAGTGAAGTGTATTATAATCTCTGTAATGTCCGTACTGTCCTTTTTAGATTATACTAATTAATGACTTGTATTTTTTCCCTAATTGTTTTTGAGAATTTTTTTGTTACCAATTTATCAAACTTACGCTTTAGTGTGGTTCATAGTGGAGGACAATATTAAACACTGAAAATCTTACCAAAAGTAGTAATGTTTGGCCCCTGCTGCTGGATCTCAGTGCAGTGACAGACATTAGTTGCCTTGGAGGCTACTAGTGCTAGAATGTTTGTTGGAATCACTGGGATTGGGTTTAACCTGTGTTTGGGTGAACTGCTCTGAAAGGACACTCTGAAGGCCTTTAAAAGGGCGGGAAGTGTATGTGAAGCACTCCTGAAATGTGCTGGATTGACAGCTGAGAGGTATGTGGTCCTTTGGATATCCATGGAATTTGTATAGCTCAAGTAGCACTAGTGCAAAGTAAATTTAATACAATTCATCAAATTAAATTTAAATGGGCTGGTCTCCAACTTGTAAATCAAGGGGTGGAATTTGAGCTACTCCTCTCCACTGGTACAGATTTCCCTCAGTTAAGTTACTTCAGCCAAAAATAGAGAATTAGATCCACTGAACAGCTTAACATAAAAAGAAAAAAGTATTTTCCAAATGTACCATTCCTCCTCCTTGTACATATACCTCCAACAACCTATCTATAGAGGTGCTGATGCAAAATTTTCTGTGGCCACTGGAAAGATAATGGAATATTTTCCACAACAGATGACTCCCTAGCATGTTCATGTTAGCTCATCTTAGAAGAAGAAGATTAATTTCGAGTAAAATAGCCTCTGTATCTCTAAACTTGTAAGCTTGGCTACCTTTTGAGAGGATTGAGAAGTGTTGGTAGAAGTAGTGCATTTGTGGGACTTGTGTGTTGCATTCTGAATGTCAGTTCCATAGAGTTCTGTATTGAATGTCAATCTTTAGGATGACTCTCTACTTTTGACACTTTAACCACAACATGGTTTTATTAATAGGAAAAGTCCTCAAAAAAAAACCTTTCTGATAATCTCTGTTCTATTACTTCCTATCATCTGGTCCTGCTGCTGAAAACTGTCTTATGCATACCTGTATTAAGTTCAGGCTTTTTTTTTTTCTTTATCTGTATGTACCTTGTCTTTAGAGATTCCCTGGACTCTCCACCTGAGGAGGGCTCTCAGAAATCTTCCCTCATTCTTTCCCTTCCACGCTTTCCAATCCTTTCTCGTCCTTCACTTCCCAAAGGGTGAGCTGAAAAATCATTTCTTTCTGAAATCTGTCAGTTCCTGCATTTGTTCTCTGCCATTTTTTTGACCTCTGTCTTGCTGCAGGATGCATTATAGGGTGAGGAAAAAGGAGCTTACGGTTTCGGAACAGTCCATCATGAAGGCACTACAAAAATTATGAAAAGTTATTAACATTAGCTAAACTAGAGCATAAAAATTGCACTGTAGTCATGTTTTTTAGTTCCTCTAATGTTGCAAATATTAAGGACCACTTGTAAATGACTTTATGTATTGTCTTGTAGAACAGGGAACTTTTAGTATGAGATTTTCTATGGGATTCAAATTTGCAACGCATCCCCTTCGGCCCTGTTGCACAGCTTCAGGGCCACCTTCTTTGTATGCTTCATATAAAGGATTCTGCTAGTAGCAATGGTGGTTTATGCACCAAGCTCTTCCCTTTTCAGGCTGTAGGAAGGACTGTTTAACAAAGCTCCAAGAAATGCAGGGTGATTTTAACTGACGTTGCAAGCACTTCCCAAGGTTTGAAATAAGTCTTGGTGTTGTAAGAATGATTTCTCACCATAATATTTCTTCTGTAGGCAAACCCAGCCCGTTACAGTGAATCCTGTTAGAAGGCGATCTTCTTCCAGGATGTCCATGGTAAGGAAAGCAAATAGTTTCATATTCACATTTTTAGTGATTTAAATTGACTATGAAACAGATATTACTTTCCTTCAGTGAAGTAAGATGAGCAGTGAAAAAGACGAGTATCTACTATGTGAATAACTCTTTCTGACTTGTAGAAAAAGCTGCTATAAAACATCTGAATAATGGAATTAAAATAATTACAGTAAAAAATATTTTAAACAATTCTATTTTTAGTGTGACTGCTCTGTCTTTTAGGGACTCTCCTATATCTCAGATAGCAAGGTATAATCTTGGGTTGTTTGGTTTTGTGTTTTTTTCAAATACATTTCTTGTTTGGCCTCTCAGGAGAAACTTACTTGCAGATTTAGAGAAATGTTTTAAGTCTTAGACTCTGTTTCTGTGCATGCATGTAAATTTCAAGAATTCCATATTTAAAATAAATCATGAATTCTTTAAATAATAATAAAATTCTCTCTTAGCCCAAGCCTCAAGCTTACATGATGCCTCCACCACCTCAGCTGCATTACAACGGTCATTATACTGAACCATATGCATCCTCCCAAGGTAATTTGTAGCAGATTTGAAAATTTCCAATTCTTGAATAATTTTAAACAAGGTGGAAAACAGACAGATCTTGTGATTTAAATTTCATGAAGCCCACCACTTTAGAGGGTGAATGCTGTAATTTGTAGTTTTAGCTATTTAGCTAGAGCTGGACAAAATTTACAGGCTGACCATGGGTTAGGTTTGCATGGCAACTCTCATTGAAGTGCTTGCTGCTAGGCTGCGTGTGGGCTGACATGAAAAGTGGGATATGAGAAAAAGTAGTTATGACAGCAAATACAGCAACTGTTGATTGTGGTCCCTTGCATGAATTTAACTGACCAGTTTTTTTGGTTTATGTACCAAGCTGGTATGGTATGGCATTCTGAGATCCTTGTCAATATTGATCTTAATAGCTGCGTAAAAACAGGATGTAGGATGAGTTGAGTTTCTCTCTGAGTTTGCTAGACTACATAGTGGTCGGGAATTGAAAGGCTGAGAACTGTAAACATTTGTTTAAAAAAAAAGGAAAAAAAAAAGTATCAAGGAATGCACACTCCTAAGCAGTTTCAGTGTGGAGTCATGGCTGCTTTCTCTGCTTTTTTGATGGTTACAAATAATGTCTAATTTACAAAGCTGCTTCCCTAGAGAGGTTAATCTGATCTTTTGCAAAGAGTCCTCAGTTTTGATTGGGACCTTCCAGTCCTACAAGTCAGCTAAATCAAAAAAATACTCATAATAACTCATTGGTAAGGGAATGAGCACATTTTCAATGTAAATAGTTGCATGAATATTCATAAAGGTACAGATATGTAGATTCATAATGGACCTGAATTATTTCCAATAAGGCATTGGAATCATTGCTGGACACAGTGAATGCTATCGCACTTTATATCGTGCTACTTTTGAATGTTATTTTTAACAAAGAGAAGAGTTTTTGGTTGTTATGCAATTTAGTAACATAAGTGTGCAATGATGAACTTGGTGTTAGATCATGAGAGGCATCTAAAAAATGACTTAATTGTTCTTTTATGAAGCTTGGCAAATTGTACATCCAATGAAGTAGTTGTTGAACTATTAAATGTATATTGTGCATAAACTATTAAAACATTTTCTTTACCCACCAGAGTGGGTATATGTTAACGTGCAAACAATACATAGTTGTTGTTTAAACTGTGTCCAAATTTTCTGCAGAAATGTTAAATTGATTTTTTTAAAGGTCTTGGGCTAATAAATACTAAAGGTCTATATCTACTTAAGACCTGAGAGTGTTTTGAAGAGAAGAGGGGGTGTTTGTGTGTTTGTTTGTGTGTTTGTTTTCTTGCAATCTAAGCTGATCTCATTAGGTTAGTACAAACCTTGGTGTAAACGTCTGTTCTTTCTTTCAAATAGAATGGTTTACAATTTGATATAGATTTGTTTAACTTAGAATTAAACTTAACACTCCTATCCTAAACTGAAGAAAGCCATTCGTAAACTGAGATAATGCTTTCCAGTAGGAGGTTGCATCATCTAAATGAACATACCAGGTCATTCTGTTGTGTATACCTCAGGTGTCAACAACACCAAAAACTCTGCTTTTTTCTTTTCCCAATTCAAGACATAGTTAAGAACAACTGAGATTTTGAAAGTCTCAAGCTTCAGTTAGCTACATCTTAATAGAGAATATCTTTGTTGTTCAAGGTCTTGAACATAAAGCTTGTTCTTAAACTTTACTTTCAGATAACCTCTTTGTGAGCAATCAGAATGGATACTACTGTCACTCTCAGACTAGCTTGGATAGAGCCCCTCATGACTACGGTGGTCGAATCCGCAATGGTAGTGTCTATAGTGCACATAGCACAAACTCCCTGAATAATCCACAGCATTACTTGCAGCCATCCCCAATGTCCTCTAACCCAAGCATTACTGGAAGCGATGTCCTCAGGACTGATTATGTCCCATCACACAGACACAGCGCGCTAATACCACCTTCTTATCGGCCCACACCAGACTATGAAACTGTGATGAGACAGCTCAAAAGGGGAATGGTACACACAGATAGGCAGAGTCATTCAATGAGAAATCTCAACATCAGCAATACGTATGCCTACAGCCGGCCTGATGCCTTGGTTTACAGTCAACCTGAAATAAGAGAACATGCACACTTCACTTCCCCTCAGTCTAACCATTACCCATTTAACCTGAACTACAGTTTCCATAGTCAGTCCCCCTACCCCTATCCCGCTGAAAAGCGCCCGGTTGTCGGGGCAGTCAGTGTGCCTGAGCTGACAAATGTGCAGCTCCAGGCTCAGGATTATCCAGCACCAAATATAATGAAGACCCAAGTCTATCGACCTCCTCCCCCATACCCATATCCAAGACCTGCAAATAGTACTCCGGACCTTTCCCGACATATCTACATTAGCAGCAGCAACCCGGATCTTATCACGAGGCGAGTGCATCATTCTGTCCAGACATTTCAGGAAGACAGCCTGCCTGTGGCACATTCTCTACAGGAAGTCAGTGAACCTCTAACATCGGCACGCCATGCTCAGCTGCAGAAAAGGAACAGTATTGAAATAGCAGGCTTGACTCCCAGCTTTGAAGGAATAAGAATAAAAGAGAGGACCATGTCAGCATCTGCAGCAGATGTGGCTCTTCCAAGAGTTATCTCGGAAGGGTCACAGCCCAACATTCTGATGGAGAGAACCAAACAAAAAGAAAATGAACAAGATGAAGGTGTGAGCTGTGATCATAAGAAAACCCTTTCAGATGCCACTATGCTAATTCACAGTAGTGAAGAAGAAGAAGAATTTGAAGAAGAAAACAAAGCTAGTACTAGTCTCTCTCCTCTCCCTGAAGATCGAACCCAACTTTCATCCATAATGGGTGGTTATTCTCATGATCCTGTACTCAACTACCCCTATAGCTCTGTTGCTTCATCTGCTGGCCCTCTGCATATTCTTGAGCCTAAATTACATATTACAGAGACAGAAAAGAGAATAAAAGATATGAGCCCGGTTCATTTATTAGTAGAAAGCCAGGTACAGAGAAGAGGAGAAGGACTGCTTATGCCATCTATGTCAGAATCTGACCTTACAATGTCAGGGAGATACAGAGTAAGGAAGGATTCGATAAAGAAGAGACCTGTGTCTGATCTTTTGTCTGGGAAGAAGAATATTGTGGAAGGCCTTCCCCCACTAGGTGTAAGTGGATATTATTTCTCTTGGTTTGTGTTGTTTCAGATTGTTCTGTGACCAGAGTTGTGTGGGGTTTTTGTTTAAGTGTTTTTGTTGTTGTTTTTTAATCAATCTGAGAGATGCTTTTAAAATGTGTGAATTAAAGCTACTTTATTTTTCTATTTTCTCTCATTAACTTTGTTTAGTTATCTTTTCTCTTTCTCCTTCTCTGCCATGTCTGAATTCTGTTTGGTAGAGTCCTCCCACACAAATCCAACTGTGCAGCCTCCCTTAATCTGACACACTTAAACTATCTAGCAACTGGAGAATTAGCTATTTTAAAGTCAGTTCTAGATCCCAAATTCTGCCCTACCTATGCTTATCTGGAACAAAACCAACTGTTTGCATTCTGCTACCAGCTTTCTAATATTAGAACTGAAAAATCAGATGTAGCTCAGTGTTTACATTTTTGATTCGTTTACCCTCTTATTCTGACCTAAGAGTGTAATCTGACACATTAGGCAGTAAATTCTTCCCTGATACTCTCTTCTTTTCTTTCCTTCATTCCTTCCTCTTTTCATATCCTTTCCCTTTTGCCTTGCCCTTAAGCTGGTTTTATCTCACTGAAGTTACTTCTTGCTTGCAATGCCCCTTTATTCTACTACAACCTTATGAATACATTAAAAGAAATAAATCGGACAACTGCAAGTTTTACTTTTTCTATAATTCCTACTTTGTAGGAACCCCAAGGCTTCTTTGGGACTGTATGATTTCACTCAGTCTTTACTACTCACTTTCCTTAGTTTTATGCAGACCCTCTCATATTTCACACCCTAATAGAGAAAGACCATTTTTATTATTATTTTGCCTTTGTAAAAATTTAATTGTTGCTAACTTTGCCTGCCTGAGAGTGTCAAATAGTTTTCTGCACAAATTGGACTGCAGTGGACCTACTATACAATGTGTGCTGCTGTAGTAAAGGCCAGAGCTGATGCTTCAAATGCTAACGTAAATTATGTATATCAATAGTTACTGTACTTTCATTTTTTGTGTGTGTCAGACTTCTTATATATATGGAGCTAAACACTGTGAAATTAACATTCATCAGCTTTGATTCATTTAAAATTTATTTATGTTTTCTTAAATCTCCTTCCTCCTGTGTTATGTGGATATAGGGAAAAAAGAGGTGATGGCTTCTTGTATTCACATTTAGATATACTCTGTATTTTTTTTCTCTAAAAGATTTATTTTCAGACACTGAGTCTACCAAAATCATACCCTGCCTTTTCCTTCTGATAGCTATGTAAATATACATCTTTTGATACAAAGTTGATATTAAAACTTTTTCACTGTAATTGTTCAGTAAATCACTTTCTATTTCAGTAATGTTTAAGAGTACTCTTGCAGGATAGAAAATTGCCATTTTGTATTCACTATTGAGATGAATTACCTGGTAAAAAAAAAAAAAAAAGTGTCTCCTACCACTCTTTATGCATTTTGCTTTCCAATGAACTCTTAGTGTTGTGTTTGTGTTCACTTTAAAATGCAGTCTCATCCTCTTAGCTTTGTCTTTGTATTCCTTACTCCATTCGGCTTTCAGAAGCATTTATCACTGTTCAGGCAGCATATTCACCCATATATTCAGTGTTGTGTTTTCTTTTTCTTTTTTTTTTTTTTTTTTTTAACAACCAAACTAAGCAACTGCAAGAATGATATTTTTTTTCCACTTATGCTTTCTAAAAGAATCATCTGAATTTATTATTTCATAGAAATCTCCCATTTATATTTCTCTCAAATAAAGAGTGGTCACTACAGTAGTTTAGATTCATAGTCTGCTTCAGGGTTCAGATCTGCCTGTAGTCCTGTGTTCATGTTTTGTATGTACAACTTGTTGTAAATGTAGTGAAACATTTTATTATATCCAGATATCTTAAAGGTTTAGTCTCACTTTAGTGTCCACTCGTAGGGAAGAAGAGTGTCTGCAAATTGTGTAGTCCAGTAAAGAACCATTAGTGTATTTATTGGTTGGATAGTGATTCTAGTTCTGTCCAAGAATGTTACTTATCCAGAGTAGCTGCCTCACACCCTCAGTTGTGAGCTTTGTAGAGAACAATATTTGTCATTCTCATGCAGTTTCATTAACCTGTGTGGAATGAAGACAGACTTGTGTTGTGTCCTTGGAGGAATGTAGTCCCACCACCCTAATCTCTCACTGCAGTGCTTATCAAAAGAAGGGTCAGAGCTGTTTGCAGAAGGGGTCAAAGAAGTATCCTTTGCTAAATGGAACTCATCAGGGTTCTGCTTGGTAACTTCATCAGTTGTTTAAGAATATTTGTAAGTTCTAGCTTTTCTTTTGCAGGGTATGAAAAAGAATAAAACTGATGCAAAAAAAATAGGGCCTCTAAAGCTAGCTGCCCTGAATGGACTAACTTTGACTAGAATGCCTCTACCAGATGAGGGGAAGGAAGAATCAACAAGAGGAACGAATGATGAAAGGGTATGGTGAAGATTTTCATGCTTGATTTCTCTTTAACACATGTAATTTTTCAAAATGAATTGCATATGAATGGTGCTTTATGTCAACTTCAAACTGATTCAGAGTAACTCAAATAGTGAGAATAGAAACAAAACAGACAAACTTTTGCTTGCTAAGTCATTGCCAGAAGTATTGGGTATAACTCAGATTTTTCTTTAAGATTTAAGATGACAGTGATTCTAGTTAGAGTTCACCCTTTGCACGCAGAGCAGATCAACTAACATCTACTGACACGTCTTTATGCCAAATCTTTCTGTTTTCTCTTTTAATTTTTGGGTTGTTTGCCAGAATGAAAACAGATTAAACTTAAAATTATGAGTGTGAGCATGAACTCGATTGTAATGACTAGTTATTTATACAGTTTTTACAACAAATTGTGCGGTTATATTGCATTCCCAGGGTACAGCCTGCACAGATTGCATTTATGTTTTCCTCAGGTGACTTCCTGAAAGTATAGATGGAACTTGTGTGATCTGCTGAAATTTTAAATCCACTAAATTATCTCAGATCACTGAGAGGACATCAGGTTCTAGAACAGGATCATACTTTCAGAAATACAAGACTTCATTTTCTTGTGTCAGGGTAACCAATGTCAATAAGCATACTTCAGCCTGCCTCATATACCAATAAATGGATGCAGAAAAGTGTGAAACATGGTCAATATCCAGTCTGTGAAGGGCTATTCAGAATAATGCTGTCATCACACATCAAACTGGGGAGCAACTAGAGACACCGAGGTCTGCGATGATTATTGTATATATATTGCAGCCAGTGGTCTCTCTGGAATCTGGTTCTGAACATGGTCGGGCATCCTCAGCTGCAGACCTCCATCTACCTCAATTTGCTGACATTCACGGAGCAAGATTAGAACCTGAAGGGAATGGTCACGCTCTCACCAGCTGCAGTTTAAGGAACAGGCCAAGAAAATTAGTTTCAAATTACATAGTAGAAATTCAGTCTTGGGTTTTGAAGGCTTGAACTTAGGTCTATAGGAGAGAGATTTGACTGTTAACTTCAGCTATGTTGAAACGACTTTTTGAACTACATATACTCCTTAAAGATGGTAGGGGAGGACAGAAGTTAACGTTGTGTTATTCAAATACTCTTCTACATTTAGTACTTATGTTAGTTATTTCCTCTTGCTTGTATCTATCATCACTTCCTTGATTTACCTTCATTTAATTCAGCCATGTTACTATTCAGCTAGTTTTTCCCAAAGTGCTAAGGGAAAAGCAGAAACTGTAAATTGAAGTTATGAGGAGAATGGAAGTCACTACACCTTTGCTTCAGGCAGTCATGTACAGGAAGAATAGATGTCATGAAATGGGAGTGATTCCTAAAGCTGTGGAGAAGAGGCAATACAAATTAGACGTGACATGAAAGAAAGTCCAGACTACAGATATTTTTAGAAGACAAAGACTTTATAGTTGTTTCGATGCCTCTTTCATTGCTCAGCTTCATGTTGCTATTAGTTTAAATGAGGAAACCTAGCCTAAAGATTTAAAGGAGTTCGGACAATTAATGTACTGAAGTGTAAATTGCATATGATGGAGATTTTACACCTTCCTCTGCAGCATTTGGCATCAGAGTTATTTGATACAGGATACTTTTCTGATCTGATACCGCAGAGCAGTTGCTGAGAGAGGCTGGGGACATGTGACATAGATGAAATTTTCTGGCTGAAATCTTACATATTTTTCCTCTAATTATTGTTGGCAAAGAGATGTTGAAATTCCAGAAGTGTCTTATGATTTAGAAAGAACTTGGTTTTGAAAGAATAAATCTTTTGGTGGGCTAATTAAATAAAACAGATTGAATTGTACTAGTAGAAAAAAATCCTTGTTTTATATCTGAGCTGCAGCAGGAGGTTCTAAGAAGGATTTACTGCTGTCTTCAACTTTTAATATCTTCAGCCTAAGAAAATGTGGAATACTAGAGGTGAATGATAAATTCATTGAATGAGGCAAACATTTTGTTTTACATTTATGGAGTTCTTTCTCCATCTGAACAATAAATGTGACTTTTTTTTTTTTTTTTTTGGACTATATGGTTAAATGAGATTTTTCAAATGATTTAATCCAATGTGCTATATTGAGAAGGATGATTAATGAGTATGTCTTGCTCAAAAGTATTTGAGGCAGTTTGTACTGTAGCATAAACCACCTGGTTTGATCCAATATTTATTTTCCAGCTAGGTTGTCTTTATAGAAACTAAGTAGTTTTTGTTTTATACTATTAATATCCGTAGTCTTTGTGACTTAGTGAAGGATAACAGGGTACTTATACTGTTTTCACTTGAAAAAAAAAAATCCTGCTAGTTAAAATTGCTTCTAATTTGTTCTGGTATGTTTGTACAAACATAGTAGCTTGAAAAGCATTACAAAAGTATATAGGAGAGGAAAACACATACACTTTATCCTTCGTGAATTCTGTGTTAAAATAGACTTGTATCAGAACGTGACTTCATGTAGTTATCTTTGTTCTGTCTTTTAGTGTAAAGTTCTGGAACAACGGTTAGAACAGGGAATGGTGTTTACTGAATATGAGCGCATTCAGAAGAAAAGGCTTATAGATGGTGAGTGCTCAATAGCTCGGCTTCCTGAAAATGCTGAGAGAAACCGCTTCCAGGACGTCCTTCCTTATGATGATACCAGAGTAGAACTAGTCCCAACCAAAGAAAATAACACGGGTTACATCAATGCATCTCATATCAAGGTAAGAGAAAGACTGTTGGAGCTTTTTTTTTTCCAGTTTATATGGTGAATAAAAATGGATGTGGATATTAATTTTGGTTTTGTCAGATGGCTAAGAATCCTTCCCTCCCTCTCCAGAGGTTTCTGGGGGGAAAGAGGGAACCTGTTTTTCCCCACTGCTTAGAAGAATAGTAAAGGGTTAATTAATTACTGGAGAGGTCTTTTGGCTTTCATTTCTATACTGGAGAGGTCTTTTTTATTGATCATGTCTCTCCCATCTCTTCGATCTCTCTCCTGATTGGTACTAACAGAAGGCATGTCCATTCTTCCCATAGTTAAGAAGGAAGGTAACTTTTAAATAAATTGGGATTCTTTGCAATAATGAAATTTTAGAACTGCAGTGACAATACTAATTATTTCATCCTCTTCTGCACTCTCAGGCTAGGTCCACAGGTCCACAACAGGTAGTAGTCTGGCTCCCTGCTTAAGTATGTTTTTTTTTTTTTGATGGTTAGAGGGAAACGGATGGTGCTAGAGGGAATTCCGCTTTTTCATAATTTTTGGATGACCCTTTTCCCCAGACTTAGTTCTTTAAACTCTATTAAAAACAGTTTGCAGAAAAAAAAGTTTGCAGGGTGACCTCAAGAACCTTTGAGGCAGTTCATTCATTTTCAATCTACTTACTAAAGTGCAACTTAGAGAGTTTTTATTACTTGAGTAGTTGTTGCAGTTGTTTTATTGTCTTATTTTAAATCTGATTCTTTCCTGGTGTAGTACCATAGTTTCTATATTTCAACTCATTTCCAAATTTGGAGTAACTCTTCTGACCTTTCTGAATTAAATAATATTTTGAGGAAACATCAACTAATACTGACTTCTTCTGGTGCGCATAATAGCATTTGCCTTATCAGAGTATGAAAGCTTCTTTAAACCTGAATTGGCCAGAATACCTTGAATTCACAAAAAAAGAAATATAATGTACAAATAAGTAAAGATAATTTATGCTTATAATGTAAAATACATTTATTTAGCTATGTGCTTACATAATTTTAAACATTGTTTCTCTTGATCTGATGTGGCAAGGTGCAAGTAAAAAATTGGAGGAAGGTATAAATCACAGTGTCTTACTTCTGCACTGTTGCTGTTTGTTTCAGTTTGTGCATCTTGAAATGGCTGGCGTAGGAACTGGGAAAGGGTTTTACATAATTAGTAATCAAATTTATCTCTTTTTACAGATTTCGGTTGGTGGCATGGAGTGGGATTACATTGCTACACAGGGCCCTTTGCAGAATACATGTCAGGATTTCTGGCAGATGATCTGGGAACAAGGAATTGCCATCATAGCTATGGTGACAGCAGAGGAAGTGAGTACAGACCCAGTCAGGTCTATTCCTGAAACTTATGCAATGATTTTGTTCTGATCCATTAGAGTAAAAGGATCTTTCCTCCAACAAATAGATTAAAGATAATTTTCTGGTGACCCCTTTGCCACTCTGTATTGTTTTTCTTGGCAGAAAGCTCTACACTTGCAAACTCTTTCCTATGGAAAATTGGTTTATTCAGTGAAAAGCCAGTACACTGCAGTAGCACTTAATAGAGGGGAAATACAGTTAAAGGAATGTTTGTTGTATGAATGTTTTCATGTTTATTGTAAAGGAATTGTTTTGCTTTTAAGGAAAGTGGGAGAGAAAAAAGCTTCAGATATTGGCCACGTCTTGGCTCAAGGCACAACACTGTAACATATGGAAGATTTAAGATTACCACACGATTCCGTACTGATTCAGGCTGCTATGCAACTACGGGTTTGAAGATCAAACATCTTCTCACAGGACAGGAGAGAACAGTTTGGCATTTGCAGTACACTGACTGGCCAGAACATGGCTGTCCAGAGGATTTAAAGGGATTTCTCTGTAAGTTTTATTTAATAGCTTGTTGTTGTTGTTTTTATACCACCTAATATGTCTGCTAAACATTAATTAGCTTTTGATAGCTATGCCAAGCACTCTACTGCAAAAGGTGTCTTTACACTAGTAAGATATGCTGAATTGTGTTTCTGATAGGAGTACACCTGCCAGTTTGTTTAAGTAACTATTTCAATCTAAAGCAAAATACATAATTTACTAAAATTCATCTAGGTTAAAACATAATTATACTAAATGTCACATATTTGAATATGTGCCAGCAATAGCAAGATGGCCACAAGCTGGTTTTGGTGGGGGGTAGGAAAACAAGGGAATCCATAGAAAAGTTGGATGATTTTTGTATATCTGTATTGCTCTGGTTGGGTTATGATTTGTGATGTATATAACGTATAATTTTTCTGTGGGATGTCGTTTGTTAAATTACTGCTTTTCCAGTGGTTGTGCAGTGTAATAGCACGGCTTATGGAATTTTTATTTCCTAAATTTGTCATTCTTATGTTGTTCAACTCAATAGCATACTTGGAAGAGATCCAGTCAGTGCGGCGCCATACAAACAGCACTGCAGATCCTAAGAACTCTAATCCTCCTGTGCTGGTGCATTGCAGTGCAGGTGTAGGACGAACAGGAGTGGTCATACTGTCAGAGATCATGATTGCCTGCTTGGAACACAATGAGGTGATCTCCTTTTTTTCCTCATGTTTTCAATAATGTTAGGTAGTGGAAGAGTAAGTAATCTGCCTAATAAGTATTTTATGGCTGTTCATCTGAGCTTTCCTAAGACATGGTCTTTGGAAGAGCCCTTACAATTATGGTTGAAAGCGCTCTTGGCAATTTAACAGAAGTTAATAATCTTCTATGGTTGCCTACTTACACACTTGGAACGCTCAGTTAGGATGTTGAATCACTGAGTGGAACAAGGTATGCTCTGGGCTACTGAGCACGTTTCAGGATGTTGCCTTGGCTTTACCACTTCATGCCTTAGTTTTAATAATTAATGTTCAAGAACATGTTTGTAGTCAGTCTCTTGTGCTTGTTATTAAATGTTTTTCTTCCTTAGTGTAATAGTACTTGCAGTACAAGTCTCAGTGGAGGACAAAGTGGTAGTTTAATAAAATAAAACCTAGTCCTATCAGCCTTTAGCTAGAAGTGAGCAGTTGTAAAGCAATTGGTAACATTATGTGCTGCCTGAAACTCAACAAATTGATTGTTCCATCTATTGTTTCCTTATCCTAACAGTGCAACAGACTTTTGCAGCTATTAGATTTGTGAGGACTCACATAGCCCATAAGATAGGCAAATATTTCACAGATGAGGAAGCTGAGGTAGGCATGGTCAGCAGTGTAATGACGCCCATACTGTAGGTATGGGCTGAATTATCAGAGCTGAAATTAGAGCAGCTGATTCAGTCCCCAGATCACTGGTACTGTCTTGAATCATCTGCTGAGAAAGGACAAGTGAGTCTCCTTGCTTACCAGTTACTTGTAATCATTTGTTCTCTTCCTCCAGATGCTGGACATCCCACGAGTGCTGGACATGTTGAGGCAGCAGAGAATGATGATGGTGCAGACTCTTTCTCAGTACACTTTTGTCTATGGAGTTCTCATTCAATTTCTCAAAAGCTCAAGACTTATATAATCCCTCCCACTTCCTAAGGGACACTGCAAGAGTTTACAGAAAGAAAATTACAGTTGTCCAGGCAGACCTGCTCTCACTGTTTTTTTCTTTGTATGATGAATCACACAGTTACCTTTTAGGGCTGGTATGTGACTGTTAAATGCAAGTCAATGTAACAGTCCTTGCAAAGCAGGATCTTCGCTGGACTAAATTCTTCCCATGTTCAGCTGCAGCCATATTAGGGAATGATTTTACTTGTACTGGTCTGGAGTACTTGGAAACTTTTTTAGAGTGGTGTTACATTGGGCAAAATAAATATCTTACAGAATGGAAGTACATGGCACAATTGTACTAACTTTTTTTTTTTTTTTTTTTTTTTTAATGTAATTAACTGTGCAAAAGCTAAAATCTGTGGATGCACATGGGGAGAGAAACCTGCTCCTTGGGAATGTCAAGGTCTTACACAGTTTCATTCTGCTTTCAGTTTTATATTTAGAGCACCTGTATTTTTTAAAATGAACTTTTGGTTTCCTCTGGTTTACTTTGCAGAATTAGCAGTTCTTACATACTTTAAGTGGTTGCTTTAAGGGCAGTTATTTTTGTATTTTTTTTAAACCAACTTTTTAAACAATATATTATTTTCAGAGGAGAGGATTGACAATGCTTGAACTGAAAAATTGTGCAGAAAGTACTAGGGTAATAGGTAGTTGTAGAGTGCTGTGTAATAGAACTTACAGGTGAACGATCAAGTTAACTGTTGAGAATTTCCATTTGAGTAGAAGCAAGTTTACCTATGGGATTGTAGGCAACAAGCAGGGGAAAAATACTGTAATTATCTACAAATGTCCTGGAAGGAAATGGATGAGAGAAAGTACATATTCAGTATTATTCATATATTTAGAGGACAGTTTGATTTTACTGGCTGAAATCAAAGTGGATGCAAATGTTTTAAGCACTTTTTTTGCTCTGTTATTTATGTAGTTAAACATAGAAACTATAATCATGTATTGTTTCATATGGTAATATGCCATTACTAACCTGTTATTTTAGGAAGAGCCTTTAAAGTTCATGAAGTGAGAGAACCAAAATTGGAGTAAGAAGGTGCATAGTGGCGCAGTGGGAATGATCGTGTAACACATAATGGAGGAGGCGTGGCAGCTGTGATTGCTGGTTTGCACAGTGCAAAGATGACCATTCAAAATGTTCATGTTCCCAGTCAGGAGAGCCTTTAAAGCACTGGAAGTTTCTGTAGAATCCTTCAGCCTATTTTGTTAGTGCTAGAACAGGTTTTGCTAGTGGTGGGCAGTGTTGCAATGAAGAATGTTCACAGGAGCTGTTTGAGAATGCCTGCAGAATGTAAGAACTCTTTGAGGTAACACTGGAGATGTGGGTATTTTGGTAACTGTACAGCTGGCAGTCAGTGCTTGTGGTGTGGATCTGAAGATGTCCTGCCTCTGCTGGTTATATTGTCCCTGACTAGTGCAGGTCTGGTCTAATGATGGTATCCCTGAATACTCTTTTGTCTGTGTTTTTAAAATGGGGACAGTGTGGTTTTACCTGCCTTTTCAAGTGTTTTGAGATGCTGAGTTGAAAATCCCTATACAAAAGTGAGCTATTTGTTCTTAGATATCTGGTACAACTGCAAAAAAACTTATAGCAGACCAGTCTACAGGTGTGTTTAAATATTTATTTCTCATGATACCTGCTTAACGAAACGAAATGAGACCGATAGTGATTTTTTTCACCGGTGAAGTGATGTTATTTTTCTCTGACCTGCCTCAAGGGCTTGGAAACTATCATGAATAATTACCCCACCACACCCCCCCCTTCAAAACAATGATTGTCCTCTCAAAGTAATAATTAAAATAGTCATAAATAGGTTGCCTCAATTTCCTTTGTAATAAGCTACATGTATATAGATAAGCACAAGGTTCAAATGACTTTGTGCTAATATGTTGTTCTATAGAAATATACTGGTTTAAAATACACTGTAGCATTCAGCTAGTGCATTTAGTCGTCTTTTGGACAGTCCAAATTGTTCTACTTTCAGTAGCAGTAAGATTGAATATTGTAGATGGGGGAAAATATTCTTTCTGTAACTATGAAGTGCCTAGCAAGTATTAACTACCAGATGTAAAACTGGAAGGAACACTGCCTTATACCAGAGAACACCAGCTACTGAAGACTGATTCTTATATATAGTCTTGCAAGCAAACCAATTTGATGCATCTGTGTTAAGTATCAGTGAAAGAAACAAAGATGTTTGTACTGTGCCCTGTGTTTAAAAACACTGTGTTTTTTTCTTTACTTTTTTACCACAGTTCACCTAAGTCTTCAGAAATATTTGTGAGTGGAAAGGTATACTCTAGAATGTAGCTGGTACCATTTCTGAAGTTTGAACTGTGATCATAACACGATACCTGCAGCTTTCTATGAAATTATATATGGCCACAACTTCAAGCGACACTTTTTATCAATTCAGAAGTTACATCAGATATAAAGCATTAAAAAGAGCAATCAAAATAAGCAATTTAATTCCAAACTTCTGTGGTGGCTTCTGAGGTGGGTGAGGGAGTAAGTCTTTTGTTTTGGTTACCTTTTTTGTCTTGCTGATAGGAACTGAGTTCTCTTTTAGAGGTGGTCACTCTCTAATCTGGTAGTCAGTCTTGATATTTTTAAGCAATAACACTGCTACCTCCTCCACTTCAGCTTTCAGATCTTTCCATCAGCAGTGCATTTCTGCATCAATAGACTTGACTTCATGTGAATTTTCCTACTGAAGATAGCAGGATTGTTTTTATATATAAGCATATGTCTCCAAGTGAGCTTTAAAAATGAGCAGTTTTTCTTCTGAAGACACCAAAAGAAATGAAACTCCACAACCTCCTGTAACAAAATTAATTTAAAAGCATTGTTTAGATTCTTAGATAACTTCTAAAAGAACATTCAGTTTTTAGCTGTTCTGAGCCTTGAAAGGGATGCTTTTTACACCTAGTTGCGCTGGATACATTGTAAAGTGTTGGACTTTCTAAGAAAATTAATTGCCCAAACCTAGTCACAGCCTGAACTGCATGTGGATCTGTCTGTCAAAAGCTTAAAATTCCCCTATACACCTATCCATTTTTGCCAAACGTGCTTCTGTTTGGATGGGGAAGAAACCAGATAATTATCACGTGAGATTTGAGTTGACTTTTTTTAGTGGAAAAATTGCGTGAAGCTATTCCTGAGGTACATGATGAAGAGCAAGATGTAGGTCTCTAGGAAAGCCAAAGTTCTCAGGGATAAATACAGGTGCTATAGTACTGCCAGGAGACAGAGTTGACTGTCTTGTGTGCTAGGTGGAAAATGCTTTTTAGAATCAAATTCTATGAAGAGTCAAGAGAAGAAGCTACGAATTGTAGTAAGGGCTTCTGACCTTTGATTTCTGCCTTGTTTGCAATGAGGAGAGATTGTTTGGCCAATGAATCTTTGTATTCTTGGGCTCGCAGCTCTTCTCTAAAAACAAAATTCAAAGCCCTGTTGACTGCGAAGGTGACGCTGACTTAGCAGGCTTTGCTGTAGGCTGCAAAGCACGTCTCACTCGTCCTGTGACAGAGTTGGAGCAGCATGTTGGAGTTCTGCATAGTGTTGCTGCAGCCTGCAGAACAGTGCTGTCCTTTTTCTGCTGCACGTAGGAATGTGGTCCCCATGAGCAGCACAACTTTTATGCCTTAGCATTACTCTCATTGTGCACAACTGAATGGTGAAAACTACAACTGCAGGCCACTATGGTTTAGATTTGTAAATGTAACTAAAAGCAGGTGAGCAAGGCAGAATTCCTGTAACTTCTGTGGATGATGAAAAGTTGCTCTAAATTATCATGAATGTTTATATATATATATATATATATAAAAGTAAATTAATAATAAATAAGAGTAAAATGAGTGTTAAAATGGAAAAATTCTTGGCATTTTGAGAAAGTATGTATTTTTTGGCTCCTCTTGTAATCTTGTGCATCTTTTTATCTTTTTTTTTTTTTTTTTTTTTAAGTGAATGACATTTGGAGCACTTTTCTCCAAAAATAGCTTCTTAAATCCAATAACTAAGGCTACCAGAGGCTGCTGGTACATTTTTCTTGTTGGAGCAGCTGTTAAAGTTGAGTGGCTCATAGATTTCAATGGCCTTTGGACCAAACTCGGGAACTGCAGGGTTGTTTATCATACAAGTTAGCTGTGTAATGGGACCTCGGTTTTAATACCAGTAGTGTTACTAAAACCCTGGAATTAAAATAGTGAACTCATTACTATACTGCAATAGTTAGCTCAAATTACTAATTTAAAAGGAACAACAGTTCAATTGCTAATAATTCCATGCTTTAGGTAGTTGTTTTGTTGTTTTTTTTTTCCCCAATATTTAAAACTCATGCAAAGACAGAGCTCAGTCCTGCAAGACACAAAATTCCCTAAGTTCTTCCTGATACTGTGGGAATTAAAAAATGCTTATTGCCAGTGAAAGTTTGAGCCTTTAAATCATGAATATTCACGTCTACTTTAAATTTAAATACAGATTACAAGAATTAACCAAAAGAATGCAGCAGGAATGTGCATACATGAAACTAGAGCATTAAAAGGAAAAGTAGCTGAGATAGCTTGGAAGAAATTCTCTTTTGAAAGTACAAAATGTTGGAACCAGAGAGCATGGATCTGAGGAATGACTGAAGGCATTTGGAGGAGGATTTGGAACATGTATCCACAGCAGAACTGCTAGAAGGGTTTGATTCATATGGTATGTTTTTCATGGCATAGTAGGGTAAGTGAGCATGTAGTCATAGGTGTTATTTTTACAGGCTTTTTAAAATGTGATTTTTGAAACTCCAAATATTTTTTTTCAGAAGCTGTGTTATTTTTAAACATATTCTTTTCCAAATGGATGCAATGCAATCTGTCAGCTCAGTTTCTGTTTACTCATTAAAGGTCAGATTTTCGAACTGTGGTCTCTGGTTTTCCATGTGCAAACTGCAGGGTGAATAAGCATACATGCAAATTTGCACCAATAACTTCTAATGGATACAGGTTAGACTGGAAGCTTAAGTAATTTTGTGAATGCAGCTAGATGTTTACTGCAGGTGTGAATTACACCAGGTTATGGTTGGGTTGAGAATCAGATCCTTGAAATGTGGAATTTTAACATGTGCTTACAAATATGTTGCAGTGCAGTGTTTGCCATACACTGATATGAAAACTTCAGAGAATCTCTAATATTGTGCTAGGATATGGGAAAATATCTTAAACTTTCAACAGCTTTTGCAAATATGTCTGTAAAAAAGATTCTTAATAAGATCCTATTGGGGACCAGCTAACTTGGTGTGTTTTGCTGGCATCACATACGTTACCTTAAGGTCTACAAGGACTGTAAAAAAAATAAATCTTAATTTCTATGAGCATTTCAAAAAACAGTTGCTAAATGACCTTTGATTCTGTTCTTTGCTGTTTTCCACATGATGCTGCATTTAGTGGTTAAGAATAACCTCCAGTGTATTTGCTCTTTAGAAGTCCATTCTTCAGCTCTAACTGGGGAACGAAGGCAGAAATAAAGTGCAAAGATTTAACAGAGTTTACAACAGATCCAGCGTGTGGCAAGTTAGAGAGCAAGTCTGTAGACACCGTAATGTTGTTTTGTTTCAGATAGGTGGCAATCAGTACTACCAAATTGTTACTTTTACAAGCACAGTTTCAGAAGGCGCCTCACCTTTAAAAAGGGAATTTAAACGCTGTTTTTCCATATGGAAATATTTAAGAAAAAAAAATAGGGGATTTTGAAGTATTTAAAGACTTCGCAAACGCTGTTCATTTGTAAAATGATAGGAGGCTTGATAGGAAAATAACATGTAAAATCCTCCAGTCTGTCACATTGCTAATCCTGAATAATTCTGGCAGACAAGGTGTACATGCTGTCTCTTTGCAAAAATACTTCCTGAAGTTGCTTTGAAATACCCCAGATCCCTGTGTCCTCTTTATGGATGATCTGGGGAGACTTAGGTGGAAATTTTAGAAACTTGAACTTGCAGATCAGTATGTACACTCCTGCACATTGCTGAAATCTCTTCTTTCACCTAAAGCAAGCTGTGTTTGAAGTCCTTTCAGCAGCTGTGTAGGACTGAGTCCTTGCTATCAGAGCAATACAGGATCTGGCTCTGTTTTCTTCCATTTTTGTTCGAGTCAATATGCAAGGATTTAAATGGAACTTTATTTAAAAGTAACAACATGAATTTTCAAGTATTATTTTCTAGTACTAAGCTAGTGGTTAACACATCTATTTTTGCTGTCTTGCCACCAATACTGTAAAAATGTATAATCAAAACAGCTTTAATTCTTGTAAAACTGAAATTGGTTTGTAAAACAGTGTACAAATTGTGTTTCATAGACAGAAAAGCTTGTATTACTGAATGTAATATATGTGAAATGAATATATAATAGTCTATTTTTGCCATGAAAATAAATATTTGAAGCAACTATGAGTTTTTATTGTTCCATTATTAAAAGAAAAATCAGTGAACTTAATTTTAATGTGCAACCTTAGCCTGGGACTTCACCTTCCATGCACAAAGATGTCATCCCTCTGTCAAAGCTTTGCAAGTGCTGTCCTGTGTTTTAATATGAAGATAAAACTTACACTGTCAGATACTAATGGTTCTCATCTTTACAGCAGGAAAGTTTTGTGACTGACACCCTATCATCATTTTAGATATTTTTGCATTTTCAGGGACTTTTTTAGTACTAAACATTAATTTCTCTTTTACCTTTAAGCAGAGGAAGGATAAAAATGTTTCAGAAGTTGAAAAACTCATTCTAAAAGTAGGTGACAAAAGAAATAATCTACTGCATACTAAGTATCATTGGAGCTCCTAGCAATACTTAATAGTGAAGTTTTCTTCATTTTGTTATTGATATTTAGTCAAAAAGGGAGGCGATACAAAAGGCACAATATGATGGGTGAATTGTATACTGGACACTGCAATTGCACACTGGACAATTGTATACCCATTGTCTTTGCTAAACTTCAAATATGCTGCCTACTTACCTATTTCAGGAACTACTAGTATGTTAATAAAACTTTGTCTTCCAGGCATGCTCAATTTGATGGCATTAACCTACTAAAGGTAAGATAATAACTTACCAACCATCTGTGTACTTGTCTGATCAATTCCCAAGTCCTGGGGAATGTCCTGTGCAATGTTCAGCATGTGCAAAATGCTCTTATTTGGCATGAATTCAAAATCAAGAGGAAAGTGTGACTTCTCAGGGTCCTAGGCATATGGTAAAAACACTCAGCCATTCTGATCAAAGCTATTATTTGTACTGGTTTTGGACGTGAGGGAAAGGTCTCTCAGAAACCAAAATTTCCCCTAAAATTACTCTAATCTTTTGGGCTGCAGCTGTTATTTTCCAGCCACTGTAAAATTGCCAGTGGAGCCTCGTGGTGGCCAGAGCTGGCTGATAGCAATTCTGGGGTCTGGCACAAGCAGCTGGCATGTTTCTTGGGTGGGAGCTCGAGGACTTGGTACAAGAGGAACTACAGGGAGCTAATAGGAGAAGTTCCTCAACCAGGTGAGACTCAGGAGAGCTGAAGTAGCTCTCATTCTGCTGTTAGGGCTGTTTAAATGTAGCATGGCTGTAGATAGATGCAGTTTGTGTGAAACTCAGCAGTGCTAGGTACTAGCTGGAAGTTCTGTGTGTGACAGGATATGGCTTTGGTTTGTTTTTTAAATGCATTCCTTTTCCCTGAGTTGTCAATGACAACATATAAATTTGTGTTTTCTCTCTTCCAATATTGCCACGATCATCCCCGGAAGGCTGGATTCTTCATGAAGACAGAAGCTGCACAGCACCACAAAGTTGTTGCCAGTTTACCTCCAGCAGCCAGGGAACTGCTGGCAGAGGGTCACAATTCACAAGTATGATGTCACTGACACAGGTACCAAAGGGGAAGCTGTTGCAGGAGAGTTGGAGGTGAGTGAGACCTGGATGAAGGATGGATGTTCATCAGCTCTGAACGAAGCAGGTACCCTGTGTTGCTGTAATTTCTCTTGGCTCTTGGGCAAGGTGAACCTTCTGTGGTCAACACTTGCATGTACATGATGGCAGTGCTGTGGTTTCAGGGGAACGTAGTGCTTAGGGAAATGCTTGTTGTGATAGTGAAAGGCTAGTTCTGTCACTACTGCAATTGCTTTGAAGTAGCCTTGTTAATTCAAAGAAAAACCAAGAGTAAGTAGGAAATAGGTGGCCCTGGGACTGTTTTATCACAAAACCCCTTTTGCTTTTACAGCCTCGTAGCAGTGATCTGAAGATCTGTGTGACAGTCCTGCAGACAGATACCTACATTTTAGCCAAACATTTGCCATCCCCAACATACCAACCAATACTGCCTTACTTTTTCTGTGGATTTTAGGTATCCGCTGTAATAAATGAAATAACCAGAAAAGATTTGGAGGGCTTGCAGATGAGGTTTCTTAATTTAAGATCGTTAGTTCAGTTTATTAATATTATTATTATTAGCCATTTCTAAAATGACAATCATGTGCCTTACGTAAATTTAGAAGGACATCAAATCCTTCCACGAACAGACCTGGAATTGTCATACCCAGAGGCAGATGAAGAATTTTCACTGGTGTTAAGTACCTATGAAGAAAGCCCCTGTCAAGCCTGGTTAATGCTGATAATCAGTGATTTGAGGGAACTGCATACTTCAGTGTGTGCATATGTGTATCTGATGTCTTCTGCCTACATACCATGCTATTCATGACTGACTGAAGCTGAAAATGTCTTTCCATTGTCAAAACCTTTAGCAAAAAACTTCAGGAAGGTTGAAGACAGTTTGTTTTTTGTTTGATAATGTTTAAGATATTATTATAACAGATTTATCAGGATTTATCTGAGTTTCCTGCACCATAACAATATAAAAATAATTTCATTTGCTCTCAGTTGACCATCTCTGAGTCTTTGTAAGTAGCTGGTGCTAACCCTGTATTTCAAAAATATGGGTTGTCTCTGGAAAGCCAGGAGCTGTAGGTCTCCATCACTTTACGTTCAATCAGTCACCAAATATTCACTTCTCTCCCTGAATTTTGGGAGGCAATTTAATTTGAAACTATAAATCTTAGGGAATTGTACTGCTTCAGTTTTCCTGTTTAAGGACGACCCATCCTTTCACTGACATACTATAAATACAAGGTTATTTTTATTTCCTGATTTGAGTAGTCCTGAAAGCTCTCTTGAAGAGGTAGGCCAGCTACAATAATCAGCAAATTTGAGCATTATTTCTTTGGGGATTACTTCTGGCTTGAAAAAGAGAAGTAGCAGCGCCCTGACCAAAATGAGATGTCTGTTTTCTTCTTCATAAGAAGAAGGGAAACACTGCATTAGCAGCCAAAATCAAAATGTAATTAGGAAAGAGGAAGAAAATAGTTGTTCATCAAAAATAGAAACAAACTTAGATGGTTGATGAAGGGTTTGCCTTCTTCCCAAGTTGCTCTTCAGCTTTAAAGGACAGAAGGAGCTGGTGCACAGCCACCCTAATCAGAAGAGCTATAGGAGGGCAAGCAGCAGGTATGAGGGGGTAGCTCTGGTGCACTGCTAAGAAGCAATCTGCCCAAGATGAGGAGCATTGCTGACTGTGCTCTCCCTGCACTGGGAGCAAAATTTATCCTTAGTGCCCTGGTGTTAGGAGGGCTGCCAAGGTGATTTTAGCACTTTCAGTGCATTTATGCCATCAAGCTGGAAGTAAGGTGCTTCGTTTGAGCGTGTTTTCAGGACAAAAGGTCAGCCTTATCCCTCTGCATGACGGTGGTATTTGAATAATGTCAAATAAGCAGAACTGAGGCTAATTTACATTGTTGAAGGAAACTGGAAATACTGCACCAATATTACCAGGTGAATTGCCTCAATCCCTGTGAAGGTGACTTTGACTGTGAGATAGCCTGGCCTGTTTCTGACCCGTCCCATAGCTTTGTGACTGGAGCATGGTGTCTGGGGGTGCTTCATTGTGGCAGGGGCTGGTCTCTCACCTGTCTGATTCTTCTTTGGGTAAAGGCTCTGACCACAGGGAGCTGGACGTGAAGGGGATGTGCCCAAGAACCCTTTGGGGAGATCTGATTGTGCTATGAGGTGAACAAAACAGGCTCTGAGGAGTTCAAATATTGAAGAGTCCTGAAGAAAATGCATGCCATAGAAAGTCACAGTGGGGACCATCAGAAGGCTACATGTGAGTTGAAAGCCCTTGTGCAAGGCTGGGAGATTGTAAAGTTGGGAGGGGAGGACACACCATCCACATTTGTTTCTGAGGAAAGGAAAGCAGATCAGAGCTTGATTAGTTCTGCAATCTTTCTTTTATAATTCTTGCCTGAGATGGTTGTGTCCAGCGCTTGGGAAGCCCCATAGTCAGCTCCCAAACCTAAGCTGCCTGTGTCGTCTCTGGTCTTGCTTGTGCTAAACATCAGGAAAATGCAGGGTGCCAAATGCCTCCAAGCTGAATTTCTGGTTGTAGAGGCTACTCCTTGGAGGTCCTGTGAGGAATTCCTAGGCTGACAGGAGAGCTGATGGCCTTTGACACATTGCTTAGTTTCTTGTTTGGCATGCGAACATTCTCATGAGAGAAACAGATAGCTGGGAAGAGTTGGGGGTCACCTCATAGTTCTGTTATTCATCTCCTGGAATTGGCTGCTGGCTGCTGCGAGATGTAAGGTATGCTGCAGCCCTCGCACAGATACTGTAAGGGGAGTCCTACAGGCTCGCCGAATTCTTGGGATAACTGCGAAGAGCTCTGCACCTCGTGCTACAGATCACGCTGCCTGTCCCCTGTGAGAATGGGGCAGCATAGCTCTGCGGCCTGCCAGGCCGAGGTGGTGTGTGAGTTTCTCAAGTTTCAGATGCCTCCCTGCTCCATTTATGTAGCCTTTACTTGCCCTTCTCAAGGTCTAATTTCATGCCACCAGTGCAATAGGGCTGGAAGGACCGTGCGGGAGGCTGTGTGTACTACAGCCTGCATCACAAACAACTGCATGAAGTAACCTGTGCTCACTCCCAGAGGGGCTGTGTGTCCTGTCTCTCCAGCATCCCTCAGCTTTTGCAGGTCAGTCTAACAGGCTAAAAGATGAGAACAACTGAAACTTGTGTGTGTGCTCTCCTTGGTGTCCCACACACCTCCTGCCCTTTGCTCTCTGCCAAAATTAGTGAGGTGGGTGGGTTAAAGAGAGGAGTTCTTTTATGAGGCATGAAGAGAGAGCCCAGCCACTTTGGAAGCTTTCTACAGAGAACAATCCTGTGCCCAGTGGACATGGCATTCTTAATTTTAGTTCCCTTCACTTGAATTAACTTATCTTGTTGCTGCTCATGGGCTGCCTGACATCCTGAAGTCCTCATAGGTTTTCATCCAGGTGGCCAAGGTGGAGATGAGCTACAACCCCTCTGTGGCTCGAGTGATGAATTGCCATGGAAGTGAGAGCTGTTGCTGCTGCTTTCCCTTCCTGATGCATTCTCCCCAGGACATGTTCAGCTTCCGCTGGCCCAGGACCCACTTACAAGCTTTGAAACTGGATCCCCTGACTGGTTGTGACCCATGCAGAGTGCAAGGGCTGCTGCTGCAGTGGATTAATTTACCACTCACCTGTTTGCATATCAATTGCTTTGCTGCTTGGAATGGAAACCGTGGATTGTTTCTGAATGAAGCAGGTTTCACTATTGACAAAGAAAACAGGAAGGTTAGACTGCCAGTGAGTATTTAGCACGGTTGTTTTGGAGTGAGAAATTGTTATTTAAATCACTGGTTGCTGTTCTGTACCTCGTGATCTGCATCAATACCAGGTGGCAGCTCCTGACAGCAGGCCTGTCCATAGGAGGAGCAGGTTAAGTGCTGGGGAAGGGCCAGGAAGCACAGTTTGGCTCTAGAGCCAGCATGTAACTGCAGTGCTTGCTTATCAGCAGACACTCCTGCCTTTGATGGTCGGAAACTAAAGGGGGACTCCAGCTTCCCATAGCCAGATGCTTCCTGAAGTACACCCTGGGTTACAGTCGTGTGTTTGTTCCCTTTATTCATTATATTGTTTAGGTCTCAAATGCTTTTGCTGCAGTGGACAAATGCAACAATACAGAGGAGGAAAAATTGTGGTAGCTCTAAAATGTGTTTGAGTGGTCGGTGTTAGTGAGTTCTCCAACTTTGTATATTTCATCCACTTCTACCTGATCGATAGTTCTTACCATTTTCATTAAAGATAGTTTAACTAAAGCTTCATTTCCATTTGGGTTTTGCTTGCAGCGTGTTTTTTTTTTTTTGTTTTGTAGAAAACACTAAGACATCTAAGCACCTTTTTCTTTCATCAATCTTTATTTCAGATGACCAAAGCGCCGCTTTGCTTTGTAAATAAGCAGAATCCTACCTTTGAAAACAAGCACACTGATGACAAAACTGTGGGCTTTACAGATAAGAGACTGTTGTGTGAAAGAGCAGAGTAACAATAGTGAGCTTTTGGTCATCTGAAGAAAACTTTGATGTTATGCAGGTGTTTATCGCCCACATATGTCTGGGCAGAACTAAGTAGATCACAGCCACTGACTGCTACTAACAGACTGTAGTGGTGGTGCCACTGCCTTGTTCTGCTAGGGCTTGTGCCAAGACCTGAGTGTAGCATCAAGTGAAAGGAAACTCAAGGTGATGAGACTAAAACAACAAAAAAATTTTCCCCCAGTCCCCAATTGTTTTTTTAACTAACCCAAAATCTCAGATAGAAAACAAAGCTCGCACTGTTGATTAATCTTACTGATGTGGGTCTGGCTCGCGTATCAAATTGCTTAAACAGCTTATGTTTGAAGCACCACCTAAAGTAAATGTGTATAAAAAGGAGAAGGTTTTAAGCCCTGGGTAGCCTGATTTACTTCTGGCTCTATGGGCTAGATAAGCTAATTGATTTTGTATTGATAACACTTATCTAGAATGTTTTTCCCTGCTAACTGGTGGGAGTGGCTGTACAACCACAAACTCTGTCCCTTCCTGTGCTGACTGCGCCAGCTGCCAGGGTGTCGGGTGTGCGACCTTGGGGCTCTTTGTGGGTCTCCACACGGTATCTGAGACATGTCCATCCTTATGGTTGGTGCAGGCAGATGCTTTCTTCGTAAAAGTTCAGTTTTAATGAATTTATTTACTCTTTTACCTACCACCTACCCAGATAAAACATCACTGGCATTCAGACAGACATCTCATCACAGGAAAACGTGGTCAAGGAACTGTTTTTATATTCATGTTACTCATACTCCAGGAAATAACTGTCCTTATTCGCGCCTTTTTGTATGTTGAAGTCATCAGCGCTTTCACTGCTGTGTTGTTTGTTTTTTAATTTTCAGACTTGTAATGTGAAAATCTTATTAATCTTTAATCAGACTTATGTTGACCACAAGCCAAAGTTTGCTGAGTGATAGGAAAAAAATTAATTCCATTATTGAGCAATGCTAAGAATGGAGGGCCCAAGGAGCCAGTGAAGTTGTGGCAGAGGAGCAAAGAGGCTTTATATTTGGAGATGTCTAACTGCACTCTTTAGTTCTGTAGTTGTTTGTATGTACAGCTGCCAGACCTAGCCAGTCACCCTGTGTTATTTTTTTTTTCTCTCCAGTACAAACAGCAGTTCCCTATGTGCATCCCCCCTTCAGTTCTGTGGGGCAAGATGACAGGAGCTGCCCTGGGGATAGCAGAAGGGTTTCAGTCACTTGTGATGAGGGAGAAACCCTCCCTGCACTATACTGAGTCAGTCCTCTGGCTGCAAATATTTTCAATGAGACAAGCTGTGATGGACGGATGCAAAATCCTCACAGTATTTTTCCCACTTTTCAGGGAGCTGGGGCACTCAAGCTGCAGGCCAGATTTACAAGATAGCCAGCTGAGCGCGGCAGATGAAAGGCTAGTGCCCATCTGCTCAGCCACAAGTACATGGCTGAACTAAAACACACTCTGCTGTCATTGTCAACAACTGTAATTTATTATCATGGCCAAGACAGCCAGGAAAGTGTATTTTCATTTTTTTTTAAATCATGCACTGTACTGCAAGGCTGGTGCCAGTGGCAGAAGCTTTTGTTTGATAGGCTTTTGTTGAAGGTTCTTAGGAGTTGTTTTTTTTTTCCTCAAAAGTTTGTGCTTCAAACGTAAATCAGTGTTTTATGATTATTGGAGCTACTTAACAGTGTGCTGCAGCACACAGCAATCAGTGACTTAGATTACTTGTCTTTTTGAGACCCTCTTGAGCCACAAGAGAGGCAGGTGGTAACAGCTGTACGTATAAGTGGACGAACTCTGACCATTTGGGTTTGTCCTTGGAAGAGCAGATTAAGACCACGATTAAGACATATTTGGGGAGAGGCTTTATCCAGTTCCTAAGGCTTCTTACAGTTCCTGAAATGCAGCAAGACAGTTTATTTCCTGGCCCCTCCTCAGGACTTACTGAGCTCATTCTGCAGTAATGTGAGTGCCAGGTAATAACTGCACTCTGGTTAGACAAAGAACTCTCAGCTAATGTTGTGCAATGCATGTGTTAATTTCAATTTTCCTCTGTTTGCTGTACAAGATGCCTGATAGGCCTCTTCTACTAGATAATCCTAGTTGTCAAAGTCCAACTCCATCTTTTTTCAAAAGCTCACTGCAGAATGCTATGCCAAGGTTGCCATCAATGCACAAAATTTAACTGTGCATTTTAGTTCTCTGCAGTGTCACAATGGTTAAATCTTCATTTTCGAGAAATACGAGCTGAATCAGGGATGAGGATTAAGTAGCTCAAGAGCTGTGTGTAACACAAACAAGCAAGCTGCATATTAAATGGCTTAAAAGCTGCCATATGCAGTAGCTAGACATAAATGTCCTTTTCTGGCAGGAAATCTGACAGGGGGTTAAGCAAACAATGACAGCAGCTAATACTGCAAAGTGTTTTTTTCTACATGCTGGTTAGTACAAGAAATAAGGCAATTCAGCTCATAGTGGACGGAGGAAGAAGGAATCATCATCCAGCAGCATCGGAAAGAAATCCTTGTTTGGGACACTGCCTACTCACACTCATGCCTTATTTCACCCCAGGTAATACAAGGAAATAGCATGTTTCTCATGTTCTACAGGTATTGTAAAAGGAAAAAAAAAGTATAAGAATTTCATGTACCAGTGGGATTTTCATTAAACAATGGGCTGAGCACTAAGAGAAGAAAAATGCTGCCTTCTTCCAGCATGGACTAACAGTTCTCTCTCTGCCCCGCAGGTACGTAGTATTGCCATTTTTTGATGTGGGTAAATTGAATTCTTGCAAACTGCAAAAATTTTGGATCCTTATAGAATGGACCACACTTGCAATAGAACTATCATCAGTTAATTTATTTGTTATAAATAAAAACAATAAATATTTCATAACTTACTCTTACAGCTTTCTAAAAATATACATCTCATCTCAACATTCTCAAAAGTTAGTTCTGGGTTGTACAATTATAGGCAAAATATACAAAATTTTTGTAGCTGACACTTTTTACCCTTTACAGTCTACATTAGTACAGAGACTAATGCTCATTAATTAGTAACTGATACTCTGCTAGAGAGACTTTATCTGTGTTTTAACAGAAATACTGAAGATAACCAATTTACTCTAACAAATGGCAGTTCTCTACAAAACTAGCTTTATCCCTATTTAACAGCTAAATTTTGGCTACTGTTATGAGTAGTCACGTGAGATCTGAAGGACCTCTGCAAAGTTCTCCTCAAGATCATCAAGTACCTTGGTGGCTTCCAAATCACTGTCACAAGTCAAGTTTAAAGTTGCCTCACATGAGGGTGAAGTGTCTGGGTCTTCAGATTTCACGTAAGAGTGAGACTCTGCCTCAGTGTTCTTCATTTCAGCAACATCTTCTGAAAAGTCATCTTTACTCTGTGTCTCCTTTGAGTTTTCACTGCAAACTGGTGATTCACATGTGCTTGGTTCCTTTAATAATAAATCCATGGTCGTAAGGAATTCTTCACTTTTTGTAGCTTTCTTTTGCCTCTGACTTTTACTAGTCAACTCAGGCTCTTCTGCCATATTAAACTCTTCCAGGTCCAGTGAGTCCACAGCTTCCCAGTCCGTGTGGCTTTCCTCAGTGCTGCAACTGAGGTCTGCTTTAAGCACATCCAACAGGTGCCGCATCTTGTTCTAGGGTGTGAAGGAACAAGGGGTGACTCCTCTCCATCTGCCCAGAACTCAGGGCTCCATTCTAACATAAAGAGATGGAAGCTGCTTGCAAATGGTTATACAGCAACAGGCACTAAATGGGGTTGACTGTTGTCACTGTTTTGTGACTGTGCCTGACTCATGGGTCGTGGTAGATCAGGAGTCTGCAAATCTCTCATTGACAGAGAAAGATGCTCCCCACTGAGCATTCTGGTTACATGTACTAGCAGCTTTTCTTTGTGTTTTGTAAGCATCACTAAAGTCACATACAGAAAGTGAGAATGTTACAGAGGCAGTACCTACCTCATCCAACCGGCTCTTGTTTTCTTCTATATAACACTCAAACAATTGTTCCAGAACTCTACAAATAAAAATTAAACCGCTTAACAGGAAAGAAAGCATCTTTTCAGAAGTCTATATGAACTAATGACCCTAGTTCTTGATTTTCATTTCTTAACTGAGTGGAACCAATAAGATTGTTTCAATTATGCTCTGCCACAAAGAGGGCTACCTGGAGCCTTTGGACAGCTGACACTAACCATGGGGCAACTGGTAGCACAGCTCTGGGTAGTTTTGCTCTGTTGAAACTACACAGTGGGAGAAACCAATAGTCCAGTGGAGGTTCTGCTGTCATGCTGAAGCACCCACAGTGGCTGATAGAAATGTAAGTAAAGGGAAGGAATAAAATCCAGATTCAGAAAAAATCCAGAGACAAGTCCTCAGCCCTGAGAACCTTCTTCCATTGCTTATGAAATGGTGACAGGATAAGAGAAAATTTCAACAAGAAGGAAGTGTCCTGTGGCAACTAAGGTACACAGTCACAGGAACAGATTTCTAGAAGGTCAGGTGAATTTAATCTAGCTTACATTAGAAATTATTTAAAAAAAAAAAAAAAGGAGTAAATGTAAAAATAATTTTAAGAGAAGACATTACTGTAAAAAGAAAACCAGAGAGAGGATGCTCTTGTAATTTCTCAGAATTTGATAGAGGCTTCTTTATCAGAACCAACAGATTAAGTAAAGAATTTGTGACTACTACTCAAATCCACGAATTGTATAACAGCTTACTGTTTAATTATTTAAAAAAAAAAATATCATCATTTAGTAACTGGTGAACCCTTGTCTGGAACAGTATGTAATCCGTACAACCTATGTTGAAGGTTGGATTCATACTGGTACAGGAACAAGGACAGAAGGGAATGGAGGATATATTGTGTGACAGATTAGTAATTTGGTTTATTTTACATCTTGCAGAGTAAAATTATTTCTTCTTAGCATTATTATACATAGGCTTTCAGGTTAGTTTCTAATAGAGTCTGCAATTTATGGTACATCACAGCAGACTGAAGGAAATAACCCACAGAACTTTCCCAGTCCTCTTTTAACAAAGCAAAAAAGAAAAGGAAATAAAGAAAGAGCAAAGGGTAGCTGGGTATTTATATATTCTTAAAGGCAACTCAATGATTACTAAAGACTACTTCCCTTTCTTACAGAGTTCCACATATTCCTGACATAAACTTGAAAACAACCATAACCTACCTGTTAGAAAACAGTCCGAGGTTAAGAATTTCATTTGTTACATCTTCAATGAAAGTTAAATATAAAAGGTCATCTTCTCTGGAGGACGAACAGAAAAGAAACAATGTTAAATGTTTAAATATACAGACACCTATCAGACGATGCAGTACATATGATTACCTTTATAGGCAATATTATTAAGAACATCATATAGATCTTAGCACCAACAGTCATTTTTCAAAAAGATCATTCTACCCAGACAAACTTAGCCCTTCATTTACTTTTAAAAATAATTTAAACAGAAACATGTACAATGTCACAATAGTGGAAAGATCACTGCAGTGTTTCACGTTTCTGTTATCTTCCTGTTGTGGTATAAACTAGTAATGGGAGCTTCAGTGAGGAAACAGCCAAATCTTGGAAAGTATTTACAATCTGCTTTGCACTCAAGAAGAAAGGCACACAAACGAGGAAGAAAGTGTAATATGGCAGCCTGGTGATCTAAGTAAAAGGCTTCCAAAGGAGCTTCTAGAGAATCTAACTGCAACTTAAAATGTCTAGTACTCAGTGGGAGCTCAGAAAAATAGGTGCTTATTGACAGCCTCCAGTCCTTTCAAACAACAATTCTTTGATGTTCCAAATCCTTGTTAGAGGTGGCTTTCACCACTGTGATTGTATTTCTTTTTTTTTTTTTTTTTTTAATCAACCGATCTGAATGGGACACTTCAAAACTTTTAAGTTCTGTTTAGAAAACAATCCACTCCCTTTTCCTCCCCCTCAGAAAAAAAAGGAAAATAAAAGATTTCAATATTGTTTCTCTTTCATAGCATCTTTCTAAATATCCTGACATATCTGTCCAAACAAGCTCTACAGAATCATTCTTAATAAACAGAACCAGACTTAATAAACAGAAACTATAAAAATGGGATACATGATTAGGCAAAAGCTGTCATCTAGTCTGAAGATTGTAATTTTGGTCCCTTCTATAGTCAAAGAAGAAATGTAACTATAGATGACCTGTAATACATCCTTAAAGATAGGCAAGAACAAGCCTATATAAAGCATAAAGAAATTAAACACCTTTCCCAAGGTCAAAGTGAGAAAGCATTGGCAGTTTCTGAATACAACTCAAACCTCTTCAAATTGTCATCAAGTTTCAGAGCAGAAATTTAGTAAGAATGCCCCTCAAGTTGACTTTTTATCTTACTAACATCCGCTTCAGACAGCTTTTAGTCCAAAAAAGAACTGGAAACATTTACAGTGTAGCCACTGGATAATAACAGTCTAGATCTTTCATTAACTATTTTATAGCAATTCATATCCACATCAGTGTTACTGTATATTGCGAAAAACAGCTTATTCTGAGTGCTTATTCACTGTTTCAAGTTCAACAGTTTTGAGGAAGGGTTTCTAGTTTATTGTTGCAAACTAGCAGGAGAATGGTGCAAGTATACTTACTCAGCCTCGATATTTGTCCTTGCTGATGGCTGCTCAGAATACAGCAATGTCTCTCTAATCAGAAAATCAAAGGATAAGAAATAGCAGAAAGCAACATTATGTAAACCCTTTGTAGTACTTTGCATATGACTCTCTTCTGGAGCCATCTTGTGCCATTATCCCCACTATACTTCTTGGAAGAAAAAAAAAAAAAAAAAAAAAAAAAAAAAAAAAAAAAAAAAAACGAAAAAGCTGCTAAATCCTACTCCAATAGTAAAATCCACTGCCTACATTGAAGTCTGAAGACAATAGTTCAAGAGTATTTTGATACCTCACTATATGCAGTGTGCTGGTAACTCAGAAAGACCTGTGTTACTTCAGATGCTATATAGAAGTCCATTACCCATAAAAAGTGATTTTAGTGTAACATGATTTGATACTTAATCAGATAAGACTCCCTATGTTCTTTGACACACAACAGATTTTCAGGAGTAGCTTGTGACTACTGCTCTACTGTACAAAATATCAAACACAAGTACACAAAGGGATAGAGCTCGTAACATACAAATTGTACTGGATAAAAACAGTATCACAGGGTGCTGATGTACAAATGAAGAAGACAGGTCTGTACAAAGCAGAAAAAGGGAGGATGAAAGCCCAAGTGCTAATCTTGGGACCAGGTCTATAGAGGAACTGTGACAAATCTATCTTAAATACACCATATGGAGTTTGCAGGTCTGCAACTGAAAGAATGCAGCTTATAGATCTAAGTAACTTAGCACCTGAGTGCCTCACAGAACAAAGGATTAAAAGCACCGGAGATTTTTATTATTATTTTTAAAATAGCTGCTGTTACACTGATAGTGAGAAACCTAAACCCTGAGGAATGCCAGGTACAGGTTTATGCCTGAAAGCAGATATCTGGAGTTAGGACTTCCTTAATTTGGGACTGCACTAATGCACCTCCATGAACCTGGGATATCTCTTGATGCACCTTCCTTCTCTTATATATTTATATTGTTCCTTTAGGAACCAAGATTTTGCTGGCTCCTCAAATTCAATTCTCTTCTTCAACATGGAAGTTCCAGGAGACTGCAGGAGAATGCCCAAGTCATTTACCTCCAAGCATGCTCTACAGGTTCCCATGGAAAGGAGAACTTCCATGGAGAGCTAAGCAGCAAGTGAAGTGTGATTCTGAGGCCAGCAATAAGGTTCAGACCTGATTTTCAACACTGTTCTTGTATTTTAGAGAATGTTCTAATGCTCAGTGTTACAGCTTCAGAAAAAGATGTGGTAAAGGCCTCTGGTCTGCAACTCTGGCATACCTTAGATCCAGAAGTCTGGATGTCTGCAGACCCTTTTTCCTGAAAGGTATACCAAAACCATATTTAGGTGTAGCACTGTATATGACATATATAGGCTGTAAGCTCAGATTTACGTTCATATCTAACAGCTGTATTAACTTCTTATCAGTCTCACTCCCAACCAAAATAATAATAATGATAAAAAAAATCCTGTATTTCAGAGCTCTCTTTCTTAATTGGCTTTGCAGTGGAACTTCATAAGAAAACAATTCTAAAGTTGGGAAAGGCCACTGATCTAAAACAAACCAACAAACAAGTTCTGTGAGAAGAAACTTAGAAATGATTGGAGTGGCTCACTGCCTTAAGAAGCTGTATAAAAACAAACAAACAAACAAAAAACCAATAAAAAAAAAGAAGAAATGCTTCAAATATTTATTCCTTCTGTAAATCACACACCTTAGAAAGGAGTATGGAAAAGCAGCTGTTCCTCTCTCAGGCTCATCCACATCGTATTTGTTATCTCCAGCCTACAACACAGAAATAAAATCTTTCTTATCAATGTAAATACACAGCAAATTCTACCACTAAAATGAACCTAATAAATATCAGTGACCAAGCAGTCCTCCAAATTTTATGTCTTTTCTAAGAAACTTTGTGTAAACTGAAACACATGGCAGCAATGAGTCATCAGCTTTGACATCTAAAATTTTAGTCAGGGGATGTAAGAGATTTCTCCCTTGAAATGGCAAAAATGAATCCTCTGAAAAAAGTAGAGTAACAAAAATACAGTACGCAAAAGCAGGAAATGGCAGTCTAGATCACATCCCTTGAGCTGCATGCACAAAATTGATGGAAAGTGAAGTTGCTGACTGCATGCATTTTAAATTATAGTACTCTGAAAAAGCTACTGTAAAGCTCCAGGACTTACTGCTGTGACTTACAATGGCCAAAGAAAAAAAGCAGATGTAACAGTTTGGAAAGTAAATCAAAAGTTCTTCATGGAACTGGTGTGAAGCCTTCTGAATAATCATTTGTGTTTCTCAATGAGGTCAACTGCAGATGTAGATCAATTCAGGTGTAGCTACTCTTCCATTTTCAGTAAAGCTATAAAAACATTTTCTCTCATCTCATCCATAATTAATTGTCTTATTAAGGCAGAGACACAGAGTCTGATCTTGTAGCCCTTATTCCAGAAGAAAGTCCAAACGTATCTTTGACTGTAATACAAAATACTACAAGCAGGTAGAATTTGAAGTGGTATGATTGCTCATTACAAAATTCAGACATATTAAGCAACACAGAAAGCAAGCAATAGCAAGGAAAATATCCTCGCTTACTGGTTTGGTTCTTTACTCAGAGGAAGGGATTCCTTGGTTCCAATTCTTTCATCAAAGGCTTTATGTATATGTTATCCAATGTAAAAATAGAGAAAAAACTTGTTGTAACAGACACACTTTATTCTGCTGAAAAATTATGTACCAATTATCTATGTCCTTAACAGATAATTAAGCACACTGGTGCACTTGTAAAACTGGGGGGACAGGGTACCTTTCAAAAATTTTGTAATGTTCTACACTCTCCTGACACATCTAAATATTTCTTTCCTGCTGTTTCTGCTCATTCTTCTGAAACTCTCACTTACCTCCACATAACTAATTCATCTCATGACAATAAAGAAAATGAAACTTAATTCAATTGTATGTCAGAGATGAAGTATATACCCCAAAATGATGGTGAAGGGTGTTGGAAAAGTATCCTGACTGATAGATAGATGATTTCATTACCTTAACTGTCATCTTCTGCTGTTCAGTCATAACTTTTCTCCCAGATGCTTCGTCTGTAGTTGGAAAGCTACAAAATTTAGAGATATGTTAGATAATGTATCTAAAATAATATCAGAGTAATTATTCTGCCTCTATACATATGTAAATGAGAACAGAATTGGTTGCTTTTATTATACAGTTATAACAGCTAAATGCCATGGTTTCAAAATAAAGACTTAAGTTCTGTACCTGATCGCATCAGTCTGTGTTTCAGCTTCCACATGCCGCTTGCAGCGATTTTTCTTTTTCCTTCGAGCAGGAGTGTAATACCTGTAACCTGACAGGACGGATTTAGCATCTGATATTAACGTGCGTGGAGTAAAAGGTTTTCGGCTTCCAGTAAATAATTCAGAGTGCCTGTCTAGAAGATCCCCACTGTATACTTTGGGGTTCCTATCCTGATGCCTCTGGGAATGACCGATGCTCACAGAACTATTAAAAGAGCAACTGCTTGAAACTCCAGAGTGTTTTCTTGGTGTACTTGACGTACTGACACTTGAGTTTGAGTTAGACGTGTTAGATGTATTCTGAGAGTGTTTTCTGGTATGTTTTACTGGACTGGAGTGAACCAAGCCATGCTCTCCATAAGGTGACAGTGCTCTTGACAGGTACTGTGCATGCCGAACAGAGGGGAACAGACTGTCTTTGTCTTCTGCTTCCAAAGGACTCTAGGAAAAATAAAACATGATTTGATTGGTTTGCAACTTACCAGCTTTGTTCATGTTGGCACTTGCAATTATTATTGCTACCAACTTGGAGGCATTTTCTGTGAAAAAAAAAAAATCCAGTTTTCTAAAATCCAACTGGTTTCTGAGCAGCTCCAGTGCTAACAAGTCTTAACACCTTTATGTGGAAAGATTGGTGCTTTCTTATAGAATAGCAATGGCTACATCAAACCAGGAGGTTCAATCATTTTAGTCCAAAAGCACAATACATTTTTAAAAGTCAAGGAACTAATAATTGTTGAATTGAGGCACGTTATTTTATATGGGTATGCTCTGTTTGCACTGCCTGGGCAAAGGAAGGTAAATAGACATTATCCACAATTATCCTGCTGACTCGTTCATATTATCTAGATTTTCTTCAAGTGTGGAGTTGTTGCCTTTCTCTCCAAATCCTATTAACTTTATCAAATGCCAGCTATCTTTATAAGATGTACATTTGGTAAGGGGCACCACTCACCGACTCATCTTAGACCAACATGGAAACTACTGTAATGTGGCTTAAGACACAGAGTGAGAAAATTTGTAGCTAGCTGTTTGTTCCTCATGTAACTCTCTTATTTTGCCTATAGGTGGAAGATTCACATCTTTGGTAGGGCTGTAAATTTTTTTCCAATTATTTCAATTTTAGTAAGGCTAAGCATTGAGTAACACCATGCTAACGACAGTGATAAGAAAAGAACTAATAACCTGAAATCAAAATTTGAAAACTAAGTAGGTCATTGAGAAGTGTTAAAGAATGAATTATTTGGAAAGATCGTATTACTTCTTTCTGCTTTCTGAAAAAAAAAGAAAATCTTAATGCTTAAAAATTCATCAATATTCCTGTACTGTATTATGACACTGTGCCAAAGCTAAGACAGAAACATAGCTAAATCTAACTGGGATTTGAAGACTTTTTTTTTTTGGTAAGATGAGAAGGAACAATTCAATAGAAAGAAATTTGATTTCTATCCTAAGAGAATTTTGAAAAATTTCCACGTTAAAAATTTAAATACATGGGCAGTGTATGTGTGCTAGTAAATGTGCTTTACAATGTGTCTGAACAGTTAGGAAACATCTTAGCAATACAACTGTTGTGTATACTTTTCCTACCTAACATAAAACCATGCATTGAAAATGTTATCAGTGAAGGTTATGCATGATATTTTATGACCTCCAAGGATGGCCATATTGCAGAGTTAGGAAATTAAACCAGAAGCCTAAAAGCAAGAAAACATTAAACCATACACCCAAGAGTGTTGTCCAGATGTTTCTTAACTCCAGCAGGTTCAGTGCCATGATCACTTCCCTGGGGAGCCTGTCCCAGTGCCCACCCTCCCTCTGGGTGCAGAACCTTTCCCTAACACCCAGCCTGACCCTCCCCTGTCCCAGCTCCATGCCGTTCCCTTGGGTCCTGTCACTGTCCCCAGAGAGCAGAGCTCAGCGTCTGCCCCTCCACTACCCTTGTGAGGGAGCTGCAGGCCACCATGAGGCCTCCCCTCAGCCTGCTCTGCTCTGAGCTGAGCAAACCAAGGAACCTCAGCTGCTCCTCATACGTCTTGCTCATACATCTCTAAACCATTCACCATCTTTGTAGTCCTCCTTTGGATGTTCTCTAACAATTTTATGTCCTTCTTATATTGTGATGCCCAAAACTGCACACAGTACTCAAGGTGAGGCCACATCAGTGCAGAGGAGAGTGGGACAAATCTCATGGCCACACCATGCAAGCAGTATAACACAAGACTAAATAACAGCTAAAATAAAATAACATCTGACATAGCCCAATTCAAAATCAACAGCTACAAACCCAAATCAAATCAGTTCATGTCTAATTAAATAGTCAGACCTCTTAAAACAATGATTTTACTGTTCCTTACATTCAGTTCACATAGCTCCAGGGCAACTGCTTCACCAAATGCTGTAAGATTTGAATGGATGTATACAAATAGAGGTGTTTCATAAGAAAATTCAACTTCTACCACAGAAATTAACTTGTAGATATGCCTCCACCATCTCAGCAAATAATAAGAACTTTGCAAGGTAATCAATAGCTCTGTGAGACTTCTGAAGCCTCCCACTTGGGGGACGTAGGTGTGCTGCAGGAAAAGTAGAGACACTTGGAAGTCCTTGTACATTTGTTGAAAATTCATGACACTGTAGCCTAATAATATACAGTGTAGTATAATTATATATTACTAGTAAGCTGGTAATATATATTAAACTATGTAATACATAGTATAGCTTGTAAATACGCACAGATCTTCTATTCTACCATTCAATTTCTAAACAATGTGTTAAAAGTTCTGAGCAACGATTTTCACTGTGTAAATGTTGCATCATCTCATAAACTGCAACTGCTATTGCTTTGAATCTACACTATTCTATTTTTTCTCCTTTCAGAACTGCTTGGATTTTAAATTAAAACTCAAAATAAATAATATCCATTTTGCAGTATGCAGTAAATGCTGTTTAAGAGGAATATTAAAAAATGCAGTTAGTTTACCATCAAAATGAAATCACAGAACACACTGCTGTCATGCTGTATATTTCCTTCACAATTCCACACAATTTCCTCCCAAATCGTTATTATCTATCCGTGCTGTTCCAGTACCCCAAAATGTGCACAGCTGCTGATGCAAAGAGGCAATCTTTTTTTAGTTAGCTGAGCCAAAATAAGCCTTTCTTGATGGTGTCTCACATTAGCAAACTTAATTTTACTACTACAGCACAATTAAATGCTGAACTGATAACATGCAGCAACAATGCCAAACAAATGCCTGTGTTAGCAAGCAGCGTAATAAGGCTTACCAGTGTGATTGTTTGCATATAAAATAGTTGCAGTGGCAGCTCAACACTACAGAAAACAGATAAGACTGGAAAGTTTCAGAATCTACCTAGATAGGTGTTTTCAAAAGCTAATTCCACACTCTTCAGTAGGTATTATAAACAGCTTAGTTTTTGTTGTGTACTTTTTACTCTCAGTGATTAAAATAGTTTGCGGTGCTGCAAAATAAATCAGATTGTAGAAGCATCAAACATAGGATGATGACTGGTGCCTCACAATATACAAACAACAACAAAGAAAATAAACCAAGAGATGTTAATGTGCCAACTACTCATGAAAGCCACATGTTCTGTTTCTTGGATTCAGTTGAGCTGATTCTAAAACAAAACAAAAGGATATGGTAAAAATGACAATATTCTAAATTAAAGCTTTCCTCATTTTTGAGGAAGCTTAGGACATTAATTTTTTTTCTTCTCAAACACATTATAAGTAGAACAGTACCCAAGGTATTGACTAGCTGGTAGAACCACAAACCACAGCCAGATTTGTGTCAACCTTGAGATGCATTCATTCGAGTACTGAGAAGGATGTCTTTGAACCCCTTTTCCTAGGCTAAACCTTTAATGCCCAAACAGAAACAGGCAGGGAGTAAAGCCTTTGGATATACAAACAGTATCAGGAACAAGGAACTATCTTGCTGATTTCAAAGAAGACTTTAAGGAATGCAAGATAATGTTTGTTTGCAATTTGTCATTGATGTTTCAGAAAATTACTTGCATGTCTCTTTTGGTATAGGCAAATCAACTGTAAGCTAGTATGTCAATTTTCTTCTCTAATCTATATCTGTAAAAGCATCAGATTTTTACCTGGAAAAAAGAGACGAAACAGACCTACAAATATGCAGTAACACACTAACTGGATTTTTCACTCTATTCTTCTGACACAATTCAAAAAAATTTATCCAGTGATGGTACCATAGATTTGGACATTAGCACTAGCACAAACTGTTTGTGACTCCAAATTATGTTTGTGACTCCAAATTACGTGACTTACAGTGACACTTCTCTTACTTTCCAATGTATATTCCTATTCTGTTGATTCAACCAACTGTAATTTGTTTTGAAAGACAAAAAAATTGCCCAATGATATATTTCGGCAATAATTACCCCTTACTTAAATCTTAGTAAAGATTTACTAAATTAAATACTTATTTATCTATTTATTATCACAACTCTGTGGTAAATGTAATATTACTTGCAGCAAGCTCGTATTGAGAGGAACCCTGAATTTTCACGGAGTCTGTGGAAGTTCAGTCAAAACAAATCAAAGCATAAGGCTCTGGTGTGATGGGCAAGAGAAATAACAGAAAGCAAGAATCCAGATTTTTCTTTAAGTTACTTTTACTTCCTAAGAAAGGTTTACTTTCTTAGCTCAAAAGACACTGATGTATCAACTGCTAACAAAACATTTAAAAAAAAAAAAAAAAGTTACAAAGGAAAGCTTGCTAAATCTATCTCCATGTAAAAAGTCCAAATGCACCTCTCACTGGGGCCACTGATGAGTTTAGGTCTTGACGTTATATATACTTCATAATACTTCATTTACCATTGTAAAACAAGCTCATAGAGACACTTTATGAACCATACTGCCAAGATGCAGAAGCTGTGATTTTGTAATAAATGAACATCTCATTCTTTTAACTCAACATAGCTCAATTAAAAAGCCACTAATGTTGCTGTAAGTCAACTGAATTCCTGCCCTCTGCTGCTTGGACAGAGCAGAGGTCTAATTTGGTAAGCAATTGGGCTTTACATTTGCTGATCCCACAACCCTTTGTATGTCACATGTTCATTTTGTTATATACTTTGATATTTACTTAAAAATTGAGAAACGTGAGACAGACTATTCACACAAACCTGTGAACAAGTAAGACCTGAATGAATATAATCAGTTCGCATACTGTCAACAATAATGTGTGTGTTATTCTGTTGTATAACGTGATACATCCCTAGTTTCATCAAGGAGCCTGATACTATTAAGAAGGATATTACTGAATGTGCATGAAGAAATGTATTAAAACAACCAGCATGAGAGATGACTGTTGTTATGAAGCCAGCAAGGAAATCTGTACAGAGCATTCCTGATGAAAACAGATTTCTTTGGTGTTCTGAAGGTTCTTCTGTTCTCTTTCAGTTGTTCACATATCTCATTCTGACAAAACTAATTCAAGCATAATACATCTTCAGACTCTTAATATCTTAACCGTATAATAAATCTTTAAACACAAAGTGTTTGAGTAGGTATTTCACATAGCCATACGTGTGCACCGCATACAGAATTAACAACAGATTAGAAACAGTTAATGGTGTTTCCTAATCTGTATTTCATAAGTGCAAGCATAAGAAAGGTCATAACTATCCTTAAGAAATCCAAATGTCTCAAAAATCAGACTGAAACAGATCTTGAAATACGAAGCAGTTCTTTGCACTCCAAAAGCAATGACAATTATGCTTAAAATGGCTTAGATCCTTTCAACTGACTTTTGGCACAGATTTATTTCTTTTAAAAAAAATCTTCAGCTGTCAGAAATGCCTGTCAATAGGATTACCTGAGCAGGAGATATGAAATAGCAAGTCTTACTCAAATCAGAGATTTTACTCATGGCCAGCTCTGTTCAGATTTCCTTGCTTCATAATTAAGTCATATTGAGCTTTATGCAGTTTCACTCACCAAGCTTCACTCAGAAGAGTGTTTAAAAACACAGATCAGCTTTGTACAGAAAAATAAAAAAGATAAAGTCTAGGGATATAACTACAATAGTTAGAAAGACTATATGGTAGGTGGTATTCTTTGCATAAATGACACAGTATTTTCCAGGCTGCATCAAACAGCCCTTCTGTTGTAAGAAAATGCCTTCAAGTAATTGATTTAAGACAGAGTACGTACACTTAATTTGGTGATAGATAAATGATTGGATACTCACAGACGTGCTGCTTATTCACCCTCACGCTTTTCAGTCTAAGTAAGACTAAATACTCACTTAAAATTACCTATTAGTAAAGACACACTCAAGTTAGCAGCCCTTTCAGCATCCGTATCTGTAGTTCATCACCCCATTTTGATAAACCTTCACACATGGTGTCAATCATCATCATTATGTTGCGTGGAAAAAGTAGTAAAGCTGTCCACTGCACATCTTACACAGTCCCTGCCCCTCTGGTTGACACTGACAGAAACTGCTGTCCCTGAAGTAATTTAGTTGCTAGTGATCCCATCAGAAGACTGCTCCATTGCACCCATTGAAAATCAGGCTGCTCCTTAGCTTTTCACACTTAGGTCTTCTCATGCACGATGCACAATAAACATCTATTGCATCTTCACCCACACGTTAATGTGGAATACTTACATCTTAGTGATGAAAACACTCTCCTTTTAATGAAAATCTGTTATGAAATCTAGGTAGCCACAACAGAAATAGCTTTCTCGGTTCGCTTCATATCATAGTAGATTCTTACATTACAGTAACTTTATATTTATAAATAGATATTACACATGAATAATTTATGGTTCTTGTGCATTCAAAGCCTCACACAAAACAGTGAAAGAGGAGGCTAGTCATGTTCAAGACATTATAGTTTCATACTCAGCTCACTGTATAATAAAATATGTTGACTAAATGACAGAGATTATAAGAAATATGTAACATAATTATATCTTTCAGAAGAATTATTTTTAGTTCTTTTTGTTTTTATGATGCACAAAGCACAGGCTCAATGGAAAACAGTTTCTGTGCTCTGTTGCAGCATTAAATAATAATAAAAGCGGCTGTTGAAAAAATGAAGATGAAAAAATGAAGAATGATGAAATAAAAGCACCAGACTTATGAGATAGCATAAAAAGTGAATGCTAATGAATTAAGCCTTTTAAAAATAAAAAGTCAGGTGCATAAATCAAAGCTGGTTAGCACATATTTAGCCTATAATCTATTCAGACATTGACCTTGTCAGAATTACAATGGTTATTACTGTATATGTTACTCTTGATATACATATTACAAGAGCAACATCTTATTACTCAAGAAATTATGCATTATGAAAGTCATGTCTTTAGCTTTAGTATTCTTATATCTAAATTTAGTGTTGGCAAAGCGAGCAGAACTCTACTTGTCTTTTATTCTTATAATCCTCCTGTTATAAGATGCTTATGAAGAACAGGACCACATTCTACTTTTGTCACTACCTCCAATTACTTCCACTGCTCACCCTTCTGCCAGAAGGCTCATTTGTAGAACTTTATTAACTTGCAGGTGCTCTGATTTATACTCCAGTGAAAAACATCTTGTAAAACCAGCAATATAACCATCAATGATTTGACTAACAAAGTGCCAAATTGTACTTTACTGAAGATCACAGAATCACAGAATTGTCTAGGTTGGAAGAGACCTCAAGATCATCGAGTGCAACCTCTGACCTAACACTAACAAGTCCTCCACTAAACCATAACACTAAGTTCAACATCTAAACGTCTTTTAAAGACCTCCAGGGATGGTGACTCCACCACTTCCCTGGGCAGCCCATTCCAATGCCTCACAACCCTCTCAGTAAAGAAGTTCTTCCTAAGATCCAACCTAAAACTCCCCTGGCGCAACTTTAGCCCATTCCCCCTCGTCCTGTCACCAGGCACATGGGAGAATAGACCAACCCCCACCTCGCTACAGCCTCCTTTAATATACTTATAGAGTGATAAGGTCGCCCCTGAGCGTCCTTTTCTTCAGACTGAACAAACCCAACTCCCTCAGCCGCTCCTCGTAGGACTTGTTCTCCAGACCCCTCACCAGCTTCGTCTCCCTTCCCTAGACTTGCCTGAGCACCTCGATGTCCTTCTTGTAGAGAGGGGCCCAAAACTGAACATAGCACTCAAGGTGTGGCCTCACCAGAGCCAAGTACAGGGGGACAATCACTTCCCTAGCCCTGCTGGCCACACTGCTTCTTATACAAGCCAGGATGCCGTTGGCCTTCTTGGCCACCTGAGCACACTGCTGGCTCATATTCAGCCGACTATCCACCAATACTCTCAGGTCCTTCTCCACCAGGCAGCTGTCCAACCGCTCATCTCCCAGTCTGTAGCTCTGCTTGGGGTTATTGCACCCCAGGTGCAGGACCCGGCACTTGGCCTTGTTAAACTTCATGCAGTTGACCTCAGCCCATTGGTGCAGCCTATCCAGATCCTCCTGCAGAGCCTTCCTATCCTCAAGCAGATCGACACACGTGCATAGCTTGGTGTCATCTGTGAACTTACTGAGGGTGCACTCAATGCCCTCATCCAGATCATCGATGAAGATATTAAAGAGGACCGGCCCCAGCACCGAGCCCTGGGGAACGCCACTAGTGACTGGCCTCCAGCTGGATTTGACTCCATTCACCATGACTCTTTGGGCCCGGCTATCCAGCCAGTTTCTAACCCAATGAAGTGTACGCCAGTCCAAGCCACGAGCAGGCAGTTTCTTGAGGAGAATGCTGTGGGAGACGGTGTCAAAAGCCTTGCTGAAGTCAAGGTAGACCACATCCACAGCCTTTCCCTCATCCACCAAGCGTGTCACTTTGTCATAGAAGGAGATCAGGTTTGTCAAGCAGGACCTGCCGTTCATAAGCCCATGCTGACTGGGCCTGATCACCTGGTTGCCCTGTAAGTGCTGCATGATGACACTCAGGATAATCTGCTCCATGAGCTTCCCTGGCACTGAGGTCAAACTGACAGGCCTATAGTTTCCCGGGTCTGCCCTCCGGCCCTTCTTGTAGACGGGCTTCACATTTGCTAGCTGCCAGTCGACTGGGACCTCCCCCAATAGTCAGGACTGTCGATAAATGATGGAGACCTGTAAGCCTGTAGCGGGTTTACGTGGCAAGGTTTTGGTAGCAGGGGGCTATAGGGGTGGTTTCTGTGAGAAAGATCTAGAAGCTGCCCCATGTTTGGGAAGGGCCCCATTGTTTTCCAGATCTGAGCCAATAAGCGATGTTGTTTGCGCCTCTGTGAGAGCGTATTTAAGACAGGGAAAAAATGCTGCGCCACACAGCAGCCGGGAGTGAGGAACAGCCTGCAGGTGCCAAGGTCAGTGTAGAAGGAGGGGGAGAGGTGCTCCAGGCGCCGGAGCAGAAGTCCCCTGTGGCCTGTGGTGAGGACCATGGTGAAGCAGGATGTCCCCCTGCAGCCCATGGAGTACCACGGTGGAGCAGGGTTCCATGCTGCAGCCCATGGAGGAGACCACGGTGGAGCAGGTGGCCCTGCACCGACGGAGGCTGCCGCCTGTGGAAGACCCCTGCCGGAGCAGATTCCGGGCCGGACCTGTAGCCCGTGGAGAGGAGCCCACGCAGGAGCAGGTGACCTGGCAGGAGCTGCTGCCCGTAGGGGAGCCAGGTTGGAGCAGTTTTCTCCTGAGGGATGGACCGTGTGGTACGGACCCATATGTGGAGCAGTTCTGGAAGAGCTGCTGCCTGTGGGAAGCTCACGCCAGATCAGTTCATCAAGGACTGCATCCCATGGGTGGGACCCCACAGCACAGGGGACGAGAGTGACCGAGAAGGAGCGGCAGAGAAAAAGCGCTGTAGACTGACCATAACCCCCATTCCCCCATTCCCCTGCGCCGCTCGGGGGGAGGAGGTGGAAGAGGGTGGATGAGGGGGAAGGTGCTTTTGGTTTGCTTTTTCCTTTGTTTTCTCACTTCTCTCGCTTGTTAGTTGTAGGCAATAAATCTTACTATCTCCTTATGCCGAGTCTGTTTTGCCCGTTACAATAATTATTGCGTGATTTTCTCGTCCTTATCTCAATCCTTGAGCCCTTTTCACATATTTTCTCCCTACTCCTCTTTGAGGAGGGGGAGTGAGAGAGCGGCTGTGGTGGAGCTCGGCTGCCCACTCGAGCGGAACCACGACAATGATGGAGAGCGGCTTGGCCAGCTCCTCTGCCAGGTCTCTCAGTATCCTCAGGTGGATCCAATCTGGCCCCACTGACTTGCGTACATCCAAGTGCTGTAGCAGGTTGCCAACCATTTCCTCATGGATAGTGAGGGCACATTCTGCTCCCCATCCCCTTCCACCAGTTCAGGGTACTGGGTATCCAGAGAGCAACTGGTTTTGCCGCTAAGGAGTGAGGCAAAGAAGGCATTAAGCACCTCTGCCTTTTCCTCATCTTTCGTAACTAAGTTCCCCCCCCTGCATCCAGTAAAGGCTGGAGATTCTCCTTAGTCCTCCGTTTTGCATTAATGTATTTGTAAAAACATTTTTGTTGTCTTTGATGGCAGTAGCCAGACTGAGCTCCAGATGAGCTTTGGCCTTTCTAATTTTGTCCCTGCACTGCCTCGCAACATCCTTCTAGTTCTCCCGAGTGGCCCACCCTCTTTTCCAAAGATTGTAAACCCTCTTTTTTCTCCTAAGCTCAAGCCACAACTTTCTGTTCAGCCAGGCCAGTCTTCTTCCCCACCGGCTCGTCTTTGGGCACGTGGGGACAGACCGCTCCTGCGCCATTAAGATTTCCTTCTTGAAGAGCACCCAGCCTTCCTGGACTCCTCTGCGCTTCAGAACCGCCTGCCAAGGGACCCTGCCAACCAGTGTCCTGAACAGTTCAAAGTTGGCCCTCTGGAAGTCTAATAAAGCGGTTTTACTGGTCCCCTTCCTGGCTTTGCCAAGAATGGGGAACTCTACCATTTCATGGTCACTCTGCCCGAGACAGTTTCCAACCACCACATCTCCCACCAGTCCTTCTCTGTTTGTGAAAGAAGGTCTAGCGGGGCACCTCCCCTGGTAGGCTCACTAACCAACTGTGTCAGGAAGCTATCTTCCACGCTCTCCAGAAACCTCCTAGACTGCTTTAACTGGGCTGTGTTGTGCTTCCAGGAGGTATCTGAGAAGTTGAAGTCCCCCACAAGAACAAGCACTGATGATTTCACAACTTTTGTCAGCTGCCTATAGAACTCCTCATCCGTCTCCTCATCAGCTACCTGTCTCTCAAGCTCCAGGGCCTCAGACCTGTTGCGTAAGGGCACCTGGGAAGGTGGGGCTGGTGGGAGGTGGGGCATCGCCTACGATGCCGAGCAGAGACCTGTCTCCATTCCTCCTCAACTCCCAGGTCTCCTGCCTCTGCCCGACAGCAACAGGGCAGGGGCTCCACCCCCATTTGGGGTGTCTCACCCTGGTGCCTGCCCTTCAGGCTGTGCAGGGAGTCGCTCCACAAGTCTATCTCCCGTTCACACTCCCTGATATCCCTCGACCTCTCGACCTCCTCGAGTTCTGCCACGAGGCGGACCAGGTCATCCACCTGCTCGCACCTCACGCACACAGTCTCTCTGCCCCCTGCAGGTGGTAGCAACAGGCTCAGGCACTCACTGCACCTGGAGACCTGAACTGCCGCAGTTTTGATCGGGCAGTCGGTCTGGGTGTGAACATACTTCCTGGAGAGAGCGCTGTGCCTGGTGTACACCATTGCAGCTGAGCTAGCGGTAGACCGTCGTTAGAGGAGGTGTTCGTATGGGCGGGGGGGAGCGCTCTGCCCTTCCTGCTCACCCTGCCTGCGTGAACTGCTGCGCCAACTGCTGCGCCACACCCTAACTGCCACGCCACGCCACGCCCTAACTGCCGCGCCACTCCCTCTTCGCCACACTCCTGCTCGCCTCTAGGGGCAGCTTTTGAACGGCTGGGGAGAGGGCAGGGCGCTGCTGGCTCTGCCTACACCTCCTTCCTGCCTCGTTCACCTCCCTCGTGACGTCTGCTGGGTCCTGGCGGTTCCCTCAGTGCCGGAAAAATTAGCCCTGCCTGTCTGATCCCCTGCTCCGCTGCAGAACGTGTCTGCCCCGGAGCCAATCGCCTCGGCAAGTGGCAAAGATTACTCTTTGAATATGTAAAGTGAAAACAAAAACAATAACAACTAAAACTTGTAAAAGCATAAAAGGCATTACATCCAAAAACTACAGTTTATGTAACTACAGTTACACTCTGAGGCATAAGGAAACAAACATCAGGAAAACTGCAATTTCTCTTGCCATGATAAAAACTATACTTTCAGGACATCTTTTGATGGAAGGCATCTATAAATCATTAAAAGAACTGGAGATATTATTTTAGAAGGACCTTGTTTTGGGAGGGATTAAAACAAAGAAGAATGACAATCTCTTATAATGCTATATTAAATACCACACTTACAGCCCTTCATTGTAGAACTGAGAATTTATACAGTAATTAAAGATTTTAAGCACACTTTAGTTGGTTTCATTGTGAAAAACAAAATTTGGATTTTAAATATGACATTTTCTACTTTTTCTAATGCATGCCTGTGATTTCATCCCTAACTATGAGCCATGAAGTGAATTTCAAAGCATTATTTCCCCACATTACAATAAGGTCATACTCAGATTGCTTACTGCAATAAAAGAGAAAAACCACTGATGAGTTTTCTGATCTACTTGGAAATTTACTCAAGCTCTACATATGCTTAAAACAATATATGAAGCATTTGGTATTAAAATCAAAGTTAAGATAGCATTCTTTTTTAAGTTTTGAATTGATCCTCTACAGTGATTAAAATGATTCTGTATTTTATTAAGCTATTTATATACTATTTGGAAATGTATGTCATATATCTGGATGAAATGCCAGTCAAAATGAGTGAACTTATACATATAGACAGAAAAGCACAATCTCCACTCATTTTGATGGCTTAAACACTAATTTCTACTTTCAACGAAGAGAGAGAAACATGGGGATTCAAGCTGAGATGAGAGAGAGAACTTCAGAGTAACTAGAATTTGTCTTTCCCACAGGCACTCTTCATACCTGCCATCTCCATCAGAAGGTTGACACAGTGTTGGGCACATGTCAGGGAGACCATTGTCTATTTTCTGTTGTTTGAAATATGCTAGCCCTCCCTCTAGAACTAATGCCACATTGGTGATCAGCTGTTATCAGGGTAGGCAAGCAGACTATGAAATCTACTAAGCAAAATTAAAATATCTACCTGTCCAAAAGAGGTTGACAGCAGCCTTCCACTCTCTCTTGAGCTGGATCGTGAGGCATTTTTGCCCACACTCATTTCTTTTTCACACCTGGCTATCTTCTTTCTCAGTCTCTCTCTTCTCTGCTGGTCAGCAACTTAGGAAAGAGATAAAGTTTGTCAGATCCAATCTGAAATTTTACTCTTATTTTGTCCTAAGTGATTTGAAAATGTCACAGGGGTTCCAGTCACTCAGCAGAAGTGAGACCACAGAGATGGTTCTACTTCACTTGGCAATTATGAAAAATTATGTCTACTTTTTTGAAGAAAATGTCAGAATATCTTGGTAGCTGAAGCTGTACCTTAGTTTCCTTTAGGTATTCTCAGATCCCACAAGCAATACAGTACTGTGTGGAAATTCCAAGATCAGTAATGCTAACGGAGCACCTTGACTGAAAACTAACAAGTTCATTCTCAAACTTTATGGACAGAATTCCTCTAACTGTACTCTCATCCAATGTGTTACCAAGAAACAACATGTTTATTGTTAGTAAATTTGTCATATGCAAAATCTGCTCAAACCATGTAAAAATAGTCTCCTATGTACAGAAATCCGTTGTGAAACAGCATGTTCAAGCCAAGAACATAAACGATGCAGGCAAACTCTGTGAAAGGGCCCCTGCCAGATCAGGAGGGAAAATTTTTATCAGTCTGCACTGGTCTGCAGTGTAAGACCTCATTCACAGTGTCCCTGTAACACAGATGAGTCAGATGCCACCAGATAAAGAGAAGCCCAAAAGAAATACAGGTAAGTTTTCTGTGCCCATGTTTGCTGTCAGTCACGTTTATCCAGTATCTTGCATAGAACACAGTAAGTCTTTGTATATTACGAACACCCAGGTTCCACAGATAGACAAAGTTGAAAAAAATTGAAAAAAAGTTAAAAAGTAGACAAAGTTGAAAAATCCAAATAAGACTGATCAAAAACGTTAATAATTTCCAAACAGAAATGAAGAGGCTTCATGTAAGCATGCATACTTTTGAAGTCTATACACAATGAAACATTTAACTCTTGATTACAATTCTCATTCACCTAATTCACAGACTCTAGCGTACGAATAGTTTGAGACACACACACAGACAGAAAGGCCTTCACAAGTTCCTTCTTCAGTTTCAAAATGTATTTATATCATGCTCTGGTAGACCCCAACCTTCACACAGCTTATAATACTTAATGCATGGAAATGTAAATAACTTTGTGGATTGATGTGGTACATTCTTCTAGACAGCTGAGAACTACAGCAATCTGGGGACATTTAATCAACCTCTAGCATACACGCAACTGTGTCTACCAGAATCAAGAGACATGATAATCTCTAGGACTCAATTAAGCATGTGTATTAATTTTATTGAACATTTTAGTCCTCTTTTAAACTAGAAGCAATTCCTTCAGATGCAAAATCCCTGCTCTCATTCCTCAGAGAAATCCCTTTCTGTCTTTCACTTCTTATAATTGATATGTAAAATACAAAGTAATTTCTTTTACAGCTGCTGATTTATTCAGTATATTCCATTAGAGTACTTACAATATAAAGTTGATTTTACTCCTGGAAAGGCATTAGCTGAAGTTAATATATACTAAATTCTACAAAACTGAATTAAAATATGACTTATAAAAGGAGGAAAAAATATACCATACCATTAAATAATTAAAACTCAGTATTTGTCTTTCTACTCTGAATTATTATGTGGTTATTCTAAATTATTTTTTATTTCTAATTATGTTTGACTAAAAAGTTACAGAAGGGTACTCAAAAATTAGCTACAAGTCACAAGTTTTATATGCTTGAATTAAATAATTATGGTGGTTCAACAGAGTGTGGCTGTGTGTGGACATGAATGGAAGCTGCAAAAATTCAAGTCTTGCCTAACTGCTCAGGTAAAATGCTGTATGAGTATTGAATAAGTACCTAAGGAAACAATGAATGAGTGATAGAGCTCTACAAAGCTCTTTCCTGGAGAAAAGGACGCTCAGGGGCGACCTTATTGCTCTCTACAGGTACCTTAAAGGAGGCTTTAGCGAGGTGGGGGTTGGTCTGTTCTCCCACGTGCCTGGTGACAGGACGAGGGGGAATGGGCTTAAGTTGCGCCAGGGGAGTTTTAGGTTAGATGTTAGGAAGAACTTCTTTACCGAAAGGGTTGTGAGGCATTGGAACAGGCTGCCCAGGGAAGTGGTGGAGTCACCATCCCTGGAAGTCTTTAAAAGACGTTTAGACGTAGAGCTTAGGGATATGGTTTAGTGGGGATTGTTAGCATTAGGTAGAGGTTGGACTCGATGATCGTGAGGTCTCTTCCAACCTAGACAATTCTGTGATTCTGTGTGAAATCAAGAATGCAAATCATACAGAATTAGAGGTGTCTTATTTTGTAAGCAGGAGTACGTGGCTGAAAGAGAAATGTCCTTATACTCAAATGCTTTGGTAGAAAGTGAGTTCATCTCTGAAAACAGAGGCAAACCCCTTACTCCTTGTTCAGCCTTCACAACATTGCTTACCAGGAGTTTCTGAGCAAAGTGTAAAGCAGTGTGAATATTAATGAAAAAATTAGTACTTCTGTTGTCCCTATTCCACTCTTTACCAGATGAAATTTGAGATTTAACATGCATTTTTAAATGACTTGGTCTTTACAACTGGAGTTCAAAAAATAAGCCAACTTCCACAGATCTCCTCCAGGACTGTGTGCTATGACTCTTCTCTGCCAAAATATGGCCTATGCCCAAGTAAAGAGTAAAGAAAGAAAGTAACATTAAGCACGCCAGGATGCTAAGGCTATTTTAGGTTGTTAGAATGACCCATCAGGACTACTGTCACCTACATGGGAAATGTAAAGCCCTTGCCTCACATCAATGATATATTGAGCTTAGCTCAGATAATCCATTAAGTGTGTTCCAAAAGCTATAAAGTCATTCATGCATACCACAAGGCAGAGCAGACACATGCAAAACAGAATGGCAGAAAATCCTTGCGGTGTACCTGCCTTGTCCCCACCTTAGGGAACTCTCAGGCTAGATCTGCTGTAAAAGCTAGGAACTGTAAAACCAGCAGATTCAGAGATAAAGAAATCCCTCTTGAATAGAATTAATGTAGACATAAACAGACAACTAGATGTAAATTAGGACAGCCCTGAGGCAGTCAGCAAGCAACAAAGACAAGGGTATAGACACAAAAAAAGCATGCTGCTAATTTACTCTTACTTCACACATCGTTTCCTCAAGCAGGGACTGGAGAATCCAGTCTTTCTGTTTGGCTTCAGCCAGACAGAAAATGGCATCCTAAAAATGGCCTGAGCCTTTGAAGCACTAATTGCAAATAACATTACAACTGATGGGAGCTGAAGATCCTCAGGGCAGCCATATACAATCGCTTGTCCTGCAGCTGTGCATTTACTTCTGGGCATTCTCACAGAAAGAATGAGAAGAGCATTCAGCAAGAAACATGCAGTTTTGAAAGGGAGATTTATCTCTTAATTGAAAAGATTCCACTCTGTTCCAGATATCTGCTGCTTCAAATTAACTAAAGATAAAGCTTCTTTAGTTTTCAGTGAGGTATTGAGTACCTGTTAACAAATTCAGTTGATGTTTTCTTCCTACTAGTCCACCACAGTATGCCAAGGGCACTCTTGTCAAATTTTGATTTAGTCATTTGTTAACTGAAATTTGTTATTACGTACTTAATAGTTTCACTGCAAATATAATTTACTGTACATTGGCACCAGAAAGGTGTAATATTTGTAAATATGGAAAAAGTTCAAGACAGTAAGTATCTTGTAACAAATAAAAGAAAAATGGAGTGTTTTCATCTATTTAAAAAGGATAAACTAAATAAAAAAAAATACAGTTGCTAGATCCAAATAATGTCTCTTTTTTAGCCTTAGTATAGACTTTGAGAGTAACGTATCTCATTAACTGTTCTGCTCAAAGCCACAACAAAAATTTACAGCCAAGCAACAGTGTATTACATCATAAACAAAGCAGTAATTTTTGTATATCAGATATATTCAGTCTGTGAAACTAAGTAAATTCCCTAATTTATTCCACCCACTCCATGAATCTGTTCTCTTAAATCTGTTCTCTTAAATCTGTTAGCAATGAGAGGAAGCATAAGAAAACCCATAAATTTTAAGAGGTTAAACTGTAGCATTCTCCATAGAGAGCTAAATACAAACCACTGATCAGTCTCTCACAGAAGTAACACTTTTGCGGGGGCAAAATACCCTTTTCACAAAGTTTACACCCCAATTCTGAGGCGGAGATTGTGTTGTTACATTTCTTTGTTAGAATACTCCCTCTACAGGCTCGATTCTTTTTTCCTTAAGACTAGACTGCAGCAGTGTTATTAAGACACACTTCGAATTATAAAACCATGTCATAAACCTGGCAGAAAACAAAATAATCATACCTATCACACTCCTAAGCAGCTTGCAAGCTCTGTGCTAAAGGACAGTATGGTTCAGAATGACAGTGGTTGTCCTTTGTTCTGAATCTCTGATCTCTAAATTTATCATATGCCACATTACAGCACACTTGGCAGATTTAACCTTCAAGCCATTTCATTATTGATGTAAATAAGCCATGGCACACAACGAAATATGTTAGATTTAAATCGAGTTCAGCTTGTAGAACAACGTAACTAAAAAGAATTACCCAGCACTGTGCATTTCTCTAATGTGTTTTTATATTAATTATTTTTACATTAACACACTTCTGGTTAATATTTTCCCTTATGAATTTTCCCTGATTACCAGTGCAAATTTGCATCAACCTCAGTTCTGCTGAGCTTGAAGTGACCGTAATTAAAATGTACAGCATAGCAGTAGGTGGTATTACTACTGCAAGCAAGCTCTTCCTTCCGTAAGAGCTCTTCCTTCCGTAACAGCTTTCACTATCAGCTCCTAGCTCAGCACAAATCTCCAGTGCACTATGATTTAAGCAGCTGGGGTGAGCTCTCATCAAATTCAAATTGCACTTTGCTATTGGTATGATGTTCTAATTTCTCATAAGTATGCTTTTAAATTTTTTAAACACAGAGTTTAGTTTTCATAACTGTAAGACATGATTCTGCAGTACTTCATATCCAAGATCAGTAACAATGTTTTGTCAAATAAAGGAGAAATCACGATGAGGAAAGGTGGCAAAGGATTTATTAAGGGCTTAATACCCCCAGCCTTGCTTGTATCAAATGGAATGTTACCCAGAGAAGTAATGTTTGTATCAGGGCATCTACTTAAGAAAAGTGATACTGCTTAGCAAAGCTACCAATGGCAGAATTTGGCCATTGCTAAAGATTGGAAGTAAAGCCTAACAGTGAGACGTGAATCCTTCAAAGGAATTTCAGGAGAGGCTAGAAGCACAGCATTGTCCCAAATCCATCCACCTCTGATCCATATGGGGTCCTCATATGGCATCTCATAGACGTTTCTGCCAGCAGTATGAATAATACAGCAGACTGCGCACAGCCTACTACACTGAAATTGTGAAACTGCTGCACCAACACTGAAGCCTGAAGCCAACTTCTGAGCCTGCTAAGGTAAACCTCCATTCATGTACTCTAGAGAGAGGTCCAACTTGCTTCCACATGGGCTTGGGCAATAGATTTGTCTCAGAATACCAATGGTGCAGCCCCCAAAAAACATTTTAGACATATTGTACCAAGCTAATGTGGTGCATAGGTGCAAATCATAATTTTATTCTAGCTTTCTGGCATGCCATGACTATTTGTGTTCCTCTTTAATAGCAGAAAAAAGTCTAACAACAACAAGCCCTCCATCTCTCCTCACCTCCTAACAACAGATAGGTATTCAAGCCAGGTAAATTCTGTTAAAAATCAGGAACACATTTTCAAAAATAATGATGATGATTAATGACTGAAACAACTACAAAAGGAAATGATATTTTACCTATTTATTGGCTTTTACAGGTCAAGTCTGCAGGCCTCTCTTGTTTGTGTGCTTTATTAACTATATTCATTATGGTTGCTGAGTTCAATATTAGCACAGCTGGATAAAGTTTTTAGTTTGCTTAACTCATGATGTCAGACCAATGTCATGTCATTTTGCAACCACAAACTATGAGAAAAGTGTATTTTTGATGTAATGACTATACATCTTAAAATGAATTAGCACTCATTAAAAAAAAATCAGTAGAAGAAACAAAAGTAAACAACTAAATAACTTTTGTAAAAATAAATTAAAAGTATTACAGTTGAAAGTATAAATTGCTAAATACTTATACATGGTGGGTTTTCCTGCTCCCCTCAGAATTTAGACTTGATAAATATGCTAAGATACCTTCCTAAAGACACATATGAACTCTGAAAACTTAAGTGTTAGAATTGTTTCATTTTAAAGGACTTATTTTAGTTGCTTGTAACTTTCATTTTCAGAAATGTGTTCATAAGGACAAAACTTAACAGAAAAGTGAGAATTTTAGTGAAAGCTTTCTGTAAAACAGTAACAGGATACTGAGCTTTCCATAGATGCAGGCTTTCTATAACATAAACAGTAGACAAAGATGATGCAAAATATGTATGTGATCACATGAAAATTTAAAGTTTAATATAGAATTATATAAGAATATACATTTCTTGATCTTTCTACTTGAACGTAATCCCTGACCCCCCAAAAAGTAAAACAACAACCAACATTACTGATCTGACAGAACTGTTTTCTCACCCCCTGCTCCCTGCAAGTAGTCAGGTTCTGTCAGTGCTAAAATAGGTTTCTGGTGGGTACCTTCTCAGAATACTTTTCCTTTTTTTTTTTTTTTTTCCTTCAGTATCAAAGAGACCTGCATTCCAAAGCACACTAATCACTGGGTTCAGGCTGTACTATCAATATGCTCTGTGGAAAAACCTCTAAACATATGGGTTGAAAAGTTAGTACTGTTAGAAACCAGGCATGTGTAGCAGCAGCTGTCTTACTTGGCACAGCTTTTGTCAAGTTTTCTGGCACAAATTCCACAACCACAGACTTCTAATGGCCACCGGTATCAATCAACATGCTTGGACTAATTCTGAACATAGAAGTTTCACATTTCAAGAAGTTTCACATTTTAACAACTATTTTAAGTCAGCAAGGCTGATCTAATACACAGGAACATGTTCACTGCTAGCCCAGTGGCATGGCAGCTTGCCTACTTTGCTGCCAGCTAAGATACCAGGAAAAGAACAGTGGAAACTAAATCCACTTTAAGGACAGAACACATTCAGTTGTCCAGGGAGCATGCCAACTACAGTATCATGTTTAGTTCTTAAACACTAATGACTGATTCATGGCAACAACCCCAAAGGGAAATACTCACCTGCTATTTTAGCTGTACATGAAGCAGATATTTAGGGTATGTTTTTTAACACTATCTTCAGGAATTTTGTTTTGTAACTCTATGTTATTAATAAATCTCAGGGTTTCAAACTGAAAATTTAACCCCCTTTACAAATCTGGTTTTTGAACATGAAAAGCAGCAATATGCTTCGCTCGAGGAAATGACAGGCACAGAACTACTGAAAGAAGAAAGCTCTAAACTCCTTGACCTCAGCGACACCGTAGAAATTCCTTGACATTCAGTCATACTGATGTTGCACCTGTGCCTTTAAACATTGTGTTTCCCACCTCTAGCAAGATAAAAGAAACTGGTTTGAAAATATTCCAAAAATTCTTTTTACTACTTTATTTCTGAGCACATTTTCAATGTTCTTACTGCCTGAGCTACTAGCTGTCATCTACACATATTCTGTTTTACAAAAGACAAATAAATAAAACTTTTTGGTGGATTACCTGACACAAATGATATCTAGCATTGAGCTTAGTATTTGAATATGTAATACTTCGTTGAACTATTATTGCAGTATTGAAGTCTATAGTTCTTTGTAAATAACACTTAGAACAGTAGGAAAAAAAACACTACAACTACTCTATTTTTAGGTTTGAAACTAATTTAAATAATTTTCAGTTTCATTCTGAGCACCTAAGCATTCTAAGAGTGTGTAAGTGCAGGGTAGACACTGGACAAGGGAGATCTGAGTATCTTAACCTTAAATACCTTGAAGGCTATGAGAACAGTAATAAAGAAGTTGAAAGTACATGTGCCCCACAGAATTATCCCTTTGCTAAGTCCACACAAATTTAAACCTGTGTGGTAGTTTCTTATCTGTTTATAAAATGATCACAGTCAGGTGACAAAACATTTAAAAAGCAGGTCAGAAAAAATGTCCATTACATTCACATATTTAAGACATTAATCCTCAAACATCTTTATTAGGAAGGGATAATCTTGAGTATCTCGTACAAATGCATCCTGTACTTCAGGTTGAGACAGTTTTGCATTGACCATTATGAAGCAACAATTTCATCTATGGCACCTGAAAACCTTATATTCCACCATCTAAAATTTGCTTTTTAAAACTGGAATTCCCAGGATAAACGGTTTCCAGTAAATTCAGTTCTAAACCTGACTGTCCAAACTGGACATCATGAAAAAGTCTTTTTGCTAAGTAAATAAGTTACTAGGGTTGCAGAATTTCCATCTCTGGAGGTTTTGAAGACTTGGCTGACTGATCACCTGTTAACCAAAGTCCCATTTTGAACAGGTTGGTCAATAAGGACTAAATGAGCCCCTCAGGTCCCTTACAACCAGCATATCTTTGATTCTATGAAAGCAGGTATAGGACAGAAGTTAAACCTCTGAAACATTAGGAGAGATTACAATGCATACTGGTTGAGTATAGAGAGTAAATCTAAGAACCTGTGTTCATCTCTATCTGGTGAAAGATCTTCTTTTGAAATGCTAACAAAACCAGCAAGGAAGCTATACAACTTTTAGTCTTGTGTCCGGCAAGTGGTAAGAGCTCTAAACTCCAGTGAAATCAGATGGTAAAATACTCTCTTCCTCTCACAGGAAAGAAAAAAAATCTCCTTGAACAAGACAAATAAGTGGTTATAGGATTTTATCCAGAGTACTTAAGAAGAAAATGTAATTGGGAACCTTTTTCAGCATTGTATAGTAAAAATACTGACTAAATGAATATTCTGATTAAAAGATACTGTATACTTAAGTTTTCTTTATTACGTTGCTTTCTGTCTTTCACTTGCCACTCTCATTTTTATTAGAGAACACAAAGCACCTCACAAATAAAACCTGAAAACTAGGGTAGAGATGTAACATTGTCTTTAGAAGCCAGTCTCAGGTGAAAATACAGTATTTATTGATTTGTTAAACAGATTATAAAAAATGGCAAATTCATTGTCACCTTCTAATTGCACAACTCCTGTCGATGAGAAACATCAAGCAAACAAAACATATGTTAGAAGAACTAAGCTAAATTTAAGGATAAAAAGCTGTAACCACACTGGATACTCAGATCAAGGAGATGGAGAAATTTATTCCAAATGAATCCTGTGTTACTGACTAGGATCCCAATACCTGAACTATGATTCTCAGCTTCACTTTATGGTCTAGCTCTACTTCAGGAGAATACAGAAAATTTCAACTCATTAACAATTAGCACTCTCAAGTCTTAGGATAGAACAACAGTAGGAAACTTGAAATATTGAGGGTCTTTTTTTTTTCCCTAGCTTTAAGTTGTTTTCATTTGTAAAAAGGAGACTACTAGCACTGAGTTGGTTATATACATGTTCTAACAAGATAAAAAAAAGCAGCAGCTTTTTCCAGTCCAGCCTGAAAATAGGTGAAAGAGCAATTTAGCGAGATTTAGTGTACAAATTTAATCAAAGAGATGGGTTAAAGCAAGAGCAGATACAAAGGTGAAATGTTTCTGTCACACTCTGTATAGGAGATTAATGTCTGTCTGTGATTAGGCCAGAGTTACATAGTCAGACACTGGTTTGAGTAAGATGAACTGAAAGAGAAACAGATTGCACAAAGACCTGCTATCTAAAATGAAAAATTCCTCACTACAGAGCACACCTGCTAGTGTCATGACAATTATCTGTGAGGGCCAAGGCAGCGTAGATGTCTTTCAAAATGAACATATTATTCAGGGAAACTCATTCTCGTGTGAAACACGCAAGCTCTGAGCTCAGGAGAATTTTATCTGTAAAAACAGAAAACTAAAATGAATGGGCATTTGCTGGTGTTTGGAAAGACCTGAAAACATATGGGAAAATAATTGTTCATTAGAGATTCTAGGAAAGATTCCAGCAGGTGGAGAAAGAAAAAAAAAAAAAAAAACAAACTACAGGAGGCTTTTATTACACAAATATGTAGGTGTACATTTTCTTCTTATATCAACTTTGTGTTTTCATGCTTGTTTCAAAGCAAATCTTGTACAGCCAAATTACAGAAAGGAAGATTTTTTTCAGATGCGTCTGTAGAACAGGTGATCTGAAAATCCAAACCTCCATCTGCAGACTACAGAAATCTTTGCAATACTGTTCCTAATTGTGCTATACCTTTTGAAAGCAAAAGACATGTCTGCATAAAGTATCTTTGATCCTGGTGCACCTTGTTGCCTTAATTCACTCACAATCCATTATGCACAAGCTCTGAAAAAAACTGTAACAAAATGCTGACGTCTTTCTGTGTAATGGATGAGTGATTTCCTGCATCAACTCTAGTTACTCTAATCATTTTACAATACAGTATCACTCCTGTTTGACTGGATATGAGACTAACCACAAAGCATTCTGTACTCAGAAGATTTATCTAAATGAATGCCTTAAGTATTTCCAGTATCTCAGCAGTTCTAACTGAACATTGAATTCGAGATAAAGAACTTTCTGTAACTGAATTAAAGACATCAAATAACAGAAATATGTTTGTTGTTTTAACAAACAGCTGCTATTTATCCCCTTTGATTAATAATTCATTTAGTATTCCTTAAGTCAATGATGTGAAAGTATTTTTCTTCAGCTACCATTATAAAGAAAGGCTACAGTACTGACACCTCTAAACAGTGTTAAGAAATGAGACAACTCCCAGGAGAAGTAACTGCAGGTTAATCCAGGCTGTGGGGCTGTGCATTTATGACTGGCTATGCTTTCTGTGAAATGAAACAGTAAGTTTCAGTCCTGCTTCCCAGGTGCCCACATTCCTAAAATTTGTCTTAACCTTGCACTAGTTAAGCTCTCTTCTTGACAGTTCAAGCTCACATCGTATCACAAGAAAATAGAGAGAATAATGCTTAAAATTCTCATTTTCTGTTCCTTTCACCATGTTGATGAAAAAGATTCTAAGCAAAATTAATTGTGATCCTAAGCACAATTAATCACTGACAAACTAGGTCCATCTCACTAGCATTACATTCACTGCAGATTCTTACAAATAGCTGAAGCAGGATAAGAAAAGCTGAGAAGCAAGCAGACACACATATGCTTGATTAAGGGTCATAATTTGTTGTTACTCTTCTATTCCTCTGGCTTTTTTGTTGAATTAGTTTTACAGAACCTTTTGCAGAATTAATGCATTGCAGATACTTACGTTTGATGCTGGTCAGCCTACTTCTGGGTGCTGAACAGTCTACAGCTGCTGAAAACAAGGAAAAATAGATGTGAGCAGTTGAGTGTTTACTTAATATTTGTCATGGCTAGAAAAAAATGCATTAATAAAACAACAAAACACACACTAATTAATTAGAACACAGACTTTTTCTCCCCACTACTTTAAAATGTTAGTTGCTGTGTATTTAAAGTTACTGTGTATTTAAATTGAAATTGATACAGTCAGATAATTTTAGAGATAACAATGTTGAACAAAATACATATTTGAAGGAAGAATCATCATTTAAATGAAGGTTCTTTACAAAATGTTTCTGTACATTTTGTGCTGACTGCATTTAACTGCAAACATACTGAGTATGTTACATGGTAGAGAAATGACAGTACTTTTGTTCTGAGCATGGACTTTGGCAGAATCGAAAGCCTCAATGTACTTCTCTTTAAAGCAAATTTAAGAAAGGGAGGGATGATGAGGAAAACCAATATAACCACCTCCAAAACACTATTTCTGAAAATAACTAGAAAGAGAGCATATAATGCTTTGGGAGGCATTTAAAAATCATTTATCTCATAATCCAGACCCTGCAACCTTCTAAGCATTTAATTTAGATACTCAGGACACCCTGCCAAGCCTTAGCATTTATACCTCTAGGACTGAAATCCCCAAGAGAAGTTTATGCAATGAAAAGTGAAAATAGGCTGTGTACTGTAAACAATATTAACAGCTATCTACAGACTTTTGTTAGGCCTGTGCATGATATTAACTTGAACAGTAATTCTTACTTCTTATATGACCTTAAAAAAATACCAACTTCAGCTATAACTGTTTACAGCTGTAGCACTGACAATGGGGTATTGTCATTTTAGAAGGGAATAACCACACATTTCTATATCTGAAAAAAAAAAATTGATTGGGATCTCATCCTAATTAAGAAACATACAAACATATGCTAGTTCAACAGGGTCCTAAGTTCCAGTTTTCACATTTGCCTTTTGACAAATATACGCACCTTCTAACATTAAAATATATGCAAAAATTCATATGCATTTTTAGCGCTCAATAACATAGATTAGTAACGTGATTTTCTCATTTGCAAACATGAAGCAATTTTCTAAGTCCTTAAAACTCATTAATGCCACTGAGTTTAATATGAACAAAATATAAACAACATTTCTGAAAATTAAAATAATGGCACAGTGGTCTGGGTTTAACTGAAAATGTTCTGGAATCATTCCTTAAATAAATTCTGTATATTTGCTCCATGTTTTTTATCTCACCATATTATTTCACAGCAGCTCTACAGCAGAATGAAAACAATACAGCACAAAGTACCCTAAAATTAAAGTCATAATTTTGGTAGCACTTGAAGCAAAACGTTTTCATACAAAACTTTCAAACCCAATAATACAAAAGTCTTAAGTAACAGCTGTATCTCCTTGCTGACATTGGTCCAAGCATGAAACAGGAAGGAAATTAGGCTTCTAACAATCCAATTCACTCCCTCTTGGTATGTGCCTATTCTGAAAAAAAAAAAATAAAATAGCTAAACCTAGTACAAAGTTCATTCCTATATGAACATTTTTACCTTTGGCTGAAAGGATTCTGTTATAATGAAACATCATGTGATCTCTGATCAGGTACTGGTTAGTAAGACTTCGTGTGGAATCAATACAGAAAGCTGTAAGATCAAAACATATTTGAACATTATAAAGGCACAATATTAAAATTTTAAATAGCTATTAACTGCAATTCAAATCTAAAATTCACTATTTCCAAATAATAGCTGTACAGATGTCAGTCACTAATAGAAAAATGAAAGCCAAAAGAACCTGAAAATGGTTTTGCTCTTAACATTTATCCTGCCAGCAGTGAATATAACAAGTACTAAAATAACACTCTGCTTTCATGAGACCCAGTTCCAACATCATGCCTCTGAAACATTTTCATGTGTGCAAAAATGCACGATTTCAAACCTGTGGCACCAGTTTAAATCTAGCTTTGTTTCTGGGACACATAGCTTCTGCCTTGTGCAATCTCACTATCTAACTCCAAGGAAACCACAAACTTAGAATTAACGTGCTTCTTTGCTCAATGGAAATGATTTTTCTTTTTATTTCAGCTACTATCACATGGTATCATTTTATCTACTTGTTATTTATTTATTTATTTTTAATCCCCACTGAACCATTACATTAGCTCAAAAAATAGTTATGGACGTAGCTGAAGTTGGACTATGAAAATGTCAGCATGGAAACTTCTTGTTTCTCCATTCTATATTCTTCTGAAAGAAGTGTCGGAGGTGGCACTAAGGCACAGAGCCATATACTTGCCTATTTCAACTACTGACTGTAGAGGAATAGCTTTAACTTCAAGGGTTTCTTAAAGCAGAAACTCATATATTCCAGTTAATATAGATAAAACATCTCTTTCCACATATATATAGATACCTTGCTAACAGCTGTTAGCTAGCATAACAGACAAAGCAAAACTCACTCCCCAAAACTATTTTCAGTAATGCATACTAAATGAAAGTACTATTAAACTTCACCAATATAGAACAATGCAAAGATTTTTATTATATAAATATTTTAATAATGAAAACAATTAATTCACATAGAAGGAACCATGCCAACTTTCTAGTGAAAGCAAGTGCGTTACTCACCATTACTCTTAGTGCTTAACTGTCCTTTAAATGGACTTGCTGGACCACATCTGGGAATGACCACAGCTGGGTATTCATCCACTTTAACGAAATGTCAAACAGAACAGAGAAAATACATATTTTGAAAGACAAGATAAAGCAAATAATAATAATAATATATAAATATATGTTTCTTCAAAGAACTCTTCAATGATTGTAGTGTACATTTTTCATAGAGGAGAAGTGCTATTTAATGTTATACTACTACTAAAACATAACAGTTTAGTTAAGCAACTAAATCTAAATGTAACAGATGATGGTAGTACTTTTATTGGTTCAGGGGCTTAAACAGCAGAAGAGATCACTAGATTAATCTGAACTTTACGATGCTCATTAAACTGCACAGAGACATGGTCAAATTATTGTACCTATGCTAAACTCCAATTTATTTTAAAGGTTTACTGATGGAATTTTATCATGACATCAAATGACTAATGTGAAAAATATTCTGTGTGTAGGGAATGATTGTGGTTAGAACCATACTAAGGAGTTTAATAGATTGAAAGAAATAAATTATGCTTGTTTGAGAAATCATCCTACCAGTGAGAACACACAATCTTAAAAAACTATTGTTAATTTAAGAATAATTTCACTTGCCATTTGATCTTCTGTAAGTTTGCAGAGTTGTAACTCTGCAGACTAGTGCAGAAGCTGACTAAACCCAAACATTCCGTTGTTCTGAGAAATGAAAGATGTGAGCTAAAAGTCCTATCTCCTTCCTGGAAAAAAAGCATGGTACTGTTAGGCTCACAACTACTGTCTGTGATGTGACCTTTGATTTACCAATCCACAGCCAATTTTATTAAGAATCTACAGCATTACTGGAACAAATTTTAACAGGGGGTATATTATTATTTCAAATACTAGCGCACACAAAGCATTCCTTTAAGGTGTTCAAAGCCATGCTCAAAATATCAAGCAAAACAAGATTTCTTTAAGAGAATAAATATACCACACATGCATAAAACCAACTGTAGAACTGTACAAGCAATTCCAATGAATACATTACTATGATGATGATCTTTCCCTTCCCTTCCTACTTCTCCTCTGTTGATTTGGTAGGCCACAGCCGCCACGTCCGCACATGCTGGGAAGGGGAGGCACCACGGCGCTCCGCTCGCTGGCCACCTTCAGCCTCCCACTGCTGGAGGCAAAGCCCCGAGTGCCCTTCCTCACATGAAGCAGCAGCTTGCACCCACCCAAAAAGTGTGGGGGATCTCTTCACTGCGGCCTCCAGCTGGCTCAGCAAAGGCACACTCTTACAAACTGACCAGTGCAACTAACACCAAAGGACAGAGCCATGCTTACACCACATGCGCCTGAAAAAACCCTTAATTCCACTTCTCCAGGTGTTTTACTTTTTGCATGTCCAACATCCGTCTCCCCTCCAAATTTCCTACCATTATATAATAACTATTGTGGTACTGTTACACCTGCAGATGTGACTACTACGTTCTGCAGCTCTATACCTTAAGGGCAACAGCATGTTGCACGTGATGGTTAACATGGTGCCAGACTGTTAGCAGAGATTGTGTCAAAATAAATGGTTTCTTTAACAGTGACTTATTTACATAACGTTTACTTACAGTATGTTTATATAATAATGTTTTATTTATTTATATAATTCCCTCAAAGGCCTAGGACTAGGATTTGTTTGGAAAGCAACAAAAAGTACCTTGAGAAAATAAACAAAGTGAAAATGCTTAGCGTATGTGGAAATTTGCAGAGTATTTTACTGGGACTGTGTTGTGAAATAACGCTAAGTCTGGATCGATACGCTCGATCCCCACTCTTACGAGGCACAACAAATATCAAGGCATTTTTGAATTAGCCTGAGGACTTTGCACTTAGAAAAAACTGCCTTTATACAGCAGGGGCTTCTAAGGCTTTGCATGGTAGGGGCCGTGTCTGCAAGAATTATTCCCCCATCTCTCATAGCTGGGAGGGTGCCAGACCAGCAATAGTGAGGGGATCAGAAAGGAAAAGCACTACCATAGGTTTTTTCAGCCCTACCCTGCAACTGTTTTTTCTTTATGACCTTTTCTTTAAAGCCAAAGGACAACATTCCTGCTCTTCTCTGTCCCTTACAATGGCTCTTTTTAAATGCCCCTTGTGGCACAATTCCTTCTCATCCCCATTTGTAATTTGAACATGCATAAGGACAACCAATACTATTTTTTAAAAAAAGTAATAAAATCCCAAACATACATCAAGAATTTATTAGATTTAGAATGATTGCCTCTGTAATGATTGCAAACCTTTGTCACTAATGGCTTGCTTCCTTGTTTTAGTATTGTATTTCTCTACCATAATACTACTGAAATGGTACATAGTGCAGCTGGAAAACCATCCTGAAAATCATGATGTCTGAAGTTACAACACCCTCATTTCTAAAGAACGTAAGTCTTTGGGATGACTAATGTTAACTAAACTGTTAAAATATAACATTTTAATATATAAAAATTTATCCTAATGATAAAAAAATAAATAAATGTGTAAACCAGAAATAAGCCAATACTCTACATTATAGTGGACATCAAAGAATATGAAGGTTTTCATTCACAGATGCTCAAAGTAACCTAAATTTTCCATATTTCAGAGCTCATATTTCAGAATCATAATTCTAGAAGGAGACCTAATACTATTGGATAAACAGTTATAAAAGCAACTCCAACTAATTTTTATGTGAAATAAACATGGAGGGGTAAGCAGGGGCATCTGAAAAAAGTGCAGAGACATTCTTATAACTACAGTTGATTGTCTCCAGGTAAGCTAAATGCCTTGGCCCTCAGCTGAAGATCATCGGAGGGGCTCAGAAAGCTGTTGCCTGTATTGTCTTCAGCTGGAGGTCTCTCTCTTCAGCACTACAAGAAAAATCAGGCGATTCTGAAACGTTCACTTGCTTTGCATCACCAGCAGATGGCACACGGATAAACCGTATTGAAAGAACTATTGCATCTGCTCTTTTTGCCCTTTGCAATTAATCTGTATCAGACTTGGGGGGAAAGCATATAAAACAAAAATTCTCTCCTCCCCCACCATTCTCCATCATTACTTCATAGGCAAGAAAAGCTCTTGGAAAGGGTCAGAAGGGAGAAATATTCTACAGATTCCTCCACGTTTTTTGATTATGGATGCTTGGGAAGAGCAGAGATCACTCCCAAATCCCCAGTTTGCAGAAGCCCCAAAGCCAGAAGAAACAAGCCACCACTGCTAAAGAGGTCCTTTTAAAGGTATCTCTGAAACCCACTAAGAACTAGCTGGGCACTGACCCATTTATTGCAGGTCCTGGAGTAAAAGTGTCCCTGAAACGCACAGCTCACGGCCCTGCTAGCACCTGGACACGCTGACAGCCATTAGCACCAGTAACAACGGATGTTTTCTTCCAGTTTAGAACCCTGCCTTACTGGGCAACAGCTGACGCTGAACAACTTTTGAAAATATCCAGCTGGATTCTGGGTCCTCTCGCAAACCTGGCAAACCGTATATTTTATTAAAGCTTCAAATAGAACAGACAAATCTTGCATTTTAAAACATTTCCATAAACAGCAGAATTTGTGAAAAAGGCTTCCTGTAGTCCCTGCATGGTATCCTGTGGGCCTTGTTCCACACTCTGTCCCTTGTGCCGCTGAGATATTTCTGTAACCTTTGCATCAGTGTGGGCTTTGGAGGCTCCCTTCTCTGTGAACCACCTGTTTCCACAAAACTGGTACTCAACTTATCACAAAGGCCACAAAGATAACAATTTCGCTGAAATAATGCTTAGTGCTATTGGAAAAAGGAGTGAAGATTACTACGTAAGCCTTTGTTTTCTTAGGGCCGAGGCTGTTTCATGTAGATATTTCATCAAATTTATCATTTCTACATTATATCCCACTGACATGATACACCCTAAGTCTGCAGTCTGAAACTCAAAACACCTTTTTATATATTCTCATTGAAAATGTAAGTTGCTAATGGCAGAGGAGAAACTGGAGGACTTGGTACATGGGGGAGACCTGCTTTATTTTACTGTTTGTTTGAAACAGTACAAGTGAGATAGAAGGCGTCAGCATTCAAATGTTTCACTGATATATTTTCAGGCTGCCTGCTGACTTGAGCAGGTATTTGTTTAGATTCAATTTGTGTTTTCAATGTTATTTGCACAATTGCAACAACTAAACCTAAACCGAAGGCTTAAAGAAGAGAATTTTGAAGGAGAAGGTGGGATTTTCAGCAAATTGCATAGTTACCAAATATAAACCTGATAAAAAAACAGCAAAACATTATAATGAGGACCTGGACCGAGAACAGAGTGAAAGCAGTATGCATTTTGTCTACTTCACCTCCTTTTCTTCCAAACCTATTTGTGCATGTGAGATTTTTTTCAGTGAAAACTCTTCTACTGCTTTTGAGGGAATTTATTTCTAAAATAATAACTTCTGTGGGAAGTGTCTGCAGCAGGCTTAGCAGAACTGAACCCAGTACTTGCAGTAAGTACTACAGCAGCTTTTGCAATAATAGTTTCCTGACTGAAATGCACATTTTCTACTTCTTAAAATAATAATAATAATAAAATTTCCAGTCACAAAGTGGGAATCTACATAAATAGATTTCCAGAACTGGAATGGAAACTCTTTAAGATCATTTCCAGTTCAAGAAATTATTTTCTGAGATTTATTCCTGAGAAACTGAGAAGTATAATGGACTTGTGCCTTCAATATACCACGCATCTAAACATACATTTCCTCATAGGTTTAACTGAGGAAATATAACACCAGAGTTCTTATGCTGCGTGTTTGCCTAAGTACTGAGAGAAAAAAAAATAGTAAAAAATTGTTGTTTTTTGTTTGGTTCCTTAGTATTATTAGGACCTTATTATAAAGTCCTAATTAATTCCTTGTTAGTGCTTCTATTTGCTTTTCTTGTAGGCTTTCCCTGCAAGTGTGGTACTATACAATGAAGGGAAAAAAACAAACCAAAACAAAACAACAAAACACAGTTTTGTGAATATTTTTTTTCCAGCTGGTATCTAAGATAAGTAATAATTACATTATTCTAAAGAGACTGATGATATATATTGTCCAAATTATATTTTCATTTAATATGCATTCTATCTTTATTTATAATTTTACAGTCCTAAAAAGGATGGAAAGTGGTGGTTTCTGTTACTTTGTTGCCTAATTGTTAGTAGATAGGCAGAATTCATGGAAGTTATGTTTCTACAAAGCCATTTCAGATTTGGAACATTAATTTGTACTGGAGAGAAGCCCAGGCTTTCATTATAACGCTCTCATAGGAAGGAGTTTAAACACGACTATTAGACTTGCTATATTTATACTTCAGATACCGCAAATCAAAAACACTGGAAAACTTCAATCAGGCTACCCTTGTAACCAAGCCTTGTTATTTCAAAGATAAAGCATAAAAAATACAGGTACTTAAGGTGAGATACCGGGTTCAAGGACCTAAACGCAGCACTACAAGCCACAAAACCTCCACTCAGCTGCGTGGATTCGTGTGAGCACTGCATTTTCCTAAGAGCTCCTTATAGCTCTCAGCTGAGGCTCAAACAGCCCCTAGCCCTTGGTGGATTTAGAAGTCCGGTCTCCCCTGCTGTCCCAGAGGAACTTGCCAAGCACTAGGCCATGGCCACCAACCCTTTCATGAGATGGATTTTTCCAGGGCCCCAGCATCCCGGCATTCCCAGCTGAGAGTGGCCTCTCAGCTGGAGCTGCAGGAGTGCCTCTGTGGTATTAAAATCGGTAGATTAAAATTGCAGCGTTTTTATGACATGCAGGGATTTATCTCCCACAGGCCAGTGAAGACATTCAACCCAAACAGACAAATGCTCTGCAAGTACTCCAGCTGCTACACTGATTTCCAAAGGGTTTGTGCTGCCTCTTCCATCACCAGCTCCTTTTCTCTTCCTTCCCAACCCTTGATGCTCTCAATCAAGAGCAGGGAGACATCTCTGTCCAAGGGGGTAATTCGGGAGCTCCAATCAGAGGGGTTTGTGTTGGGAATTTAACAGAAGTCAAGGATGCTCTATTGCCCTTTCTCTGACTAGTCTGGAGATCTTTTCAGTGTGATTCCTGCTACAAATTCACTTCTGACTCTGTAGACACTTACAGTACACTGCAGCAATAACACTGTACACACGCAGAGGAGTGAACAGAAGTGTGAACTCCTAAATAAGTTAGGAGTAATGATAAAACCTCCTTCAACCGTCTAATCTAACGCTTCTGAAAAGGTCACATTTAAAGGAATGACATTAGGACTTGAAAAATAGGTTCCTCTCTTTTTGGTACTATGAGGATTTCTAAATCAAAGTATCAATTTTCTCTTTTTGCTAAGGAAATTGTTGTGCATGCAAATAAACCACAAATATACAGAGCAAACACTGCTGTATATATGTTAAGAGATTAACCTTGTTAGGAAAATCCACACTGGATTTAAATTTATTTAAATAAGAAAGTTCTATTTTTCTTTAATATTAGAATAATGATATGCTATTAGAATTATATTATTTAGAAAAAAAAAATAAAAAGGCCTGATTTCCTATCAGTGTGGCTTATATCTTCCCCTGTAAACCCCGTTCAATTTCCTTTATTTATTTTCCTTACCTGCAGTCATTTCCCCGTCACCCTATCATCCTCTACATACTTAGCTGTGGCTGTTGAAGTGCTGTCCATGTTATAATTTGTCAGCTAGTTTATCTCTGTTTATGTCTGATTACATATGTTACAGTTGGTCGCCTAGTTTAACTTACCGAGTTGCTTATCCTTGGCTGACTAGTTGCTCATCTGGGAATTGCCACAGAACAGAATGCCTTTCTCTAAAAATATATGTTAATGTGTTGTTGTTTTTTTTTTTTGCTCTCTTTTTCCTCCCCCCGCCCTCCCCGCTCCACCACTGCGGTTCATACCACTGTGTCTCCTACTCCTTACTCACAGCCGGGTGAAACTGGCTAACAGATTCAGGACTGGAAAGAGGAAAAGGCTGGCAGACAGCAGGGACCCACCCACAGACTCCTTTTTCAGGAAAACAGCTAAAAACATGGCAAGCCTCTGCTGCTTTTCTGCAGTATCTATGCAGTCACGAGAGGTAACTTCACACACAGCTTGAGATTGAGCAGGTTACTGAATATACCGATAGGGTTCCATTTTATTGGAAAAAAAATTACACGGGGCAGAACTGAGAACTTCATAATGACATTTGTATTTTTGTGTGCATGTTCATGAAAGCTAAACAGAAGCCTCTTAAACCCATTTCTGGTTTCAGTAACAGAAAAACTCCCATCAATTTTGAGAGTACAAAGTCTTAGACGTGAAGCTGCCTTCAACAGAACTTTAAGATTTATTAAGATTTGAGGGAATACCAACCAGAGGAGAAAATATAGTCATTATCTTCTAAATTTTCGGAACCAAAACGTGATGAATGAAGTCCCAAGAAGCTACAACAGCCAGATTTTGAAATTTTGAAAGTCCCAAATGTTCCATTTGAATTTTGCATGGGATCGTTTGCATGAGAGGCAAAATATTATGAAAGTAATACAATGAATCATTCCCTGACATGCGCACTACACATAATCTTCTAAGCCATTAATTAGATAGTAAGTGTATAAATAGTGCCTATGCTGGATTACACAAAAGCTCTTCCTTAAATCTGCTCTTAATATGCAAGAGTTAGGTCTCTCAGTCCTTTATGACTAATAATGTTTTCATTTATGCAGAATACAACTACTATTCAACCAAAGTTATATTTAAGTTTCAAGAACTCTGACTAGTTTAAGAAATCTAGTGAAATAGCAGTGTACAGTAGACTTAAAATAGGCCAATCGAGCATTAGTTATTTGATGAAGTAATTCTTGAAAAATGTTACAATTTCCCTAACTATAGGCTTCATTTGACCAATAAATGAAGTTTTGGATGAAAGTTACTCCTCTATTTTTACTCCCAAAGCACAAACAAATGGCTGCGTCTGTCAGCAGCACATTTTGTGATAAAAACTGCAGGCAAAAGCAAATTCCATTAAATTAATCCCACCAGAATTTGCTTGGGTCTGACTTGAAAAGTTACTAATGAGAAAAATTCACTGGATAGTTGCACTTGTGCAAGATGTCACGGAGTAATCCAGGAGCATACACTACTGTGTATTGTACAGATGTCCCTGTGGTCATGGCACCATGACTCAGGTGAGCAGAGCACCAGCTCACGGGCACAGCTTTGCCCAGAACTCTCAGGCATGAGCAAGGAGAGCTGCACAAAACTCAGGCCTGCTTAATGAACTTGCACTGGCTTCTACTGCTTCAAGAAACTCAACATTATATAGTCCCACGAACCTGCATTTTGAAGGTGTTTCAAGACTTAGTGCCAAACCAACCAGCAGACATCATCTATATATACACACAAAGAAAGACGCACACACACTATACTATTTAGTTTGTATTGTACAGATTGAAAAGATCTCTTCTGTTACTTTAATTTGTGCCTACATAGAATCCTCCCCATGTTTCCATCAGCATTACATTTTCCACCTTCTCATATTTCTAACTGAAAGGACACAGCCAGCCCCATGCAGAATGCAGATCAGGGAAACCTTGATCCACTGCTGCAGAGGATGTTGCAGAGCACAGTCTGGACCAAACAGCACGTAGGTTTAATGATTTGAATCCTGTTTATTTCAGCACATATTTCTTTTGAAGCATGCAAGAAATCTGCAATGAAATGGGACTGATCAGGTACTTAAATTCTAGTGCAATTTAAATTATTTGCTGAATGAAGGTGGGATTAGTCAATATGGGACTAAAACTCACTTGGTAGACTGTTTGACCAAGAGTCAAATTAAGGATACATTTAAGTGATTTGCTGAGCAGAGATTTTAGTTTGGAAAAAAGTTAAGGACAGTGATTAACATTACCCAGTTTCCGTTAAAATATATGGTTATGGTTCAAATTTAATTTCCAAATGTTCTTCCTTCTTTGAATAAATATTATTTTTCTACTTTGCTAGTCAAAGGCAACTTCAGCTTCTGAATAATCAAAATAGCATTACCAAACTAATGCTTGACTAAGAATTTGTTTGCTGGAATAGCAAAGAAAGGAATACAGAGGGGAAAACAAAATGAAAGAAAACAAACCAAAAACAGCAAAAACAAAATGAAAGAAAACAAACCAAAAACAGAAGGCACAGGTGTGTTATGAGCATTCAGATTAGCACAAGGATTTTCTGAAATGCAGGAAAAATCTAAATCAAATGGTGGTGTCTGTAAATATATGAAGCATTTTTACAGTGTTTTGGAATCTTTGAAGCCAGCACAAACTGCCTAAACATACCAGTAGCCCCCATACAGCAATGATGATGACTTTCCCAGCGCCATAACGTAAAAGTGACAGAAATGTGCATAACTGATTAACAATAAGCAATGATTTCATTGCTGTTCAGATATGTGCCAATCACTGGTTGTGGGAGTTAAACAGCCTGATGCAGAAGACTGGATTAGAAAAACAATGCTTGTTTAGAATTAGAGTATTCAGATTATTTGAGGTCATACTACAAATCTGTGACTACATTTACGAACTCCTAAAATTACTACAGTAAATAACTTGGAGGTTTATACCGAGAGTAAGGGAAACAGGGTTAATTCTTCAATATTTTTATGGAGAAAAATCTTAAACTTATTTGAACTTTTACCAGATCTACATGCAAATCTTAAGTAGTACAGTTAATAATGATTTTTTATTTTTGTTGATAAACTTATAATATTTTTGTTTTTCTCTAGCAGCCTCACTAGATAATCCCCAATATAAAACAAGTACAAAACTTTGGTTCTTCCTTTACAAAGACAAACCCAGGCGTGAGCAAGAAACTCTGCAAGAAGTACAACAGTACAAGAAATAAGATATCCCACCTATTCTGTACTAATTCTGGACAGACATTGCATGGACACAACTATCTCACATGTTATTCACAAATATGATGCATGCCACCTCTTTCATAAACTGTGTAAGCAATTCAATGGCTTTCCTGCCAATTTTGCACAGGCCCACATATTTCTAGGTTAACACATTAAGGAATTAACACCTCTGCCTGTGCTTATCCCTGCTGTCTGTATGGATGTGTGGCTGTGAAACTAGACATCAAGCTGTCCACTTGCCAAATACTTTGTGCAACTTTCTATGCACACAAGCAATAGATTCCCATTTAAACCAATAAACGTTACTTCCTATTTTGAACTAATCTAAATTATTTCTTGTTTGCTTGCTGCAACCTGAATAAAATTTAGATCTTTTATCCTATTTAATGTGATTTTATGGTTTATAGACAATCAGCATCCTTTCTGATTGTCCATAAAAATGTTTTGAGAAACAAGAATATGAAGGACTATGAATCCAAGTCAAAGAAAGGATAGATTTGTAATAAATTGCTTTCACACTGTGTAAAAAAACATCTACTGTGGGGACTGAAATAGCACTTTATATATATGTATATATATGGACGTACAAGATCCTAGTTTTCACCCAGGAGTTCCTAGTTCTATGTAGTATTAGACCTCGTGTTAAAAGTCTGTTATCAGACATCTTTTGGAGCAACATCTGTCACTAACTCAAGACCTGATCTGCCACCACAAAGACGCAATCTGAAAGCAGCGTTATCTCTCTAGATCTGGCCTTATGCAGCAGCTGTGTATACTTTTGACATTACTGCACAGCGCTGAGTAATTCCGCCCATAGTTTTATACCGTTCGTGCCATCGAGCTCCCATCTAAAAATATTTCAGGTATTTTCCAAGAGCTTGTACAGATATATTCTCACGTTTATGTCCGTTGTATCGTGTATGGTGAATGCCCCTATGACTATTCCCAGGAAGAGCCAAGCCGCTCAGTCTGGGGAAGGAATTACTTTCTACCAGCTTCCAAGCCTTTATCTCTCCGCTACGTTTGTTCCAACACCCCACCAGGCCACAACCCTCGGACCCACACCCGAAAGCCACCTCAGGGGTACCGCGCACACAGAACCCACAGAAAACCAGCGTTTGGGCTTCAGACCCGCACCAACTCAGAGGAGGGACACGGTGGCCCCCCAGGGTGCCGAAATACAGCGCCCTTCACGGAGCCCCCCTGAAGCCGCCCACGGCTTCAATATGCCCGCGGCAGCCACCGGAGCGGAGCCCTCCGGCGGCAGGGCAAACCCCGACTCCCCGCAGCCCCGGGGCAGGCCGCGGCCCCCCGGATCGGGCAGGCCCCGCCCGCCGCCCGTTCCCTCGCCCCCCGCCCCGCCGCCGAGCCCCGCACCTCGGCTCCGCCTGCTGCCGCCGCCGCTCTCCATCCCGACGCCCATGGCCGCGGCCGGGCCCAGCCCCCGGCCCGATGGCGGCGGCCGCGGCTCTGCCCCCGCGGCGGGCGGGCGGGCGGGGCGGGGGTTGCCATGGCCACGGCAGGGGCGCGGCGCCCAGCCCGCGGCCTCCGGGGGCCGCGCAGCACCGGCATTGCGTGGGGCGGGCCCCGGGGCGGGGGGCGCTCACCCGGCGTGGGCTGCGGCCCGGTCCGGCCCCGCCGTGTGGGTGTACGGCAGTGCACTAGCTCTGGATAAAGGGGAGTGCCCGAGCGCCAGAAGCCTCTTGGAGCAATACGCTGCTGTCTAGCGGAAGTTTTGCCACCTCAGTGAAAGGTGTGCGGGTTGTTTTGTGTGCAGCTTGACTGGAAGTCAAAGAATATTCTCTGTCATCGAGCGACTTAAGCCAAGCTACTCAAAATCACTCATATTTTAGAGGACAGAATGGCAAATACAGAGCCTACAGCATTTCTAGTGTGGTGCACGGAATTTCAAAATAAACAGCAACTTTCAGAAAGTAGCATTCGATCCTACCGCTGATGAAAGTATCAATGCTGCTGTGTTTGTTTTAATTTTTGACGAAGTGATAAGTTTGTATTTTTTGTCAAGTAGGGTGCTATTTTACCCAACATGAAACCTCCTGAGCGTTTTTGCAAGAAAATCCTTCATTTTGAGTTAAGCTCCCTGACCAGACAGAGTCACCTCCACAGCCAGGCACCACAAAAAAGGCTAGGTATTAGTTCCAGCTGGAGGGAGGAGGTCTAGGAAGAAAAGCTTTGTACTTGTGTCAGTTTCTTAGGAAAGTGACGCCTTTCATTAATAACAAAATTAGAACTATGCATTTCTTTCAGATGTGGAAAACCAATGTCCATGCATTAGCTGATGAATGCATTTCGAAGGAATTACAGATATTTTAGCTCTTTAGTTTTGTAATTAACAAGTAATTCTAGGAAGTTGTCACTCAGTAATTAGTCCTATCCAAAGAGAATCGCAAAGTTGCTGTGATGAAAGAAACGCTGCTAAGAGGTTTTTCTTCTTGCCAGTAGGAAGGTGCTTCATTTAACTGTTCACACTTCAATGTGAGTTGTTGAAGAGATGTTGAAAGGAAAGGCATTTTAATTACAGTACAGGCATTATACCTGTAGGTCATTCCCCTTCGTGATCTGGAAACAATTATTAATTGTTCCCTTACAATCATTAACTGGGCCCTTCCATCTCAGATATTCTATGAATTAGAGATTAAATACAGGTGTTTATGCGATTTGCTACCCATTCTTATGCTCCAGGAAAATAGTTTTAATGTAGTTCACAATCATGGCAAAAACAGGAAGAGGACATTTTAAAACAGTTTATTCCTTATTTTTGTCTTATTCAAATCTCCCAGGAAGTCATGGAGGCAAACGTATTCATGCTGGACGAAACCTGGGGTTTATCTAGCCCAATACTTTCTGTGTGACACTACCTTCTACCAAATATTTTAGAAAACTTTCCAGTAGCCAACTTTTGAATGTTGTGTGCATAGCTGAAGTTTCTTGCTAATACCTAACAGTTGGTGGGCAGCCTGTGGCTTCACTTCAAGGTTTCGTTACTTTGTCTGTGATAATTTTAGATATTCCTGCTAGCCGTGTGAGGTACTCTTTGGATGTGGCCTTAGTTCTTGTGCTCCACATTATAGTGATTATTTTGACAATCTAATACCACTTTCTGTATAATCAGCTCTAAAGTTAGTAGGTTTAAAATTTATCTGAGAGGACAGGAGAGGAAATACATGCCTTCAAAGCCTCATGGTCCCCATTCCCTCTTAACTGTTTTTCATAAGGTGTCTGTTCTCATGGTGTTTCGGCTTCTGTCAGCCATTAGGCCACAAATACCTTACCTTTTTGTCAAAACCAATTCTTTTGATAGCTTTTTTTTTTTTTTTCTCTTATGTCTCTTTTGGATGTAGGGCAGTAGTATCATGTAGAGTATCTGATCTGTCAACTCCTCTGTGCACAAACTGCAAATCCAAAAGGCCCTGAGTCAAACAGCTCTCTCATTTTTGCTCTCTCTCTCCACCCTACCCAAAGTAGATTTCAGATTGCATGTAAAATTAGGGGAAAGGGTTTTTGGAAATCAGTTCCCTTAGTTCTCATCTTTCAGTGCCTCTGGCTTAGACTTCTTTGAAATAATTTACATAGTTAAACCATTAGATTGTGGAGGTAGAGACAGTCCTAAAACAGTTTCCAGTTGAGATAACTGATGATAGATACAACAGAGAATGTTAGGTGCATGAGAGGTCACCTCTCTGTGGTATCCTGACCATTAGTTTTAATGTGCTGTACTGGCTGCAGAGATCCTTCTACTGAAAACATGTCTCTCCATCTCTCTCTCCAAATGAGTTGCTCATAGTAATATTTTTATATTTAATATTTTTTTTGTTTTACTGTCTGAATTCTTAATTTCAGTTTCCTGAATTCTCAGTGTATCGTACCCAACACACAGTAAGTAGTCTGTTCTCTCTGAGCCTAATAATGTATTTCTCACACTGTCCCTCCTATTGTTCCTATACTTTCCACCATGTAGATAATTAAAACACCCAAATGTGAGCGTTTTTAGAAACATGTCACAACTGTTCCCCTGGTTTCTAGGCAACGCTGAGGGAATGTAGCATTTCCCACTAGTTCCCTCTCAATCAGCAGCATCCTAGAAATGTCCCAGCTCTGAAATTTTTGACCTCCTATGGCAACACATATGAGAGCTTTATGTGTCTGTAACTGGTCTTACTCGCAGTCCTTACATACTGTAAGTGTAATTAAAAGGTAACCCAGCTATATAGCTGTGTTTTCACACATTAAGTCCTGCAACGTGTACTAAATAAAAATAAACCCTAAAAGAAATGGAATCAGTCATGGACTTTGATCCATCAAAATAAGTTCAGAAATAAATAAAATTAATTGCTGCAGAGAGCCAACCATTGTCAAAGAAATAGCATGACAAAACCTGTAAAAATTGTCCTTTCCTAATTTGGAAAGAGGAAACACAGCATTGAATGATGTTGGCTGTCTTTTTCAGGCGGGCATTTTCCCTTTTCCTTGGAATGCATTACAACAGAACATGGTTTTGAAGTGGGCGAGGATGAAAGCAGCAGGAATAAGTTATGTGAGTCACACTGGCAAGCATAGATGGGTACCTGTCCCTATCCTGACATGGGCTTACAGAGCTATTACAGAATCACTGAATGGCTGAGGTTGGAAGGGACCTCTGAAGATCATCTAGTCCAACCCCCCTGCTGAACAGGATCACCCAGAGCACATTATGCAGGATGGCACCCAGGCAGGTTTTGAATATCTTCAGAGGAAACTCCACAACATTTCTGGGCAACCTGTTCCAGTGCTCTGTCACCCTCATAGGTAACATTACCTACTTGTATACTACCTCAACCCAGTGCATTATCTGACACAGACACCTACTGTTCAGTAAATTTACAGTTAACAGTATTTAGCAACAAAACAGCATTCTTAAGATCAGAGTAGTGTGTATTTTTGTGGAAGAAATAAAGTTGTTAGAGAAAAGGATGTCAAAAACAGAAAACAGTCCATATGATGCTTACTTCATTTTGCACATTTAGCACAGACACAGGCCTGGTTTCCCCTGAAAAAGTGTGTGTCAGGCAGAACCTCAAACAGTTACTGTCTCATTTGGGACAGAGAGCAATTCATAACATCAGAACTCCACATTTCTGGGATTTGACCTTCTTGGAAGAAATAGTTTGTATGTACACTGGAGAATTGAATTCCGCAGTTTTTTTGGAGAATCTTTACTTGTTTCAAACCACTGATTTTCTTTCATGCTCTGTTTTCCTTACAGCTGTCTATCAAAGTAACCCTACATATGTAGGCAGAAGACATCCCCAAAACAGATCTGCATACCAAATTCCTGTAGAAAAGCCCTAAATTCATCACACTGTGTACTTTATGATGGAAATAAGTCTCCTGGGTTTCCTTGAATTTTTATTTAGATCCATGATCCTTAGTTTTGGCATCAGTGCCCTGTATCTGTGCAGCTTCGTCACCCGCCTGTGCCTCAGTGTGTCAGCCTTCCAAAACACTGGCTGCTGCTCGCAGCAGGCAGCTGCTGATTTGCAGCAATCCCCAGCCGGCACATTCAGACCATTACCCTCGCAATCGGTTCTACAACTGTCTAGAAAGGAAAACGTTTCCCTGAAACATCAGAGGAAGCAGTGCTTTCTGAATGCTTTTAAACAGGCTGTCTGAGCAGATTTTTTTGCTACCTACTTAGGAAATTCATGTGTCAGGCAAATGGAGTAGCTCTCACACAGTTGGTGTGAATGCAAAAATGAAATGTCTTGAAAAGAAATAAAATGCTTTTTGGCCTCATGTTTGCCATTGTGCTGCATGTGTTTTGGTCACTTGGTCCTTAGAGGTATTTAAATCATTATAAATCATTATAAAACCACGTAGTCTTGAAGTATCTTTGCTACTTTCAAAATAATACAAATACAAAAATTACATTTTCTGACAGGGCTGGAGACTCCCTTTCTTCATGGCATCACACTTAGTTGTTTTGTTATTGCTTGTATGACAACAGTAGTCAGAGATTTCTGTAAAGGCTAGGGCCCTACTGGGAATGAAGATACTGAAACAATTAAGAGGAGATGGTCCATGTCTTAAAAACTGCAGATTTTAATATGCTGTTATTTAGAATGCAATAAGGGAGCTAGCTTAAACTAAGAGGGAATGTGACAAAGAAGATGAGAGGAACTAGAGGGGTGTATTAAGGTTTTTATGAGCAGTGTTAAAGCACCATACTACTTGTCACCTTGGAAAAAAAGGTCTCCCCTGCAATACCACCAAAGCCCCTTCAGGAAGCTGCTGTGCAGAAGTACTCTGTACATCAATTCTTTCTCTTCAGTTCTATACAGAGTCTTATCATGCATCTACCCCTGTGATACAACAATATTTTTTATATGTGGCAGGGAAGAAACATATAAATTGTAGAAGATGTTATTCTTGGCTGTAATGTAAAAACCAGTAGCAGGGGTGACTCAAGATCTGCTTATATTTATTCTTACACTGTCATTTTCTGTTTATCTGTTGTTCCCATGAAAGTTTACAGACAGGAGGCTTGTACGTGAAAAACTGTCCTTTTTTAGTACTGACTGCCTGAGAGCTGCTCTTTTCTTATTACTTTATTTGAACCATTGGGTATTAAAGAATACAGACTACAGTAACTAACAGTGTAATTGGAATTTTAAGGGGAAAAAAATATGTAAATGTCATAACCCAGTTGTCTAGACCATAAGATATGTTTTATTCTCTAATAGATATACCTATTGTGTCGCATGGAAATGCTTACTCATAGTAATTAAAGAGAAAAAGGATGAAAACTTATTTTCATATTTCACTCAATAACAGAGTAATAAGACTCAAATTTGACATATATAAATGACACAGCTGTATTAAACTTGATGGATGTGTTCCTGCTTAGGCCAAGATGGGTTGTTTATGTCTACGCAGCCTACAGCCGGCAGACAGATGAATGTCAGTGTGGCATCTGGTGTGGCCCATCTACCTTCTACACAGCCATTACAGTGTGCTCGCACTCACCTAGCAGCATGTGAATCCATGCAAGTGCTTGAACAAATGGGGTCCTGTGCACTCAAGAGAGTTCCTTTAGCTTTGACAAAGTCAAGAGGAGGGATTCTCAAGGGTAGCTTTAGAATTGCCTACAGAACACAATACATATGTACTCTAATTTTCCACAGTGGACTCCTACATTTTCAGTATCTACATGACTTTGTGTGTGAATGTGAAATAGAATTTTACTAGTAAGAGGCTGAAATTCCCAATTGAATTTTTTTTTTTTTTAAATTATTATTATTTATTTTTTTATTTTGAATTAAAAAGGCACTGTAATGACATTGCCTGTGTGTTTACGCATACTGGAAGATGAAAATGACAGACTGAGAAAATATCTTGCATGCCATGTTTCATAAGTAATAGCAGTTTCTGTCACCTTAACCGCTTGTAACTATGTGTGAAAGAAAGCAATGGGCAAGGAAATGGCAAGAATCAAAATGGAGGGTATGAAGTTTAACTCTTGCAATGAAATCATCTAAGAGTAAATTTTTTGTAGAATCATTTCATTAACAGTAAAACAAAACAACTTAGGAAGAAGTACAGTATGTACGTTCTGTTACATTGTCTATGTCTATGACTTTCCTTCAACTAAAATTTATGTTCCAAGAAAAAAATCTGCTATTTACTAAATTTGTGAGTTGATACTGACATCATAAGACTTCAGGAATATCCATGTTCCAATTGAGACAGAACCTGAATTTGGTATAAGAACACGTCCCCATCCCCATAAACATGTTATGTGCATCAAAAAGAAAAGGGGAGTTCAGTTTGATGGATGTTTCACAGACCCAAGAGTCAGGATGCTCAGAGCCTGTTTACAGCCTGTCAGTGACTCGTGTGACCTTGTGTACACACTGATTCGGGTGCCTGAGTAGGTTGCAGTCTAAGTCACCTTAAAGTGATTCATAGCTTGTAGTAAAAATGGAGATGCTTAAGAGTTAGCCCACTCGTCTGCATATTTGGGATGAGTCTTTTTGCACTGTGCTTTTTTATCAATAGAAACAGAAATGACACTTATCCTTTGAGTAACAAATATCAAAACTGCAGATTACATGATATGTATGAGTGCTAAACATAGAATTAAACATATTTTTAATGTACTGTCACAGAAACCAGTTAGGAAAGGATGACTTTTAATATTAAATGTGAATATCAACGGCTGTTAAAATGATATCATAATGGAGTATAGCAATTCCACACAAGACTAGAAGGGGTTGAAATTACTCTCAGTAAGCAAACCAGTTGCAGAATATAGAAATAAAGGAAAATATGACTAGGGTAGGGAGAGGTCTTATGTGCTATGATGTTTTCTGTAATGACAGGCAATAACATCATATAAATCTCTTCCATAAACTGCTCAAGCTCTGCCTGAACAGTTTTATGCTTTTAGTCTTGCAGCCGTATTTAAAAGTTTGCTCAAATATTTAATTTCTTAGATGACTAGAAATATTTAAATCCATTATGTGTGCATGTTAATTTTGTACCAGTATTAGTCTCAATGCTAAATAATTTTTCATGTTCTTCTATTCACTGAGAAGTGGCTAGAGTTAGACTTCCCCTTCCCCCAATTCATGTTGTTTTCCTAATCTGTTCTAGTAAGGTCTGTTCTAGAAACCTTTATCTGATTCATCTGAATTTTCTTTTCCAAGACTTCCCATGTTCAGTTAATATTCCCATATCTCTTCCTCCTTTATTATCTACTGTTCATAATAACGATACTTGTCCTCCAATGTATGCCTTTCCAGTTGGTGCTACTAATACATTTTATGCTAATTTGTACCACACAAGTTTGCAGTACTAATGAGTACCTTCTAAATTGTGATCTGTTCTTTCTCAACATTGGCAATACTTTCCAACTTCTGTCATTCCCATATTCTATACATTATAAATATGCACAGTTAGCTTTTAAAAAACATACTGTGCAAATACCAGAAATGTTCCCAGGCTGGTCTTCAAGGACCAGCACCAGTAACCTCTCTCTAATCCCTGTAGTTTACCTATTAATAAAACCTGTCAGTACTTGTATTCGTTCTCATGTTCTGCACCTTAAGCAACAATTTCCCATAATACTCTATAATGTTGAAACATAGGTAGATTAGGCCCACTGTATTAAATTTGTTTCAAGGTGTTCAAGTAGTGTGACATGATCAACTATTAATAAAACCCAGTTGGGTCGTATTTCACTTACTAATTACTTCCACGCGTCCTGGGTTTCTGTTTTCTTTAAAGTATATCCCTGAATAACTTTGAGGTCAAACTAACAGACCTGTCACTACTTGGATTGTTTTCCTCTTTTCTATGTTAACAGTTTTCTGGTTGTTTGGTTTCACCTTGAGCTTGGTCATATTCCTCTTCCCCATGCAATTCTCTTTTTCATCTTTCAGTTTTATTGGAACTCTGGAAGGATTTCTGGAGAAACTGTTGTGGACTAAGCTCTTTCTGTCTCATTGACAAGGACCAATGTCCTTCATCTGTAAAGATCTGAGACACCTGCCAGCCACAGAACAACACACTCTTCAGTAAGTACCCAGTAAGTATAACATGAATAAATAACACAAGCTGGAAAATATTAGCAGGTTCTTTTCACTCTGGCAGAAGTTACAAAGAGGGAATTTCTATTGAATTTACTGGAGGCGTGGTATTGTTAATCACTCTTCTAAGTCTAGGGATTGAGGAGGTAGCAGTTTAAGGCACTAGTTATTTGATTTGTTAAAATTTAATGCGAGTTTTATATAGCCTTAGTTGTTCCTGGCCTTAACAACATCAGCACTTTTTAAGGTGGAATAAAATACCTGAGAAAAGAAGATGACACACATAAAGTAAAGCACTCCTCCTGAAAACAAAATGGAGGTGAACACAAGACTGTGTAAGACTGTTGTCTTTAGACTAGCAAGCGTGGAGATGTTTTCCTTGTTGCTCTGGAATTGTCTGAAGAAAAGATGGTCCTTTCAGTAATTTTGAGGCAATAGCAAAATCTTTGATTTAAAAAATCAGAAGTGGGGTTGAGAATAATTCAGCCCTTTCATATTTTTTGGGGGGTGTGTGTAAAAAGAAAATGATTGCCATTTCATTTACTGAAAATAGAACCAGAGTGTTTTGTTTATTTATTTTTCTGTAATTTTCATTTGCAGATCTCAGTGGCTATTTCTTTTGGATTTCAATAAGTTTGTGTGGATCACTCTACTGGTAAAGAGTTCATGTTTTTTGTGTTTTTGTGTTGTGGCTGCTGCAGTGATACTGATCTGAAAACTTGATTCTCCAAAATAATGAAACATGTAGCTATATCAGTTTACTTTTGTCTGAAAAAGTGAGTCAGTTCCCATGGCAGCCTCTGCAGCTCTGAAGATGCTATGGGCTGTCAGACTGTTGTGTGTCCGATTTTTTGCAACAGCTGGATTTCCTCCTACTGCAATGTGTGAATCAGAAACAACTGCTAACAAAAACAAGTTGACTGCCTTTTATTACTAACCCCTGATTAATGAATAATGAATGTGATGGTAGAGGATAAAATAGCCCAAAAATAGATCTGTGCTTTAGCAACATGATTGCTCAAGCCAAACCTTAAATATTATTCATTTTTGAAAATTTCATGAAGGCACATATTTGCTGCATCTTAAAGGTTGTTGTTTTGTAATTTATTAATATTTTTTTTTAAGAAAAAACAAACTTGTTTAAATATCTATCGAAAATCAGAATGCAACAGAGCCAAACCAAATCCTATCTTCCATAAAGATGTCACACCTCTGAAGCAGAAAAAAAGATATTCAGGAGTCAAATACCATTTCTTTCATTTCAGGGTTTGTCAGTGCTTGAATACTTATTTCACTGCTTCAGTGAGTTTCCTGTAAGTAATGGGTAGACAACAAGATCCCAGATTTTCTGCAGTTTGCCTTGAATACATGTCTTTAACCAGTTAGGAGAGAAACAAATATGTTACTGTGTGAAAAAGCAAGGGAAAGCAGTAAAAGTTGTAGTAGATTTTTAATGAGCATGTCTGTGTTTCAGTTTTGGCTACAGCTCTTCAAGATGGTGAAATAAAGATTGAAAAGACAAAGAGAACTATGGGAGTGAGAAAAATGAAGTTGACATACAAGGATAAATTGACAGGTATAGATTTCTGTGATTACATAATATGAAAAATTAAAGAGCTTTTATGATTTGTTCCTTTTAGACTGTTACAAAATCAAGCATGAGATATTAATTATAATTAAAGGATGATGCTATGTTGCCAGAAAATAATATAGAGTTCTGATTTATAGCTCAAGTAGCCAGCGTGCATAATTTATTGATATTTGTGGTAATTGAGAGAGAAGGTAGTTTTATGCATAGCGTATTTTGCAAGAGATGAACTGCTGGAAGGGGTGTGTATTTTACCAAATAAAATCTAGTAACGTATACGTGTATGTCTTCACATAATCACAGAATTTCTAGGTTGGAAGAGACCTCAAGATCATCAAGTCCAACCTCTGACCTAACGCTAACAGTCCCCACTAAACCATATCCCTAAGCTCTACATCTAAACGTCTTTTAAAGACTTCCAGGGATGGTGACTCCACCACTTCCCTGGGCAGCCTGTTCCAATGCCTCACAACCCTTTCAGTAAAGAAGTTCTTCCTAACATCTAACCTAAAACTCCCCTGGCTCAACTTAAGCCCATTCCCCCTTGTCCTGTCACCAGGCACGTGGGAGAACAGACCAACCCCCACCTCGCTACAGCCTCCCTTGAGGTACCTATAGAGAGCAATAAGGTCGCCCCTGAGCCTCCTCTTCTCCAGGCTGAACAAGCCCAGCTCCCTCAGCCGCTCCTCGTAGGACTTGTTCTCCAGACCCCTCACCAGCTTCGTCGCCCTTCTCTGCACCTGCTCAAGCACCTCGATGTCCTTCTTGTAGCGAGGGGCCCAAAACTGAACACAGTACTCGAGGTGCGGCCTCACCAGAGCTGAGTACAGGGGGACGATCACCTCCCTAGCCCTGCTGGTCACACTGTTTCTGATACAAGCCAGGATGCCGTTGGCCTTCTTGGCCACCTGAGCACACTGCTGGCTCATATTCAGCCGACTATCCACCATCACTCCCAGGTCCTTCTCTGCCTGGCAGCTCTCCAACCATTCCTCTCCCAGCCTGTAGCTCTGCTTGGGGTTATTGCGCCCCAGGTGCAGGACCCGGCACTTGGCCTTGTTAAACTTCATGCAGTTGGCCTCAGCCCATCGGTGCAGCCTATCCAGATCCTCCTGCAGAGCCTTCCTACCCTCAAGCAGATCGACACACGTGCATAGCTTGGTGTCATCTGTGAACTTACTGAGGGTGTACTCAATGCCCTCATCCAGATCATCGATGAAGATATTAAAGAGGACCGGCCCCAGCACCGAGCCCTGGGGAACGCCACTAGTGACTGGCCTCCAACTGGATTTGACTCCATTCACCACGACTCTTTGGGCCCGGCTATCCAGCCAGTTTCTAACCCAACAAAGCGTGCACCAGTCCAAGTCAAGAGCAGCCAGTTTCTTGAGGAGAATGCTGTGGGAGACGGTGTCAAAAGCCTTGCTGAAGTCAAGGTAGACCACATCCACAGCCTTTCCCTCATCCACCAAGCGTGTCACTTTGTCATAGAAGGAGATCAGGTTCGTCAAGCAGGATCTGCCTTTCATAAAGCCATGCTGACTTGGCCTGATCGCCTGCTTGCCCTGCAAGTGCTGTGTGATGACTCTCAAGAGGATCTGCTCCATGAGCTTCCCTGGCACTGAGGTCAAACTGACAGACCTGTAGTTTCCCGGGTCTGCCCTCCGGCCCTTCTTGTAGACGGGCTTCACATTTGCTAGCTGCCAGTTGACTGGGACCTCCCCCAATAGCCAGGACTGCTGATAAATGATAGTGGCTTGGCCAGCTCCTCTGCCAGTTCTCTCAGTACCCTTGGGTGGATCCCATGTGGCCCCATTGATTTGTGCACATCCAAGTGCCGTAGCAGGTCACCAAACAGTTCTTCGTAGATAGTGAGGGCCACATCCTGCTCCCCATCCCCTTCCACCAGCTCAGGGTACTGGGTATCCAGAGAACAACCGATTCATATATTATATTTTGATATATTATGTCTTATATCATGTCATATATTATATTATGTCATATATTATGTCTTGATTCATATATTATGTTTTTAGCAGTAGTTTTCAATATACCAATTGGGGTTCTTACATCATAAATTTACTTTCTTTTTCTGACTAAGTGTTTGGGCTTTGGAAAATCTCATTTTCATTTTTCACTCTATTCAAGATTCTAATGAAATTAAATGAGATGCTAGAACATTCTATATACCAATATCTTCATCTGTAAATGGTCACAATAATGTTTATTCTAAAAGGTTTCCATGATTCACTTTTGCTAGAGATGTGTTTTCAGATAACCAGTGTGAAGATGCTAATGAAAACAGAATTAGCTGTATTATGTTTCTCATTGAAGAATCAAGTATAGGTATTGGCAAAGGTGAGTTATTGATCTGTCTAGCAGGGATCTGTAATGGCAAACTTCCACGCCTGTTTATATATTTAGCGGCATCTAATATTAGTAGCATCAAATTTCTGTTAACATTTATATCATAGCTGCACTGAGTTCCGGCTTGGCATTCAGAAAGCTTGCACCATAAATGTACAGTTTTACACTACTTTTGAACTCTACAATGGGGTCAATTTTTACCACTGTCTTTATAGATAACTAATTAAGATGATGACAGAGTCTACATTTGCTCCATCTTCTTTCTTTACTCAAAATGCTTGCCAACATAGTTCCATTAGCATGTTTACAGTACTGAGGGATTAGGTGTTATGTGCTTAAAATGAGATTCACAAGATAAAATGAGATTCACAAGATATTCAGGTGCCCAACTGCCATTGACTCTTGGAGTTGGTTGCTTAAGTAACTCTGGCAACCTGGGCTCTAGTAATTTATAAGTATGGATCAGGAATAATTGTTTTGGATTCCTGAGTTTGAGAGGTCAACTGGAGATGATTTAAAGGGGCATCTTTGTCTCAGAATAAGTACTCAGCACACTATGAAAACTTTTTTTTTTTTTTTTTAAGGTATCTGCATCAGGGGATAGAAAATCACTTGTCACTTTTGAAAGCTTTGGTTGACAGCTGCTGTAATAAAGCAGTCACCAATCCCCAATACTCTTTAGTATTTCAAAGAAGTGTTCTAAATGAGGGGGAGATCTTTCCTTTAATAGACAGCCTTGTGAAACTATTTCTTTGTGACAATAAAAGAGAAAGAGTGCTTATCTGAGTTGTACATGCATTTTTTAGTACAAGTAATTTTGATCTGTCTGTTCAACAACCATGTTAAATCTCTGAACTAGAGCTTACCCACATTGTGTTGTTTGTATAGCAATGAAGCAAATTAGAACTACTAAATGGGACAAATACAATGTAAAGATGAAAAAAAAAAAAAAAAAAAAAAAAAAAAAAGTAATGGTTTATGTCTCCTTTTAAAAAGAAGATCCAAAGATTTTTTTTCTATATTTTACATACAGAAGTTACTGCACCTGCTTTAGAGCCATAGCAATGCATTCCTGAATTACTCCATGAAACGTGTAAATAATATATGCATTCAAAATCTCAATGTACAAAAGAGGCTGCTTGTAGCAAACCTGCAGTTGTTAGTTTAGGAAGTTTATACATTTTTCTATTCTTTAGCATAGACATGTTACCTCAGTACAATTCCCAATTTACATAACCTCATCATACCTTTATATCCCCAGACTACACACATAGTCCAGAAGCTTACTGTAATTATATAGGGTGACACATTTCTTTTCATGGGTAGCAAAATGAAATGCATGTCACCTGTTGGTCTGTGGGCTGTAGCAGATCTGCTAACTGTGAGAAGCCACTGCCTATGGGTTGATTCACAGTGAGCTTCTCACTTTGGTGAGAGTATGCCATGTGTGAATAGCACTGCAGTCTCTTGCCATGTTACATCTAAACTGTTGTAATCCCACTATATCGTATCTCACAATATACTATGAAAGAGTTAATGAAATGGCGAATATGATCATCAGGGTAGTTTTTGTAAGTAGTGACATTATATACTCAGATGAATCTTGTCGTTTCATTACTTTCTTTTTTTACCAAGTTCACTAGATTCCACTCATGAGTTTGTGTTTGTACTTCTTATTCATGGCTATATAGATGTGTATGATTTGTGGAGACGCTCAAATTGGGATGCCTCAAAACTCAAATTACTGCTAGGTGATGCATCTTCAGAAATGTGGGAATAGATCTTTTTCCTTGCTAGTATATTAAGATATTCCATCAGGAAACATTTTTTCTCTTTATTATTACAGTGCCTGGCATACTGTTTCTGTAATAAATATTAGTAATTTCTAATTTGCACTCACAACATAGCCCCCACTCTTCCTACAACAGAATAATAACTTATTGATTTGATTTTGCTTGAAATATCATCCTATTTCAAAGTCTTTTTTTCCCAAGAGACCCAGCACTAAAGGTGCCAGTGGTGTGCAGAGAGAGAGCCCTAGGGAATTTTGAGTGTTACCCTTCATACAAGGGCTAAACTACTGACTGCAAAAGTTCTACATCTGTGTGGTGTGGCTCGGCTATGACACGTGCTCAGCTACAAAGCTGGGGGAATGTAGGGGAGAGTTCTGGGAATGAAACAGAAAAGAAAGCCTGATTTCATTCCCTTTTCCACAGTTCCATGCTAAATACCATCACTTGCATATTTTGGGAACAGCTTCTTACTACATGAGCCATGTGAAAAATATGTTACTTAATTTAGAAAGTAGTAAAGCTCTTCTGAGTACTGTAAAAGTGATGATAATTAATGCAAGAGTTGTAGTCAGCTCTTTAAATGCTCAGTATAGGTTCTTTTTTTCCCTGCTGTTCAGAGTAGAAAAGAAATAGGCACAACCAAAAGCTGTAGGAGGACTGGTCACAATGAATGGTGTCTGTGCAGACTGTTCCTCCCTATTTTAACTGTTCTGTAGCTGCGTTAATCCCCACATTTAATAGGCTGGTAGGATGATGCACTTCATTGAAAAACACTGAAAGGAACAGCTGTGGTTACTGGCATGCTTGATTCTAAGAAATGGTGAAAATTTTTGTTAAAATGGGTGGTAAGACAACGCTTCTGACCGGCATTAACTTCTTTGGTGTGTATGGCCCCTGCCCTACTGGTTGATAAGGTTGCTGTCATATCTACTGGAAGGTGGATCAAAGTATATGCAAGTGGCTGGATTAGTTCTACTAGTCCTGCAGGTTAGGGAGGAAATAGTCAGGCTATACAGCAGTAAGGACTATTATGAAGCCTTGCCCAAGATCCCCACAAGATCTAAGTACAAAGCTTTATAAGTGTATTTCTTATATCTGTAGGCATTAAACAAATAAATATTAGAGGAACAAGCATATATGCAAAATCATGTTATTTGGTTTTATTTTCCTTGATCTACTCCAATTGTAGTGCAATTGTAGACTATCCCTTGAATGACTCCTATGTGCACAGATGTGATTTAATATATTTCAGTGGCACATTAAACACATCCTCTCACTTATCCACCATTCTCCTTTAAAGCTGAGGACTCTGTGTCCCACCCACTATTCCTTGCCATTTTCATGTCACTTATTCTCCAGTCCTTCAATCACATGACAAGCTTTTGGGTTTTTCCATTCTCTTTCTACTTATGCCAAATCCTGTTAGTATTTTTCCGATATGCACTTCCCTTCATCCATAGTCCCCACTTTCCCTGTCCAGATATTTTGTGTGCAACTCTTCTGTGCCTGCATTGCATTAGAAAATCTGCATTGCCTCTGCATTGGCACTGCATTGTCTTGGCAGGCCAGACTGTCACCTGGGACATGAAAATCAGCGCCCAGGGCCAGGCAGCTCATGCAGCAGGGAGCTGGGAGCCGCTCAGCTCCCTCTTGCCTCCATCCCTTGGCCAGGAGCTGCTGGGGAGCTTCAACTGTCCAGGGTGCTGAAAGCCACCGCCAGGCTTGATGGTCTTCTGCACCCACCCTCCCCTTCGTGACTCTGCTAGTGGTGTGAATGGCAAAGGAACATAGGTATCTCTGAAGGCTAACCCCAAATTTCCTGTTTAATATAGAGGAAAGTTATCAACCTGCTAAGGTAAAGCTTCATGTAGCTATCTAGTAAGAAATCTTAAAGAAAAATGACAAGAGAGAACAGTACTGCTCTAAAATGAATTTGGTGGCTTGTTTTTATTAATCAAGCTTTCTATTTTTGTCACATATCAGACTTTGATCTTATGAGGATTTTTTGGAGACATCATGGAAAAACTAAAGGCCAGATTGTAATTCTCCCATGACTATGATTCAGGAGTAATTGTACTGAAGTCAAATTAAACTAATGTGAAACAGATGTAAGTGGGTTCAGACAGAGACTCAGTACTATGCAGCTTGAGTTAATGCTTTTCTACATGGCAGAACTTTTCCTGCACAAATTGCTACATTATATTATTATACTAAAATGTGCACGTACTGCACTTTTTCAGATAGCTACCTCACATTTTTATTCTATTCCACTTGAGTTCCTGCTGGCAATACAAAGGGATTGATATAACAGTTGCCTGAAACCTTGAGTCTGGCTAATGAAAAATGGTTACCAGGAAAGAACTGAGGATGAAGAAGATAATGACAAACTTCAAACCAGATACCCCCTCTCCAGTTCAGGCATTTCAGGGGTAGATGCTTACAGTGAGGCTGGAAATATGAATTATATGTTAGGATATGAGAGGTGGGATCCATAGAGTATTCTGTTTAGTGTCACTGGCCAAAGGAACTTGCATACAAGCTGTGGTAACTCAGATCCTATCTGAACAGATCCTATTCTGGCAAAGGCTATTACTGTGGTGTAGTAGCCTCAAGTAGACTCACTGATTTCATTGAAACCATTTCTGCCAATAAGAAGTAAATATACAGTTCTAAGGGTTCATTCCTGAATGAAGACACAACACTGCATGCTAAGACTTAACGCTTTCTAAGAAACTGCATGAAGTAGAAGACAATAGCAAGTTGGTTTTCTTTGCACAGTTTGTAGTAGTCCTGATAATTAGTTACCTTTGTGATTCCTACCTACACTAAAGCTTCTAAAAACCTTTTGAAGAAAGGTCTTAAGGTCATCCTATAGAGAAGGCTTTTAAAGGTCTTCCTAGACAGAAGGCTTCCTAGACAATAAAGAACTATAAAAGGATCCTGCACTGGATCCTGTCCAAATTCATAGTACGGAAGGATGGGTCAATAGAACTTAAAGAACGGAATGCACTTCACTTGGGTTATTCTCTGGCTTTCTTGGTCTGAGTGTAAATATCAGCAGTCTTCAGACAATAAACCAGACAAAGAATAATCTTCACAGTCAGAAATACCAGATTTCAAACAACCATATAGTTAACCAGAAACTGAATAGTTAGATGCACAAATGTGCATACTGCAAAGTGATGACACAAAGACTGCCATAGACTTCCATCTAACCATGTCTTATCCCTTCAGTGCACCCAAGAAAGGAAACATACAAGTTACAGGTGATTTCTATCTACTATAAATGCATTTTTCAGTTCTCGTTCACTGGATTTAAGTAGGTATAAGATCTACTTACTCATCAGTTCTGCTGTGGGTTTCTTTCAGTTGCATCAGAACAGCTTCTTAATCACTCATGGCATATTACTAATGACCAGTAAAACAGCATTTAGCATTTTATTCTTCTGCCAGTGGGGTTGCTTGTAATAGAAAGTCTCTTGTCTGTTGTGTTGTGATGGTCACAGGCCCACTCCTCTAAGACACTCAGCTAACTCTGAGGCCATAAGGTCTGAACAAGGAGCCCTAAAAGAAAAGGAAGAATTTAAGCAGACCAATTTGATAAATTACTGATAAAAAGTCAAGTTCTGAAAATTTTTATGCAAGTACTAAAGTAGATTGATTGTGCTATATTTAGTTTTTTTTTTGTTTTTTTTTTTTTTCCTAGTGGTCTCCCATTTAAATATTAAACATTACTGAATCCACTTAGCTTATAAAAGTTGACAGAGTAACAGCTTGAAACACTATAGCTTCAAGGCACCAGTTCTCCCTATCATGAGAATTCAACATCACTGAGGGGTGAAAGGCCTTTTATTTGCATAAGATAATAGTTACGTTTCTATGCAACAGCTGTGCTGTCAGTGAAAGATGCGCTTATTGTGCCAAATCCATCTCTGGAGTAACCCCATTGATTTTCAATGAGTTACTTTGGAAATAAATTGGCCCAATAGATAAAACTGCAGGTCTGAGGTATTGAAATAGTTGAGCAAGATTTCCATGATCATAACACGGCAAAAAATTGCAAAACAATTATATGACATTGTGTATTTCTGTACTTGACAGATCACAATTTATTTGCCACAAGATTTTTAAACCATATAGCTGGAACCAGGCAGATGTTTGTGTAGAGCTTACAGATACTTTTGGGGAATATGGGAACATTAAAAAGATACAAGAGACAGGAATATGGTATTTTGTCATTATTAGGAACTTGGTGTTTTCATGATACTGTAAGTCAAACAAATGAGATATTGTTTTAGTTTAATACTAAAAGATTCTCGTGGCCATATGAAAATTCTTCTTTAGACAGTAACAATCAGGATCTGTTTTTTTTTTTTTTTCAAAAGCTTTTGGTAATGAAACTGCCTGAAGATTTCCCCTTCAGGCTATAGGTTTATTTCCTGCTTATGTTAGCAGGTATTAAATGTTGTTGGCCTTGCAGGAGCCTGTTGAGTTCTCAGTGGACAAATGTCTGCAGGACAATACCCACCTCATCAGTTAACTTCTAGTAGTTATGGCACAAAGACAAAGTATTGCTTGGGTTAGGGTGACAGACCTCCTAATGACAACTGAGTAATGTATGTCCAAACATCAATTTTTCTCAGTAACGTACAAGATACCAGTAAAATAGTAACTGTTCTGAATGCTGAAGAAAAGTTATATACATGCATATATATATTATATATGTGTATGTGTACATATAGATATTATACTCATAAAGAACTACACATTAGTAGTTCGTCAGAACTAGGGGCTCAGAAGTCTTGTTTGAAGTCTTTCTTGGTTACTAGAATAATTAAAATATTACCCAATCATGACTCAAGCGATCATAATGCACAATTAACAAAGCCTATTCTCTTTTTTTTTCCCATTCAGTTTGCAGAGGTAACATCAACAGGATTCCCAAAGCCTCTTCAGAATGCATTGTGGTGTGCTTGCAAAGGAAATACCTTGTTTTCCTGGTGTCATCATTGCAATCATCTCAAATTCAAGTCTGACTGAGCGCAGACTCATTATAATTCTCACCATGTCCTCCCTTAGAGCAGCCTCTCCCGCCTCCTCCTGTACAACACAAAACAAGAGCCGCAGGGGTGCTTGGATTAAGAAAGAACAGACTTCCAGCACCTCCCCCCAGGAAAACTTTCACTACTGCATCTAGTTCCTTCAAACTACCTACTGCTTCACAGGACCTTGCACACCTTCATTTGGTTGTGGATTCACAAATACAGATTTTCCCTTCCTGGTCAAGGTTGAACAAAGACTGGGAACAGACAGGAATGTGTGCTATCTATTTAGTTTCTGAATGTGGAAGTGAAAAGAGTGTGCCAACCTCCACAAAAAGAGTTTCCTGAAGAGAGCCACATGCTTCAGACTGTCTTATTTTTCACCGAGGTAGATTTCTCTTTTCCATCTTACAAGGTAAACTAACATCTAATCAAGAGATAAGAAAGCAAGACAGAGAGGTCAACTGGGTAAAACGAATTATGGGGCAAAAAGCATGTGTCCTAGGCACCAAGTTTAAATTACAGCCTTGTGTCCTGAAAATTCAGAAGATCCTAGCTATGGACTTCACCGCTGATTCTGATACGGGTCTCTGACCTATGGCCCATGTGAATAGGTGGATTTCTCCCCCTAACCATCACCCATGAGTGATCCCCTTCTCTCGATGAGTTCATCTTTGCAGTGAAGGAGAGGAGGCAGGACAGGGTTAACCCTGCACACTCTTCCTTCAGGTCCCCAGAGGGGCTGTTTTTTTTTTATCCTGGCTGAGGGAGGGAGGCCGAAGCATATATTGTAACTCGAACCAGAGACCTTCCTGGTGTGGACAGTTCACAGCTTCTTTTGGGTTCGAGGTTAAGCCTGGAGTAGTGGGAGAGGTGGAAAAATGCAGCTTGGCCAAGTGGCGAGCGCCTGGTCATTGCACGAGGTACACCCAAGCATCCTCCATTTTGCCAAAGCCCCCTGAGAGCCTGGGAGGGCCCGAAGCCCCCCCTGTGCCTGCCTCCCATCCCTCCCACCCCTTCCCCGCAGCCTGGCTGCATCTCCCCGCTCTGCCAGCCGCCTGTCCGTGCCCAGAGTGCGGGGTGGGCCGGGGGAAAGGAACCCCCACGGTGCGGGGCTGGCCGGGCCTGGCCGCCCCATCAGGGTGTGAGCGGGCTGCGAGCATCCCTGCCCTTCCCCTCCCCCGGCGCTGCGGAGGAGCCTCTGGCTGCTGCCGTACTCCTGCCATGTGCTGCTGCTGCTGCTAGTAGCTAGCCGAGCGTGGCTCCGGCTGCAAACTCCGCCAAACAAGCCTGCATCCTCCTCCGGGGAAGGGGACCCCGTAAGTACCAGCGGGAGCATCCCCACCCGGGAGCCCCCCTCCATCCCCCGCCGCCTCTTACAAAGGGACCGGCAGCCTCTGCCCACCCCCTCCCTAAGCCAGTGCACAGAGGGGCTCGGTGAATTCCCTCCAAAGCTATAGGGTGGCTCCTTCCTCCTCCTCCTCCTCCTGCACCCAGCCGGGGGTGCCCAGCCTCCCCCGGCCATGCGGCTGCGGCTCGCCCCGCTGGCTGGCTGTGGGTACCCTGCCCGAGGCTGAGCCGAGGTGGGCTCGGTTTTGGGGTGGCTCCGACCGGGGGTCGTGGGTGTCTGCCTCAGGGAGGTGTCCCCAGGGCTGGGCTGGGCTCCCCAGCGCCGTGCCCCCCTCAGGTGGGCGCAGCAAAGGGGCCGGGCTGCAGCGGGGACCCGCCACCCCGACCCCTGCAGGGGGCTGCCGGCAGCATCCCCGGGAGGCAGCGGCAGCCCGACCCCCTGCCCACCCTATCCCGCTCCTCTCCCTCTCCCAGGTCCCCTCCCTGTGCCGGGGTGCCCGCACCCCTCCTCACCTCGCCGGTGCAAGCCCCAGCACTGCCCTCCCCTCCCCGCCCTTCCCCACCTCCTTTGATTTATTTGTGTATTTCTTGCCTTGGCAACCACCAGTTCCCCTCAGTCAAACGGCGCAGGCTCCCTATAATTTGAAATTAATTTGTTTGACTGCAGCATCGAGACAGGAAGGTTGGGAATTTATTTAATTCTTTTTCCTCCCTGTGCAAAAAGGAAGCGATGAAATTTCCAATCGAGACTCCAAGAAAACAGGTGAACTGGGATCCTCAAGGTTGGTGAATCTCTCTTACTACCGTTACTACAATAATAACAATTATTATTGTTACTCCTTCTGTCGAGTGACTCGAAGGGGGCTATTTGACTCCAAATGGGAGGAGACGCTGGATGCTCGTCTGCCTCCCATGTGCACTGCACAGGCTTTCTTGCTCAGTCTTAGCACTGTGCTGGGGAACACTCCTCAGATGTGGGGTTGGGTGGGTACGTGGGTAAAGCCTCTTTTCAGTGTAAGTTTTGCAGTTCTATATTTGATGTCACCCTTTCCTTCCCTCCCTTTTTCTTGAGTATTTCCCTGGCAAACTTGCCTGGGATGGCTGTGATCCCTGGCTCAGAGCATTGTTTGTTTTATCTGTGGCTCCTTTGTTGTTTCTAGTGATCATTGTCTCTGCTAAATGGGTGGTACAGGAGTGGACACAGATGTGGCAGCTTGCTCAGAGCTCCTCGATGGTAAATGTTTGTTGGCAAGCAACTGGAGCAAAATGCTGCTGCAGTGTAACCCATAGTGTGGACAATATAAAAAGACATTAAATAGTGGAGCCCAAAGGGACCCCTTGACTTTTTACACTGTTATGTTAACAATTGATCAGCCCAAGTGGATAGTTTGATTAACTCTATAGTTAGGTTTGGACTCTGTCTTGGCCAGTGTGTTTGTGTGATGGTGGCAGGAGATTTACGCCAGTGCAGTGGTTTTCAATAAAATGATCTAAGTTGTGTTTTAAAATAAACTGTAATGAAATGCTCTCCCTTTCTGACATGGGAGGAGGCTTATATGCATCCTACAGAAGAAGTGACTGTAAAAAAGCTACTGGTGATGTGTATACTGGTGTGTCATATTTCTGTGCATTGGTACAGGAGCAAAGCAACTTGAAGCCATATGCTTAGGTTTGCAGCAGAACTGCTGGCAGCCAGGCGCTGTACAGCAGTGCTTGCTGGAAGTCTGAAGTGATAGCATGGGTGTTGGCTATTCATCTTTATTCATCTTTATTCCACAGGTTTGGTTTTAGTGGTCAATTTGCCTGTCATCCTCTGTGCCCTCATGTCTACAAAATGAAACGTTAGAAACAGTTTCTCCTGGTGTAGAAGAATACAGCAGAACAGATGTCTTTCTGCTGAGAAGATCTGATGTGCTATTTGAATAGTATACACTTTATACAATTAAGCTTTAGTTTAAGCCTTACTACATCTTTAATTAGGTGAAGGCTGGAATGAACTCATCAGCATCCTCCGCCCTCAGCTTCACAAGGAACACATGGGCAGTAATGCTAACAGAGATCTGGTTATTTTAGTGACAGTATATTCCTTATCCTGAGGTGAAAACTTGCTCTTCCCAGGTGCATTTCTGAATCTGTGTTTGCTGTTGTTTCATTTTATGTCATTTTATGCATTGCAAAATGCCTTTTACTGTGAAAAGCTCTTTCCTCCTCTCCCCTGACAAGGCACAGAGGAAGCTGTGCTGCTGGCATTCTGCATACAGCCCCCTTGCTTGGCAATCAGTTTTAAAGCATATGGATCCAACAGGTGGTTGGTCACAACCTACTAATGTGCCCAGAACTACTGGTATTGTGACAGGTTGAAGACCTCAGAGCCAGCAGGTTTCCTCTCTGCCAAGCTGAATCCCTGGTAAGGGCTGCAGAATGCTACCTGTTATTTCCCCTCAGTGTATTGACTTCATTAGCCAGGCAGCAAGGATGCTAATGTATACTCAGGAAGGAAGCAAAAAATGTTAATTTCTAATTCTCCAAGGGACTCAGGAAATAGATAAAAATCAGTGGAATGGAAAAACAAAAACAAATTGCTAAGGAAAAGTTGTCTAAGGTCCAATCCTTTAATCAGTGCAGGATAGTCCAATGTTACCTATGTAGTCTGTTCTCTGCATGTACATGTGAAGAATGATGTTACGTTTTAATTACCGTTTTTTTAGATACAAAGATCAAGGTAGAGAAATCTTGCAGTGAACGGATACAAAGAGTCCTGACTATTAGAAGCAGAACAGTTAACCTTCACACTCAAGTACCCAGCTCATTTCAGAGTGCATTGTATGATAATGCTCTGTTCTGGTCAGACTGAGAACAAGCAGTTTCCACAGTTCTGTCTAGCATGAATTGTGCTAACTTGTGCTACCAGTTAGCTGCTTGAAATATATCAACTGATGTTCCTGGCAAGCAGGCTAGCAGTCTGAAGATGTGTGTGAGAGCTGTGGTATCTCTAAGCTTGCTTAAATCAGATTAATCCAAGCAATATTTTCTAGAAACATTTTTTTTTCCCTATCAGTATTTCTAAAGGCCAAGGCCCTTGTTGTGGGAATATAGCTGGCTTGGGACTGGTTATGTTGCTGGTTTGAACCCAGGTCAGAATAATAGTCACTGAAACGAATTAATGGTCAGACTCCATAATGATGACTGTACTGAAAGTATTTAGATAGACGAACAGAGTCTGCTGGTAGATTTCATCTGGCTTAAACCTGGTATTCTGAATTCACATCAAGGAAGATCAATATCCCATAGAAAGACTATGTGGAGAGAATAGATTTAAAGGAATAGACTTGACATGAGGGATTGTATCTTGTAGACAACTAACTGGGGACTGATTTCTCAGTTGTTAGACTGGAATGAATACGGAATGGAGGCAACTGGACTGTGCTTTTATCCTGTTGTATAGTATCTTTGATTTGGTAGCTTAGTGGGCAGTATTGGTGATAGGAAGATGGTTGGACTAGATGATCTAGTAAGTCATTTCCAACCTCATGTTTCTATGATTCTATGATCTTCCCTCATCTCAGGTGTATTTCTGCAGTTCCTGTAAATGTGTTTTCTAGATAAACCAAATATTTCATAAACCTGGAAGCATATATGATACAGGTTCCCCTAGTCAAGTTCTTTTCTATTCCAGACAATCAGACTATATAATTACATTCATAAGCAGATCAAACTTCATCCCAAAAGTCATTAGGACTTGTCCCTAACATTCCAATGTGAAAGCTGTCCTAGAATCTCGTAACAGAATTTATATAGTATTCATACACAGTGAGTGAATTGGGTAACAGAAGATTAAAATCCCAAGCAGGCACCTGAAGAATATATACATTTTAAGGAGAGTTGGACACACTGAGTAGGGATACAGCATCTCACAATATCTGATCTCATACTAAGAAGAAAAAAAAAAAAAGCCTGCCATACGTATTACTGGTGGAATCAAACTGGATTTAGACAATCATCATTTGTTCTACCTATCACTGATTTTTTGCTTCTTCCATTTGGTGCAATTCAAGCAATGCAATCCTCTCTGAAATTAGTGAAAGATCATGTTTCTGGTTTCATATGTCTCACAAATTTCCCATCTAGACATTTCAGAATGTAACATTGCGTTCATAGCAGCATATGAAGGCTCTAGTTCTTATAATTGCTCTTCTCCTTCATCTTTCCCACACTCCTCTTGCTGTTTTCTGTGCTGAAATTAGTTTATAAACTCTTTGGACATGTATTTTTATGCAGTACCTAATACAAAGTACATCCCTCATCCTGACTGAAACATCTGGGTATTACAGCAATGATATTTTTTTATTATTCATCTGCCTAAAATTGCTACTTCTTTGTAGAAGAGAAGAAGGAAGATGAGACCATTTCCAATATGCTCAGAAATTATCCCTAAGCATGAGTGTATTACTGGGTGATGGTTTATGTCCTTTCCAAGGGAAGGATGTCTGTCTTGGTGACACTCTTAGTAAGCAGAAAATGGTGTTCTATCTTGATCCATCCTTTGTGCCTACAGCTTTTTGCCATCATTGCAGTAATATGGATTACCAAAGCTGTTTGAATTTCCAGGTAGATGTTTACATCTGTGCTGACCTTTTGGAACTTGGAAATTTTGATATAAGTTGCTGTGTCCTTTCACAAACACATTTTGTATAGAGTGTCTCTCTACAGTTTGGAACCCTAAAATCATGCATTTATTATCATCCTTACATTTTGTGTGGGAGTTAGTGGTCTGTGAGGAATTCAAGCTGTGGTTGAGAGTCTGGAGTTTTCAGATCCTGCCAATGACTTACCGTTTAACCTTCAATAAGTTACTTACCCTTCTCTCCCTTTTCCCCTAAATGCAAAATAGGAATATTAATACTGGTCTAACACACAAAGTTGTTGAGAAATATAATTAACTTGTTTAGAGCTATCAAATATCCGCTATTAAAAAAATGATATATGCATTGCAATCAAATGTTAAAGACACTGGGAGGGAGCAAAACAGCCTGTATTTATACACAGATCACATCATTTAAGAAGTAAGGTTATCTCTTCACTTTGCAACTAGAGGAAACTAGTAATACTTACACATCTTTACAAACACTGAAGACTCAATTGAATTTCCCATTAGAGGTATGTAGAGCCATTTGATACTCCCCAGCTGCCACTCTGGAGGGGCACAAATCTTCCATGGGTTTTGTGTCAACTTCCATGGGATTTCTCACCTCACCTGAGATGCCTCAAGAGGCACTGGGCACCTATGTGTGAGGCAACTGAGCCAAGTCTCAAATGTCTTTCATTTCAAATCTCAGATGGCAGGATTGGATCATCTCTTGATGGCCATTAGAAGAAATCTTCAGCTTTGACGACTCATTGTAAGTTAAACTGATGCTGGCTACAGAGTGTTACAAACTACTGCAGTTTCTGCTTTTTCTGTCATTTAATGTCAAAGAGACCAATGCAAAAGGCAAACTTCATTATAAAGACACAGATGAATAGAATGAGGGTGTTCATTTCTGTCCTTTCTTTTCAAGTTATATAAAGAGGTGTGGTTTATACCATGAAGTGCAGCTGTGGGCTAGGCTACTTAATTTCATTCTGCACTGATAAGTCATTTCTTTTTAGTTTAGTGTAAGAAGACTTTGCTTTGGAAAGCTATGATGTGTAAAAAAGGTAGCTCTGATCCTAGCAAATGAAGGCAGGGTAATGACCACGTGTTATTTGCATCACAAAATCATATTTGTTACTGTCCCCTCTGATGTTCAGTACTCTACTGTGCCTAGTGTAAGCATGGGTTGCAGAACACCTTTAAGTAGTTGATTTTAAAGAGAGATTTGGAGGAGGATAGAAATTGGACAAACGGGAGGACACTCCTGGTATTGCACAGTGCAACAGTGCAAAATACAGTAAGGTAGGAAAACAAACAAACAAACAAACAAACAAAAAAAACCGAAGAGTTTGGGAGGCATATAAGAGAATGCAGAAATCTGTACTTTGCTAAAGCCTATGCAGTTTGCAGGTAAAGGCAGATGAATACTGTGGACTTTGAACCTGCTAAGTAGTTGGAAGATTTGACTAAACTAGCAGGAGAGGAAGAAAGCAGAGAACTATTAGTTTCATCAATTTTGTCTCTAGGTTGTCCTGGAAATAGAAAAAATAAGGATGTAGAAACAGTCAAATTAGTAATAAAAAGGGAGCAAAGTAGAAGATTGGACAGCAACTTTCTTATAGTAGTAACAGTAAGGAAAGGTTCAACTCTAGTCAAGGTAAGAGAGATGAATGGTAGGGTGTTATTAAGATACCGTCTACACTGTGAGAAAAAGGGAATTAAAAGAACCAAAGGCAGCATAATGCTCTGAGTCTCAGGCAGGGAGAGCAGTGGAGTTGTCAGAAGTTGTAGAAGTTAAGATGGAGTCAATTTCAGGAGTCAATTTCACCTATGCTGTTTTTACCACATATGTACAGCAGTAACCCATTAATAGGCTTTTGGACTGAAAAGTCTCTTGGGCAGCTCTTGAAAACTGATGTTACCTGAAGAATTAGAGTTTGATTTTGGGACAAAGATAAAGGATATCAGTTGTAATTGAGTAGTTTTTTGGTTTAGCTTTTAGCATTCATATGACATTCATATCTATATAGTGCAGACTATATCAGCTTCAGACAGAGCAGTGTATATACTGTATATAGTGATACAATTTAAATCTTACTCTCTTGATTTGACCCAGAGCTAGGAATTTTACTCACTTCAGTGCATGCAACATGAAATTCTTCATAGAATCATAGAATCATAGAATATCCTGAGTTGGAAGGGACCCTTAAGGATCATCAAGTCCAACTCTTGACACCGCACAGGTCTACCCAAAAGTTCAGACCATGTGACTAAGTGCACAGTCCAATCTCTTCTTAAATTCAGACAGGCTCGGTGCAGTGACCACTTCCCTGGGGAGCCTGTTCCAGTGTGCAACCACCCTCTCTGCAAAGAACCCCCTCCTGATGTCAAGCCTAAATTTCCCCTGCCTCAGCTTAACCCCGTTCCCGCGGGTCCTGTCACTGGTGTTAATGGAGAAAAGGTCTCCTGCCTCTCAACACCCCCTTACGAGGAAGTTGTAGACTGTGATGAGGTCTCCCCTCAGCCTCCTCTTCTCCAGGCTGAACAGGCCCAGTGACCTCAGCTGTTCTTCGTACGTCTTCCCCTCCAGGCCTTTCACCATCTTCGTAGCCCTCCTCTGGACACTCTCCAACAGTTTCATGTCCTTTTTATACTGTGGTGCCCAGAACTGCACACAGTACTCGAGGTGAGGCCGCACCAGCGCAGTGTAGAGCGGGACAATCACCTCCCTTGACCTACTAGCGATGCCGTGCTTGATGCACCCCAGGACACGATTGGCCCTCCTGGCTGCCAGGGCACACTGCTGGCTCATATTCAACTTGCTGTCTACCACGACCCCCAGATCCCTCTCTTCTAGGCTGCTCTCCAGCGTCTCATCGCCCAGTCTGTACGTGCAGCCAGGGTTTCCCCGTCCCAGGTGCAGGACCCGGCACTTGCTCTTATTGAACTTCATGTGGTTGGTGATCGCCCAGCTCTCCAACCTATCCAGATCCCTCTGCAAGGCCTTTCCACCCTCATTCGAGTCCACAACTCCTCCAAGCTTGGTGTCATCAGCAAACTTGCTCAAAATACCTTCTATTCCTACATCCAGATCGTTTATAAAAATATTGAAAAGTACCGGCCCTAAAATGGAGCCTTGAGGGACCCCACTGGTGACCGCCCACCAGCCTGACGCAGCCCCATTTACCATAACCCTTTGGGCCCTGCCCGTTAGCCAATTGCTCACCCATCGTATGATGTTTTTATTTAGCTGTATGGTGGACATTTTGTCCAGTAGGATCGTATGGGAAACCGTGTCAAAAGCCTTGCTGAAGTCCAAAAAAATCACATCAGCTGGTTTCCCTTGGTTCACCATACGGGTGATCTTATCATAAAAGGAAATCAGGTTAGTTAGGCAGGACCTACCCTTCACAAACCCATGCTGGCTGGGACCAATGACTGCTTTGTCATTTTAAATGACTGCTAGTTCATTTTAAATGTACTAGAATTGTGTTGTACCTATGAGTTAAAAGTAAAAGACTACTTGGAATCACTGGGTGAACAAGGGCCCTAGACGTTATATTGTAAGTCAGGTAAGTGTGTGGAGTGAAACAAGAAGGAAATGAGGAAGTCAAGAAAAGAAAGGGGTAATATTACAGAATACTATAGAGTTCAGTGTGATCAGTATGCCTAACCTTTCTTTTGTAATAATTTCAGTATAATAGGAAAAAAAAAATAAAGTTAAATGACATAATTTCTGAGAAGTTTTTTGTTTGGTTGGTTGGTTTGTTTGTTTGTTTTAGCATTTGTATGGAAAAAAAGTGACATTCAAGAAAATACTAAATACTACCTTTTGGAGACCACTTTATTGGAGTGCATCTGGTTTTTGTTTTCTGTAAGAAATTGAAAACATCCTGGAACCTGGTCTTTCTCAGAGGCTGCTCAGCTGCTCATATTCAAGTTCCTGAGACATTGATTTGTCTATGCAGCTTGTATATAAAAAACACTTTAACTATAATGGAAAATGTGCTCTAAGATGAACCCACTGACTTTTACAAATAACCTGCCATGCAGCTTTAACTAGATAACCCAGGGAAATAAAGCAACAGGTGAGAATGGAACACATCATATACCAAACTCTTTTTGTTCCATGGTCCACTGTTATTCCCCCATCATATTTTCTGGGCTGCTTTTCACAGTTAAAATCAAACATCAGTTTGGATCATTTAAACAAAATGATATTTCAAAAGAGTTATATGATTTTTTTTTAAAGTGTTAATGAATCACAGAGTTTAGGGGATATTTCCTTGGCCTGTGAATGCTGAGACCAAGAATTCAGATTTAATCTTTAACTGCTAATAACATATTCCCATGTTATTATGCAAGATATTGTTGACAAATGTTGCGAGCACTGTCCCACATACCTGTATTACTATGTGTTATTCAGATGTCCCAAAATAAAAGCATAGGAGTTCACTGGTAAGATTTTGAGCTTATGGTGCAAATTTCAGTTTGGATAAATCTTAGAGGTGAAACTGAAAGCCAGAATCTGTCTTTAAATGAAAGATTGAATCTGTTGTCAAAATATGTACAGATAACAGACAGTTTAACTACTAGGAGTTAACAAAAGTTAATATCCTATCCTAAAAAAACATCTTATAAAGCAATGCAAGTTATTTTGGTACCACTATCCTACAGGATCATCAGTGTTTAAAGCATCAGGCTATGAGTACCTAGATTTGTTACAGCCATATGTTCATATCTCAGCAGGACTGACTCATCTTTTCTTCCCTAGGAGAGAGAAACAAGTTACTGAGTTTAATAGATAAGTATTTGGGATTTTGGCACTGTAAACTTGTACCACTGAGATTCTTAAGATGCAGTATGTTGTTAAAAGGTGCTTGGATTATTCTTCTCTTATCCAATGCTGTAATATAAAGAACCAGCATGATTTGAAAACAGCAAATACATACTGACAGCTTGCCCAGGTTTTTTAGACTTTCAAATATCAGTGTTTCATTTTAAAGAAAAAAGGAAATCGCTAGCTACTAAGGTGAATAACTCAGTGATGACAGAATGATAAAAGAAATGGTACTGCGGAAACTCCTAGCTGAGATGAAAGAAGCAGTTAACACATCTCAAAGACATTCCTCTAGGTTAACTCAGATCCATCACTGATTTCTTAGTGGTTAAGACTGCTGAGTTTGGATTGCACAGTAAAGGGTCATGCAGAGAGACCTTGGGTAGCAGCAATCATGACAGCCAAAAAAACAACACCGGAGCCACCTCTTTATGATGATAGAACCACCATACTGATTTGCCTTCTTGAGGAAACAGAGGTCATTACTTTGTTGCAATGATATACTGATATGTAGACTTGAGACTTGGATTTCTCATCACCAGTGGATGTTATTTGTTGATTTGGTTTTCTAAAAATTTGATTTCTAAAAAGCATTGGCTTCCATTAAAGTGGCAGTAAGGAAGCTGAGATGTTTATATAGGACAGCTACATATGCTAATTGACCTAAGGGAGACCTCTGTCCTTCTGGAGCAGCAGATTAAGGCTAAGTAGAATACCCTAGGACCTCTCACTTGGTACTAGATTGTATGTATGTATGGGCAACTGAATTATACCACCTGGGTGTGACTTAGTTTGAGCATATTGACTCTAATGGGATGTATTCTCAGTCACAGCAAGTGAAAGAGTTGACAAGTTAGTCGTGCTAATGTTTTGAACTTTAGACCAAATGGCCTTGGGTACTTCCTTACTGGTAGGGTTTAGAGGACACCACTCTTTCTTGGTGGATTCATTCTCAATTTGTCAGGGCTTTGGGGTTGCAAGGAGTTACACAGTCAACTTTATTGCAGCTCTGCCAAAAGCTGTAAGTTGCTACTCTGAGCTTGGCATTATTGGTAGTGATTTCACTTGTTTTCACCAGCTCCGAGTGCAGAATGAGTTTGTATGCACCTGCCATACACTTTGCAGGCATACTTTTGCCTAGATGAAGCTTCATTGTGGGCAAAGGTGACTAGGGTGCCACAGCTGTCTCTTTTAAGTTTGATCTCTGAATGCATGTAGCTGTGTGTCAGTGGTGCAGTATGGCAACACTGTGAAGTGCTATGAGATGCTAGATACTTGCCGCACCATATCAGCAGATGCCGTTCTTACGTGGCTGTGGAGTTTTATCATAGTTCAAACTGCAACTGTGTTTCTATGCTATTGTCTGAACAGAAATTGAGTGTAAGACAAGAAAAGTATTGCATAATTTATTTGTTTTACTGGTCTCCTTATCAATATACCTAAATATACCTAAAGATACCCTGAAGTGTAGAATATATAGCAGCTTTGAAGCCAGCTTTGTGCAGCCAGCGTGGGGCTGGCACTGACCTGGGGCTCTGTGTGCCCGACTGGTGACACTGCTCATCTGTTCTATTTGTGATTTACTGCCGTGCTCAGCATAATGAGTCTGGTGTCTCTTTGACCTACTTCCTTTTGCTTACCTGAGCTCTCTGACTCTCATTTTCTAATAATTGTCCTGCATGAAGACGGGACAGGTAAATCATTCTGACTGCGGCATCTTCACTGGAGCATCTTACACACCAAAAGCGGAAAAGAAAAATGTGTGTGTTATAAAGAATGATAGAGAAAAATGGCTATAAAAATGGCTATAAAAATGGCTATACTGAACAAGTGCATTTCAAACAGCAACTTCCTCTCACTTACGAAAAGTCTTTTCTGCACAGAGCCATTCTGTAATAGCTAGCTTATATGTATTCTTTTCCTGTTCCAGAATAGGTTTTCAAAGCACAGTAAAGCCTTCATTCATTTCAGCTAAGAGCCTGTTACTGTGTCAGGACCTTATGACTGTCTAAACAGAATGGATCCTCAGTATATGTAAAAAGTGTATCTCCAGTGAGTTAAAAAATAGCCCAACTGATGTGCTTCTTACAAGATTTCTGACCATTACCACATGCTGAAATATTCACTTTTATTGCTGTTGCCCAGAAAAATTGAGAAAACCTTACTTAATTGAAGTAATACATCATTACTAAGTTTTACATGAATTCACAGTATTTTTTCTGTAAATTCAAATAATTTGCTAGACTGAGGAAAACACCAGCAGAAACGCAGGAATTTTTATTTGTTTTTACAGAGGAGCATCAGTGTGAGCTCCTTAGGTGTGGTCAGTAATGTGTTGATACACCCCTAAGGATGCACCAAGAAATCTCTGAAGGTGCTCACACTGTTCTTTTTGTGCATGTATTTTTCTAACCTCATTTATACGTGAAAGGTCTAAGGTCTGTTCCCTTTCCATTAACCTGAGGGAGTTCTACAGCAAATGTTGTACTGCCCTGGCTGGGTGATGTAGTGGCATCTTATCTTACAGTTCCAGTTTATAGGGTATATGTGTTGCCACTAAAGTTCCCCTTCACGTGACCATGAGGTGATCAAGAGATTCCTTCACGCTGCTGTGATGCTGTACCCCTGGCAGACAGCTGTCATCAATCACATTTCAAATGCAGATTAGATAGTTTCCTAGGAAGGACAGCTTGAATCTTTGTTTTGTTGTTTGTTTCCCCCACTTGCTTCTCTTGCCAGAGGTTTCTAAGAACGTTCTTCCCTTTGCACACAGGCTTTCTTATGTTAAACTGTTGCAAGACTAGGTTCACTGGTTGGTCTGGCCTTAAGACCATTAGCTGAATTTCTTTGGTGAATCCTTGAGACAGGACATTTGAAAGATCCCAGTCTGGCTGCTCCAGCAGCAGGACACCAGCTAAAACCCTGGCCCTGCATTATCCTAAGCACTTTGAAAGAGAAAACCTTGAAATCTTGTGGTGGGACATCCTGAATCCTCCTAAATGTTACTGGAATTCTGGAGAGGAAAATCACAGAATTGTAGGGGTTGGAAGGGACCTCCAGAGATCATAGGGTCCAATCCCCCAGCCAAAGCAGGTTCCCTAGAGCACGCTGCCAAGGTAGGCGTCCAGAGGAGCACCTCCCGAGAAAGAGACTCCACAAGCTCCCTGGGCAGTCTGTTCCAGTGCTCTGTCACCCTGAAAATGCAGTTGACCCATTTCAACCAATCGCATGTCGTAGTTCAATGTCATTTTTTAAGATTAGTCTTTAAAGAGAAGACCATGGATAAGCAGCTTCAACCAGCCTTGTTCCTCTAAAGATGAAGCCTGCCAAGAACCAGCGAGCAGCTGCTTATTCCTTGGTGTTTGTACTTGAGGCTTGTGACATCCTGACAAGAAAGCGCATTTTCTAAATACTGCCTAAGAAGGAAAAACAACGGTGTGCTCATCTCTTCTGAGAGGAACTCATTTCCACAAAGTCATCACTATACCCAAAAATCTTGAGCCGAAAGCACGTGCTTCCGATTTGGCTCTTGACAGAGCAGAGATCTGCATCAACTAGCTCCCAAGAAATACTGATCTAATGCAAGGGAAAGAGGTTTTGGCAGTGATCTATTAGTTTTAATCTTATGTCAGAAAGGGGATGGTGAGAATTTTTCATGGGTTTCTCTGTATTCAGTTTCTCTATAAATAGCTTCATAAACCTGCTGATAGCACTGCTGCCAGTGAGCGTGCTGGAACAAACACCGCTCTTGAAGCAGGAGGGGCTCCCTATTTGGGACTTGCCCCTGCCAATCACTTCCAGCCTCCCCTCCGCTCTTCCTAAACCTCCTGTAATGCTCTTCTACTCTGTTTTCCAATACCTGTAGTACCTTGCCAGGGAGTTCATTGATGAGTCCCGTCACATGTGGGCATGTGCTTGGCCCCTTGCTCTGGGCTCAAGTGTCAGAGGCAATGGAGAGTGCAGATGAGTACAGGGCGCCAAGAAGAGGAGCTGAGCAGCAAGATGCAGGTATGCTGCCTCCCACACTGCCAGCACGACTGGAGAGAAATGAGGGACAAGAGCAGATGGGTGGATTTGGAGGAGGGCAGGGTGGAAAGGAGGTCAGGACAGAGAGAAAGCAAAGCAGGGGAAACAAAATTCGAACTGCTCTCCAGCAGTGTGCAATCTCACTCCAGCACAAGGCAAATCTCCCTCACGTATTCGTCTGGACTTGGCAGCTCTGTAAGTAGCGCTACAAATGGTGTCAGTAGCAGTGCATCTTCATGGTAATGCCAATAAGTGTTAGCTAGAAACCCCCTGAGGATTGTTGTCCTGAAGTGAAGCCAGAAATTAAAAACAGAAGACGCTTTCAGCTGTTCCTGGAGTTCACGCCCTGCACTGTACACCCACCCTTCCGAACAGTGAGCTGTCACCTATGCCTCAGAAAAGTGCAGTGCCTGGGAGAGGGGTGAGGGAGGGGAAGGTATCCCAGCATCCCATGACTGTGACTTTTGCTGAGATTTTTTTTAATATCAGTGCATAGGTTCTGGCTGATACTCGTGCAAGCCATGCTTGGGCTTCCTGTTATTTCCCTGCAATTTGCATAGCCTCAGTACGCAGAAGCGCTAGGGCTGTGTTTGCAATAGAGTAAGTCTTGGACATTCCATTTTAGGTTCATGGGCAGGCTCTGACTGCAGTTCTGATGGTAGGCAGGCTGGCTTAGAATCCACCTGGAAGTTCTTGTAAATAATCAACAAGAGCAGCTTACTTATGGCTATTGTATTATTATTTTCTTTTTTTATGACCAACAAAAGAAGGGAGTTTCATTTGTTTATTATTAATTTATTAATCTTGTAACAGACAGACCATCGTTGTGTCATGTGTAGTGGAAAAGGACATGTCCCCTAAAAGAACTTGAAGACTTGCTAATACATGGATGACAAATAATTGTACCTGCTTGATGCATATAAAACAAAGACCTTGTTTTAATCAACATCTGAAATTAATCTTTAAATCATTTAATTCATTTGCTAAAAGCTGTGTCAGTGTTTAGATAAGACAAACTGTGAATATATACAGTATCAGTTTTCCCCGGTGTCACAGGGATTTGTCTATTATTTGTAAAATGCTTTGAGATATTTATATAATCGTGAAAGATTATTAGAGACTTTTGGCAGGACTGGTACAAAAAAGATGCATTTTGACTATCTTATCTGAGATGCATTTGACTATCTTACACAGAAGGGGAGAGAAAGAATTTCAACAGCATTTTTCCTGGTGTGAGTCAGGACTAGAATATTGAGATGAATTATTTTTATTTTATTTTATTATTATTATTTTTAATATCTTTAACATTTTACTGGTTTGTTTACATGTCCTGGATGATGAATACAGCCTACAGCATTAGGCTGTTTTTCTTATTTACCCTTCACTGGTTGCTTTTCTTCTTAGTCCCTACGGGTATGCAGGGCACGTTCAGACACCTAAATGACTTTTGGCAGATGATTGAATGTTAAGTTAGAAACTTCCCAGTGAAGGAGATTTTGGTATTTCAGTAGGTGTTCCCGTGCTTAGTTATCCTTGTAGATGGGCATCTAGTATACAACCCTAGTATACAATCCCCTACTTAATTGAAACAGATTAATCAGTTATTTGTTGCCCTATTCTTAAAGGATCTAGGTAAGAATTTATCACCATTTTTGTTGGGTCAATATCTTATTTTTGTTTGTGAACTACAGTTCACATTTTTGCACTCGGTCTCAACAGCATTTTCGTTTACATTAAGATGATCCGGGGGATGATTAAAATGATCGGGGGAGACCTCATTGCTGCCTTTCAGTACTTGAAGGGAGCGTATAAATAGGAGGGGGAATGCCTGTTTACATGTGTTGATAGTGATAGGACAAGGGGGAATGGTTTTAAACTAGGACAGGGGAGATTTAGTTTAGAAATTAGGAGAAAGTTTTTCACTCAGAGGGTGGTGAGGCACTGGAACAGGTTGCCCAGAGAGGTTGTGGATGCCCCATCCATGGAGGCATTCAAGGCCAGGCTGGATGCAGCTCTGGGCAGTCTGCTCTGGTGGTTGGCATCCCTGACCAGAGCAGGGGGGTTGAAACTACGTGATCTTTAAGGTCAGTTTCAACCCAGGCCATTCTATGATCCTATGATACTTTGGAATATTGCAATGAAAATCTAAGTGGGATGTTGAAAAAAATGCCTGATTATCATTTTGCATGGAAAAATGATATTTGAATATGCAGTGGAGTTTGATTTACTGTTCAAACCAAGATACAAGATCATTCAATACTGGTTGAAGGAAGACAATGATACTTCTTCCATCCTTAAAACGTGGAGAGGTGTTTGCCTCCTGTACTTTGCAAACTCATTCTTTCCTTTTATTTTCCAGTACTCTTAACACTCAATTACAATGAAGCATGCTGATATTTAGTCACTGTTCAATATTTTGTTGATAAGTAGAGTAGAGAAAGATGCTGACTACAGAAGCCCTTTCTCTGCCATTCAAAGTTTGGTCCCCTTTTCTGAAGAAAGAAAAGCATATCTTCAACTTCATTGGTTGCTAATTATACGTGATTGCGAAAGTTTATGTTGAAGACAAAAAAGGAAGAGGCTCCCTAGGGATGTAGTCATGGCACCAAGCCTGTCAGAGTTTAAGAAGTATTTGGACTGTGTTCTTAGTCACATGGTTTGAATTTTGGGTAGACCTGTGTGGAGCCAGGAGTTGGACTCGATTATCCTTGTTGGCCCCTTCCAACTTGGGATATTCTGTGATTCTGTGAGTGTAAGGACATGAAGCTAAAGAATTCAAGCACAAATGTTTGCCTTTTTTTTTTTTTTTGGTAGGTCTTAAGTAGACTTTTTTTATCTTGATAGGCATATAAACAGAAGCAGAGTGCTATGTTTAAAAAGCTACCTGACTTTTCTGGGCTTAATCCTGTTTTCTGTGCAAATCTTAATGAAAATTGAATCACTCCACAAGAAGGAGCCTAGAAATACTTCTGAATTCCTCACATGTAAGATCAAGGAAAATGACTGTTGTCTAGCATCATGATTTTTCCAGAATGATCTGAAAGACAGAGGTATGTGGTAATACTTGTTACTATTTGGAACAGATTCAACACAATGGCACTCCGGTTTTAAATACTGCTGTTGTTCCCTGCTTTGAAGAGTTTATTCTTTATGAAATAAAGAATTATAATACATAATTATTAATCAGGACCTATACAAAAATGATTTGGTATTGGATTTGTTGACTTAGTGACGTTCTTTTCTTTTTTAAAAAAAAAATAAAATAAAATATTAAGGGCACTGAGATCTTCATCCTACAGACTTTTTCTTTTCCTAAGCAACCATTGTGAGTTTTTTTTTTTTCCCTGCTTTGAAAGGTCCATGAGATCTGGGTGCTTGAACTGCCATTCTCCTGTGCTTTAAAGAAATTACAATTAGAAGTAGGAGCACCTTTCAGAAATACAATAGGCATAAAAATGATATTCAGACCTTCCTTTCTCACACTGTACTTTCTTGACTAAAATTAAATTAGCTTTTACATTCTTCTTTTCTATCTCTTTATAGAAAGGCTGGGTTTGGAATAGCTAAAGTGAAATGATAGAATACCAGAAAGTCTTCCAACACCCTCACAAAATGTGTTGAAATCAACAAAAAGGGACATGGCAGAGCTCAGGGGAATAGTAATTGAATAGATTCTTTAATCTTTTACACACTTGTTAAACTAATCACAGCCAGACTAATAAACACTGCAGCTGGTCAAGTTTACATAGCACCCATTTTCTAGTCATTTAATATCTGCAAAGATAGTGATTTTTTTTTTTTAATTGTCTGAGATCTCACATTGTATTGCTACTTTTCCTAGATTAGTTAGGAGTGTACACAACTCCTGCCATCATGAAATATTTAATGAATTTGATATTTAGCTTTACGTGAAAATGTGTGCTGCTAACAGCCATTTCCTTAAATGTGTATAGAAAATGAGTAAAATATAATGCCTATGTGGGGGAAGGAAAAATGAGAATGAAAGGTGATAAGAAGTGAAAAAATCAAATCCAGTCAATAAGACAAATGAATGTTTTTGTTCTGTATTGACCCAGCTCCAGTAGTTAATGACATAAAGGCATTGCTGTTGGAAGGCTGCTTGCTCTCTATGTAACTATCTCCTGCTCATCACTGTAGTTTAAGTTGTGATCTATGCGTTGATATTCTTGGAGCATGATGGTAATGGACTGGTGACTTTTTCACCATAGCCCATATGCACACCATGACTGAGGGGACTTAGAGAGAAAAAAGCTGAGTGATACAGACTGAATGTTGTTCTCCGCTCTCTTGGCACTTGTGCAAGCTGTCATGGTGGGCTGACCTCGGCTGGCTGCCAGACACCCACCCAGCCGCTCTCTCACTCCACCTCCTCTTCAAGATAAAACTGCTGTCAGATAGGTGTGACAGCATCTTTTAGTGATAGATTCATTTTGATGACTTGCTGCATAACTAAGTTTCACATCTGCCACTAAAGAAACTCCTCAGGAAGAGAGAAGACACTTAAAATCCCGTGCAGCAGCATCAGTACTCTGTGAGGACTCCTTTGGTTGTTGGGAAGCTGTTACTACAGAGACACCTTAACTCAGACACTTAGTTTCAACCATGTTACAATTTTGGCTGTTTAATTTTTTTTTATTATTTTTGTCTGATCTATAGTTTTCTAAAGAAGAACAGCACAAGCCACATTATAAAGCAGCGGTGATTGTTTCTCGTAAAAATTGCATTCCAAATCAATTAAGCAGTTGGGCTATTCCAACAGCTATTAATTAGCATGTCTCAGTTATAACTGATACAGCAGAATTATGTAGATTTTTATTTTTTATTATTTTTATTTTTATTTATTTTTTATTTTTTTTGGAAACCTTCTGAGAATCATGATCTCAAGCACTGGCTGGCATTATATGACAAATGACACAAACACTGCAGAAGCCTTTTCATATAACATTTTCCCAAAGCTGCCGCCAGGGGTGGCAAAGCAGTGGTTAGACATGATTCCCTCTGGTACATATTACTGACATTTCTCTCCCTACCAGCAGAGAGAACTCAATATAAGAACTTTCCCTGTATTTTAATAGTGTTATACTGTATCAGGAAGGAAACACCAACTTTATGACTTACATAGTTTTATAACCTATTGTACTCCTCCTGCCTTCTCCCTACCCCACTGCAGGACAAGAGCAATCGGGAGCAATGAGTGCTACTTTATTTCTAACAGCACATTTAAACTCTCCGGTTTAATGTCAGTTGCCCTTTCTGCCTTTACCTGTCTCTCTTTCCATACTTAGTTGAATGCCTTGCCACTGATGACTGCATTTGCAGCACACTGCTGAGATGTTGCTGAAGTCAGCAGCTCTAATCCTGCATTAGAGAGCCCACTTCAGGGAAAACAATGTTAAATTTAACCAGTGGGGTACCGCCGCAGTGAAAAGCTATGTGCTTGGAGGCACTCTGTGCATTTTCTAAGCAAACAATATGTCAAGCTTTGCTTTCATGAGCAGTAAAATGTAATAGTAATTCTCACTTCAATGGCAGCATTCAGCAAAATGCTGTACAAACAGGAGGGTGAAATTCCCCTTGTGTGGCAGGCTCGACATGACTCTTACTGCTCAGGCCTTGTGGTTGAGATCCTTGGGGATGTGCAAAGGAACTAGGGCCAAACTGGCTTCAAATATGTTGACAGAGAGCAGTTTTCTTGTGACTGTATGGATGCAGTGGTCCCCAGACAGCAGTGCTTATTACTATGCCCCAGTCCAGAACAACAGCCACAGGGATACTAATGTTCTGCCCCCTATGTAATCGTAGCCTGCAGGCAGGATTTTGTCTCCCATTCCTTGATCACAGCTGGAATATCACCTGTTAATTAGCCCACATCATGCAAAGATGCCGCACAGACACAAATGCAGACACGATCATTGTCTACTGGGATTTTTGCTCTAAAAGCCAGATTTTCTAAACTAGAGTCAGATTTTCTAGTTGCTGGTGTGTAAAAATCTACACATGTGTTGGTTGAATGGATGCTATCTACTTTTAAAAAAAAAAGCTAAAAAACACAACAGACAGAAATGGAGGGCAGACGAGGGGCTGAAACAGCAAGCAAAGCAGGTGGCCTGGAAATGATTAGCCATGTCCTCATAATGCAAAATTGTAATGGCTTAATGATTTTTTTCTTACACATGGCCAGAAACTTGTACATTTCATTACTTCTGCTACTCATGCATATAACAACCACCCATTTCCCGTCTGACACACAAATTCCCATTATCCATAGACCCTCCTGCATTTTCTGTTTGCAACACATTCATAAGAAGTGCATATGGATGATAGCTTAATACATTGATTGCCTCAGCTCTTCCTCTAGCACACCTCTTATTCTTGCTCTTGCTTCCAAGCACAGCCCTGCTATCTTAATCCAATCAGCCAGTAGCTGAAATCACTTTGGGGAGACTGTGGGGAGGTTGTGAGATTGGAAGCTGATGCTTAGACACCCCTTTCCCCCAGGAACTTCTGTCTGGAGGTGAGCCAGAGGCTTAGAGAACGAGATCATATGACATCCACTGGTGGGCTGTGCTTTTTCTTGCCTCTCCACACAGGTTCATCAGGAAGTTTTTGATGTCAACGTCAGCCTGTGGCCATTTCAGAAGAGGAGTGAGGAGAACCCAAACAGCCAGAATACTCTGGCCACTGCAAATGAAATAAATGAGGCTCCTGCTAAGACACTGCAATAAATATGTCCAGCAGAGTCCCTTCATCCCCCAGTCCTTTACAATCCATTTTAGAAAAGGTAGCTCCCCCTATTTTTAGTGACTGATTCACAGGAACAGAACTGCCCTTGGATAGCACCTCACAGACGTTTCTGAGCCTTGGTGCTCAAGGTCTCTGTTCTGCAACTTCATACACTTAGCAAAATATCATATTTCTATATTACTTCAGGAGTAATATAATATAATAGCTTACTAAGTAGTGCTAAAGGAAGGATGTACACGTGTTGATAACCTGGTGTAGGATCTTATGAAATCTGTTGGGAGGATGATTTGCTCATGAATTTTCTCTGAAACCAGGCTACATTATTAGATTCCTTTGTGATTGACTAAACTTCTAGTTTTAAGACAAAGATAAGGAAGACTTAATGGGAAATTTTATTTGCTTGACTATGTAAATGTTGTTTGAAGAAACCTTAAGATGCACATCAAAAATGTTTTTACTTGAGCTGAAAGTATGTTGTTCTCTTCTCCCTTGGATGGACCCACTAAAAAGGGAAATGAAATGTCCAGTGGTACATCTCAGAAATGTTAGCCGCCTGCAGAGAAGTATTGTGAGCTATGGGTCTGCTTTTAGTTCACTGAGTGCACCTCCTGGTCTGCTGGAAACGTGCAGGCTTTCTACTCATTTCATTTTGGATCAACTCATGTAGTAAACTCAAAGCCAGCTGCTGGGTTTATGAATGCCTAAGTACATATGGCCTCAATCTAATTCTGTTCTGAATCCTATGAAGGCAACATTTGCATCAGATGTGTCAAAAATACTCCATTATGCTATCATAAAAGTATACATGCATTCCTGTGTGCTCATGCAACACAGAAACATGGAAGAAAACAAAAGCATTAAGTAAGACACTCCATTAAACCTGACTTGCATTTTTTCATAGATACAAATTGTAACAAGAACACCACAGAAGCGGGTCTGTATGTTATAAAAAAAAATATGTTTTGTTTAAAGCACTTGAGAAAGCTTTACAACCAGGTTTTATCAGTATCTAGTATATTCTTGGTATATTGGATAGAGTTGCCTGAATATACATGTATATTGGTCAGTGTGGCAAAGCCACACGTAAATTTTCATGCTCAGAAGCCAGCTGGACATCCTCTCAGCAGCATGGTTTCTGTTTGAAGCTGTCCTTTTGAGGCAGCTGTACTTTGACTCTCTCTGTCTGGAGATGTTCCCTTTAAATTAGAACTATTTTTGCGGACTTGTAGCAGGTTATCTATCTCACTCTGCATAGCAGGGCCAGTTACTTCTAACTATTTCTGACAGACGTTTGTCTAACCTTTTCTTAGAAACATCAGTCCCCTTATTCAATGTATTCCAGAGTTTTAAAACCACTATTTAGAGACTTCCTTGGCAATGCCAACCTCAAACTCTCTTGCATCAGTATGAGCAACATTTGAATGTTGGTTACATTAGAAATGACTTTAAATCACAAATGCAATTGTTCAGATATCATGAGGAAAGTTCTTAAATTCACACCGTAAGTTATAAAGAAATACATCTTGAGTCCTTTTCCTCCATCCAGCTTCTGATTATTACTTACAAGTATTTCTCCTCAACTGTGCTAAGAAAGCTGGGATTTACGTGGCATTTCCAAGGTTGTGGTTTGAAAAAAACATCAGATTAGCACTGTCCTCTGATAAATTGTGCAAATTGACAGCTCAGGAAATAGAAAAACCTTTCTTGATCAATGAGTCATTTCCTAATAGGCTAGAACAGGATTTATCTCTGTAAAATATGCAGAATATACCCTAGGGAATAATATATTTTTTTTTCTTTTCTAGACATGACGTGTCCTGGTGGTATCATGTTTCTGTTTGTGCAATGAGAAAATCTACTATTTCATGCAATCAGGTTCTTAAAAGTTTAATTCTCAGCCACACAGAAATGACTAAAGTGAAATGTACATGCAGTAACAAAGGGCAATTTCTAACTTGTAATAATGTCTTATGGAGTATTGTTATAATAGCAATGATGTTTTACACTACAGAATTTTATTTTTCCACAGTTTTCTTGATGGTCAGTGAGTGAGAGCTTTGATTCCTTAATTCTTGTCAGTATTAGCAGAAATCTCAGTCATTTAAGCCCCTCATATTACCAATGGGAAGCCTGGCTGTGCTGTTCAGAACACATACAAAATACAGGTAGTGTTGTCTTCTTAGAGATGAACAACTGTAAAGATTCTAACCTTTTTCTCTCTCTCTTTTCTCTCTCTCTCTCTCTCTTTTTTTTTTTTTTTTTTTTTTTTTTTTTGACATGTAATGACGGTATCTTCAGTTGGTTTATTTTGAAGCTTACCCAAAAATTTCTCTTGCAGGGTTAAGGCCTGTGTCAAAACAGTGGTGTGCTGCTGTGAGGGTACCTGTTCTTTGAGGCTACCTGTCTACCAATGTAGGGAGTGCATATGCATGGAGATTCATCATTGGTTTTAATGAGGCAGATTAAGTCTCCTTTGATATATTTTAACATATGGACATGGAAAAGACTCTGTTCTGGGAAAAGCCTGTCTGACAACAGCTTATTCTGAAAAAAACATGGATTAGTAAAACAGACATTGCTCTGCATTTATTGTAAACATATCCTCTTCTCTCGTGCTCTTGGTTTGTCCTGTAATCAAATCACATAATGCTAGAGAAATGTGCAAAATGCAGGAAATGAATTCGTTTACTTCCAAGCAGTGAACCAAACCTATTACAGATAGAGGAGCTCTGTTAAGCATTTCTGACCCTTTTGTTATGACGCTATATTTCTAGCAGGATGTGATTTTATGATACTCTGTCACTCTGAACTTTTAAGTGCAGTTTTCCTGTCTATGGCTTTTTGGGATGCTCAGAACTGACTTTCCACAAGCTCAAGTTGCTAACCTCACTCTCTTGTAGTAGAGAGTGAGATAACTGCTAGATAGAGTATCTACACTGGTTTTCCTTTAAAGTACTAACTGCTGCTTTAAATCTATCCTGAAACATCTCTGGGGTGCTGACTGCAATTGCGCTTTGTGTCAGCATAGTAAAAACACCATTTTTTTTTTTTGCACATCAGTTGCTCAACTAGCTGCTTTGATAGAGTCTTCCTGTGTTTTAATTTATGTAAGATAATATATTTTAGGATCAATATTTCTACATACACTTAGGGTAGCTATTACTAATAGCAGAAAATGAAAGGCCTTAACACAGTTCTTCTGAAAAGAGTTAACTTTTATTTTAGAGGTAAGCAAGCCAAGCGCAGCAATCCATTGAGCTGTTTAAATGCAATAATATTTATAAGAACATTTTATCTTCCCTACCCTGAACTTCCCATCTTTTTCTTAAATAAGTACAATATATTTTCCTTTAAAGAGAGAATCAAACAAGCCATGATTTTACTGTAAAGCTGTTATTAACAGTTTGCCAGAATTATGACTTGAATCAGAAACAGCGTTTATATTAGTAGAGAGAAAAAAAAAAAAAAACTACTCACAAAAGCAGTTTCAACTCTCTTGACTTCCCAAGTAAAGGAAAATCTTTTGACTTCATATGAGTAAAGACAAAGTATTTGTGGGATATCAAAGTCAGGCCTCTCTCCACACTGGAGGGGCCCCCAGCCTACACCAGACTATCCCAGTCATGGTAAGGTAGGTAGCTGTGTCAAAAAACTGTAGCATGCTGTTTCTGTCATATGAATTCTTTCCTCATTTTACCACATAAGCCTTGGTTCCTGAAACTATTTTGCCATGTAATCTCAAGTGTGCAAAGTCAGTCCTCAGATCTGGGCATTTTGTGTTAAGTCACAATAATACACACTAGTAGTAAGCTTTAACTAATGTAAATTGATTTAATTCCATTGAATTAGTGGAAGTTGTGTTACACTGATTTACATCAGCTAAGCCACTTCTGGGAATATTCAAATTTATCTTAGTTCCATAAGGAGATGTTGTAACTCAGATTTAAGGTATTTGTCTATAGAGAAGGGAGATTTCCTGCTCTTCTTCACGCAACCTCTCCATTTTACCTTTCTTCTGAATTATTTTCTGATATTTCCTGCTGAAGCTCGTTGCAGCAATTAAAATTATCCTTTCCTTTCATGAGGTCTAGAATGAAATATTTGATCTCTTTTACCAAAAAAAAAAAAAAAAAAAAAGATCTTTCTAATACTGTCATTCTCACTGTCACTTCAAATCTGTAGAATTTATGTGAGATATATGTGGATCTAAGAGAAAGTATCCTTTTAAGTTTGATGTCGCTCCATCCTGGCTGATACGTGTTGGGAACCATTAATCTCATGATAGTCAAACTGAGCAGCTGTGGCAACAGGTGCTTGGGGGATGGTTGGACCAGATGATCTTGGAGATCTTTTCCAGCCTTAACGATTCTATGATTCTAGGTGTTGCAAAACTGAGGTAACACAGAATGTGGATCAACCACAGAGGCTTTCTTGTGATCCTGGGTCCTTTTTAATCCACTTAGCATCTGAAGCCTCCAAGTTACATATGAAGAGAAATATTCGCTGTACGTGTAAATCAACTATAGATTTATGCAGTTTATTGGTTAGCAGCTCAGCTGGAAGCTCTGTCCTCAATGTGATGCTTAAGAGATGTATCAGTTCTAGGAAAATGTGACTGTAGTAAACAGCTGAGTTCTTTAAATTATTAAGTGCCATAAAATGATTTCTACTGGGAAGGAGTTGTAGCTTGCTGCAAACTCAAGGTGTAATCACATTGTATATTCAGATTATATAGAATCTGCTCAGATGCTCTAAACCCTTTTGCTTTAATTTCTGAGCAAAACAGCAAAGACATTCTGGGAATAAGTCCAGAGAACGAAGCTATGGTGACTATATTTTAACTGTAATCTGATTTAGGTCTGAAATGAAATAAATCAAATACATGGTTTCAAATAAATTATAGGTCAGTGACATCTGCACTGTGGTAAGGTTATAGAAAGGATTGGGTTTAAAATGAATGCAGCATCTTTAAAGCCTGTGTTTGGTACCATTATACCCGTGGATGCTTGGGAACTGGGCCTTATCCTGCCTTTGCTAACACTGGCAACAGAGAATATGGAAGTGTGATGCTGAGACCCCTGCGTTATTTGGAGGCAAGACAGCTTTGATTTGGATGCCTTGGTAGCTTGGCACAGTGGTCAAGCTAATAAGTGTGGCTGAAGGTTGGGGCTCATTAGCTCCGATATAGTGCTAGGGTCACATGGACATAGTGTCCAAGTCCCGAGCTGGTGGCTCCACCATCCATCTTGCTGTGCTTGTTTCACTGTACACCATTCTCTGTTTTGCACTGAGGCTTTAAGGAGATTTTTAGAAGTAGTGTTTTTGTGGATCCTTGTGAATAATACAGGCCTGCTTTTTCTAGTGTGTCAAACAGCTGTTTGATTTGCAAGGCATTTTCTGTTTCTCTCAGTACCAGGTTAGGTAGAGATCACCTGTCATCAAGGCTTGTTTCCTAGCCCATCAGTACTGTTATTAGAATGATTTAGGAACACAAATACTTGCCAGGGTCTCCCAGCAAACATTACCTCGTGTAACATATATCCTAACTAGTAAAAATTTTCATATTCTTGTTGTATCATTTTCTGCACCTTTCTGAAGCTTTTGCTTATGCAGTTGGCCTGTCCCATTCTAGAGGTAACCATGGGTGGAAAACCCCATGAAGTTACTTGTGTATGAATGGGCAAAATGCATGTGGAGCCTTTCAGGTGAGAACAGTCTTATCTATGCAAATATCATGGTTGATGCAACTTGAAAATGGTATTTAGGAAAAATGTGTATGGAGATCAAATCCATGCCCTTAGGGATTTGGTTCTGAGTAAAAGCTTTCGCTTTGTGTTTCAGTGACTGTTCCCTCGCCAGTGCCAGCTTGTGAGCCCGAGCCCAAACCAAACGGGCACTACGCAGCCCCGCGTCTCTCTGTTTCCTCCCGAGCAACAGTTGTCGCTACCATGGAAGCGCCTTCGCAGGGCCTGCAGACGGTCATGAAGTGGAAAACGGTGGTGGCAATCTTTGTCGTGGTTGTAGTTTACCTGGTGGCTGGAGGACTCGTTTTTCGTGCCCTGGAGCAGCCCTTCGAGAGCAGGCAGAAGAATACCATCGCGCTGGAGAAGGCTGACTTTCTTCGGGAACACGTCTGTGTAACCCAGCTAGAGCTGGAGACACTGATCCAGGTAGGGATGTGGAGATGGCAGTATTTCTTGGACATTAGGGTGAACATCTGGGGAGATTGTTGAGCAGCTGAGTTGGAGGGAAATGACATCGTTCACAGGCCTTGCCTAGTGCAGTGGGAAAAAAACACATAATGGGCACAGTGAAGAGCAGTCCCTTTCTCAGTCATTTTAAAGCACTGGAAACAGAAATGTTGTCTCCAGAATATTGTAAATAGAAATTAAATGTCTTCACTAGAATAATGAAAAACATGTGCAAAGAAAATCAGAACTTAATATCTGGAATATATTTTTGTGAGACATGACACATTTTCAAAACATTTGCCTATCTCCATACATTTCCAAACAATATCAAGTCCAATTCTTCCTCCAAGATGAAACACAGCAACCAGGAGAGGCAACAGAAAATGGTAGTTGAGACTTTTGAAATAAATATTCAGCCAAGAATTTTGGAATTACTAGAACATTAATTTACAGGTTTTCTATTAAAAATTTTAGGTAATGATGATGAATGCATACAATTAAAAATATAAAACAATCTGCATGTAAGAACTACAGATTTTTAGATCTGGCTTAATATGAAAAGTTTTAAATAAATTTTGTAGGAAGTAAATACCCAATATGTAGGGATAATGAAGGATAGAATATCATGCAAGACAGGTCTGCCAAAGATAAAGTTACCTTTCATTGATTAAAACTCTAGACAAGGAAAATATGGATCTCACTCATGAGTCTTCAGTATAGTAGGTTCCCATATGGAAACCTATCAGTTAGCATGGAGAAAATGGAGATTAGATAAGAAATGTGAGATACTGAAGGAATGTATTCCAACAGTTTCCAACACCAAAGCTGAACTTCAGCCTCATATTTCAGACCTGAATTTGTATCCAAGGGTTCCAACAGCACAGTCTGTTTCGGTTTGGGGTGTTGTACCAGGGCTCCATTGTGATTTCAGCTTCTGTTTTGAAGAACACAGAGCTGTCCCCTGGAGTGTTTTGTCTGTCCACCCAGCCATACTATATAACACTTTCTAGATGTGAATCAAACTTCATTTTAAAAGGTGTTATAAGCATAGTATTTCTGTTAGGAAGCTGTTCTAGTATCTCATTGCTGTGATGGCAAAAACATTCTCCTAGTTTTCAGCCTATACTAATTCTGTTTCATTGTAGTTGGTCTTCCACAGCCAACCCCCTGTTGCTTAATTGATTCCTCTCCCTCACCCTTGTGTGCAGACAATAATGCCTTTCTGCTTCTCCTAAGCAAAACAAAATCTTTCTGTTTCTTTGCAGATAAATGTGGGTTCTCCCTGCTTGTGCTCTGTGTTCACAGAAGTCAGGTCAGTTCTGAGGCAGAAGCTGTGTATGTTCAGTCTAGTACTTGAGCCAAACCTGCTTCAACAGGAAGTGGTATTGTACGGATGTGCCTATACAGCTTTTGAATCAGGGCTGGCTTGGATCACACCCTTCATCTGTCTGCAAAAGACAGGTGAACATGCTTGGTTTGCAGTGTGAATTCTTCTGGGGTATCGGCTCACATGCATTTCTCATGGCAGTTCTGCAGAGATCAGCATTTCCCTCACCTCCTTAGGTATGATGTATGCTGGCTGATTACAGGTTGTTTGTTAATATGGAAAGGAAGAAGTTTGTATTTCCTTGATGGAAATGTCACTATTCAAAGATATGCAATATGCTTCCTTTTTATAGCAGAAAGCAGAATGCACATTAGGTATGGCAAGCAAAGCACCTCAACATGAGGATAGACTCCTGAAAACAGACAGCAGTACAAAGATTTCTAAATAGCCCCTCTTCTCTAAGCTAGGCTATGTACCAGTTTGCACTTTTTAGTTTTTATTTTACACAATATCTTTCCTTTCTTTCACCTCAGAAGTGATGATATTAAAATAATAAACAGGCATGCTGTGTCTTTAGAAGGCACGTATTCTGAACAAATCTTATCATCTCTTGAGATTTCACTATGTCCTCAGGCATTACACTGGGTAACTGGAAATCTTTTGCAAAGGTAAATTAAATGTGTTCAGCAGCTTAACATGTGAATGTCTTAAGGCCAAGTGATGTGATTTTGTCTTCATTTGTCAATAAAGAACAACTTTCTTTGGATTTTTTTCTGTGGGTCTGGGGTGAACCTGGCTCTAGGGATGTATTTGGGTTTGCTGGTACAGAACACTCTGATTGTTACTGATTTGCACAGAAGAAGAGTGAACCACCCTTCAAAGGTAATGTCAGGGTGTTAACGTTGTGCTTTCATGCCTTCATGTCAAAGATCTCAAAAGTGACATCTCCCTAGCTGGCAGAATAGATTACCTCATTGCACCAAATGTGACATCTGCCTTTACAGCTGTGATTTCAGACAGATGTGGCAACCTCTGTGGGTCCTGGCTGCTGTGCTGTGTGCACTCATTACCTGACTGAGACCTATTTGTTATTAATGTCATCTGACTACCTGACAGCCTTTAGATGAACACAGATAGCACTCAGAAGAATGACTATGCTCATTGAGCGCTCTGCTTTGGAGAATAAGGAAAAATTGCAAAAAAGGAGACTTTATAATTGTTTTATATCCTTTATTATGGACGTGACTGGAAGAATATTTTAAGGAGAAGAGGAAAGGACTGTCTTTGCAAGGCTAGTGAAGGAAAAATTTACCCCTTTGCCCAAATTTAAATCTTTCAAAGTATTTTCCTTTGGAAAACCTGTAAGGAAGATGTATGGCAGTGTATGATGAAGCTGTGAAAAATTCATTGTGGATAAGACTTGCTTTCTAAACTGATCTCCAATAGCCAATTGCAAATACTGGCACAGGTTGCACAAATGTGAATAGCCCTAATGATAATGCTATGTCCAGACATATGAATGTCTGAATGAAGTTCATTCATAGACTTAATAAGTAATATGGGGATAAAAGCAGTGTAAATGCCAAGGAAGATGCAAATCTAGATCAAAGGTATTTTAAATTTGTATTTATCTCTTGGGCTTAGTCCAGGTCTCTCTCTAATGTTAACACAATGACAGATTTTTTCTCTGCCTATAAAGTGCAGTCTACATTGTCTCAAGCCACCTGAAGTGGAAGTTCTTACACTGTGCACTTTTAAACCTAATTTCTGCTCCTGAAGACCTTTGTTGTGGTGGAACAAATTAATTATTTAATGCCTTATGTGATCTACTATTTGGTACAATGGTGAATGCCAGAATAAGCAAATGATAAAATTAGGTACTTTATCTCGGTACTTTTGAAGATGAGTTTTCTGAAGAGTGAGAGAGAAGGGAGATCTAGAACATGCTAAAAGAGAATGAAACTTCAGTTGCATCAACTGAATTTAGCTGTATCTGTATTGTACCCATATGGAAAAATAACTGAAGGCAGCAAGACTCAAGTGACTGGTCATACAGTTGGAAGAAACAAACAAACATTACTATTACAGGTGCTAACATGATACCGTGAAACTTTTTTGTTCTCATGGCATGGCATATGCTTATGACAAGCTGGGGTCAAAAAAGTCACCTTGCCTTTGTAATAACGCCCACTTGGAGGTTTGATGTGTTCTCAGTAAGATAATATGTCATCTCTAACTAGGAGAGGCATGCAGAAAGACTACTAACATGTTTTGGCAAAGTAATTCCTATGGACCTGACAAGGGTATTCACATTCTTTTTCTGTGTAGCCTGTGCACTGTGTATGGGTAAAAGCTTTTGTAATGAGCCATACTTTCATTATGAGCCCTTCACCTTGATGTAAGAGAGGGTGACTTGCTGCTGTAAGAAGTTAGGTTATTGGTGGCCTGTTTTCTTCTTCCTTCAAGGGTTTCATTTAGGAGTATGAGTGATTGTAGTTATTTTATTTTTTTTTTAAATAACCCACCTGGGAACTAAGTCACATTATCCATGTCCACTAATGACTACAGCAACTCCAATGAGTTAGTCTGTAAGCTGAAAAGGAAGTGGAGTTGGAAATAAGTGAGTCAGACTTTACTGGCTAATTATATTAGTAAGAGTTTGTGTCTTGGGCAGGCACTTTTGATTAGCGTTCTGAACTACTTTTCCCCTGAAGGTAAGCAAGAGAGAAAACATCCTGCAAAGATATTGCAGTTTTCAGCTGCTCAGCAGGTTCACTAGAGTTATAAACCTGCTTGTCTTCTCAGTCTTCAATGTCTGCTGCATTGTAAAATGAAGAAAATTTGAATGCATTTCATGTGCTAGAAGAAAGCTCTAGATGGAGCAGAAAAAAAAAAAAAGTGTTTTGAGATAACTGTGGGGAAGATTTGCGTATTGCTGAAGACAGGAAAAGACTGTGCTGTGAAGAAAAACAATGGTAAATATCTGATTATTGAATTATTGAACCTTTTCCCTCTGCCTCTGGAGGCTGTCTTCTCTATGTCCCAACTTCCCTTCTGACCCTAATCTTTGTTATATATCATTCACCCTAAAGTGATGTAAAGAAATAATCCAGATCTCTTGCATCATGTCTAAGTAGGTGCAGGCATCCTAGTTTGTGACTTCAGTCCAGAGATTGTAGTGCTTGTATAGGAGACAGACTGAGCCTAGGATGCTGCAGAACACTGTAGCTGTTATGTAGCTGCATTGCTTCCCGAAATTAGCTAAGGCGTTTGCAGGGAGCTAAGTCCTCTGAACTTAGGTCTCTGTGCATGTCCCTTGTTGAATGCTGTAGGTCTGCTATTCAGACTGATCCTTGGCACTGTTCTGGAACAGTGCATGCATGACAATTAAATCACTTTATAAATGTATGTAGATCACTATCTGGCTGATTGTTACCTAAAGACCTTTATAGTATAGGCAGAAATATATAAGGGATGGACTCTTAAAACCTATTACTTTTTATTATACCTGTAAAAATTTGCTGGCCTTAGTCCTTGGACAATTCTGTTGTGGAAAAGTGTGGGAGTTTATAATGAGGATCCCTTAATCACTGTATAAGGTCTAGTGAGAAAGATGACTGAGAGATGTAGGGAGTATAAAGAAAAGTTATTAAGGAATCAGTCTTTAAAAGCTGTTTAGTAATGAGAAGCATCTTTATAATCATAATAGAGGAACATCTGAGCATGAAAGGCAATTGGCACAACCTTTTGTATGCATGATAGGAATCTGCTTGGAAAAGAATTGTGGAGGGATATAATCATTATTGGATTAGCCTGATCTCTGTGGAGACAAATTAATGTCACTAGAAAAAAAAGATGACAAATTTTCTTTTCTGTTCTTACCCAATTCCTACCCTTGGATACACTTGGGGTGCATCTTTTGAGTAGCTCAGCACTCAAGAATAGTATAATAGTTTTGTGCTCGTATTTGGAAAAGATTTGTCTTCTTCATGCTTGGTGTGTACTGGAGAAATTAAAGAAACATGAACAAATGAACCAGATAAAAGCGTTTCTTCCCAGAGAAGCCAGAAACAGCCTGCATGATTCCTGTCTCCTCATCAACTGCAGTAGCTCCCAGCTATCTTGTTGCCTATGGGCATGACTCTAGATTTTTTCTTGAGTTAATTGTCTTAATTACTGATCAAGGTATCTAATACTTTAATGAAGGCTGGCATGTATTCACTCATGCCAAAGAGGCTGAGGGAATTGTGGCACAGTGAGGGCCACCTGCACCCTAGGAGGCAGTAGACGTGGACCCCACCACTGCCAGCCAGAGGCGCGGCAGGCTGGGGGTGGCCAGGAATAGCACCCAGCCCAGGCTGTCAGACACCTCCCAGGGGATGGGGGTGGTTGAGGTCAGGCCAGGCGGTCACATCAGCCTGTGGATCAAGCACTAGCTCAGAGGAGCCTGTGGCAGGGCAGGGCACAGGCCTGTCCACGGGGGGCTGGAGCCCAGCACTCATATAGCATTGCTAGGGCAGGGACTGACACAGTGAAACCCTGGCAGTTTCTGTTAATATGAGGAGAATATTCTTGAATTTATCCATATACAAGAAATACTATTTCAATCTTCTGTTCAGAGGAGGAACTCAGGACAATTGATGAGGAAAGACCATGTTCACTATGAACTTCACTGGACTCGGAGTCCTGTATATTAAGAACTAGACAGCCTAGTGTGGGCCCATGCCTCATATCCTTTAAACATTACTGCCTGAATTGACAGGTGGAACTGATTGTTCCAGATGGAGATGGAATCTGGACTGAATTCTCTTTAGGAATACAGGACTTGGTCATCTCAGTATCGCCACCTACGCTGGGCTTTTGCTGTGGGGTCTGCCTTCAGTCCCATGTAAATTAATCAGACCAGGCCTTTTCAGTTACTGAGGGACTGCAGTGTGCTGATGCCTAAGGGGCCAAGAGTAAAATACACATTATTTTAAATAAAAATTGAACACTTGGATTTTGTTTGGAAATTTTGTCATTTCCCTCACTCGTATCTGTGAATTGGGTTTAGAACACATCCATTACTCAAGGAGCAAGAAAGACAATTTCATCCCTTTTAGATATTTCATGTCAATGCCTTCCCTAGATTCCCTAGGCATTTCATAAGAAAAGTTACCACTGACTAATAAATGTTCATTAAAGAAGGATTCATAAAAAGTATTTTAAATGTTGTGCACTGTGTATGTAACTCCACTGGAGAAGGAAGAAAGGATCAGAAAAGGAGTAAGAGTGAAACTCTTTGTAGTTAGGAGTTTATAGTGAAACTATAAAAATACCTGAAACAAGTAGTTTGAAATGTCTTGAATGTGGAGAGCTTGCTAACAGAGCTGTTAGTACTCTGGAAATTGGTTCTTCCCCTACTCCAGGATAAGGTGGCTCTTCAGGTTATGCTGCAAAACCAGTCTGAATTTCCACAGATGGGAAACTTGTAAAATGTCATGGTCTATGTGAAGTGGGAAAGTCTTTGAGTTTTGTGTGACTCTTCATCTAGCAGGATACATCTGTGTAGGTGAACTCGTGGTGGTGGTGGTAAGGCAGTCTTTAATCATCACATGACCCCATATTGCATATTTAAGGGCTGGCAACTGCAGGGCTAGTCTGCTATTATTGCCTATTTCCTGTCCTCCTAGTATATCCTGCACTATATACAAAATACCACGCGTTTAACAGATGCATTGGAGTAGAATATCCCAAGTTGGAAGTCACCCAGAAGGATCATCGACTTCCACTCCTGGCTTCACACAGGACCACCCCAAAATCAGACCGTATGTCTGAGGACATTGGCCAAAAGCTTCTTGAACCCCGGCAGGCTCAGTGCTGTGACCACTGCCCTGGAGAGCCTGTGCCAGTGCCTAGCTTAGTTAGATATTTATAAATAAATGATGTCAAGCTTTAAAGAAAAAATTGTTTTGTTCTGGACGATGAAGGGAGCCTGAGAAGCTCAAAGCTACCTAAGACAATAGGACACTTCTTAACTTGAGCAGTTAGTGCTTGGCCCTAAAAGACTTGCTAAACTGTGTAAACTCAAATGTGCTTAAAGTGTTGTAATTAGCTCGATGACATTCACACACTCAAAGGGGAAGGCAACCAGCATTCCTTGGCAGAAGTAAGGTGACAGGGTAGCTGACAGCGTGTCATGGCCTATTTAAACAGGCAACCTGACTGTTATGCTGATTTACGCTCTTCTGGGTAAACAAATAAATGATCTTTGCTTTCACAGCGCCTGCAGTATGTCAGCAACTAATACAGAAAACCTTTCAAAGGGTTTGGTCCTAAACACTTCCTTTCCCTATATCCATATTTCTTAGAAGTATGGATAGGCACTGAGGAGCCCTGGCTTCCTGCCCACATGAAATGTAACCAGTCCAGTTTGGAGTTTGCTCGTGCTGTAATTTCACAATCAGCTTAGCCTGACATGTAGCAGCATGACTGTGGAAAAGGGCTATCCTGTATTGATCTCCCTACAAACACCTAGCCTCTGTTCTTGTCCATGTGCCTCTTCTCCAACTCCTTTCCCTATGATGGCACTAGTGTTTGTGGGGCAATGTGATGAATAAACTGCAAAGCAGATTAGCTGATCCTAGCCCAAGGAAATAGTATTTTTCAGCTGGTGTAGTTGTGTCTTCATGGTGTAGATTCATGTTGGTTTAAGCTGACTTTGAAATTCACATTAACTCACTGCTAGAAGGGGCATGAGTGACCCCTTCTCATCAGCCATAGCATACTGGCAAAAGTCCCCTATTCCCTTCATCTCCATTCTCCACCCCACAATCCCTAATCACAAAGTTTTTTCATGATGTTTCCATAGCTATCCTATTTGTTCATTTTAAATGGCCTATATGTATATATATATATATTACTTTAGTTAGCATAAAATATAAATAACTTCATCAATTATTAATTATCTGGGGATTAAAATCCTTGGCTAACTAGCTTCAGTTGACTTCATGAACATTATTTGTATTTGCCACCCTTCTTTCTGCTTCAAACGTCAGCTGTTCCCACTGGGGAAATTTTTTCCTTTTGCAGTTACTGCTGCAAGAACAGTATTTATGTATCTCTTTGTGGTTTTGGACTTCTGCTTCTCAACTGCTTTGTATCTTTTTGTGATTTATCTAAAAATTGTGTCTTTCTTCCACCTTAATATCTATTTAGTTCAGTCATATATTCAGATGTTGCATACAGAGGATGCTACTATTACTCCAAGCACGTGTTAAAAAGTAAATCTAAGCTGTCCTATAACTTTATTTTTGGAGCCTATACTGACTTGCATAGGATATGGTAAGGCATGTATAAGGCTGATTTGTTGTTTTTTCTTTGCAGCATGCTATTGATGCAGATAATGCGGGAGTCAGTCCCATAGGAAATTCTTCTAACAACAGCAGTCACTGGGACCTTGGAAGTGCCTTTTTCTTTGCTGGAACGGTCATCACAACAATAGGTATGTTTATGTTTGTCTTTTAAAACACATGGTCACACGGAGAGATTTATGGTGAAATAAATTGGAGGAAGACATCACAAAGAAACAAAGTGATTTCTTTATTTCTGTACTAAATCTATATTTCTCTCAGTTCTCAGAAGGTGTGCCTCTGGTGTGTATTAGAGGCATTGAGCCTCTGGGTATATATTAGAAGCTGTTTCCATAATTAGGATAGAATAGCAATGCTGAACTGAACACAAGTAGCACTGATGTAGCTAAGGTTTTATAACCCTTTTCTTAATGCTAATGCAGATGGTCTTAAGTTTCACTGAAAAGATCAAGAATTAGCACTAGATGAAATAACTGGTATATGCTTGTTGGGAATTTGACGTCTAATATTATAATTTACCCATAGGAGTAACCTTCTTCCTAAGTAAATCAATTATGCTTATGCTCTGGTTTATTATAAGCAATTCTTCTTATACCTTACTTATTGTAAGTGAAACTGTAATCACAGAAGTATCATATCCTTTTTTAAAATCCTACCTAGCTTTCATACTAATAATACCTTAATGGAAAGAATTCCATGAATCGTAGAATTTTTTTTTTTTTTTTTGAAAGAATTTCTGGCCTTGAAATATTTTTACATTTGTCTCTATTACATGAAAGGTGTTCTGACAAACTCCATTTACTTTTCTTGAGCCACTCATTTTAGTAAATTCATTATTCAGGCCCTTGTCATCTGTGTCCCCTATACGTTGTGTCCAATGTACTTAGCCTCTTGATCTCTGAATGCTCAGTTTAGATGTGCTATGGCTTCTGTCCTGTCCTCTGTGTAGCAGTTCCTCTCCTGAAGGTTATTTAAGAGCTTGGATTTCAGAAGATGGTCTGAAGGGAAAAAAAAAAAAAAAAAAAAAAAAAAAGAAAAGATAAACTGATAACATTGATGGGAAGGTTAACCTCCTGATAATTTTATAGTGGTTTGATAATTTTAAGCTGGATTTCAGTATTTCAGTGCTGTCTTGGTTAAAGGTCAAGAGATCTCATTATTCAGAAATCATGAGCTAATTTTTGATTTTTATTTGTATTGCTTTTGAGTATTCTTCTGATTTAAATATAGGATAAAGTGCTTTTCTGTATTTTGACTGTGATGCACACACTGGTGACAGTATGGACAAATTATCTGACATAACCCTCCATTAAATTGTGAGAATCTGACTGAATTCTTCAAGTTCTTTACACAGCTAATACAACAAAATGTCCTGTTGCTGTTGCAAGACTTGCTGTGGTGATCAGCCCAAACAGTGGAGTCTTGTGCCTTTACTTTGTTGTCAGAATGAGGGTGAAAGAATGATCATACAGACTGTACTCCTTTGTGTGTTCCTCGATATGCTAAGCTACATTACCACGTATTTTTAATGGTATCATAAAACCAGGGGGTGGAGATAAAGGAAACGTTTCTGAATCAAATGTTTAAGAAACCTTCCCTAAATATTTGTTTACTCAATAGACCCAAGTGACAAGCTTTAAAATTACTTATTAAAATAAATGCCACTGTGTAGGCATAGTTTATGTAGGCATATTCATTGACATCTGCTATTTAAATAACTTATTGAAAAGAGCTTGGATTTTTGCCCATATTTGCTTTAAGTTCTCAATGAATGAGATTTTTATAGGCTGCATAAAGTCTACATATTGTGTCTGGGCATGAAAATGATTTTATTTTATCCACCAGAGCCCTGTTAGAGTTCTTCTTGTGCAGACACTCAGCAGACTACTTGGTCAACCTCAGTCCACTGGCTGGTGGTGCCTGTATTTTCTTGGGCTTTTAGATGAAATCTGGGATCACAGGTGCAGCCATGAAAGGCACTGTGGGTGGAGGGAAGGTGTCAGTGTAGCCTTTTCTCCATCCCATGATAGAGGGATGTATCCAGTGTCAGTGTTACAGAGCTGGTTATTACAATCATGTTGTCTCTGGATCACCTTCAGATCAAACCATCTCTGGCCTGAAGTTAAACAGGACTATACTATGTATTCCCCGTATTCCTGTTCTTAAGTGCATTCTCCTGCCTTCCTATATGTTGCACAGTCTTTCTGACAAATGCTTTCCTGTGGCTTTAAGAGGCAGTACAAGCACGTTTGCTTTACACTAATCAGGGTGAGAATGGGTGAGGAAATTATGAACTAACCACTGAAAATGAGTGTTGTCAGGTAAATCACATTCTTGTCAGGACATAATTGGCAGAGCCCCAGAGGAGCAGCAGAGTGCAGGCACCAGGCCAGCACTGAGTGATTTTTGTGCCACGATAAGTCAAAGTAGATTAATTAATCAAAAAACAAATTTAGGTAGGATCTGAATCTATAGAAAATACGGGTAACTGAGGCTACAAACAAAGAATGAAATCTCAGTGGGTAGCTTGTCTGGGAAGTGACATCATGCCATGGGAAACCGGTAAATAGGAATTAGATTTGGAACAAAGGCATCTCTGCATTAGTTTTTCTAAAAAGGTGTGTATAAGTTCTGAGTTTCTGGTAATTGTTTTTCTCTACAGGGTATGGAAACATTGCCCCAAGCACAGTTGGAGGCAAGATTTTCTGCATCTTGTATGCCATCTTTGGAATTCCACTGTTTGGCTTCTTGCTGGCTGGGATTGGAGACCAACTTGGAACCATCTTCGGGAAGGGTATTGCAAGGGTGGAAAAAGTGTTCAGAGTAAGCTCTGTCATTTTTTTTTGCTTGCATTGCATAACGTGCTTTTAATTCTGTTGCTGTTATCCGCAGTCCTTTTTACATGTTAGGCACCCTGAAGTATTTACATACCAAACTGAGATGATGCTTAAGAGCCTTTGTAGCCAGTGGAGAGAAATAGACTTGTCTAGGTGGTGATGCAGGGGTTATAGATTAGGCTCTGAATTTCCTTTTTGAGGACCCAACATTTTTCATTGATTGTAGGCTATCTCTGAGGAAGGTATCTACTAAGCTAGTTTCCTTACAAGGACTGGTTTAGAACAGCCTTAAAAACAAACACCACAGGTTACTTTTGACAGGTACATTTCTTCACTGAAAATAAGAAGGTAGTACAACTTCTGGAGGAACAGGGATGCAGAGCAGGTTCTGACTGTATTACTAAAGCATAAAAGACTTGGAAAGCAGGGTCACCTGGAGTAAATATGAACTTGGGAAGAGAGGTGGTTGAGTAGTGAGTTACTTCCACTGCAGGGGGACAGATGCATTGGTGTATATCTACAACTGCAAGAACTGGCATAATACCAATGTCTGGCATTATCTTCAAGGTGTTTACCCAGCCTTTGTACAATGGGAATGTCCTGCACTAGACTTCTATATTGATTTTCTAGAGTTGAGGAGCTCATGTAATTTCCCTTTGTGAAGCTGGTACCATCTATTTTTGGGTCTGTATCACCATAAGGAATTCTTTCACAAGCACTGCTGCAGACCTGGCAAATGCTACTTTGCTAATTTGCCGATGGTTCACTTCAGGGATTCTCTCTTTGAAGCAGAACTTCTAGAAGTGACCTGTGTGATGGTTCCCTTGGAGGCGGCGTAACTGGAGGTAAGTCTTTCCAGGGATGGAGTGGATGAAAAGCTGTACAAACTGGTTAGTTTAATAGGCACCTATTTTTAAAACATTCCCACAGATGAGGGCAAATGACTTGTAACTGTTTTTTTAAAGGAAATAATCGAGAATTAAACTGGAGTATGAGCAATTTCCCTTTTGATTAAGTTACTGTGAAGTGTCCCAGGCTAGCCATAAGGAGTGTCTCTCAGACTACATGTGGAAAAGGTGACTGGTGATTAGGGGTGAGTAAGCTTTCACATGCCTGACTGGAGAACACTTGAAAATGGCCTGCCTACATTTTCACGATCTGAAAATAAGGTTATTGAAAGGTGGCTCAGGCTGGGCCTGTGAAAACAGAAGAATCCAAGATCACTAATTTTGGTATAAACTAGCTTTTTATTATACCTATTTCACCTCAAAGGAATCTTTGAAGCTGGCAGCCTGCTTCTGCGCAAGAAGCAGACTACAGGCCTCTTAGTTATGATATGAACTGAGAGTTGGAAAATCTTTTATTAATTCTCAGCTGTACTATTGCCTTTCTTGATGATTTGGACAAAAAAAAAAAAAAGAAAAAGAAAATATTAAACTATCAGCATGGTGGTTTACAAAGAAAAATAATACGTGCTCTGTTTGAAGCATTTTAAGATTCACAAATGAATGCCAATATTAATATTTCATACAGAATATAGTCCTTTGGCACATAGTATGAGTTCTTTTGGTACTTGAAGTATTCCTTCCTTTTCTTGAGTTAATGCAGTTGCTTGCTTTATATAACCATTCAAACTATTCCTTTTCTTCCTTGGTAGTCTGTCAGCTTCCAAAGCAATTTGGGGATCTGTGGTCCCCTTGTTTAGCTAAGATATATTCACTCAGTTCTTTAGTGATTTGATGTACAGGGTTACATATCATTTCCTTCAATATTCCTGGTAATAGGGTTCAGCTATTTGAAATAGTCTTGATGTAGTCTACAGTTTGCGTGCATCTTAATAGCTAGTATTATTATCAGTGGTTTAACTTTATATGATTACATAATGACATAACACCTGTCATTATGTATTAGCATTAATATGTTATACACAATGTATATATATTGTTAGCTAATGTAAATTATAACCATTATAAATTTAGTATTAATGTAAATTATTACATTGTGCTTACATTGTCAGACACAAATATGTTTGAATCTAATCGGAGAATCCAGAAGTGGAGTAACAGTTCTTGATTTAATCCTGGGCAGTGAACAAAATTTAGATCTATGCGTAACTTTTGTGTCTCATTGGTTCAACGTGCAAATCTTGTTTCCTACTTTGTCTCTGTGGAACTCAAGTTCAAGATATTTGTGGGTGTAAAGCAACCTTCAACAACCTTTAAAGAGAGGACATAAAATTAGCAGAATAGTTAGAATCTGAGACTAAGAGAAACAAATGTAGGCCAAGGAGACATTAGAGCTAAGAAAATGTTGGGTGGTGTGCCTCATAAATCTTTTGGAGTTAGCTGAAGGGTCACTGATTGTGTATCAATAACTATCTAGTGATTTAATGTATTAAATTTCTGAAAGCTTTTGAGTTTTCTCATCAAAACCTATAAGAAAATCAAGCTGTGATGAGGTAAGAGAGGAGGTCTCATACATCAGTAAGTCTCTGAAGGAGAAATGGAGATTAGGAGTAGATGTTAGCATTATTGGAGTGATTCAGCTGGAGTCCTTGTTGGAATCTTATTGTTTTGACAGAAGTGGTCTGAAGTGATTCAGACAAGAGGATGAATATGCAGGTGACAGTGTGTGCAAATTACATCTCTAGATATTTCAAAATAGCTAAAATGAAAGCTGCAAAAGGATGATAAGACGATAAATGAAATCCAGTGTTGGCAATACAAAATAATGTATATTTCTTCAGTTTGAGGAAAGAAATCCTAATATATTCAGACAGGGATGGCATCTCATTTCACTACTCCAGAAGGGACCTGGGATTACTATGGATGTCCCTTTGAAGATAACACTGCAAAATTTACCTGCAGTTAAAAAGGGGACGAATGTCAGCAAAGGGATTCAGAACCAAATGGAAAAGACCGTTCTGCCACTACACAAATCCATGGTACACTTGCACCATGAGCATCACACTCAGTTCTAATCATCTCAGTTCAAAAAGCAATTCAGAGAAATGAAAAACAGCGCTAGTGTCTGCACCCACAGGCCCTATAGCTGAGTCTCTAAGTTGGAAGTCACTAGCTACCCATATAACTTGCTTTAAAGTGATTCCTCACCTCTCTAGTGGGTCCCTCATGGGTGATTTGGGACAATCCTGCTTGTGCCCTTGTGGAAGGAAATGGGAAGGAACTGCATGTGTCCTGGGTACTTTATCAAGTTTCCATGTGCATTGCCTCAACACGTTGCTTCTGCCGGTCTTCAGTCACCTCAGTTTATCCCACACACCCACACAGATGCTACACGGCTGATGTTGGGGCAGCCAAGAGTTTCTGAAATCCTTGCAACTTTGTCATCATCTGTAGAGATGGATGGCATTTAAAGTAAAACTTGGTCTTGCACTGTGGTTAGGATACTTTTTAAAGCTAAATAGGGGCAGTATAGATACACAGGCAGCTGTGAAGGAGTGGAAGGTTTCTGTGTCAGCACAGCAGCCTTTTTACCCAATGCATTTCTTTAACAGGTCTCTTGCTCCATGCCATAGTATAACTGTGAGCATGGAGCCCACGCAGTGGAAGGGACAGCGTGCCCCTGCCTAGACAGACAGACAAAGGGAGGATTTCTTTCAGAGGAGTTGTACTGGTACACGTCTGCTGCATCTGACGTGACCTGTCTGGAGCCCTCCAAACCTACGTTAAGTAGCAGCACAAATTAGAAGCTAAGAATGCCACATTTAGCTATTGCAGTGATCAGCCCACATATTCTGTGTGATTTTAAGAATGGTTTGAACTTCATAAAGGGGGGAAGAGGTCTGCTTTTATCAAATACACACTACCTCCACAGTATTGACAGAGTATTTCAGCACTGGAGCTGGATACATGCCACTGCTCATCTTGTTGATGATCAAAACAATGTTGCCACTATTTCAGTGTGTAGATAACCAGAAAAACAAATTTCCTCTTCTCTGTGACTAGGCAGGGCTGGAAGTATTTTATTGCAAAATACTTCATGTACCTTCTTTGGGAAATGGAGGCACTGGCAGAGTGACACTGCCTGGGCTACAAGGAGGTATCCCAAACATCACATACTGGCTAATTTATGCTGTCTTTCCTATTGGAATTATCTTGTTTCATACATGTAAATCAACCAGGTCAGAGACACAAGTTAAAGCCCTACCTACTCAGCTACTGATTATTCCTATACATCCTATCTTCGGTAATCGGGGGCAGAAACTAAACACTAATCTGTTTTCACATACATTCAAATATGATTCTCCAAAAAATGGGTATGTACAGGGTCACCAGACTCACTGTATGTGCACTGGTCTTTCAGTGTTTGGGTTCAGTGATGAATCAGTTCTCTCATCTGACAAAATAAAGTAAAAACTCAAAATGTATTAAAAACATGATAATTTTTGTAGTAGTTTTCAGCTGGCAAAGCTTTCCAGACACTACAGAAATGAAATATACTATCCAAGGTGGCATAAAACCATAAAAGCAGTACTATTATCTTGCTTATGAATGACCTGAGACTGTTTCTATAATAAACAGCAGAACAAGCTCCATTGCTTTGACTTGACCTGTACACACAGAGGCTGCAAGCATCTAAAGATAGAAAGGAAAGCACTCCATAGGCAGAGTGCACAGTTACAGAATGTAGCACCTGTCATTATCATGAGTTAAATATAGGCTATTCAGATAGTCTTTATTCAAGCCCTGTAATGAGTATTTAGATTCTAGATATAAGTAGATGAGATGAGCATAACCAGACAGATCTTCCCTCATCTTGCAATTTGGTACAGATGCAGACTTTGAGTGTGGGCACATCATGCTTCTGAGAGGACTCCAGGATTTTCTGGCTTCTGAGGTGAAACCACCGTGAGCAGTTCTTAGACTTGATCACTCCTTTCACTGCTGTGGCTTTGCAATGATGCTGAGAGTAGGTCTGGCAACGCAGCTTGCAGGGCATGGATTGGAATACAGGGATGTGAGCAAGCAGCCAGAACATGGATAGTGGCAAGGCTTCACCAATGAAGCTTGTATATCGAGAAAATACACTACTTCATTCAGAAATGCAATTCCCCTATAAACAAATCATGTTTCACTGGATAAGAATTGTCATACTTCTGTCACCTGTCTTTCCAGTTTTCAGCTTAGAGAACCTGCTTGTCTGTTGACCTCCTGACAAACGGTGTGCTCTTGATTTAAGACACCTGTAAGTCTTATGAAAATGATATTTTATTTTTTCTTGAAAGATAGCAATACGCATTATCTTAACCTTGAAAGAACAATAGGAAAAAATAGTTAGAAGATGGGCTGGAAGCAGGACAGGAATAAGAGGAGTCCTACTGAGCTGGTGGAAAGCTGCCTTTTAGCAACTTCTAAAGCTCTATCTTTTCAAAACCCAAAACTTTGTTTGCCTTTTTGGATAGATCCTAGCTACTCTTTCCTTTAGAAGTTCAAATTATTTTTAGAGATTTTTGGCTGCTGTGATCTCTTTTGTTACTGTGACAGTGACAGGATTATTTTTTTTACAAATTCCTCATCTGAGAATGAATGCAAAACATGTCACAGAATCACAGAATCACAGAATCACAGAATTTCCTAGGTTGGAAGAGACCTCAAGGTCATCGAGTCCAACCTCCAACCTAACACTAACAGCCCTCCACTAAACCATATCCCTAAGCTCTACATCTAAGCGTCTTTTGAAGACTTCCAGGGATGGTGACTCCACCACTTCCCTGGGCAGCCTGTTCCAGTGCCTCACAACCCTTTCAGTGAAGAAGTTCTTCCTAACATCTAACCTAAAACTCCCCTGGCTCAACTTAAACCCATTCCCCCTCGTCCTGTCACCAGGCACGTGGGAGAACAGGCCAACCCCCACCTCGCTACAGCCTCCCTTGAGGTACCTATAGAGAGCGATAAGGTCACCCCTGAGCCTCCTCTTCTCCAGGCTGAACAAGCCCAGCTCCCTCAGCCGCTCCTCGTAGGACTTGTTCTCCAGACCCCTCACCAGCTTCGTCGCCCTTCTCTGCACCCGCTCAAGCACCTCGATGTCCTTCTTGTAGCGAGGGGCCCAAAACTGAACACAGTACTCGAGGTGCGGCCTCACCAGAGCTGAGTACAGGGGGACGATCACCTCCCTAGCCCTGCTGGTCACGCTGTTCCTGATACAAGCCAGGATGCCGTTGGCCTTCTTGGCCACCTGAGCACACTGCTGGCTCATATTCAGCCGACTATCCACCATCACTCCCAGGTCCTTCTCTGCCTGGCAGCTTTCCAACCATTCCTCTCCCAGCCTGTAGCTCTGCTTGGGGTTATTGCGCCCCAGGTGCAGGACCCGGCACTTGGCCTTGTTAAACTTCATGCAGTTGACCTCAGCCCATCGGTGCAGCCTATCCAGATCCTCCTGCAGAGCTTTCCTACCCTCAAGCAGATCGACACACGCACCTAACTGGGTGTCATCTGCGAACTTACTGAGGGTGCACTCGATGCCCTCGTCCAGATCATCGATGAAGATATTAAAGAGGAAATATGTCTAGGGAAATGTCTAGGGAAAGAAACTTTGCACAGGATAGTAACTGTGCAGAGGAGGAAAATTTACAAATATTCTTTTTTTCTTTGTCTCAAACTTTACTGAAAGGGTTGTTAGGCATTGGAACGGGCTGCCCAGGGAAGTGGTTGAGTCACCATCCCTGGAGGTCTTTAAAAGACGTTTAGATGTAGAGCTTAGTGATATGGTTTAGTGGAGGACTCGTTAGTGTTAGGTCAGAGGTTGGACTCGATGATCTTGAGGTCTCTTCCAACCTAGAGATTCTGTGATTCTCTGCCCATCCATTTTCTCTATTATCTGTACCCTTGCTTGTTTCACTCTCCTCTCTTCCCTCCCGTTCTTTCCCTTGACTCACATTAAACTTGTAGTGTTATACCTAATATCAATGTGAGACTGGTGAGTGAGGTCTCAGTAAAGCTTGCTGGTCCAATGAATCTAAGAGGTTTCCTTGAAGTACCACCTCAACTTCTCCACTAGCATAATGCTGTAGTCCAGAGCCCCTGTGTGCTCCCTGTGAGGCAGCAACCACCCTGTGCTCTGTGTCTTGAAGCCCCATACCAGCGTTAGTTCTTACCATTTTTCAGCAGCTATGTCAAACTTTCAGATGGTACTGTTCTCAAAGCCAGAAATTCAAATCCAGATCACAGCTTCCCCCAGGAAAAAGGGGAAATCACTCTGGATTTGTGATTGTTGTCACTGAATTTGGCACATAGTTAATAGCTACATGTGTTGTAAACTTGGTGATACGTTCGCTAGTAAAAGCCTGTTCATAGTTATGAATACATTATGCTGAATGACCTGCACTCTGACTCGGTCCCTAAAACCTGACACCTGCATTTCAGAGCAGACTAAGTTAATAGAAAAATGATGGAAAAGTTTCATCTCTACTTCCTGATATTTGATGATATTATACTGGAAATCAACATAATCTCTTTTATTTTAAGTTTTATTTCATTTCCTTACTAGCCAACATCAGTGTGTTTTTACTACAGCTGCTAAAAACCCACCAGGGATATTAACATCTTTTTATCTTTTTGTTTTTAATATAGTGCTATTTACTGTTATTTTCTGTAAGGAAAAAGTCTACTTTTTATTTTATTTTGTTCTTATCACACTCAAGAACTTCCACAAGGGAAACGGCCAGAGCAATGATCAATCTGCCATCTGCTGGTATTCTGTATGTGGACAGAACTGTCGGGAGGGGACATGAAGGTCAGCCTAGTGGTGCACATACGCAATCTTATTCCAGGATGGCACAAGATGTATAAGCAGAAATTCTGGTGTTCAGAGTTAAATCTAACAGTTTCCTGGGTCATTTCCCACAAACCAAAATGTCTGAATTCAAAAATCAGCCACCAGACTCTATGTTTTCATAATTTAGTTAGAATTTATCATTGTTACAATAAATACAGTAGATCTAATTACATTCTATTATTGGTTATTACTACTTTGATACCATAGAAGCCAGCCAAGAACAGGGCCTCTGTACAAAGACTCTGAGGTAACAGTGAATTATAAAAGGTGTTTTTAAATGGACAGGAAAATATATAGGCAGAGGAAATGTGATAGCAAATGACAGGTTGGCTGTGAGATGGAAAGTTGTAGAGGGAAGAAGCTAGGTGGCAATTAAAAAAGAAGTGAGGCTGAGGAGTTTGAAGAAGTGTTTAGGGATGATAGGAATTCAGCAAAGCTGATGTGAAGATACTGCTAGAAGAATGGGGAAGTAGAAGCAAACAACCAATTGCTACATGACAGAGGGAAGTTTCCCTCATAATTCCAGGTGTACTTTGACTATCCATCTGTTTCTGCTCTATTAATCTTTCTGCTCCTCCTAGCCTGGCGCTGCTGTTAGGCTCTTCCCTGCAGTTTTTACCTTGGGATGGGCAGAGAGTAGGAAGGAAGCACCATTTCCTCATAAGAGACCCCTTCCTCAGCATAGTCCTGTGACCATCAAGGTAATAGGATAAAATGAGGGCTGAGGCTACTTTAGTTTCTTCACCACTTTAAAGCAAGAGTCCCTGTTATGGACTCCTATAATATGGTGACCTTGCTGGATGCTGATATACAAGATGGACAGGCTCTGGCTCTTTTATCTTGCCATATGTTGAGACTGACTTTGCAGCCATCCTCAGCAGACGAGTGCTCTGAAAGCAACTACCTCAAACCATGTGTTTAGTCCAGCAATGTAGGGAGTGCATGGTAGGCTTCCATTTTAATTCCCTTTCACTGGCAAGAATAACGTTTCATATGAACTTGGTAACAAAAACTTTAAGGAAGAGAAGTTGCTCTTTGGAATCTTTTGTCTGTAACAACTTATGTCTTATATGCTGTCCTCAGGGAAATGAGAATTCAGCACAATGACTTTTTCAGCCTATGAAAATTCAAACAGTCTATCTTCCACCACACTGGATTGTGTACCACTTTTATGGATGTACTCTTCACTCCTTTCTCTTGAAAAGGAGTTTCACTGTGCAGAAAACAATAGAACATGTTGAGGAGGCATGTTTCAAGCCTTCTTTTAGTAAATAGCCTGACGACTGTTTCAGTTAAAATGCATGAGCTCTTCTGAAATCCAGGACTTCATTGTCAAGATGAGTGCTCTAGTTTGGAACACACTCTGGGTACATTCACTTCTAGTTCATCAGTAACTTGTTATACAGAAGACTGTTAGTCTCTCTGTACTCGACAAATGTATTTCTCTTTATGCTCCTTCCTGCCTGGATTCCTTCAATGCTCTTCTTAAAAAGAGTTGTTCTTCTAATTAGTTTGTGAAGCAATCCAGACCCAGGGCCATCTGGACACTTCACTGTAGTATGCCCAGCAATGGCAGAAGTGTGACTGTTGACTCTCACAATGTTGAACTGGGGGATGAAAGGCAGGAGTGGCAAATTTACAATGTCTGTCTCTGAAATACCTTTCCCCTTGAGAACGTGCAGGCCACATCTTTTATGTTTCTAACTGGTGCTTTAATTATGGGTATGGAAAGATAGCAGGAAGTTTTAATTTTGCTTTTGAAAATTACCTGCTTTAGTAGTCCCTGATACAAGGACTGTACATTTAATACAAGATATTGCCAAACAATAATACTATGGGTGAAATGGTGCAGACTGTGACTTCTTCATTCAATGACTCTTCATTCGCCAGAGCTATATTTGTCTCTGGATTCTATTTTAGGTTCAGTCATTGACTTGTGGTATAACCTTTAATATGTTGTTTTTACTCTTTAGTTCACTTTCCCACTCTGCTATATGTATCTTTTCTGCACAGTGCTGATAAAGTATGCTAGGAAACAAAAATTCATGACAAAATCTGTGGATCCAAGATTTGGAGTAGCAGCTTTTGATATTTTATCTCCTCGAATTGGGTATTTAATTCAGTTAGTGATGCTTATAGCTAATCTGCTTCAGGGAAAATAAAATAAGTGAAGCAAACCTTTTGCTGGTTTGTTCTTATCCAGATCATTTCTTTGCCAAGTTTAGAGCCTAAAGCTTACTGGGGCTGACCGTGGAGCACATCTTAATTTAATCCTGCAAGTCAATAACCTCTTGCAAAATTAATCCAGTTTAAGGGTTAACATAAAACTGAACAGTTAGGTGTAGATCTTGACATCTCTGGAATGCCTTTTAAACGTATTTGACTACCTTTTGGTCTGCTAGGCCTATAGGGCTTGAGAAAAATACATCAGCCTGAGGTAACTTCAAAGAGAGGATCATGAAGGTCTTGAAGTAAATCTACCTCTGAGGAGAGCCCCAGGAGATGCTGAACCTGGTGGTAGTTAAAAGGACATATCTGGGCTTCTAGAGAGAGAGGCAGAAGCTTTAAGAAGGAAGAACATGTTATTTATTGATTATTATGCTTATTATCTCTCAGGAAGATATATTATATGTTCTGATTTCTGAGTCAAATCAGTCTCTCTGAATAGGTGATAGTATAAATGGAGGAAAGACTATTCTAAAATAAGGCTTTATAACTAGCTTAAATCTAGAGTATAACGTTATCTGGGAAACTCAACCCAGCTCAATGCACCAAAACTGAAACCCAATATGCATTGAAGTTTATTCCCCAAAGTAGTTATCACTGGTATTACTGTAACACTTCTTTCTCTAAGTGCTAAACACAGAGCAATGTATCTTTAGAGATACAGATCAGTGAATACAGGGCACTCCAGAGATCTTGTACTGCTTTGCCTGCTTACTTAAGGCCTTTTAATATCTTTTCATTTCACATATCTTTTTCATTTTTCTTTATTATTTAAAATGATTAGAGGTTCAAACTTTCAACATTTCTTCTTACTGAAGACATGCTTTTGTCACCAAATTGCAATGCCCCTAATATTTTACATCTCTTAAAACAATATCTTCTACAAAAACAAATGAGGAATCCATGATTAATACAAAGCTTTTATTTGTTGCTGTTGCGTATTTGTCTGTATTACAATAAATTGTAATAACACATTTTTCATTTGGGAAGCAATTTTCATTACATTGGTTTCTGGTTGTGGATAGACTGAAACTACTGTAGTAAATGAATCACAGAATCACAAACTGTAGGGGTTGGAAGGGACCTCGAAAGATCATCGGGTCCAACCCCCCTGCCAAAGCAGGTTTCTCAGAGCAGGCTGCCCAGGTAGGCATCCAGACAGGCCTTGAATATCTCCAGAGAAGGAGACTCCACAACCTCCCTAGACAGCCTGTTCCAATGCTCCGTCACCCTCACCGTGAAGTTCTTTCGCATGTCAGTGCGTAACCTCCTGTGCTCTAACTTGCAGCCATTGCCCCTTGTCCTATCCCCACAAACCACTGAGAAGAGGTTGGCTACATCCTTCTGTCCCCCACTCCTCAGATATTTATATACATTGAGGAGGTCCCCTCTCAGTCTTCTCTTCTCCAGGCTGAACGGACCCAGGTCTCTCAGCCTTTCTTCACAGGGAAGATGCTCCAGGCCTCGTATCATCTTTGTGGCCCTAAATGAACTGAAGATCCTTTCTTTATTTTACCTTTCTGTGGAGCCTTGTGTTTTAGCACATTTTTGAATGTTTACAGAGAATACATTAATAAACCAAAGACAAGTATGGTTGGCAATTAATGGCTAGAAAACTGATGTAAGTGCAAGATAAGAGAGTTATTTAGCAATTGATGATAGTGTGCCTGAGTAGAAAGGTTTCCAAACATATGGATGATGTTTTATCATCCTTAAAGAAGAGCATAAACATGGTAGAGTATTGTCAAAGTTAAGTTTTCAGATTTTTTTTTCCCTACTGATAATTTTTATGTACTCAGGCTAATTATCACATACATCAAAGATTTTCCCCAGAATATGATTTCTGTCTTTCTGCCACCTATTGTTCCCTCTGTATACTTCTTTTACTTGTTTGTTTGTATTGTTTTTGTTTTTCAGTGAAAAAAAAAGATTAGCACAATTACTTTCTCTGTATCAAAACCTCGTGCTTGCCAGCTCTCATTTGGTTTGAAACCAGGTCAGTATTCAGAGTGACCTAAGGATAAGCAGTAGCAAGGAGATGCATTTCCATACAGAGCCTGAATCACTGATTTCTTCTTTAGGAAGGGAGTTAAATAATCCTTTATGGTTTGAAATACCTAGGAACCACTATTCTAAAGGGTAAAATCACACATGCCTGCCTCCTGCTAAAATTAGTATTAGTCACATAACTTTTAATTCCAGTGAAGAGCACTTTAAATAAACCCCATTAGTCTCAAACAATTCTCCTTCATGAAACACAAGACAAACAGGAGCTGAAAGAATGATTAAGAGTATACTGAGCAGCTGGGGTTTCTTTAATAAGCTGTGTTAGGCTTAAAAAAATGAGATACTGCAATAGAAGCTGCTGGTTAATGCCAAATAAACGTGAACTTTTCAAACAATGACTTGAAAGTTATAGTGTTTCCTAAGCACTACTGGTGAATATCCTCCCTTTGTTGTTTGCTTCAAGTTTTGGTCATATTGCTGGGGGAAACTTCTCTGTGTTAACAGCACAGTGCAAAAGTGCCAAATCCTATGTTCTAGGGTTTTGATGCTGGTTTTGACATCTCTGAAAATCTGACTTATGTCTAAAGGAAAATCCTCTTCTGGCTCAAGATCTTAAAAGATCCTGCAGGATAGGGAGTAAAGGAAAAGAAAGATAGAAATGCAAGCTCAAAATCACTGATAATACAGTGATTGTTGATCCCACACTGACATATACATAGAAGAGCATTCTAGTTAGTATTCTTCAGAATATCCTCCAAAACTCCAATGGGTAACCCTGGGGGAAGTATCAAAGACTGAATGTGAGAGTGGTGATGGCTCTTGAAGAGCAATTGGTAGGATTTATTTTGTGTGGGTTCCTTTACATAGTAACTCATCTAAGGCATGAGGGCTGTGCTACTTTCTCACTTGAGATGCTTCTTCAAGGAACATACAGGCTGGATGAAGATGGCAAATGTAGTGTGACGTTGCTTTATGTATTCTGTCTTTGTCTTTCAGGACTGTCAGGCAATCATATTAACTGCTCTAATGTAATTTACATGCCCATATATTCCTTTGGCATATGCATATGTCCCTGTGGCAATAGGAAATGTTTTGAGCCATGGGACAAAGTATTTGATGCATTCTTCTCTCCGTGCCAACCCTTTCCTTTCAACAGTGCTCTCTGTCCTCCTTTTACCTTTGAATATGAACTCTAAGCAGGAGCAGTAGCAGCTGGGAGGGACAGGGAGAGAGTTGTGGCATGGAGACAATGTTCTGAATACTCAACAGTATGAAGGAATCTGGATGTTTTGTTCCACTAGAGGGGAAGAGAATAATACCAAAACATGACACAGCAAAAAGTCAAAGTCCAAGCAGAGCTAGCAAGAAAATATTGAATGTCTTCATCCTGCAAAGAAGAGATAATTCTGACATCAATATTCAGTTTCTTGCTAAGTCTTTGCATTTGGCCACATCATGCTATAGATAACTAGATCTCTCATTGATCCAGCTACAGTAATTGTTTGTCTCAGGGCATTTCTTGATTAGACTTGGCATATACTAATAAATGTATCTTTACTGTTATGTGGCACTTTTCTTTGCTTCATCATAACTGCCTTTTAAGTTTTTCCTCTGAATGGAAATGATGAATAAGACACAAGTGTTGACTCAGCAATGATCAAAACGAAGGGTTGCCAGGACTGGCAAGGTAGAATCCTTTCAGGTAAAGGGAAGTGATACACAGCAACCATTATTAACCCATTCTTCCTCCCTGGAAGAGGAGAATATAGGCATGACTCAGAAGAGAGTTTAAGGAATGAAGGAGGAAAGGAGCAAAATATTCCCAATTTGACCTCTGAATGCATCCTTTGAATTTGCATAAGTCTATGCCATGAGTCTCTGTTGTACTCTGTCTGCTCCAGTGTCTGGGAAAAGTATATAGAAAGTGTAGAGAGTGGATCCCTCTTTTTCCTTTTTATTTATTTTATTTTATTTTATTTTATTTTATTTTATTTTATTTTATTTTATTTTATTTTATTTTATTTTATTTTATTTTATTTTATTTTATTTTATTTTATTTTATTTTATTTTATTTTATTTTATTTTATTTTATTTTATTTTTATTTTTTTGGCCTGAATACAGCTCAGCCAGAACAGAAGTTTGGGCTTAATATTGTTATTTTTGTTTCTTCAGGAGCATAATGAGCAACTGGATGAAATTAGTTGGTTCATATCAGGAAGTCCTATCTGTGCTTGAAGATTGAAAAGGGATATATCAAGCCTTGAAAATTTCCATACCAGTGTTTTGTTATTTTCATAACACAATATCAGTACTCACATTATGATTACAGTAGGAACCATGCCTAGCAGTTTATAAAAATAACATTTGAGAAAGCTGTTGCCTTGTGAGAAGCTTGATGCATATTCCATCTGGGTCCAGGCAAACACCCTGCACAAGTGTGGTTTTATGGGGAAAAACAGATATGTAAAAAATAAATCCTTCTTTTCCCTGACCTGTGCCCTGCACGTATTCAGGATTGTCTCTACCAAGCTTAGTAACAAATGGCAGTGCTTACAGCTTTTTATATCCATCTGCCCCATGTTACATACTACACTTAAGAAATAGGAGATGGATTTTGCATCTTATTTTGCAGCAATAGCAGTGTTCTTTGTAAAAAAAACAAGAATTTAAATAGCTCAGAGACACCAAGAGAGCTGCTTTGGCAGAGTGAGGGAAGCCTGTCTCTATTGGAATGGCTCAAACCACTGTTCTTAGCACATGGAGGTGTCTGAAATGTCATATATATATTTCAGATATCTTACTGGAATTCTGCTTCTAGGCTTTCAGAGGGTGTTGCCTTCTTTGATGTGGTGAGTTGGCCCTGGCTGCTTGCACAGCTGCTCGCTCCCTTGCTCCCCACCCTACCCCCCTCACCCTCCAGAGAAAACAGGCAAAACAAGAGGGAAAAAAATGAATTAAAATAAAGACAGACAAATAACTTACCAAGTATTGTCACAGGCAAAACATATTCAACTTGAGAAATTTAAGTTAATTTATTGCCAAATAACATAAATAATTACTAAGTTGAGGCTGTGAGGGTGATCAGAGGGCTGGAACACCTCTCCTATCTTCATAAACGCTGAGAGAGTTGGAGTTGTTCAGCCTGGAGAAGAGAAAGCTCCAGAGAGAACTCATTGTGGCCTTGCAGCACTTAAAGGAGGCCTACAAGAAATCTGGAGAGGGTCTCTTTATTGGGGGGTGCAGTGATAGGCCAAGGAGTAGTGTCTTTAAGCTAAAAGATGGTAGATTTAGATTAGGTATTTAGAACAAATTCTTTACTAGGAGGGTAGTGAGGTGCTAGAACAGGTTGCCAGAGAAAAGTATTCTTTCAAGGCCAGATTGGATGGGACTTTGAGCAACCTGGTCTAGTGTAGGGTGTCCCTGCCCATGATGGGGAGGGAGGAACGATGGACGAATAAGGTGTTGGAACTGGATGACCTTTAAGGTCACTTTCAACACAAACCATTCTATGATTCTATGATCCAATGTTGTCACGCACTGCAAGAGTAACCTTGCCACAAAATTATGTCATGTGAAGGACCTAGGACAAGTTAGAGAGAAATACACAACAACAGGTATAGGCAGCAGTGATGTTGATAAGGCTTCTCTGCTCACCACAGAGGAGCTCTGTGAGTCCAGTATTGTTCCAGTCTTTCAGAATATCCTGCTGAGTTGGGCTACTCACCTTACTGAGGTTTGTACCAGGTTCTGGACCCAGGCCGGCTTACATTTTACTGATCTGAAAGGCAAACTGTGTGAACTATAGGTGCTGTCTATGCTATCCTACCAAAAAATGTTTTTACTATGGACATACTTAGGTATTCCTCTGTTTGTGGCAGAGGAAAAAATAAGATTGATATTTCTGATATTCTCTTTTATGCTTTGAGTACAAAGACTTGTTTTCCTTTTGTTAAAATATTTTGATCTGGAGGAAGTGATTTAGAAGATGAGCTGCTTAATTTGAGCACAGGAAGGGAGAATCTGTTCCAAGAATAGCTGGCAGCATGGGAGAAGGCATAAAGTTAGGAGTAGGCAAAGAGGACAAAAGACATGTTAAAGAAATGTGTTTTCTTTGGAGTAGTGCTCCAAAATGCAGAGCCTTGTGGAGAGATGAGGACAGCATGTTCCATGAAGGCACAGTGTATTAGTACTAAAAATATGACACTGGTCAACTAGCCAAAAAGGTAAACAACTTGCTTGAAGTCCTGGGGATATTTGTCAGGAATTCAGAAAATAAAATCTTTGGAAGACAGAGGAACCATATGAACTCCCTGTGAGGCAGCAAATGTTCCAGAGATATTTTTGCTTGAGTAGTGCTGTATATTGGTCTAGTTTCTATAAAATGAGAGGTGACACTACAAAATCTTGGAACAAACATGTTGGAAATATGGTATAATGTTCCATATATTTAGCATTTAGTCTGGTCTGAAAACTGACTGTAGTATCTTTTGATCCCATGATTAATGTTTTCTACTTGGAAAAAAATCTACTCCTTTTTGAAGGAATTTGTGTCATCTCAGCGGCCTCAGCTTGGGAACTTAAGAACCTAATTCTTTTTTCTCTAAACTTCTGAAGTTATTGGATAAGACCCCACTGTATGTAAAAGAAAACAAGGAAAAGACGAGATAACAATTGTTGATGGAAAAAATGCTGAAGAACTAATAAGCATCTATCTATGAGAATATCCGTCCTCACCCCTCTTGACATTAAAGCAGGCTGACAGTAGTTTTTTGAATTAATATGAACAATATGATGTCCTGCACAGTGATTATCCCACTCTACTCTCCACTGGTGTGTCCTCACCTCAAGCACTGTGTGCGGTTTTGGGTGCCAAAATGTAAGAAGGATATAGAAGTATTAGGGTGTGTCCAAAGGAGGGCAACAAAGATAATGAAGGGTCTGGAGTCCTATGAAATGTGGCTGAGATTACCAGGTTCGTGCAGCTTAGAGAACTGGAGACTGAGGGGAGGCCTGCAGCTCCCTCACGAGGGGAGCGGAGGGGCAGGCGCTGAGCTCTGCTCTCTGGGGACAGTGACAAGAACCGAGGGCATGGCATGGAGCTGGGACAGGGGAGGGTCAGGCTGGGTGTAGGGAAAAGTTCTGCACCCAGAGGGTGGTTGGGCACAGGGTCAGGCTTTCCAGTGATTTAGGGGTGGTTGAGCCAGGAGTTGGACTCATGATCCTTGTGGATCCCGTCCAGCTTGGGATATCCTATGATTCTGTGATGCTGCCTGTTTAGCACTTAATCACCTGAAGAGTAAAATCAGCACCTTCATCAGTAAATGGAGATGACTCCTCATAGGTTGTTATATCATAGAAAACTCTTCATTCTTTTCTTAGATTTCTTTCTTAGGCATTTTTTTTCAGATTTGCTCTAGTTAGATTTTAATTGAAGATTCTCTCATTAGCAAGCACTAATTTGTTTATAGTTGATGAATGGCTCACAAATCATCTGTTTCATAAATGTAGAGAGAACCTGGTTGATAAAATAGCAACAAAAAAATAGAAAACATCCCTTTCAAAAGTTTGGGTGTGTATGACATGCAATCCTGTACCTGGAAGTAACTATCTGTATTGGTGCTTGAGGCAGATCCTGCTGAGAAACTGGATTTAAGAAACTAGGATTAAGTGACTGAACATTTTTTTTTCCCCACTTAGACTGTGCAAGATAAGCATGTTGTTTGACCCTGATCTGCAGGTGTGTGGTGGTTTCACCCTGCTCCACAACTGCTCTCTCACTTCCCCTCCTCAAAGGGAGAGAGGGGGGAAGTATGGTGAGAAAGAAAAAGGCTCATGGGTTGAGATAAGGGTAATCTAATTAAAGGGGGAAAAAATTAAAAAAAAAAAAAAAATAAGGAAGGGCTATGTGGGAGCAAAGAAACATAGAAAACAATTATTCTCTACTTCCCCTTAATGAGCAGTGTTTGGCCATACCTTGGGAAGCAGGGCCTTAATACATGTAGCTGTTGTTCAGGAGGACAGACGTTTTCATAATGATAGCCCCCTTTTCTTATGGTCAGCCATAAGAAAGCAGGAATGCCATTTCTGTAGAGTGCCCTGTTTTAGTACATTTTAGGCCATGCTGAGCCAAACTGTTCTTTTCCCTTATGTTAAGGTTGGATCACTATTTAGTCACAGAATCACAGAATCACAGAATTTTTCTAGGTTGGAAGAGACCTCAAGGTCATCGAGTCCAACCTCCAACCTAACGCTAACAGCCCTCCACTAAACCATATCCCTAAGCTCTACATCTAAGCGTCTTTTGAAGACTTCCAGGGATGGTGACTCCACCACTTCCCTGGGCAGCCTGTTCCAATGCCTCACAACCCTTTCAGTGAAGAAGTTCTTCCTAACATCTAACCTAAAACTCCCCTGGCTCAACTTAAACCCATTCCCCCTCGTCCTGTCACCAGGCACGTGGGAGAACAGGCCAACCCCCACCTCGCTACAGCCTCCCTTGAGGTACCTATAGAGAGCGATAAGGTCACCCCTGAGCCTCCTCTTCTCCAGGCTGAACAAGCCCAGCTCCCTCAGCCGCTCCTCGTAGGACTTGTTCTCCAGGCCCCTCACCAGCTTCGTCGCCCTTCTCTGCACCCGCTCAAGCACCTCGATGTCCTTCTTGTAGCGAGGGGCCCAAAACTGAACACAGTACTCGAGGTGCGGCCTCACCAGAGCTGAGTACAGGGGGACGATCACCTCCCTAGCCCTGCTGGTCACGCTGTTCCTGATACAAGCCAGGATGCCGTTGGCCTTCTTGGCCACCTGAGCACACTGCTGGCTCATATTCAGCCGACTATCCACCATCACTCCCAGGTCCTTCTCTGCCTGGCAGCTTTCCAACCATTCCTCTCCCAGCCTGTAGCTCTGCTTGGGGTTATTGCGCCCCAGGTGCAGGACCCGGCACTTGGCCTTGTTAAACTTCATGCAGTTGACCTCAGCCCATCGGTGCAGCCTATCCAGATCCTCCTGCAGAGCTTTCCTACCCTCAAGCAGATCGACACACGCACCTAACTGGGTGTCATCTGCGAACTTACTGAGGGTGCACTCGATGCCCTCGTCCAGATCATCGATGAAGATATTAAACAATACAGTTGTGAGTTCATGAGAACATCAAGCAAGTGGGAAAATGTTTCTATACCATGGTGATTAAAGCATCAGACTGGAAAAACAACAAATGTATCAAAAAGGTGTAAGATGGTTGTACCTATGAAATATACTGCCCTGAAGGAAAAAAGAAAAAAAAAAAAAGAAAAAAAAAAAAAAGCTTCTTTAGCAGAACTGATCTTATTTTGAACTTTTTTTTTCTTCTCTTCTAGTGAATGTACCAGCCTAATTTTTTAGACTCAGTAATTCAAAGGTCTGAGGTATGAACCTCTTCTGATTTCTCACCCTTTAGTGGCTTTTTATATAAAATATATATTTCTTTTAATAATGAGTTGGTACAGTGTAATACTGCAGTGGCTTAGACTAATCTTGTCTAAATTGATATAACTATCTATGGAATGGAAAAGCTGTTTCCTTATTTTTGAGTAAACGTGCAGCACAGCACAATGTTCTTTGTGGGGAAATAGCTAGGTCAGTTCCATACACAGGAGAAACATGCAAACCAACCCTTTTTTATATGTGGTTACTACAATGTACATATTCCATGAATAATAACATTTGTGCTTTAGCGTTTTTTAGATCTGTACCATTTATACTCAGAATGTCTCCAGATCACACATCTATACTCTGAATATCACGTTATTGTCCAGCAAGTAATTATGCTTCTGAGTCTTACATTTGTGCTCTTTTCATTAGCTCTAAAAATGCTATTCCTTCTTCACCATTGCTTTCTCAATTCAGTTCTACCAGTGGAAGAATAAGAAAATAAAAGATCCTCAGCTGCTTCGCTTTTGTGTGTGTGGCTGAGGTGCACAATAACAATGAGTCAGGCCTTCTGCAGATTCTCTATTTAACAGTGTTACCATTTTTACTTAAAACAAAAAAAAAAAACCTCCCCTTTCCCCCCAAAACTAAAAAAAATAATAATAATGAAATAACATTCAAAAAGACACCTTTGGCTGCATTCATCACTCATGAACAAGCAGATATCCTGAACCTTTGGTACTGATTTGTGTATCATTCCTTCCACTTTTTTTCTATCTTGAGACAAGACAATCTTGATATATGTTCAAATGCGCTTTATTGTTGCTACATAGGGATTAGAGGAAGGGTTATTATGTACAATTTGCTTTATTAGTAGTGTTTGGCAGGTCTGAAGTGCTTTTTATTGAAGCATTTCCAGTACTGTGCAGCACTGCATGTACCTACCTACATTGTAGCTAGGTGTCGGCCATTTCATTTTTACGTATTGGGAAACTGAAGCAGTTAGCAGTGAACAAGTCACTGTGGTCAAACAAGTAAATAAACAACCTAGTTAAATCCTTGTCCTCCATGAAAAAAAAGCAAGTTTACCAACCTAAGATACCATATAACATCTTTATGATCGGTTACTTTCCTTTCTCTACATATACAGTAAGCCTGAAATCCTACCAGTGTTAATGTGCATCCATAACTCTAAAAAAAGCTAGATAATTCATTGCATTTTAGAAAACTGCTCAGAATGACTCCCTAGGAAAAGAGGAAATAAGAAATCAAGTCAGTTTGTATGTTCTTGGGTTGTTTAACTCCTTGGTACTTCAACACAATTTTTTTCTGTGCCTTGTATTTAATTAATCTTATATATAACATTGCATTACTAATCCTATTTAACTATTTCCATGCAGCCAGACACAGAAAACAATGCACATATACAGAAAATAAAAAATTAAGAGTAGAGGCAATCTCAAACAGTTCCAAAACTAAAACTTTCTGAAATACCATATATTTATGCTACTACCTGGATTCTAAGCACAGAGCATCCAAAGCCAGCTGCGTGTCTAATAATCTGACAGATCTGTAATCTGACATTGTACCTTTAAAAGAAATGATTTAGTGGAAACAATACTGCTCACAAAATTATTGGATATTAACTAGTTCAGACAATATCCCTTCTATATATTATAAAGATCACTTCTGAAGCCTCTTATTTCCTATCTAGGCAGTGTCCTAATCTGGAATGAAATCTCATTTCTGAATTAAGGAAGATGCTTGATTTGGAAAACTAATTTGGTAATATGTGACTTACAGTGACCTCCGCATTCATTTTCAAGGAAAAATACAGAATTTACACTGTCAGTGCAATTAATGCACAGTAACATTTCCAGTAGTTTCCAGGCTTCTTGTGAAACTGTTGAATTGCAAGTTCATCTGAGTACAGCATAGAAATCTGAAATAAATCTGTCAGAGTCAGTTGTGCATATCCAGGCTTGTATCAGTATTACTGGACACAAAACCCAGTATCACAGTATCACTGGAAACAAAATCCAAGTTTATACTAAATAGAGAGTTTATATGATCTAGGAGTGTAAAATGTTGCAATTACACTGCTTATATTTGTATTTGGTTTATAGCAGCCAGTAATGAATGTACTATTTGTTCAAGAGCTTTTCAGCATGTATTTACATATGTAATTTTATCTCAGCTTATGTGGAATTTGACATAAAACCTGTATTTCTGGAGTGAACTGATAGTATAGCTATCAATTTCTGAAAAGAAGATTTAACCTTCATATTTTGTGAATGAAAGCTGGAAATCCTGGGTCAAAGGAAAGTCTAGAAAACCCCACAACATGGGTTATTAGTAAATAAAATCTCTCTCTCTTTCTCCTTTTTTTTTTTTTTTTTTTTTAAGGAAAGGTTTATTTTTGTTTTAGTCTCAGTCTTCCTGCTGAATGCTTGGGCTGGTGAGGCAATATGGCCTTACATACATGTAAGGCAGTGTGTACATACACCTTTACATACCTATACTACATATTACATATATGTATGGGGCTGTGAACATACACCTTTTCTTATATATTGAACCCAAACTGGAGTGTACTGAGCCTTTCTGAAGCTCAATACTGGTTTTCCAGGATGTATTTCTTGTAGGTTAGTAACTGTCTAGTGAATGGAAAATGGGAATCACCATTTTTCTGTGACCAGTCATAGAAGTTGACTATTTCCCAGGGAGGATTCTCACTTAGTGAGAGGGAGCATTGTGTTCTACCTAATAAGCTCACAAATGGATGGAACAGAAATACCAGATTACACCAGCATGATTTGTCTGCCACTCATAAGGTATACAGTCCCAGTAAGATAATCATTTTTTCTTTTCTTTTGTTATTTCCATTTTCTAGAAAAAACAGGTGAGCCAAACAAAGATCCGTGTGATCTCTACCATCCTCTTCATCCTGGCTGGCTGCATTGTCTTTGTGACCATTCCTGCAGTTATCTTCAAACACATCGAGGGATGGACAGCCTTGGAGTCCATCTACTTTGTGGTTGTCACTCTGACTACAGTTGGCTTTGGTGACTTTGTAGCAGGTGAGCAGCATTGAGCCTAGGTGCTATGCATGAGGTCCTTGGCTCTTAGAATTTGTTTTCTGGTGTGGAGAAGGGACATTTCACAATATATTATATCCAATGAAATTAAACTAGGTGTTTCAGTTGAGGTTAATGTGCAATAACATGCAGAACTCCAGGCTGATTTAAGACCCAGGTACCTTTCCATCTGCAGAGTGCAAGCTTTCAGCAGGGTAGATAACAGGAGTCTGGGAAGTCCTGATTATCCCTTATCGTGCAATGAATTATGCACAAGTCAAATGACTTTCCTATTGAATTCAGGATTTGTATTAGTCCATTAGGTCTCAATATGAGGCTGATTGCTGAAGCAAGTAGCCAAAATGATGAACGGACAAAGCTCTTACAAGTTAGGGTTGAGCTATAAGGCTGGAGAAATGTCTGGTTTGATGCAGTACTAGGCTGCTAAAAACTGTTGCAGAAACTGCAGCATTTCAGAGGCTGGATCTTGTTCTCCAGCCTTGGCAACAATTTCTACATTGCAGCTACCCTGTTAAGAAGAACTCATGTAGGAAAGGAAAGGAAAGACTAATAGGGTATGTATGCATCTCAGTGCTGGAAGGCTGCTCTCTGTGATGAATACAGTACTAGCTGGAGCTATAAATATCCATCCTTATGAATTACCAAAGAAGAAATCAGGATTGTTGGCTAGCGAGATGAGAGAATTTTTTTCAGTCTTTTCATTCTACTGCCTTGCTAAGGAAAAGCTGGTTAAAATAAGTGGAATTTCTTTTCCCATTCGAGCATGACCTCTACTCCTCATTCCTGTTAGTGGTCCTAGTTAAAGGCATTAAGATGCCTATGTTACAAAGAGCCATATTATGCTACTGTTTTGTTATTTCCTATAACATCAGTGGAATATGAATGAGTTAAAAACATCAAATGAAACTACAGAGATATGTAAAGTTTTCTTTGCTGAAGAGCTGTAGACAAGTCTTTTGTAGACAAGACTCTCATCCTCCTTTTTTTTTCTGACATAGTGGTATAGAAGAAGTGAAACATTGAGGAAAAAATCCACTTTAACCACTTAAGTGTTAAGTAAGAAGCTCACTGCTATTCTGGCTTTGTGGTATCACAGTATGAAGTAAAAATAATTAACAATATTCTTCTTAAGCATGTGGCACTTTGGTAATGTTTTCTTTAATAATATATTTTGAAAAAAATAAATTAAGTTGTTCTATATTCAACATGATTGGGAGAATGTAATACACAGCTGGGTTGCTACTAGTGGCCAAGATTTTTCAAAAATCAAATGGGGACCCTGAATAAGAACACTTCAAAGATGGTCTCATGATTAAGAGCTTAAGGCAAGTGATCACCAGGAGATTTTGATTTTATTGCTGGTTTTGAGAAAGATTGTCTGTCACTTTTATTTCCTGTCACTTTATTCTCTCTGTATCTCTATCCCTTCAACATCAAAGAGAAAATGCTGTGTCATAAAGCAGCATCAGTGGAGCGATGTTGATTTATTCCACCTAGAATGCGTCCCAACTCTTGCCAAATTGGGAGAGTTTTTGTAGTACTGTTGGAAATACAATTAAGGATGTATTCTGGAAAAACAAACAAACAATCACCGAATATTTGATAGGCTGAAAAAAATAAATGTTTTCATACTTTTTCAGAAATCAATCGCCTGATTTCTACTTAAGACAGACCTAGACAATCTGCTTTATAGCGAACTTATGCAGGGATGCGTGTGATCAGAACAGCCTCATTGTACCATAGCAACAGCTGTCCCCACCTACCATTGTTTTGCACTCTTGAAGACTGGAAAAAGAGAGTGATTCATGCAGTGTATGGGGAGAGATTAACATCAAAAACAGTATTTGGGTTCCTGCCAGTGCTCAAATGTCTGAGCTTTCATGGGGATGTTCAGTGACTGTATGCACACTCAGGCTCAGTCTGGGTAAAATTAAAGAGTTATAAAATATCTCAGATTGCAAAATTCTCAGGGGGAGACACTGAGCCATGTCATCTGGGGAATTTAATATAGGAAAATCCTAAAAGCTCTCTGTTGTGATAAGGAGGTACAGGTTGGTGTCCAGCTCTCAAACAACCAAGATTAGAAAATACGCATTCCTATGTCCCAGGCAGGGGACTTAGTCTTTCTTGCAGTGCATGTAGCACTGTGATAGGTCTAGAAGTCTCAAAAGTGAGGTTGTAGCTGCTTTCTTTTACAAAGGTTTATCTTGTTCTGTGGTAGGTAGCAGCCTAGGTGCTACTGTATTTGTTTTAGGCCCTTCACTGGAGTTGCCAAATGCTCACATATTTGTTTTACTAGCTCTTCCTGAGACTTGCATGAAAAGCATCTTAGATTCCTGCTTGTCTGAGCACTGGTACAGGTTGCTTGGAGATGTTGTGGAGTCTCCCTCCTTGGAGATATTCAAAAGCCTGGGGAACCTGCTCTGGGTGACCCTGCTTGAGCAGGGTGATTGGACCAGATGACCACCAGAGGTCTCTTCCAGCCTGAATCGCCATTCTGTGTTTCTGTGATATTTGTTGCTTCATTTGACCCATATCTCCTCTAAAGTCATTGGCCAGAGAATGCATCATATAACTGATATCCAAGCAGACAGTATATTCTTATTATCAGAATTTGTACAGCATTGACTTTCTGTCAGATACTCTGATTTGGAGGGGAAGGCAAAGTTATTTTTCTGTCTTATACACAGAGGTCTCTGAATCCTGTATTTAAAAACAAAGAATCTGGAAACACTATCACCTGAGGGGGTTGAACTGTGAAGTATCCAAATTACCAGGCTGCAGGCAGTTCAGGATAAGGGAGACTAGCTGTATTATATTTTTTTTTCTTGAAAATGTGTTCGTGCTGTTGCAAGTACTATTGAAGCAGGAATTTCAGAATTGCTTCAGACTATCAGCAATTTGAAGAAAAAAGTTTACCAGGTGCTCTGGCAGGTCATATAACAGCAGAACAATATGCAATTTTGAAGAATCTTAAATCAAGAACAGACTGTTCCTCCCATCTGACAAGCCTCTCATCTTTTATTAGAACTACAATGGTGTTGGCAAGAGTCAAAAATATTTTAAGGAATTTCTCAGAATTTCAAATATTTTGGCATCAATTTTGGCATCTCATGCTTCCTAAGCATAATTATATGCTTATTGCAGGAGGAAATGCTGACATTCATTACCGGGAGTGGTATAAACCCTTAGTGTGGTTCTGGATCCTTGTTGGCCTTGCCTATTTTGCTGCTGTCCTGAGTATGATTGGAGACTGGTTAAGAGTCCTGTCCAAGAAGACAAAAGAAGAGGTATGACATAATATCTCATTGGTTTTTCATTTTATAAGAGAGCTTTAAGTGCCTGATTCCTGCTTGTCTAATGAAGGATGCTCCTCTGCTTGACCAATGTACAGTATTGCCTATGGTTTACTCTACTGGCTATCTTTGCTATCCTGTTAGCTCTGATCTTTACCTTTTTCACAAAGGGTGGAAAAAAGCAACTGAAGCAAACCTATGTTGTTACACCTCTATCAGTACTATTGAATACACAGAACACACCAGTAGGATTGCAATTATGAAATAAGCAAGACTGGCCTTCACTCTGAAGCAAGTTTGAAAACTGTCATAAAAATTTCAAGTGCTCTTTCTTCAAAATGAGAAGTGCATGGATTTTTAAGACATTAGTTGGATCTGTTCCTTATTAAACAATAATTTGCCTTTAAACCAGTCTTCAACACTGAGTTTTCCCACTTTTCCCTGTGTCAAAGAATATGGTTCTGAGTAAGGGTTTAGATTCAGGCCCCCGTGTTTTTAAAACTTGAAGCAATTGAGTAGGTGGCATCAGGGAAAACATGATTAAATACACTCAGAACATGCCCTCCATGGTTCAAAGACAATATTGCTAGTGCTCAGAATAAGAGTGGAAAATGAAAGGTAATTGCTGTAGCTCTGAAGCTGAAGCCTGCTGTGGGGGAGGTTAATATAATTTCAATTTTTAATGCAATCTCCTCCTGCATTTCTAGCAAAGCTAACCTGGCAGGGTCAACTAAAGAGCAGGAATAACCAAAATTTGACAGAGGCAGTGCTGTTTATCATTTATGAAGGCAGCTGACCCACCTGAGGCCCAGTGCAGCTCCACGAATGAAAGGGGAGAATATCAGCTGTCAGGCTGCTCAGTAGCAAGACAGCGCTTGGCTGTAGCACCCAGAGGTGGGAATTTGAGCTCTCATGGTGGATGTGAGATAACTGCTACTACAGGTAGTCCAGTTCTAAGAGGACATCTGTTCACCTGGACCACTGGATGCAGAAATGGAGTTCTGGCCCCAGCAGCCCAAGGAAACTGTTGACCTTAGTGAGCTGCTGCAAACATTGTACTCCTGAATCTGTTCTCCTTTAAATGAGCTTTAGAAAAGGCCTGTGTTGACTAAGATATTGCTTGGTCATGTCTTTTTTTGTGTGTCTCTCAAGAAGAAGTATTTGTTCAGCAGCCATTTCAGTGCTTTATTCTTTGTTGTTATTGTTCTCTCAGGTGCAAAGGAGTAAAAGAGAACAGAACAGTGAGACATTTAAGGACATCCTTGTGGTGCCCACACAGAATGTTGATGTGTTTTGAAAGCTCCTCCTTCAGGAAGCAGCTTGCTTATTGCTGGCTTGAGGGGGTGTTATTTGGACAGTTATGCAATGGGCACCTCCATTAAAGACAGCTAGAGCTGTCCTGGAGAAGGAACACTAGACTGGATGCATCAGCAGATTTTTGGAGTATTTGAAGTTACCTAATAGGTATTCCCAACATTAATTGCTTTGTGTCACTGAGCACAACGTTCAATGGGAGTGAACAGCTCTGCCCATGAGCAATACAGAAAAATACATTGCTGTATTGCTACACACTGGTTGCTGTGCTGTTCTGAGGCAAATTAGTATAAATATATGTAAATAATTTTGCCCACTCCTGGCTGTCTACTGCTGATATTTTAAGTCATTAATTTTATTCTTAATCATGGAAGGATTAGCATGGAGACCTCCTGCCATGGAACACAGCTTATAAAATCTGTGGAGTGGCAAGAAGTGAAACTGGTAGCCCAGTGATATGCCACATAAGTTATTTACTAGTCATGTGTTGGTATCTTTAGACCTTTCCTGAGTATAAACACTTTGCTGCTGAAGTTTGGCCTGGATGTATGCTTTGGACCTGGGACTGGTCTCTGAATCTATGCCAGACAAAAAGGTGGTTATGCTACTGGGAACGATTCGTAGGAATGAATGTCACTTCATTTTGTGTGAGTGTGTTCTTTCTTTATTTATTTTTATTAATTTATTTTTCTTGTTGTAAAGGTTGGAGAAATAAAAGCCCACGCAGCTGAGTGGAAAGCCAATGTGACAGCTGAGTTCAGAGAGACACGGCGGCGGCTCAGCGTGGAGATCCACGACAAACTTCAGAGGGCTGCCACCATCCGGAGCATGGAGCGTAGGCGCCTGGGCCTGGACCAGAGAGCCCACTCCTTAGACATGCTGTCTCCAGAGAAGCGGTCTGTCTTTACGGCCTTGGAAACAGGACGCTTCAAGGCTTCATCTCAGGAAAGCATCAACAACAGGCCTAACAACCTGCGCCTTAAAGGGCCGGATCAGCTCAACAAGCACGGGCAAGGGGCATCTGAGGACAACATCATTAACAAGTTTGGATCATCTGCTAAGATGACCAAAAGGAAAAACAAAGACCTCAAAAAGACCATCCCTGAGGATGTGCGTAAAATTTATGAGACCTTCCGAAACTACTCCTTGGATGAAGAAAAAAAGGAAGAGGAGACAGAGAAGATGTGTAATTCTGAGAACTCTTCTAGCACTGCAGTCCTGACCAACTGCATCCAGCAGCACTCGGACCTGGAGAATGGAGTGCTCCCCACTGAAACCAAAGAAAGGGAACATGAAAACAAAGCATTACTTGAAGACAGAAATTAAATGTAAAAGATGCTTGACTTGAATTAACAATGTTAGTGTTTTATATACATATATATATTGAGACACGTGCCTTATACAGACTCCTTATTCAGTCTGAATTATATAGCATCGAAGAATATTTCACTGTGCCATAAAGACTCAAGCTTGCTCTGCCAAAACAAGTCAGGAACACAGCACTGCAGAATGGCAACAGAAAACTACGCACATGGAAATTTCAGCCTGTATAAGATTACCAGGGCAAGACGCAAAGGAAGAGGCTGAACCACAGCGATACCAGCAGAGTGATATGACCATGGCATAACATTAGACAAAAGGCAGCTATGTAAGAGGAGCCTTTGAAAGCGATAAAAAGGAGTATATCTTTGTAATGGAGTATGTATTCATTAAGCCTTCCCCTGGTGATTAAAAAGAGGAGAAATTATTGGAGTGAACTAGAAACATTCAGTAAGGCTTAGTTTATGTTTTGGCACGTGATCCAAGCTGGATTTTTTTTTTTCCATTTTTGAACCAGATGCATTATCTTTCTAAACTCCAAACGAATGTCAATGGACACAGCCACCAGCTGGATGCTGGTTTGAAAAATCAACAGAGACATATTTAAGGGTCGGATTGCTCTTTTCATTAAAAAAAAAAAAAAAAAGAAAGAAAAAAACTCTGTGGGTATTTATCTTAACCAGTGGAAAAAAAAAAAAAAAAGAAAAAAAAAAAAAGAAAAAAGAAAAGAAAAGAAACGAATGGATTTTATTCTCTTGTAGGAAACATCAATGTAAACTCACAGCAAGAAAGCGCTTATGAAGAAAATGCAACATCTAGTGCTATGTTGTTTAAAAGAAGAGAAACATTAATTTAATGGTATTTGACTAGGTGTATGAAACAGTGGGCCAACTGTTTTTTAAAAGAATTTCTCATTCACACTTTCTACCACTGAAAAACCTTTCAATTTTAATGCTGTAAGACTATGAAGGCAGAAGGAAAGCTATAGCTTATGCATGTCAGCATACTGCTGTTCTCTGTAGCTGAATTTGAATTTTTAAAAATAGAAATAAGAGCATATACATTATTCAAATGAGGGCCAGGGCAACCATAGAATCTCAGGGCTCTCTGCCCCTTTTGCTGGGTTTGGGTTTAGACAAGAGCTGCAGTCATAATCTCAAATTTAAAAAAAAAAAAGAAAAAAAGAGAGAGAGAAAAAAAAAGAAATTTAGGAAAAGAAGTTGAGAAAAATATGGTGGTAATCTTTTAAGTGCTTATAGCTTTAAGTGCCATTAATGCTGTCATATTTTGTAACTTTTTAAACAAGTATTTGGAATTATTTGTTTTAATTTCCTTTTCAGGTATTATCTTTGTTTGGCATTTGCTATCTCTTTTCTTGTTAAATCTAAACACGAGCTCTCTGCATTTCCAGGTTAAAGTGAAGTGTTACCAAATTGTAGGTATTTTTAAAAAATCATTTGTGGTGTCTGGACACATATAGATACAAGACACACAAATGTCCCTAGACTTCATAGTAAATATTCAAAGAAAAGGCTGCAAAATAATTAATAGGAATTACGAAAAACACTTAGTTTTGGTAGTCTCAGCCTGCAGGCTACTGTTTGCCATTGCAGATAGAAGATTTTGCATGTCAGAAATGAAATACATGATTGCACCAGCAATGCCTCCCCTGCGCCTTCTCCAACTTAAATAGTCTTGCAATTCAAGCTGTAGGCGTATAGGTAAAGTAAGCATGGATGTAGATGGCAGAGACATACCGAGTCCCATAAGCTAGTCAAACGTACAGACCATATGGGCACAAACTTCTGGAATTGCATGTCCATATCTGCATACACAGAAATGCATGCTCCATTTTCTGTGATAGCTTCTTAGATTTCATGCACAACGAACCAATTCAAAATCTAACTGGTCACCAGAATATGATTGCCAAGGCTATGAATAGAAACATGGCAATGAAAATGCAAATTTTGAGTATCCATATTTGCATATCTAATTGACTCTGCACCATTTGCAGGAGCAAGCCAAATATCACTAGTCCAAAAGAGGAAAAGTTCTTGGTATGTTCTGTCTGCTGATTCACTTCACTTGAAATATCACATCATCTTTCTAATTCCTTTATCTATTTGAAAATTAAGGATGAAAAAACAATGTTTGAAAAATTTCAGGTCATTTGGGATTACTTTAACTCAATAAGGTCCTACAGAAATTGCATTCTGCTTAGGTCACCAATGAATCTCTAAAGGCACAGGGCTGTCTGCTGGCTTTGGTGTACTGGAGGCAGGACAGTGAGCCTCATCCCCAGGGAGGGTTCCTGCTGATTCCATAGCTGCCCTTGCTGCTGGAGGCTTTGGGGGCCACACCATGACATGGACAGCAGCTTGCAGCCAGCCTCAGACCCATCCTGCTCAGGCTGCAGGCAGAGGCCAGGGAGAAGCAGGTCTGTTCAACGTAGGAGTCCTCAAGCCCTCCTGACAGTCCTGGTTTTGGGAGGCATGGGATGAAGTAGGGCCTCCAGTGCCACACATGAGCAAGTCCTCTGAAGTCTTGGAAATTCAGTGAAGCCTTTTGTGCTCATTCAGTAGACTCAGGATGGATAAAGTACACTTGGATATAGTGAGGCTTTCTGTTGTTTAGATCTGGGGCTTTACTGTAGACTAGTAGAAAGTTAGGAGCAAAAGCTACAATTCGAGTATGCATTTGAATTGCAGACAAGGTTCAGAAGTGCTCAGACATGTGATTCGGGTCCCATGAATTAAAGTACTGCCTGGTTACACCGTACTGCACTTTGCTTGTATTAAGGATCAGGCACACAAAAGCAAGTCACCTGAGCCTGAAAGCCTGCAGTACATACAGATTGTGCTAACAATTCTCCATGGTTACCAAATGCCAAAAACAACATCACACATGCAGTTTTATTTGCTCCTCAACTGAGTTGTCATCACAAGAAATGCTTGCCTGTAATGGAAAAGTCCTGCACAGATGCACAGACGGCTGTAAGAATATATGAGATATGTTACCTCTCTGTGAAAAATAAGGCTTAGTCATAGCCAGTGCATTTCTGCAGGGAAAGCTGGACTCATTGTCTTGTAGGCCTTGTCTGTGAGAGCAAGGAGTTAGTGGGCAAGTCATGGAAAACACATCAGCATGGACAAAGTGGCTGAGGAAGTAATATTTGCTGGCCAAATTCAGAACTGCTTGCTGTGATGTGATAGAAGGACAACGTAGTCCTGGCATATTTTTCATCTCTAAATTTTCTGAGTTCTGTCTGCATCTAGCTGATGGCATCTGTGGCCAGCTTTGGTTTCTGCCTGCCCATCCCATGCAGGAGTCCATGGCTGACATTTTACCAAGCTGTGTCTTCACCCGCTTCTGGTTTGGAATATGATTGTTTCAGGGCCAAAGGGTGATGCTGAATAAACTCCCAGTGAGATACAGAACAGAGCATTGGATGACCTTTTACATGAAAGCAAATTTTTTTTTTTTTTCATTCTGCCCCGCTTCACCCTCATTTGTGTGTCTGTGAATCTTGCTAAGAAAGCTGCCAGTCTGCTAGTGGAGTAAATATTTCCTCCCATATGATTGCCTGTTAAATTCCTCAATACACATCAATTTGTATTACAATGTGGGAAGTGCAAAGGGTGTATTGTGTAGGGTGGCAGCCAGTAATGTCTGAAAACTAAAATGACATTTTATTGTCCTACATTGCTTCTCCCTGGCAAAGGCCATCTCTGGGTTTTACTTCTATGTAGCAGTTTGAGAGAGGATCTCAGTTCAAACATGAAGTGTTTTGGTGGTTAAAATTCTCACCCTTTGGAATTTAGATTACTTAGAAAAAAAATAAATTGTGATGCTATTTCTAGTGAGGCTGTTCAACCATTATTGCAACTTTTGGCAAAAGATAGTCTAAAGTATATCCAAATCTCCTTGCACTTAATTACAACCTTTCACAGCAGCCAAAAAATAAAGTCAGACAAAATGGCGACTTACTGACTTTAAATCTCAGATCCCGCACTGAGCACAACATGACTTGACATGGGAATTGGGACCTGAAAGAACAAAGGAAACATGGATTTTCTGTAGCCACAGCCCTCACACATAGAGGAAGACTCAGCTATCTGTTTTCCTACAGCTTTCAGCTCTGCAATCCCACTCTCTTCTGTCTTGTGCAGGAGACGTCTGGCATGCTCCTTTGGGGATCCTCCTGAACCATTAATGATCACTGAACTTGTGCAGATTTTGCATGAGTGGTTTTGAAAAGGTTTGTAACTTCATCCATGTGGCAGTCTGTGAATTTCTTTGTCTTTTTTTTTACAGGGAACATTATTTCTAATAAACACCTTATTAGAAATAATAGTAAATAAAAAAGCAGTGATTTATATTAACGAAATCTGATTTTTGTTGTTGCTGTGAAATTATAAACCATCTGAGCTTTTGCTGTCTGGCTTTATGATGTCTCTAGTAGAAGTCTGCTTCTTCCAAAGCCATTAATGGGCAATGCCAGAGACTTTCTGCAAAATTCTCTGTAATCCACGATAAACAAAACTATGTCTGTGAGTTCAGGGTGTTAAAAATCCTGTCCTTAAGAAACCTGTATTTTCCTGAAGAATGTGTGTTTATGCTGTACATGGGCTGTTTGTTTGTTTGCCGGCTTTGGTTTTCTCAGGGGCTTACTTGTGTTGTCAGGTAGCATGATGTCTGCTAGTCTCACTTTTCCCATCATCCACTAAAAATAAATAACAGGCAAAGACCAAGCTTTATGTAATGTTGTATATTAAACTGGAAAAAGAAGTCTTCTGCTAAACAGATACAAACGTAAAGGGTGACTGGGAACTGCTTCAGTCCTTTCCATACCTCCGTTTGTTCTGAACTATGCTTTCTTTAATCTAAGACCAAAATCTGCTCCCATCAAAGTCAGTGCAGTAAAGAGGAGCTAGTTTCTTATTTTTAAGCTTTTTAAGGTAAAGGTTTGCTGTTTGGGCATTGAAGTGCTATTTGCACTTACCGAGATGGCGTTACGTCAATACTAAATACAAATAAGCCCAGCTTCAGAAATGGTTCCCTAGGCAATAAAATATCAATTAAAACACAAATGCAATTCAACACAAATCTGTGGAACTCAAATAGAAGCTTGTAGATTAATGTATGAAACTAGTTGCCTGAAATATATCATCACAGAAATGCAGATTTGGAAGTTCCTGTAGGTTGCCTAATTTTTCCCAAGGTCCCCATCTTGTTCCCTACCAGTAGCAGTTGTCTCGTTAATACCATTGCTGATTTGAAGCATAATTGTTCCTGCCTGCCAGCACAACTCAAGTACATAATGATGTTAGACCATGTTGACTCACACTGATGAAATCAAACACTCTAAAGAAACAGTTTGCAAAAACTAATTTGGGGTTGTCCTGATGAAGCCAGCACATACTCTGGGAGCTGGATCATGCTGGGTTGAATAGGTCAGTCTAGAAGCACAGAGTATCCTGAGTTGGAAAAGACCCACAAGGATCATCGAGTCCAACTCCTGGCTCCACACAGGACCACCCAATCTAAGGGCAGGTCTCATCCACAGCGCTGGTGAGTACTCAGGAACCGACTGAAAAAAGGCGCTATGCGAACATGTGCATGTGCCTTCACGCAGCCCATGCAACCAGTTCTTGCACACAGATTCAGTGGTGGTGCCTGCCACTCCATGCAGGTAGGCATCAGTTTCTGTGCCCCCTCATATCTGCAGACAGGTCATGTCTCAGCCAAATCTTGCCACTAATACCTACACTGCTTTAGGGGAAAGAGGGCATTTCTCTAGCAAGTGCCCCTTTGAGACAATTAGGATGTGCTTTTCTTGGCTGAGCAAGTTGAGAGCAAATCACAGGCAGGTGATATGTGGCGTGTAAGAGAATATTTTAGTTTCCCAAATATGTTTCACCCACACTCTCTTTTTCCTTGTGAGAACTGGGTGCTTAAAGAGGAAAGTTTATAGTGCCTATTGTGAGATGTAAGCCAAACATAGCAACTGCCATTTAGCAGTTTTCCAGATCCTGGAGTCATGTAGTAACTATTATAAGAAAAAGGCAGGATTTGTATCCGGATAACAGCTTTGCAAAAATTTGAATTTGTTTAGGCAAATGTTCCAATGCAGTTTTAGGCTCATTTTTTCTAGTACAAATTGATCTAGACCTTGTGGACTGGGCCTATAAACCATGATTTTCTTTTTCTCTAAAATTTGGGGAAACATTTTGGTGGGATGGTGGTCTATTTATTTTTTCCTGATCAACTTCAAATCATAGTATAAGCAATCAGAAACCTACTTACAAAGCTATTCTATCTACTCTCTTGTCTCTGCCTCTCTTTCTCTTCCGTTCTCTGTAAGATTTTATGGTGCTTTAGAATGGCATTTTCAGAAAAGGGACAGTTTCATAAATGTCATTATCAGGGTACAAAGCAGAATGTGCTTGTACCGTCTTGATAAGTTTTGCTGCTATTGTCTTTATTATATGATGTAATGTTTTACTAAGATGGAAAAAAAGCAACAAAGACCTTCTAAATGATGAAAACACTTCTCCTGTTTTTGTTTGTTTGTTTGTTTGTTTTTGTGTTTTGTTTTTGTTTTTTTCCCTATCATCCAGCAAGAGCGGGGGAACTGTAATTAATCTTACCTTCTGCAGTTTCCCAACAGATGCAGTTTGCACCAACAGATGCTGCAACCTGTTGAACTATGGGTCTGTTGTCAGCAAACATGGGTGACAAAAGATTCCTGCAAGCATGGTTGATACCACTGTATAAAGTCTGTAGAGACCCCTCATGGCTGAGCCTTCCCTTGACATAACACCCCTGTGTTGTTGTTGTTTTAATTATTTTGCTATTCTTTATATACTTGCTATGCTACGCAGTCTTTACTGGTTCTAGTTATTTGAGCATTTGTCGTGTAACTCAACATATATTTCTCCAAAACTCACACCCCTATTTCTATACTATTTCTCCCCTTATGAGCACGTGTCTGCTAACTGGGTCTACTTTAGCTACTCTATATCACTCTTGTAAAAGTGATTATTTGCATTTTCTAATTTATGCACCTGCTTGTTCACTTGATTTCCCATTTTCAGGGCATGACCTTATCTAGCAGTAGCTGTTTGCTCTGACTTGGTGACCTACTGCCTGGGATATGCAAAAGGCTGCTTCATTTTTAGAATTGGACAGCAAGCTGATCTATCTAGCTGACCTACTAATTGTTCCTAGAGGTGACTGGGAAAGATAATGAGAAAAAAACAATAGGGTGGGTGGATGTGTGACCTGTTGTGAAATACATCTTTTTCCCACTTCAAAATCTGGATGCGGGATGCTGAGTGTAGCACTAATATCCTTGCTGAAACATGATTTTCTCAGTGCAGTCTGGTGTTTTGCATAACACCAGCTATTTTGAAATGAACTGTTACCTTCTGGCAAAAATATTACATTACAGTTATATTAAAATTATTAATTTAGAGGTAACATACTAAATCTGAACAGTGCACAGAGGAAGATCCCTCACAGATTGCACAGCACAGTGCCTGGACTGGCAGGTGTCAAGTTGCTTTCTGACAAAGCTTTAGATCATTTCTACAGAGGACACTGTAGACTTCCTCCCTTTAGGAGTGCCCCTGAGTCGTCCCTTCCTTTCCTTCTGGCACAGTGTGCTGGTGTTTTTCTTGATGATGTTGTCTTGATGGCATCATGAGAGTCAATGTAAAAAATAACCCAACCAACCAAAAACAATGTTAAATGAGCAATTTAATCTGATTTTATGGCAGAAATCTGAATAGTTCTTGATGTGGCCCCAAAACTTCCACTTTTAATGAAAAGCAGGAAAAACATGAGTATTGTAATTCCTAAAAGCAAACAAACAAAAACAATGACAAAACCAAAGACCAAATCCCCTTCCTTAAGTCACTGTTCCAGTGAATAAATCTGGACTTCTGTGTTCATGCTTATGCAGATAGCACTGATGAAAATGAAGACATGCACACTACATTTTGCTCCTGTTAACCTTTCAAAGCTAATCCGGCAAGGAGAAAGTCAGCTGCTATTAATCTCTTGTGTCACTACACACAGATTTAACAATGGCAAATTAATTGCTTCCCATTGCGTGAATATTGCAGAAACAGAGAAAGAAAATTCCCCAAGGGGGCTGACCTTGGCCTGTAAAACTCATCTTTCTACATGGGTTTGTGGGACAGGGAGTACCCAGCCTGCTCTAGAGCACAAGCTGGGCATGCAAAGCCTGAAAAAGAAATAATAATAATAATAAAAACACAACATGTAAACTGGGCCTATTTTGCAAAGAATCACTAAAGATCGACAGGAACATCACGAGGTTGTGTTTTGTGATGTCACATTACAGACCTGGGGGTGACTTGATGTCACAGCAGGGAAAACAAGAGGTCCTGGAACTGTTGCCACATTTGTTGAAGAGAGCCAGAGGTTGGAGGCAGGCTCAGCAATGCTCATCCACAGCGTGAGTACAGCAGCAGGCTTTTGAGGGATTAAGCACAAGCGAATGATGTCAGCGTGCTTTCTTACAAGTGAAGTAAACACTACCTGAGTAACAACAAGATTTACAGTGAGCAGTAGCTGCAGAAATGTGCATGTTGTGCTGTCTTATTTAAACTGAAGTGTTTAATCCTCCAATTCCAGGGGTCTCAAAGACACCAGTCTACTCAGCTCTTCAGCCTAGACTCACTCTTAGAGCAGGTCCACCTTGAGGGGGATGCATGCTGTGCTGGGAAGTCAATTACACTGTTTTATTTCCAATTCTCATTCTGATGTAACTATCTTTGACAAAAGAAACATACATTTTTGGATTAAAACAATAACAAAAACCATTCTCTTGGCTGCAGTTGTCACCCTTTTCCCTTGAATCCCTTCTGCCTGCTGAGAAAGACTTGTAGCAAACAGCACTGTCTTGTTTGAAGGAGGGGATACAACTGGATTTTTCATGGGGAAGAAAAGAAGAAAAATCCCCTGAAGTCTAGACTTGTTTCAAAATGAACTGGCAAATAAACCTTTTACTTTCTGGCCATGCAGATACACATTCCATGCATACACATAGCACAAAGTTGTTTAACCTTTCACAGCTTTATGAGAGATGTAAACGAACGGTTTACTAACACTGAGTGCTAATAACTTAGCCATACACACTTGCAAGTTCTGCATGAAGCAGTCTGATCTCACTAACTTTTATTTGGCAGTTCCCGAACAAGCCAAGTTACTGCAACAGTGAAATAGGTTCAGACTATACTTGGCAATTTCTCTTTCCTATCATTGGTTTTCTACTCCTGCTCATCTGCTCCTCATTAACACCCTTAGCAAGGGGTCCTCCTGTAGAAAACTTAATCTCAGCTCTCTGCACTGCAACTGCTGAAGTAAGATTTTGGTGTGTATGAAAGGAAGCTATGAAGGCCAAGAGAATTGAGGTATTTTCTATAAATATGACGATGGCCATTGTATTCACAATACTGAGGCTGTTTAATTTTGAGCAATGACCGTGTCAGCCACTGCAGGGATCTAGATAGACTTATTTGTTATTAATGTGTACAGTAAATTTCCAGCAAGCATTCAGATTACAGGAAAATTAGTATGTTGGAATTTCCCTCAGGTGCTGAAAGAAGTTTTAAAGAAACAGTGTTGTGTGTTAGCTAGATAAACTAGAAAAGCTTGATAAGAAGGGTGTACATGTATATGCTGGTATTTCTTAGTTACTTCATCAGTTTACTGGTCAGTTTGTACTAAGAAATTAAAGAAGCTCTGCAGGTGCTTATGGAAACAGAAAGGGAGCTTTGACAGCCCTGAGAGCTTTGGAAAGTAAAACAAGCGTGTAGAGAGAAGCTGCACGCTCTTTGGAGAAGGCTTTCATGTCCATTAACAAGATCATTAACAGCTTGTGTCACAATCAATATGTATACTGAGTGTATCCATGAAGGTCAGAAAACATTGGTTGAAATGTCACCCTTTTAAGCAATAAACTCAGGTCGGTCAGCGTCCTTGGCTAGGCAAAGACTGAACATGCTATTTGTGTTGAAACAGGTGGATGTTGGGATATTGCAATGCTAACCATTAAATAAGAAACACTGCAATGTAGACATGTGGGGTTTCTTCTTGTACTGTGTTATCAGACCTTCTTCATTGGCGTCTGTTCCATTTAGAGGCCATTAATAGTCGCTTTGTTTCTGAGGATTTTAAAGACCGAAGTCTTAGGAGTTCATTCTCATTATAACAATAATTCCATTATTTCTTGACAGTTACTAGGAATAATTTTACAGAGAGACAACTCTGCTAAAGAATAAGGACACTTTGTTTTTCTTCATTTTAGGAAAGGATAATGGGAATGGATTAGGTTAAGGTGTACCATGCTTGGACCAGACTTTAAATATGGTTTTCAGTGAAGCATTAGTTACAAAAATTGTGTAAGGCTAGCAAAATACTGTGGGAAGCCTCAGTCACTGGGCTAACAACAGGCTGGAAAAGAGATGAAACCTTGGTAAAACTAGAATTATTGATCTTTCAGTTCAAAGGTAAAACCTGGAAGTCAAAGAAGTAATTTGGGGGTCAAGCCAAAACAAAATGTTTTCTTCTTGGTGAAATTAAAAAACAGCAACAACAACAACAACAAAAAACTAGAACCACATTTAAATGAAATATCTTTTTGATGTAGAGCAAGGGGAGAAAACTTGCCAGGGGAGTTTTAGGTTGGATGTTAGGAAGAACTTCTTTACCAAAAGGGTTATTAGGCATTGGAATGGGCTGCCCAGGGAAGTGGTTGTGTCACCATCCCTGGAGGTATTTGAAAGACATTTAGATGTAGAGCTTAGCGATATGGTTTAGTGGAGGACTTGTTAGTGTTAGGTCAAAGGTTGGACTCAATGATCTTGAGGTCTCTTCCAACCTAGAAATTCTGTGATTCTGTGATTCTGTGAAAATGTCACATTTCGATTTAAAATGAACTTGAAAGTGAAAACTCTGCCTCTGGGGTAGAGGTCATTTCTTGCTTCTAACAAAATATTTTGGCTTATGAAGTGAAACAACATAGTTCCTTCTTTTTACTTCCAGGTGAAATAAGCCAATGTATAATTCAACTGAATTTGGTTTGTCAACTGAAATGAGAGTCAAAGATCAGCCAGTAGGAGGCACGTATGGTTCAATGAGGAGACATATATTCCTTTTGTACACCCAAATCCCAGCAGTACTGAAGCCTGCTTTGCATTTGACAAAATCACTGAAAAGGCCAAGCTAGCGTTTGGGAAACTTAGTCATTTCACAACAGGAGTTTAATGTAGTGCACCAATCTTTATCCAAGCAGTCAACACTAAACTGAGAACATGTTAAATCTTAATAATTTAAATTACTTTTGTAGCATAGAAAATTCTAGTTGATTATTAACTTCAGTTCTGGGCAGAGGGTGTTTTCTTCCTTGAGTACTATTTTTCAGTCTCATATTTAATGTATTGGATTGCATTTCAATAGTTACAGAATTTCTATGAAACACTGTGAAGACTGGAAAATGGGAAGTATAAGACAAAATGTAACTGTATGTGACATGATAATTAAGTTTTATCTAATCTTAAAATATTTATTTCTTTCAGTGGAGAACTTCATTGCCAGCTTTCATGTGCCAGAAAGTAAAAATTGAATCCTTGTCACAAGTACCTAGGAAATATCATTGCTCCTACTTCGTAACATGGGGAACGAACTGTCTGAGATTAGAGAGAAACCTGTGTCAGAATCAGGATTTCAACTCTGATTGCTTACTATGTGTTCTAATAGCAGGCTGGTCTTCCCTTTTTGATTAAACCATGACTTTCTTACTGACGCAACGTTTCGCACATGTGAACTGCTAGATTAAACTTTGATAGCATGCCACATACTGTTCTTGCTTTTTAAATCTTTATAACGTTTATTGTCAGGCAGTCACAACACTAGGAAATGCCAGAATTAAGATTGTCCATACACCTTAATCGTTTTTGTGCCTGCTTTATGAGACGGTCTTTAAATCATGTCACCACTTATTTGTCATGGGTTTTCTGTCTTATTTAATCTGTTCTGTACTGTGCTCAGTGGTGTATTTTTACCTTTTCCTTCTTGTTCACTGTATAAACCCTGGCCTTATTTACTACAAACTGTCCCAGCCATGCTGTGCAGATTGCTGTTTTCTCATGGACTTCTTGATATCACTAATCACAAGTATATCTGGAATGATTTACAAGTATGAACTGCTCTTTTGTGGTGCTACAAGGAGGTAAGGCAGTGGTGGTACTCCACTCTAACAGAGGGAAGGATGCAGCAGAAAGAGCATCTCTCCATTAATGCTATGGGTTCAGTCTGAGAAGTCAGGAACTTAGAGTTTTTACTCCAAGTGCACTTCAAACTTTGAGATCATAGCTTATATTAATTATGAGGATCCAGCTGATCAGCTCTAGAGGTAAATGCTCAGAAAATGAGGGTGAAACAGATTCTCATTGCCTTTGATAATCCTGGTTTTGTAACTTGTTCAGCATTTCCTAGTGGACATAAAAGAAAGAATCCAGTTTTCTATCATGGCATTCAATTCCCTAAGCTAAGACACCTCTTGTACCTTCTGCAACTTTTGAAAGCAGCAGTCCTCTTTATTGCACAGCCGTGGCTCAGTTCATTCCTCAGACCATACTGCAGACCAAATAATATTCATCTCTCTTCAAAATTTATTTGGTAAAGATTGAGCCATGTTCCTTTCTTTTCCATTTTCTCACTATGTTTTTCATATAGTAGCATAACAAGATTCCCTCTGGAAGTGGGTGATCCAGGTTCAGTCATTCTCTCTGCTTGCAGGTGGTTATCTCGTGTGTCTCGGGAGAGTGGCTGGGGCAATAGGCTTTCTGGCAGTCTGGCAGCTGAGGGGCTCACATGCTTTGTTTTCTTAGAAGTGGTACTTCCCTATACAAAAATAACTCAAAGCATATTTGAGCTAGAGAAGGGCATGTGGGGAAGCATGCTCTTGTATTCACTGGAACTGTTTATGCTGTTAAGCTGGGTGTTGCTGTCAGAAGAGGGAATTCACCTGAAGTCCTGCACCTCCTTGGAGTAGCTCTCTCTCCTCCTTAAGGAGAGGAAGAATAATTCCAATACAATCTTTTCCAGCTTCTAAGAGTAAGTTTTTTTCTGTTGCTTGAATCTGGGCAGCTTTCATCAGGAAGGAAGGAGAAAGGTCTCCATATCTCATCCTGAAAGTGCACAAGTGTTTTCATGAAATTCTGAGCAAAATGATCGAGGGATAAGACTTGAGACTTACCTTTTCCTTCATTCTATAACAGAAGTTAAGTTTAGGGTCAGGCACCAAAAATGTAAAATATTATAACACCACCCTCTTATGTGCCAAAGCAAGTTAATTGCATTTGTCCTAAAGTTCTTTTTCCCATGTTCCCAGAACTTCAGGCAAAAAATGCCTGTGCATGCTGGAGCAGTGGGACAAGGAGAACACTAGTTCTGAAGACAGCAATCCATCTGCAAGAAGGAAAGGCAGCATAAAAACTGTAGCACAATGCAAATATTTCCCTTGAATGACATTGAACTTTAAGCGATGTGTTCTGAATATCCAACCTTTCAGTGCCCTGGCTGTATTGTACACTGATGATTTCTTTTGGGGTTGGGAAAAGTGAAACATGCATAGATAAGACCATGGATGTCTCAGAAAATGCTGCCTACATGCAGTTCAATTTAAATCCATATACAGTATTTTAGATGTCATATGCAGTAGCTAGTGTGTTCATAGAATGCAAAATGCTACACAGACCCACCATGTTTGCTAGTTAATCAAAAGCTTGGTGAAAGAAAATAAAGGGCAACTTTCCAGCTGAAGTATTCGGGAAGTCATGAAGTTTCATATTTTCAGAAGGACATTAAAGCGAGCATCTACATTAAAGATATGATGATTGGCTTAAGGAATTGCACAGTCTGTGTTCCTTTCTCTTCAACTTTATTTTTGAAATAACTTTTGAAAGAGCTTTATTTTTGACCTTGCAATTAAAAAGTGCCATTTTTTTCTTTATTTATTTTATTATTATTTTTTTTTTTTCCCAAAGTGTTCCACAGCTGCTCACAGATTTTTGAGTTACTCTTTGATCAAGGGTGGAAATCATGTCTCAGTTTTGGGCCTACTTGTTGAACTCCCTTCCACATGGTCAATGCACTTAGCTCTCACATTTCTTTAAATTCTGCCTTCACCTCTGTTACAACTTCCATCTTTTCATATCTATCCTTTTGTGTCCCACAAGGGCCAGTAGAACTGATGAGGTAACAGAAGCAACTGAGTAGGTGAACCGAGCAGATGGCCAGAGAGATCCTGAAATAGGAAACTACTCCGGAGAGTTCTACTACATGACTTTCCAGTTTCTTTGATAATTTGTTTATTTATGTATTTATTTTTGCCAGCACTTTGTCTCCATGCCAAGGGCAATACATTTTGCAGTACTTTTTGTTATTATTATTTTTTATATGTATATTTTTTCACATATCATATGTTACCAAGAGAGTGAAAATTCTCTTCACCTTGTGCCATCTAGTGAACATGATGCCTAGAAGCTGAGTGATTTCTTGGTTTTGGTACAAAACGGAGGGGCTTTTCTCCTTGATTCTGATGGACAGTTGTCCTGGCAAGTGGGAAAGAACATGAGCTCCTGGCAGGAGAGAGAATTACAGCATGGAATGAGAAGTGCTCTCCCCAGTCAGTCTGGCCAGTAATTGGTGGAGCTGGGAAGGGGGCACTTTGGTGCACTCCATCATCTCTTCTGCTGCTGCTCTCCTGCACTGAGCAAATGCTCATGGAAAAATCCTGCAGGAAGGGGGGATTCTGATGTTTGATGTTCTGATGGACCTATATGAGAATTTTAGAGTTCTCTGGGCAGTACAGCTCCCTCTAAGCTTGATATTCACAGCTGTTTTTCTCTCTCCTGAAGCCCCCTCCTATCAGCTAAACCTAGCTGTATCCATCTGTCCTAGAGAAGTCCTTTATGAACACACGCCCTTATGGCATTAACTTAACTTTAAGCAGCAGTCTCCTTTTCTTATTCTAGCTTTATTGTAGTTACTTAATAAGCTCAGATAGACTTAATGTGCTGTTTTGTTTTACAAAGGAAGAAAAAATTGCACTGAGGTCCTGTAGAAGGCATCTTTCTCCTCCAAATAAATTCCAATCACAGATCTATGATCTCAATGAGAGCTGGATTTGGTTTGCACTTATGCAATCTGCAGTAAAAACTTAAAGTAATGCAGCAATGTTTTCTCTTGAGTCTGGAAATGTACTTCATGGCCACACTTACTTATACTTCATTTTATTTCCTTCTATTTGTACTTTTTTTTTTTTTTTTCTAAACAGAGACAATCTGTTTTTTTTTTGTTTGTTTGTTTGTTTGTTTGTTTTTGTTTTTCTTCACTGCATCTTGTGCTTTACGGGTGTTGATTAACTTACTGTTTTTTTTTGTTGTTTGTTTGTTTTTTCCATTTTCTGTTGCTTTTGTGTGCTTTTCTTGTAGTTTATTTTTTTTTAATCACCAAAAAGCTGCCTCAATTCATTCTCTGACTATGTCAAAGCTTCTGTGTTTACATGGCTCCTGCATGCTATGATTCTAAGGTCCTTGATCTTGAACACTACTTGGAGTCCTTTGACATTCTTACTTCAATAGCTGACGTGAATGTCTGTTTTTTTAAAGCTCTTTCAACTTTCAAGGAGGTTGTGACCTCTTCCAGACAGAACTCCTGTGATGGTTGAGCCACTCCATTGACTTCAGTGAGGTTCTAGGAAAATACAGAGGGAAAAAAAAAAAGTTCCCTCTTACTTGGCCACACTGATTATACTAGTTTAACAGGAATAAGTAGCAGAATACATTTACTTTCAACATTGCTTTCTTATGGTTTTGTAACACACAAAAAGTGGTCAACTTCCACTACCAGTCTTACAGAGCAACTTGTCAGAGTAGTACCACACTATCAGCTACATTTGAGAACAAGTCATGTATGCATCAATTCAGTCCTTCCTTTCTAGGTGCAAAAATCTTGTTCTTTAAAATGAAGAGGATAGAATATGTCACGTATCACATGTAAAATTTCCAGGAGAAAAATTGAAGACTTGTCATGTAACTTTTTAATGTCTGTTACAGGTATTGTAACTTAAGGATTTGAAATGGAAAGAGAATCTCATTTTCACCCAGCTCTGACAGGCTGTATTTTGAAAAACCTTTATTTCTGTATCCAGTAGACTATTAATCATGGAACAGAAGGCTCTACAGAAGAGTTCTGATTTATGTTCCAGTTCAAAATATATATACAGTATATGTTTGGTTCAATTTCAAACTGAGGAAATGGTTTTGGCATACTATTACCACAGGGCATAGCAATCATTTATGAACAATGCAAAAGAAGCACAAGAGTAAATCTCTTTGGAATTTTACTTGTGTAAGTTTCTTAAGTTTAATTTAGGGATTTGTGGACCTGTATGAGCAAAGAGGAACTGAGAAATGGGAATTCATTCTTCAATTCCATCTGAAAATATTCTGATTTAGTAGATCCGTAAGTTGTAAAGACATGGAGGCAGCATATTCAAAGACATGTGCTGCATTTCTATGCTCAGCTGAAGACTGAGCATGGCAGAAGTGTGACACTTGGCAGGAATGGGACTGGTCTGGAGTGGAGACCTATATCTCCTTCCTAACTAATACAGATTCTCTTCTTAGGTCAAAGGGTTATGCTCTCACTTGCTGACTCATAAAAAATTTAATTTATATCATACAAAAACAGCAGCTGAAAAAGCTGCATTCTAGAAAACTGAGTCTGGAGACAAGGATATTTCTTTTCTGGGAAATAGATAAAATTTCTTCCAGGTATATCCCACAACTGAGATTAGCTCTGTAATCAGTGATGTCCTCAATACATATCCAACACTTTTTGGGGTGAAAATAGTGTCAGAGGCATCTGATTCTAGATGAATCTTCATCTCTATATCTTCATATCTACTAGTGCAGTGAGGTCTCCCTGGGAAACCCAAAACAGGATATCTAAACATCGGAAGAGACAGGATTTTTCAGACACTTTTTCGTGCTTGGTGTGACTAACAGCTCACCAAACCTACAGGGATTTGGCAGGGAAGCTGGGACTTCTAGTATCTGTGCATTATCTCTGCTGCTCTTGACAGGACTCCAGCTGCAGTGTCTTTTGACTCAACACATTTTACTGCCAATGAGCTGAAACATGCAGAGAAAAAGATGGGCATCAAGGCTAAAGGAGAACCACAGCAGATGTCAGAGTCAGATTAATTAAAATTGGGAAGAGGGAATGTTATTGCATAGCATAGGCTAGAACATGTCCTGCAGTCATTGGACTGGAAATTAAATATGGATTTTTAACTGTTTCCCAAAATATTCCAATGGGGTTAACAGATAAAGACTGGGGAAGAAGTAAGGCAACTGATAGGCATTGCTACTTTTAGAGTGAAATATTTGAAAGGAATTTTCTTCTTTTTCAGGAAGTGAGGTCCTGGAGTAGTGTGTAAAAATTATCTCCTGTACTCTTACATTATAAATCCAAAATGACACCACTGGATTTACATACCAGTAAAATTACACAGTGTTGTTTCTTAACTTACAGTGTTGTTTCATAACAACGGGGGCTTCATTTCAATGTGGCAATGTGTCTCTGAGGACCCTTTCCAACGGCAATAGATAAATAAAATAAGGCTATTCATGTTCAGTATCATCAATAAATGTTATTCTGCCATGCTGCTACAATGAGATTCTGTTTGTATACGCAACAAAGGAGAGCAAAGGATATTTAACTTGCTTCAGTGAGCTGTGAGCAGAAAGAGAATAGGTGATATGTGAGGGCCTGGAGAACACTGCATCATATAATATCTCATTCAGAAAATCTCCTGAATTATTGATTACATTTTTTTCCCCCCCATTTTATGTGTTGCTTACCACGTTCGTGTTAGCCACCCATAGTCTTCTGAAGTTATCTGCATCAATTTACAGATGGCTGCTAACTGTCACACTAGTTCAAAGTGTGATGTCTCTTCATTGCCCTTTCTTCTGAGATCATCAGCGGGCACTGTACGGTGATTAATGTGGATTCCTGCCAGCTACAGAGCAGTTGACAACAATAACTCATTTCTATAGTCTCCAAAGCAGGTATAAAGGCAGCAAAGACCTTTGGCTAATGAGAGGAGCCAAACTCCAATATGTAGCTAAAGGTATTCACATCTGTCTCTTTCAGCTACACCCATGAGGCTTCCTGTCTCGCTCTCTTCTTGAGACTTCATACATTTTTACTGAAGTTTAACTTCAAAAAGGGCTTGCGCTGTTTTCTCCTGAGGGATGTACTGTCACAGTGCCTGGCTGGTGCTGACTGTCTGTCATGGGGCCCAAAGTATCCAGAAAATGAAGTCTGAAGGTAGTAAGAAGCCAGAAGGGAGGGGATAGGATGAGCTTGCGCATGTGAACACAGACTTTACCATTCCAACTGGGACCAGCTGTCCTTTGTGGTAATGCTGTAGTACATGCTGGATGCTGTGTGGTAAAGCATGTGTGGTAAAGTAGTTTTAGGCAAGCAATGAAATGACGTGGCTGCCCTGCTTTTCATTGCCTAGTGGTGTAAGTGGCTGGCTCGTACTCCCTCTGCTCCATGGCAGTGATTAGCTGTGGCTCTGAAGCGTGAGACTCCTCTATGCTGAAGGAATAAATGCTGGCTTCTTTCTAAGCTCGGGGGACCCACAAGAAGAGGATAGAGATGAAATCAGCCCTCCAGAAGTGTCACTGCCTCCTTGAGGTCTCAGTGATCAGCTAATGGTTGAGTGATTCCTGATGAGCCTGCAGATAATTCAGAGAGCCATTGGAAACCATATGGTTTGAGCTTTTGCTTATTCTGATATGTTTCAGTCTTCACTGTACAGTAAATACACAACTAGCAGATGGCAGGGAAGGAGAATCTGCTCACCAAGTTGAGATGATCATTTCTGCATGAATACGCCCTTGCATGTGCTGGGGTGGCTCTGGGCTTTATTGCCAGCCTTTGGCGAGGGCGGCCCTGGGCGGCTGCTATGCCTCCTGGGTGGCTGCTATGCCTCCAGCCATGCCATGCCTGCTCCATATTTCTGCTCTTCCTCTTCCTGCCGGGGCAGCTCCTTTCCACTGCAGACCCTCTCCTGCCCTTTCCAAGCCATGTCCTCATGACTCCCATGATGAGGAGGAAGAGGATATTGGACGCTCTTCTGATCAGTAAAAAGCACGTCTCTTTTCAGTGCAGGGAAAGCTGCAGCCATTGTCTAATCAGAAATGCATCAACAAAGACATTGTTCCTCGGGTCTTACCTTTTACAGTACTTATCTCCTTTTAATATAGCTCTTCCACTCCCCTGTTATCAGAGGAGAATCTCTACTCAACACATTTCAGTTTATGTGGATTTTTATACACAAGCTTTTGATGTTACTTAATGTTATTCATGATATACTCCTCCTAAAAGAAGCCACTGGGAACTTATTACCTCTCTTTTCTTTATTGTTTGTTTTCTTGGGTGAGACAGAGATGAAATTCCTTCTCTGATCATCTGAAGCCCAGCTAGAGCTCAGCATCACTTATTTAGGGATTTCTAAATGATTTAGCCCACCAGCAAGCCTTTTGCCTCAGGCTTCCAAACCATCTCCACAACCTATGTTCTGCTCCTGGCTTCTAATTACACAGCTAATTGCAGTGCCTGGTGCTGCATGAAGTGTGGCCAGGGAGAGCTGCCACCTGCTCCTAGGGAAGGTCACCGATCACCAGACTCATGGAGGTTGAGGGCTTTTTGTGTGCTGATAGAGACCCTGCTGGGGTTAGAAGCAGAGGGAGTACTGCCCTGCTGCACTCGTGGGCATCCTGGTGAATAAAAAGCATTGTGCTGCTGACAGTCATCATCCCTTTAATTCACAAGCCCATGGAAACTGACAGGCAAATCCTAAGTGTCACAAGGCACTACTGGCATTCAGCAGAATCCTTCAGAGCCGACTGACTTGCCAGTGACAAGTGTCTATCAAGTATTTGCCCACAAAGGGACTGGTACAGCCTAAACTGTTCTGTTAAAAAGACTACTAATACCAAGGGAGCAGGTTATGCCCTTCAAATCAGGTTGCACACTTTTTCCTGCTTGTCATGGTTCCGCTCGAGTGGGCAGCCGAGCTCCACCACAGCCACTCTCTCACTCCCCCTCCTCAAAGAGGAATGGGGAGAAAATATGTGAAAAGGGCTCAAGGATTGAGATAAGGACGAGAAAATCACGCAATAATTATTGTAACGGGCAAAACAGACTCAGCATAAGAAGATAGTAAGATTTATTGCTCATTACTAACAAGCCAGAGAAGTGAGAAACAAAGGAAAGAAACCAAAAGCACCTTCCTCCTCCATCCACCCTCTTCCACCTCCTCCCCCCGAGTGGCGCAGGGGAATGGGGGAATGGGGGTTATGGTCAGTCTACGGCACTTCTTCTCTGCCTCTCCTTCTCGGTCACTCTCGTCCCCTGTGCTGTGGGGTCCTACCCACAGGATGCAGTCCTTGATGAACTGATCTGGCGTGGGCTTCCCACAGGCAGCAGCTCTTCCAGAGCTGCTCCAGATATGGGTCCGTACCACGGGGTCCATCCCTCAGGAGAAAACTGCTCCAACCTGGCTCCCCTATGGGCAGCAGCTCCTGCCAGGTCACCTGCTGCTGCGTGGGCTCCTCTCCATGGGCTACAGGTCCGGCCCGGAATCTGCTCCGGCAGGGGTCTTCCACAGGCGGAAGCCTCCGTCAGTGCAGGGCCACCTGCTCCACCGTGGTCTCCTCCACGGGCTGCAGCATGGAACCCTGCTCCACTGTGGTACTCCATGGGCTGCAGGGGGACATCCTGCTTCACCATGGTCCTCACCACAGGCCGCAGGGGACTTCTGCTCCAGCGCCTGGAGCACCTCTCCCCCTCCTTCTACACTGACCTTGGCACCTGCAAGGCTGTTCCTCACTCCCTTCACTCTCCCAGCTGCTGTGTGGCGCAGCATTTTTTCCCCTGTCTTAAATATGCTCTCACAGAGGCGCAAAACAACATCGCTTATTGGCTCAGCTCTGGAAAACAATGGGGCCCTTCCCAAACACGGGGCAGCTTCTAGATCTTTCTCACAGAAACCACCCCTATGGCCCCCTGCTACCAAAACCTTGCCACGTAAACCCACTACACTGCTAAAAGGCAGAAAGAATGAATTCCTAAAAGCTATCTTCTTGAAAATCTGCCCCACAACATTCAGCAGAGTAGATCCAACTACTATCAAGTGTCTCAAACCCACTGCAGTGGCACATGGCATCTATGCCAGCTGTGGGTGTGCTATTCTATTTGCACTCCCTGAAGCCACTGTACTCTGTCAGCTTGGCTAGTTGGTCTGATACAGCGTAGCCCAGGTCCATCTCATCCAGTTTGGAGAGGATGGGGCAGGTGGCCATGGAGTGTCTCTCTGTATCCTCTGGGTTAGGCAGAGCTGTGTGCTAGTAGAGGGGATGAGCCAGGGGAAGGAACTGAGCATGTGAGAGGGAACTAACTATGGTTGGCAAGAGGCTCAAGTGCCCTGGGCTAAGCAACTGCTTCCAGCACAGCTGTTTACAGCGGCAACGTCACTTAGCATCAAAATCAGTGCATCTCAACAGGAGAACAGAGGTTGTTCACATTTTAGTCAAAAACCAATTAACCTCTTTGCTGTATTGCACCCAGTACTCTGCTCATCTGGCACCTAAATCCTGTACTAGTAATCTTCAGGAAGAGGTTGAAAATCCTGGTGTGTTTGAGCTACCAAGACTCCACGTACAAGGAAGCAAAGCTTTCCCTAAAGGGCACATGGAGTTACCCAAGCCATTCTTTCTCCAACCAGCACTTAGGACTTCATTCACTCAGTTTGAGCACTAGGACAATATCTCCACTTGAGAAAATCAGTATCAATCACTGTGGCAGCCCCTGGGAAAACCATGTGGTTGAAGCTGATGAAGGACTGGAGAAAAACTAGATAGTAAATTACAAGGTTCTCCAGGGAGCTGAGCAGTTTCTCCACCTGAACAGCCTGCCATAATGGGCTCTTGTTTTGCTAATATTCACTCCCTGGTGCTTTACAGGCTGTTTCCTGAGTGAGACTAAAGATGGAGCTATAGCATTCACCCCCAAAGTGGGTGAATGTAGGTGAATATAGGAGGGAAGCCTGCTGTTCTCTCCTCTGCACTAGTGCCCCTGCCTGCCACTTGGCATGGAGTTTGCTAGCAAAGATAAAAAGAGGGAGTGTTGTGCAAGCTGAAGCCATCTTCCTCATGGGCAGAAGGTTGCTCACCTACTCAGCACCTTACCTCAGCATCATGATCAATACAAATCCTTGAAATAAGCTTGGTAAGACCCAAATAGTTAGCAATGGTGTGCAGGCTCCAGAAGTTGACTTCAAGGAAATAAATCCTGCAGAACACTACTGAGAAGTTAGTTGTCTATATGAGGAACCTGGAGCATTTTAGAAACATGCTTTAGCTCTCCATACCAAGTATGAATACTGTTGTGCTGGGCCAGATGGATTTATGTCTTACTAAACTCCCTGGTAATTGTGACCACATTTTACATGAGTACCATAGGATACAGAAGTAGGAGTGGAACATGTACCAAACTATCCCCCTCTTTCTCCTGATTGCTATTTCTCCTTCACCTCTCTGTTCAGACCACCAGACAGCACAGTTCCAAGTCTTCCCTTTCCCACAAAGACCTCCTCACTGATTTTTAGCAAACACCTTGACTATGCTTTTTTCCTCCTTGCTGCAAAGGTCACCAGTGTTAATAATTGAAGCAATCATTTATATTACTACTTATCATCCAGATGGCTCAAGGCAACAGTGTAAAACATAATAGTAAACATTTTAAAATAAATGAGCTCCCTGATAGATTTAACAAAGAAAGATTTTGACTCTGATGCCAAAAATAGCAAGAGCTGGAACTTCAGAAAGTAACACAAGAATGATGAACCTTCTAGTGCTAAATATAAATATACGGCAATGGAAGAAGCAGTTTCAGGGTAGGTAGACATCCCTCAGGCAGCTTCATAACAGATAGTACAGTCAAAATAGGACCTGACCTACAAAATGAGGGTGAGGGGGCTGCTACAGAGTAAAAGGGCTATATATACCTACTGATTGGTGCTAAGAAGGAGAACATCTTTGGCCCTGGAAATCTTAACTGTGCTTTGCTTGCAAAGCTGTCCACACAGTACGCACAGCTGTGTTGTTCCCTGCTTTTGTTACCTGTGCCTCAAGGTGAGAGTTGCAGAACGCACAAGCCAGCTGCCACATACTTGATGTCTGTATAGACGTGCTTGGGCAGGGCTAAATTTCCATGGGTCTTGCACAAACTCATTATGAAGCCGTGCTCCCTTGTTCGCTTTTATAATGACCTACCCAATCTATTTTAATACGTACATACACACACACATATATATATATTTATTTTTTTTTACTTCATTCAAAATTCTGTCACGGTTAGATACAGCTTGTTCTTTGGGAAGTGAAACAAATGATGAGAGTAGTTAAATATGCTGTTCTGTGGAAATTGTCTTGCCTGTGAGAAGCTCTCTCTATCTGTGAACTCATTTGAAGCCAGATAATATCAAAACAATAAAATGCACTTGAAATTTCAACTTCTATTACAGGAATATCATGAATATCTAAAACTGATGGTTATTTTGTTACAAATCCAGTCTGGAAAGCCTGTGGCGGCAGAATGGCAATTCTCAGAGCTGCTCATTAAGCATGTCACTGGGTAAATCTGGGCGCAAATCCTTGCCTTGCTGCAACGTTCTTTGCTTTGCTTTTTTATGCTTCTGATTTCCATCAGGGTGGAGTGAGATGGTATACGAGCATAAAAATAGCCAAAAGGTAGGGAAAGTAAGGAGGAAGATTCATTTTGAGTTTGAGGCTTGAGACATCTATGATTAGAAGCCTTCATTTAGGTCAGTGCTTGGGCACCAGCTCACGTCCATGCTATGGATGATTCCTGAGGTGAGAAGTCAGTAGGTACCTACTTATATCTCAGTGTCCTGAATTGCCTTATTGCTTGAGCTAACTAGGTGTCCACTGTCCATAACAGGATCTTATTATGCTTAGTGCTTCAGGAGTCATGGAAAGCTAGGTGTCCTTATCAGCACTCACTGCCTGAAGCAAAACATCCAGGGAGGTTGTCTCGTTAGGTGGCCCCTCACTGGCTGTGGCAAAAGCTTTGCCCCAGGCAGCTCCTGCACACGCTCTTCAAAGCTGGGATGTGCTGCCAGGCCCACTAAGGGATGGCCGTGGTAGGCTGGAGCACACCTTTCTATCACCACTATGCTGCTCACATGTGCAAATGAAGACTTGCTGCACTTGCGTTGGGCTGAGAAGGGCAAGGCCTAGCTATGCTTCCTCCACAATCCATGCACCTCCCATCTCGGCTGTAAGCACACCACAATGGCACTTCCTCTGAGACACACAGGAGGAAACCTTTGTTCGCTTACACAGCATTTAGCTCTGCCAACACTGGCTACCCTCCTTTCATCCTCTGCAAAATTGCACGGGGCTGCCTGCTGGTGCAGGGGAAGGAAAGAGCTAAGGAAAGAGGGGAAGGGCAGGGTTAACTCATTGCCTTTTTTTTTTTTTTTGCAGCTAAGTGGTGTGGAATGTAAAGGACACACATTAACTATGATAAGCCTGTGACGTGTCTGTGGTGGGAAGGTCACCTTGTATGTGGGTTAGTGTGCCACAGGACATAAGTGGGGAGGGATAAAGTTGGTAAGAGTGTGAGATGTTTGTAATCAGATAAAGTATATCTGAGAAGTTACAGTACAAAAGGCTTGAAGAGAAGGTGTGGGTGGCTTTGATTGAGTGTGTATATTTTCTGGAGGGGATGGTATATAACTGTTCTGCAATGACCCATGTACTAGAGTTTAGAAATCATGAAGGATTGAGCCTCAGTGCTGTAGGCAGAGAAAAAGGCCAGTCTCTTTGAAATGGTAAATACTGGCATGTTCATGTTTGATCATGTTTTGAAAATTGAGGTAATACTATAACTGGAGTCTAGACAGAGCTATTGGCTGAATTGCAGTCACTCCCAATATACTAAATGGGCTCTTTGAAACAAGATGAATGTTTGGATCTGGAAGAGAAAAATCACATTTAATTTTGTATGTTTCAAAATACAGTTAGGAATGTAGATACCTTCAAGGAAAACAGTGAGTGATCAGATTACTAAGCACTCTTTATCTCCACATTTTTCAAATAAGTGGAATTTTTGCACCAATAGAAATGATATTTTTTTTCCTCTTCTGAAATATAGAAATTCACAGAAACTACTGGTTATTTGGAATAAATTTATTTCAGACTACTCCCAGAAGAGCCAGAAACACAATTTGGGGAAATTCATGTGACTTAAGTGGAGCTAGATTTTGGCTGTTTTGCATGTCATTAGAAGTAGGTACAGCTGAATTGTGTAAAAACCAACCAAACAACAACAACAACCTCCTCCCAAGAGAACTGTGGAACCATTAGGGAGGAAATTTGAGTACTGAAACAATCTTTCTTAAAAATTTAGTTGAGAGCAAATGAATTATAATTGAATATGATGATTACAAGCAAGGAAATGCAATGTGTATTTGTTTTCACTTTTTATGCTTGAAGTTAGCTATAAATAACAGCCATTTTCTTCATATTACTTGTTTAAAGGAATTTATGCGCCTATTGTTTCAGATGGACACTTGTAGCTGTGGCATTCAGTTTGGTTTATTTTTGTTTGTTTGTTTTGTCTCTTGATTACTAAATACCTTCTTTAAAGGATCTTGATTTGTTTTTCCCAGTCTCCAGATGGTTCTTAACTCACTTCCAAACATCTACTTGTCAAGGGTGAAATGCTTGTGCTGATCCCAGATATGGGCTGGACAAAAATGAAAGGAACCAATGCCCATTTCCTCCCCAGGGTGTCCCCGCCTGTTTAGGATAGAAAGTAGCTGATCTATACCAAGCTGGGTCTATGCTTGGAAACAAATTTCATAAGTTGTGAGACCTGTAAATATATGTCATGATGCAGGAAAAGCAAATAAACCAACCCAAGTCTTCTCATAAGAAGTTGTTCATAATAGATATGAAGTCTCCTGGAATTACTGTTTTTCTTCATGTTTTTGTTGTCGACGGGAGGAAGACACAGACGCTCAATATGAGTGAACAGTGAACTTCAACTTTAATGGATAGCTCAGTCGCCTTTTATCTATTCCGAAACTCGTAAACATTCTTAAACTAAACTTAGGATTGGCTAACACTTTCCCGCGCTATGCAGTTGCTACCGTCCTGCCCCAGGGGGTCTATCCAATCGCCTAAGGGCATCGTGTTCTTGATCCTGATTGGCTCTCAGCCACCTGCGTACCTGCCCAGATCCATGTAAGCTGAGTACGGTACTTTATTAGCTTATTGCCTGCCAATTGCCCCACATTCACATGTCCCACCTCACTTAACCATTCCTCAACATGTTTTGATATTAAGTCATGCCAATGCAAGGATGTTTTTGCCTCTGTCATCTGAAATTTACCAAACTAGGATTTAGTAATCCTAGTTTGAAAGAAAAAATTACTGAGATCTACCAAATCTCTGATAATTCCCAAGCCTCAACTTTGTCACCAAGAATTTGGAGAATAAGGCTGTTCTATGTTTTATTAATATGTAAAGTGTTGCAATATTTGTCTCTCCCTTGTTTTGCATTTCATCTGCTGCTGCCAAGGCTGGCTCAGTTGGGGGCTGGAGAGACTTTGCTCCCTTCCACATTGCTCTCAAACCTTAAGAGGTTAAAAAATCAAGAAGCAGGGAACTAAGTACCCTCCCAAGCCTGTTGGTATGGAATCATTTTTAATTTACATTGTTATTCCTTACATTTGCCTGAGAGACTTTCTGCAGCAAATTCAGCCTCATTATTCTCTGGAATGGAGAATTAACAGGGTAGAATTGAAGATGAAGTTTACTCAGCTTCAGTCTCAACTACGGAGTCTCAATAGTGCATATAAACTGCCAGCCCCCTGAAACCAAAGCACATGAAAAATTGCACTGAAGGCACAGTAAAAACACGTGACTAACACTGCAGTAGTTAGCCTAAGGTGAAGGGAGAGGAAGGATTGACTCATGCTAGGCTTGCTGGCAATGTTTCTTGAGAGGAAGAACACAGCTAACATGAGATGCCCACAGTGCTTCCTCTTTGGAAGGAACACTGAACTTACAGAAACTCAATGACTATCACTTTTTCTCATAAAGCCCTGAAATCCATTTCCCTAGAATGAAAGACTACATCCCAATAGCCTTTGGCTTTCCAGAGCCATATGGATGGAATTTTCATAAAAGAGATTCTTAGACCTAGAGAAAGATTTCTCAAAAGGCAAACAATCAACAAACAAACAAACAAAAACATTCTTAGTAGACTAAGAATGAGAAATCTGTGGTTATATGATTTATGTAGAGCAATGTTGGTCAATGGAGGAATGAAATGAAGTAAGGAGGTTGTTGCCACAAAAGGAGGAACAAATTCCTGTACAAGCAGAATTAGATGGAGTTCCAACTGGAGAGCAATGTAAAATGTCAGTTCATGCACTTAGTGCACCAAGAACAATTTTTGCTGTAAACTGTGGACTTGTCAATTAGAAGAATAGGAAAAAAGTCTGTGTGGATGGCTTGACTGGACAATGCTTGAGAAATGTTCAGCTGGTTCATCTTTGAAAAGGCACTTTAGCTGATGTTAACCTGCTTTTACCATTCAGTAAACTTTGATTTAGAATATTGCATATTGCTGTCAAAAAACAGATTTAAATTGGAATAGATTCAGAGAAGTACACTAGGATGATTTGGGGAATATGATATTTGAAGCAAACCTTGATTTGTTTGCCTAATTAGACAGAGGGAGGGTTAGAATGAGCTGTCATAAGTATATTTCAGGAACATGAAGAAGTAAACATCATGGAAAGAGAATAATTGTTTAAGACAAAAAAAAAAAAAAAAAAAAAAAAAAGTTGTGCTGCCATAGGAGATTTAATTTGACTGTGGGGAAAAAATATATGAAGATAGTTATTGTCAAGTGTCTGTTCCTTTGTGTGAACTTCTCCCAGAGCAGGTCTTTCTGACCTGAGAACCATTCATGTGCTTAGTATCTCTTGGTGCATAGGGACTTCAGGATACAGCTTGGCTAATAATAACAACAACTTAATTAGAGACTTGTAACATCATCTGTGGCTTTGATGTCTCCTTATCATTTCCTGTGGCCTAATGTAGCTATGATTTTTTCATTTTATTTCTTATTTACCACAGGTCTTAATTTTCTTGGACGTATTAGGAAGGGGCTGGCACTATGAAGTGAAAAATGTAGTAGACTTCCCCTTGACTCTCCTCAAGTAGAGGTTTGTGTAACACATGGTTGTCCAAGAGGATGTCAGTATGGGTATGATTCATAGTACTGTGCTTTCAGTGAAACTGATGTATAAACCAGATCTGAGGAGCCCCTGAGGAAGTGGGTAGAAGATATTTTCCTTGATAGAAGCAGCCTACTCCTGCCCATCCTTTTTCCAAACTACTCTTCAACACAAATAGGGGTTGAACTGCCTAGCAGGAATAGATATATGCAGAATTAACACTTCTTATCTATACAATAAATTACAATAAAGAAAATTTATGATACTTTTGTGGATTAATGTGTCCAAAATCAGGCCTTGGTATCACTTCCTCCCGGGCTCATCAAATTACAGCATAGCATAAATGACAGCAATTAACAACAATTTTCACCAAATTCTGATTAAAAAAATCAGGTTGAAAGATTACGGTTAATAAACAATCCGATAGAAAACCAATCCTCAAGGCTTTCCTGAATGGTTATTAATTTCTGTATTTACTTTGATGAGAATGTATTCTGCATTTAATAATGAAAAAGGAGATTTTGGGGGGAATTAATTATTATGCAGAGATAATGATTCATCAGTCCATCTAAGCTGGTAATTATTTCTCAGGAAGTGGATCCCTAGTACTTAAACAGTAGTCATATAAAATTTAAATGAAAATGACTTTGGGAAATGTAATTCAACAAGAGTGACTGTAGGAATATGCTACCCTTAGGTCAAGTCCAGCTGAACTGCATTCTAAAGATTCATTTGAAAAGTCCTGTTACAAGCACGTGTTTGTGGCATACCTTCAAAGCCATATATTTGTTATTATGTGTTATTATAATATTTTCATAAATTTACAAGCTTACAGCAAGCAGGTACAGCCAGCTGTGGTGTGATGTAAGAGATCACATACAGGTTACACTTGTTTAACTCAGCCAACAGGATCTGCACTATACAGGCAGTCCTCCAATGATCTTTCTTGCTCTGTGCCATTCATGGTGTTTTAGCTATGTCAAAAGCACCATAATAAAATTGCCTCTGAATTTTGTGTAGTTTCTATGGGTAAACTATGGGTAAATGTAGTTTTTTGTTTGTTTGTTTGTTTGTTTGTCTGTTTTTGTTTTTGTTAGTTTGTTTTCTTTTGTTTTGTTTTGTTTTTTTCTATTTTGCTTGCTTTTGAAAGGAATGTTGCTTGTATGGTTTCTTTTTTTTCCCTTAAAAAAGTAGTGGTGATTGTACCACACTACTCTTTACATAAACTCTTCTCTTTTCCCCCCTCTTTCTTATGATGTTATGCTGTTCACTACCCAGAAGAAATGGCTTGTGTCTCCCCTCCCATGGAACAGGGGGATGTCATTGCAAAATGGAGAAGAAACATTAATCCCAGCTCAGCTCTGGATAGCCAGTGTGCCAACACAAGGTTAATTTTAAAGGGTACAATGGCAACTATAGATAATTTTTCCTGAACAGGAAGCAGAGAATGAGAGAGCCAAAAACTACCATAAAGGGTAGTGAAATACCCTCTAGTATTGACTTGCTGAGTTCACAAATTGCTTTTATTTCTGTGATCAGGGTCTGTTGCTTCCTTTCCTAAGAGTTTTGGCATGTAGTTGCAGGGAAGGATACAACTTCAACTGGACTGGGCTGTAAAGCATTGGAACAGGCTGCCTGGAGTAGCAGTTGAATCAGCATCCCTGGAGGTCTTCAAAAAAAACACGTGTAGATATAATGCTTAAGGACATGAGGTGTAGTGCTTAGGAACATGGTTTAATGGTGGACTTAGCAGTGCTAGGTTAAAGGTTAGACTAGATGATTTTAGAGGTCTTTTCCAACCTAAACGATTCTATGATTACTTGCTGTCTTTCTGTCACAAAGGTCCCAAATTAATCATACCTATAGCAGGCAAAGTTGTTCAAATAGGTCTGAAAAATCAGAGGCTGTTTAGTGAGTCCTCATCATTTTTAGTTTTCTGCAAACAATTTCAGATGCATCTAAGTCAACATCTAAAGAGGCTAAAAAATCACCCTTAAGGTCAATAGAGAATGTTACTGACTTATGGCAAATATTTTAAAAACCTGTGAAATTAAAGGGTAAATATGGTGCGAACACGTTGCATTTTTCCACAGCTCAGATTTTCTGTTGAAAAACTTTGATGGTAAAAGTTTAAACACTCTTCGGTGAGCTGCATTCTTCATCTGTATCAGAAGTAGAAACTGAGAATTCTCACTCTCTCCTGTACACTGGAAATATAAGACTTTCTACTCTTCAAAGCACAGTGCTTATTGGGTTGCCTGATTCTGTGTGCCCATATATACTGATCTTAAAATGTGTAAGTCTTACAGTTTTTGTGAACATGATTAGATATGAATTTATTTAAGCTACATTCTCCTCTGATGTTGCTCACATAAGTAGTCAGCAGTTTTCAGCTCAGAGCTCTGAGTTTTTCTGAACAAAAAGAAGGGCAGGAACAATGTCAGAAATGTAGAAAGCATTAAAGATAAATGTCAGTGTAACAGTCCTGAATATCTGCTAGCAGGCAACAGTGACTTTAATGGAACATTGATATAAAGGAAGATTATGAAGTTTCTTGCCTGACTTTTCTCCTAGACAGAAGCAGCAGATGAAAAATGAAGCTTCTCAGCCGTATTAACCATTGGTCTTTGTGCATAACAGAGATGTATTTTACCAGGCTGTTTCAGTCGTAGTCCTAAATCAACTTTGTTCTGTTGATAAAAGCAAACCTAGAATCAGGTAAAAGTAACAGCTTAAACCAATGTGAAGTATGTATTTGAAGGCCCCTTTCTGATTTAATTTCTTTCTTAAAAATAATTCAACTGTCAGGTAAAAGAAGCAAGTAGTGGTCTATGGCAATAGCTGGCTCCTTGTCAGATTCTTGAGCTGCATTCCCCATCTATCACTGAACAGTGATAGTTTGGCCACTGTTCTTTTCTCAGTAATCCCCTTTCTCTGCAGTACTTTAATAGAGCTTCAGGTTTCAAATGGATGAACTGGTTTGATAATAAATACTATGGTGGTGCTTAGATTGTTCCTAAATTTTCTCTTTCTCTGAACAAAGGATTCCAGATCTGCAGACAGCAGGCTTTTTGAAAACAAGCAGTGCTAGCTTTTTCCCCTGCTTTCTTTTCATGACGGTAATATTAGCTGAGATTGTACAGGAAGGAAGAAAACGTATCTTAAAATCTTTTTTTGGTATCTGCTTCCATGTGACAGCTTTCTTTGCTATGACCACTTACTCCAAGATGCTTTAAGGTTTCTTCAGATCAACACAATCTGCTGCATTAGCAATAAAATTTGCAGCAATGGCAGGAAACACAAGATAAACTAGGTTTCAAAACAAGATGAACCTGAGCCATGCACTTTATAGCCCAGCAGTGATTGCAAATGTTCTGTGGTGCTGAATGTATTTGAACCTCATTTTTTATTAGTACCATTTTTACATTGGGTCTTCTCTGGGTTTCACTTTTCAGTGAAGACTTCTGACACTTTCTCCTACATTTCATCTTCCCTGACTTGTTCAGGCATCCTTCATCTAACCCTGTCAAAACACTGGTGTTTCATCAGACCATGTTATTGACGTGATAGACATGTAAATTGTGGCTATTTGCTACCTCACCCTTCAAAGCTCTACCTGGAGAGCACTGGGGAATCCTGGTTTGATAGGTTTGCTTTCATTTTGAGTCCTTGCAAATATTCCTGTATTGGGCAAAGTTGCAGAGAATTTGGATACGCAGGCAGCACATTTAGAGACATTTAGGTTTGCTGTCTTTCTGCAGCGATGCGCAAACCTCAGAATTCATACAACAAAAAATGGATACACACTGTGTGAATGGACAATGTTCTTGGGAAAAGTAATCATTGTTTTATCAGGCCTGTTGTATTTCTTTGAAGGATTTCATTCTGTGACAGTTAGAAGGAAATGAAGAAATGAAGGAAAGAGGAATATATTCCAAAACATCTATATCTAGCAGAGGTAAGGAGGAAGAAAAAAAAAAAAAAAGGCAAGAAGATTTCAGTCTCATTTTATATTGAGATAACTTATGAAATCCAATACATTCTTTATTATTTGTAATACTTTCTAAATACCTGTCTCTAACCTTTAACTTACTACTCGTGCTTGTAACATGCTTATAAGATATCTTGCAATTAATAGTTGTGAATTGAACTGTGTTATAAAATGTCACTAAGATATAAAAATACCATCGGACATAGGCAAACTCTTAAACACAGACTGAACACACACACACACAAAAAAAATATTAGTGAAATTTGTATGAGAAGTAGGAAGTGCCCACAATCTCACTCCTCTGGCTATGCAAGGTATGTGGAACTCTTCTGCTCTGACTGCCTATGAATTACAGCAGTACTCAACTATGATTTTAATGAGTATTCTGCATTTGTAACAGGACATAAAGTTTAGATTCCATTGTCTGGTGAGATCTTTCCTCTTCAGTACCAAAGTTGTTTTGTATTGACAGGGTGTATCTCCTTTTTCAGTAAGCTGGTGTCTGATTTACTGTTTAACACACATGGTGTTCGAAGTAGGAAAGCAGCTATGTGTGAAAGTCTTTCAAAAGTACTTACAGATCAGTACATTGCTGAACAGAGGTTTTTTTTTCATGTTTGCAAATTTTAAATGTAAGCATAGGTTCTTAATATTTTGCAGAATTAAATACTACAGCATTTTTTTCCAGTTTTCCAGAACATAAAAAAAAAAAAAAGCTTACCTATATCATATGCTCCTCTGCCCTTACAGAGTTTGACAGCAGCTCCTATAGGTGTAGCAAAATATCTGATAAAACACTGATTTTCTAACAGGGTATCCTGCAAATTGTACAGCTATTTCCATGAGGTTATTCTTCTGTATATAAAAAAAACCAACAAACTTAACAAATGATCTGCATTTCCCTGCTCATAATAAATGGGTGGATTTAACTTCAGAATTCATTCTCATGACTCCCCGCAGACCAAATTATCATATTCAAAGTCTTCCAACAGGAACCATGTGAAATGGAATAAGTTTTTGTCTTACCAGCTTGCAGTATTGGGGCACTTCAGACAGAACTTTAAAAAAAGTGTGATTAAGTTCATGATTTAAACATCATTTAATTGGTTTATACATCAAAATCCTCCTTAATACCAGCTGATTGCAAAAGTATGCTAGATAAATTAAAACAAACAAACAAAAAAACCCCAAAGGTATCTCATTATTGCAAATCATACTTCCCTCAGGATCATATAAATGAGTTAATATACTGCTGTATGCTTTCAAATATATTTATTAGCACTTTACTTTCAACACGTTCTTCAGCAAATGGTTTCTTTTACTAGTCAGCTGTTTAATTATGTATTCTCTGTATGTCAGCAAATGACATCTTATGTCACTTAAAATGTTAATAGGTAGCACAGGACTGATACATCTGTTTAAATTGGCATGAATGTAAGAAAAATCCCATACTGTGCTGGTAGCTTCCTTCACATGACTGTTCCCACTTCTTCAGTGCAAACAAACTGTGCTAATTTAAAAGATTTGCTATTATAACATTCAACCTAGATGATTCATGGAATTGCAGCTCCAAAAAAACGTAATGCCAATGTAGAATGAAAGTAGTGTAGAATAAAAATAGCTTGGGTTCCGTACTCAGTGAACTCTAGATGGTGTTGGAAGCTATAACTACATTGCCTTAGCAAGCACTGCCTGTACCTGGACTTGAGATTACAGGTGGTGCAAAACTGTTCATTCTAGTGCTGCCTGTTTCACCCAACCCTACATTTCTCATCATGTGCTCTTCTTGGGACTTGCTTATGCCTCATTTGCCTGTTTTGAATGAAGTATCTTGCTGTCTGTCTCCCTCCAACAGAGACAATAAAAGGACCATCAGTCACATGCACTCTGAGCTCACCTCCCTGCTGCACTGCAGCTGCTGCTGAGGACTGGGTACAGGCCCCCAGGGATGGAGGGTCCATCTCATGGGCCTGTGTGAACCAGAAGGCCTCATGATGAGAAAATATTATTGGGAGGCAATTTGTTTAAACCACCAGTGACTGCCTGAACTCTGAGTTCAGTGTCTTCTCCAGGAAGCTGTGGATTTGGAGGCCTATTAGCACCCACTGAAAGTACCCTCTTTTCCCCTTTAACATGCAGCCACTTCTGGATGAGGTAGGTCATACGCAGTGCCAGGAGCTGTTACCTGTCTTGTAGTTACAGCATTTCATGTATCTGTCACAGTTGCCTCTGTTTTAGGTTTCCCCCCCAACCCCCCCAAAAAAATAAATAAATAAATAAAATAAAAAATTGGTAAGAGGTGTAACCAAATATTTTGTTTATAAATCAAGCTGCCTCTTTACTAAGTGAAAGTTTAACTACTCTATTCTGGTCTGAAGGCTGTGTGATGCCGTAAGTCATTATCATTAATGATTTTTTAATAAATAATCATAGTTATCTTGTGTCTTCTTTTCAGCATCATACAGTGGTGGCATCTTTGCTTTAGTGGAATGCTTGTCTGCCTTTCGTTGCCTGTTCAGACTTGGTTTTCTTGCTTGTACTTTCATAGAGAGAACTGGAATCACATTAATGATGTCCTAAGGTGCAAAAATATATGACAATTAATTGACATTTTTTTATGTTTTACAGAGGTAAACTACTAGTAGCAACAATAATTCTTGAAACATAAGAAGACATAATACTTATGGCCAACCTTGTACCACCTAATCCCCTGACACATGTAAAAGTAATACTGATTTGAAGGACACACACAACAATGTATGATGGGCTCCTCACTACCTAAATTTAAAAAGCTCTGTATTTTAAGTAACATCTTCTTGCAGGCGGATTGAACACCAAATGAAAAACAACAATTCTTGGGCATGTAAACATATCCTTTAAATTTAATTTTAACAGGAGGGCAGCTTTCCTGACAAAGGAAACTGTAGAGATAGTAAGAGGAGAAGGATACCTTGGGGGCTCTATACCTTCTTTATACTGCTGTCCGAGGAAAGCAAAATGAGCAACAGAAGTCATGAATCTAAACTTGTTGTATGACTAAAGCAGCTGGGTCGTGACTAAAGCTGTTATGATACTCCACATACCAAACTGCCAACATTTAGTGGAAGGCTGAACTGTGTTCCTAACAAATATTAAAAGCACACATGTACAGTTGCCAAGTAAGTCTGGCATGCAAAGTTCATTCTGTTTTATTCTGGCTGTTTTGTCCCCATTCAGCCCACTCATATCCCTTGTCATCAGTAATCAGTCTGGTATCTAAACCAATGACAATTCTGTATGACTTCTGAGATAAAGAAATTCTGATGAAAAGGAAGCTTAACACAAGAAATTCTTTGAGAATAAAAGTCCCTTGTGGAAATAGTCAGCCTTTACATCCTGCTTCTGCCAGCTTGAAGGTGGTTACTTGAGTACCTGCTGGGTGCTGGGCAAATGGAGATTTGGAAACTCAACCCAATAGAAACTTTGAATCTTTCTTTGATCTACAAATGGTTGCAATGAAAAAGCAGTTTGTCCCTTGCTTAATTTGTCAAACCTGAATTCTGGCTTCCATTTTTATTATTATTATTATTATTATTATTATTATTATTATTATTATTATCTCAATAATAGTGTGAGGTGATTTTCTCTTTCTGCATTTTTACATGATACTTTACAGGTTTGGTACTCTCTCGATATTTAGAGGCTGAACTGTGGACAGAATGATTAAGATGAACAGTCCTAATGGCATGGTCTGTGAGACAGAGCAGTATTCTAGTAGGAATTAACTTTAAGAGAATTAAAGATCATTGAGAAAAGTAAGCACAGGAAATCTCTTTAATGTCAGCCACTTTACAACCAGATATAGGAAGGTATTCTGTGGACAGCAAGACCAAAACTGAGTCCAGTATTTTGAAATCATGAAGCAGACTTCCTGAACTCAAAAGACAGTGAACTAAAAGCTGCGTTTATTTTTGAGGCAGCACTGCAAGGTGAGTTTGGCGCAGCAAACAAGTTTCACCTTCAGTTCTAAATGGAAGTGTCACACAACATTTGTGTTTAGACAAGATGTACCAGATCCAGATAATGAAAGACCCGAAAGAAAGTCCACACGAATTTGTTGACTTTATGAATGAATTGTGCTATGTGTTTCAAAGGTACATTAAACACAAACTGTCTGTGACAGGCACATTAAGCTGTTCATGCGTGTTCTCACCACAGAAAACAAAGCACAACCAGTGGCTAAGTGATCCCACAGCAGCTTTTCTTTTGGGTATAGGTCTTTTTATTAAACCTCTTTTCTTGATGGAAGAGACTGGTAGAAAAAGAATTACTCTAATAATTTCTGTTAACAAAGATTAGGCACTTGATATCTTTTTTTTTTCTTTTCTTTTTTTTTTTTCTTTTTTTTTTTTTCTGTGCAGCTTTTTCCATTTTAGCTCTGATCCACTCCTCCCACTGTCACGTCCAAATCAATTTTGTACAGTCTTACAGCAAAAACATTGATATTGAAGAAACATTTTCCCTGCAGCCATTTTAAGACTGACTTACAGTGGTAACTAGTGAATGAGAATGTGGGAAGAGGCAGTGTAACGGGATGACCAGCAGTGAAAATGATCTATCGGCATAAGCGAAACTTGGTGGGATGAGTCCTGTGACTGGGGTGTTGCGATAGATGGTTACAGGCTCTTCAGGAGGGACAGGCAGGGTAGGCGAGGTGGTGGGGTGGCGATGTATGTGAAGCAATTGGCTAACGGGCAGGGCCCAAAGGGTTATGGTAAATGGGGCTGCGTCAGGCTGGCGGGCGGTCACCAGTGGGGTCCCTCAAGGCTCCATTTTAGGGCTGGTACTTTTCAATATTTTTATAAACGATCTGGATGTAGGAATAGAAGGTATTTTGAGCAAGTTTGCTGATGACACCAAACTTGGAGGAGTTGTAGACTCAAATGAGGGCGTAAAGGCCTTGCAGAGGGATCTGGACAGGTTGGAGAGCTGGGCGATCACCAACTGCATGAAGTTCTATAAGAGCAAGTGCCGGGTCCTGCACCTGGGACGGGGAAACCCTGGCTGCACGTACAGACTGGGCGATGAGACGCTGGAGAGCAGCCTAGAAGAGAGGGATCTGGGGGTCGTGGTAGACAGCAAGTTGAATATGAGCCAGCAGTGTGCCCTGGCAGCCAGGAGGGCCAACCGTGTCCTGGGGTGCATCAAGCACGGCATCGCTAGTAGGTCAAGGGAGGTGATTGTCCCGCTCTACTCTGCACTGGTGCGGCCTCACCTCGAGTACTGTGTGCAGTTCTGGGCACCACAGTATAAAAAGGACATGAAACTGTTGGAGAGTGTCCAGAGGAGGGCTACGAAGATGGTGAAAGGCCTGGAGGGGAAGACGTACGAAGAACGGCTGAGGTCACTGGGCCTGTTCAGCCTGGAGAAGAGGAGGCTGAGGGGAGACCTCATCACAGTCTACAACTTCCTCGTAAGGGGGTGTCGAGAGGCAGGAGACCTTTTCTCCATTAACACCAGTGACAGGACCCGCGGGAACGGGGTTAAGCTGAGGCAGGGGAAATTTAGGCTTGACATCAGGAGGGGGTTCTTCACAGAGAGGGTGGTTGCACACTGGAACAGGCTCCCCAGGGAAGTGGTCACTGCACCAAGCCTGTCTGAACTTAAGAAGAGATTGGACTGTGCACTTAGTCACATGGTCTGAACTTTTGGGTAGACCTGTGCGGTGTCAAGAGTTGGACTTGATGATCCTTAAGGGTCCCTTCCAACTCAGGATATTCTATGATTCTATGATTCTATGATTCTATCTATACACATGCATGACACTGAAAAGTTCCTGTACTTAATGGAGGGAACAGAGTTTTAATAGAATAATAATGTGAGGAATTCCACTTTTCTTATGTTCCTGAAATGTTGATTAACAGATTGCAGTCTTGGATCGATTAATGATTAGGTTTGTGAGTTGTAACAAAAGGATCAACTTCTCTGAAACAAAAGAGATAGTTGTTCTGCCTAGAAGCTAAGAACTGGTTGCTTTGTCTCTACCAAAAGCTGTAAATACCTGCCTGGGCACCTTTGCAGGACATGTTAGGAGCAACAAGCAGATTAGGTGATAAAAACACCCTAAATCCTGTTCTGAGAGAACCTCAACCCTGGAGAAGAGCAAAGTCTGAGGAAGACACAGAGGACTGGTGCCAACCAAAGGCTTGCACCTGCCCCATGCTGGAAGCCTCGATTTGCATGGAAATGAGAGAGGATGGTGGAGTCAGAGCTGGTGTCACTGTGATTAGATATGTTTGCATACTGTTTTGTTGTAAACTGTAGGTAGGCTGCTGCAAATTTTTGTGGTGACCTCCCATTTCCCTAATGGAGGAAGTAACCTATGGTGTTTAAACTTCAGTGAAATGTTTATACATCTACCCTAGGGTCCTGTTTCTTCTTTGGTCATAGAGCATCCCAAGTCAGTTCTGTGACAGAGCTTCATTACTGGGTAATTCTCAAGCTGCAGCTCATATGCAACGCAATAAATAAACAGCTGTGTCTGTGAGGTTAGTTGTGGAGTCATGGCCTGTTCTCCCAATTACACCTTCCATGTGTAGAATGAAAGTTATACGGTAGCTTGCCACAGAGTGCAAGCAAAAGCAGCAACATATGAAGTATTTCACTTGAGAATATGTGGGCTGACAGTGACCTTTTCACAGGTTAGAAAATGCCAGGAGGGGTCAAGAATGCAGCCTGTCCGAAGTCACCAAAAAGTCTCTAGTCAGTAGTAAATATAGGTAAAGCAGCACATTAAACCAGAATTGGATTATTTGATACAAACTCTTAAATGTGATCTTCTCTCTTCTTTTTTTTTTCTCTTACTAACTGCTGTAGAGAGGGAAAATGTTCTGCCTCAGTGATCACAAGAAAATCATTATGGTAAACACAGCGATAGTGTGCATGATGTGTGAGCAGAAATGTGTGAATGAGGGGGCCCAGATCCTCCTAGATGCTTAGCCACAAAGGCCCTTGAAATCAGAGCCACCATTTCAAATGGATGAATATTATTTCTCACCACACTCACTTTTGGAGTCAGTGGTGTCCAGTTGGATGACTCTGCTACATCTGTAATTGCACAGGATACTGTGAAATGTTGTCTCTCAACATCTTGCACTGACATGCTGCACCCGTTTTCAGATGGTTTGAGGTTAGGATGAACAGCCACATGGCACATGTCTGTGTAGAAATGCAAGAGATATTAGGTGAAACGATCTTTGATTAAAAACAAGGCTTTCATAACTCAATGTCACCTTATTCCTTGGGAATGGTATGGCCTATTTGCCACTAGGACCTATTTGCCACTAGGACTAAGTTTAAAATCCTCAGGTTTTATTTCCTCCCTGTGCTATGTGGTGATGGCACGCAGGTAGTAGCACCTGCATCACAGTGAGACAACCAAGCACACTATGCCCACACAATAGCCTCCAGAGAGGATCCCAACAGGCCAAAAGGCTTTAGGGACATCCCTAGCTGGAAGTAACCTCCTACCAAGCCAAACACTATAGTGTAGGCAGGTTACACTCTCACAATAGGCTTGTGTAATCCAAAATCATCTAGCTCAAGTTTTTACTTAATTTTTAGTCCATCACCCTTGTATCATACTAAGGCATTTGTTTTGCAGTGTTTTAGTGGGGAAGCTGCTGACGTCTGACTCACTCTTTCCTTCAGAATGTAGGTGGTTTTTGGAGCTCCATCAAAGAGTGACCCATCCCAGTGCTGCTCACCACGCAAGCTGCCACTGAATCATAGCCATAGTACTGGAATACTGCTTAAAGCTGTGGCGTTGAGGCTACGAGCACGGAAAAACAGAAGCAGTATGCAGTAGCTAAATGCACCTACTGTATTTCTCCTGCTTACTAACACTTTTACTTTGTTTTTGCACATTGAAAATAAAAGATGGAATTTAATTGCTGCTAGAACTTGGGTCATTATGGCAGAGATGGACTAAAATGAAAACAGCTCCAGAGATGTGATTCGCTGGCTGCAAAACCAAATAGCAGAGGGATCAAATCACTTGTAGAAGGTAAATGGAAGCTTTCTGTGTCCATCACTAAAAGTTAAAAGCATTGCAATAAGCAACATGGTTGTCATGGTGACTGAGTGTTTGTTTATGGTGAAATTCATCAGGCAAAGCTGGAATGTTTTTAATTTAAAGCTCAAGTGACATGGAATTGAGTAATGTAAGCAAGAGCAGGTATATATTTTTCATAGATACATGCAAGTAATTTTTTTTCCTATGAAAATTCCCCTCACTACTCTGTATTTTTTCTGCCCTCTTCTTCATTCAAGTTCTGAATATATTTGTCTTCAAACAATGCAAGGAGCCAGAAAAACAGGTTTGAAGGAAGGTGAAAATTAGCACTACTCGTAAGCAGACTTCCTGGCAGTACATAACAGGAACTCTTAAAACAATGTTCTAAAGAGAATAATCCTTAAATCTGTGTGCCGCGCTATACCTACTCTGGGGCTGGAACTTGCAAATACATAAGCAGTCAATCAAATAATCTGCTGCATAACATTAGCTTAGCATTTTTTCTCCTGAAACTGTCAGATGACTCAATTTTCAGGGCTCCATTTTCTGAGTCTGAAATTCAGTTTTCTTTGCCTAAAAACAGCACATCTTAAAAACAAAACAAAAAAACCCACCTCTAAACCAAACAACAATAAAAAGATCATCAACAACAAAACACTGCCTCCACCACCAAAAAAAACTAATGAAATATTCTATTTGCCCCTATTTAAATTAACAACAAAATCCTGGTAAGGGAGGAAGTGCCTAGTAGACTGTAAGATATTTCGTGACATGATTACAAATTAGTTTCATGTAAATTATGCTTGTTAAGCTGTAATAGGTCCTTCTTTTGCAAGCATGTCTGTGAAACCATTGAGGACCCAGCTGTCCGCCTCAAATTTGATTGCAAATTCCCCGTGACTTCAGTGCTTCTGGGCTCCATTGAAGACAGCATCCATCAACAACATCCCCACCTACAGCCATGTAGTTCCAGATAACATTTCATGTCCATGGCAAAATATCTAGCAGACCTTGACAGCGGATTTTCAGGAGGCCTAGAATACAAAGCTCAGTTGTGTAACAGATGGAACAGTGGGGTTGTAGAAAGCCTTAAGTTCATCATAGACATTGCTTTCTCTGTTTAAGGGTAATGAATGTGATAGAGAGGAATATCTGAATTATTTGCATGCAATGACTGCTAGTTTACAGGGAGCTTTTTGATGGCAGTAGTGGGGAAATCAAGTTTATTTTGCATTTAATTATAGTTTTTAGTATCATTTTGTTGTGCTTCATGCTTTTAAATGAGCTGGTAGAAGTTTAACTAGTAACAATGATTATAAATAGTTATAAATCTCATTGAAATCTATAGTAAGATATATTAACTTTAGTAGGCATGAGATCATGTTTTAATGGTACAAGGTAACAGCTAAGAACCTTTTAAAGATATCACTTTAGAATAAAAGAGGAAAAGTGTTTAAAGTTTTCGTACAAGACAAAAAGATGTAGTTTTATGTTAAATTTGAAAAAGTTAGCAGGTGACTTTGTAAAATGATTTTTTGTTAGATAATCAGGTTTGCAGATGCTTATATAGATTACCAAACTAGTAACTGTGTTCGTGGCATTATCAGTAAAAGCAACATTAATATTCGCATATTGCATAAAATGAAAATGAAGATAAGAGATGTGGGAAAGCACCATAATGCACTGGGGTGCATCTAAAGCAGTAAGAATGATTTTGTCAAAAATGCCTGAATGCAGAAGTATCAACATTTTATAGTGTTGTTTTTTTATTTTCTAATTTTGAGATGAGAGAAAATCCTTCACTTTCCTGGGTCCCCTTAGACACCTTTTTAACAATACATTTGCTTTCTGAAAGGAGAGCTGGGTGAAACATTCACCATGAAAGTAGTTTTTAGATGAAATTCCATCTTCCCACTTCATAATACTTTTGTAAAATAGTATCAATTTCATGTTTATTGAATTTGAAAACAGTTCTTAGGCATGGGTGAAACTGAATAGTGAAATTTATAGTTTGGCCTAAACAGATATGTTAAATTAATGTAGCTCAAATTATTTTAATAGTTCTATATTTTTTTTACAACCTCATATGTGTGCTTTTTAAAACACTTGAAAGCTCCTCATGATCTCTCTTTTGCAAAGAACAACATATGTGAAATGAAAAACTAGAACATATGTGAAATGAAAAGTAGATTAAGTTAGAAATCACTGGAAAACCTCTGAGGTGTCTTTTTTTTTTTTTGGGGGGGGGGGGGAGGTGACACCAAAGTCAACAGATCTGATATCTAATTCTGTATCTATCACTGGCTGCCTGTGGTATGGGCAGCACAGGTACAGGTAAACATGGCAAGTAACACAGACACTTGCTTTTTTACCCTGGCCTTACTCTTGAAGCAGGATAAATACTTACAGTAATGAAAAGTTCATTCTTTCACCTTGTACCTAATAGTTCTGAAAGATGCTGAAGGCCCTGTCATGAGGATATTTGGTCTCCTAAAAGGTGAACAGACATCTCCTCACTTGTCTCCCATAGTAAATAAAACTCTTTATTGCACTGAGAGTTGCATGAACATTCTTGAGAGCTCTGTGGTTCCTTCTTCCATGTTTTATAGGTTTCCCCTCACTTTCATCAGAAGTATTTCAGCACATTTTCCACCTTCCAGTCAAGCAAGAGTAGCACTGTGCAGAAAAGAAATGGTCACTTAGACATAATTTTATTCATATTTGGCTGGGTTTAAGGCTGTTATTTTTCTCTCACGGTTTAATTTCATTATGCAACTCAGACCTGAAACACTAGCCTGCAAGTTTCCACTGGAGTGTGTTAAAAGGGTATCTGATTTCCCATCTGTTTCAACTGCCTACTTTATAGCTATTCAGATTGAAGCAAAGGAAATTAAGGATAGAGATTTTAGCACAATGGCAGGGAAAAAGCCAAAATGCTAAACGTGCTGAGGCTCCTTTGCTGATGTGAAACCAGCCATGTCCCTGCTGGTTGACAGGGGCCAGGGTCTGGAGCACAGCTGCAAGTCACCTGCTCAGCCTGCAGCTTGGTGCAATTACCTACCCTGCTCAGCCGACACTAACATGTTCTGACAGAAGGGTCACAGGTGAAATGAGAGACCTTTTTTTTTTCCTAAACTAGGGTAAATTACCTTTCTAGTAACATATGGGTGCAACCTTCAGGGTGCCAGGCTTTAACCATGAAGGTTAGGTTATTTGGAAAGCAGAAAGTGCAAAACGTAATGATACATAATTCATTCAAATGAGTGCTTGCTTTGTAAGAAAGAAGAATACTGCACCTCTGTTGGATCCAGCTGGATTCCTGGGCACTCCTGAAAATTAGGCTTTTTATGCCTAAAGATAAACCACAAACCATAGTTGTGGGTATTAGATGCCAATACTGCTATGCAGAGAAATGAAGAAAATAGGTTGGAATTTCAGCAACTGAAGAGATTTTTCTTTTAATAAATTCTGGACTTTTCTTATTTTTATGTTGGTTTTCTGCTTGATACATAAGTTTAGGATGAGTGTAGTTAAGCTTGAGCAAATATCTCCTGGTCATTCTTGAGAAAGGCAAATAAGACCCCTAAGAAGTGGTAACATGCTCAAAATGCAATTGTAAGCACTAAGAAGTCTTCTATTAGCATCAGATAGCCTTTGTTAAGAGTATCTTTTTTCTTGACGTGTTTTTGCTGTGTTAAGAAATGGTTTCTGAGCTTTTTTATAATGAAGAATACTAGTCCAGAAAGATGTAATATTTCTCATTAATTTCAGAATCTCTCCAATATTATTAATGCATTCATTCTGCCAGAATTAATACTTAGGTGAGTCCCATTTTCTTTATTGGACTATTACACAGTTTTGAATAATTCTTTCATAGCATTAAAGGTTACAGCACATGGAATTTCATTATTTTGTGTGGTGTTTATCTGTACCTAGACAGTCCCATACCATCTGCTAGGATTGCTTTTCCTTGTTTTTGTATCAGAACAATTGTAGTGATAATGAATAATCAGTTTCCATTGATAATGAATAAAGTTTCCATGATAAACTAGGAGGTGGATGACTCAAAAAAGTTTCTAGTAATGCCTAGAAAACAAGATATGGACTTCTTGTTCACTGGTTCAAATGCAGCTTGAGCCAGGATGGACCAGCAATCAGGGCCAATTAATTCTTGGGGTACTATATGGAAAAAACTTGGTCATACTAATATGGATGCTGTAGCACCTTATGGGCAGAATGAGAGAAGAGTCAACAACCTACAGGAGCTTACCTAAACTAAACAGGATCAAAATCAAGTTAGGGTAAATAAAAATATCTGGTCAAGTATTACGTATACATATCTCTGTCCATCATTTTTTGTCACCTGGCGCTTAAATGAATATATTTATTACTTGGGGCATAGGGCAATATTCAACTCATCATTAGAGAAATATATACCAAATTCTCCCCCTGTGAATTGTGCCATTTTACTGACTGGGAATAGATTTAGAACTTTTATTGTCTGTCTTAGCAGAAAGGTTGTGAAAATAATAGGATACAGAGAGAAGGCTCTCCTTTATAGTAAGTTAAAGTTGTCCTGAGGCTATGCTTGTCCTGGAAGATGGCAAACTAGATCGAAGTCCTAAAACATGACCCCCAAAATGCCTTTACCTTGAGCTCTCAACACTTACTGGGGCTGCAGAAAGAGAACAGCTGTGAATACAGCTGGATGGAATTGTGGTGTCGCTGCAGGGGCAAAGCCCTGGGCTGGGCTAACACCTGTACCTAGGAGGGAAGGTTTGCCTGACATTGTTGTACTTTAGGGATCAGATATTGTGTAGTGCTGTCTTTATCTCCTTTTTTTTCTTTCTTTCCTCCCTTAAATAAAATACCACTAAGCCAAATGATTCATTTGTCAAAGAGAAAGTCAAAGCAGAAAATTGAAAATTGAGTTTTGATTCCCCGGATTTCTAAGCAGATGCTCCAGCTGGCGTTTTGTTAGTGATCCCTCTAAATTTGAACCCAAGCCTTGTTACTGTCAATCAGTGGTTGGCAGAAAGATTGCAATAATAGCATTAAACATCTAGCTCCATGGTGGTAATGTGCTGCATCAAGGAAAGGACTGCTCCTAGTGGCCGTGGAAAAATGTCCAGTATTAAAGTGTATCTCCTGGCACAGATGGGAACTAGGCTGAAAGTACATCTGCCGAGGACCATTAGCAAAGCAGCTGAAATTCAAACATAATAAAAGGTCTGTGGGAAACCAGTCCTTGCAAATGGTTATGAAAATAATAATTATTTGTACTTTTAATGCATAAGCTTTCATCTGCATGTCTCAGATGGTTTTATAAACACTGATGAATTAAGTTACAATGCACCCTTGTGAGATACTTTACACCCATTCTAATCTCATAATTAATCTATAAATAAATAGTACACAGGGAGCTGAAGTGATCTGGCAATAGGAGCACTGCAGGTTTATGTAGCATAGAAAAAAAGTAAGGCCTAATGGTCCTAGCTCTCTGAACCAACCATTAGGTGCTTGGGCTTCCAAGGGAATCAGCTAAGGGCTTTCCAGGTGGTTCAGCTGCCCTTCTCATTAAGGGTGGAAAGAAACAAGGGAAATTATTATTTTTTTTTTTTTTGTGCAACATTTACAGAGCATATTTCCATCAATTGATTGATGGATAGTTCCGTGCATTTGCTTTCCTGGTGACCTAAAGAGACATCTCCTCATGCATGATGATCTTTCTCCTATTAAAATATAGAAAGAGATACCCCTCTGAAAATGTTTAAAAACTATATAAAGATTAGTGAGAATTATTATATTTGTAATGACCATCGACATCAACAGGGAGTACAGGAAGACTCAGGGATTTATACTATATTCCTTTCTTCTTGAATTCGCACTGTTTCCAATGGATTTCAGGTGTTGAATAGCTACAAAAAAAAAAAAAAAAAAAAAAAAAAAAAAAAGATGAATTATAGGATGTGTCTGTTTTGATCTAGCAAGCAGGACAAGTTCTTATTCTTTGAAAAAATTAACTTTGAGTAAAAACAAAATCAACTGTCCTCTTGTAATCAAACTCTCTTTCCCCCTTAATTATTGCTGTATTTGTTAGGAAAAAAGTTTTATTTTCTGTTTTTGATTTTTGGTTCAAAGCTCTTGTTCCCTTAGAGGTGCTTTCCACATCCTTTCTGAATCTTTTTGTAGAGGAGACTTTGAAACTAGCTAACATCCAATTGGAGCAAATAACTGGTTTTGGTAAAAGAGAAGCAGAAAATGTTCTCTTTTCACTTAAAAAAAATATATATATATATATATAAAAAATCAAACTTCAAAAGGAGATCTCTTTCATATAAAAGAAAGTTTAAAAAATTGGTGATTTTAAAGAGAGAAACGTGCTTTGTCTGTAGTTTCCTTTGTTCCCTGTGCAGTTGTTGAAGGTTTTGTACTTCATTAGCTTACCTGCTGCAGTTCAGGGTTGCTGTCTCTCCAGAACAGCTCTTTGAAAGGCAAGTCTGATTCTTCGTGCCCTTACGTTAGCCTTCAGACTCTTGCTGCTTCTCTGATTTCAGGACAGTATTCCTGACTGACATCCCTGTGGAAGGAGGAGTGGCTGGAAATGACAGCAGGGCATCAGAGGCATGGCCAGCAGCTCCGAAGCCCTTACCAACAGCCCTGCATCTCACTGGCAGCCTTTGCTTTCTGCTTCATTCTGCACTTTGATCCTCAACACATAGACCTTTCTTTAGTGTGTCACTTATGACAGCCAACACCAATTTGTGTATGAGAGGGACAAAGCCCAGCTTCTTGCACAAAGAGCTTTGGTTACAGTGCATGGGTAGAAAGAAATTCTGACATGCACATTTACATTTCACTGGCTTTCTCTCCTCTATAAAGGCAGGGATGATGTTAATCATCTTATTTCATATTTTGTTTTTTTTCTTCAATTCCACTTCCAAAATATTTGCTGCTCCCACACACTTAAAAGATTTATCAAAGCTGTAGATGTGCGTAAATCTGTTTTGCTTCTAGAAATGTGGAAAGACTTTGGGGGGAGATTGTCAAAAACATATACCAGATTTAAAGGCACAAATCTGTGGGCATTTGAAATGTACATTCTTGTTTTAACCCCTTTTTACCTGTATGTCTGATGGTTTTATACAAGGCAGCACTTTTGTTCCAGTCTCTCCATAGCTTGGCAGGTTGACAACTGAGAGCTGTAAGTTAGCTCAGATTATGGCATTTATGGCAGACTTGGTTAGTGTTCAGGATCAAAGCGGCAGGATCTGGGTAATCTGTGCTCCATGTCATCATGGTGTGCTCCACATCTGCATAGGATGGGGTTGCTCTCTTGGATTTCTTTTGTCTAACAGTTTCCCTGTTAGTGAAAAGACATGGAGCATTAACAAGGTCCCAAAGGTCAGCTGCTTTCTCCATCTGCTGTTGGAGTTGTGCCCGTGGATATTTTATTCAAGGACTGATGATGTTGGAAGGGCTTGGGGAAACATTTTATGGTGTGGAAGAGTAAGGAATACTTATCCATGTACAAGGTTAGGCATTAGGTAATATCAGTGGTATGGGGACAGTTGGACCAGATGATCTTGGAGGTCTTTTCCAACCTTAGTGATGCTGTGATTCTGCGTATTTTTCTGGGCCTCCCACTGTGCAGTGAAGTTTGTACGTCCTGCATTTCTACTGTCCCAACATCTTTTTAATTGACATAGAAAGGTTTTCATATGTTTATGTGTCACAAAAAGCTACTTTGGAAAGTAGAATTTTAAAGGGGCTTGAGGAAAACAAAATGGAGAAAATAAACAGAAAAAGGAATGAGAAGAGCAAAGTGTACAATTAAGATGATTTTTGAGATGTCCTGGTACAGGGGGTGCTTGTGTTAAAATAAGCACCCAGGGTGCTTATTTCACCATTTCACCCAGGGTGAAAAAGAAAATGACAGATTCTCAATTCATTGTAGGAACTGGACTTCCAAGGAAGTGAAGTAATTGAAATCAGACAGTATTACCCTAAAGGAATAGAATAAATCACTAGCTGAAGGGAGATTAAATGACAAAAGGGTGAGAGTGCTGGGGACTAGTCACTAGTACAGCTGAACTGATGACAATAACAAAAAGATAAAATCCATAACTGTTCTACAGAGACAATTTTTGTGGGTCGAGAGAAATAAAACATATATGCTTGCTACTTCTATTTTGCTAGCAATTATTCACAGTTACGCAGAAATCATGGAAAACATATATGGGAAGCCTCTTCTGATGTCACTGGTGCTCCTTAGATTTAGGAACCTTTTCTATACATGTTCCTTAGGCAATATGTATACCTGCATAACCACTGATATTTTCCATATGTGTATTAATTTTATTCTGTTGAAGTTAGTGGCCATTTTGTAGCAGGCTCAGTTGTATTGAGCTCCCGACTTACATTTACACTTCGACCTGGGACATTCTTTGTCATGGAAACTTGACTCCAGCCTTTCTGAGTGCTTCTACTCTAATAATTAGAGTTTTGATTGCAAAATATCTTTTAGGATAAGAAACATGAATTAACGGAAGGCAGACTTCTCCTCAAATACAAGTCTTACTTATAAACTGCAGTATTTGAATGGAAATCTGTAAATCTAACATACCATAGCAGCTTCACAAAGAAAAAAAGTAATCCTTACCTTTAAAGAGTATTATTTAGATGCAGAAAGGCTGACCTGACACAGTGTAGGATATTCTACTAAGGGTTTTTCCTCTGATATGTTTTAAACACAATGTCACCCAAAAGAAAAACTTAACCTTTTGTTTGTTTCATAGGAGCCTGCATAAAACATGTAGCATATGCTTTAAAATCCTTTACTGTGCAGATTCTCCTGAATCTCAGGTGAATATTCAATTTAATTCACAGCCAGCTATCTTATTGGGGAAACCAGCTCATCTACATTTTGGACCTCTGACTCCTGCTGTAACTATTCAATCTGTCTTTCTGATTCTGTACGTGACATTTTCTGCCCTTTCATTCATTCCAAATAGGTATTCTCTTTAACCTTGTGGTACCAAAACATTTCATTGTATGTGAAAGTAATGGCATTTGGTAATTGGCAATGCACCAAGTGGTAAAGGGCACCTCCAGTAATTTACTTCAATGGTGTCTGTATGAAAGCTGAAATAATTTGATTCTTCCGCAAAGGGGTAAGAGCATACTAACAGTATCTTCCAAGCCATTAGTGTAGAGAAGCTGACAGCAGGCTGCCTTGTCTCTCTGCACTTTCCCTTGTACTGCTTTAGTTATAATTAATTCATAATCAACACCTATTAGTAAGGACAATAAGTAGAAATGGTTTAAAAGAGTTTGGAATTATTTTTCCTAGTTTTCCTGTTGGCTAGAGGGTATGGTAACATTACTATAAATCTAAATTTATTACTTTATTACAAATAGTCAGGAGGTTTTAGGGTTATGAATTATTTTCTGTCTACATATTTTAAAGTTCAAAATGTTTCATGTAATGAAATGGTAGTTTTCTGGCCAATCTTAAGTATTATCTATATCCACACACTGCACAGACAGAAAATGATGTATAAAAAAATTGTATGGATATGAGAGGGAGTGTGCTCAAGCACCACGTGAATTAAAAGGCAGTGTAAACCACTGGGCTGTGCACACAGCTGGGACTTGGGAATTAAAAAGCATATGATGCTTGAACAAAATTATTGAAACAAATGATTTACCATGTGACTTTTTGTGAATTGGCTGGTTTCTCGTAGTTTTTCCTTCTTCAAAATGGGAATGATGAATTCATTTTGTGGAACACTCTGAGAAGTTTAAATTTTTGTTCCATGCGCTGTGGGACAGACTGAGACAGGGAGACTTGTAGCTGCTGTTACTGTCTTATGTTGGTATAGATATGTAAAATTAATTTTGACCAAGTCTCTTGTTATTAAGTCAGTGCTGTTCACCTTTGCATGCATTATTATCTAACCATTATCAAAACATACACTAAGTGTATGTATTTGGTGAAGTTACAGGTCAGAAATATCTGCCTAAACAGAAATAGAAGGGAATAAGGAGAGAGGCACAGGTAAGTGACGTGACTTGCATAATAATCTGGCTGAGAACCCCCATCAGAAGTAGAAGAGCTTTCTAGATATATATTTTGATCTGTGGCACTTTTTTTTTGTCTACTGTTTCTCGTTCAGAACAATTCTTACTCATTTGCATGTCATTATACACTTCTGATGGGCTTCTTAGTGACAAGAATTGCATAAGTCTGTAGGTTCAACAATAGTTCAGCTACGCAGATAGATGTTTGTTGATTCAGAATGACATTAGTTTGGGTGACATGTGGCTTTGAGTGCACATTATTCATGCTTAATTATGGTGGAATAGATAAAGAATTGGAAGACAAAGACACACCCGTGTTCCTGAATGAAGAGTCATTGTGTAATGCTTATACAGACTGAAGTGTCATCCAAGTGAATTAATTATAACAATCTGTTTTCCAATTCAATCTAGCAATTATTTCCTTTTCAGAATAGTTAGCTTTGGTCTGTTTACAGATTTTGCACAAATTTTTCAATAGATCCATAACCATGTCACCAGCTCACTGCTTCTTCAAGGGAACAGGGAGACAGCAGTGCAGTGTGATGGTGATGGAAGTTCCGAGCCTGGGCGGATGTCTCCACTCCCTACTGCCTGAGAGCATCAGGGCAGGCCTCTCACATTATGTGGATAAGGAATGAGGTTCCTAGATGACTCTATTTCTGTCTTTCTAGTCCTGAAGTCTTAATCTGTCTGTCTGTAGTGCATAAACTCTATTTCATGGAAACCATAGTTTAATTTTTTTCCACACAGCATTCTGATCCATTTGTGCTGGGGTCTATAAAAAAGCAAAAAATATATATATATAATTGAATGTATCTCATGTCTGCCTATGTGGATCTATGGAGACAGTTACTTCTTTTTTTTTCTTAGACTGTTTTTTTTTTTTTTTTTTTTTTTTTTTTTTTTTTTTAACTTGTAGCAGTGTTTTGTAGTGCTTGCTGCTGTGAGAGTCTTCAGACTGCAGCTGAATTTCACACGTGCTGACAGGGTGACTTTATCCTCAGCTCCCTTTGAATTACCTACTTTTTATCCACTTTTCACTCTGGTAATACTTTTTCTGGTCTCCGCATCACAACATTATGTCCCTTTGGATGTTTTTAATGTTAATATCAACTATATTTAATTGCTACTATAAGCCTAAATAAAGTAAGTATAACAAAATTGTTTCTATCAAAAGATACTTAATTTTTCAAGAGAACTGAAGAACTGCAGGCTTCTTTTCTTTTCTTTTCTTTTCTTTTCTTTTCTTTTCTTTTCTTTTCTTTTCTTTTCTTTTCTTTTCTTTTCTTTTCTTTTCTTTTCTTTTCTCTCTCTCTCTCTTTTTTTTTTTTTTTTATTGAAATATTTTAGGATTTTAGGTGTCTCATGGTTGTTCAATGAATGAATCCATCATGATAGCGCTGTCTCCAGGGAAACTTTGAAAGCTATTACCTAGGAACTCAATGAAGATCAATTATCTCCTACCACCTGCACACGTGCAATACATTTAAACAATAGTGACTGCATGTAATGGAAACATAGTGACAAAGAAGGCTTTTTTTTTTTTTCCTGCATTAGTATATCAGTCATAGAAATTGTCTTGTTCTTTCTGTGTCCTATCTGATGAATTATGATATTGAATACCAGGAGAAATGTCATCTTGCTAGCATACATGTATGTCTTTTTGCTATAGGGTGAGAAAGTATCTTTACAAAAGGTAGATCTTCATGATTGTGCAATGTCCAGAGCAATCTCAAAAAAGTCTCCCCCTAGCCAAGGCTCCTACTACTGAGCACTTTCTGTGATGGGACAGCCAAAGCTGTGTCTTGGGTTTGCTTAATCAGCAAATGCTGCTAGTTGTCAGCAATAGCAAAGCCTGGGGACATTCAGAGCCCTACCTGCCACACTGTAAGGGTAGAAGAATTTCTTGACAGGTGAGAGAGCTGCATGAACTACTGCAGAAGTGATTCCTGTAATGATTCCTGGACTTAATTGTTATTGTTATTGTGAGGAATGTTTTAACAATTCGTGTCCATAAAGAACAATTCTGTTTGAATCCTGTCTGCCTCTGGGCCCTGCACTGGCAATTTAATTCTTGAACCACAGATGCAGTGTGTCCCAGTCTCCCCCTCATTCTAGTCAATTTATCACTTCTTAAATTTATGAACCTGTTTGCTTTTGTTATTCCAGACTTCTATTTCTAACACTGCTATAGATGTGTCTGTGAATGGCTGGGGAAGAATGTTTTAATTACTCGTGTGTCTGGGAGTTTCAGAACAACTGATAACAACTAGTGACTGTTATGGGATGCTATGTGGATCTTTGGTATCTGGTTAGGGGGGGCCAAGAGATAAAGAGGAAGGAGAAAGAAGCTGAAGGGCGGCTGGGAGACAAGACTTGAAGAAGATGTTCCGTAAACTTGGTATGGTGCCCAGTAAGTACAAAGGTGGAGAGGAAGACTATGAGCCTTCAGCATGAAAGACCCCTAGAGACCCCCAGAAGAGACCCCAGAGGAGACTGCGCATGCTCCAGTAGGAGGGACTGCACCCCGGAAGCTAATTTTAATAATCTATTTTTTTTAGAAGTAGTAATGAATATGTATTAGTCTAGGAGCATAAAAATCAGCTGCTTGATGTAACTGGTGTGCGTCCTGGTGGAGCGGAGACTCCTGGTGCACCCAGCGCTGTTTGCTTACCTCTATTCCTTTATATTCTTTCAATAAATCCTATTTTTTTATTTAATCCTAATTTGAATCCTGAGCCATTTATAACAGTTATTAATGATGATATAGTGCTTAGAGCCATTATTACAACTCTAAATAAATGCATGGCAAGCACATTTTTGAATTAAAAAGTCTAATGGATATTCATTACTAGAAAGCCTCATTGCAAAAATATGGATTATGGTTGCTATATCAGTTAATTCTGCAGAATTTGTCTCATTTCTGGATTTTCTTGTAAATCTTAATTAGCCACTGTGGAATTGTGCAAATAAGAGATTACAGGAAAAAAAAGTATAAGCTTTTAAAGAAAATCTGTTAAATTGTTAGAATGACTTTGGTTACTTCTGAAGACTAATAAATTAACTGATCTTTTACCATAGCCTTAGTGCAAAAGCATATTTTAACACTTGTTTTCAAAACCAACTTCATCCCAAGCTGTTTTTTATTTGCATGGAAGCAAGGACCTAAGAATGTAAATTCATATGGAGATGCCGTCGATAGATATATGGGATCAATGCTGAGGATCTGCCAATGTCCAACTCCTCTAAAGGTAGATGGGTAAGCATCTGCAAAAATCATTTGCTTATGTGAAATGCAGCTTGGCTTTGCCACTTTCAGCACTGAAATGTTATATAAACCAACTAAACATACAGTAAGTGGTTGTTTTGAAAGTTTTGGGATGTTGATGTGAAAATCCCATGAATAATGAAGAGATCAGCAAAGTGACTGAAGAAATGTTCCTTCTCAACACAACTGAGAATCATTTGCTATATTCAGTGTGCGTATCTGGATACCAGAACACACCACTAGTCATCCAGTGGAAACAGTCTAAGCCAAGCCTTGATAGCCCAAGGGCAAGCAGCAGCTGCCAGATAAATGGAAGCTCAGAGAAGTGAGAGGCCTGGAGACCCCTGTGCATTGATGCCTTAGTCCTTGGATGCTAGCCTATAATGTATGAGAAAAAAAAACACCATGCAGCTTTAAAATAGTCTTTCTCCTTTTATCTCCTATTATGAATAGTCATAGTTACAGATCACTCACTGCGTGTACCCAGCCTCATGTTCTTTTTGATTTTGTTTCTGGCCTTGGTGTTGGGTTGCTGAATTTCTGCAGTAGTGGCAGTAGTAGCAATGTTGAAGGAGCAGCAGGAATGAAAATTCTCCAAGGCACAAGCTGTTCTCCCCTTCATATGGCACAGAGCAGATAGCAGGCTGCTGTGCTACTTCTGTTGCAGAGGGGTAGCCCTAGGTCCCACAGCTACTCTGGAAAATCCTTGCATTCAAGACAAGCAAAAAGGTTTCATGGATTCAAGGGCCAGCACAGACTACCCTGGTCATCTACTTAGCAGACTTGAACACAATATTCTCTTGGAAAAAAAAAGATTATAGACTTCTGAAGCTGTTTTTCATCCTTTTAGAGACTCCATGTGATGGTGCTGCTGTGTAGGGAACTCACCAATATTTAAACACCTTTGTCAAAAGGAAACCCGGCCTCTTTCAGATGTGACTGTCAAACTTCACCTTCTAGTCACCTGCTCCTGTGATGCCTCCTTGCTGCTTGCTGTCACATACTTAATGCCCAAGAAAATGACCAACTAACTTCTCAGCTTTCTTTTAGGGTAACCAAGTGTACTGAGTTCCAGAATCCTTGTTAAGTGCAGCACCTGGATAATTTTTGTGGAGCTTTGTACTCTGCAGTATTCAGACAGTACAGCACAAAGCAATTCACTTCCTTTAAAAATTGACATGGAGTGAAGATTTCATCATATCAAATAAGCGGCAGAGAGATGCTTCTTTTCTATTATGGGATCACCTGTTCTTTGCTACTAATAAATTAAAATCTCTCTGCTCACTGGTGAATCACCAAAATGTCATAGCTGTTGAACATCCCATTTCTTTGTCCTTAGTGTTGCTCTTCAGATTTGCACTCTAGGAATTACTCTGTTAGTAATACTAACAAGAATTTGGATTGTACCTCACGTATTGATTTCCAGTCAAACCAGAAGCAAATACATTATTTCAGAGGTATACTTTCTCTTGTGCTACTGACACGGACTTAGACTTTAGCTCTTTTTGCCTGAAAGGTCAGTAATTTAGTAATGTCATCTAGTTGGCTCTTTTCTTATTGAATCATTAATATAACAAAGGACAGATATATCCAGGATCATTATTATGGAATATATGTTATTCCCATCTGTTACAATAAGATATCAAGAGCCTAGAGAGGAAGATTCATAATTCTGATGCAATGTCCTATGGATAACATGGAGCATGGTGGCAGATGGAGGAAGATGGGTCTGAGCAGATGGATCTGGGTGCAGTTAATGTTGCACATATGGATGTACAGTAGGGCACAACACCAGGGCTAATTTCTTTCCAGAAGGAGCAGCATGTAAATTAGTATCTCCACAATCACCAGCAAATACCAAAATAATTCAGCTGAGGAGGCAGAAGTGCTCACAGCACTGCATATCCTGGCCCAAGCAGCAGCCATGCAGCACAGGAGTGGCCCAAAGCTATTTTACTTTCAGAATAGTATGCCTGAGTGACAAATGATGCAAACTGTTCAGATATGAAACTGCTGACTATGTCTAGATTTATTTTGGATTGACTCACAGGGCTTCCCAGTGCCCACAGGTACTGGCCAAAAAAGTCATTCTGAAGTCAGTGAGGTGATACGCACATTAGCAGCAGGATGTGGGGTACCGTATCTTGTCTGTAACAGTGATAAGTACATGCATGCCAGAATGGGAGTTAGATTATGCCTTTTGTACACTGATATTGATTTCAGGAAGGAAGTCTGTTCCATGAAACAACAGCAAAAACTTTACAAGCTGAGACAAGATGATGAGAGAGAGAGAAATAAGTCACATACCTGATTACAGGCATCATTAATCAATTCTCTAGTCTTATTTCTGTTCAACTTACAAATTACAGTAATAGTTGATACTAGGTTTGAGAAGGGAATAATCCTGATGTACCCTTTGCAGAGGATTTCAGGGAAAATTCAGTTCTGTGTAAGGGTGTAAATTTCTAGTACGTTCACTTAACTGTGGCATCCCACTTAAGACTACATTTTATTTTAAATATTTTTTTTGCAGATGGGAACTACCAGAGTTCATCAGCTGTATTTTAGTGAATAGTGGGGTTTAGTAGTACAAATATGTGACTGGTCATCTTGACGGTCTCCTGGAGCCATGTGAGGTTATTCTTCATAACCACACCTACCTGTGTAGATGACTTGAGGAAAGATAAATATATTGGAAATATGCCAAAAATACATTTGCACCTAAAGGATGTCTGCAGAGACCAGTGTTGTGGCCGAAGAGTACACTATGACTCAAGACACGTTAAGTTTTCCATGGGGCTTGTGCAAGTTTAGCAGCAATCTTCCTAACATTCACAGAAAGACCTTGTATGTCCTGCTTTCCTCAGTGCAGAAAGTAAAAGGCCACTTCTGTGAGGTCTCAGAAGTCTGTTGTTGGGAGCCCAGGAGCTTCAGTTCCTGTTAGCCCCATGTTGTCTTGGGTCCTGGTCTTCAAAGCTTCTGGATAAAGTATAAGAGGATTTTGAATACCTTGTAGGATCTGGACAAACACACTTCACCTGAATGCTCAGACTCACCCAGAATCAGCTTGTCATGAAAAACAACCTTGTAAAATATGTTAGATTTAATACTTTGCACACTGCCAACAGTAATGTAAGGTTCAAGAGAAGTTCTGAAAGCAAGGAGCAGATGCCATGGAATGGCATGTTGGTTGTATAGGTTGATAGTCACATTTTGTATATTCCTCCATCTCCTTTCCTTTCAGGAGGATTTTTATAGCTACATTCTGCATTCTGTACCTTCTCCCTTTATGCCTACATGATGGTTCCCATAGCCTCAAGCTGAAAAAATCAGCTGTCTAGCAGACTTGTCTATTTTAGGAAATCTAATGATTTACCTATAAACAGAAAGGCATATGTCTGCAAGGTTCATCTTAGTAAACCTTGTGCTTCTAATAAAATATTGATTCCCACTCACCCAATAATTTATGTCTTCAATTGGCTTGATCAGGCACCCTGCTATTTTTCCACAAGAAGTAGCAATCATCAAGGGAGTTACGGTCTTTTTAGAATACCAGTGTGCAGCTTTGAACAGAGTGGTATTACAGATAGATGAATCCCTGCAAGGCAAGCATGATTGCTATACCCAAGGGAAACACAATTTTATTTTTACACTTAGCTGAATTCATCTGTTGAATTGATGCATGCGATAGTTAAAGGTCATTATGTACAAATAATTTCTCATAGTCACAAGTTTTTATGTGAATTCTCAAGTGTCATTGACAGAAAAATGAAAGACATTGGAGAGAATAAGGTTCTTCTATTCTGTGCTGACACGGACTTGTTCAATACCCTCCTTACAAGCATTCATGGTTTAGCACCTTATAATAAACTAAATTTAGTACTTTTCCACAAATGGCTGATAACAAGAAAGAAATGCAATTATCTCAGGACAAAAATGTTATTTTTAGAGCTCTGTTTTGTCTGCTTGGCATCAATTTTCTGTAATACTTGATATTAGCAGGACATATGTAACATACATATAATTATGCTGCGCCTCTATGCTGCGCCTCTATGCTGCGCCTCTATGTTTGTCATCTTTCTTGCACAGAAAGACGCTTACCCCTGAGAGCTGAGACTCTGCTTCATAGAGCTTGGGAGGAAGTTCAATTCTCTTCAAGTTGCTGGACCTGTTCAGGAAGCAGTCCCCAGCTGAGACCCAGGCCTGAAGGGAATATGACAGACTTTCTTCATACTGCTTTTGACCTGCATATTGTGAAAACAGTATTTCTTTGATGAACAACAGCACATTCTCACGATTTCCACTTAGTCAAAGTAGCAATCTTTCCACCAGTATCCATCCCAACCTGTTTCTACTTACCACAAGGCAAAATCTGCATTCACATTGAGGCACCTTTTTCACACAGCCCGTTTTTCAATCTTCCAAATACTTAGAATCATAGAATCATAGAATATCCTGAGTTGGAAGGGACCCTTAAGGATCATCAAGTCCAACTCTTGACACCGCACAGGTCTACCCAAAAGTTCAGACCATGTGACTAAGTGCACAATCCAATCTCTTCTTAAATTCAGACAGGCTTGGTGCAGTGACCACTTCCCTGGGGAGCCTGTTCCAGTGTGCAACCACCCTCTCTGTGAAGAACCCCCTCCTGATGTCAAGCCTAAATTTCCCCTGCCTCAGCTTAACCCCGTTCCCGCGGGTCCTGTCACTGGTGTTAATGGAGAAAAGGTCTCCTGCCTCTCGACACCCCCTTACGAGGAAGTTGTAGACTGTGATGAGGTCTCCCCTCAGCCTCCTCTTCTTCAGGCTGAACAGGCCCAGTGACCTCAGCCGTTCTTCGTACGTCTTCCCCTCCAGGCCTTTCACCATCTTCGTAGCCCTCCTCTGGACACTCTCCAACAGTTTCATGTCCTTTTTATACTGTGGTGCCCAGAACTGCACACAGTACTCGAGGTGAGGCCGCACCTGTGCAGAGTAGAGCGGGACAATCACCTCCCTTGACCTACTAGCGATGCCGTGCTTGATGCACCCCAGGACACGGTTGGCCCTCCTGGCTGCCAGGGCACACTGCTGGCTCATATTCAACTTGCTGTCTACCACGACCCCCAGATCCCTCTCTTCTAGGCTGCTCTCCAGCATCTTGTCACCCAGTCTGTACGTGCAGCCAGGGTTTCCCCGTCCCAGGTGCAGGACCCGGCACTTGCTCTTATAGAACTTCATGCAGTTGGTGATCGCCCAGCTCTCCAACCTGTCCAGATCTCTCTGCAAGGCCTTTCCACCCTCACCTGAGTCTACAACTCCTCCAAAAGCTTATGCGAAGCAAATATTGGGACGTTTGCATGCACAAACACATTGGGGTACAAAGGCGTTAGGTGATCATTTACTTAAACAATTTGGTTGCATTGGGATTTTTGAAATAGCAAAGCAAATTGTACAAAGTTGCTTAACTTGTCAGAAGATAAATAAGAAAGTGTTTCGACAAGCAGCCACGGGAGGGAGGAAAAACAGCTTATAGGCCTTTTGAGAAAGTACAAGTTGATTTAACTGAATTGCCTAAAGTAGGGAGGATAAAATATCTATTGGTAATAGCAGATCATTTAAGACAATGGGTAGAAGCCTATTCCGTAGCATGAGCTACGGCACAAATGGTGGTAAAAATTCTATTAGAATACCTGATACCTAGATATGGGATAATCCAGTACATTGATTCTGATCAGGGCACACACTTTACTTCTAAAATAATAAAATGATTATGTCAATCATTAGGTATTCAGTGGGAATACCATATTCCGTGGCACCCACAAAGCTCAGGGAAAGCAGAAAGACTGAATCAAACAATAAAACAACAATTGGCTAAATTAATGATCGAGACACAAATGTCGTGGACGAGATGCTTACCATTGGCACTTTTAAACATAAGGACTAAACCACACAGTGAGACTGGATTATCACCATATGAAATGTTATATGGTATGCCTTCTTCTCAAGGGATGCCTCTAGGGAACAATGTAGTTGAGGATCATAGCATCCAGAAATGTATAATTATTATTGGAAGGAGATTACAAGAGCTGAGAAATTGGAATGATGGCTCAAACACCACCTTTAGGATTTGCTATTCGTAAAATACAACCAGGAGACAAGGTCTTAATAAACACCTGGAGGGAAGAATCATTGAACCCCCGACAGGAGGGATCGTACCTTGTTTTACTTACTACCTCACAGCAGAAAGGGGTTGGACTCACGCATCCAGAATAAAAGGACCAGTAACTACTGAAACTTGGAGGGTTGAGTCCGCTCCTGGGGAACTGAAACTCAAGCTACAGAAGAACTAATATTCTGGCAACGAGGCTCTGCATGAATTAAGGATGCCAAATAAAGGGGACAAGCATAAAGGGAGGAAAGGGAGAAGGCAAGGCCAGGGCAGGACCCTCCACTGCGGTATGTATGGTCTACCAAGGATGGCAACCCCTATGGGTATCGACTGCCGAGTGAAAGGGCCTCGACTGGACTTCTCCCACACTAAGGTCAGGTTGTCCTGAGAAAATAACATAAGAACCTTTTTTTTTTTAAACCCATATAAATCTGTGATTCGTTTTCCAGGAGCTGGATCACCCTGACAGGCTGAATGGGAACACAAACCCAAATCGACCCTGAAAGTGGGCCCAACCCCTTGATTGAAGGCGTTTGCTTATTATGATCCAGCTACATGGGCAGAAGATGGATCCTGGGGCTGTAGAACCCCAATATATATACTTAATAGAATAATTAGGTTACAAGCTGTAATAGAAATAGTTGTAAATAAAACTGGAGATGTGCTCGGATTAATTGCAAAGCAAAATACGAAGATGAGAACTGCTTTGTATCAAAATCGCTTAGATTTGGATTATTTACTAGAGAAGGAGAAGTCTGTGGAAAATTTAACCTTAGTAATTGCTGTTTAGAGATTGATGATGAGGGTGTTTCTTCCTAGTAGCTGGTAGAATGCTATGTTCTGGCTTAGGATGAGAAGAGTGTTGATAATATGCTGATGTTTTAATTGTTGCAGAGCAGTGCTTACACCAAGCCAAGGACGTTTCAGCTTCTCACTCTCTCCTGCCAGTGGGCAGGCTGGGGGTGCAAGAGCTGGGAGGAGGGCCAGAATGTTCAGGGTTAGGCTGGGCATCGGACAGTGGGTGGTGAGCAATTGCATTGTGCATCACTTGTTTCGTACACATTATTACTAGTAGTACTATTATCTTCACTATTGTCATTATTATTATTATCTTTTTGTCTTTATCTCAACTCACGAGCTTCACTTTCCCATTTCTCCCTCCCATCCCAGAGAAGGAGGGGGGGAGGTGAGCAAACAGCCGTGTGTTGTTTAGCTGCCCGCTGGATTAAACAACAACAGAAAGAAAAGCTGTAAAAGAAATGAAGAAAATTGCACATGTCCCAGTTCAGCTTTCAAATGGAATCGATCTAAGAGGATGATGGGAGGGGACTTTATGGGTGGTGATTGGCTTGCTAAAATAAGGATGGTTGTATTGGGGATATGTGGAGGATTGTTAATAATTCCATGTTTAATACCTTGTATTACCTGACTAATACACTTGGTTATACAAGGAATGCAAATATCTGCGGTACCTGTTGACACAGAACCAGGGAAGGAGAAAACCCATTCCCTGATGATAATAATAATAATAAAAAGATCCAAAATTGGTATCAAGGTATCAATTCGGCAAGTATTGACTTGATTGGAAAGGAAAACACGAATCAATGCCATGAAAAAGGAGATAGGGGATTGTGAAACGTGTTCATCTGATTCATGTCAATATGGAACAATGCTAGGGCCACGTGGTATGATGAATGTGACCTTCTGACCTACAGACCCTTGTATAAGCACAAGTCTCAGAAAAACAGAGTGGTTAATGTACATAGTTCTTGTACCTTGCAAAGGAATGTTTTAGCAATTCATGTCAACAGAGAGCTTGAAGGGAAATGTGTTTGTAGGCTTTTCCTTGAAGTCTCTGATACCTGGAGGGGGTTCAGAATAGCTGCTAACTATTATGACTATTGCATGGGACACGACGCAAGTCTCTGGTATCTAGCCAGGAGGTTAAGGAGATGGGGAAAGCTGAAGATCGACTAAAAGACAAAGCTTGCAGGGGACGCTGCACAAGTCTCTGACATACAGCCAAGTTGGACAAAGGAGAAGGACAAGAGGGAGGAAGACTATGAGCCTTCAGCATGAGAGACCCCCCCAGAGGGACCACCGGAGACTGTTACGCATGCTCCAGTAGGAGGGTTTGGATTCCGGAAACTAATTGTAATAACCCTGGTTGTTTTAGAAGCAGTAATGAATGTGTGTTAGCCTAGGAGCATAAAAATCAGCTGCTTGATGTAACTGGTGTGCGTCTTAGTGGAGCAGAGATTCCCGGCACACCCAGCGCTGTTTGCTTACCTCTATTCCTTTAATAAATTTAAACTTTGATTATAGTCCTGTTTTGAAGACTGAGCCATTTATAACAACTGGGGGCTCTTCTGGGATGGCTTTGATTCCTGAATTCTGGTTTGATCTAGGAGAGGCGCCCCACCATTTGGTGGCTCCTGTTTGAGTCAGGTCAGGACTAATGATATCTTGAACCTGAATAAAGGTAAGCAAAGATTTTGCTTTTTTTATGAGCTCCCTTGCAAGCTGTAGCACTGTATTTTGCCTGTAATTCTGCGTGCGAAGATCCAAATGAAGACGTCGGAGTTGTAAGTGTTTAAGGAGTATACCGTTCAGTGGGATCTAGTTGCCTGTGTGTGTAAGAGTGTAACTGAGACGGGACTTAGTTCCGAGGTGAGTGTGGAGGCCCATTTGGGCTGATCCCATCACATGGGACTTCAGAGGCATTGCTAATACTTTCCTTTTGCAGAAGCATGAAATAATAGGAAAATAATAAAAGTCTGTTTTGAAAAGAAGAAGAAAGGATGTTCTAAGCCATGTATAAGCCAGGGATTTCCATCCTGAATGACTTAAGTTTAAATGCTTTAGAGTTTTGAAATCTTAAGATATTAATATTAAGATATTAAGATATATAAGAGCTTAAGATATCTTAAGCTCTTCTTACCAGAGCTTTTCCACACCTCTGTGTTTGCTTTTGTCCATGCAGTTACCCTCAAACTAGATTAATATCACAGCCCTACATAAGGTTGCCTTGAAGATCAGTGAGGAGCATTATCAGTCATGAAATGAATATTCCTCACCATCATGCCATGCTTGCCTTCAGACACAACTTGAGGCATTCTTTTTATTTTAAAGCTTTAGGTTGACTGTTTCTTAAACATGTAGAAATGCATGTGCCCACCTTTCTACTGGAGTGCCAGGTAAGAATTTTCTGCTACCAGTTCCCTACTTTGTCCAAAGTAAGTCTTCATGGAGATACTGTTATTGGTGAGTCCACTTTCCTGCTTTATGCAACACAAAACCAGACCCTACCCTTTGTACATCCCTAGTGCAAAGACAGTTAGGGGCAGTCGGATCTGAAACAAATATCTCAGCATAGCATTGCAGAAGAGAGGTGAGTATATCCACAAAAACAAAACAAAAAATAGCTTGTCTATAATTAGAGATGAGAAGCTGAGACCTCATGCTTGAGATACAGAGCAAAGCAAGGAGAGAAGGGGAATAGATTTGCATAGATATATTAATCTATTTCTGCTAAAATAGTGTTGCACTTGCAATGCCAGAATATCAGAGCAGATGCCTGTTCAGGATACAGTCATGCTTTTTGTTGTGACTCAGCTCACAGAATAAACATTTAGAGAGGGATATATAGGTGTCTATAAGTGACTAGGATGTATAGGATCCCAGTATACTCACTGGACAACTAGCCGACATAATGATGGTAGCTCATAAATGAGTTGTATCAATCTCTGAGTGGCTTTGGCTGCACTGATTAGTTCCAGCCTGTAGAAATACTCTTAAGTCACTTGATAATAATAGAAGCAGTTGTAAACATAAATTGCTTTTCTCATGGGACAATTCAACTGAGAGCAATTACTCTATACTGAAAGCTTGTTTTGAAATAGTAGTATTAATTTGTACTGGTTAGTTGTTCCAGGTGTCTGGATGGAAAAAATATAAATGCAAGTATGAGTTCATTTCCATCTCAACAAGTTTTTTCATCTGAGAGAGGGATTCTCTGCATGTACAATGGGGCTGGTTCCCTTCTCACACAGGGAAGTATTATAGCAGTAAGTATAAATTGCAGATGACCATGGAATTAAATAATTTGGAGTTTACTGATATTCCTTATCCTGAACTGGACGGAATAGAAGCAAGAGGTGTTATCTTTGCAAAACCAAAATAAGCATCAAACTTCAATGCTATCAGTCATTTCTCTCTCCCTGTCTCTCAAAATTGTTTTCCTCCTATTCATGCTGAGTGTCTCCACAGAAAAATTACACCAAACTCTTCCAATACGTGTATTTTTTCCAATAAACTTTTCTCTAACACAGATATAGAACCAGTCCTAGAATGAAATGAAGCAGGTAAAAGAAAATACAATTATTTTCTGTGATTTTTTTTTTCTGCTACAATATGCCAATGTTTGTTTCTAACATGAAATATGTTTACCTTACAGGGTATTTTGTTCTAAGAAAAGCATCTGGAAGATCAATCTTCTCTTGAACCTTTAATGAGAGGAACAGAGTGGTAAGCCTTCTTTAGGAAATTATAAAACTTTTCATGGTCTTCTTTCTGTTTTCCATCATGTAAGACTGGTAACATAGCAGATAATGACATAATGAATCAAAGGCAGGAAGTAAAAGGTTCTTAGGACTGAATTTGTCAATATCCAAATAATGAAAATGCCTCACATGGTAAATGCATCACAATGGTAAATCACACCATGATTCTTTCAACATAAACACTGGTACTTTTCAGATATGCTATAAAACATTTAAGACTTACTCTTTATTAATAATGCTAGTTACAGATGTCTAGGTTGTGTCATAAACACCTAATGTAAGATAATTTTTCCTGTGCATGAATCTAGCTCAATGGATGGAAGAGCATTTTGGTCTTCCAGGTGCATAAAGTAAGGTCTGTATCTTCTAACATTTAATGATCTAAGCTAATCTGTCTGGGCACTCTCACCTCACCTTAGTCTCTGCTACAGTGGTACTCCATGAGAAGAAATGATCATCTTCAAGTTTGTTTCAAGTCACCTGTCCTAGGCAACTATCTTACAACAGAAGTGACCATCGTATCCTAACCTAGGAAAGTGCTAACACTAGAAGCATTCCTTTCAGATAGCTGAAATCAGGAGAGAGGCACCTCACTCAAACGTAAGTACCTTCCTAAACTGGAATCTCTCAAAACAGCATCACAAATTTGGAAATGACTGCTTAAGGAGTAAAGCATAAACAACATGAATGAGGCTTCTTCATCTGTTGCTTTGGAAATAAGAAAAAAATATGACTTCGTAGCTTTTAAGAACATTTTAAAAAGATATTATGACTTATTAAGATTTTTAAAAGATGCTTTGACTTAGATATGATGTCTCAAAGATACTGAGCAAGCATGAAAGAGACTTAAAGCTATGGATTTTGCCCTGCAAAGTTTTGGATGCCCCATCCCTGGAGGTGTTCAAGACCAGGTTGGATGAGGCCCTGGGCAACCTGATCTAGTGGGTGGCATCCCTGCTCATGGCAGGGGTTTGGAACTAGGTGGTCTTTAAGGTCCCTTCCAAACCAAGCCATTCTGTGATTGTATGAAAGCTATGATGCCAGCTTACAGCCTTATTTATTGATGGTTTGGGCTCTTTATGAGGACAATATTCTCCACTCTGAGCTAAGAAGTACCTAGGAGTTTTCATTGTCTCTCAGAGTTTTTTCTGCTTTGCTGGTGAAAATGGTTTAGGTCTTACTGCTTGTTTTAATCTTCTTTTCCTGTACATTTGTTCCTGGGTTTCTGCTACTGCAGCTTATACAAATGAGATAGTCACATGCATCAAATGTGTGTGATGAAAACAGTGTGCTTACAAGCCCCTAATTTGGGACCATTTCTTCAAAGTTATTCCAAGAAATGGGCAACAGTGAGTGCTTGATGCCTTCTAAAATTCAGTCTGCCAACAGACTGTTAGTTATTTCACAAACCAGTAAAATCACCTCAAAATATCAACCACTTTAGAAAATGTTAGTCATTATGTTTTGAAATACTCATTCAAAAGTGCATTAGGGGAAAAGGCACGCTTGCAGAAGCTGTGAATTCTCCATTGGTATGGGGCATCAAGGACTGCTTCAAATTCAGGAATACCACTGGCATAGTGGAACTCTACCATGGAGCGTGGAGGTAGGCTAAAAAATTTCTTGAGCTCCCTTCACTTCCTCCAAAATTCAGCTCCATGGATTTTGATGGGTCTGGTCTATGTGTCTTCTTGAATAGCAGGGATTGTTCAATCTTATGTCGGAGAAAGGTAATTATGGAAAATAAAAGAGAAGAAAGGGGACCAATGGAACCTAGAAAGAAATGAGATAACTGGTTATAATTTTAGGTGTAAAAGCCAAAACTGGAGGGGATGAGTGGCACAGGGACGGTGGTGAGGGATGCTGACAATCCATCCTATGCTCTGATATGTGGCTTTCCTTTTCTACTCCAGCAGGCAACACTTAAATGAAAATGATGGTGCAAGAGAATCATACCACTGTGGCTAGCTTCATTTTCACAGGATTAACTGATAGACCAGACCTGCAACTTCCACTGTTTGCTGTCTTTTCTTTGATTTATGGGATGACCTTGTTGGGCAATCTAGGAATGATACTGATCATTAGGTTTGACCCATACCTGCATACCCCTATGTACTTTTTCCTCAGCAACCTGTCCTTCTTAGATGTCTGTTATTCTTCCACTATTACTCCCAATATGCTGCTCAACTTTTTAAAAGTGTCAAGAGGAATGTCATATAGTGGATGCCTTATACAGTATGGCTTCTTTGCACTTTTTGCCACCACAGAAATGTTTCTCTTGGCTGCAATGGCATATGACCGCTATGTGGTCATTTGTAACCCTCTGCTCTACACTGTCACCGTGACCAAAAAGGTTTGTGTACTGTTAATAGCTGGATCCTATTTTGGGGGTATTGTAAATTCACTGATACACACCCATGGCTTGCTAAAATTGTCCTTTTGCGGCTCAAATGTCATTGATCACTTTTTCTGTGACCTCCTCCCTCTCCTAAAACTCTGCTGCAGTGACACCCATCTCAACAAGGTCCTTGTTACTGTATTTGGTTCCTTGTTTGAGGCAACCACTTTTACAATCACCATCATTTCTTACTTTTTCATCGTTGTCACGGTGCTGAAGATCCGTTCTGCCAAGGGCAGGCAAAAAACTTTCTCCACATGTGCCTCCCACCTTACAGCTGTTTTCACATTTCATGGCACAATCCTGTTCATGTATTTCTTCCCCAGCTCCAGCCACTTGCTGAGCACTGATAAAACTGTTTCTGTGCTCTATACGGTGGGCATTCCTCTGCTCAACCCCTTAATATACAGCTTGAGAAACAATGGCGTGAAATGTGCTGCAAGGAAACTGCTGAAGAGGAAAGTCTTAATGTGTTGAAAGCCTTCCACAGTGGCATCTGGGGTGAATCTGTACAAAACCCCCATTGTTTTGGATGTGGATTATGAGGTCACAGTTGACCGGAGGCTAACAAATGCGGCACTCATCTGCAAGAAGGGCCAGAAGGAGGACCCAAGGAACTGCAGGCCTGTCAGTCTGACTTTGGTGCTGGGAAAGGTTATGGAGCATAGTGCCATCTTCTTAAATGCCACCATGCAACATATACAGGACACCCAGGTGATCAGACCCACTCAGCGTGGGTTTATGAAAGGTAAGTCCTGCCTGACTAACCTGATCACCTTCTATGTCAAGGTGATGCACTTAGTGCATGAGGCAAAGGCTGTGGATGTTGTCTGCCTAGACTTTCGTAAAGCTTTTGACACTGTGTCCCACAGCCCTCTCCTGGAGAAACTGGCTGCTCACGGTTTGGACAGGTGTACGCTTTGCTGGGTAAAAAACTGGCTGAGTGGCCAGGCCCAAACAGTTGCAGTGTTAAATCCAGATTTAACGGAGCTAAATCCAGTTGGAGGCCAGTCATATCAAGGTGCTGGAGTGTGTCCGAAGAAAGACAACAAGGATGGTGAAGGGTCTAGAGAACAAGGCCTATGAAGAGCGGCTGAGGGAAGCTGGGTAATTTAACCCAGAGAAAAGGAGGCTCAAGGGAGACCTTATTGCTCTCTACAGCTACCTCAGAGGAGGTTGTAGTGAGGTGGCGGATTGGTCTCCTCTCCCAAACAACAACGAATAGAACAAGAGAAAATGACCTCAAGTTGTGCCAAGGGAGGCTTAGGTTGGATATTAGGGAAAATTTCTTTACTGAAGGTATTGTAAAGCATTGGAAAAGGCTGCCCAGGAAAGTAGTTGAGTCACCATCCCTGCAAGTATTTAAAAGAGGCATAGATGCAGTACTTAGGGACACAGTTTAGTGGTGGACTTGGCAGTGCTAGGTTAACGGTTGGACTTGGTGACCTTAGAGGTCTTTTCCAACCTAAATGATTCTATAATTCTAAGATTGCTAATTGAAGGATGTGCAATATGGAAAGACAGATAAATCCTCTTACTAAAGCTTTATTTCAGCAAACTCCAAGTCAGTATAACACAACGGCACTGCATTACAGAGGTTTTAAGTCACCTGCAAGTTCTCTGAAGTCTTTGGATACCGATGTTGTTTGTGCCTCTGTGAGAGCAGTTTTAAGAAAGGGAAAAAAAACTGCTGTGCAATAGCAGCTGTGAGAGCAAGAAGTGAGAACCAGCCCTGCAGCCCCCAAGGTGAGGGTAGCAGGAGGGCAGGAGGTGCTCCAGGCATGCAGCAGCAGTTCCCCTGCAGCCTGTGGAGAGGCCCCTGGTGGAGCAGGCTGTCCCCCTGCAGCCCATGGGTCCCACATGGAGCAGATCTCCACGCTGCAGCCTGTGGAGGAGCCCCTGGTGGAGCAGGTGGATGTTGGCCTGAAGGACACTGCAGGAGCAGGCCCCAGGCCAGATCTGTGGCCCATGGAGAGGAGCCCATGCAGGAGCAGGAGGCCTGGGGGGAGCTGCCGCCCACAGGGGACCCGTGTTGGTGCAGTTTGCTCCTGATAGATGGACCCCCTGGGATGGAGCTGTGTGGGAGCAGTGCTTGAAGAGCTGCTGCCTGTGGGCAGTCCCCGCAGGCTCAGTTTGGGACATCTCGTGAGAGGGACCCCACATGGAGCAGGGGCAGAGAGCGACCATGAAGAAGGGGCGGAGACTAAGTGTTAGGACTGAACACAGTTCCCATTCCCCTGCTCTACTCAGGGGGAGGACGTAGAAGAGGGTGGATGGGGAAAAGTGTTTTTAGTTTGTTTTTATTTTTATTTTTGTTGTTCTCACTGCTCTAGCTTGTTAGTAATAGGTAATAAATTTCATTAATCTCGCTATGCTGAGTCTGTTTTGCCCATGAATATAATTGCTGAGTGATCTCCCTGTCCTTACCTCAACACTTGAGCCCTTTCCATCATATTTTCTCACCCTTTCCTTTTGAGGAGGGAAAGTGAGAGAGAGCAGTTGTGGTGGAGTTCAGCTGCCCAGCTGGGTAAAGCCACCAAAGCTGCCTGTTTTCTCTGTGGACTATGGAAAGATCTAACATGACCAGCCAAGGTCAACATTTTTGAATTTTCATCTGCCCAAGTTTAGGTACCAAAATCTTACCTCAAGGCTTTAACTATTCCTTGTGATTACTGTTATTATCAGCTGTTGTCCCTAGGATAAATGCAAAGGAAGTGTTAATAGCGGCATTGTAAGATTCAAAATATTTGTGCATGTTCTGAAAAACATAGCAACCAGGCAATCTGAAAGGTGACTTTGAAGTTGTCTAGTAAGAAAATAAAGAAGGAGAGAAGGCAGTTCTGAAGGGCAGAGGAGTCCAGGAAGGCTGGGCGCTCTTCAAGAGGGAAATCTTAATGGCGCAGGAACGGTCTGTCCCCACGGGCCCAAAGACGAGCTGGCGGGGAAGAAGACCAGTCTAGCTCAACAGAGAATTGTGGCTTGAGCTTAGGAGAAAAAAGAGGGTTTATAATCTTTGGAAAAGTGGGCAGGCCACTAGGGAGGACTATAAGGATGTAGCGAGGCTGTGCAGGGACAAAATTAGGAAGGCCAAAGCTCATCTAGAGCTCAATCTGGCTACTGCTGTTAAAGATAACAAAAAAACATTTTTATAAATACATCAACACAAAAAGGAGGACTAAGGAGAATCTCCATCCTTTACTGGATGCGGGGGGAAACTTAGTTAAAAGAGATGAGGAAAAGGCAGAGGTGCTTAATGCCTTCTTTGCCTCAGTCTTTAGCGGCAATACCGGTTGTTCTCTGGATACCCTGTACCCTGAGCTGGCGGAAGGGGATGGGGAGCAGGATATGGCCCTCACTATCCATGAAGAACTGGTTGGTGACCTGCTATGGCACTTGGATGTGCGCAAGTCGATGGGGCCGGATGGGATCCACCCAAGAGTACTGAGAGAACTGGCAGAGGAGCTGGCCAAGCCACTATCCATCATTTATCAGCAGTCCTGGCTATTGGGAGAGGTCCCAGTTGACTGGCGGCTAGCAAATGACGCCCATCTACAAGAAGGGCCGGAGGGCAGACCTGGGAAACTACAGGCCTGTCAGTTTGACCTCAGTGCCAGGGAAGCTCATGGAGCAGATCCTCTTGAGAGTCATCACGCAGCACTTGCAGGGCAAGCAGGCGATCGGGCCCAGTCAGCATGGGTTTATGAAAGGCAGGTCCTGCTTGACAAACCTGATCTCCTTCTGTGACAAAGTGACACGCTGGGTAGATGAGGGAAAGGCTGTGGATGTGGTCTACCTTGACTTCAGCAAGGCTTTTGACACCGTCTCCCACAGCATTCTCCTCAAGAAACTGGCTGCTCTTGACTTGGACTGGTGCACGCTTCGTTGGGTTAGAAACTGGCTGTATAGCTGGGCCCAAAGAGTCGTGGTGAATGGAGCCAAGTCCAGTTGGAGGCCAGTCACTAGTGGCATTCCCCAGGGCTCGGTGCTGGGGCCGGTCCTCTTTAATATCTTCATCGATGATCTGGATGAGGGCATTGGGTGCACCCTCAGTAAGTTCACAGATGACACCAAGCTATGCGTGTGTGTTGATCTGCTTGAGGGTAGGAAGGCTCTGCAGGAGGATCTGGATAGGCTGCACCGATGGGCTGAGGTCAACTGCATGAAGTTTAACAAGGCCAAGTGCCGGGTCCTGCACCTGGGGTGCAATAACCCCAAGCAGAGCTACAGGCTGGGAGATGAGTGGTTGGAGAGCTGCCTGGTGGAGAAGGACCTGGGAGTGATGGTTGATAGTTGGCTGAATATGAGCCAGCAGTGTGCTCAGGTGGCCAAGAAAGCCAACGGCATCCTGGCTTGCATAAGAAACAGTGTGGCCAGCAGGGCTAGGGAAGTGATCGTCCTCCTGTACTCGGCTCTGGTGAGGCCGCACCTCGAGTACTGTGTTCAGTTTTGGGCCCCTCGCTACAAGAAGGACATCGAGGTGCTTGAGCGGGCCCAGAGAAGGGCGACAAAGCTGGTGAGGGGTCTGGAGAACAAGTCCTACGAGGAGCGTCTGAGGGAGCTGGGCTTGTTCAGCCTGGAGAAGAGGAGGCTCAGGGGCGACCTTATTGCTCTTTACAGATACCTTAAAGGAGGCTGTAGCGAGTTGGGGGTTGGTCTGTTCTCCCACATGCCTGTTGACTTGACGAGGGGGAATGGGCTAAAGTTGTGCCAGGGGAGTTTTACGCTGGATGTTAGGAAGAACTTCTTTACCGAAAGGGTTGTTAGACATTGGAACAGGCTGCCCAGGGAAGTGATGGAGTCACCATCCCGGGAGGTCTTTAAAAGACGTTTAGATGTAGAGCTTAGGGATATGGTTTAGTGGGGACTGTTAGCGTTAGGTCAGAAGTTGGACTCGGTGATCTTGGAGGTCTCTTCCAACCTAGAAATTCTGTGATTCTGTGAAACTTGTCTTGTAAGCATGTGCCATTGGTAATAGTATCAATAGAAATCCTCCAGGAAGTGGTTTGTACAATTGTGTGTCATTTTGCTCCAAGTGTGCATGCTTTGAGAACCACTGTTATGATTTCTTTTTCAAATACACATCAGATCTTCAGTGAGGAAAATAAACAACCTTGGACTGGTGAAAGTCTCGAAGACTGAATCTTAACCAGCTCAATTCACAGAAGTAGGACTAAAGGTGTTGCAGGAGTTAAAGGTGTTGCAGGAGTTGCTCTAGGTAGATGACATCTACTTATAGGAGCAGTAAACTATGAGAAATGTATCTGCCTTTTGCCTGCAATGTCTTCCAACACAACAGGGTTTGTATAAAAGTTTAATCCTTGATGTACTTTCTAGGTACAGAATAAACCAAGCATTCCAGCACGTATCCATGAGGTCTCACAGACCTGACAGTGAGAGCCCTCATCACTACCCCGCCACTGGAACCCTACAAATTAAAAGACACTTCCACAAGCCATTCCCTCCTTCTCCTCAAACACTGCATGTAGCAATTTCATGCACAACCAAGCAGAACAAAATGTTTGTGATCACTCAAAACTGATTAAGAAAAAAACAGAAAGATAATTACTGAAATACTTTATAAATTCTTTTTCTTGATCTTTCACATGATCCCTTTCTTTTCAACTAGATAAAGAGCCATCATTACAATATTCTTAGTCTCCTATTTGTTATTTTCCAAAAGAGGACACCTTGTCTGTTATGTGGTCAGCCAGGAAAACAGGGACTACTAAAATTTTACTTTTTTTAATTTTGTTTCATCAGCATATATAAACAACCAAATATAAAATTCTACTTCAATTCTGATAGATTCTCCATCAGTTAAAGACTTTAATTTAGGATGGGTGGAGTTTCATGACTGGGTATTAAAAAGTCATGCATTCTCTTTCAGCCACCCAACCATGAAACAACTTCTGAAAAACAACTAACCAGAGCAATGAGCCCCTGCATTTCAGGCTATCTAACATGGGTTGCTGGTATCAGCAAACTTTGTGTCCGCCCAATGGACATGTCAGCCAGAAAGACCAGGACTGTGTCCGCCCTGCCCATGCCCTACATTATATACAACTGCATGAATGATGGGATGAGAGAGGGGACTGACTCAAAAATGACTACAAGCAGTTTGATATCTGTGTTCCTTTTAGACTGAAGTTCAACAATGATCTTTCCAGTGTCCTACAGACACAGAATATCCCCAAGTCTCCTTTCTCTTTTCCTTTGTCTTAATAAAGCAGACAGGATTTGCCATAAATGGGGCCATAAAGGACTGTAAGCATACTCATTTCATGCATGTTGCTGTGGGAGACCAGACCTCTGTTTGCCTATTTAAAGCCTCCCACGAGGACACTTTAATTATGTCCTTTGTGTTCAATCTGAAAAATATTAGCTGAAGACTCAGTTGTTTGTTCAGTTCCTAATAGTCAAAGTAGCAAATGTTTGCAGTAGCAGGTCCTGACATGACCTCTCAGGTCTGAGGGATGAGTGGCTTTTCTGTGCCACATGCAAGTGTGGAACAATAATGTTTCTTTTCTGTGGAGGGACAAGGGTTATTTTTTCTCTTCCCAGATGTCTGCAGACACCTCTCACTACCGTGCCAATGCAGTGAGCTGGTCACATACATTTCCTTTGGTTGCATATCTTCTCTAAGGAGAAATTACGTATTGCAGATATCACTTAGGGAAGATCATGAAAGAGCTGAAAGCTAGACATGAAGATACCTTTATAGGGACAAACCTAGGTTGTGATGGCATCCTTGAGAGTTAAATCCAGACTCCTGCAGTGCTAGAGTGTTTGGAAGTTCAAGATTCAAGAAGTGTGTCTGAGCCTCAAAAACCAGGTATGTCCTTGACAGTTTTAGCACTGACCTGCCAGACGGACCTTGACAGGTCCCATGCTCTGAGTATTTGACAAACACATGACGAGAGACTCCTTTAAAAATTCAGCATCTGAATGCACAAGAAAGACTGGGAAAAGCAATAAAGCAATATTGCTCTCTGTATTGCACATCCAGAGAGCTCAAAAAAACTTTTCTTGTTTGTTTGCTTTGTGTAAGTTGTTAATTTTAAGGTCAGCAGGATGGTCAGGTAGTTTCAACTGTAAGACCAAACATTGCACATAAAAATGGGTACAATCTCTGTGGGATAGATTTCACTGAGCTTTAGATTTCTCCACTGATCACTTACATTCAGAATTAAACACCTCAGCTGCTTTTTTGATTAATGGAAAAAGATGGGACTCCCCCAGAGGGCAATTCACCCTGTTGATAGGCTTTCAGGCTGCTCACTCCCTTCAGAGAAGGAGGTGAAATAAGTAGGATGAGTAGTTGGCTACACCATAGTTTGATCATACACTGATCACAGAAGTAGCCTAGTTGACCTGGAAGTCTAGATTAAATTTAGACAAGTAAATGGTAATTGCATGATTGCCTGAAAAAGTCTCCTCTGGATCTCAAGTCAAAATCTAACAAGAGACCCAGATACCTAAAAATTAGGCTATGATCCCCCTTTTATGTATTTTGTGTGGCTTGCTTGTGGATAAAATATGGGATCAGTCATGAGGGGAGGGACCAGATCTCGTCTCCCACCCTGTCCTGGACTCTCTTCTACAAAGTAGGTTTGGATCTCATTAATTTAGTCATAAAATAGACCCAATGTGTAACTCTCTCTCTTTCTATGTTGGTGTTTTAAAAAGTTGACTACTGTTACATGTCATCTCTTCTTCCATTGACATAAGGAAGGAAAGAAGCTGCTGAGAGTGTCTTCTGAAGAAAGCCTTGTGCTGCCCAAGGCACAATGCTGAGCAAGTCGTGCAGGCTCCCTCTACTAGTGACTGAGGAGGAAAGGACACATTCATAGAGCAAAGAGAGTGCTAAGGATTTAGGTGAGATACCTTCTCTCTGGTGAGTTTCAGTCTTTCCTGATGAGTAAATAACATGAAATACCTTGCTGAAAAGATGAAGAAAATTGCAGAATTCATTCAGTGTTTATCATACGTGTTTCAAAAGTCACGAGTGATACCTGCATGTCAAACTTTGCATCACCTAAAAATAAAACTCAGTAGCTGTGTTGCAGATGTGTACTGCTGTCCACAAGCAACACCACTAGGCAGCTTGCTACTATTAGCTTGTGCACAATGGGCACAGAGGATCCCCCTGTGAGGCTGGTCTGATTGATGAAAATAGGCATTTTTGAGCATGCTCAAAAATTGCTGCTGCACAAAAGGGAATCAAGATCCAGGTATTTAATCTCAGCCCTTGTTCTTCTTTACAGTAGGTTACTCCTACACATAAATAACCTTTCTTTCTTTTTTAACTGTATAGTCAACTCATCTTATCTCAGCAGGTAATCTGTTACAGAGGTAAGGATGGCAGCAAGCAATCACACCACAGTAACTTACTTCATCCTCTTGGGACTGACAGATCGCCCAGAACTACAGTCCCTGCTCTTTGTGATGATCCTACTAATCTATGTTGTCACGCTTGCAAGTAATCTTGGTATGATTGGCTTGATCACGACTGACTTCCAGCTGCAAACACCCATGTATTTCTTCCTCATTAACTTGTCAATTGTGGATCTCTGTTATTCTTCAGTTTTTATTCCAAGGATGTTGATAAACTTCTTAGTGGAGAATAAGACTATTTCTTACTCAGCATGTGTCACCCAGCACTTCTTATTTGTTGTGTTTGTGACCACAGAGGGATTTCTGCTGGCTGTAATGGCTTATGACCGCTACATAGCTATTTGCAGCCCACTACTTTACACCACTCTTATGCCCAGGAAAGTCTGTATTTGCCTGGTGGTTGCATCATATTTAGGGGGACTCTTTAACTCATCGGTACATACTTGTGGCTTACTGAAATTGTCATTCTGTGGCCCTAATACCATCAACCATTATTTCTGTGACACAAACCCACTGCTACAACTCACTTGCTCTGACAACCGTGTGAATGAGCTAGTGCTTGTAACCCTCTCAGGGATCATAGCTATGTCAACACTCCTTATTGTCATCGTCTCCTACATCTACATCCTCTTCTCTGTTCTGAGCATGGGCTCTGCAACCAGGTACAAAGCCTTTTCCACCTGTGCCTCCCATCTGACGGCCGTAACCCTATTCTACGGGCCTGTGAGTTTGAGCCATGTGCAGCCCAGTTCAAGATACTCGCTGGATCATGAGAAAATCTCTGCAGTATTTTACACGTTGGCAGTTCCAATGCTGAATCCCCTGATTTACAGCCTCAGGAACAAGGAGGTGAAAAATGCTCTAAGAAGGGTGATGAAAAGGAAAAAATGCTGCTCATCAACTTGCTCGTCAGAATAATAGCCGATTGCCTAGGAAAGGTGAAAAGAGAATGAGGTATCAGTTTGGTAGCAATGTTTGTATTTATACTATACCAACTATAAACATGTAAGAATCAAACATAACTGAAAAGTTAGAGAAACTTTGGCAGAAACTTTTTAGTACCTCAGAGAACTAATGAGATTTAGAGTGATCTTTTTTTTACTAGTCTATCTGCTATAATTTAAACATTGAACTTAGGATGTTAGAGCTAAATGAACAGTAGGATAAACCAAGAAACTTTTTTTTTCCCCTGCAATTGTATTCTTTCGTCTTCCTAACATATTACTGATTTCCTGGAGGAGAAGGTAAAAATTGCCTCCTTCTACTGTTTGGTTCTCTTAACATATATTCATGTTTTTGGTTGGAGCTTCTAGGAAAATGTTTAACTCTTTACCTCAAAAGACAGAGACATACAAGTGCATGCTCACAGTGTTAGTTTCCAGAGTTGAATCCTGCCTAACTTGTTTTTATTGCTTCTGTGGTGTTTTGTTTTTGTTTTTGTTTTTTTTTATTATTATTTTTTAAATTATTTTGTTTTGTTTCACTGATTGTTTTTGTTTGTTTTCAATGGCATAGCTGTATCTAATGAGGCCCAGCCCACAGAAAGGAGCCCAGGATAACTTTGGGTTAGGATTATCTATATTAAAAGTCCTGTAAGGTCTCAGCTGTATAAATCACTATTTCTTGTTAAATTAAGAAGAAAGTTAGTTAGCAAAATCCCCAAGCCAGTTTGGGAAACAACTCACTTTTCTGCCAGTCTATGTCATTCCATTGCCATCAAGAATTGTCAGCCGAGCAGGCTGTCTGTCCTCTTCACTTCTATGCAGTGTCAATAAGTAATAAAGTGTCTTCCAGAGAAGAGGCACCCAAAATCACTCAACCTGTCTATAAGTTATAAGGAGATGCTCTTCAGTAGCAGCTATCATGATGAGAAATGTGCAAGAGATAGGTTATCCAGTGCCCTGTGGTTTTACCTGGGTAAAGCTAGAGTGCAAAACCTGATATTCAGCGATGTCAAGTTACATTCAGACCCACCTGGATTTGGTGGGTATGAAATTGGGTTTTTGTGAGTACTTTCACACATTACTCATCCCAGTCAAACTTGCAAAAGGAAAGAAACACAGAACTGGAAAACGCTACTTTCAAGTCCTTCCATCCACTGCCTATGAGAAACAGATTCATAAGTGGTTGCTTGGATGATTTTTGCATGAAGACACTTGACCAAGAGCTAATAAAAATACCAAGCTTTCATGCAGTGCATTTATCTGTGCTTTTAGATGGTGATAGTATCAAAGCCTTATGTGAAGAAGGATCAGCTCTCAATCTCACTTTGTTCATGTGCAAATTAGGCAGATGCAACAACAGGAGAGAGAAGAAGCTGCCACCTGCCCTCCACTTGCACTGGAGCTTACAACTGCGTTAATTAACCTCTAAAGAAGTTGCTTGCAGAAAGTGCATACAGTGCCTGCTAAAGCACTTTCACATCACTTCATTTTCTTGAAGTTACATTACACTCTAAGTAGGCAGAACTCTTCCTGTTTAACTTGTTGTGTCCACAATATAGATATCCATTGTAAATTGGTTACTCTTATTTTCCTTTATAATTACAACCAAAAATCGACACTTCTTGGTCACAGTCATCTAAGTGGTTTTAGACACCCACTCATGTTAGCAGGGGATGAACAAGCCCCCAAAATGCTTTTTTGTTTGTTTGCTTTGCTTGATTTTTCTCTTGACTTAATATGAAGCCCAAGACAAGAACTTGTGTAGATATCTGTATTGGACAAAGAAGTTTAAGTTTTGGAAGAGAAGGTTACATTTTCATGTTTGTGGTAGCCATTGCAGATGTCTATATCTGAACAGGTGAGCTCCCCTCATTGTTTCTAAGCATAATGAAATACTCTGTTTATATTTAATACTTCTACACATGAAAAAGATAAAAATAATAAATCAGCAAAATATCCCAGAAAAGAGACAAATATCACCAGAAAGGTTTTCCAGCAGATTATTGGTTGTAAATGTTGATAACACCTGGTCTAAATAGAAATAGTGCTTTCCAAATCTTCCAATTAATAAAGAAGCAGGACACAAAACTTACTAGAAGGCTGATCATGCTTTGTGCATCTGGACCTAGACTTTAAATTGGGAAAATTTGGAGCCTGCGACACTGGAGAAGAAGAGCTGGTGCCTAGAAGAAGACTTTCTGAATAACAAGCAGTCATGGAATGAAGCAGCTGTAGGTCTTGGCTGGAGGAAAGACCCTGGAAGTGAGAGAAGAGAAGATCTTGGAGAGCAAAAAGTGGCATGGAAATGATTGATGGGGATGTTGGTCAGTAATGTCCCAGCCAGCAGGATTTTCTGCCTGGCATTCACAGACCAGCAGCCACCTCCTCACTTGGAAGACAAGTTGAGATATTGTAAATACAACGCTGGAGGGTGGAGGGGATGAGTGAGTTGGTGTATGAGGTAGTCAAGTAAAATAAAAGCTCAGATCCTGGGGGTTCTTTAAACTCCAGTATCCAGATCCAATACCAGCTGTCATTTTTTCTCTCATGTGACAGTGGGATAAGTAGGATTTATTTCCCTTTAAAACAACAGTACAAGAATATTCATGTCAAAGCAAGAAACTTTATCTTTTAGAGCAGTTAACAGAAGATGTCTACAGAAAAAAATAAGATCACATCTCATGTGCAGTTCTGTCCCCAGAATACTTGTCTGTTTTGCAGAGATGGGGTCAGTCAGAACATCTGTGGCTCTAACCCTGTGCCGCTAACAGGACGATTCAGTTCACCTCACTTGAACAGTCATCGTGATGGTTTAAGTTCCCATTACAGCCAAAGGACAGCTGGGTAATGAACCGATGACATTAGAATAATTAATGTTTTGTGTCAGTGGTGGGTTATAGGCACCACAAGAACAATCATCCTATCCAAAGATACTTCCTTAAGAAGTAGGATTCCATAAAGGTTTACTTCTCTCCATTGGCTTAGAAAGAGTTTGGTGTAGTTGTTTGTTCTCAGATTATTATTTTCAAGACTTAAGCAATGAATCTGACTTAATTAGTCTCTGGATCTTGATATGTCCGAGTTCCGGTTTCCTATCCATAATGTCACACATTAGCCAGATTAAAGGCGGCAGCTGGCAGAATATTTAATAGAGTGAAGCAGACAGATTATATCTATAGACACTGTTTTGAGCATGTTTGTGAAGTAGAGCAAATACAAAATATTTTTCTGGAAGGCTTTTCTCTACTTTTTGCACACAGAGCCCTTGGATATCGTCCTTCTTACTCTTTACTCATTTTACCCATCAGGAAAAGGACAGTCTTGTCTAGAGTTTCCTCCAATGTGTTATTTCAACCAAAGACCAAGGATGAGAGGTCTGGAGGACTGCCATTGCTATCCTGGCAGTCAAAGTAAGTAGAAAAGTTTTTACATACAATATCTGAATGATCTTAGTCAGTATTAGCATTCTCCAAAGAATTCTGTCTTTAAACTCTTTATAGGGAAAACTTCCAATTGTTGATTTACATTTCACTTATCAGTCAGGTTGTAATAGAGCCACTGATATGGAAGTTAACTCCTTGCACTTTTCTTCTGCTCAAGTTTCAGACCATTAGATTCAGGAGAGCAATCTGTAAACACTGAAAGAACAGCATCAAGGGAAATCACTGGGCCCTTTGAGCCTGACGTAAAACATGTAGGGTAAAAACTCCAGCTCCCAGAGCACACAGCAGGTCTCTCCTTTAAAAGGAAAACTCTTCCTAGAGCACTGACTTTACTGAATTCCTAAAAGCAATGGAAGAATCACATGCTCTGAAGAGGGTTTAAGGCTGAGCAACCATTACTCACCTGAAGCAATTATACCCCACGTTTCTGGTACATCTGCAACTAGACTTTTAAATTGCAAAACCTGACACAGTCCAACCTGACACAGTTCAACCTGACAATGCCCAACAACTTGCTGTACTTTCTTGGGGTAACAAGCCTAGAAAAATGCACCAGATCACTCCATTAAGAAGAAAAGCAAGAAGAAAAAGAAAATACTTCAAGACAACAGGCTAAAATTGTTTGAGGTCTAACCTCCGACTAAAACATATGCTTCAGGTCTATGGCTACCTCATTCTACCAGTCTGAATTTGGGCTGTATAGAAGTCAATCAAAGGTAAGAAACTGCAATGTGCATTACAACAGCACACTGTTCAAGAAAACAGCATGTTGCTGTGTATTGGCTGCAAAGATCTTGATGCACTGGTAAGAAGATGATTCCCTCCTAAATTGCTACACTGTGCAAAGCTCTCTCTACTTTTTTCTTTCTTTCTCTTTAGCTCTTTGCTTCATTGTGGCTCCCTCTTCACTACACAGAAACTTTTTATTCCCTTCAGTTTCCTGGGTTATGTGGGCCCTGAGCTGTGGTTCTCCCTTAGTGTGTATGATGCTCTTTGGTCACAAAGAAGTATAAAGGTAGCTAGACACAAGCATAGGCAGACAGAATTATTTTTTTTCTGATTTTAAGAATATCAGAAATCACCTTTGAATATATAGCTAATCCTTCAGTAGCTAAATAATGGTAGGAAATGACCATTAACTTCTCATCGTTTTCTGTGAAAACAGTGTTCTCAAACCTTGTTTCTCCAAATCTTCCACTAAGCTATGTCTTCTAGGCTTCTGTTTGGATTGTGTGCCAGGGTTCAAACATCTGGCATCTGATATCGAGGAGTTTCATCAACTGTATTGATAATGATGAGGAAGAAGTAACTAGCTAAAATTAGTAACCCTAGCTGTGACAGAAACAGTTGTAGAGCTGAAAAAGTTCCATGTAAGAGTTTCCTAATGTTTTAGTGTATCCTTTCCTCTCCTCTCCAGAAGAAATCTAGACAATCGATATATGGACAACATAATATTTTAGCAAGTGAGGCAAAGGTACAAGAATCACAGATTAAAATCATCTAGGTGGAAAAGAAGCCATGCACTCGCTTTTAGAGTTCACTCCATTACACATAAGCTTGTAGAGATTTAAGCTCAGGAATGTGTTACTTGCTGCTGCATTTTGTTAGATACACGAACACCACCTGGCCTGGAATGAAACAAAATTATAAGGACAAATGTTTTCGTACCTTATCTTGATTCAGCATTGAAGGCATGACCAGACTACAATTTCAGAATAAACCTCAAATTGCCAGTTTGTGTTACTCTGTGTAATGAATACCGCCTTCTTCATCCTGACCATTCTTTGTAATTCAGCAGATCTCCTGTTGTATCCCTTAAGTCAGATGGATGGGAGGAATGACAGCACGATAACCCATTTCATCCTCCTAGGATTGACAGATCATCTGGAGTTGCAGGTCCCTCTCTTCTTCTTATTCTTAGGGATCTACATCATCATTCTGTTGGGGAACCTTGGGATGATCGTTTTGATTTGGACTCATCTCCAACTTCACACTCCTATGTATTTTTTCCTCAGTAACTTGTCTCTGATTGACCTCTGCTATTCTACTGTCTTTGCTCCAAGGTTGCTGGTGAGCTTCTTAGTGCAGAGCAAAACCATTTCCTATTCCACATGCCTTTCCCAGATTTTCTTTTCTGCTGTTTTGCTCACTACAGAGGTTTTCTTGCTGGCTGCCATGGCATATGACCGTTATGTAGCCATCTGTAGACCACTGCTCTATACGACTGTAATGACCAAGAGAGTCTGTAGGCAATTAGTGGTGGGATCATATATGGGGGGACTCCTGAATTCATTGACTCACACTTGTGGCTTGCTGGGGTTGCCATTCTGTGGACCCAACCTCATCAATCATTACTGTTGTGACATACCTCCCTTGCTGCAACTTGCATGTGCAGATACCCATTGTAATGAGACTTTGCTAATAGCTTTTTCTGTAGTTATTGCCCTGTTCACCCTCTTTGTCATCGCTGTTTCCTACATGCTCATCCTCTCTGCCATCCTGAGGATCCAGTCAGATGATGGCAGGAAGAAAACCTTCCACACCTGTGCCTCTCACCTGACAGCTGTCACAATTTTCTATGGATCTGTTACTTTTAGCTATATCCAACCCAGCTCCAGCTACACGATGGAGCAGGAGAAAATCTCGACAGTCTTCTATACCCTGGTGGTCCCCATGCTGAACCCCCTGATCTACAGCCTGAGAAACAAGGAGGTGAGAAACAGCTTCAGAAAGTGCATCATGACTTTCCCATAAGTTATCAAGTTTGGAAACTACCTCTAATGGACACAGTGCATCGTATGATGCATTCTGACATCTCAGCCACAGAAGAGAATGGCTTTGGGGAAGGAAGGGGTATCAGCACCAAGGATGGACCTTGCTAGATAAGCAAACACTTGAGACACAGGAACAACCAAATTTCTGAGTCGCTTGTATTTTGTTTTGGTAAAAGAAAATAAATGTGTCATGGGCAGTCATTTGTTTCCTTTCCATTTAATATCATATAATCATAGAATCATTCAGGTTGAAAAAGACCTCTACAGTCATCTAGTCCAACCTTTAACTTAGTACTGCCAACTCCACCACTAAACCATGCTAATAAGTTGTACGTCTACACGTTTCTTGAAGACGTAAGAAATATTTTCTCACCCACTCTATTCCCACCTCTCCAAAGGCAGAAGTTAGAGCATACACTGATGAGCATCTCCCACAACCACAGCTCTCCCAACCAGACTGTCTAAATGTCACCCAACACTAACGTGACATCCCGGACAACTCTAGTGTGTTTGTATCAGGCATGACAAAGAGAAGCCACATAAGAATCTCTGACAAATCAATTTTGCATCCATGGCAATTAACTTCACAAACCAGACGTACATTTCTATTTATTTATTTATTTATTTATTTATTTATTTATTCCAGAAATCAGTTTCAGGTGATTAAGAAGTATGACTGTAGCCACTGAAAGCCTTGACTGATGGGACAAGGCTTTTCTGTATGCATTTCAACAACCACATATCTTTGTATGGTTTAAGACTGCAGGATCTTGTCCTAAGAAAAGCTCAAGGAATTTATACAAGCTGGTCTTCCCTCATGTGAGAATCCAGCCATATTACCTAACAATGTCACTAGGAAACCACAGGATTTGCTGAGCAATGGTTTCATTCCTCCCATCCCACATAACACAATGGCACATTGGCTGGAACTGAGAAGGTTTGGTGTGCCCAAATACGCACTGGAGCAGCACAGAAACATTTTCTTCAGACATTTCTGCCTAGTTCTAGCTCAGTCCCTGAAACTTGGGAAATCTACTGTCTGCTCATTCTTGGTTCCTCAGTCTTTCCTCCTGCTGTCTGTTCTTCTGCACAAAGTGAGGAACACAAGGATCGCCTGTGGTGATCATATGCTTTCATGATTCATGTCTCTCATTTCTGGATTCACACATCAGATTAAGAGGGGTTGCAAGAAGTGCCCAAAGCAACACAATAAAGGCCCGTGTCAGGGCCCTCAATGCACCAAGTCTTAACTGCCCCGATCATTTTCACCTGGACCCTCCATCCCTCCATGCATTGGCCCAGGAGCTCTATTTAAGCTCAGCCCTGGGCTGTTCTTCTCCTTTTGATGTGTCAGATGAGTATTGGTCCCTACCTGGTAATGGAGCGTCTTGATCCAGACATCAACCTGTGCGCTAACTTCATCACTTGACCTCAGCCATATCTTGTCGTTCTGAATGTATCTGGCACTCACCTGACCTGTGAAGTGGCTTCTTGGTTTGGACTTGGACCTGACTTATCACCATGACACTGCCTGTGTCTGAAGGTAGGTTGCATAGTTGCGTGTCTGTATTGTTAGAGAATACCTTCAACATGTTCATGGAGCTATGTTGTCTGGAAGGTAAGCAGCTATCCATGCTTGTTCAATGTCTTCCGTGGTATTCACTAAACTGTCTGCCCTGTGATAAAGACTACAGACACAATCTCCTTGTGGCAGACAGTACAGCAATGTCTAGTGATACACAATCCCTGCACTAAAGGGAAGAAGTCCAGATAGCTTTACTACATGGGGTTCTGCCTGAAAGGAAAGCAGCGGCTAAAGGGGAGAATATCACTTTCTCTCTCTCCCTAAATATAAAAAGGGAAGCTGAGGCATAAAGGAGCTGGTTTGCCAAAGGCATGAAGATTGGCTTAGACCTGAGGTTAGACTGGAGACCTTCCAAAAATCATGGTCCCTATCTACCTGTAAGGCCACCCACAGTTTCTTCCTGCTGTATAGTCCCTTTAGAGAAAGAGAACAGCAATATGTACTGGGTAACTGTGCAAGAAGAGCCTCGAAAAAGGGAGTCTCCTAACACAACAGCTATCAGATATGCTAGCACTTGCATCAAGGATGAAAATGCAAGGGGCATACCTACAAAATGACTCTAATAATGCTTCTAATTAAGTCTTTTAATCTACTGGAGACAGACCCATTTGCTAGCTATCACAGGTCCATTTATTTCACATCATACGTACTACAGAAAGTGTGAATTTTTCCCTAATAAGGGCGTATTTAGCATGTTTTGGGGGAGGCCTGTAGCGTGGCTCATGCTTTGTGAACTGCTTTCCCCAATACAGTCCCCCGCAGCTTCGTTGCGAGGCCGGTGCATAATTATATTTTGTTTTGGTGCTTTTTTCGTGTAACGCTGACACAACTCTCCACAAGGAGGAGTTTAGAACTGCAGGGAACGAAAACCGTCCCTCCCCTGCAAGGCCCGATGGGATTTGTAGTCCCTCGGCAGCTCGGCTACGCTGACCGTGGCCCCAAGCAAACTACGTCACCCAGCAAGCCTCGCGCCCTGCTGTGCTCTCTGGGAGAGGCAGGGCAGCCTGTCGGCGTGGGGCATTCTGGTACATGTAGGCAGGCTCGTGTGCACCTCCTAGCGCTGAGAGCGGGGAGGCGGCGGGAGAAAGACTACATTTCCCGGCAGGCGGCGCGGGGAGAAGCCGGTCGCTCCAAGATGGCGGTCGATAAAGACCTGCTGCAGCTGGACCTGTACGGGCTGCTGGGGGTCGGCGAGAAGGCGTCGGAGAAGGAGGTCAGCGCCGTGGGGAGGCTCGGGGCGAGGCTGCCCCCTTCCCTCAGCCGTCCTGGGCGCTCCCGGCCCTGCTCTGCCGCTCCCCGGCTGGCCCTGGGCGACCGGGAGGGGGCTCGGGGCTGGGTCAGGGCCAGGGGCTGCTCTCCTCCTCCCCTCATGGCTGCTCCAAGCGCCCGCTTGGTACCAGGCTTCTTCCTGAAGCGAGCCCCAGCCAGTTGGTTCTTTTTGCATCGTTTATGTACTCTCACAAGCAAAGTTCCTCCGGTGTTTGCCAGGAATCCAGTTGCTAGAGGGCGTTCTAGGCGCTGTAGGCTCCTGGAAGTAATCTCGTTAGTTTTGCGGGTTTGGAATTACATGGTTATGTTGTTTTGTTAATTTAGTAGTTAAGTCAGTGCTAAACATTCAAATGACTTGCACCACTGAACTGGGAAGGTGACATATTCCAGCGAAGTAACTCTCAGGGTAAAACTATGAATTGAACAAAGTTAAAAGGAAAACTTTTCTTACCTTAAGCTTTCTCACTTTTTTTTTTTAAGGTGGTAAAGAGCAGTAAAAGTACAATAAGGTAAAACTCAGAACTGAAAGACTGCCTAACCAGCAAATGTGCCAGGGGCTAACAGGAAATTCTGTTGTAAACACAAAACAGGTGAACAAGCCAAATACAATTAATTCATAGGGTTGAATGAGATGAAGGGCTTCAGGTGACATCAGTTTCACTGCTGAGCTAGTTACTGGGGCTGAAAAAAGGAGGAGGACATTACAAATAGGAAGTTATGATGTGCCTTACATTGACAAGTGTACTTTAGAGTGCTGATCCTTGATGTAAAATATGTGAAGCAACCAATGCAAGGACCATTTGTATTCGGAGAGATTTTGCTGAAAGATGTGAACAAAGGGGAGAAAAACTGTTAAGTAACTTCATTGCTTAGAGAAGCCTTATCTGAACTTGCCATGTAAACAGCTTCTGGCATAGTGGTGACTTAACTCGCTGTTTATTGGAGTCTCTTATGGAAGAGACAGGATTAGGCCTGTGAGGCTTCAGCTGCACATTTTCCTTCCATCAGCTTTGTCCACCAGGTGGTGTTGGGCCACCACTAATTCCACACAATCTAACAAAAAACTGGCACTTGAGCAGAGCAGCTTTTGTTCCTTTCCTTTCTTGCATGCAGATGCTTCCTTGAGAATGGGAGCTCAGTTTATTAAAAACTTTACTAGTAACTTAGCCCATAAAGTTGTCAATTTTTCTGTGAAGTGTAGAAGAGATTAAGCAGTCTTCGGTCAAAATTTCTTCACCTTGCCAAGCTCAATTGTTGCTCAGTAAATGTCCCAAAGAGCTATAGCTGCAAGGAACTGGTATCCCTCTGGCTAAACTGCCTCTGTGAACCAGACTTGGCCTTGATGATCAGGAGAATTGACTGTTGTAATACAGTGTACCTAGAGGTAAAACTTCCAGCTTTGAAAAGCTCAAACTCATTCAAAATGTGGCTGCCAGCCTACCAAGTACCCTGGGCTCAAATGCTTATCTTTGCAAAACAGTGTGATCTAAAAGGGCAGGTCGTTGCACTGAAGTAGAAAACTGAGCTTTTCAGAAGTCTTGCCTTATTGCAGGAGACTGGTGAAAACAGGGAAAGGTATTTTCAGTGTGATGGATTAACGGTGTAGTCAACATCAGAACTGGACGTTATTTTTTTGCCAGGCCCAAGGGGTCCACCCTGAGTTGCTTTTTTGATTCTGTAGTGTGTTTTTTTTCCAAGTTCAAGTCTCAACGTGGACTAAATGATATAACTGGCAGATCTCTGTTTGGCTCTTGCAGATCAAGAAAGCGTACCGCCAGAAGGCCCTGACATGTCACCCAGATAAGAACCCAGACAATCCCAGAGCAGGTAAGATGAAACTATATGGCTGCAAACCACTCGTGTTTATTTTCACGTGTGGAGACTCCTGGAAGTGTTCAACTGTTTAACGTCAGGTCTCTTTGTATGTGATTAAGGGAACGCCTGGCTTTGTGTCATGTAATGCGTACATATGCAGGATTAAGAGTTCTTTGCAGCACTATCAGGTATCTCAGGGTTTTAAAATTGAATGCATACATGCTTAGTTTAAAAATACAAGCGTTAAGTCAGTGTTGAAGTTTTACTTGTACCACTCAAAATCTTCCCACGTGATACCTGAATCATGGATCTTTGGCTGTCTTAAATGTTAACTGGCTGGTCACTATTTTAGTTTATGCCTCTAACAATCAGAACTTCAATAACATGCTTTTAAATTTTTACTTTAAAATACTTTTTAAAGTATTTTACATTTATATCAGTAATTGGAAGGACTCTGTTCATCAAGACACCTCAGAAGAAACATTGTTCAGTGTCTTGTGTTTTCCAAATTGATAGGCTACAGTCTTATAGACTGAAGTTTTAAAACTGTAGTGTAGGGTTTGCCACCAGGAAAAAAATATTTTCAGTGGTGATGAGAATAGAGCTGGAGGCTTTGATGTATGCAGAAGGTTGGAAGGTCGTTTAAGTGTGTGGGGAGACCCCCAGCTTATGTGTGTATTCCTCCAGGAAGAGGGTCAACAATATTGCTGTAAAATGGAGAGTTTGGATCTCGGGCTGAAAAGCTACTTTTGAGACAATTTGTTTGTAATGTTCAGTCTGGCTGCAAATTGAAGAATTGTGTCTGTAGATGGGTTCTATTGAATTCATGTTTGCAAGGCTTCTCTTAAAAAGAAGTGGTTGCAGTTTTTGTTTCTTACTTTGCACAGGTTTAATAACCAGATAACCAGATTCTAGTTATAGGTTGGCTTACAAAATGCTTTGGAAAGATTTTTTTTTCTTTCTGATGTTCTGCAGGTCTCTTCCATAAGGGATTGTCTTTTTTGGTTCATCTCCAAGCCACTGCCATGGTTTTCTGCATCTTACCCTTTTTTCTTCTAATTCCCAGCGGAAGTCTTCCACCAACTGTCTCAGGCGTTAGCTGTGCTAACAGATGCAGCAGCAAGGGTAAGGATGCCTCTCCCTCCATAATGGTGGGATTGTGTGGTGTTATTCTGTGTGTGCATGCTGGAGAAGTAGTGGAAAATCTCATCCTGTCTGCCTTGCTCTGTGCTCTCTTCTCCAACTGAGCTTTCATGAATGCAAGTCTTGTCTGTACCCTGTTGTTGTCTGTGATACCAAATAGTAGGCACCAGGTAAGGACTTCAACAAATGTTTTTTTCCTGATCTGATGTGCTGGGAGTAGCTTTGTTTTGTGGCACATGTGAGACACTGTTTTAATAATGTGCTCAACTGGGATATATTTGTCTTTTAAAAAGTAACCACCACTTTCAGGAGTGCTTTAAATTTGTGTGACAACAGTGTATTTGCAGTTTGCTGGAAATCAAGGTCTGACATAAATAGTATCTAGATTTGTTATCACTTAGGACTCAAAACACTTCTTTCAATGGGGCATGAGAGACTTGTAAAGTGAAAAGCTCATAGTCATCTTTCTTCTTCTGCCGCACAAGCTTTGCAGACTGCCAGATGTAGCTTGGACTCTGTTCTTGCTGCAAGGAAGTGTTTGGGTGCCTACTGCTCAAGGCCTGAAAGTAATCCAAATATGTGAAAGGAAAGAATAAAAACAAAATGAAAGCAGACCAGTATGAGCAAGTAACCCTATCCATCTGGATATCCATCTACTTGAGAGAACGTATATTAAATTTATAGATCATAAGATTTAAAAGCATGAAATAGCTCTTCTCTTTTCAAATATTGGCAAAGATTGTAATGTTTGACCCAAGGGGCAATGGTGCTTTTGGTATCCAAGGAGTTTTTGGCTTCTACACTTAAAAAGGAAAAAAGTGTTTAGGAAGTGGTTTGCTTTCATGAAGGGAAAATACCACTTTCTTATTTAAAACCAAGAGCAGAGCTCTCATGAACAATTATTCAAGCAAGGAAAATGCTCAAGTGATGTTTGAGCTGCTGTGTAGGGCCATGCTTTACCTACTACAGAAAGGCTCTGAAGGGGAATTAACAAATTATTCAGTGGTTTGAGCAGATGTCAGTAAAGCTGCCAGTCTACCCTGCTTCTTAAGTCTCTCTATGTGAATGTTAATGTGCTATTGCAACTGAAGAATGATGCTCTTTGCTCTTGATATGTTCATGTAAGTCAAGCATCTGTCCTGCAAGTAAATTCTTCACATAAAATAAATCCTTTTTAATCATAAAACTATGCCCTAAGCCAAATCTGATTTGTTTCCAGTGCCCCTAAAGCTATTTTTGGCATGCTTCTGAAAAAAATTTATTTTTCCCACCTTTAAAGATGGGTGAGATTTTTTTCTACATTCCACTTTGCATTTACTCCTAGAATTCCTCATACTTTCAGGCTCTGTCTGGAAATCCTGAGGCCTCTTAATTTTCAGGATATTTGTGTTAACGGCCAACATTTTTAGAAGTGTTAGCAAGAAGCAGAAAATGCTTCACCTCTTGTTACAGCAGTGTTTCAGTATCTGACCTCTCCTTTATTCACAGCTTTCATTTTTTTCCATGTTGCTTTATGTGTACTTACACTCTTCTGTTGGATCTCTGACAGGCGGCATATGACAAAGTGAGAAAAGCCAAAAAGCAAGCAGCAGAAAGGACACAAAAACTTGATGAGAAGAGAAAGAAAGTGAAGCTTGGTAATAAATCTTAATTTTCTCTGGGCTTGGAGTCTTCATTAGCTGGGTGCTTGCATTTCTGCTGCTGCTGGAATTCACCACTAATGGTTAAACTGCTCTTCATCTGTGATGGCTGTTTTTTACATCCAGTATAACATGGCTACTAGCCATCTGAAATCTCTAGTAGTCATAGCTAGGGATGGCAAGTGTGACTTCTGATGACCATTAGGACTGCTGATATATGGCTGTGCCTGGGCTGAGGAGAGAGAGCAGAGCATCAGGTCTCTACTTTTGAATCTGTTGTAGACAAAGCAAAGTTTGGGGTCATTCCCTCCACCTCCGGACAGCAGTGTCAGCAGTGAAAATTCGCTTTGCACTGTTTTAATTTTGTTTTTTCTCTGCAGATCTTGAAGCCAGGGAACGAGAAGCTCAGACCCGTGACAGTGAAGAGGAGGAGATCCGGATCACAAGGACCTTAGAACAAGAGGTAATGATCACTTTTAAATTCTTAAACTGCATTTGAGAAGAACTGCTGAAAGACTTTACATTCATGATGCAAACCACATGAAGAGATGAAAAAACTGTGTAGCAGTCACTCAGCCTTTTGGATTAATGGGCTCTGTGAAAGAGGCATGTGGAGCAGTCTGGCAAATGTTGCTGTCCCAGGGTTTGGGGTTCTTTGTCTACTCTTTTGTGTAGTAGAGAGTAACAGTTAATGGGGTATATATTGGCTGGCAGGGACTGTGTCATTAGAATCACGAGGGGTGCAATTATATGAGCAGTGGAGCTGGCATGGGGGAACGAGGGGGAGGTTTGCCCCCAGGATATGGGGATAAGACAAAAGTGGTCCTTGGCAGTCTTCAGCTGGCATGAGCCGAGTGTGGAACTGTGCACTGAAATATCCATGCTGTCTTACCTCTGCTCCAGATAATACGGCTGCGTGAAGAAGGCTCTCGTCAGCTTGAAGAGCAGCAGAGGCTCATTCGAGAACAGATTCGGCTTGAAAGAGAGCAGCGCATCCAAGGTGAGAATAGGTGAGATTGGAGTCCTTAGCCAAACTAAGTTGCCCCTAGGACTCTTACTTCTCTGCAGGTGGAACAGGGCTTGCATGCAAATGCAGCCTTCTGACTTGGTCACATTGCCACGTATAGGATCTGACTTAGCACCTTTTTCAGGGATAAGTCAAAAGAGGAGCTTTTCTGTGAGGCTTTTTTCTTATGTGGCATATTTTTGCTCCTCTTCAATAAATATTCTAAAGCATTAAATGTGGAGGGTCTGATGTGGATCCCCACAGGTGTGCTGGAAGGAAACCTAAAGTCCAACTCATCTGTCACAATTAAAGCAGTCAGTGTTGCACACACAATAAGGACTGATTCAAGGTTGCCAAAAAATAAGCCCACCACATGTCATTGGGGTTATTACCTATGTATCCCCATGAAAATTCTTAGTATCCAAAAGAGACGCAGTGGGGAGAATGAAGTTTTGCATAGTCTGTGTGTGGTTGCTGAGGTTTTACCTCCTGGAATTTGATTTTCTCCCTCTAGATCTTATGGGCTGCTTAGTAGCTATGGTTAGTTTCCCTTGGAGGGAATGAGGCTCTGGGATTCTTGAAACTCACTCCCATCCACACATTTCTCTAGTGATTTGCCTTTTTTTTTTTTTTTTTTTTAAGTATTCTGTATTTCTGTGTGCTTAAAATGCAGTTTTATATACTGTTCTGCTTTTCAAAACATGTTAGAGTGCTGTTTAGGGCTTCAGTTCAATAGAAGAATTTGCTGTTTCTTGTTTCCTACCCCTTTTGCATTCTGGCTGTTGACATAGTGCAAGATTTTCTGCTTTCTCACAGGAAAAAGGTTGTTCTAAGGAATAATAAAAAAAAAAAAAAATAGCACCAGAGGTCCAGATGCAGAAACTGTTTTGGCGTCACCATGGGTTGGTTTCCTGTATGACAGTCTGTAAGCTGTTCAGCCCACGCTAACTTCTCTTAATTTCACATATTGGAAGTTGGGAAGGGTGTTGAGCATTTAGTTACCATAAATCACTTTTTGGTCCTTGGAACAGGAGCAGATTGCTATGAAGTATTTCACTATTAAGTATTTAGTTGCAGGGCCAGATTAAATTCTTAAGCTATGTTTTAGCATTTTTGTTTTGTCCTCCCTTATTTTTCCTCATTTGTTCCTACCAGCACAACCGCTTTGCAGGGAGAAATGTCACAGAATATAGCATGTCTCACACTTGTGTTTTTAACTCAGCTATTTTCTGACCTTGATCATGGGCAGCCTGGGCATCATGGAAAGAAAAAATGCAGGCATCTGATATTCAGTTTACATTATAGCTCGTACTGACACTGTTGTGTAATATTTTTGGGGTGCTGAACTGATCTAGTGCAAAAGAAATCCTGAAGTGTGCTTACTACATTCTCAGGGCAAATTTTGTGCTAATGCTCTTTAGCTGATGAATTTTTAACCATGTCCTTTTCATCTTTATTTTCTCTCTCCTCTGTAGGCAGGCAAGAAGGAAATGGAGCAGAAGGCAGAATAACTCCCAAACTCAAAGTAAGACATTTCTAGAAAGATGGGTTTTGGTAAAAACTGGTAGAACTTCTGGAGTTTTGGAAAACGCAAGGGACTCCTCTGCTGAACTGGCATGCCCCTTTGTACAGAGGTGGTGAATCTCCTCTACTTAATGCACATCATGCATGCCAACAGCTCCCCCATGCATGTGTTGTTGTGTTTAAAGCACCCTTCTTCCCCTATCTTTTTCTCCTCTGCTTTCTGATCTGAACTTTTCAGCCATCTCTGCTTTAGGCACTGAGAAACTTCTGTTTTTTACCCTGATATAGCTGTTAATATGCCTTCAAGTTTCATTTTAATTCCAGTTAGGCTCTTCTCACTGTTCCACAAATAATTTGTTCCCTTTTCATGCTGATGTTGAAGTCATTGTCTTGGCAATTCTGGGACTGTAGCTGTAAATAGCAAACTTGATTATTGTGCAGGTGGTATGAGCTGTATTCAGTGTGGCAACGTATGTTCAGCTGGACAAAATTAACTTGTTGCATTTGTTTCCCAGCTAAAATGGAAATGCAGGAAAGAAGATGAGACAGGAGGGGGATACTCAAAAGATGTTCTGTTGCGGATTCTCCAAAAGGTCCTGTCTGTTTCTCTATTCCGTGATCTTTCCCTGCTCTCAATGCTATAAGAATGGATAGTAAATTTTGGGAAGCTCCATATAAACCAGAGTAGCTCATTTTCTTCTCTGCTGAGCCCTCTTGATCATGCCATTTCCAGAGATTATCAGCACAATCCATTATCTGTAACTGCTCCTGAGGTGCACTTCTGTCTTGTTCCCAGCAGGGACTCCTAATGAAACAGAGCAAATGCAAACTCTTCCCCTTCAATGGTTCATATCCTTTATAAGGTTTAGACAGGCTGTGTGGTTATGGTGCACTTTTACCTTCACTTAAAGCACTATGCATTAACTTCTGTGGGGAGTTTGGAGGCAGGAATAGACAAACCTTTGATCTGATTAACCCCAGCATGTGGTCTATATTTTCCCTTCATATGAGTATCTCCTGCAGCTCTGACTAAGCTGAACAGCCTTCTTGCATTAGGGCTCACTGGAAGCAAAGTGTGTAGCTACATGTCTCTCCAGCACTGTTTCCTGAAGGGACAGGAATTATGATGGGTTGGGATGAATGGGAGCCTGTGCAAGACAGAAAGGGTGACAGCTCAAGCCTTCTGTCTGTGAAGATACCCTTTTTCTTTGCAGTTGCTTCATATGTAAACTTCTTGTTTCGTTATTAACTTTTCTTTTTCTCTCTCTCCTAACAGTATGGTGATGTGCTAAATTTGTTGATCTCCAGTAGGAAGACTGGGAGTGCAGTTGTGGAATTTGCTACGGTTAAGGCTGCTGTAAGTCTCGTGGAGACCACAGATGTGTGCAGTGGAAAGTGGGCAAGAAGGTGCTTCAGAAGGGAAGGGTTTGCTGTCTGACAGCCTGGAAATGCTGCCTTGTCATTAAGGCAGTGGAGAAGGGTAATGAGAGTCTAAAGGTATAGATGCATGAAGGGAGTGTCAAAGCTTGAGGCATAAACCCAGAGCAGATCATGCACATAAACAAGCAGGCTGTGCAGGTAAGCAGCTGAGGGAAGAGACTGCTTTAAAGAGCAGACATTAAGCTATTTAACCAGCTCTCACTGAGGGTGAATTACCAATTGTGGAGATGGGCTTAATGAGTCTTAGAGGTTATATCAGGCATTTGCAGTTTAAAAGAAATCTAAATGTCTTGACTCACAGTGAGTTATAATAATTCATGTTACTGTGGAAGCAGAATGCATCAGTTACTTATGTTTTAGTAGTTCCATCAACTTAAATTTACACTACAAGAGTCTCTTTATTCCTTGTCACTGTTCTTTCACTTGATATATTCAAACAGTCAAAAAAAAAAAAAAAAAAAAAAGAAAAAAATTGTCTGTGCCCTGTTTATCAGAAGTACTGGCAGTGGTATGTTCTGTCCATGCTTGATGTGGGTATGAGCTTTGAAGCGTGCTTATCATGTAGGGCAGCTGTGAAATCTTCATTGGCATTGATAACAGGCTGAGATAGAAAATCTCTTAAGACTGTTAGTGAAATGTGAGGGAGCGTGACCCAAAATTCAGATGGTGATGGAATATTTTCATTGATAGGAGATGGCTGTGAAGAATGAAGTTGGCCTGACAAATAATCCTCTAAAGATTTCGTGGCTGGAAGGCCAGCCTCAGAACAATCCCAGCACTGTCCTTTCTGACAGCAGTAGTCAGCCTAGGACTTCACAGGTAAGGAGAACATAGGCTGCTATTACCTTAGTCTGTTTCTATAGCAACCCAAATTTAAAAGCGTGCTTTGCATTTATGCTAAGATGCATTGATTCCTCGCAGAGCTGGAAAAGAAGCTCTTAGTGAAAGGTTTGGCTTTCTCATGATCCTTTTTATGCTGAAGCAGTGGCTTTTTTAAAGGACCTTTTGCCTGAGTAGCAGCACACTGAGACACAAGCTACTTGAGCAACTGGAGCTTTGCACAATGTGTCTCTGAAAAATAAGGATGCTTCTTCCTCAACATGATGCCTCTAATGCCATTCTGTGAATTTAGTAGATGTTGTGGGAAACCTCTGGCTGATAGCTCATTAAAACAGCTCTCCTAGAAGGCAGCTTTAGAGAGATTTGGTTACTGCAATCACAAGAGGATGGAATTTCAGTGCTGAAACCAAACCTACATGTATGTTCTTGGGGTTTGCAGGAGGGAAAAGAAAGTAGTCATATTGAATATCCTTGTAAAGAGGCCTTATTGTTTGGATTGGGTTGCCTTCACCAGTGCTATTAAAGCTTGGTAGATGCTTCAGGTACAAGGTGTTTGCTAACTCTTAGCTGCTTCCTGTTTATTCCACCAGATGATCAATCTGAAGTTGTTGTTTCAGTCACGAAATGCGTAAAAGGCAACAACTAGTGGTTTAAACATAGAAGCCAAATCTCTCCTTGAGCAGGCAATGCTGCAGCCAATTGTTGGCTGTCAGTTACCCCCTGCTCCTGTTGCCTCTTTGGAGTAGGAACTATATCCGCTTCTTTTACAGCATGCTAAATTCTGTGCTGTAGAGCTAAGTGTAGTATATCTCATGTTTTGCCTGTTCTCTGGTCTAGTTACTAATTCCTTCCCTGAGACAAGGTGTGAAGGGGCCTGAGATCTTCTGGTTATTTGAGTTCGAGTTCAAACTTCATGTGACACTTCCTTCCCTCTCCTTTTCCCCTGCCTTATGTGCTATAGGTGTCCTCAGTCCACATGTCTGTCTGTCAGCTTTGTATGTGTTCATGGCCTAAATATTGTAGTGGCTTGTGATTGATATATCAATCACACACTGTTCAATGCATTCTCTCCTGACTTTTCTGGTATTTTATTTACAGAATTTACACATCAGAATGCCTTGCTGCTATCGTAGTTTTGTTTAGAGTTGTATATTCTGTCTGAACTGCCTGGGCTGAGCCAGCATCATTTCCCAGGGATCTCAGGCAAGGCAGTTTGAGCATCTTAATTCAATAGCCAAGCAGATCTTCATGTGTGATGTAGAACCAGTGAGCCCTGCAGACAGCAAATTCCCAGAGTTGGGTAAGCATTAGAAGATGATTTGGGAAAAAGCAGAATCAAGTCTGACTGTCCCTCACTAGTGGAGACAAGAACTGGCTCTGAAGAGTTCATTCATACCTGAGGGGGTCACCAGTGCAAAAATTGTTAATGGATTCTTGCCTCGGTGGGTTCAGCTGTAAAAGACTTAGCATTTGACTAATTTTGGTCGTGGAAAGAAGCCAAGACAAAGCTTTGTTAGTTTGCAACTGCAGCGTCTGCCTGCTGCAGAGGATTAGCCTGGTGGAGCCAGCAGCAAGGCAGGGCAGGCTAAAGCAGCTGGTGGTGTTCGTGCTGCGTGGAGGTGGTGACTCACTTCTGTCCAGCACACCTTCATCAGTCCTGTGCTAGCTCTCAAAATGGTGAGGAGTTATGGCCAGTGGTTTGTATCCTTTCCCAGGAGTTTCATTTGCAATGCTTTTTCTTTCTACTGCTATTGTGTAAGCAGCTGCAACTCTGCAGTGTAGCCTTGCTGTCTAGGCTAAGGTCTCTGAGCTGCTCTGGTTCCTTTTCCTACTCCCTACACTATGCCTTCCTCAAGGCCCTCTGCTGCTTCCACTAAAATGTTTCCAAAACATGTAACTTGGTCATCACTTCTCTTGGCTGTATTGCTTCTAGGTGTCCTATCCTCTTTGTTCTCAGCTCTTAAATTCTAGACTATCCAAAATGAGGTCTTTTGAGTATCAGTTGCCACTGCCCCGATCTACTTCCTTATCCTTTCATACCCAGTCTGGCTTTCCATCCATCACAGACTACATTCTCATTTTCAAGCTGCACTAATTTCATTCTGATTGAAGCTGCCCTCATTTCCTCTTTGCTCTCTCTGGGTAGCTCCTATTTTTGTCTGATTCCACCCCCTGCTTGCTCCCACTCGGTGCAAATGAAGCTCCTTCCCTGCTCTGCTTCAGAAAAAACAGCTGAAGAGCTGCACTGTTCTCATGGCAACACACTCACTACTCATCCACTTGTGCTCTATGCGTGGGGTACTCAGCCAGGAGCTGTGCACCAAAGTCATCAAATAATAGAGAGCCACAGACAGGCTCGACCAGGGCAGCTTTGGAAGCAGTTCCTAGGGGAAAGCAAGACTGCCTGCTGAAAGGTTGTGTTGTGAGGAGGTGGCAAGCTGCAAATTACTTGCCTCCATGGTTTTTACTGGCTTGTTTAGTCCCACAGCAAGGGATGAGTGTTGTCGAGCAGATTCCGGAGAACTGCTGGAGCTGAATGGGAGTGTTAAGCTTGAATTACGAAAGCTGTGGTTTAACTGCTATTACTCTAGGCAATTTGAGAGCAATGATTGCTTGATTGCTGCAGCTCTGAGTGGCTCAAAGCATACAAGGACTATACAGTGCTGTGAGGAGCACCTTTTGCCTCTACAACAGCATGAAGCACTTCTTCATGAGAAGGTCAGCCTTGCGTCTGTACTAGTGGTATCTCCCTACCAGTGCACCACATTTGTTTTGGGCCATCCATTCAGCCACAGTAATGTGCTGACAAACGCCTTCTGTCTGGCATTCTCTTGCATCTTTTCTAAGCTCCTTTGAGGCTTCAGCAAATTCATGTTATCTGACTTTACCAGATTCCTATCAGGCTGTAGGTTGAGCTGTCTGTGCCTTCTCCGCAATCTGAGCGCTTTGCTGTAGCCTACTTCCAAAGCTTATGGCTGTCAAGGTCTGTAGTGGGTTTTTTTGGTTGTTGTTGTTTTTTTGTTTTGTTTTTGTTTTTTTTTTTAAAGGGACCTGCTATCTGATCTAGCTATGAAAGAAGTTAAGACATCGGTGACCCAGTAGCTTCTGCAGTGTCTTCTTAATAGTTCACCCCTGATCCTGCCTAAAAGGTATTCAGCCAGGCAGAGCACTTCCAGCCTGCAGGGTGAAGAACTGTGTTCATTTCAACACTAGATCTTGGTCCTGAGCTGTGTGCATTTTCCCTTGCAGGGGAGGACAGAATACCAGCAGCTCTAGCCGTTTCCCAGCCCAGAAAAGCAGAGCAATGCTGCTTTCCCCACCCTCATAAAAACCTGAAGTGCCAGAGAGGATAAGTCTTGGTCCCTGTGGATAAGGGACCTGTGCTCTTGATGCCTGGCCTTTGTTGGTTTGGCTTGCTACCAATGAAATGAGGCAACAAGACATTTCCAATTACAGATGCATTTATTCTTCCATGTCTGTACAGCTGATAGATCAATGCATGCTTCAAGCAGCAGTATCTAGAGAAATTTCTTCTGCTAGTAGACTAAATGAACGGCTCTTGCTGCGTTATGAGCCTATATAGATGCTTACCTGTTTCCAGGCTGGGAGTGCCAACTGCACTTGAGTTAGGGGAAAAACTCACATTTAAAAAAAAAAAAAAAAAAAAAGAGGAACAGCTTTGATTCTTCACATCCAAATGTGGTGGGAGAAGAAACATCAGTTTCTGTCTCTTGACCATTGCCATAGGTTTTGAGAAAACAATTGCTCCTGTCCCCTTAAAAGCTGCCTGCTTATCCACAAGTGATGTATGCCATACCCCTTTCTGTCCGTGCTCTGCAGTGTCACAGCCACATCCCCCAAATAGCAAGTCTTTTGCTAAACAATGCCATTCTTCTGTGAGTTGGAGATGCACAGTCAAGAGTGGGAAATTCCCAGCGTGGAGAATGGAAACTTGCCCACAAGGTTCCAGCAGACAGTGCTCTCATCTAGGCACGGAACCTGTCTGCTCCCTTCCAGAGGACTTCTTGGCAAGGACAAGAACAGTCTGTGATGGGTAAGGCAACAACAACAAAACAGACCACACACAACAGGGGTGATGCAGTATCCTTCCTCCTGTTAGGACTAGAGAAACTGGCACCAGCAGTAGGTATATGTGATATGTTAAATGATAAATACCTTCAAATGGCGTAATCTCTTGGATTCTGTTTCCTGAGGGTCTGCAGAACATCCTCAAGAAGCGATAGCCCCAAATCCACTTTGAAGGACAGGAAAGGATCAGACTGATCAGAAAGAGTGGTGCCATTCTGGGAACCAGTCTCTGAGGTCCCACAGTCTGTAGCCTGCTCCTTGTGGAACTGAGTTTGAGTGGCTTTGTGGTATTGATGAGCAGCACCAGAAAAGGAGACATCAGAGTGAGAATCTGTATGATCAATGATGTTCGGGCAGCTAGAACTGTCCAGGTACAGCCGGGGAGGCTTAGGAGGTGCTTGTGCCTTGGCTAGGTTTTGCTCACTCTGACATGACAGGTAATCAGACTTGTCCTTCAGTTCCCTCAAGCATTCCCTCTTCTGGCACTGTCCATCACTGTCCAGTGTGTGGCTGTTCTGATTCAAGATAATGACTTGGTTGCCCAGCTTTTTGTGTCTCCTGAGTGAGAAACGTCTGAAGAACGTTGTGGACTTAATGGATCCTCTCCGCCAAGTATCCATGCTGATGAAAGGCAAAGAGAAGAAAGAAAATGCTGACTCTTCACAGTCAGGTGTTGAACTTCAGTCGCAGGCTCAGCAGCAAGCCACGCAACAGGAACAACTTCTTCCTTCCCTGTTCCTGTAGCTGGAAGGAAAACAGAGAAGCTCGTATTGCAGGAAATGCAAACTTCACACACTACATCCCTGTGTTCAGGAGCAGTTGCCCCGTCTTACATGTTAGGGAGCCTCCTTCAGTGGAGAAGGAATGGCGATGTCTGAGCTTATTAAATCTGTGCTGCAGAAACAAGCTGGTGAAGAATAGCAAAGGCACAGTCACCATGAGAACAGATTTAATCTAGCATCTAGAACAGAAGGGCACTCTGGTACCATGGTAACCAGCCACCTTCATGGTGAAGGGCACGGTATAAAAATCTCAGTGGGTGGTTAGGAAGGGATCTGGTGACTCAGTCACACTGAAGAAAACCAAAGAAATAGTGGAATGGAAATTTAAAAAGCAGCAAAATGAAGATGTAAAAGATAAGTGTTAGGAAAATTGAATGCAAAATAGACTTACGCTGTGTCGGAGCGGCACCTGAGTCCAACAGGCAGAGGAGAGAGACTGCTGAAGTTCTTGGAGAACGGTGACCACCACTCTCACCAATACGCTGGGATGGTGGAAGAAGCAAGTCCAGGGATGATTCAGCCAGGTTGGACCCAGAGCGGTAAAAATCCACGCCGCCTTCTCTTCATGTGCCTCTTGTCACTGCTTCCCCGGCTGCAGTTCCCTGTGCGTATGTATTTGTTTTGAGCCAAGCCCTTGCTGAGTCAGCCACGTCAGAAACTGGGTTTTACACTATTGGTAATTGTCAGGATTGCAGGAAGTAGGTGTGTAAAGTGGCAAAGCATCGGCCCACACTCTGCCTGAGGAGAAAGCAAGCTCCCTCAGAGGCACCCAGATTGCTTGAGAACAGTCAGTGTGAACGTCAACTTGTAGCCCATCTTGAATCAGACTGCTTCTTCCCTTTGTGCTCTCCCTACTGTCACTTCTGATGGCTTGTTGTATCAGCAGGGCTCCCAAATGAGGCCGGAAATAATCTCTTCTCTGTTTTAAATGTAAATCCAGAGTGTGAGGTAGTGATTCAGGTTTGTATGGGTGACTCATTTGCATGAGTCTCATGTAGGCTATTTCATTCAGCCAAGCAGATGTCAGTAAATATCTGTGGTTAGTGGACAGAAGCTTTGAAGAAACCTCGTTCTGCCACTGAGGTCTGATACAATCTGGTGCTTTCTCAAACACTATGGAAATCTGTGCTGCGCAGTACCAAAAGGTTATTTCATTCATGCAGTTCCAAAGACACCAATTACAGCATACCAGTCTCTTAATTCCCCCATTTTTTCATCTATTGTGGGCTTCTATTTTGTCCTCACAGCTAGGCACCCTGCAGCTGGAGGAACCACTTTGCTGGCACATGGTAGCAAATTTACCCTTGCACTGTTTTCCTGCAGAAGCTTTTGTTTTTTGATTGTCTTCAGCCTTTCTATTTTCTGTTCAAGATGTCCTTAAATCACCACTAAATCTAGTTCCTAGAAAAATTAGTGTGATTTTTTGTTCACCTTTTGTCAAGATGCTTTTATTTCTGCCTGAACTGTCAAACGAATGAGATGAATGTTTCCAAGCATTGCGGCGCGTTGAATACATCTGAAATCAGTAAGGCCACCTACTAACGCAAAAAGGCTTTTGAAAGCAGAGTGCCAAAACCGCCACTTTGCTCGGAGATAGCAGCTGTCATTTGCTGCCTACATTTATTAGGTAGTCTGCAGTCACCGCTTAGCTGACGTGACAGTTGCTACCACACACAGCAGAAAGGCTCCAAGAGCTTTTCGAGAACTGAAATTCTTGCGCCAAGTTTGGGAACGTACCTGTTGTTTTTTTTTCTGTGCAGCTGCTTTCGTGCCTAAACCACAAGGGTTTGATTTTATGGCATTAGCCTTTGTAACGGATGAAGTGTGTGCTGGACTTGCAGAGCAAGCTTGTCATCCAAAATAACCAGCTGTGTTTCCCCATCCAACCTCTGTGAGCTGGTGAGGGGAGTTGGGGATCAAGAGGGTATTTCAAGCACCCTGCCTGTCCTATCCTTTGTCTTTCCACTGACACTATCAAGGGTCAGTAGCACTGTTTGCTATGAAGCCAACCATGTTCTGTAGCCCAGGCAGCTTTCACACCTTACCTGATTTCCCTGGTGTCATACTGCTATGAATGGTCTGCCTGACTCAAATGGGGGTGTTCTCAGTGTGGCTTTTGGAGGGGGGACCTGTGGGAGCTTTGCGATATGTGCTGTCCTTTACAGGTTGCATTTGTTTTCTGCTTTCAGGCATCTGTGGTCTCAGAGCGGGATTACGAGAGCCTGGTGATGATGCGGATGCGCCAAGCTGCAGAGAGGCAGCAGCTGATTGAACAGCTCAAGCGGGAAGATGAGGAAGAGTCTCACACCTAGCAGGAGAGAGTATGGATTCTCCCCACCCCATCATTCCATTTCCAAAGCTGTTTCTTAAATTAAGCCAATAAACATCCTTTTTTAAAACTGTTGTAGGAATACAGACTGCATGTGACTGCAGTGCTTTCCAGAGAACAGGGAAAGATGGCTGCATAAGCTTCAGAGTAAGTGTTACCCTGTCAGTCTGCATACTCAGAGTAGCTGCTCAGTCAGAGGACAGGATTTTGAGAGGTGTTATCTGAACAAACACCAAACCTTTCAAAACCTGGAGCTCTGTAATTCCTGAAAGCTTGGCTGGGAGCTGTGAATCCAGCAGACTTTGGGCACCTCAGAACAAACCACACAAAGATATAGGTCTCTTCAGAGAAATATTTTATTGGGGTTACCTTTACAGCAGAATTGATGCCCACTCCCAGACAATCCAGCACTGCAACTGCTATGTTTACAGAGCCGATACCTGAAATGTTCACAAAACCTTTCTGTGCTGATCTAAGGTATTTCAGGAATCACCATGTTATGCTTGAATGGCACTCTTTGGACTGAAAGTCTGATGCTGATAACCATGATCCAGTATGGGATGGAAATTGGCCTTGCTGCTGAGTGGAGGGGTTCTCAAAGAGCATGGTGTGAGGTTAGCAGTTCCTGCTTTCGTTTTGGGGAGGAGGCAGTATGCCATCCGTGCTTGACCTCCCATCCCTGCCCCCCTAGGTCTGGGAGGAGGCATATTCTGAGCTCCCATTTAGCATGTACCCCCAGGACAGCCCTGAGGAACAGACAGGCAAGTCTGTTATTTGAGCTCCTTCCAATGCATGCTAAATAGATTATTAAAATGTAAAAGGATGGTATTTGCCAGACTGCCATTTAGATGAATGTGGAGTTAAAGCCATCTGTTGTGCGTGCCTGATATAGTCTGGGCTGGGATAGCTTCCTCCCCCCAGGCCTTATGAAATGGCAGGGATGGTGAGTTTCCATTAGGTGAAGACTTGCCCCTACAACACTCCTCCCCCCACACCTGAGCATCTGGAACAGAAACAAATAACTCAAGGAGAAAAGCTTGCTTTAAGTCCTGTGTGAGGTGATCGCCAGCAGGGTCCTTCCCCAGATGGAGTGCAGAAGTCTCCTCGCTATTCTTTGTGGAGGCACCACACCAATGTCTGGCCCACGCCTGTCATGCTGACCACGCGGTAACCATACCTCTCCAGCTTGTTCAGGACTATCCGTGGTGCATCGTCCACGTAGTACTCCCAGCTGCAAGCAGGAAAAAGGAGAAATATGAGGTGGAGAAGGAAGAGAAAAGAATTTCCTTGTGGCACTGAGTCTGCATTGCTAATAAACTGGTATAAAACACTGCAGTGACCGCAGCTGGCATACTGCCTGTGTCTTGCAGCATCTTGGTTAACCAGATGGGGAAAGACAAAACCCACAGCTTCTAAACCAAGGAAAAAGCCTGCCCGGAATGGAATTCAGCTTTAAATTGAAGGGTGGTTTGGGGATCAGCTGTACAAAGCTATGATGGTTGATGGTTAACTGGGCTGAAACTGCAGCGGTGGGAGTTTGCAAGTATGCATAGCTCAGAATCCATGGAAAAATAGGGTAGTCTCTGCAAAGCAGGAAAAAATGTAGGACAGCAGCTTCAAACAGTGTTGTAACAGCACACACCAGCTAGGGCTTTTTCTTTGCTATGAGAGTAGCTGTTCCCACGTTCCTGCAAGTAGCAGACCGAACTAACAACTTGCTGGGCACAATACCTCCTTCTTACCAGCCCCTGTTTGCTGTTGCTGGCAGCTGGGCCTCTGTTTACACGGCTGGGCTGTTCTGGAAGCTTTTTACAGACTGATTCAGGTGTTTCAAAGGAATGGGAGGCCAATATTCTATGTATGTCAAATCATGTCTGTGAGTCAGGGGCTTTTGAGAGCCTGTGCTTGAAATTTGGGGGTTGGGAGACTAATATGCTGCCTTTAGCAAGGCGTTAGGCATTTGGAAAAATAGAAGTGCTCTGTGCTCAACACAGCTGCCAAATAAGGTGGAGCACAAGATCCTCTACCCTGGCAATTCACAGTGGTTTTATGCCTGTGGATGTCTGAGAACCGATACTTGGGATCTTTGCCTTGCTTTTGCTCCTTTACAGTTTCTGCCAGCCCTGTGCGCTTGGAACAGGAGCTACCCTTGCCTCCACCTGGTCCTTCAGGCTCAGCAGAAGACCTGAGGGCTGTGAGAATGCTCTCACCATCAAGGAAATTAGGTGGTGGTTGTGAAGAGGAAGAACAGCACAATATGGACACACAACGTGCTGAATGAGCTTGGGAAGCAGCAGAGCCAAAACAGCAAGTGTATCCTTCAGCACTAGCTTCGGCAGCCTTTCCGTTCCTCTAACGCAGCCATTTGGGCTGCAGTATTTATTCAAGCAGATGGGATGAGCTTCATAATTGTTCATTTCTTAGATGACTCACTGTGCCAGATAAGCTGATAATGATGGGCTATGGGATCTTTGGTGATCTTGCTTGGGCATCGTAACAAAGCCTGTCCTGACTTTCATACCAGTAACAATAAAAAAGACCAAAAAGCATTTGCAAAGTTTCTAAGGTTGCAAAACATTAATAGTGGTGAATACTTTTTAAAGCCTAAAATGACACTAAGATGTGAAAGTTTTTTTCAGTTTCTCAAGACAGACTATACTTTGCTGTAATTATAGATGTGGTGTAAAGATAATATGTATTATTATAAGTGTCTTTGAACTTGATGCTTTCTCTAAGAGGCTTGCTACATACCCTTCGGATTCACATGTTCAAGTTGGTAAATATTATTGCCATTATGCAGATGGAGCTGAGGCAGGGATTGTTTGCTATTTGTAGGAGCCTAAAAAACTGACTGGCTGAGCTAAAAGCAGAAGACAAGCTGAGTTGCCTAGGGCCTTAAACACAACTCTGAGTTGAATGAAACAAAAGATCACACACAACGTGTATCGAGCACACCACCCTCTCCGTCTGAATCAGGATGGAGTGGCTGGGAACATTTGTAAAGCCTTTCCTCCCAGCTGAGAGCCAGCAGGGAACAGAGAAGTTGCCTCAGATGGGAGAGGACTTCTGCACTTGCACGTTGTAAGTACATGACCCTAGCTGCCTTGCCTCCCAGATGTGCCAAAACTAGACAAGTGAGTGGTGCGTGGGGATGGGATTGAGCTGGAGCAGGAGTATCCTCCAAACGTGGGGATTTCTAGCCTGTTTTGGAATGACTTTTAAATAGAAAGTAGTGATGGAGCAATCTCCTGGTGATATGCACAGCAGTCCTTTTAGCTTCCTTGGGGATGGGTTTTGACTGTGCCCCTGGGAAACAGGTACGTTAGGGCTCTAGTGGCTGCCTTGGACCTCAGCTCCCACAATCTGACAAGCAGGCGTCAGCTTTCATTTCAGGCCCAGCAGTACTGATTAAGAACCCTTATAATTACAGGAGGCACTTATAATTACAGGAGGACATTGCCGACTGATCATCCACACATGCACGTCCACCTGGGCATGCAGGTTGCCCAAGAAGCCCCTGTTCTGCAGCAGCCAAAGGTCAGCTTTTGGTTTCTTGACCCCACACGGGCTTGGGCAGAGCCTGGCTCTTCCCTGACCCAGATTCTTGTGGGGTTTTGCCCCTGCACATCAGATAAGGGACTGACAATGTGTGCTGGAAGCTGATGCAGCTTAACAATGTGCCATTTGCAGGAGCTGGTGCAGAACTGCATAACAGGATCCGTGCTCCCCTTTATTAGAGACAATTAAGCACTACATCTGTGTATTACAGTGCTCCAGCTGGTCTGTGCTGCTTAGAGCTTTTCTTTCAGGCTCCCTCTGAGCTCCTTAGGTCATGTTTAAGGTTTTGGGACTCAGTGCTACGGAAAGGGCAGGATTTGTGGCATCCTACCACCAGGCTTACTGCTAGTGCAGCCCTGCAGCCAGGCAGAGGGAGAATCCTGCTTGGCTGCGGTGCTTTCCTTCCTTCCTGGCCGTTTATTGTTTTTTTGGCAGAAGGGTGGATGGGGCTCACCCCGCTGGCATGTCGCTGCGCCTCTCGGGGTGTCAGCAGCCACATTCCTGCCGGGTTGTTTTCTCCACCCCCTGTTGCTCAAGCGCACGCGGGGAAGATGTGCTGCAGGGAAGCAGTGGGGTGACCCTGGGTGTGACACAAGCTGTGACAAGAAGCAGGTGGGGCAAGAAAGAGCCCAAAATACCTACCGGGCCACAGACCGAGGCTGCAGCAGAGGAGATGCAATAAAAAATTCCCCAAAAGAAGCAAAGTCTGGCACTCCTGTTCCTTCCAACTCTGCATCTCCTCCCTGGCTTTTGGGGCAGGCAGTGTGGGGCGCATTTTGCCTTTCTTTGCTGTTCCCTTACCCAAATCTTAGAGTCACCTCCATCTCAGGAACGCTTTGTCCTCCTTGAAGCCTCTTCTGTTTTTCCCCTCGGGTCTCCTTTCTCCTATTGCATAACTCCCTGCCAGCTTCTGGGCTCGGCTTCACAGGCAACAGCATGAAGCTGACACTACTGCCAATCTCCTCGCCACCCACAGGGTTGGGAATAGCAGCACGGAGACGGCTCAGCCCTGCAAACCCACCCCAGAGCTGCAAGCGATGGAAATGAGCGATTGGAGAGGTCAGGATCAGCCTTCTTGCAGAGGCAGGTGGCCCGAGTTTGCATTTGAGAGGGTTTCTCTTCACCAGACAGCCTTTGATTTTTATTTTATTCTTTTTTCCTTCTCTTTAATCTTTTAGGTTTTTGGTGCTGCAGCAGTGGAGGAGCTGGACCTCGATGCTTGCCAGCCTGGTGCTGAAGAGGTGGGTCTTCCCAGCCCCGCCGGCGGCAGTCTGAGAACATTCTGGGACCAAGAAGCCCCTTCTGCTTCACGCCTGGTTTTCCTCCTACTCCTCCTCTGTGCTGTGGCGCGAGTGGGCAAGCTTGAGCAGAAATCTGACTGTTCCCCTCTGTTTTAATTTGCATTTGGGAGGGGGGTTGTTTTGCTTAGTCTTGGAGAAAAACAAGAAGTTGAGATACCAAATGGGGGGGGGGAGGGAAGTGGGCCAAGATGTAAGAAATGGGATGGCAGTATTTCCAAGTTGCACCCTGCTGAAAGCTGTTGTCAAACTTGGTGTGGGCAGAGAGAGACGTGGGAATGCAGGGAAGTGTCAGATATGTATGGCTTAGGAACGCACAGGCTGGGGACATGGAGCAGCTCTAACCCTGGGGCTCAGCTGCCCAAGGAAAGGCATCTGGAGCTGTCACAAGGGGCTGGCTCAGGTGCTCAATAACGGGGAGAAAACTCAAGCTAGGGTGGGGAGTGGGCAGGACAGGCTGTGGATGAGCATCTGGGGTCATTTGACACCAAAACAGGCCAGCGCAAGGCTGTGCAGGAGTGAGGATGGACTCGATTTGCTCCTGAGCATCTTGGGGCTGGAAATGGTAACAAGACAGAGGAGGTTTGTCTTTGAGAGCTAGGGATGGGATAAAGGCAGATAGTTATACAGAAAGATTAAAGTGCTCACTGTGCCTGTTTTATTTCAGCCAGGACATGCGTCAGGTAGCAACCAGAAGCATCCCAAGCATGTAAGGATGGGGAGAAGGTGGGTCAGGAGCTAAAACGGGGTCACAGTGAGGAGAAAAAAAAAAAGTATCACCTCCTGATGTATCAGGAAGCGTTTCCTTGGGTGAGCACTAAGAGGCAGGGCCAAGGACACGTGTGTGCCCCTCCAGCATCGAATTAGTGCTGGGATTAAAAGTGGGTGTGCAACTGGAAGGTGCTGTAGTGAATACGAGGAGCGATGCCCTTGGGTAAATCTGGAGAGGAGAGAGCCTGAAACATCATGGAAATGCACTTACAAGTGGTTCCCCAGCATGTTCCTCTTGGTGGCCCCCAGGTAGCGCATCAGGCTGGGATCCGAATGCTCATCTCCCACCATGGTGGGGCCAACCTCCTGCAGGGAAAGGCAGCAGAGCCGGTGAGCGATGTGCAGCCGCGTGGTCAACCCTCCCCGCTCCTCGGGACGGTGAGTGGTACCAGGAAGGGAATTGTGTCCTCAGGAAAACAAGGTTTCCAGTGCCACCCTTAAAAGCACTGATGTGGGTTCCTTTGCCTGCAGGAGCAGAGGCAAGGTGTCTCAGCTCAGGACAGAGCCACCCACGTGTCCCAGGAGGGGACCTTGGTGGCTTTGCTCCTGGAGAGCCACCTGCTGGCTGAGCTCACGGTGCCTCTGCTCCCTGGGATCCAGCTCTGGGAAGTCTGTAGGGCGGCAGTGGGGTGGGACTCGTGGCCTCATCACACAAAACCAGCAAATCTGTTTTGAAATGAGTCCCCAGGCCAGTTAGAGGCTCTCTGCCTGTCCTGGCAGAGGGTGGCTTTGGAACTGCTCTGCTAGCAAGGAAGGGTGAGAAGATGGGGACAAGGAGGTGCTGTGGGGTGGTTCGGGCAGAGAAGCACCCATGGGATGAGGCAGGGCAGTCGCGCTCTGTTGGAGCAGCGGGCTGCAGCCGTGAGTCATTGCCCCATCAAAGCCACCAGGTGGCTTTCACACATGTCACATGAAGGGGACAGGGACGTTGTCACTCAGTGCTCCAGAGGTGTTATTTGTGAGATACTCCTGGTCTGGACAATTTCCAGAACCAAGTAACAGGCTGTAGTGGAGAAGTATAACTCCAGCGTGACCTCCAGAATAACTGCCTGCCTCTGGACCGTCCCCGCACTGATGGGGAGCACCCAGCCAGCCCACAACACCAAAGCCAGAAAAAACAAAGACCACAGCCTTCAACAACAACAAAAAAACTTAGGGTTTTTAATTGATTCTAATAGGTGGAGCTAGTACTCCTGTTAACTCTCTTTTTTAACACAACACGCAAAAGTTTGCAAGTGAAAACTTTCGGAAGAATGTCCCCACCTGCTGGCACTGCCATCATCAACCTACATTAATCAGCGGTAATTTGTAACGTGCAGGGGGCTGCTGAACCCTGAGTAGCACCCAAAGCAAGTTAAGCATCACCCAGCTCCTTTCTGACCCCTCTCCATCACCCCTTGGAGGAAGCTCAGCCCTGGCACAGGACAGGGGCTGTAGGCAATGAAACAGCCAGGCACCCTGACAGCAGCAACAGTAGGGAATTGGTATTTGGTGTGGAAAGCTCAGGTGGATGTGGTCTGAGGAGGCTGAAGAGCAGAGAGGGTAAAACCCTGGCAGCACCCATCTACAAACCAGCAAACAGCACATTAACTGTGAGCCTCTGTCAGACCCCAATTACAGAGTGCTCACACAGCACTGCTAACCAAACATCCCCGTGCACTGTGCAAACATGCAAGTACGCTCAGCTGCACGGAGAGATGGAGGAGACACAAACCAAGGAGGAGGAAGAGCCTCTGGTCCCTGTGCATCTGATCCTGGCTGCCTTCATCCCATGGGAGGTGTGCCACAGGGGAACGAGCAACCTGTCCCTGTCACCACCCCAGCTGCTGCCAGCACAGACCCTTTCCAGCCGTGGCTGGATGCCAAGTTTCAGGCTGTGAATGTTTGCTTTGTGCTGCTAAAGAGCAGAGTTTCCAAAGTCTGCAGGGCAAAGTGCGTTAACCTGTAGGTATTTCAGTCCACCCTGCTGCGTACGTTTCCCTGAAACGCTACAAAACGTGTCCGTGGTGTGACACCAAATATTGTTGCAGACAGAGATGTTTTGGTGCAACAAAAAACTCCTCAGACAGACTGCATCTCTCACCAGACTCCTGCCAGCTTGTTGGTTTGCTCCTTTCCCCATCGCACCCTTCCCGTTGCAAAACCGCGACATCGCACTTTGGCCTTCAGACAGTGTTTGATATCGTTCCCCTTGGGAAAACAAAAACTGAACCCTCTAGACATCTGCCTGCTCCTGCGGGCCTGGCAGGACGTGCTGGCTGCCAGTGGGGCAGCAATCACTAGGAAGCAAGGTTTCCTCTGTGCCTTTTTAGGGGAACAACGGGTCTCAGCTGCAGTCCCTGCAGTGGCTTTGGGTGCTGTGCAGCCACCCTGGTGCCAGTAACGCCCTGCCCTTTGGCTGTGGCCGAGTTTTCCACCGTGGCACAGCCAGCAGGGCTTTTTGGGGAAGAGAAAAAACCTACAGTGAGCACACATGGATTACTTTCTTTGACTTTTCACAGGCTCCTGCAACAAGTTTCCCAAGCGATCTTGCTCACTGTTTGAGGGGAGCAGAGCAGCAGGAGGGGCACCTGGGTGCTCTCCTGCTCCCCACCTCCCCCAGGCAAAGGCTCAGGACGAAGGGAGGAGAGCGAGGGTGGCTGCCCACAGCCCTGTTCACCCAACAGCAACCCCAGCACCTTGGGGTAAGCCCCCCAGTAGCAGGTGCAGGGCGATGCTGTGGGCAGCAGCGCCATGCTCGCGAGGATCCCCCCATTTCCATCTCCCCCCCATTTCCACCACCCCCATCTCCATCACCCCTATATCCATCACCCCATCTCCATCTCCTCCGTCTCCATCGCCCCCCTCTCTGTCTCCCCTCTCCCCAGGCGCTCCCCTCGAGCCCCGCAGCCCCCGGGGGTGCTGGGCAGCGGCGGGGCGGACTCACCATGCGGATCTGCGTGCTGACCAGCAGGTACGGCATGCTCCCGACCCCACCGCTGCCGTCGCCACCCCCGGGGGCTGTGGCCGGGGGCGGCCGCTCCCGTCCCGCTCCCGTCCCGCCCCGCCGCCGCCCCCGCTCCGCCCGCGGGGAAGGACGCGGCCGCCGCGCAGATTCCTCCCCGAAGGGGAGCCCCCCGGGGGGCTCCCGAGGTGGCCCGGGTGGTTCAAGAAACCACAAGGGTTCCGCAAGGGTCCTGGGTTTGCTCTCCGTCCCCCACCCCCCAAAAAAAAAAGGACGAGGAGGTAGAAGGAGATGGGTGATGGAGAGGAAGGTAATGGGTAGGGAGATTAAGGACAGGGAGGTGGTGGATGGGGAGATAATGGATGGGGACATGAAGGAGAGGAGGTGAAGGACAGGACGTGATGGATGGGGAGGTGATGGATGGGGAGATGAAGGAGAGGAGGTGAAATACAGGAGGTGATGGCTCTAGGGGTGATCAAGCAGGAGATGATGGACAAGGAGATGAAGGACCTGGAGATGAAGGATGAGAGATGATAGCCCAGGAGGCAGTGGATCAGGAGACAGATCAGTGGACCCAGACAGTGAACAGGGAGGTGATGGACAGGGAGATGAAGGACAGGAGATGATGAATCTGGGGGTGATGGAGCAAGAGTCAATGGACAGGGAGATGATAGCCCTGGAGGCTGTGGACCAGTACACATTGGATACTGAGGCAATGGACTGGGAGGTGATGGACAGGGGGATAATGGATAAGAAGATGATGGACAGGGAGATGGAGGACAGGAATTGAAAGACAGGAGGTGATGGCTCAAGAGGTGCTGGAGCAGGAGACAATGGACAGGGAGATGAAGGACGGGGAGACAGAGGACCAGGAACCAGGCAGGAGTGAGCCCGGGACCCTGCAGCTTTTATCTGGAAATGTGATGGTTTAAATGCCTTCAAAATTTCAGGGGCAGCTCATATCTCAAGTCCAGAGCATCAGTGCTTCCTATGTGGGAGCTGATGGAGGAATTCCTTCCTCAACACCTGCTCTAGCTACAAGTAAAACAATGAACATTTCCGCAAATAACAAATATTTCTATAACCTCAAAACTTGCACAGAAATCTTTCCATGCACCTCATCAGCAACTATAATCAGCTCCTACTTTTCTTACTGATCTTCAGAAATAAGGCTTCAGGAGAAGGCAGAAGGATGTTCCCATGTGGCCGAGCTCAGGCTGTGGCACATCGTGTCCTTCCTGCCTGACCTGGGGCCAGTTTATCTGCGCTGCCACGGGTTACTGATTAACTCCGGCAGGGATCGAGAGAGAAAAATACACATTTCTGCTCACTAGTCTAAAGGGAATACTCAGAGACAATTTTTGCTGTTCCTATCATGCCTGTTGGTTTGGGCATGACAAAAACAAAGAAACAACAAAACAAACTAATGGACGTTGATGTTGTCATATTCCTAAAGTGTGCCCCAAATATCCTGATGTATTCGTTTTGAGCTGTATGTCGATACCTCACCCCATAGGTTAAACCCCTGCTCCTTCAGATCACCTGCATGCCCAGAACGGTCTTCCCAAATTCCCTAGTGTCAGAACAGGCCAAATGTTTGTTCCTAACACTTATTTTCTGGTGTAAACATGTGTTTGGCTTCTAACATGAGAAGCTGAGGCATAATTTTGCCACCATTACCCAGTGAATGAAAAGGAAGTGCTTTCTCCTGCTAACTTCAACTCGGTTGTGTTTGCTTCCCACAGGAGCACCCAAATCTACCACCCGGTGACCCAGACCAGGTGGTCTCTGCTGTGAGTGTGTTCCCATCCCACTGGCCATGGGAAGAAGCCTAGAGGTGAAATCCAGACCCTTGCATCTCTCTGCAAATTAAAGAGAAAAAAAAAGAAGGAAAAAAAATCATCCAGGGCTCTTGCAGAGTGGCGTGCTGCCAGGCGCTTGCTCTCGCTGCCTGCTTTGGCTCTTACAAGGTTCTTTCTTGGGGGGAGGCAGGGAATAAAAGAGAGGAAAAAGAAAAACAGAGCCTGCACACAATATTTTGGTATTGAATTTCCTGTTGAGATACCGAAATCTGGGAGGCAGCCCAAGCACTCTGCATGGCAGTGGCGTGAGAGCAAGCCATAAAATGCGGTGCAGTACAGCCCAGCGGTACCATCCATCATCAGAAAGCAATTATCGCCCCTTGGCGCTGGCTCCGACCTGTCTACTTAAAGTCGTGGTTGGACATGGGCAGCAATAATTTGTGGAAAAGAAAGCAAAAGGTCACTTGGCTCTGCCATAGATCATCGCACTGTTACAACAGTAGCACATGAAGAGCTCTGCTTTTCCCCATCTGACATCAGTGGCTTTTTCTGGTAACACTCCCTTCTTTTTGCAGCTCCCAAGACTGAAAGAGGGGAGCTTTAGTTAAGGCATTAGGAAGAAATCCTTCACTCAGAGGGTGGTGAGGCACTGGCACAGGCTGCCCAGAGGAGCTGTGGCTGCCCCATCCCTGGAGGTGTTCAAGGCCAGGCTGGATGGGGCTTTGGGCAACCTGGTCTGGTTGGAGGTGTCCCTGCCCATGGCAGGGGGTTGGAACCAGCTGGTCTTGAAGGTCCCTTCCAGCCCAAACCACTCTACAATTCTATAAAATATAACCAGCCCACAGATTCACTGCATTTACTGTGGGATAGAGAAATTAAAACGCAAAAGCCTGGAGCTCATGATTTTGCCATTAATTTTATCATTAATATCTTCCTTGCCTTAGGCAGAGTCCATCTCCAACTAAAATACTGCGATCTCAACCAAAAGCCAGTGGTTCTTTACACCCTCTGTATCATGGCAAGTCCTATGAATGGTTTGCTCTCTAAAATAACCATTTCAGACTCCTGGAAGCTGTCCAGCCTTCAGCCAGCAAAGAGTGAGGTTTTGAGAGATGTCACACTGCAGAGTGCTCCCAGAGCCCTCCACCAGCCTTCAGGCCACAATTCCAGACCCAGAGCTGATGGTCCAAGTGACCTGCGAGCCCCTCTGCTCTGGGGATGAGGAGCACTCATTACATCAAAAGATTTGCTATTCCAGGAACACCACGCTTAATGAAAACTTGAGGTGTATGAAAATAATTCCACTGCCTTGTAGTAATGAAGAATTGCTTCCTAATTACCAAGCAAGTTGTTCATCCACAGCACTGGGTCCTTGCAACCTGTTGGCTTTGATCCTGCTCCAAGTGATGATGCTGTGTGTTTTTATGAGGAGCTGGTGATTCTCACTCCACATTTTGATGTCATGTGGGAGAAATAGACTTCCTCCCCCAGAGAGATAAGGATAAAATGCCTCTGAAAGTCATCTGTGCTTCGTGCTAAGCTCTGGTTTGTGTGTCAGATGCGAGGCCATTTGTCACTGGTCACAGCGTCAGCATCCTGTCTGGCACGTCTGCTGGAGATCTGTTAGCAAACAGACCCAAAGTGTCTCTGTAAAACCAAATTACAAGGTTATTTTAGGAAAAGTAAAGCATTTAGAAAATAAAAAGAACTTAAATCAGTCTACATGCATGTTCATTTCCCCAGAGCCCCACTGTATTCCAGTAACCTACATGGTGGGTCTGGTAGTGTCAGCAGCTTCACTGATGATTTAGGATTTATGCCCTCCCTCTGGCCCCAGCAAAAGGATTTGTGGGGAAATGGGAAAGGACATTATTACTGCTTTACCTTCAGCAGCAATCTCTTTGTTTCAGAAGGGTTTCATGACAATGACAAAAACACCAGCGCAATTTTGGGGTTGTTTGCAGGACTGGCACGTTTCAGGGCAAAAAGGTAATGACTGGGAAGGCAGGCTGTAGGATATTATGTGAGCAGCTGAACCTGTTACGGTGATAAACCCAAAGGAGCTTATGAAAACCAAAAGAAAAAGAAAGAAAATGAAATCCAGTGGGGATATCAGGTCTTTACAACACTCCACCTGACCAGCCCAATTTTTTTTTCTGCTGAATCATGAGGGGTTAAAGGGAAAGAGTAACGGGGCTCAAGCAGGAGCTATTATTTCCGGAAATTATTTCTTTCACAAAACCTTGTTTTTATTACTTTCATTAAAGTGCAACACGAGACGAACAGGAACAGCAGGCTGCAGCACGGTGTTACTCTGATAATATCTTTAATATCCGCAGGACCATGAATTTGTGCTGCCCTGGGTTATATGTAATAACCGCACGAAGAAATTCAGCCTTCCATCTCCGTGCCCGCTGGAAGGTGCTCCTGTAGTCATTGCCCGAAATATCTGTATCAGTGAGAAAGGGATGGGGCAGGTCCCTGGCACAAGGGTTTCGTTGGGTGCTGGTGGCACCACGGTTGTTGGCGAGGCTGTGCTGTGGCTGTAGGGTTTGTGGTGGTGTTGCTGTGATTGTGGTGGTGTAGGGATTGTGGTGGTGTAGTTGTAGGAACTGGGGCAGTGTGGTGCAGCTATAGGTTTAGGTGTAGGTTTAGGTTTAGGTTTAGGTTTAGGTGTAGGTGCAAGTGTAGGTTTAGGTTTAGGTGTAGGTTTAGGTGTAGGCTCAGCTATAGGTGCAGGTGTAGGTTTAGGTGTAGGTTTAGGTGTAGGTGTAGGTGCAGCTATAGGTTTAGGTGTAGGTTTAGGTATAGGTGTAGGTTTAGGTTTAGGTGTACAGATACACGTGCAGGTTTAGGTATAGGTACAAGTGTACGTACAGGTGTATGGGGTAGGTGTAGGTATCAACACAGGTGTTGGTGTAGGTACAGGTGTTGCTGTAGGTGCACGTACAGGTGCAGGTACAAGTGTAGGTACAGGTATTGCTACAGGTACATGTGCACATACACACATGTACACATAGACACTCACACACACCCTCGCACAGGCCCAGCCCCCGCCGGGCCCCTCCCTCCGGCCGAGGCGCGGGGCTCTGACGCCTCCTGACGCCACAGCGCGGCCCGGCCCCGTTCCCCCCGGTCCCCCCGGGTCCTCCCGGCCCGGCCCGCCCCGTCCCCCCGCAGCCATGGCGCGGCCCGGGCCCGGCCGCCCGTCGCTGGGGCTGGGGCTGGCGCTGGGCGCCGCGGGGCTGGGGCTGGGGCTGGGCCTCGGCCTCGGCCTGCTCCGGCGGCGCCGCACGGGAGACGGCCGGGATCCGGAGCGGGATCCGAATCGGGATCGGGATCAGGACCGGGATCGGGATCAGGACCGGGATCGGGCTCGGCCCGGCGGGCTCGGCCCGGGCTGCGCGGAGGCCGTGGGGCGGCGGAGCCAGGGTAGGGACCGGCGCGGGGAGCGCGGGGTTAACGCACGTGGGGGCAGGTTTTTTCTTCTTTTTTCTTTAATTCCTTTTTGTTTGTTTGTTTTGTTTTGTTTTGTTTTGTTTTGTTTCCCAAGCTTGGGCAAAGCTGCAGGGGTAGAAAACGAGGCTGCGTCTGTTTGTGGCATCGCTCGGGTTTTAAAAGGAGCAGGGCTTGGCAGGGGGGGACTGGCCACGGACAGGTGCTCCCGTAGCTCTGCAGCCAACAAAAAAAAAGACCAAAAAACAAGAAAAAAGGAAAAAAAAGAGTGCTCTCACCTGAATGCCTTGGCTGGGTTACCTAAAGACCTGTCACTGCTTCTGTGTTGGGGGGGACGGACGGACGGACTTGTAAACAGTCCTGTGAGGAGGTAACGAATTAAAATTCACAAATGTTCATTTGTTTGTATGGGCTGGGTGATCTCACTGTATCTACCAGAAGACTTAAAAGATCAGGCAAACTGGTAAATGTTGTAGGTTGGCCCATGCCGATGACGTGTGTTGATGACAGCTGCAATTTGAAGCCCGTTGTCTGCTCTTTGGGTTTCTGTTTCGTTTTCCTGAATAAGAATAGAGTTGTGGCTTGGGTGTTGTTTTTTTTTGGTTAGTTGGTTTGGTTTGGCTTGTATCGTTGTTCGTTTTTATTTGTTATTTAAGATATTTAACATAATTTTTATTTAACATTTGTTTAACACTGGGGACAGAATAGTCTGTCCACAGTTAGCTGTACTGCCCTTGTTCATTGCCACGTGTTACCTTGTAGGCTGGTTGTTCTCCTGGCTGGTGGCCTCCAGAGCTGATTGCAATTCAAAAGAAAAGTAGACTAGTTTTCACATGTAATGTTGATACAGAAGTATGCAGAACAGAAATTGAATTAATTTGCAGTCAGGACTTCTTAAAAACAGCAATTTGCTTTTCTGCAGTGGTCCTAGTGATGTTCAGCATAGATTTTGCTCTTTTTCTAGATTTTTCACAAGGGGATATCTAGGGAAGTGTAGTTAAAAGAGCTTTATTCACCTGGATTAGTGTTGCACAACTGTTAGGTGTGGCTATGTGCTGGTGTCAGAGAGGGGAGTGGTAAACCAGTGGAAGAACCCAAAACCCTAGGCCAGGTCAGGAGGCAGTACTCAAGATTAACTCTTATATCCTCCATTTTCTGAAAACAAAGCTGAACTGAGATTTCCTACGAGAAATCCCTTTCCATTTGCATCTAATGAACTTTTTCTCATTTTTTTTAAGCCCTGTCCAAAATGCCAGTTCCTGTAGAGGCAGGAGATGGTGTTGTGTACACACCTCTGCTGACACAGGATGAACAGGTGGATGTTCTCGACCGCCTGGACTTCATGTTGAGAAACATTGCAGAGCTAAGGAAAGAAGTGGAGGAGCTACGAAACAGCCTGCAGCACTTAGCTGGAGAAATCGTTGGTGAAGTCAGGTGAGTATCGACCCTTCTCCTTCCTCATCTTTTCCTATCGTTGTGCTTTTGTACTCCATAGCACAGGAAAACAGCCATGATTAATTAAGTGTATGTTAAGTGCAGAATGAAAAAGTGGAAAAAAAGTCTCCTTAGTTTCCACTGGCGTCTTGGCCTCCAGTGAGATTAATATAAAAATATGTAAAAATGTATATTTAGCCAAGTTTGCATTTTTTTTCTTCTGGAATAGTAAGTATTGACACTTGCTTAGGACATATTCTAGACTAGGAAGGTTATTTGTTTTGTAAATCTTTGTCTCTTGTTACTGCTGTTTTGTCATTAAGTGCTGCCAACTGTAGGTGACATATGATACATAATAAAAGGTCTTAGGTTCTGCAAGGGGCTTCAGGATTCCTCTGCCTTTGTTCACTGAGGAAATCAGAGGAAGGCATGTGATATGATTATCCTTTTGCATATGTATTGCTGTGGTCAGACTTGCTTTAAGAGTAGAATACCATGGTACTGATGGTAGCAAGATGTTTGTGTAAGCAAGAGCAAGTCACCTTGTGAATTTTTTGGGGTATAGAGCACATTGGATAGAATCTGCTAGAGAGAGGTAGCATACGGAAGCAGAATCTCACCATCAAGTGGGTTTTGTTTCTCTTTTTGCCTTTCTTACAGGTGCCATCTGGAAGAAACGCAGAGAGTGACACGCCGAAGGCGTTTCCCGTTCCATAGGGAAAGAAGTGATTCCACGGGGTCCAGTTCAATTTATTTCACAGCCAACTCGGGAGCAGCTACCACAGATGATGGAGAAAGCGAAGGCGGGTAAGCAGAACACCATGTCTGAGGCAGCTTTTGTAGACTTTGGTGCCCAATTACTTATGAGCAGTGTCATGCAAAGAAAAGGTTTGTTTTCTTTTCCCTGCTGGCTGGCTGTCATCCTGGTTTTATTTGCTTTTATTGCAATAAGTCCACCTGATGTATTATGTAAGGGAAAGTTATTTCCCTCTGAGGCCCCAATGATAAAGACTGCTCCTTAAAAAGAAAACTGAAGCCTTCCAGTGGTGGTTATCAGCACGGGACATGTCTTTGCTACTGTACGCAGCTTGGTAGGAAAGTTAACAGTGTACTATAGGGAAATCAGCAATGCTCCAGTTGGTCTGGATCATAACTTTGGAATATAGATTTTTTTTATTACACTTCGATAGTGATTGCTGAAGGCAGATACAGCTCCCTGAGAATCTGAATGACACGGCACAATTTGAAGCACACACACACATGATAAAACCTCAGAAGGTGTTTGTTAGTGGGAGTTGGGAGTTTCAGGAATTCATTCTTAATGTATGATGGGTGATCAGGAGCTTTTGCCAGAAATAAGTGCTGTGATTTCAAGCATGACTTTTAGGGAGGTGGTAGGAGAGACTTAAAAAAAAAAAAAAAAAAAAAAAAAAAACCACAAACATTTGATTAGGAAACCTTGCAGGAAGAAGGGTATTAGGACCCCAGCCTGAAAATCAAGTGAGAGTTTTATCAGGCTACAAATAAAATTTCCATACATAATACATTTTAGAATGTCTGGAAAACTTGAGAAATCTAAACATACTCCCGTTAACTAACGTGTCGTTGGCTCGGGTATTTCTTGTGAATTTTTCTCAGTGTGTATCAGTGATCACTTTTGTTGCTTAGGTTCTTCTAATCTAAAACCAGGTGAAAACTACAGTATAATTGAAGAACACACACAAAGAATCCAGTATAAATGCAAGTATTGTGATATTAAAGGAAGAGGTCTGCTGCATACATGTGCCAGACTTCTGCCTTTCTGATGAAAGGCTACTGTGCCTTAATCAGATGAATTTTACAGCTTTTGAAGTATGTAGACATTTTCTAAAACACGCAGTGCTGGCACTAAACATTTTCCCAATGAAGTTGACATGAAGTACAATTTAAAGAGAGAAGTTAATTAAGGCACAAAGAGAAAGAGAGGCAGAATTGGGATGAAAGGTGCTGTTTGGTAGTGGCGTAATGACCAGTCAGCTGGTGCACACTGACACTTTGCAACATGGGTTTGTAATCAGGACACAAAGCTGCAATTACTGGAGCAGCCTCCTAGAACAAAGGACACAGATCTGTGGGAAAGCAGGCTTTCTTACTTCCAAATAGGTCGTTTTAGTGTTCAGTCTCAGTAACTGGAATTGGTGAGGCAGGAAAGAGCTGATATGGTGTCATTCAGGTGATAGAACTGCTTCATTCGTCTGAAGTGTGTGTTCATATGAAAGCAAAATTTGGGAGTAAGTGAGTCACGGTGGTGTAATGTGTCAGAAGGCTACATAATAAATTTTATATATATATATATATGTTTGTCTGTATATATATATAGTTGAAGGCAGGACCTGTGCCATCCAGATAACAACAGATGTGTTTAATCATCAGGTTGCCAACAGATATTTTATAAAGCATATTGAAAAGGGTGATATTTTTCAACAGATACCAGCCCCAAGTGGCATCTGATCATTAGAAATTTTTAAGTCACGATAGAGGCCAGGACGGATCCTAAGGTTTGCTCAGACTCTTCTTGGAGGACCTCAAGTGAAGTGTGGAGTGGGGGCATATTTTACTCTAAAACCTTGTTACTTTATCAGGAACCTTCTCATGGTTAGGGGATTTTTTACTTTTTATTTAAAATCTATAAGAAGTTTTAATGACTGGAGTGAAGAACTAATGGATAAGCAGCTCTCGTTTGAGGTAAATATAAATATATGTATGTATAGGATATATGAATGGTATATCTTGTCACTGTGGTATTTGTCCTACATAAATAAGTGTAAGGTTAGTCTGTTCAGGACCAGCTGCCTTTGGCATGCAGTGTTTTCTTCTAGAGATGTAAATACTATATTGTATTGTAGAAAATCAGGGTAGAAAATGCACTTTTTGGAAAAAGAATATTTGAGCTTTTTAGCAGCCGCTGGGAGGAAGAATAAGACTATCCTTAGATACGTTTCAGCCGTATATTCATTTCTGGCAATTGCATGCTTTTAATGAAATTCAGGGGGTGAAAAAAAGTCACATTTCAGCTTTATTTTATAAACCACATGGACCATATAAACCACATATAAACCACATATAAACCACATCTTCTCCGATTTCACATACAATTGACAAAAATCTCCACAAGCTTTCAGGAGCCTGGGGGTCTTGGGCTGTTACAGAACTTAATTTCTGTATATTGCTTTGGCACTGCTTTGGTCTTTCGGGCTTCTTCACCTCCTTCCATGTGCTTTTCAGTTCCAGATAGTGTGTTTTCATTTTCTGTCGGGATGTGTGCTAGCCAGAGGCCTCAACATACCAAAGCATTTAAGGACTTTCCATCATCATAAACTTGGGAAAATAGGCTGGTAATATCTAAATCCCTTAATCTTTCTAAAAACTCTTGAGTTTATGAAATTATATACAGCATTACATCTCTTTTTAAGCTGGCAGCATCTTGTATGAGCTGTCTTGGAGAAAACACATTTTTGTGGTGAAGAAAGGAGTGTATAGGAGCCACCTGTTGCTGCTTGTTTTTAAAGGCCTTACTGTGTTTCAGGATCCTTCAACGTGGAAAGTGGTTTAAGTACTGAAATCTTTGCAGCCACCAGTGAAATGTTGCAGTGAAACAATATCACCGCAGTGGAGCCCACAGCCATGCTGCTTAGTGGGTTAGGATGGGAAATAATGAATTGGGCTAAATCTCGGCCACAGAGGAAATTTGAGGAGTTTTTGTTTAAGTACTGAAAATGACATAGTCTAAGGAACTAATGATATCATTAACCGTGAGAAAATACCATGAAATTAAGCTTTTAGCTCGATCTGAATGAGAGCCGTGCCAGTGTCACCTACCACCATGTTGTAAGTAGGCAGTGCGGAATTTAATGAAAAACCTTCAGCACATCACCCTGTGTTTGGTTTCCACGTTGTGCAGGGATGCCAGATGACTGTTACTTTACTTCTTGTCTTATTTGTATATTTTTTAAACTACAAAATGGTACTTTTTAAAATTTATAGTTGCAGCCTGTGGTGAATGAGGCTATTTGCCTTCTACCAGAAAGGGAAATGCTTGAGCATAATTGGTGGTTCTTAGAAAACTGAAGTTTTGATAGCCAAATGTACTTTGTTATCTGTCTGTGGCCAAATTAGTGTAACTGCTTTCTTTAGATACGCACACTAGTCACATATCTGTATCTCCAGACAAAGGCAGCTAGCTTCACATGCAGAGTGATGGATTCTGCCTTGGAGAACAGTGTGGCCAGGACAAAAGGGAATACAGCTAAAGTTACCGAATACTCCCAGGCTGTGACAGCTTTTAATTCTAACTTTTAGAAGTTCAGCATTTAACTTGGGCACAGGTTAATTAGGAAACAGCAACAAATATCGTCTAGAATTAAACATTTATGGGATTTGAAGCTTACTGCTTCAGGAAGGTTGCCTTCTACACAGATAAACTAATGAAATCCGAATATAAAAGTACAAATTCTTAAATTCCTGGCTAACTTGGGCTGCTCCTTCCAGTTAAGCACTCACAGAAGAATGTGAGGGGGTCAAATAGGTCAAGAAATCTTCTTCAAGTTGTTTGAAACTATGCCCTCACGCTCATTCTGTAAGTAGGTACTGTACCACAATTATATTATGCTGCTTTAAATTTGCAACTTAGGTGCCTGTGTATGATGTGGGGGAGCTGAATTTTAGCCATTTTCAGCAGTTTTGATCTAAGCTTTATCCTGTTTCTTTTGACTAATTTAGCAGCTAATCACTGCCCAGGTTTTTGTTCATGGGGTGCCCTTCTTTGGCTCATCTGCCATCTCCTTGCTTAACTTTTGCTCAAGCCAAATAGTTTGGATTGCTCCCCTCCTGTTTTGTACCTTTTCAGTGGGAACAAGCTTTTTTGTGTTTAGCACTCAAACAATATAATGGAGGTATTAGGTATTGCCAAAACAGGTATTATGTCTGAATTTCCTGGAACAGGTTAAAAATCTCAAATTATATTTTCTACGTGGATGAGCGTGTTGGATCTTTTGTTGAAATTTTCTTTTACAATTCATGCATTTAACTAAATTGTTCTAGCTCTCTTCTTAGTGTTTAATTCTTACAGTTAAAAGGCCTAAGGGAAGCTTTTAAAGTGTGTGGACAAGATATGGACCTTGTGACTGGGCTCTACTTAACTTTTCAGGGGCTTCCTTTCTTTCTTCAACCTTTCGTGGTTGTATATGTTACATGAGAAATAATGAATGGTGTGTCATTTGAAAGGCTTGTATCACACAGCATTCTCTGAGATAAACTGAGATACATTACTCTGTTAGGAAGAGTTGTTTTTTGTGTACCATATGTGTCATAGCCCAGCATCTCCTCAGACTAATTTTCCATTCTTTTTTTTTTTTTTTCTTTTTTTTTTTCCTGAAAGGTACACCACAGCCAATGCGGAGTCTGACTATGACCGGGAGTCTGAGAGAGAGAGTGAAGAAGGGGAGGACGAAGTGAGCTGTGAAACAGTGAGAACAGTGCGCCGGGATTCCCTGGATCTTGTCAACGAGGATGAAACACCTTTAATCTTAGATTCCTTGCTGGAGGAAGGACTGGGTCAGCTACTACAGCAGGCTGACCGCTTGCATAATGGACATGAGCAAGAGAAGAGAGAGGGATTCCAGCTGCTTCTGAATAATAAACTGGCGGTAAAGGTTGCCTTCTTATATCTTCCAGCAGTGATTTGTGTTTTTAGCTAAGTAGCTGGGAAAGAGGAAATTGCATTTCTTAGTGGGATCCAGGTTCTATACAACAACTGGGCCCGTTTTCAGCTGCCCTCTTTCTCAGGAGCAGCCTAGGAGCTGGCTGAAGACCAAAACGGGTCAGGCTACAGCAGCAGCCAGTTCCCAGTCCCTATCTGTCCTGGAGCTCCACTACATCGTGTCATCACTTTCCCTGAGTGAGCACCGCACAAATGCAAAGTAACAGCGGGATGTCTATACAATAAACTCAGCTAGTGTTTTGATAACCTGGATATGTCACTGTATCATACATGTGATACAAAACTATCCTGATTCAGTTTATGTTGGTGCTGCAGCTGAGGTGAGAGAATGTAGCACAGGTCTGTTCTACTCCAGCTGTCACAGGGAGCTAGCTTTTATCTCTGGCCGCGCACAGTGAGGCACCCAGCCTTGAAATGTGCCTTGCTGAATGCAGCATTGCTGCTGTTGTGATCTACAGCGGCTAATTCAGGACTGCCTTTGCTGCAGTTGTACCATCACCCTCTGTTAGCATTTATCTGAGAACTACATAGCCATTAAAGACAACTTTTTAGGTTTTAAAAAGCAAAGCCTGTACTACTCCTGTGTTTCCATGAGTTACAGAGGGAAAGATATAAAAGATGACTTGATCATTTCTAATTCCAAGGGAGTTTTTTCCTTCCAATTGGGAAGAAATGGCGGAGTTGTCAGTTTCTGAAATACTTTTGTATGCTTCTTTATTGTGATCTCCCACTTTTTTTATATTTACAGCACCATTGCAAAATAAACCAGATTAGGTGGTTGTGTTTTTAAGTTTACTTTTTTTTTAAAAAAAAAAAAAAAAAGCTTGCATTTGTTAGAATATAACTGCTCCAGTTTTACTAGTGCACCTCTGGTTCAAGAATGACCCAGGAATTGAAACTGAGTGCTGACTGAAACGTGAATAATAACATTCAATTTCTGATTTTAATGAAGTGGTGAGGTTTGGGGTTGTTGTTTTTTTGTTGTTGTTGTTGTTTTCTTCCTCCAGTGTTTTCAGGTTAGTGGAGACTGCCAAAAAAATGACCCCAGTATAACCTCTGAAGTGAAGGGAGGCCTTGTTAGAGGGCAGCAGTCACTAGATTAGTACCAGAAGTGTAACATTGTAAGCTTATAAATTCAGCCACTCAATTTCCTCTTTTGAGGTTCTGCTTCAGTTCTTGTAGACTTGGACCTTTTAAGGTTTCAGAAATGTCTGTGCAACTTGTAGTATCTGCCCTCTCTTGATTTTTCCCTCTTGTTCTATCAATGGCAGAATGGATGTTTTACATAGTTGGTGCATCTCGTTTATGTTTTTACTGCAGTATGCGGACCAGAGAGACTTTCTTTGGCGCCTGGCCCGAGCATATAGTGATATGTATGAAATCACAGAAGACACGGATGAGAAGAAAACATATGCATCTGATGGTAAGGAATTGTGTGTTCATGGAAAGGAGAAGGGGGTGTTTAAACCTGATGCTACACTTACAAACCCTGCACTGCAGACTGTGTGGGGGCATTATGTGGTTGTACTGTGGTGGTTGGTGGTATGCATTCTGAAAGGCAGCATAAGAGGACCAAAAGCTACTTAAAAATGTACAAGTTTGTTTCTCAAACCTATCTTAAATATATCCTGTGTGATAGTAAGATAAGTTTTTGCTTTATTCCATTTGTTTTTTCTTGTGTTGCTGACATGTGCAGGTACTTAAAAAAACTAAATGCGTCTGTTTAGTTAGTGAAATCAGTTTCGTTTCATTTCATTCTCCTTTACTATCTTGAATTTGATTTTTTGGCAAGTTTGTAGGTGGGTCAGAACAAAACAAATTATCATATTTATTTTATTAAAGATGTGTGACAAAAGATTCTATTCTAAAACATCTCTATCCTGTTTATTATCCTAATAAACAGGATAGAGATTTATCCTAATAAAGCCTAAATATACTTTTTAATATTATAAGTAATATAATTATTTTCTGGAAACCACTGTAGCCATTTAAAATGTGAAATTTACCTTCTATTTGGATAGTTCTTTTTGCCTTTAATAGGTGCTTAATTCTCATTTTTTTGAGTCTGCAGGTTCTTAGAGGAAAGAAGGGAAGTGAGGCAAATTCTAGATCTAAGGCTGTGGAATGAATCAGAACAAAACCATTGCAAACTTTGTTAACTTTTCTTGACACGTTAGGGAAGATACTTTTTGTTACAGATGAATGTACTTCCAAATAGGGTGAAATCATGTTGACAGGTCAAGAAAATTTGCTACTGTGCTTAAAATTCACATGATCTCTTTGAGTGATATTGGATGCTCCATATCACTGCAAGGGTGTGAAATTATATATGGATGTGGTGGTTTCACACCAGTAGCAAGCTAAGCTCTGCCATGTTGTTCTCTCACTCCCCCTCCTCAACAGAACAGGGGGAGAAAATGTGATGACAAAAAAAACCTTGCAGGTTGAAATAAGGACAGGGAGATCACTTACCATTTACTGAAATGGGCAAACCAAACTCATCATGAGGAAGAATAATTTATTGCCTATCACTAAGAGTCTAGAGCAGTAAGAGTTAAAAGCAAACTAAAAACACTTTCCCCCCATCCTTTTCTACCTGGTCCCCCCGGGCAGTGCAGGGGAAAAGGGTTGTGGTTGGTCCATACCACTTTGTCACTTGACTGTCCTTCACCATCACTCTGCCCCTGCTCCATGTGAGGTCCCTCCCTCCTTAGAGGAGGCTAGGACTGAAAGTGGCTGAATTTCTTACCTCTGACCACTTGCAGGGAAAGAAGAGCTGGAGATTGCCTTTCAGAAATGGGATGAAAGTGCTGAGTGTCATCAGTGGTATGTAATTCTCTGTCCTGTTTTTAAGAAGGATAGGAAAACTGGAGATTGCTGTGAGCTGAGCTGCATTTAAAAACTGTTTAAGGAAAAAAAGCTTATATGCTCATATTTGATGTACACTTCGTTAATGCTATTTTCCTTAAAAAGACATTTCTTAATAGCTGTGGTTAATTGGCGTAAGTAGTAGTTTTACAGACAATAGCTTTCATTGCAGTTATAGAAGTAAACTAAGGATGCACCTCTAGATGAAGCTTGGAGAAATAAGCTATTGGCAAAATGGGTTTGAGATGAATGAGTACAATGAGCCCTATTAAATTTAGCATCAGTGTGAATTTAGCAGACTAAACTGCGTTTTCTTTGGGCTTCTGATAGCTTAGGTGCATATATTGTGAAAGGTTGAAATGAAGGCAAGTTTGCTTTAGAAGCCTTCCTGGGAACTGGGAAATTCCCCTTGTAGAAAGCGGAAGACGACTGTTTGCTCAGCAGACGACTTTTGGGCCCGTGTACGTGCCTGAGCAGGATGCTGCAAGCCTCTTGCCGCAGAAACGAGCTGAACTCCAGCAGTACCACTTGTGATTGTGCAGACCCTGGGAAAATGTGTCTGTGAGCGTCCTGTTCTGTGCTGGTGCAGACGGGCTGCCAGAGAACGTCTCTCACAGATAAGCTACAGAAAGCTAGCCTGAGCGCTCAGCATGGTGAGGCTCACTTTATTTTCTTTCACAAGTCCTCTATTTCCTTTGGCCCCTTTTCAGCCCCCTGTAGAGTAAGATGTATATCCTTTACAGCCCAGCTCACAGCCAGCTGCACAGCTGTGGGGGCAAAGTCTTGGGAGTTACACATTAAATATGTACGAAGTTTTTCCTTTGTGTTCCTCCAACATTCTTGGGTTAATTGCTGGTTTTTCTTCTGTCACTGACATTTCAATAACGCTCTGCTGCGCGGAGATGCTTGCTTTATGTCAGGAGTGTGATGTATTTGCCTCAGTCGGCTAGGCCTGCTAGCGTGGGCTTAGTGCTGCGCCAGTGTTCCTACATTTATCTTAATTCTGGAGGAAGGAGAAACATCGTTCTTATCAGATAGCTTTTTTTCAGTTGTCTGGAGAGTGTCTGCTGTCCGGGACTGCTGTAGTCTGATTGTGTATGCTGCTTGTCACTCTGCAAATGAGATTGAAATCTTTGAAATGAGTTGAGAAAATAGCAGTAGAGGCACATGGCTTTCTTTGTCCAAAGATACTTTTTTTTTTTTTTTTTTTTTTTTTGTGGTAAAAGATGAAATGATCTGCAATTTAACCAAGCAGTATTTGTGTAAATGCTGCAGTTGACAGGATTTTGGTTCTAATTCGGGGTATAATGTATATATACTTATAAAGCTTAGCTTTATAATACAGAGTTTGATTGCGTGCAGAGTAGTTACTGCAATGGGACGTTTAGTCATGTGTTTCCAACACAAAATGTCAAGCCTTTTCAGCTGAGCACGCTGCCATGTTAAAATCCATGCTGAACTTGTTCCATAACAGCTTTGGTGAAAGAGCACGCAATTCTCGTCCTGTTAGACCTGTCCTTTTTCCAAACAGGAGTAAGGCTTCTGCACATCAACATCTTCCTTCTAATTATAAAGAACAGCTGCAGAAAGGGCTGCTGGAGAAAGGAAATAGCAGAACAGTATGTGGGAGGCATGGGATTTATTGGAGATGAATATCTAACTACCTTTATCAGATGCAGAGATTATTTGCTGTCATGAATCTAACAGGAAATTAATTCCCATTCCAGCTCTGTTGGGGTCATGGGATGGTCGCAAGCTGTTTTAATTACAGTCTCTTCTTATGCTAATTAATTTTACCATGAGAAAAAATGTATTGCTAATGAAATACTGCTTAGTACATTGAACGATATTGAAATACATTGTTCATATATTTGAAAAACATGGGATAAAGTATAATCCTAAAAGACTAGTATTATAGTTTGTTTTCCTTTTATTTGAGTAATGAGTATATTGCTCAGAATTACTTTTAGTTCATCATGCTGTCTGCTTAGGAAAAAATGTTCAGGAAAATATAAGGGGAGGGAAAAAAGGAAAGTATACAATGATCAATTTCCTCTGGTTTGCCATCCTTAACTGCAGCAGGCAGAAGTGCAGAGGTGCGTTCACTGTCAGGTGATGGCCCTTGTGCTCTGCCAGTTTGTGCAGTCCTGTTTGCACCTCCACAGTACTTCTGTTGTCCATGTTGTCCATACCATCCTCCAGTACAGGTGCTGCAACATGCTCCATGTAGAAAAAAAAATGCTTGCTCTGAATTTGTGGGTAGAGGTTTTAAAACTTTCCTTGGTTTTGATTTGATGCCATTGCTCTTGGTTTATGGAGAAGTGAGCAGGGGCTGATTATTCACACTTTCTTAATTGACAGTTTTATTCTTTCAGTTGTTTCTCTTCTGTATCGGTCCCCTTGCTGAAGACTCCTAATCTTTTATTAGATTATTTTGAGGAATCATTTTATTGTCCTCATCACCCCTTGTCTCTCTGTATTCTATTTTGACTGTGTCTTTTCTTTTTTTTTTTTTTTTTTTAAGACGGGAGTTAAAGGAGCAGCATGGATTTCTGTAATTCTAATGTGATGATCCTTTTTGTTCTTACTTCCATATACAGTAATCAATGCTGTCTTTTTCCACAATGTATTAAATTGATGTTTTAATAGAAATATTCCAAGCAATTTTAGTAGTTCTTCACTTGAAGCTTGTGACTGTGTATGTATCTATGGGTGCATTTTTCATGTGTGTATTATGTCATGTTGGCTGTTATTTTCTGTTTTCTCAATTGCAACTTAATGTTTATGGCTTAAGGTACAGTTTTGCTGCTTTTTTGGTGCTTATTCCTTGCACTCTATGTTATTTTATATTCTTCGCTCCTGTTGCACAAATCATTCCCTGTTTAATTGGCTTTACATTGAGATGCATGTTAAGCAGGACAGGAGATACTCTGCATACAGTCTAATCATCATTGCAAGCAAAGCTTCTTTTTCTTCTCAATGTCTCATAGTTATTGCAGTAATGAGTGATATTTAAAAGCTATAGACAAAGTAACAGTGAACAAGAAGGAATTGCTGAGTGCTGGCTAAGGCAACAGCAAGTGGAGAGTGACTGGCTGCAGCTTGGGACTGTTCTGTGGCTGGATCATTTGAAGGCTTTGGCAGCATGATAGCAAATGGTTTCTCAAGAACAACAGGGAAAGCAGTAAGTGTCTGGGACTCTGTCTGGATCTGCCCAAATATGAAGGAGAGTCCTTTCATGGATCTCCTGGGTCTTTTTGACATTAAGTTTGGTACAAAGCTGCTATTGTAGCCATGTGCTCTTGGAACTCAGCTGGTCCCAAAAGAGCCATCTCTGCAGAATGGTTGAAGCAGAGCTGAGATTTGATCAGCGCCACACAGACAAGTCAGCCTTTGTACAGCAGGACTGACCTCTGGCTGTGCTTTGCTTGTAGGCACTGTTCTGGAACACAGAAACATGTAAGGGTTGTCTTGGGTGTCTGATGTATTTAGTGCCTTCCGAATAGATCTGTATAGTGTGAGCTGATGGATAGTACGCCAAGTGTTCTTTATGCATACGTACTCCTTTCTTATAATTACCTGGTTCTTATTTTTGATGCAGATATAAATGTAATTCTTTTGCTTTAATTGGGTAGATATTTCCAAGTAAATAATTTGATTTGTTAACAGATTTCAGCTCATGAATAGGAGGACAGCACAAGCTTGTAGATTTGTTCTCGTTTACTTTCAGGAATGGATGTAGGAGTCATCATTTTACAAACCTGTGCAGTTTGCTGCTTAGACGTGAGCATGTGACATTGTCACAGATGAAGTGTGAGAAACAGATTCACCCTTGTTAGAATCCCCTGCCCATTTTGATGTGTGTGTTTTCAGTGCAACAGCAAGCACGTAACAGCAGCTGTAAGGATCAGGAAAGCAGAGAGCAGTGTGTTAGCCTTGGCTTCAGCTCCTGTTGTTAAAAGAAATATTGGAAGTACAACCAGAGCAGTAAGGGATTTCAGAGGTCCATCTGGGAAAAATTTTGCAGGTGCTGTATTCCCAGTTTTTGTCTGAGTTGAATATTTTGTTTTGAAAATGAAATGCTGACTGCTGAAAGCTGTCATTGCAGAAGTCATGAGCTTTGGCCCATCTTGGAGGTATTATGTATGTTGATGTGAATCAGGGGAGGATGTGTTCTTGGGCTTGATGAGCCTCTGAAGTGTGTGCCCCCTCTTCTACAAGTCTGTTGCTTTCAAAGATCAGCTTGCACACTTGATAGTCGCTGAATGGTGTAACAGCCCTTTTAAATTCAGTTGGTACATTTGGCTGTCCTGTGGGTGGATATCATTTTTTTTTGAGAAGTGACAGCACTCCGGATATTACTTGAAGATAGCTTTAATTTTAACAATTGGCAGTACTTCAGGATTTAACTCTTCATGGATTACTGCCCAGAATTGGCCAATTTTGAGTTATGCCTGGATTTCTGAGCTGAGCTTTTTGTGTTCCCAAGGTGGATTAAACAGGGGAATTACTGACAACAAATTAGGGGCAGAAGCAACTATAGCAAATAGGAATATTCATTGCATGATATTCCAGCACTTACAGGAGGAACAATAGCGTTCAACTCAAGCCACCTGAATGGATTCCTCAGGCTCCCAAAGGTCCTGCCTTTCTCCAGGGCTGGCAGCATCCTGAAGCACCTCTCTGTCCCAAGCCATGGAGGCTTCAGGAGTGGGGATGCTGGAGGAGAGCCAGGGAAGACGAAAGTAATGAAAACTGTGAGCAGGGACAGAAGAAATCTCAGCAGGCAGCACTTATCCTTCCTTCTTTCTGTCCTTCTCTTGAAAACAGCAAAGAAACTTGATGTCACAGACCGTGGGTTGTTTTTTATTTGCTAGACATGAAGAAATGAGCTGTCTTGTTTAAACTGTAATCTCTGAATCAAGGACTATTAACTACTAATTGGCCCCAACATATTCCCTTTTTAAAAAAAAAAAAATATCTCAAGGGATGATTAATATAAAAGTGGTGTGAAGGGAAGCAAGCTGTAAGAAAATGATTTTTATGAGATTCTGTACCCTGTTCCCATGAAAAATTTGGCCACCAGTAGTTCTTCAGAATATGATAAGTTGGTCTGGGCTTGCTGTTGGATAGGAGCAGGTGAAGTTGATGAAATCTTCAAGTATTAATTATGATTCTGATGAATCTTGCAGAAATACAGAGGTTGTTCTGGAATAATAATAGCGTTCCAACTTGATTTTTAGTATACCATTTGATTTGCATCTCAGTCTTTTAGATGGAAGCTGTTTAACCACACAAATTTCAGTAGATATACAGCTTTGTATGTGTCAGTAGCAATATTTTCTTTAAAATGTTTAAATGTGTGATTCCAAAGATAAATGCTGTAATTTCTACTTCAGCTTAGTACTCACTTTTAACTTCATCGTGGTAGAAGGAAGAAGGTCTATTAACAGATATCAGCTTTTATTAAAGAAGGAATTCAGATACCGTAGGCTATTCCAAAAAAAGGTTTTTTACCAGCATTATTGCTGCCTTTCCAGCAGGAAATTTTGGAAAGTAGGAACCTAGACGGTTTTGATTGCTTCATGGGAAGATTTCTGTATTGCCCTTTTTTGATGGGGGCTTGCATCCAACCTGTCAGAACAGAGCAGTTAAAGAGCTGGGACAATAGTCATGAGGTCAAGTTGTTGGGTTTTGTTTTTTTTTCCTTGCTATCAGCCAAAGCTTTGTTCTATCCTCTCTAGACATGGAAAAAAAATTAACACAAGGAACTATTTGTAAGAGAATACAATAGTTACTCCATCCAATCTTTTTTGAAAGAAAGCAGACCCGCTTGTCATAACCTTTTAGTGTGGTGGTGTTCTGCAAGCATTCTATTCTTATTGTTGTTTCATGGACTCTATACAGCTATACTTATTTCCTTTCTAATTTAGTAGTCAAAACTTGTATATACTCCTTGAGCTCAGTCTTCCTAGTGCAGCATAGGGCTGCTTCTGATCTACCTTTAAATTTAATTCTCTGCTGCCACCTGCCATTAATAGATGAACTTTCTAGCATAGGTTAATCCGCTGTTTATTTAAATTTAATCTATGTTATATTACCAAGCTTAATGAAGTTGTTTAATAGCAACAGTGTTGATGTTGGAGGAGTTCCTTGCCACTCCATTCAATATCCATTAGTTCACAGTCAATCTCAAAGATCAGTTAATCATGTAAAACTGGGGTAAAGGAGATTCAGGTAACTTACTCGGAACAAACAAGCAAACAAGAAAACCCAAAGTCATGTTCTTCCTGATGCATATTTTCAAAACAGATTAGGCAGACCTCCAGTGATGAAGGTCCTGACCTCACCCTTCGATGAACTGCAAATCAATTTTATACCAGTTGCAGCTATACCAAGTTTCTTTTGTTTAGCCATGAAAATTTCACAAAAAGGATGCTGGAGATGCTAAAATTGAATCTATCTGTCTTTTTTTTCCCCTAAATCAATTCTCTCAAAACAGGAAATTTAGATTCATTTGGTATTTTGTTCTTGTGTCTCTTACTGGCAAGACTTGGAAATCAAGCCACTAGACACTTCTGTATCCCAAATGTAGCAAGGCTGCTCTGTTGGGGCTGGGGGTGTTCATGTACTATTTTTTCCCTGAGAGCTTGTTGCTAAGACATTGAGATTATATGAACTGTGAAGAACTCATTGGTAGTCATTGGTGTGAAGCACCAAAATTAAAGACAGCCCAAAGCTTCTGAGCAGATTTTCTGTCTGTAAACTGGAAGTGGTTTTGAGCGATATGAATTCATCCTCAGATTTGTAGGGTTGCACATTTTTGTCTTCCAAGTTGAGAGTGGTATTATTTTAAGTGATATTCTCTGTCAAGCCTTTAATGTGATGTAGGAATTATTCATTTGTATGCGTCGGGCTGTTGCTTTTATCCAAATATATCTTGGTCACAAAGACTTGGATTTGCAGTTACTTTTTCCACCAAGTTGCACAAGCGTGTGACATAAGAAAGCTTCTTGAAAAGATTTGGAGCTAGTCTAATTTAAGAAATTAATGTGTTTTGTTTTTTCCACTTTCCCACCATACTCATATAGAACAGATATACTTTCGTTGTTAACAAAATACTGCTAGAGGACCTGCTAAATTGCTTATTGTTCTTACTTGTATGCCATAGAATAGCTTGTTTTGCTCTCCGCTGAGTCATTCATGTTTTAAATAAATGTTTAGTTACAATCCATAATTTATTTAACTAAAATAAGTACTTATTTACTTAGTACACACAGCAAAGTTATACATAGGTGTACTTGGGTGTGGTTGTGCTTGGCATGGAGTTAAAGTCAATCGGCCAGTTTGTAGGTTAGGAGATAGCAGTTTAGTTGTGGTGGATAGAGAAAAAAAATTCATACATTCAAGTAAAATAATCATAGAATGGTTTGGGTTGGAAGGAACCTTAAAGATATTTAATTCCAGCCCCCTGCCATGGGCAGGGGTGCCACCCACTAGATCAGGTTGCCCAGGGCCTCATCCAGCCTGGTCAACACCTCCAGGGATGGGGCATCCACAGCTTCCCTGGGCAACCTGGTCCAGTGCCTCACTACCCTTACAGGGAAGAATTTTCTCCTAATGTCTAGTATAATTTATCCTCTTTTAGTTTAAGACCATTCCCCCTTGTCCTATCATTATCTACCCAAGTAAAGGGTCCCTCTACATACTTTTTATAAGCCCACTTTAAGTGTTGAAAGGCTGCAAGGAGGTCTCCCTGGAGCCTTCTCTTCGCCAGGCTGAACAGCCCCAGCTCTCTCAGCCTGCTTGTTAAAACAAAACAAAACAAAAACTGCAGAAACAAATCTGTGGCTTACGAAAAAAAGCATTTCTCTCTTAAATGCTTTAACATATTTGTTAATTTACTTAACTTTAAGCAGTTTTAAACCTTGGTAAGAGGAATTTACATGCACAAAGCTGCCAGATTAGTTGTTACACGAGAGCTGATGGTTGACGACTGCAACATTAAGTGCTGAAGTAGTCTCAGAATCCTGTCCAAGTAATTAAAAAGTCATTTGGATGAACATCTGTGAGCTATTTAGTCCTACAGAGTCCTTGCACCTAAAGCTTAGGGTGGAAAGTGATGAACTTTTTTTTTTTACCTGAAAACAAACAGAGTTAGTGAATAGGTTTAAGACTAGTGAGGCTGGAGGAAAGATAACTGACAGGAATACAACATATCCATATGCTGAGTGACAAGGGGTTGATAGAGTGGAAACACTTTCTTCCAGAGCAAGAACTAGATCAAATAAAGTTGTTAAGCATCAGGCTCAAACAAAAGGAAATAGTTTACATCAGGCTCAAACAAAAGAAGTTCTTTACATCATGTCCACACTTAAGCTGCAAAAAAACATTCCCCAAGCCATCGTGCCTACTAAAACCTTGTGTGTTTTCAAAAAGTAAGTGTCAAATACAAAAAGAGTATTCTTCCAAGAGCAAGTCCAATGCCTGATCCAAAGAATATTCAGAGGAAGTGTTGTTATGTGCTTGCCTTCTTAGTTTATTATCTATGCATCTGCCATTTTCACTTCCAGGAAAAAACAACTTGTGATAGTGTGGTCATTCTTGTATTCTTTGTTTGCCAGTGTAAATACCTTTATTTTTGCAGAAATACAACATTATAATGACCACAGGTGTCAAGAGTATGGGATATCTTGTTCAAAATCTGTCATCTTTTAGCACCATTATCCTCAGTTAACCCTTCAGCATTTATTATTCTCGTAATAAATCTCATGTCTTCAGAGCTCATTTTAACTTTATAAGCTATTCCGTGCAGGTGACATCTTTAGAGCTGGTAGCCCTTTGTGCCTCCTTTTTTTCCTGGAACAGGAAATCTGCATCTGTCAAATGTTTGGGTTCAGTAAGAAGCCCAGTGTAAAGAGTGAAGTTCAGCATGTTGCTTCTGGGTGAACTTTTTTATAAACAGGCAAGAGATCCGAGATTCATAAATACCTTCCCAGTTACAGAGTGAGTATAAGCCTTTCCTTCAAACCAGCACCCTTGCTGCAGGATTTGAGCTGCCATTCCTATAGCCTTTGTCTTCTTCTATAACTGTGCAGTCTTTTTCTGACAGCAGGAGGCAGGCAGAGCAAATTGATTCGTCTCTTAAAACCTCTGTTTTATGAGAAGGAAGTGTTGTGGACCTTAGGGGTAAGTTTTTCTGGATTGTATTTCTTACCCTGCACTTAGCTGATTCATTTCCCTGCCTTTAGCAAGCCTCCCAGCTGCTCAGAGGAACATGTGAATTCCCACTAAATTAGCATCGTTCCTATTCTAAGCCTTATTTTACCTGGCCAGAACAACAACTAGAGAAGGAAAGAAATAATATTCTTGTGCAAAAGTCACCGTGAATTACTAGCTCTTTAATTCTTTTGTAATCAGTCCTAGAATTGAACGTGCAATCTCAAGTGTTTTAGGATTTAGAGTTGGTCACGCTGAGTAAAAAAGCATCTCTGTAGGTTTGCTTTCCTTGCTTAGGCTTGCCTTCAGGGTAAATGTGAGCAGCTGAAAGCTCATTTATTTAAATGTCTGATGGTTTCAAGAGGGGGGTTGTAAAGTAGACCCTACAATTGTCAAATATTTCCATACTTTATGACAATTTTTGGTTTTAGTATGATTAGTCTTGACAGTGTTGTCATTTGGAGCATTCATTCTCAAAGACCTGTGCTGATGGGTGTTGTTCAAAGTGTATTCTCTTTACTTTTTCTTATGTAAAGCTAGAAGTCTTGCCTTCATAGCATTCTCAAATCAATCTGTCTAGGAAACGTCAAGGTTGAAAAGAAGAATATTAATCTAAAAAAAATAATAAAAATTGGACTTCCAAATAGTTGTGTATGGTAGTTAATTCTGATAAGTCCTGCTCCCTTGAGTTAGACAAAAGACATGCAGGTTTCTTTGAACCAGTCTGACATGAAACAATCAGAATTTATAGCAGCATCAGTTGTGGTTTTACAGCAGAAAGTGAAAACAAATATATTTATCTGGCTTAAAGAAGTTCATAGTAGTTGTGGATTGGTATGATTCCCCGCCCCCTCAGATGCCTGAGTATTTCTGTGAGTTAAATTCCATGCTGAAATAGAAAATACATGACACTAGTTGGCTTAGATAGGGACACGCAAGCTATAGAAAATCATGGCACGCACATTACTGTAGTTTCTGCCCTAAAATATAATGTGGGGAGACCACTTCTCCTTTTGCTCTCTGCCAAAACTCAGTGTGATGTTGGAACATAATGTAGCATTTTTTTCTTTTTAATCGTAAATTGCATGATAAGAATATGACAGTGCCCCAGAGCATTAAAAGAGAAACAAGTCATGGTTTTGCATTAAGTGATTAGCAGGGTAAGGTTCAAGGTGCTATAACATTGCAAAACTATTTTATGGTCATTACCATAAAGGATTGAGATTGAACATCCTTGTAGGAGTATGGGAAAGATTTCAGTAATTAATGATAACTTCAAAAGAAACAGAATGACTACAAGGAAGCTTGAGTACAGGAAGAACCATGGGAGTAAAGCGCTTGCAGATAATTCAAAGCTTGTTTAAAGACAGTGTTTTAGAGGTTCAGAATAAATACTGGTTACTCATTAATAAAAATGAAAGAAGCCTTTAATCATGGTACTTTAAAAATGCCATTTAAACATCAGAGGAGACTGCAGGAACTACAAGATGTCTTTCAATGTCCTGTATGGTGGAGCAGAGAAGAAACTCTTTCAAGTTAATGTGAAAATGTGACAGGGGACCCTGTAAAGAAATTAAACACACTACTAAGGTCTTTCAAAGACATTGAGATACTGATAAATATTGCCTGTGATACACAACAATTTAAATTTGTATTAGTGTGTGAACAGTGAAAGGTGGCAAATGCAATGTGGATTTTAGAGGGTAATGAGAGGATCCAGGAAACTACCAACTAATTCCAGCTTCCTTGACCACCCTACCTCTGACAACTGTGATAAATAAAAGTTGGAAGCTAATAGCGCATGCCATCTTCTTGAGAAAATGCCACTTTTGTGCAGAAATGTTTCACAGATCTGAAGAAAGCTGCATGGAAGAGGGTGCTGCCCATTGACATTGTGTACTTGGAGTTTGGAAAGTCTGAGAAATTCTCTTCTGCACATCTGTGAATGATACTAAGCTACCATGTATAAACCTCTTTGGCTTAATAATAAGCTAAAAACAGGAAGCAAGCTCCTTTCCTTTGGTAAGAAAACGTTACTGAGCTTCTGAAACACAGAGCCAAAGGACTGAGTACAAAACCTGTGTGGATAAAGCAAAAAGCTTTAATGCAGACAGAAATACTTATGCAGTAAACTCTTTTATCTGCGTATGCATGAAAAGACTTCTTACCTACTAACTATTCACAGAGCTGAAGGACGCCATGCATGGTGATCTGTGTGGATCATTTGAAGGCTAAAATGTTACGATGTCTCAAAGCTTGGTATGACTCCCAAGTTAAAACTGATCCCTTCATCTGAACTGGCTCGTTTTGGTACTGGAAGATAAGGGGTGGATATCATGGGCTTGGGTTCATTTCATTTACCTCATTCATTGTCTGGATGGAATATTTACAAGCTTTTGTTTTATTAGCTTGTGGAGATGATAATCAAGTCCATCTTTCACATAAAATATCCTTTAAGTTGTGAGATTAAGGCAGGCTGCAACCTTTTAATACATATTTCCTGCAGAAATGAGTTCATGTCTTTGGCCAGCAGTCAGTTTTCAGAATTTATTAAATGAAATGTTTTCAAAGGAGTTGTGGTAAGCATCCTGAAAAGTGTTCCTATATACAAACTTGGTTTTATGTATCAATATTTTATTTTTATATGTATATAATCATTTTATATATATTTACAGTTAAGAGTTGCTGTAAGTATTTTTGCAAGTCAGAACAGGGATGAAGCTATTGTTCATCACTGCGGTTTTTGATGTGAGCAAATACTTAAAATTTTTAATCTCCATGAGAAATTGAGACAGTAGGAAATTACTGTTGCCCTAATCCAGAATAATTCATTGTGCTTAAATTTCTAGCGTGTATGCCACCATCTCAAGTTCCTTTATTAAGCCATCCACACGTGTAAATTCAGCATATCAGCATAAATGTTGACTCTTCCTGAAACTAGAATTTTATTTCCCTTGCTGAACCAGCAAGGCGCTTGATGAATTCTTACCCCTGTCTGGGAAGATATAAGGCACAGACATACAACACAGTGAGCACAGCAGTGACATGGCTTTATACAAAGTAAACCAACATCTATTACGCAACTCAGCACACAGCCCATCGACTTCTGCTGCTGGTAGGTCAAAGCCAAACTTTGGCTTGGGGCTCACAGATGCTGCAAAGCTGGTGGAGAAACTAGGTTATATGTATAGAATACACAAACTCTGCCATATGCATGGTTTGGGATTTAATAAAGGGGAATCTTCTGGTTATGCAATTCCACTTCCAATTGGAGTGTGGTGCTCTGAGTAAATCAGAATGGGGAATTAATGCAGTGTCACTGGTTCCATGTGAATCCACACCCCAACTTGCTCACCACATTCTCTGGACAAGCCTGGAGGAGTACTTCTGGCTTCCTGATTTTTAGCTTCAATCTTGTCTCCTCTTGTTTTGAGTTCAGGAAAGCCTAAGCCTGACCCCTTTGTTCCAAGCTCTTTATGACCAGATGGTCATTAATTCCAGGTTAAGTCACTGGGGCTTCTGCTGTCTCTCTCAAGGTACTAATTCCTAAATAAATGATCACTTCATTTCTGGTGTGTTTCACTGCAGTCTGAATACCTACATGCTAATTATCTGTCTGCTTCCCTTACAAGTGAAGAGACTCAGTGCACAGGAAGGTGAAAAACTGTTAATATTCATAAAATATTTTACAAACTTCTAAATTCTTTATAAAGATGTATACTTTAAAAGCTATGCTTCTTTGAATTATTTGCTTGATTTAAAAATGTTTTATTCTTCCTAGCCTTTAATCTGATTCTAGTAACTGGAGGTTGAGCTCCAACTATGGATTTTTATCTCCGTGTCTGTGTGTGATGAAAGCTCTCTTGATTTACTAGGAATGCTCTTTGAATAGCACTGAACAGTTTTACAGGCAAGCCTTGATGTTTTGATGTTTTCAATTCCCAGCTAGCGTCAATTGAATAGGAATATGATCTAGCTTGTTAATTCGTTGGGTATTGCGACATAAAATTACTTGAATAGATACGAAGCAAAATTTGAATTTAATAAAACGAAAGGATTTTCATGTCTTCGTGCTATTTTCAGTGGTCCAACTTACAGATTTACTCATCTTTGGCAATATAAACCAAACTACATTTCACTTTTATCAGCTTTCTGCAAAAGAGCTGCTTCTCACCACTTCTTTCCCTTTCCCCTTTTATTCCCTCTTGCCTCACCATTTCTTTTTAATTTACTGTCTGTCTGAGGCAGCAAGGAGCACCAGCAGATTTAGCTAGTGACTCTTTGAAACAGTTAAAAAAGATAAGAGCTGTATTTGGGTTGGCAGGCCACCCTCACCACAAAGCTGGAGGTACTGGGCTGTGGAGAGCTGTGTATTTTGTGTGAAGAGGCCAAAAGTTCTGCTTGTAAATGGGAGTCAGCCAGAGTGCAGCATCAAAAATGAAGTTTCAACAAAGTTGTGTGTTTTGAACTTGGGGATTGGGGCAGGAAGAGCAGCAGTCGCTCATCTGGTAGTATCTGCTCTCCCATTGCATGGAGTTTAATTTTCTAATGAACGGGGAAATCTTAACTGAGCTGAGCTTTCTGTGGGAACTTGTGGTTTGACCAGTGTCAGCTTCACAAGTAGTTTTGGTTAATAATTTGTCCAGCAAGTCTTGTAACGTCAGGTTTCGGTAACTGCTGAGACATCAATCTGAACAGTGTTTCAGAAGTTACAAAATGTTTACAAAAGATGAAAATCCCCTTCCCAAACTCATTATTTTTAATCCATCCTATTACTGTTAGTCTTCCTGCAACTGAGTATTGCCTCTCGTGACACTCATCCCATGGCATTTCACAAAAGGAATTAAAACAAATAGCTTCAATATTGAAGGACAAACCAAGCTAAACAAGCAGAAGAAAAATATAAAACCACACTGGGTTTCAGACAGGGAGAGGAAGGGAAGCTGGGATCTGAAGACCTCAGAGGTCTCAGTACCACAGAGTCTTATGTGTTAAAAGCACCACCAGGACCTGGACCTCGAAGCACAGATACAAGAGGAAAGTTCGTGCAAAGCCTGGGTTTGGTAGGGTCTTCTCTTTCTGGGACTGGTGAAAAACCAGCTGAGGAATCTCTTGCTGCATTTTTTAAGTTAGTTTAATGACACAAAGATAGGACTGTTATTTACTGCTTATTTTACTAACATTTCACCAGGCTGTCAACAAATGTAATATTTATCTTCTCCTGACAGCTGAATATGGCACCACTTGACATTGATGTGGTGGCTGGTGGAGGGATCAGGGCTCACTTCGTGGCCCATTGGATGTATTGCTCCTTTGAAGACGTGTTAGACTTCCCCTGCGGAGGGAGTGGAATAAAGGAAGGTTATGTGGTAGCTTCCATTTTAAAAAGAAAGGGTGTTTCTAGGACTTAACGTTTTGTTGTGGGACCTTAAACCTGACCTAATTGTATGTAATGCCTACCCACACATCCAGGAGCCTAAACAATGTGTTTGGAGGAGCCATACGTGTGCATCCAACAGAGCTATAGACTACAAGATTAAGTGTATGAGAATAATTTATCTTGTGGTCTAAAAAAAAATAAGCTTTTTATTGGAGTGTATTCCTAAATCCTGGTTGTGTTCTGGTTAGGAATACTTTACACAGGCTGTGCTTGTTGTGAGACAAGTTCCAGAAGATTGTAAAAACATTTCATCATCTGCAAGTGTCAGATTATGGCAATGCAGCTGTGAACTTTTTTGGTTGGGTGAAAGGGATTTACTCAATTAAGATCATTTTTCCCTTGTCATGAGAAACAAGAATTTTAGAATTGAACCAGAGTTTTCCAAAAGAAAATTAACGTCTTAAAAGAATGAGGTAAACATTCAGGAGACGAAACTTCTTTGCATTGTAATTTACACACTGAAAATTTAGTTCTGGCAAGAGCAATAAGGTATGAAATGTTTTGTGGGTTTTCTTCGTGACAGTGAAGAAAGTGGGCTTGGGGATTCGAGTCGTCTGACAGACTCCTGCACAAACATCTGCTGTGGTTAAACCATCACCAGGGGCTCTCTGGGACACAGTATGATGAGACGAGACAGAGAATCTAGCCACACAAGCACATGTTAGAGCTGTGGATGTGGTAAAAGAAAGCTCAAGAAAGGACTACTTGCATGGGGAGGTGAGGTGGGAGGGTGTAAATCCATGGGTAACCAAGCCTAGTTGCTTTCACTGTTCATGAAATACCTAATTTTGGTGGGCACTGTGCTTCTCAAGCTTAAATTTTGCGGTCTCCTACTAGACAAAACTGAATTGGTGTGAGTTTGCAGCACTCAAAACATATTATTTTGTTTTCCAAGTTCGGTGGCCGTGTGGGGCTGTAGGGTATAGGTAGGTTTTCACAATATTTTCCCTCGAAGTAGACATCCAGCGTGCTCTAGATTTGCGTAGGAGATGGCTGTGCATCCTTCTAGTTAATTAGAGCTTTTAGCAGTTCTGGCTCTCACTGCTATAGGATTTGCTCTTCAGCACTCTGTGTTTTGACGCAATTTCATTGCTGAATGAAGAAATGTAGAGTGTAGAAGTGTGCTGCTTTGGTCTTATGTAGAAGAAAGACTTCAGCAATCAGTGCAGCAAACTTTATGTCACGTCAAGCCGCTGCTGTTGACTCGTCAACATCCTTTGAGCTATTTCTGTGCAATAAATACTTGCTGTGTATGTGGGCAGTATGCCCTGCTTTCCCCAGTACAATGTGCAACTTAAACACACCTATATCTTCAGAGGAAAGATGCATGCAGAATGTAAATGTGTATTTAAAACGGACAATCTGATTTGCCACAAATGTCTCCTCCGTGCAGGTATGCTATTCTTTGTGGGCAGTTAGCAGAACATGAGAGCATTCAGAAACGCATTCAAACGGGGTATGTTTTTAAGGTGAGTAAAGAGGACGTGCTGGTTTTTCTGTGAGTATTGTTCAATGCTTACTTCTGTGGTCATAAGTTAAGACTGGCTCCAGCTTTTATTAGAGAAGTGATAGGTACCAAAGGGATGCTTTCCGTGGGTGGTTTGAGCTGAGGAGGGCGATCCCTGTGACACGTGATGGGGGTGACTAGTTTTGCTTTGCAATTGTGCACACTATAGTGGTAGGGAAAAAAAAAAAAGAAGAATAAAAGGTTTGCAAATAAAATACATGCATACAATGAGATTGAGAACCTTAAGCTTGAAATTACCATGTGGTAATAAGATACCAACTTTTCTTCACTAACTGCCGTGAGCCTGCTTGTGCCCTAAGTAAGTGCAAAATAATTATTTTTCACAGGCAATTGATCTGCCTCAGCTTCCTTAATTTGCCTTTCAACCAGAACAGGAATATTATATTGCAGGGTAGGAAGATGCACCGGTTGCTACAGAACTGGCCACATATCGTTATTACATTGTCAATTGTTCACCTGACCAGTAATTTGGTTATGTCAAAGTTATGAAAAGCTGATAGAATAAAGTGAAGGACAGCTTCACTTTTTTACATGTAGGGGTTTTTTGTTTGTTTGTTTTTGTTTTCTGAGGCTGATAAAATGCTGATGTTCTGTGCTCAGCTGAAACAGTTTTAAGGAAATTTGGAATATCTTTGTAGCTGTAATTTCACTGATTGCTCAGAAATTGTGGACTTTCCTCTTTCTACATAAGTTCATCTGCTGTTGTGGATGTTGTATTTGCTTGTAACAAGAATATAATGTGTGTTGGTGATGATTTTCCATAGGAACACATTGATAAAGCGATTGCACTGAAACCAGAGGATCCAAAGTCCTACTATCTTTTGGGCAGGTGGTGTTACCAGGTAAAATAGTTCATTAATATTTATTACTGTTCTTTCCTCCTTGTAATTTAGCTTCTTGTTTGAATGAAAGACAGGTAGGCTGAAATCACCAGCCATAACCAGTGAGCACATTCTGTTTAGTTGCTGAACTCAGATATTGTATCAGAAAGTACCAGTGTGGAAATGTCTTAGTTGCTAGAAGAAATTGTTTAAAAGTTGCACTTTCATGGGATCTGGAAATTCTTCACTTCGATCCTGAAACAGTGCCAAGAAGAGCGCATCACTGACAAATACTGTCAGAAACCTCTTGTAACAAAATGAACATGTTGTACGTTCATGTTCTTGTACGTGTAGCACCTCAGTGCTTTTATAAAAGCACTATTGAAATGTCTGCCAGGACATAGTGTCTCATTCAGAATTTCTGAGCTTTCCATCCAAGTTGTTTTCTTAACTGTAATTGCAAAGTCTTAGGCAGTCCTTCTCCCTTGTTGACCTCCTGTTAAACCTAAAATGATACCTTCATACTGGTATTACTGCTTAAAGCCGTAGATTTTAAATGGTAGAGGTTTTTCTTGAGAGTTTATATAAATTTTGCTCCCTCAGTAGTGAGAGAAATAGTACAGAAAGGCTGAGTTGGTGATCAGGACAAGAACTGGCTGAGCAAATTAGCAATGTGCTCAGTGCTCACGATCAAAGGCCAGAAGGAGGCAGAGAAAGGTTCATGGTATGGAAGACACACTGATTTTAAAAACATGAAGGAGTTTTTAAAAGCATGAAGAATGCTTTTTCAAACTGGCAACATCAGTTACTCTTGCTGTTGTAATACTTCTGTCCCGCAATCAAAAAAGGCTTTAAAAGTGCTTGTACCTCTGTGCAACTAAATGAAAGCTTCTGGGTTTTTGCTGTTTCACTTATATACTGCCTCTATTCTGCTCTTCATTTTTTCCCTGGTGGGCTTTTTTTTTTTTTTTTTTTTTTTTTTTTTTTGTCTCTTTCCAAGTAGAAGCAGTTTGCTGAAAGTATTCTCCCCGAACTACTAAAAATTGGAGCTCTGAAGGGTTTGGGGCTCCAATCTTTTCTTTTTAGTCACTGCAGGTGGCATGGGAAGTGAAACGGCAAAGAATGGACTAGCACTAGCTGCAAACTAGCTTACTGCTTCCCTTGCTTTATTCAGTAAAAACAAACTACCTTCAAACCTTTAACACATATGGATGTAATCAAGGACATTTCAGGGCTGGCAAGAGCTTCTGCACACAGTATATCTGTATAATCCTTTGCATGTGTTTCCTCTGCTACACAAAGTATTGCAGGTATTACAAGAAGTGTGCCGGCTGCTTTATATTTCTTGACAAGGAAAAGCTTAGAATCAAATGCCATAAATCACATTTAGTGCCTATAAAAAGAAAAAAGAGTTTGCAGTAACTATCTACTTTTCAGTTTAGGCAATTTGAAAGTGCTTTGCTGCTGTCAGAAATGAAGTCACATTGCAGAGATTGTAACTGAGATAATTGCCTTAGGTAATTACAGGGAAGCGGCAAGCTCAATCAGTGGCAGCTCCTAGCTCTGTATTCTGCTCTGGACTTCCTAGTCAGCCATGCTGCTATGAGAGTTAGTGCTTCTGCTAATTGTTACAAGAATTACATGGTGTTAAACAAAGATGGTCTTAGCAGAAGTTAGAATCGTATGCATCTTTCCCCCAGTAAAATCTCAGGGAGTTTCATATTAGAGAGAGGAGCTAGGAACAGTAAAGTAAGATTTCAAGAAATTATTATAATAGCTACCTGCATCTCAAAATGTGGATGTGTGTTGGTGGCTTTAGCTGGCCTCTCTCAAGGGATCTATGATCTTTATGTATGATGAGAACACGTTCTTGTACAAGATTTAAGCTGGGAGACAGGAGGGCTACATCTGCGCCTGGGCTCCAGTGCATAGGTGAGAACTGCCAGGAACAGGTGTGGTTGCAAGAAGGAGGTTTGGGATTTTAGACCACTTTAAACACCCACACTGTTACCCAGCTGTGATACTCAGTTGTAGAGACAAATCCTGTATTGAAGGTTATGCCAGCATGTGGCAGCTGATGGATGAAACTGCAGGTGACTGGTGGTATAAGGCAGGGACAAAGGAAAGCAAAATCAGGTTTAATTCTGTAGCTGGACTTGCATTCTTGACCAGAATCTGCAGATACACCCAATATTATTGTCTGTCTCCCATGTGCATAAGCCAGCTACAAGGAACTCGATAATTCGTTGTCTTTGTATACCTTTGCACATGCTGTGTCTTCACCGGGTTTGATAGTTTCATCCTACTGTCTCTGCAGGTTTCCCATCTGGGATGGCTTGAAAAAAAGACTGCTTCTGCTTTGTTTGAAACCCCTCCTACAGCCACCGTACAGGATGCACTGCAAAACTTCTTAAGGGTATGGAAATGTGATATGCAAGGGAGTCACTAACCTGACATGCAACCATGAGCGTGGAATTTGAGTATTTGTGTTCTGCTTAAGCTCATCACTCTCCAAGTGCTCCGTGATATATTTCCACTGACTGGAGCCTTTGGAAGAAAAGCTGATGAAAGCAAAAAATTTTGAGCCTGTATTACAGAATAGCCCAACAGAAAAATGGAATTTTGAAGACCTCAGAACTAGATCCAGGGTGTTCAGATTTTTTTCCAAGGGTTTTGTTTTTCCTTTTAGTAGCTGCAAAAATGAATGAATTCATAGCTTGATACTAAATGCATTTGTACTGTATTCTTTTCATGTTCCGTAATATCAGTTTGAGTTTCTCCCTGGGAACACTTGCATAGACATTCACAGTGTTCTATCATTTTAATTTCTTTCAATATTTTATTAAAAGACTTTCAGATTAGGTTCTCCAGGCTTCTGAGGACAACTCTTAAGCTTTCAGAGACAGGTTGCATATGTATTTCTAGAAAGAAACTCTCAGGAGTTCTGGCTGTCTTTTTTTTTTTTTTTTTGTCCTCCTGTTGATGAAAAATTAATTTAAGACATGGTCTGAGTCACATCTTAGCGTTCATAGCTCTTGTTGCAAGGGTCGCATGATCTGAATGAGTTAAACAGACTGTCTGGCTGTGCCTGTGAGAACTACTCTTAAGCACCTGTGATGAAGCGTTACAGAAACAAATTGCCCTACCACTTTATAACTCATAGATTGCACCAGCAGTTCTGTGAAGTGTCAGGGAATATCATACTTATATCAATTTGTTGTAATTTTGCCAAAAGGTAATTATGTGAGAAGTAAGTTTGTGATAGGTGTCTGCCCTAGGCAGTATACTTTTCAGCCAAATTTCAGCTAAAATGAATATATCATTTCAGAGAGAGGTTTGAAGCAAAGCGTTTTGCTTTTTTTTTTCATTAGAGGAGTTAGAGTAAGTTAGAGTGGCACTGTGGTTTGAAACGGGAACTTGGATTTTTCTGAGGTTTTCCTTTGGTCAAATATAAAGAGAGGATACAAAACCATCACTCTGGAAGCTAATTATACTCTGAACAAATGCACTTCCCATACGCTCAGCAGCATCCACTTCAGCTTTCAGCCACAGTTGGCATGATTCAGGGGAATGGAAACCATCCTGAAATTTGCAGCTCTGGGTTAGTCACCAGCTGAACTAGGTCTAAAACCAGACAGCAGAATTAACAAAAGGAACGTTGTCTGTCTTGTGCTCTCAGAGCTTCCTCTGATACCTAGGCTCTGCTGCCTTGACTGAGTGCATTTGAATTTGAGTGCAGATGGGATGCGGGGTGAATCCAGGCATTTGTTGTAGGAGCATCCTGGAACGAGGATGCTTGGAGAGTGATGACTGGCACTGAGCTGGAGGGAAGAAAGCAGAAGGAAGTTAGTAATAAAGAAATTGGGAATTAACAACCAGTAAGGAGGAGACAGAAAACTGAGGGAAGATTCCTGAGGTTTGGCACCAGCACATTCAGGAGAAACCCAAGTGGATGACACTGGTTAGGCAAGGAGGTGAAAAAGAGTGTGTGCACAGGCAGGAGGAGGTAGTCAGGATATTTCTGGGCTTCCCTTAGCTTCTGAGAACTTGGCTTTGCAACCTCCTTGGCACTCACAGTAGCAAAGTATAGGGATGTTACTCGCTGAGTCACAGGCATTTTTTGAGAGTACGAGGGCATTTACTAATGCAGCCAGGCTAGCCTGTCAAAGTTCTTACACTATTTTATATATTTTGAAAAGTGGGATTTACTCATCTATTTTTTAAGAGATGTAAAAAACTTGATACAGGTTTTAACTGTGTCCTTTACATATCCTAATGTCTGCTTTTCTCTGTTCATCCTCCCCTCTGCTTTTCTAGGTCGAGGAGCTGAGCCCAGGATTTTCCAAAGCAGTAAGAGTATACATTGCCAAGGTAACCAGTCACTTTTTGCTTTAAAGTCATATGTTCTAGGATAAGTAATATTTGTGTTAAGAAATACATATACCTCTTCGGATGGAAAGTACTAAACACATGTAAATTCCTCCATGCAGAAACAAGGTTTTAGAAGTTAATAACATTTCTTAAGCTAAATCATCTAGCGCAGAGGCATTAAAATTCAGGAAGGATTTTGTCTTTGAGTCATCTGGTGTAGCGTCCTGCTTGGCTCTTAACAGATAAAATTCTATAGCATAAATACAATAGATGCAATTCTGTTCTATAAAATTCTGTTCTAAGGCAGCAACGGTAACCTGTAAGCCACAGTTTGGAGGTTCAGTGCCACCACCAGCACCTTGGATTTATATGGTATATACAGGAAGATGATCATGGGGGAAAAGGTGACATATAAAGTGTCTCTATTTTACTAATACAGATGCAAGTCTTAAGGTAATGATTAAATAAGCCATGAATGCCTGAAGCTCCTAATATCTTTTGTTTATCATAGAATCATAGAATGGCTTGGGCTGGAAAGGACCTCAAAGATCATCTAACTCCAACCCCCTGCCATGGGCAGGGATGCCACCCACCAGACCAGGTTGCCCAAGGCCTCGTCCAGCCTGGCCTTGAACACCTCCAGGGATGGGGCATCCACAGCCTCTCTGGGCAGCCTGTGCCAGCACCTCACCACCCTCTGAGTGAAGAATTTTCTCCTAACCTCTAACCTGAATCTCCCCGCTTTTGGTTTAAAACCACTCCCCCTTGTCCTCTGACTGAGCAAAGAGTTCACATTGAGTTTACCTTGAGGGAATAATTGGGTTTGAACTCTTAAATCTTAAAACTGCTGCTTAGTTCCTAGGACCTCTAGCTGGAGTCTAGAAATGTTTAAAACCCAAATAGCTTTGGAAGTATCAGCCAGAGTGGTCATAGCAAAGAGTAGCTGTAGTCATTCTCTGTGAAATTACTGAATTTGCAATGTCCCAAAGATAGTGAGCTTTATCAGAGTAGCACACAAGTCATAGGATCTGCTTGGTCTGAAATACATTATGACTGGAATTGGGGTGCAGAATTTATTTCACAGGAAGTGTCTTGTTAAAGAAAAATAAAGGAGAAGTGGAAAATTCAGCAAGAGATGTGGTAGCCTTCACACCAGCTGGATTTTGTCCGTGATGCATTGTAGCTCATTATATCTACTTAGTGAAGAGTCTATTAAGTAAATTAAACTATGTATTTGTACATCAGCTAGTCTTTTGTTTTGACTGCTTATGTACCATAATGAATGTGCTCTTGATTGCTTCTGTCTCTGCTTGTAAATATAGCCAGCATTCATGCAAACTCAATATCTTTCCCTAAATGTCTTTTTTTCCCTTCTTTACTCCATACTTGGAACTCATTTGCTGTGAAGTTACAGCAGCAGCAAATTATTGCAAGTTATAACCTGAGAGAATTTTCAGAGTTGATGTAAAAAAATTGGGTTTCACTGTGGCTAAATTGTAATCTACATGGGCCAATACTTTTTTTATTGGGCCTTTTTTTATTACTTTTTTTATTTCTCCACGTTTGGCAGATGTGGTGTGACTGAGCTTCAGAAACACTCTGCGAACACAAAGGGACTTGGAAGTTAATAGGAGTACTTGTATCTATTTTTTTGTTTGTTCTGTTTTTCCCAATCCCAGCCTCTGTCATTTTGGATCACATCCTTTGTGATAACATTTTAAAAGTTCAGTTCAATACAAATTGTTTTTAAGGAACTAGTGCTCTAATGAGTCAAACCTAAAAAAAAAAAAAAAAAGAGTTTTGTAGTCATCTAAGTCATCTACTGATATTTTTGACTGATATAAAGAGACACAGGATTTGTGAAGGCTTCAAGGATGTCCATGACTCCATCTGTTTCAAATTCACCAGACGCAGAAATTTGACAGCGCTCACAGTAGAACAGAGAGTTCTCTTACAGAACTATCCCATGATACAGGAAAATCACCAAAATACACACATGCACATACTCTGCAGTAACATTTAAGAGTCTGAAGTAATAGCCCTGCAAGAATTTCAACTCTTGCCATGATCCTAAATGAATATATTTGTTGTTTGTTTGTTTTTTTTTTTGGTGGCAGTTGCAACAATGATTAACTGATTTTTTTTTTTAGCAACCACTTCCTTTTAGCATGCTTTTTTTGTAGTCCTCAAATGCCTACATGACTCTGTAGGCACCAAAAACCTTCATGTTGCTTAAAGAGATAACTGTTTCTGTGCTGTTGAAGAGGAGTTCGTGCTGACAAATGGTTCACACTTACTGTAAAACCTCAGAGACCTGCAAATACGATATGTTACAGTGCTTGCAGTTGGACCTAATTTTCAAAGGCCTGGGGAACCAAAGCTGCATAAAATGATACGCTGTCAGAACAGAGGTTTTATGATGAAAGCAGTGTGAGTAATAGTGGTTGTGTAAGTGGAAATAAATTAGACCTTGGGAAATGGTGAAAATCACCTTAAAATCTTCCAACAAAAAATCTCCTTGTCCAAAACAACAAAAATAAAATCTAATATTCCATAACCTGATGGTGATTATAATCCTTTGTGAATGAAGGACACTGCAGGAAATGTTGGAAGCCTGAAACTACACAGTGCAAGACAGAGAAATAGTCCTTTTTATCTGTTGCCAGGTTGCAGAACTGCTGTTACGTTCAGCTGCTTGTTTTTCTGTTTTGTTTTTCCTGTTTATCTTTTCTCACGTTGTCATTTTTTCTTCACAGTGTTACAAGGACCTGGGGAACAATTCTGCAGCTCTTCTCTGGACAAATCTTGCATCAGAACTGCCAGCTAATACAAAAGAGGTAGCAGTCTTTGCTATTTTTCTTAGTGACACTGGAATAGGATTATTTTCCAAGAAAGGAAAGAAACCAAAATTAATCTTACATTGTATGTGTTTGACCCATCAAATCAAGTAAGATTATGTAAAATCCTCTACATATTTATTACGTGGCAAAAGCCACATAATTGGGAAATTTTTTTAAATCTCAGTCATATAATTTAAGGTTGATGGTTTCTCTGGAAATCTGATTTTGCATGTATTCACTAGGCCATTCAACATTATATAAGATGCAATTACATTAATGTGTTAAATACTAAAGGTTAACTGAATTATTTCAGTTAAAGATTTCACGATTTTAAGATCTTATCAGAATATTTTAGACTATCTCTGAATTAGATTTAAAGAACTGAGGGTTGTAAACATTTTTATACCCCAGTTGTTTAGTAGTTCCTATCTGTTGCTTTAAATGAAAGCTAAAATTTCTCCTCCTCATGCTTCCTATCTGCTCTTAGAAAATGGTTAATTTTCTTGCATGCTTAAAAGAGTTATAACCACATTGTATTCATGGGTGGTGGGAGTCTGCTTCACTAAAAAGGGACTTACAGATGGAATTTAAGGTATTTATTTTGGGGGAAAAAAATCAATAATCACACACTGATGGTGAGCTACTTCTGTTTGCAGAGATAAAATTGTTTTATAAAAGATGTTCTAGCTTGCAAGCACAGGCTTTATAGTAGTTTGCTCCTTGGCGTAGATTCCTTTCCTTCCTTGGGACCTGCTATGAGAATGCCTAAAGCAATTCAGCAACATAATGAAAAATATTAAGAAGCTGAGAGTGTGTCCAGGAGGGGCTTAGAATTCCAGCACAACACCATACAAATGCTCTGTTACTTCCAGGATTAGGCTGCAGACACATTTGAATGCCCTGCACATATTTAGCAGGTCTGTGGAACTGCAGCTGGTCAACTGGAATATCTGCAAAACCACAGAGCAACTGCAGTACACTTCCCAGTGCACCAAGGCTGGGGAAGGTTTATTGGTTTGGGCACTGTCTCTCCTAGCCAACTCAGTTCAGTTGGGGACACTTAAGCTGAGTGGTTGTCCTGGCACTGGAGCTCTGTATTATTTCTACTTACCTCTGTGGCTTTGGGAACAGCCTAGATTGAACTCTTGGTGCCAAGTTAGCTCCCAGGCTCTCCCAAACTAGATCTCGTTGTGCAGAGCCATTCAGAAGTTTGTGTGTGCTGCACAGCACTTTTTTTTTTCTTTTTTTTTTTTAATATCTATGTTATTTCAGCTCTTGTATCACTTAATTTTACAGAGTTCTGAGAGCAAACCCATACTGTTTTAGAAACTGCCATGTGGCAGTGTCTCCCATCTGGGAGCTCTTTTCCACTTTACTTTTCTTTTGCACTTTTTCTGTTAAGCAGAAGCTGTGTAGAAGATGCCATCAAATTACAGCCAGTCATAAATTGAATAAAGGCACAGCAGCTTTTAATATCAATCTGATGTTCTTTGCATTGTCATGAAGAATGCAGTGAAGTGAACAAGGTCTCCCAGATCTTACACCTTCAGCCTTTGTCTGATGAAATAATCACTCTGGATGTAAGGCAGAATTATACAGATTGGCAGGATTTTCCAGGCACCCTGTTTTTAAGGCCATCATTATTCTTTGGGTTGCTGTAGCAAAAGTATTCTGCTGAGTTTCAAACTCAAGGGCAAGAAGTCTTGGCCCACCATCCAGCAATGCTGACTTGCCTGTGCTACCACCTGCAGGGCACCATCCAGTACTGCATAAGCCACTTGGCTTCTGTATGGATCTGGGGAAACCAGGGCATCAAGCAGAAAAATCCCCTTCTTGCAGAAGGAAATATCCTAGCTCTGCCAGACGAGGCGCTTCCTCACCATCCACTGCTTAGAAATCTCTATAGACAGAGTTAGGCTGGTATATCTGATAGAGTGTTTTTTTTTCTCTCTTTTTGTATTGGAGGCATAAGAATTTAACCAGAGAAGCACTGCGATTTTCAGGATTGGCCAGCCAAGATCCATGGGCAGAAAAGTCAGGAATAGTTAACTGTCTTTTCTGATCCGAAATTAAAAGCGGGAGTCTAGTAAGGAAGTGGCTTTGGCTGGTCGAGTCTTTGCAAATGTTAGCTCCTCTCATCCCAAAGAGGCAATCAAATAACTTCCATCACATTGCAAAGGAAAAACAAAGGCACTGGTCTAGAGCAGGAAAGTCGGTGAGGGAGCAAAGGTCTGATTTCTGCTGTTCTGGTTTCCAGTTCTCATCTCTCAAAAGCAAACATACGAGAAACTCTCAGACTTGGAAGACTTTAATAAGAGAGAAATATGAAAATAAAAGCATTAGCAGGAAAAATGTGAGGCTGCTATGGGATTAATACTTAAAACGTGGTGTGGGGTTGTAGAAGAAAAGGGAGGTTTTATTTTTTAACTGTCTCAATTAACCTGTGTATGAGTCCCTTCTTTTGCTGCGTTTCCAGGATGCAGAAAGTGAGAGAGAACTTGAGGAGATGCGGTCAATCTGGGAAGAATAAGAACAGAAGAGCTTGTTCTGCTTGATACTGCACAGACAATTAATTTCCAGTTAAAGGGGTTTCACGATCCTGACAAGTTTGATTGCACTTCATGGATAAGCCGCAGGAGTTTACAGGAATAAACACTCAGCCGTCTCATCAGCATTTCCAGGAAAAGATCTCTGTGGGATTTAATGAGAAAATTTTGTATGATTTTCCTACTTACAGCACTGCGTATGTTTTGATTTTAAAATTCCTAAAAAAAAAAAGTCAAATCCCTAAAAATAGATATGTACATGTGTGAGTATATAGACACACACATGTGTATATATGTGTGTGTGGGTGTGAAATACCTGAATTTCAGGTCTGCTTACTGATAAACTCTCTCTCTGGGGAAGTCTTCAGCAGATATAATTTTTTTTTCTCATTAACTATTTTCTCATTTGCTTTGTAAAATATTTTAATTTAATCAGTTTAAATAACTGGTTATGTCTTTGTATCACTGTGCTGCGTGTATAAATTTGAGAGCCCTTGTGCTCAGTGGGCAGTGTAGCACTGATTTTTATCAACTTGATGCACTGGAGGCTGTGGGGTGTCCTCACTTCCCGCAGCCTGTTGGTTCAAGTGGACACTGACGCTATGACTTAAGAAAAGGCCACTACAAAAAAAGGACTTAAAATAAGTGAGTTGTCAGTCCTTTTGTCCTTGCTTTGAAAAAACTGACCATGTCCAAAACACATTCCTGTTGGTCCTTTCCAATTATGCCTAAACTACCTATACTGGATTTCTGTTGAGGAGAAATCAGCACCACTCACTGCAGTGAGTAAATACCAAGGGACCAAGATGATGTCCTTCACAAGAAGAACGTACTTCTAACAGGTGCATTGCTTTCATCAGGGGAGTGAGTAATAAGATTTTAAACTGCTGGACTCTCTCCCACTGACATCACTCACATGAGAGTGAAAACCTTGTGTGTCCCTCTAAACTATGCTGCTGTTGTTTAGATGTAACAACTTCACAGCTATTTAAAAGCAGTTATTTAACGATGAAACACTCGTTATCAGAACAGGAATATTCTGTGGCAGAGCTGACACCTTGCTAGCATGTACCTCTGCCAGTTCTTGGTGACTATTGCACTGGCACTGAGAAAATGAAGCTGGCAGCTCACCTTTTCTCTGACAGCTGCTGAGTACCAAATGGAGAAGGTGAACTGTGCTGTATGCTGACAAAAATGCTGAAGAAAAACCAATTTCAAAAATTGCCCAAAGAATTTAGAAAGGCTTTCTTTGTCCCTTTAAATTTTAGCTAGCAGCTAACTGGACACTTCTGGTTTTTTAAATGTTTGTTACACACTGTCGTGTTGTACAATGTTTGTGAAGCGCAGAGTAAAAAAAATATGAGTAAATCACTCCTTCATCACCTTCTTAGTCCCTTGCACGTGTGTATTAAACAGATGGTTCTTTTATTTTGTGAAAATAATGTTGAGAGGGAAATGCACAGTAGGCACGAGCTCACAAACTTCCCAAGTTTATAGACTCTACACTTCTTAACTATTTCTATTTTGGTCCAAATTAAACTCTCTGAAATTCTGAGGATGTGCTCATCTTAAAAGATCCAGGCAAGGGTGCAATTAGCTTTATTTGCTTGGAGCTGTATGAACTGGTTCTTATAAATGGAGAACTGAACTCTAACAAGCCAAATTTGAGCCCTATATCTTTGTGCAGAGCTCCCCTTGTGATGGGTGGGTACCTGACCCTTAATTACAGGACTTTGCTTTGCTTAATGTATGTTCTTTTCATTAATGTATGTTCTTCTTTTCAGTTCTTCAGCAGCATGATCAGGCTGCCTTTTTTAATTTATGGGAATCTGTCTCGTTTTGAGTATTTCCCAGTGCACGACCTTATTTTTTTCCCCTCCAAACACCCAGTCTTAAATATTTGCATGAGCTTGTAAGCTGTTTTTGTTTTGGTTGCTTAAACCAAGCTGGGAAATACTCAACAGTGATGTCTGAAAGATGATGATCAGCAACTTGCTTCTTTCATGTAGTTTGGTTTGTTTTTTTGCTGGGGAGAAAAAACAACAGCTCTGAAAACAGCCATGCTATTAGGTGTGCTCGTATGGCCTTTCCCTGCCAGCAAGTCCTGGAGTGATGTTAATCAGACATGTTTATTAATTGGCGTGTTGCTTAAACATTGCTGCCTTCTAAAAGTAAATGTTTTCAGTGTATGTAGTAGGAAGAGTGTGAAAAGGAAATATTTTTAATGCCAAAAGTCCATAGCTTTCCTTATTTACTTTCAAGCCTTCACCTACTTGTATTTTGATGAGTTAAACTGCTAGCAGCATCTTTTGAATTATGTATTTTCTGGAGATAGCTTTCACTTTGTTTCCAAAGATTTAAATCCTCCCTTTTTTAAAAAGAATACATATATGTATATGTATATTAATTTATTTTTAATGTCTGTTTCCAAACAACAAGCAATTGTAGGCTTGGGGAAGAAATGCTGATTTGTTTTTTCCTTTCATGCTTCAGATCCTGCACTGGTTTAGATTTGAGTATTTGATATGGATGGATCTCATTTATGTAGGTGATGGCATTAGTCAGTCCCCTTAGCTTTAAAAAGAGCATGGATGAGGAGAGATATTAGTTAGTTTTCAGGGTGCCTTACTGGATGGAAGCACACCTTCAGCCAAGCAGCCTCTGTTGAAGGCCTGCAAGAAAGAGTGCTGTAAAAACAGAGCTTTGGGTTACAGTCAAAACAAAGCACGTTCAGAAACTAATACCAAAGGCTTGTTTTTCTTCCTGATAGAAGCTGAAATAATTTTCTTCTCGGGGAGAGAAAATATTTGGTGTAATTGTGTAGGGCTCATTGGGCTGTGACCAGAACCTTTTCTGTCTTTGAGTAAAAATAACCTGCTTCCTCAGAGGAAAAGGTGGTAATTAAATTATGTTAATTCTTCTCAGTTGGTGTTAATTTTTGGATGATTTTACATGAGTACAACCTTTCAGATCTCATTTCTTCTATTTCGGACCTTCTGTTTAAGCTTTCCATGCATTTGATTGCCTGCTTTTGGCTTGAAAAGTTTTGGCTTAAAAACAGGCTCTGGCATTTTGCTTCCCTCTGTCTTTTGTGTGTGGTCTTGTCCCTTTCTTGGGCTTTCTGAAGTTTAGAGATCTGTTCTGGTTTTCATACAGGAAAGATTTCCTCTGGAGGCACGACTCCTGCTTAATAGCTGGGGTGGAGTTTAGTGTGTACCATTATATGTTTTTTTTAGTCTGCTACATCAGCTGGAACCTAATTTATGCATCCAAGGCTATGATGAAAGACGACAGAGCTCACAGATCCTTTCAAGTGCAGATAAAAGCTGCCTTTTGCTGTTTTCAGTCTGATCTGCAGGAAGTTATGACACAGTCAAATGAACCTTTTTCTTTTTGGTTTTCCCTTTTCGTGGCTTGTTATGAACGAGAAGAATGTGACTAATTAACGTAATTTAATTCTAATAGCATAACGTGGTTGATGTGGGGATAAGACAAGGTCATGTAACTAAAATGTTTCCCACTCAGCAATGCTTGGGGTTTTTTGAATTCTTTTAGCAATAGAATTTGCAGTCCTCTGTTAGGCTTGTGCTATGTCGTATATTGGCAAGGATGGCAGTGAGGGAAGCTGTTCTCCTGTTCGCAAGGGGAAGGCGCTTCAGTAGCTTTCGGACAACACAGAAATTGTCACTTTGTCAATTTTGCACATGCTTTGCAGACTAATCCCAGAGCACAATGTGAATTTCTTGACGATGCCTGCACTGAATACATTCTGGGACCACCAGTTGGGTTTGCCTAGTGCAAATTGGGTAGAGAGACTCCAGATGTTCTTCTAGACTTATTGCAGGGCAAGTTTCTTGGAGCTAGTCTTGCCTTCCTTGAAAATATACCTACCTGTGGTTCAATTACAATACTAAAGAATAACTGAAGCTATTTAACTAATTTATCCTCACTGTGCTGCTCTGTTGGAAATAAAGTATTTATAAATCAGGAGGAAACAAACCCGTGTAAAGTTACCTGTGTTGCTGTCTTGCTTTTTACGTTGTTACTTACAAAGGTGAAGAACCCCAACAGCCAAGAGGAAGTCTTCTATATAATATCACAGTATCTGTGTGCATGGTGGGTGTGCCAAATGCAGCAGGAAATTATGGGAGAGTGACATGTAACATTGTTGTTTATATACTGCTGTTTATATATAATATATATAAAATAATGTGGGTTACACCTGTAGCACATTTTGTACATACATACAGTGACTCCTGCTTACGTTTTTTAAATGCACCAAAGTAATGCAGCCACACACTGTGGTAAATGATGTACTCCAGGTGAAGTCGTTCTTAAATAAACGTACGTTGTGACAGGGTGTAAGGATTCTGTGCTCAGCCTTCATGACCCGAAAGGCCATCTTCTGTCTTCTCCCGACAGGAGACATAAACAAGGGGCTTGCAAGATGTGCTTAGCATTCGTTTGGGGTGTTTCAGACCGCCTGGCACTTTTTACCTCGTTGTGCTCCAATTTACTTTGCGGAATGGAGTAAATAACAACACAACTTGTGCTTCAGCCGTTCTTACAATGTGCTTAGTTGAGGAGTTAAGATATGGTGGTTGTGCAAAGGAGTAAGTACAGTGGGAAACAAAGTTTGGGCTGTCTGGGGGATACATAAAAGTGTTTTTGGTTGTGTTAAATTACCCACACATTATCCACAGCCCATCCCTAGGGGAAGGACATGGGAGCTGCCCGCAGTCACAGGCAGGGATGAAATCCTTCCCAGAAGAAGCCCTTCTGAGCACCAGCAAGCACCACATAGGCATCTTTGTCTCTCCAAGGTGCAGAATCAGTGCGCAACTTCTCTGTAATCTCTTCCCTTTTATTTCCTCCTCAAGGTGAAACTGGGGCATTTTCTCTGGTGTGCTAGGCCACCTTACAGAGAACTTAGGCTTGCCTAAGAAAATGATCTGGAGCTGATAAACAGAGGACAATCTGCCAACACCTGCTGCTTTGCAGAGAAGAAACCCCCCAGAAGCAGAGAGCAGGGCTGGGCAGGATGAGACCTGTGCCACAGGCAAGTCTTTGGCTTAGCCCCAAGGCAGGTGTGATACTGCGGACACCAGGTCAGGGAAGGACTTGTAGGTACCCTGTTGGTCACCAGAAATCTCTGTGACTCTCGGGCCAGCAGAAGTTTCTGAATGACTTTTAAAGTAACAGTTTGCAGTACTCCCATGTTACCTTAGTGATCAAGGGAGTGAATGGACATGGGCAGGAGGATGCAGCTGGGAAAATGTTTTTAAGCAACTTAAACATCACAGAGAGGAGGTCAGCATTGCCCTTGGCTTGGGCCAGCGTAGCCTGTTCAGAAAGGGATTTGAAAGTAGACGAAGTCAGTTATGAAGCCGGTTTCCAATGAAAAGAGCATACCAGAGCTGTGACCACCTCTCCAATGTGCTGGGAATCTTCTGACTCAGTACTGGAGTAGAAATGTCAGCACTGCTTCCTACTAGGAAGGGGATGGTCCTTCTGACCCCCAACCTGGCTTTGAGATTTCTGCTAAATCCAGATTTCTTTGGTTCAGTGACATCCGTAGTTCCTTGGAAATACCCTGGCAAAACCTGACCTGCTGAGATCCTGCTTGGTTTGAGAAAGAACCCAAAGTGGGAGGACTGCAGTAGGCTTTCCATCTTGTTTTTACAGCAATTCTTAGTGCTGCATGGCAAACCACTGGGTTGATACAAATAAGCAGTCACTATTTTACTCCAAGTCATTTAGCATAAGCTCATTCCAGAGTCTTCTGGGAATTAAAATGAATAAGCTGTAGGGGAGTGTTTTCAGCGTGAAGGGAAATCAAGATTAAAATTGGGGTGGAGGAGGAGGAGGTCTGAACACAATTACTGCTTGGTATAGACCTGTGATGCTTATGAGTTACTGTTTCAGGCTTTGCACATACAGACAGGTGTTGCAGTCTCAGTTAAGCACGCAGGCATGATCTCAACAACTTCAGTAGCTAGAGATTTAGTTCTCTTAGTGTATTATTTTTTGCTTTCCCAAGACAATTTTTGCTTTTCCCAAATAAAAATGTGAGAGGGGCTCAAGACCACGAAGGAAGACAAGATAATGCAGGATTGTTCCCTCTCTATGGAGAGTCCCTGCCATTATAAATGGATCCCATAACAAAGGTCAGCTTCTTATTTACTGGGCGGATGTCAGCTTGACTGATGAAGAAGTTAAAGGCCTTTTGGATAAGGTTTTAATAATCAAATTGTTTATGAAAAGCAGAAGAGGCTCTGGGTTGCTTACATACCTGCAGTGAATTGTTTTGAAGGAAAGATTAATAATTCGCTGATTGCTTTTCTTCTTAGTAAAAGGCTTAGTTCTGCAACGGGGTCTCTTGTGTGTCTTTTGCTAAATAATAGAGATCATATTCCAGCATTTCAGTGGCTCAGAAGCTCCAGTGGAAGCTGTGCAGCACCTGCCTGCGTGCAAAGACGGCTGTAATCTTGGATGGCGAGCGGGAATGGATTTGGACGCAGGGGACTCTAAATATACAACGCATTTCCCAGCATCCTGCTCCCATTAAAAAAAAATAATATTTCCTGGCAAAATCTCTCCCTAAGCTTGAGAAATGAGGTGGTCAAAGCATTGCAAAATCCTTTGCGTAAGTGTCGTAAGCAGATTCCTCCCCCCGCGGAAAGAGGAGCTCCAGCCGCACGCTTTGCACAGCGCTGCCGCGAGCCAGCGGTCCAGGAGGATTTCTGCGCCGTGTCAAACCTGGACGCCTCAATCGCCACGATTCGGGTTTGAAGAGCTCCAATTTTAAATGATTTAGGGGTAGGGACTGGAGCTAGGAGAAAAGCTTGACATGGCTCTGCCTTTGCTGCATCGCTGGGCTCTGCGAAACGTGGAGACGAGCAATGATACTCTTGGCTTCAGCCGGGAGCGTTTTTCTCCTCCTCAGCCATCGTTGGGTAACGAGTACTGGGTTGTTCAGTTCTAATGATAAAGGGGATGGGGATGTAAGAGCCGTGCTCCCATGTTGGGCTCTGGGTTGGCTACATAGGGAGTAATATCGGGGCAAGGAGAAAATTAGCAATATTACCAGCACGTTCTCCCCACCTTCTCCATCTTACAGCTTTAGGATTTCCAATGAGTAGTAACGTCCTCGCCTTCTTTGTGTTGGGGCCAAGAAGGGGAAGCAAGACACAGCCAACATGCCGATGGGTTTATGCAGAGCCATAAGGCCACAAATCTCATCTCATGGCTGTGACATGTCATGTTCATTCATCTCTTTCAATTTTTCCATAAAATTAATAAATATCCAGCCTGTGATCCCAGGAGGGAAGGCTGAGCATTGCTAAAGGAGGCAGGAGCCAGAATCTCCAGAGGATGCTGCTCCTGGGCAAAGGGTTCCCATCTGGACCATAAAAGCTGAAGACGCCCACCTGTGGTAAAACTGGCAACAGGTGGTGCTGAGATAACCATTGTGGGTTTTTTTATCTTGCAACATCCCAAGAGATGTTTTCACAGATGTGTCAGAAGAGAAAACCTGATCTTGCTTTTAAAACTTGGTATTATGAAGCTGCTGCTGGTCGCCGTCTCGTTTCATGCTCACCAAAATGAATATCTCCTGGCGGCAGCGCTGGGAAATCCCAACATGGTTTTGGGAGCAGCGTTTTCATGGGGAGCGCAAATGCCAGCATGGGCTGCCCAGAGGGGTTGTAGAGTCTCCGTCCTTGGAGATGCTCAAACCTGGGCTGGACACAGCTTCAAGCATCTGGGCAGGAGGACCTTCCCCATCTCTCCATCCTGCTGCAATTTTGGCAAGTGGAAAATTGCGTTGTTCCCCCACCCCGGATAATTAAATCACGTCTTTGCTAAAGTCTCTAAAGGAGGATGAAGTCCCTATTGGTAAATTATTGTCATTAGGAGATGAGTTGTCCCATCCTCTGAAGGTTCCTGGTTTGGCCGCAGTCTGGTGGAACTGAGAGAAGCATGGCGTTGGCTTGTGTGGAGTTTCTGCCTGCCCTTTTGAGCGTCATACACATCCCTATTACAAACCCAGCTCTGCTAACTTAGGTTGGAGCTGCTCATCTGCTTCAAACCACTAGTAGAATTCAGGATGGGGGGTGAGTTAGCCCCCCCAAAACCTGTCCCTACTTCCTTGCACACCTAAATCGGGGCAGGATGTGCTCTTGAGGTCCAACTGATGGGGCTGTGCACCAGGACAAGCTCTTAAAACTAGGTCCTTAAACTCTTGTCAGGCCCTGGAGACAAGACCCACCCCTGCCTCCCTTAGCTCCCACCTGGCTTTCCCCAAGTTACAAGGTGCACCTACTCCAAATGTCCCACTCCTGCCATAGGCAGAGCAGATCACTTCTAGCTGTACCCTGGGGCAACTGGGAGGGAGGCAGACCCTGCAGTTTTGACCTGTTTTAGGGTTGGATAGCTCAGGAGGATGCAGGACAAGGGCTTGGGTACGAGTGGTGCTTCCAGCCACCCCACAAAGAAAATGAGCAGAGACAGGTCCCATGTCAAAGGCATTTATTGCTGTGGTGACTCGCTGCCGTTGACCCTCTGCAGCGGCAAGAGCCACCAGCGTGCAAGGCAGGGTGTCCCCTGCCACCCTGGCGCTGCCCATTCCTGTCCCCAAGCCAGGCGGGTGCGGTGCTCAGGGCTGGATGAGCATGGGGAGCCTCGGCCGCGCAGTGACAGTGAAGGGCAGTGGCCTCAGCGCCAGCCCGTGGATGCACTCCATGGTGAGCTTCTCCACCGGGTTGGCATGGAAGGAGCACTGGTGGAGGAGGATGGCGGTGAAGAGGAAGAGCTGGAGCTTGGAGAGCTGGTCACCGATGCAGCGCCGCTGGCCGGTTGAGAAGATCATGACGCTGCTGGCCCGGTCACGGTCCAGGCACTGCTGCTCGTCCAGGAATCGCGTGGGGTCGAAGCGCTGGGGCTCAGGCCACTTGCTGCTGTCGTGGTTGACTGACCATTGGTTGACGAAGACCACGGTGTCCTTGGGGATGTGGTAGCCCTCCAGCTCCACATCTGCTGTGGTGGCGTGCGGGATGGTGATGGGCACGAAGCTGCTGTAGCGCAGCGTTTCGTAGATGAAGGCCTCCAGAAGAGGCAGGTGGGGCCGGTCCTCGGCTGTGGGCAGCCGGCCACGTCCCACCACCCGGTCCAGCTCGGCCTGAAGGTCCTGCTGGAGCTGTGGGTGCTTCAGCAGCAGCAGGAGAACCCACGAGAGTGCAGTGGACGTGGTGTCCTGCCCTGCACCAAAGATATCGGTCATGGCGCTCTCCACATCCTCAGGCCCCAGCCCATGGGGGGACACGCTGCCACGCTCCACAGTGGCAATCATGACATCGCTCACATCACGCATGGTGCGCGGGTCGAAGGTCTGGCGGTGCTGCGCCACCTTGGCCCGCACAAAGCCATGCAGCTCCTGGGTGAGGGCCTGGAAGTCGCGGTAGACACGGCGAACGGGGTTGGGGAACCACAGGAGCCAGGGCAGCACGTCCACCAGGCTGCCCGCCCCCACCGTCTGCCCGAAGCGGTCGTTGCGGCCCAGCAACGCGGCGAACTCCTCATCAGCGTGGCCGTAGCGGCGGCCGAAGCAGAGGGCGCAGAGGACGTTGGCGTTGGCCACCACCAGGAGCGGGCAGGGCTGGAAGTAGGCTCCGTCCTGGCTGCGCCTCAGGAAGAGCCGCACCAGGTCCCCCGCCTCGGCCGCCACGTGCTGCTCCACCTCAGCCGCCGTCGAGCGGGCGCGGAGAGCCGCGTGGGCCAGTCGCCGGCGCGCCCTCCACTGGGGCGAGCATGCCCCAAAAGCCACACTGCGCCCTCCGGACACCAGCCCGAAGGAAGGGAAGTCAGGCCGGCCAGCGAAGTGAGCCCCCAGCCCCACCAGCGCCTGCCGGATGGCCGCCTCGCCGTTCAGCACCACCACCCGCCGGCCGCCCAGCTGCAGCTGGAAGACGGCCCCGTAGCGGCGTGCCAGGCGGGCAAAGGCCAAGTGGGGCAAGCGGCCAAGCTGCAGGACGTTGCCCACCAGTGGCCAGGCAAAGGGTCCTGGTGGGCTCTTGCTCCCCACAGCCCCCCGAGATGCTCGGCGGTGGGTCCCGGCCAGCAGCAGGAGGGCACCGAGCAGGACCAGCAGCAGCAGCAGCAGCAGCGACCCCGCGGCCGCCCCATCGGGGCCCCCCATCATCGCTCCCATGGCTGCAGCTGCTCTGCAGCAGGGTCGGGGCTCGGCGCCGCTTTATGGCCGCCTCCGAGGGGGCCGAGCCTCTTCCCTCCCCCGGGGAGGCCGCTGCCGAGCATGGAGAAGGGGGGGGGAACAGGCGGAGCCGCCCCGATGGGGCGCACGCAGATGGGGTTTTGGGGAGCTGCGTGGTTGGGGGGCGAGGAGGGAGAGCGGAGACCCCCCCCCGGGGGGCAGTGGGGTTGAGATGTGAGGGGAGGAGGGATTTGGGGAGCCACAGGAGGTGAGATTTAACATGGGGGAGTGCTATATGCTGTACCATCACTGCGTCTCCAGTGGCACTTGGACGGCAGAGGTGAGGTCAGCCGGGACGTGGGGTGCACGGCCGTGTTTCGGGTGTGCTGTGCTGCCCCAAATCCTCCGTCCCCTTCTCCGCTGCCACCCTGAAAGCCACAGCCAAACAGTTCAATGGGAACGCCTCTGAAAAGCCCAAAATGATTACTGTCATATAAAGATACATCAGTTTTCTTGCACATCCCGGTTTATACATGCTGCCAAGTGATTCTGCCCGGAGTGCTGAAGAGGGAAGAGGGGACGAACAGGGACGGAGCAGGGAGCTGCAGGGAGTGCATCCTGACAGGCATCTGCTGCTTGGTGTCCCGCGGGCTGGATTTTGGCTGCAGGGTGGTGGGGAAGGAGATGGTGATGGTGACAGTGGGGGCAGGCATTGGGGCCACCAAGTGGGCTGCCCACAGTGAGGAGCGAGCCCCCTGCTCGGCTTCAGCAGCCTTCCTGCAGCCGCGGGGTTTTCAGCTCTGCCTCGGAGCTCAGCAGCGGTTTTACAGCGCTGAGGTTTTGGCTGTTGGCAATCCGTGTTTGTCAGGAATCAAGCTCCGTGTCAGGTTACTGCTGGTCTCACAGAGCCCAGCACCAGCTGCTGGGAAAAGAAAAACCTTTGCGAGAGGGGGGGAAACGTAATTTGTTTCCACGTCAGTACAGGCGTGCAAAACAATAGCGCTTGATTAGGTTAAGATGAGGTTTTGGGCTCCCAAAACATGAAACCAACTTTGATTTGCAGCAGTTTGCCCAAGGCTCAGCCCGCTGTCTCTGTTGGCACTTCTGGTAATTAAAACATTACAAAGATTTCAGCAGCGCCTGCTGCCCCTACGGGGCGGCTCTGGGGATGTTGGTACCTGCAGCTGGATGCAGCGGTTGTCTCCTTACATCCCCAGAGAGGCAGATGGGGCTTGGTGCTGCAAAGGCTTTGTTGTAAAGTCTGCTGCTCCCGGCAGAGCAGCACATGCCATTTTCCCAGGCAAAGGGAAATGAATTCTGCACAAATATTGCAAAGTGGGGTGTGGGGAGCTTTTGAGTCCCTCCTTCGATGTTTCCCATGTTGGTCACTCCAAATATCAGCATCATTTTGGGAACATTTCCATGTGGCAAGGTGCACAGGTGAATAGTGCTGGACCATCTTGGTCTATGTTATCTTTTTCCATTCTTTTTCTTTTATCATTAACTTTTTTCCCTTCATTTTTCTAAAAGCTTTACCAGCCAGGTGAAAAAAGCTCAGTGTCAGGGAGAAGCACAAAATAAAAAAGTACAACAGCAGCAAGGTTTACATGGCTGTACATGCCATGGAAATGCTGAATTGCTTCTTGATCCAAGTGGAGAGGGTTTGGCTCCTTTTCCACTTCTTTATTATTACTCTTTTTTTTTTTTTTTTTTTTTTTTTTTTTTTTTGGGGGGGTGGAGGGGGCAGGATGAGGGGTGCAAGGAAAGGCACAGAAGGAGAGGGGAATTTCCAGCTTGGAGGTGGTTAGAGCCAGCAGCATGTCCAGGCTGTTTTAAAACAGTCTGAAATGTCAGATAAATCGGTCAAGGTTGAAAAGTTTGGCTTGTGGCCTCATCTTTACAGCTGCAGAAATAAGTAATGAAGTTGTTATGAAAAGAGGGGAAAAAAAATAAAAATCTAGATGGGCTTTTACTAAATTCACTCATCTCTGGGAGGGCGCAGAGGGCCATGCTGCCAAAACAAGAGTCACTAAAAAAGAAAATCTTGATTCATTCCTTTTTTTTTTTTTTCTAGATAGGGTTTAACACAGCAAATTCTGTAGCTGCTCATGTTACCTTATGCATATAACATATCTTTTTTCTTGTATACAAAATAAGCACAAGATCTTGTAGGGATGCTCATGGAGCATTCTTTTTTTAATTTTAATTTTATTTTTTTTAGGTGAGCAGGGGTATATAAGGTTCAAAGAGAGCATACCGGGGCTGTTTGGTGCACTATTGACATGTGCTGCTGTTCCAGCAGAAAAAGGAGCCTGTTGTGCTCTTTGCTGGAAAAGATTTATTTTTTTTGTGTCCTATCTGAGTCATTGCTCAGTAGCCAAAAGCCTCAGCTTTGGGTCTGGCACAATTAAAAGCAGGGCACAAGCAAAGTGGTACAATCCCTTGTTAAAATGCTGTGCTGGGGAATTCGACCCAAAATGCTCCAAATGGCTTTGTTTGCACTCTCAGCACATCCCAACCCAGAGGGGATGGACTTGGGCTGCAGGGAGGGTGGAAAGAAAATCTGAGCAAAGCTGAACTTGAGAAGAAAAAATGGAAGAAAAAAAAAGACAAATTTATATTTTTTTCACTTGGAATAGGACATGGGGTTATAAGCAAGAGGATAAGGATTGGTTTAGTTTCTCTCCCTTCTTAATAATCTTGACAATAAGTAGCAGTAATTTTACAATTACAATTGAAGTTACAACTGTCAAGGGACATGAAAGATTTATTTTTGCCAAGTGACTCCAAGAGATAAATTCATCCCAGTTAACAACAGCTCCTGTATCATCCTCAATATATTTGAAATTTTTATTCCAGCGTACTGAGGGAAGTCTTCCTGAGAAAAACAAAATGTAAGAGGAAGCATTAAATCAGCAGCCTTTTCCGGGGAAGATAGGAAGAAAACTATCGTGGGTATTGAATGTAAAGGCTGCAAGGCATGTGCCATGGGATGAGGGTAGGGGAGAGGGTGTGAGGCTGTCCTGGTATCATCCGTGTCTGAAAATGAAGATTTGGGACTGGATGGGCCGTGTTCAGCTGGTGCTATGAAAGACACCTCTTTCCCTGTCTGCTCCTGCACCCTACGCATGTGTTCAGCCAAAGCTTGGGGCAGCATCGATGGGAAGGAGGTGTAGTGCTGAGACTTCCTCCAGTGCCTGAGGTGTATGGATCAGATTCATAAATATATCTATATCTAATTGTTTTTGCAGTTAATTTCAGCTGAAGCTCTGCACAGAACAGCAGAGCACAGCCTGTGGTGGTGTTTAAATGCCTGACACTGCTCCAGTTTCTGCTTCATCACATTAAGTTCCTGACGATGTCCTGGAGGCTTTTCTCCAAAGCAAGGGTAATTTTATTTTTATTTTTTCCTCCCTCTAAATTTCCATGGAAAGTTCCTTGGAAAGCAAGCGGTCCAGAAACACCCAGCTCCCAAATACAGCACGCCCTCCTCCTGCCTGGTGGGGGCCAGAAGAAATCAGGAGCAAAATTTGGCCGTGGCCCCAGCCCTGGCCGAGAGCAGCCCCCAGGGCCTGGCCTGGAGCTCAGAGCTGGACAAACCTCTTACCTTGAAGAAGGACATCCCCATCTCCCCAGGTACAACCAGAGCTCTGCCCTAGCAAGGTGTCCCTCGAGGGCTTAGAGGTGCTGGTGCAATTAAATCATTGCTGCTTAAATAAACCAGGTGGGCACACATTATGTTTCCAAGCACATTGTATCTCCCCAGGATGTGCCATGTGGGTGCGTGGTGCTGTTTTCTCCCTTAAAGAGAAATAAGAAGAAAGGTGTTTGAGATGTTAGTCCCATGCTTTCATACCCACTGCCTATCGATGCAGGTTAGATGCTTAACCTGCCCCAGACACCCCCCTCTTCAACACCTGGTGCTGGTGGGAAGAACCTCGCTACCAACCTCGGTATTTAGGAGCCTTAAACTCACTCCTATAGTTCACTTGTTCATTTAACAGCTCAGTTATGGGCTTTTTGGTGCCACCCCCTTGGATATTAATACAAACAGGAGACGCCGAGCTGCATGCAGCCGCTTTCTGAGACAAGCATGTGTCATTTAACGTTGCTTTGTGGGATGTTTTTCAGCATGAATTTGAGGCAGTTTGAAATAAATGCAGCGGCCGGGCGATGCCTGCTGCAGGACGAGCTGGGGCTGGAGCTGGCTCAGGCCAGGCTCTGCAGATCCCCTCTGCCAGCAGCAAGCTTTGGATCGAGCACAAGCTAAACAGAAAAACGCACGTAGAAGAAGGGGGCAGGCAACTGAGCTGACAAACAAAAAATAACCCCGATGTCCCCAACCAAACTGGGTCCCTCAGGCTGACAGTCGCTTACAAACCACCACCAGAAAAGCGAATGCACACAAATTAAATGCCTGAAGAAAAAAAACAAAACAAAACAAAACAAAAACAAAACAAAACACGGCATTGGGTGGGGGGAGAGGGTTTCTTTCTAAAATTGAAGCCACATTTGGAAAAATAAATCTGTTGTAACATCCCATTTCCTCTCTTGATTGGCTTACCTCTTGTCTAGTCTGATGCTGGACTGCTCTGAAGGGTACATCTCATCCTCTGTCTTTATAGTCTGCACAGCAGCAGAATTGGCTTTAAACACATTTCTGGGGCTCTTTGGGGGTCTCCCTTCCTCCCTCCTCACCAAACTCTCTCCTGAAACTAAAGGCCAAAACGATCTGGAAGGGAACCAGCAGATTGTGCCTGGTCTTTGCAGTCACAGCAGGAGCCTACAGTTTGTCCTACGAAACCGCCACCACCAGGACTGATCTGTGCCACCGGCCTGGGTCAGTAGCTTAACCATACAACAAAGAAGTCTGAAGAGTTCAAATTCAGTTGAGTTATGCAGCAAGAAGCATTACCTTGGACTTGGGGCAGTTTTACCTCTGGTTGTTTTCCTCCTCCCCAGCAGCACAGGTTGCACGAGGTCGCCACTTTCCTCCGCTTGACCTCAGGTCTCGGTGGGGAAACCTCAGGCCCGGGAGCGTTGTACTACGATAACCCAAACCACGTGCAGAGATCCGATGGTTTGCGGTCCAGGTTGTGACCTTTAGCAAAGATTCCTTGCTGTAATTAAAATCACATCCCAGAGAAAGCTGGCACACAGCAGGTTTGTGTTTGCAGAGCGAGAAGGGAGCCCTGGAGCCACCCGGCAGTGCTTTCGCTGCACTTGCACCGCCGCAGCCGCATCTGGAAAAATTTAGCGTTCGCTCCTAAAGCTGGGTACTGGGAAAACTTCCTTCCCCGGCCACACACAGTGCTGTGAAGTCAGCCAGCTCTCTGCCCGCCGAGCGAGATGCTTGGAGCTGTGAGCTGGGACTGTTCTGCTCAAGGAAAGGCAGAATGTTTCTCAGTTCGACACTGTGAGTCTCGCCTCACTCCCCAGGCCTTGTGGTTTCTGCATTTCACATTCACATTACAAGGGGTTTTAATTTGTGTGCAAAACATAAATTGCATAGCTAAGAGCGCTGCCGGTTTTCTGGGAACTCGAAACAGATGCAGCTGCCTTTGGAGGATGGGCAGAGTGCTCACAGTGGTGCCCAACTCACGCTGGAGGGGCAGGAGTTGGTCTGGTGGCAAAACACGGCTCCGGAGACCAATGCCAAGCCTCCAGGGGAAGAAAGCACTGCAGGCTCCATCTGTGCAGTTTTAATCCATCAAACCTCTCTCCATCACGCTCTAAGAGCATCAGTAGCTCAGCCCAACGCAGGTATTTCTGCACGCACTTCGGCCATCTCATCTCAACCATAAATTCCTCTTCACCTCTGGACACAGGTCCGGATGTAGCAGAAGTTGGCCAGATGAATGTGGGCCAGAGGATTGCGCAAAGGCACGCACACACAAAAACACTCCTAAGAATTTTTCAGTTAATATCATTTCTAATCATATTCCACTGCTTTGAGAGGGACTGTAGAGTTTTTGGGAAACATCGAGATAAGTATTTTAAGGAGATGACAGGAGAAGTGTTTACTGAAGGAATATTAATTATACCTCCTTGAGATTAAAGCATTGTTGACAATAAGCTTATTTTAATTAATGTTTCACGGCCTTGTGTCATAAGCAACTTCAACCCTTTAAGGAAATACTTGCCTGCGCAGCTGCTACAGGGATGTCATCAGATAACTTGAGGAAGATCTTACTAAAAAGGTTCTTGTGCTTAAAAGAAACAAAACTCCTGAAATCCCACTGAGTTCAGATTCTAGGCTATATAAGAGCTTAGAGAAGTATTTCCCATTTGTTTTGCTTCTGTTACCACAATCAAAGTTACAAACCTTTCAGCTAGACAGAAGTACTTTAGGCTGTTAGAGAAAGCAATCTGCATGCTGAGCATTACATGACCAGAGAGCTTCAGCCGTTATTTGAGTTGGTTAAGGCTCTAAGCAGACTTTGAGAAGGAGAAAAAAAGGAGTTAGAATGAAAAAAAAAAAAAAGGAGTTAGACTGAACTGTACTGCACTGACATACAAAGAGATGAACGCTGGAGGATTATGATCTAGACACATCAGAACTCCCCCTCCACAAAGTTCACTGAAGGGAAGCAACAGAGAAACCAAATGTGACTTTTTAACCTTCAGTGTAGCAAGCAGCAAGAAGCCACTGTCTCCCACATCCCCTCAAATTGCCGTCTGTATGTAAGTGGTACAATGACTTGCATGTTTACAACGTGGGGTCTCAAAAACGAACTAACACCCCCCTACACACCAGTGCGGACTGTCAGAAATTGTACCGAAGCAGCAAGCTGTGCACTTTCAGGCCTCCACGTTGAATATCTGATCAGAGATACAAAACTTCAGAGAAATGCACGGTCAGAACTGCAATTCACTAAAAGCAGTGTGGTTGTTCTCCAAATGAGCTAACCGTACTGCCCAACGTTGCTCAGTACCACTGTGCGCTAAGCCGATAACCTCTCAAGCAACAAGACAGCCCAAAACATTTCTTCCAACTTTTGTGTAACACTTCTCTCAACCTTCGGGTCCTTGTGGAATTTTTAAGCATATCATAAATTCAAACCCAGCTCATTTAAACCCCTGGTGTAATTTGAAGTAAGATTTCAGTGTTCTACTTTATCTTAGGAGCAAATGAAAACGTATCACACTCAGACACGTGAAGGAAAGCATCGCAAAGGGCACACGCCAGCCTTGGTCTCTCACTGGATACAAGCTATGCAGGTTTCAGCTGCATTTCCCTGGCTCTCTAGCTGAGTTGTTTCTCCACCAGTTCCCTCAGCCCATTCCCAGCACCACCTCACCTTTGCAGCAGCCCCTTTGTCTAGCAAGTCCCTCATCCACCTCACATTTGTTTGGCCTGTTTTTCCTCTCTTCACTTGTTCGCTCCTACTACTCATCTGGGCTTCCCAGCCAGTCTTAGTTTTCTCTTGATCAAGAATTCTGGAAGAAATCAGGTCCAGGAACACTGCAGTCCCTGAATTTTACCTGTACAAAACCAGGACTGACATTACAGCCCGATTCTCAGATCAGGTCCTGAGCAGAGTGTACCCAATGCATAAAAAGGAAAAGCTGTGAAGGTCTGACAAGCCTCCAGGTGGATCGGATCAGGGCAGAACGTAAGGTTTGTGACTTGGTCACCTGTAAGCAAGTACCTGCAGGGTCAGCAAGAGACATTTCATCAGCATCAGACCAGGTTCTGCCAAACGTGAGGTCTGGACTCTACACACAAGAAATTCTCCTTTTTTTTTTTTTTTTAAACATTTTTTTAACATGAACAGCTGAGGTCACTGGGCCTGTTCAGCCTGGAGAAGAGGAGGCTGAGGGGAGACCTCATCACAGTCTACAACTTCCTCGTAAGGGGGTGTCGAGAGGCAGGAGACCTTTTCTCCATTAACACCAGTGACAGGACCCGCGGGAACGGGGTTAAGCTGAGGCAGGGGAAATTTAGGCTTGACATCAGGAGGGGGTTCTTCACAGAGAGGGTGGTTGCACACTGGAACAGGCTCCCCAGGGAAGTGGTCACTGCACCGAGCCTGTCTGAATTTAAGAAGAGATTGGACTGTGCACTTAGTCACATGGTCTGAACTTTTGGGTAGACCTGTGCGGTGTCAAGAGTTGGACTTGATGATCCTTAAGGGTCCCTTCCAACTCAAGATATTCTATGATTCTATGATTTCTTTTTGCTCCAGCCTCAGTACCACAGGCAGCTGGAAGTCTTTGCCCGATTTCCCCACCCCTCTAGAAGAGTCAGCCTGTGACAGACCCTTACTGATGAATTCACCCAATCGAATCCCCTACTTAATGTTTTAACATGAGTTTTGATTCCCGAAACTCAGCTGCAGGTAACAGTGACAGCAGTGGTCTTTTGTGCACATCTGAACAGAGAGATGCTCCATGGCTATGCAGAATTTACAAGTAACAGCATTTAGCTAAAAACAAGGCAGCAAGCATCGTGACTTCTTGTGAAATTTAGTAGCCACCATTGCACAAGTATTTATGTACCTGCTTACATTTATCTGATGAGTACAGACAGTTGGATTCCTCCGTATGCTTTCCTTCAGGAGTTGACACAGAATAATCATCCTGGAGTAAAAGAGCACTGAAAATATTTTTTGCTACCAACCACCACTGTAATACAATTCTCTTTAATCAAGTTAAGAGTTGTTCACAATAGCATAGATTAAAATACTGGGTAATATAAAGTAAGCTTTTTAATCCAAAAAACTCTTAAAAAACATCTACAGGGCACTTAAGCACAGTTGTACTACACATCTCAAACAGAAGATTGTGTTTTATCACCACTAGTAGAAAAAAATTCCAGACTGAGATTCATTGAAGACCTATGCATCTTTCTCCCACCTGCAGGTAAAAATGCCTCAGTCTGAATTAGCACCTGGCTAAATCCCAGAAACCTGTGATGTCATCAGTATTTTCATGGTCCATTTATTAAAAGCAGATTTCCACAGAGAATTAATAAAATACAAAAAAAGGCACTGAGATATAAATTAACAGTTCCCCAGAAGTGGCATGTTGCAGCATCCGAAACAAAATTAACATAAAGAATATGGATTGATGATAATCTCATCAATCACAGCAATATTCCCAAATTCTTGTTGTGGAACACCATTCTGCTTTATTTTGCAATTATTAAAGCAACCCACCAAATATTTAAGTTACCATTTTTCTTATTTGACAAACCCATCAATGTGACTTTAAAGTCATCACGTTATGAACTACTGCCACATATTCTCACATTGCTGTGCCTCCGCCCACCAGCAGAATCCAACTGGAGCAACAGCTGTGAGGAAAATACAAAGCCTATGGTCTTATGAAAATATTCTCAAGCAACCACTTGAACCTAACATGTGACTAAAGCCCAGGAGGGATGATCTCTTCCAAGCAACACCTGCAGATGTGTCTCAAAACGTATTCACCTGACAGACACGCATGTTGAAATACTACAGAGTCCTCTGCCAGCATCTGAACAGCAGCTGCACCAGGAAAGCGTCCGTAACGTGCCACAAAGAAAGGAGCCTTTTTACAGCCACCTAGTCTCAGGTTACGTGGGAAATGAAGTCTTCAGTCTTTTGCATCTCCCACTCCATCAGCATTAATAGCAAACATCGCTTCAGCCTCAGGAAGGCAAGGAGAATCATAAATTTTGCATATTCTGGTTTCACCTCGGCCTTTTCGCAGATACAGTCTGATAGGGAGAGGAAAAGAAAACAGGTAAGGATGTGTAAACAGGTAAGGAATTGTAGCCTCATTTCAGAAAACCTCTATCATAATCATTAAAACGTTCTGTTGGCACATAAACACATCACACTTAAAGCTGTAAGGACTTCTAAAAATGTTGGTTTTATTTTACTGCTGGGTCAGTTACCCGCTAAGGGTAGCACTTATTTTCTGAAAAGCAGACTGGAAATGCCATTCACAGACTACACATAGACCCAGAACTAAAAGGCACTTAGCTAAGTACACAAAAAAATCTAAAAATCTAGTGGAAGATGATAATCTATTCTCTCACCTCGTGGTGGAAGCATGTGCTATGATATTTCCTCCAATAGGCTTCTTGGGATCTGCTGCAAACATGGCTGCTCCATCCACTTGTGCTACCACTTGGTTGGTGATCACAACTGCCACACCAAACTACAAGGAGAAAAGCAACAAATCAGAACCCATACATCTTCCACAACCTGAATGGGAAAAAAAAAAAAAATAAAGAACCTTCTGCTATCCCCTCTGCTGTTCATAACCACTCTACCACACATCTCAAAACAAAATGGAAGCAGACAGCGAACAGGCAGAAAGCCATCTGCAGAAGATTGTTAAGGTGTACAAGAGAAGGAAAACCAATCATCAGCTCTTTAGGGAGCAAAGCAAAGTTCATCATTTACCTCATCTGCAAGTCGAAGCAGCATACGCAGAAATCTGGCGAGATGCATCTGTCTGGCTGACAGCTCACCTCTGCCGGAGTAATCTGTCCGGTAAAGGGCTGTGGCACTGTCCACGATCAGCAATGCATACCTGGAAAAGTTAAATACAACGTTCTCAGAAACTGTTCCAGTAGTTAAAAACGGGTCTGGTTGAAAATGATAGCATCCAGGTAATTTTAAAGCTACGTACAGGTGTGGATATCTGCCCTTCTTACCTGCCAGTTCGCAGAATGATTACATTTACCACGCAGAATGATTACATTTACAGACTCATCCAGCAATGTTCAGATTATGAACACCACAATAAAACCCATCCTTGTGGGACCCTTCCAACTCAGGATATTCTATTCAAAGGAAGCTGCTGCATGATTAAAAACTTAGATTTATGCTTGCATACTATAAATGAGTCCAGAACTTAATATTTTTGAACTACAGGTATTCTGTGCACAGGTACCTCTATACCTCATATCACCACCTCCTTCCCTCCAAAGGGGCCTCAGCATCCTAATTTCAAACAAAAGCCTTTCAGCTTTTTCAATTCTCTCCCTGATCTCCACTGCGGGGGAAAGTTAACAGCTGTGTGGTGCTTACCTGCCTGCCAGGTTAAACCACAACAGTCCTTTTGACACCCAACATGGGGCTCAAAGGGTTAAGATAACAACAGATCTGACCAGATCGTGTCAGAGTGTTCAATTTATTTATAATTGGTCATAATCATTATATTAATTTCATAGTTGCTGCTTACAATTTACTTGCTCTCAAAGGTGTTTTACTTGCTCTCAGAGTTGTTTTATGTAACCCCTTTCTTTATCACCTCCAAGGTCTAGTTTAAGGTTGCTTTTGTTTTTACCACCTTGATGTATTGTGCTTAGGACACAATAAAAGCACCAATCATGAGTTTCATCTGGTGTTTGCACTCACCACAGTCACTGTCCTTGTACTCTGGGAATCACCTCTTTGAAACTATTCACAATTACACTTTTTAGTTTTTCTCCTCTGACAGCCAATCTGTGGAGGAGACAAGGAATGACACCTTCCCCTTTTCCTCCAGGCCTGTTACAAAAGCTCTGGAGAATTTTGAATGTCCTTTGGATGTTCAAACAAGTATATTCCTATTGCTATGTCTCCAGAACGTGATACTGATTTTGTTTAAACAGCTATTTAAAAATGTCACCAAGAGATCTGCCCTGAGGCAGGAGAGTTACGTGTGGCAAGGATACAGGTAGGTATCTATCACGGTTGTCACCTCCCATGGTTCTGGGCTTCACCCCTTAACAAGTGTGAATGTTAAGAAACTGAAAGAATGTCTAAAAAAAAAAGGCGTGCCTTGACCCTGCAGCTGAACCAGAGAACCCATGTGTGCTGGTACCAGTCACCCCTATAACGTAGAAGAGACAATGGAAGCAGACCTCAGCTCGTTTAATAAGGGAAGAAGCAGCTTCTAGGAGGGAACAGGAGGAAAAATTAAAAGAAGCAGGCTAATCCGCAGAACAGGAAGGGAAGTGATGCATGCTGAAGAGGCCCACTGTATAACAAACTGAAATTTATTTCAATTGAAAGTAGAAGTGGAAATGTAATGGAAAGTAGCAATGGAAAATTAGAAATGTCATGCAGAAGGATAGAACTGGGTGGAGTTGGCTTGGGGTGAGACACTACCATTGCTCAGGGACTGGCAAGGGCTGGTGGTAAGCAATTGCACTATGCATCGCTTTTGTTTCCTCCTTTCTTTCTTATTAAACTGTCTTTATCCCAGTCTGTAAGTTCTTGCACTTCTACCTTTTTTTGTTCCTCTCCCCCATCCTACTTGGGGGAAGCAGGGACAGCGGTGGGTGCTTAGCTGTATCCCACGTGAAACCACGACAGTTTAACATGCTCTAAATCAACTCTCCTTCTTTCTGAAGGTAATTTTAAAGAGATCTTTAAAACTGTTTCTCAGGCTGGCACTTGTTCTCTGTGAAGTAAGATCTGTTGTCACAGCTCAAACCAGTTACTGTCATCAAAAATTTTAACAGCAACAGGTATTAACTCACAACTGACTGCTGATACACAAAGCTTATTACAGGGATATGCCAAAGCATGATCTAGTTTGAGAACAACAAAATCTGATCTAACAGAGCTAAGCATTGAAGAGAACAAGTAGATTTCAAAAATGTTAACTTTAAAAGTACACCATTACATTGACATTTCACAGTTATGCAGTCTATAGAGCTCTTGCACTTGTTTATCACCTACAAGCAGGTTTATAATATGATTATACACCAGTATAAAAATCACCCCGACTAAATCATACTCATTACCGTGATTCAGCCATCATAGCCGACGCCTGGTACAGGAGCTGGGTCTGATGGTCTGTGTTAAAACCTCGTGCGTATGCCACGTTATCAAGGACGTCACTGCCAGACAAGCCATACCTAGAGAAAGCAGTGAAAAAACTTTAAACTTCATGAACAGGAGTTACCTAGCAGGTTTACCTAAAAGCTAGATTAAAAACACATGCCAAATACAAATATTAATTAATAAAAGCATCTTTACTATTTACAAGGAAGCCGTTTTACTAACACTATTTTGATTTTCACACCTAATTTCTCTCTCCCTATTCCTGTAGGAATTAGACTTGCCTACGTACAGCTTTGAACAGTACACTTTTAGAGTTGTAACTATCAATTAATTTTACTACCTGCACATGATAGCTATTTATAAATCAAATAACTCAGCCTTACTAGGTTAATATCACATTATGCCTGCAGGTGAGTAACGGCCAATCAAGCCTAGGGCTTTAAAACAAGACCACATTGCAGTACTAGACGTTCAAGATTAACCTCAAAGGTGCTAGTCAAGTACCTGGAAAATCATTAGACTGTAAAAAGAAATGAGTTGAAAGGCTTTTAGCATCCATCCTAGCTAAGCTTGATGAAAAAGACAGAGCTGAGGGGGATGGATCTGACTACAAGTAGCACTTTCCATGTGCAGCCATGCACCCTCCTGCAGGTGTAGCTAGGGGCACTGCAAACATCATAACTTCACTGCCTCATCAGTGCTCAAGAGGCATTTGTTGCCATATCTATTGGTGAAAGTGAACACTGGAGCACTTTTGTACTTGCTGCATGAAATGCCAGTGGTGTCAGATCAAACTGCCTTAATTAAGAGCTAACAGGACTGAGCTGGTACTGTCCCCAGCTGCCTAGAATTGCACATTCCCTTCCCGAACCAAAAAATTATGAGCGAAAGGACTTCCTGCAGAGGGATGGCTACAAAACAGCTGGGTGAGGGAGAAGCAGCAGAGAGGCAAGGAGCAGTAATTCCAGATGTTTTGCAATCTGAACATCTGTCACACAAGCCTCTAAGCACTGTGTAAAACATTTTCCAGGGATCTGTTTGCCTTTCAGTAAGATTTTGATGGTAAGAAACCATCAAAATCCAGTAGTGACCCAAGTCTTTGGATCACTACTTTTCAATAACTTGACTTTACTCCATGCATTCAGGAGGGTATGTTGATTAGATCATTTTCTTCTATAAAGGAAAGGAAGCAACTTTGTGGGCTAGCACATCACACTGGCTTGGTGTTAAATCTTGATTTTCCCACCTACAGTTTCAGACAGGCCTATAAATACCTGCTGTACCTCTTAAGTCTGTGGTGCTGCTAAAAAGCAGCAGTCCTACCCTTTCAATTCCTCTGCTTCCAGCTCACCGAGGTTGCAATATGCGCCTTAGTATTTAATTGAAACAACCATCACAGAGAACTAAACCCTACAGAAGCAGTAATATGGAAACACTTCTGTTTTGAGAAACCCTGAAGAATCACAAGACCAGAAGCAGCTACTTTTTCTAACAAATGAAACCCATACTTCAGGCCCTTAACTCTAACCAGAACCTCTGCAGACGACAGCTTTTACTGCCTTCAGGAAGTTCAGATTAGTACGTTATACTGTCAAATTTGTATAAAAGACACTTCGGAACGTTCTGAGACAGAGGCAGGAGATGAGAAAACAACTGGTGAAAAGATGCTCTATTCCCTAACAAAAGGAAAATCCAGTTGCTGTTGAGATGTACTTTTTACAGAAGAATCTTTGCTCCAAGGTAGTGCTATTGGCAGAATTTAAGAAAAAAATCTTTGAATGTATTTCACTAACAGTAGAACTAAATTTGAGAGAGATACTCTTAAATGAAGGTATCATATTCCAGGGAACAATGATGTTAGCTACTGTCCTATCCATGTAAAAATAAAAATACTTATAAAATACAGCTAATGAAGTGGTCTAAAGTGCATCTAGGTAGGCAGACTGAATGAACACAGGAAAGTTTGTTTTGTTTTTGTTTTTCCCTTTTTTTTTTTTTTTTCCTAGATTTGTTTTTAAGGACAGTTCTAACTGCAACAGTCCAATGAATTGAAAGAGCCAGGCTGATTTTAAGTCATCCCACCATGAGTAAATGCCTTCCTTTCTTCAACTAGTGTTAGTTTGCTTCTGGCGAATCAGTACAGACCTTTCAGCCACAGCAAGAAGACGTTCTGGACGGAAGGTCCCTTCTGTGTCAATGTACATAGCTTTTCCTTCACCACCGCCTCGGTCAATGGGAAGCTAGAAGAGCACATGTGAATGAACGTGAAAAGTAACATGTAATACACTTACTGCCTTATGCCCTCAGCTGACATTCATACAGTAAATAAAATACCAAGCTATGCTGATTAAAGTCACATTTGTCTGGGGAAAGTGAGAGGAATGATTCCTGTTTTCATTCTCTGACACCTACAGAAGAAAACGGGTGCTCAGCTTCAGGCTGGGAAGTTTGGGTGCACAAGGGTGTTACCTAAATGATTAAATTGAGCCCTAAGCCTCTAATATTTTATGAAACAGCAACAGGAAGTAACAAACAGTAGGAGAAAAAAAAAAAAAGCAAAAAAATTTGTCTAAATTAAGATTAGGAAAAAAGGTTCCTATAAACTGATCTATTGCTTGATAGCAATGGTTGACTGAAGGCTGTTACAAAGGTAAATTGAAATAAACCTAAGATATGTTAGAAACAAAACAGCTAATCAAAGAAACCTATTGAACCCAGCGCAGTTTCATCCCTCTTTTCAAAGGCTCTCTGCAGTCTAGAACACCCAAAGTGATACCAAACACTTCTCTGTACTTAAGAGCTACGATCACAGAAGGCTAATGTCTGTTGTCAGACTACTAAGGAGGAAAAAAAGCCACAAAACTTAAGTCAAATATAAGTAATAACAATGACAAACTTAATTGATGCTGAAGTAATCCTAGCAGGCAGGTTAAGGATGGAACAAAATATCCTAGCAAGCTGCAAGCTCAGCCAAGGATGCTGCAAAGGTTTTTGAGGAATCTTTGTGAACAGACAAAATTCATTCGTTGTAGCAAAACAAAGTGATGCATGTAAAGAGCTATGAGAAGTGCACAAATGAGTAAATACCCAAAAGCTGTGCTATCTGAATACTTGATTTTAATAAAGTGGACAACTCACTTGACAGGTTACTGCTAGGGTATGGCACAACTGTGTTTTTCCAGTACGAAACTCTCCAAATAACTCTGTTATGGACCCTGTTTCTATTCCTCCTATGGGGAAAAAAAGGATTAAAAAAAAATGTTGTTATACTTCAAACAAAGATAAGTATAGAATTTTTAAATTTATAGAGACTTAGCTTAACTTCAATACTTTGGCTGAAAGGATTAAAGCTCTAATTGTAAAAACTGGTTTCCATACTGAGGTTTCTTCAAGTTGGAACCAGGAAGTTTAGCTAAGTATATGTTTGAAGATGCTGAAAAGCTGAAAAGTTTTGGTTTTTGCTTACAAGTAGGAAAATGAAAATGTTGATATCTATCTATTTTTTTTTCCTCCTTGAAGGAAACTCTAGGCTAAAATTAACTAGAAACGTGCAAAGCAAACAGTTCTGGGTACTGCATCACAACTAAAAGCTTTTAAAAGTATTTCTACAGCTTTTAGAAGAGAATCAGTAAAATCAGAGAGCAGTACTTGAGGAGATTTTAGTTCAACCAGAACTCACATGTTTGATGTGTTTTTGTGCAGTGATCATATCCATTGGGAAAAAAAAATAACAAAAAGTTAATCAATAGAGAACTAAAATCACTACCTTGAAGCAGTTTATCAAGTTCTTTGGACCCAGTGGTTATCTGGATGATTTCTGACCTTCGCTGATGGAATTCTGTTGCTGTGGTAAAACCCATTGGGACCAGTTTAGCTGCTTCAGCCTAAAGAGAACCAAACAAAGCAGTCCAAGGAGTGCTCATCCCATTCATTTACCCCCCTTCAGTAATTAGTACTGTAATTTCCTGTTTTATGACATGGAGAAGCAGCTGTATAATGTGATGCAGACACTTCATTTTACAGACCACATATGAATAGTTGGTACCGCTGAACAGAAATGTAATTCTGCTCAAAGAAAAAGCTTTGACATCCATTTTGCCTATTTAACAAAAATCTTTCCTCCCCTGTACTTGCCACCTTTTTAATTCAGTTCTGTCCATGTGAAACTAAAACACTTTGGATGGCCATGGCATTCCTAACAGGCTGCACCCTCATAATAATGAATAAATATACAAAGTTGGAAAAAAAAAAGTGGAGATAAATATTCTCCGAGGTCAGATTTCGATAAATGAGAACTAGTTTTGCAGAAGCTCCACGTTCTGAACTAGAAGATGCTGTGAGATTGCAGCTCAGGCTCTCACAGTTAACAAAAGTAAAGCCAGGATTTGTACCTGTCTGAGATGCTGAGTTAGCACACTTAAGAAGGTTGTAACAGAGGAGAAGATGTTCTGGGTCAGTCCTGTAGTTCACAACCATGCGTCCTACACCTTGGCAACTGCCATGAGGGGTTGCTTAGGGAACACGTGAAACAAAGCAGGAATTAAAGAACTGACCCTCCATCTGGTAGTTGCTCTGAGTTCAGCCAGTGAGCTTCTTGATCTGAACGCTACGCTATTAACATCACTCCTAGCTCTGCATTTATACCTTTTTCAACCAGTTTATGCTACAGAAGGCTACAGCATCTTGGGGCAATGAGTTCCATAACTTAATTATATCCTGTATGGAAAAATAAATAAATATTTTCGTTGCTTCAGGCCTATCAGAAGCCTTCTTACCATAAGAAATATTAAGCTAGAAATAATACTAATCCTGGACATATCTCCATACCTTCCACAAATTTTATAGAACTACCTCCCCCTTCATTTCTTCTTGAAGCTAGTCCTAGTCCTCTCGTCTCTTATAAAAAGCCATGGCATCCCTCTAATCATCTTTACTACCCTTCTAGGTACGCCAGTCATGGAGATCTTGTAGAAATCACCAAAATACTTTACACCAGCAGAAACAAAACCTCTCTAACTTCTTGGCTTAACATTTTTATACAACATCCTTACCAAGATTTTGTCAGCTTTAGCTTCGCTGATGCCTTTAATATTTAGCAGCTCCTTCTTGGGCGCGTGAGCAACAGACTCAACTGTGTGATACCCAGCTTCTTCCAACTTCTTCACGTCGTTTGCATTTATGCCACATTGCTGAAAGGGAGGGGGAAAAAAGATGGGCTACATCAGAAACACCATCTAATCACTGAACCATTATTGAGTACCTGAACTCTCTTTGGATCAAACTCTGTTATTACAAGTCAGCATGTTAAACGTTATGTCCCTACCACTTATACACAAAGAATGTTAAAAAAAAGATACCCTTTTACTAGTGTAACATTTAACTTTTTCATGGTGAGGGTGACAGAGCACTGGAACAGGCTGCCCTGGGGGGTTGTGGAGTCTCTTTTTCTGGAGATATTCAAAACCCACCTGGATGCGTTCCTGTGTGAGCTGATTTAGGTGTTCCTGCTTGGCAGGGGGAGTGGACCAGGTGACCTTTCAAGGTCCCTCCCAATCCCTACTGCTCTGTGATTCTGTGACAACCTGTTCTCAACCTCGGCAGCATAGAACAAGGTGAGGATGTTCTCCAGGTGGTTTGACACTACAGGTAACTGATGAATACTCAGAAAAGGACACGCAGCAAGGCAACAGAACATTTTTTTTGGGGGGGCAAAACACAGGTAAGCCCCTGACAGCCCAATTTTAGGGTCTGGCTTGCGTTGGAGGGCACAGCCCAGGAAGCTTCTTGCGAACCCAGCCTCGAGCCGGCTGTGCGCGTACCTCTAACCTGGCGATGGGCTCCGGCCCGAAGCTCTCCTCCTCCGCAGACACGTCCGCGTTGGCCTCGAACTGCATCTGCACGGCCATGGGGCCCGCGGGGCGGCTGCGTGAGGCGAGAGGCCCAGGCGAGGCGTCAGAGCGCTGACGGGGGGGGGAGCCGGGAGCAGCCCGCGGCGGTGCCTTCCCTCCCCGCTCCCGTTACTTTTCACGGGTTTTTCCCCTCAGGAACCCGCCGGGGGCGGCTGAGGAGGAGGAGGCCGATGAAGGCCAACGGACCCCAACTGACCGCAGCCCCCTCCCGTCACCGCCCGCGGCCGCCGCCGCTTTGGAAGAGCCCGCCACCGCGTCACGTGATGAGGTTACGGCAACCGCCCCTCCCCTCCGCGTCACGTGACCTCCCCCCCTTCAGCCCAGCGCCTCAGCGGCAGGGTTTGGCGGGAGCTTCCCTTAAAGGGGCCGCGCCTGCTTGTTGTTTGTGCGGGGGTTCTAACCAAAAAAGGCTTTTTTTTTTTTTTTTTTTTTAATCATCATCGTTATTATTAGCTTTATTTTAAAGTCAGCGTAATGAGGGGAGGCTGCTCGGTGAAATCGAGCTGTTGTGAAGGAGAAGGTGCCCCTCTGAGGAGCTCTACGCTGGGCTGGGGCTCTCAGCAGCACCAAAAGGAGGAATCATTGGAGATGGGGGAGGGTTTTGGAGCAGGGAGGGGGGCAAAGCCCCTGCCCTGGGGGCGTTTGGCTGGAGGAAGCCCAGCAATAATCAGCCTCATACCTACACTAATCAAATCCCATGTGCTGGTGGGAGGTCATGGGCCTTGAAGCCTTGCTGGGTTAGGAGAACCCTCTAGGGGTGAACACATCTCCGTTAAAAATCAGCCAAAGTAACCTCCGCCTATAAAAAAAAAAAAAAAAAAAAAAAAAAAAAAAACACAGATGAATGGTGAAAGCTCACCCTGCACATAAAAGCACCTGCTAAAATACCAAAGGCAGCAGAAGTTTCATTGATGGCTTAATCCTCGCTCTGAGCCTCTCCCTGCTGGACTTCGATGCCACAAGCAAGGGTAACGCTGAGCAGGAAACCTCAAATGTCACTGCTGCTTTCCAGTCCTGCAGCTGAGCAAGGTCTGTAGGAATTCCTTCAGCTCCAGTCTTCGCGTATTAGTACCAAACATTAGGACAAAATGTAGCAGTGCCACGTTATTACAGACACCGGCAAGAATTCGTTCTGACAACAGGCAAAGCACCACGATCAAAATAGCTTCAGGCCAGGCTTGTTAGAAATATTTGAAGAGTTTTTGTGCTTTTCATTAAAATGTTTATTAAATCCATTTTAGTGCTGGCAAGCTAGCTGGTGCGTCATACAGATAAAATAATGCAAAGATAAAGAACATGAGATATTAAAGAGATATTCTCAAATATTTAGTACTGGCTTGGTATCTACACAGCTAGCTTTAAAAAGGCCCGTTAACCCCAAGGGGAATCCTACAGCACAAAGCAGGGAAGAAAGGACACTGGCCAAAGGTTTCCCTTTGTACATGTTGCTATCCTTTTAAGTGCTCCATATCCTGTCTACTTAAAGAAAATTAAGGTAAAAAGCTCTTGTCACTGTGTGAAGTACCCATGAGGCTGTATGGCAATGCACATCATAGGGCACAGCTAAACCTTATTAATTGTCCTCCATCACATGGGCAAGACCACGAAGATTCAAGGAGGAACAAAATACAAGGAACACTTCAGAATCTCATACCCAAGGAAATTCTTGTTACGGTCCCTTCACTGACTGGAACCCAGTCGTGGTGGCTCTTAAAACTTCACCAGTACAAGCCACCAGAGTTAAAGCAGATGAGCTTGTGTTCAAACTTCAAAGCTGTTTAAGTTAACTTAATATCCTGTATCTAATGGCTGATTTGAATTTAACTGCCGTTCCTTCAGGGTGGCATATCTGGTATAAATAGCCTATTTAGAAATCCTTTTTCCACTCACAAGTCTTTTTCCTATAGTTTGTAGAGATAAGGTGATATCAAGGAGAGAACACCATGAAACTGCGTTAGGGGAGGAAAAGGTTCTTCACCCAGAGGGTGGTTGGGCACTGGGACAGGCTCCCCAGGGCAGTGGTCACAGCACCGAGCCTGCCATTGTTCAAAAAGCATTTGGACAACGCTCTCAGACACATGGTCTGATTTTGGAGTGGTCCTGTGCAGACCCAGAAGCTGGACTCGAGGATTTTCATGGGTCCCTTTCCAACTTCGGATATCCTATGATTCTGTGATTCAAATGTTGGTGTCAGTAGCTTCCACTGCTGCAGGTGAAGTAGCACTAGAATTGCAAAGCAAGATTAGACAGTGTGCAGAGTTCAGTTTTAGAAACATTAAACAATTTTAAGTATCTGAAACAATGATGCCCTTTAGAGAACCCGGTTTGCAACTCACAGCTGCCCTGTACTTGGAGAGAGAGAACTGCAACAAAAGTTGATTCAATACCAAGATTTCCCTTCTGTTCCTGAGCTCGGCAAACACTTGCTTTAGCACTAGATTACCCTTTCCTGTCCTAAATTGCCAAACTGATCACTCATTTTACTTTTGGACTCTTCTCAAAGTACTGATGTATGCTTAAATAAATGTGTTTTCCACTAGTGTTTCTATCCTCTGTCCACATTTTGGAGTGTTTCCCATGAAAACTAAGGTTGGGAACATGAAAGCAGAATATTACTAATAATGCACAGTAACTTGCATTTGCATTTTTTAACCTTTTACTAGACTACTAAAAATTTAATATGCATGTAAGGTGACAAAACAGACCATAAGAGAAGAAAGGCTTTTCCATTTACATATACATAAAGGTATCAGCCCTTTAGCAATATTGTCATAAAAGTCAATAAAGTCAGCAATATTGAAGGACAATACATGATTCTTTTTCTGTAACATACTAGACCTTGAAAATAGTTGAAATTCATTTGGGATTCACACATGTCTGGGTAATTTTAGGTGCTCATGGATGATGTCTAAATTTATAAGAACAGGTGCTTTAAATTAAATGCAGTAAAACAATGGCTATTATTGATATCCATACATTAATCATTAGAGAAAGCCAAGGTCAAAACATCAGTCCAATGGTATTAGTATGAAAACATGATAGCTCATTCTTTCAGTTAGTATTTTATTACCATATATGAAGTAAGTCATTATCTGTAGATGGATATTTTTTTTCCCTCCAGAAAATATTACTGAAAAGTAATTAATTTCTTCTACCTTTCCTTTCCCACCCCCCCATCCTTAAAAGCAGTACAGACATAATTTGAAGTCTAATTTCAACTTTGTACTGAGAATAAAAATGGATTGCTGAAGGAAATAAGAGTTTGCCAATATTGTATATCCCACTTTATGATTGAGCAATGGCTCTAATAAGCATTGTGTTTGAAGTTTATATAACCAAATTCTCATCAAAGTTTGGCTAGCAAAATGTTTTTTTTTTTTTTTTATTTTTTTAAGTAAACGTTATATCTATGAAGTTTTTAACAGTAATACATCAAGTCCTATAGATGACACACTATGAACTTTAACTCCAAAAATCAAGTACAAATGTAAATTAAATACAACACTGGAACTGCTTAATTTCTTCTTAACCCCCCCCCCTTTTTTTTTTTTTTTTTTTTTACTGCAAATGCATGGCTTTGTTTCATCTGTTATTTTATTCAAAAAGACCAATATAAACTCTACCAAAAATTTACTCCAGTCTTCATTATCTTTTTTTTTTTTTTTTTTTCTTTTTGGCTTGGAAACATGCTGGAAAAAAATTAAAATGCATGAAAAACCCAAGCTAGATAATAATCATAAAGTACCACTGCAGCACCCTCTACTGGTTATTACTGCTGATAAAATGACCTCAGAAAATTTAAAAGTAATTCCAGGTATAGTATCCAAGTCATTTGCAACGTAGTCACTATTTTCCAAATAAAATTTAAATAAAATTGTCCTGAAAAAGCCAGCCATAGTGGTCTAGCACTTGGAAACACAAGAAAAAATTCTCTCAAATAGCTAACAGCTTTTACAAGAGTAATATGTAATTTTTCAGTCAAAAGTTTAAACGAAGCAGCCAATAATCACACCTTGAAGAAGGAAGAACAGTAATTCAAATGTTTAATGAACATCCACCTTGCAAATAGAAACAAAAAAAAATGTAAAAGGACAAAAATATATCAACACTTTAAACACATGAAAACATCTTCAAATTCAATATTTTACAGAGTTACAAAAAACAGTGTCAGCCTACAGAGTGGATTGCTTAGAAATGGTAGGTGCTTCAACACCATAAATTCAATCAGGGTTATATCAGTTCCAACAGCTCAACCTACATAATATATAAACTATATACAAAATCAATCTGGACTGCACCAATGATATTGCAGACATCTCCTAAATTTAAATAGCTCAGTCTCCTCACTAAAATTCTAACTCATTACAACCTCAGACAATGTACCAAAATGAAGAGAGAGACTGTACTGGACGAAGACCTGCACACAGAGCATCAGAACAAACTTTGCGTTGTAAGGGCTCACACAGATTGAACCTGGTGACTCCGAGTCTGTTGCATCCTGAAGTCCATGGTCAAGCACAGAGATCTGTAGTCTTCATGACAGAAGTCTTTCCAGCTTTGGCCAATTGTCCAATTATTACAGATTATTTGGTTAATCGGAAGCAAGACTATCATTCTGTGTTTTGGGAAGGGTTCCGGGAAACCGATAAAGATCAAAATCAATGTAATATAGTTAGAATGTTATGCAGTAGAGAAGTAATGCTAATGAAAGGAAATTCCAGTCATGTTAATTTAGAAAATAATCATTATTGTTTCACACGAGCTCTGTAAATCAATCCAGAATAAAATTAACAAGCTATGTCAGAAGAATATTCATACTAGGAAAGACTATAAAAGGAGGCCAAGGCCACTGGTGATTAGAAGAAAAGGCAGACTGGATTAATAGAAGAGTTAAGAAACTTTTCCTCGTCCTCTTCAGAGACTTCTCCATTTATAGTTTGGTACAAAAGAAAAGCTTGTGGTCTACACTGAGCATCCTCGATATCAAGCAGGTACTAAACAAGATTCCTAGAGAGCCGAGAAGCCAACAGCATTCCCATTCTGGTGAGAGAGACCTTGAATTCTTATGAGGCTAAAGTAAAAGATTGTCCAGTTTGACTTCTTCAGTCCTACACTTGGATCTAGTGAATCATCTGGGATCCTGGAGCAGATTTTGATGGATCAAGCTCACCATTCTCCGCAGATAGTGGTAACCAACTGGTACATTGGACAGAACAGCAGAAATTTCCTCATGTCTGGAAAAAGAGAAAATTACCATGTGTTAGAGGGCATACAGACCATTTAATATCCCACCCCTACCTTTAAATTTCAGTTACGTGGAGTGGTTCTTTCTGTTCAACTCACCCAATATTTCCTATTTGTTTTTGGACAGTAAAAGGCAGTGAAGTAGCTGGGTAGTTGGAAGATAAAGACAGAGTCACCTCAAACTTTGCAAAAGCTGTGGAACTGGAGAACAAAAGCTTCACGCTGTGTGAGAAATAGAAACAAAAAATATCAACAGAAAACGCACAAATATACTGCCATCTCCTTTGAATTCAGTTGCAGAAAGGAAAACAAATTGCAATAAGCTCAAAAATTCCTAAAGAAGTCTGAAATAGACTAGCAGTGGCTTCATGAATAAGGTTAAAAGAACCTTTCCATACTAACACTATCAGCATTCTGCCACTGAATTAGAAAACAAAACCCCCAAAGTAGTTATACACATGTAATTCACAGATTCTTTCAAAATTACAGGAGAGTACAGAGCAATAGTCAAAAATCTGTTTTCTAATTAACATAAAACATTTCTAGCTAGCTAAAGTTTTCTGAGCTTTTAAGCAGGACCATAATTCTAAATTTGTTTCAGGAATCCAACCCAGTTTAAATCAGGTCAAATTTCCATCTAGAACAGAACTTCTAGAATAGAATTGTCATAGAATTTCTATCTATGACAATATCCAGGAAGGCCAGAACTGAATCTTTTTGCCAATAAGGGTAAGACCATCACCAAGTACACAAGGCCCAGGGAACAGACGCTCTGGGATAGCATAAAACAGGACAAACATAAAAAATGGTCATTCCAAGGTATATCTACCACAGTAAATCCGAGAATAGGTTGCATTTGCATCTGTTTTCTTGACCTAAATAATTGCAGCTTTTAAGGGACTTTTGGCACGTAGTAGAACACTTGTTTTGCAAAGAGTACTACAAACTTTAATGTACGTTTAATGTACGTTTAATGTACGTTTAATGTACGTAAACAGCTTAAAGGCAGGCAGACAAAAATCAATTGGGTGGGAAGTAGTGTGAGAAAATGAAAGCTAAAGAAAATAAACTTTAGTTTAAGTGCATTCATCTTTCAAAGGCTGTTTCTGCTTGGCTGAAGCGAATCAAAGACTAAGCACTAAGCTACACAGGTAAACTCTTGGCTCTGTCTCCTTTGCATCACTACACTCTGGTCCAAAGTTTTAAGTGAGAGAGTCAAGTCAAAGAGGAAATCAGCAAGCAAGGAGAGAGTAGAAGATAGTAAGGAAGTTAGCTGAATCCCAGAGGAGCTTTGTTTCCAGCCTTTTGGATATTATAGTTCAATTATACTAAAAAAAAGGTTAGATTGTTAATAAGGAGTTGCATAAAATAACATCTTAAAGAAAACCAAATTATCTTGATGATTATCTTTCTGATTGTCTAGAGGCCCTCTGTAAGACTTGTGTAAGCTCCACTTGAGGTTACTCACTTTGTGTCATTGATATCTGTCTTCAGAAGATTAAATTTTCCACCCCATCTCTCCAGAAATTCTATCTCCTCTCCTAAGATCCTGCAGCGACTCACCACCAAAGAGACATCATGAAGCACCTACACATGAGATCAGAAGAAAAATTACATTGGAACTGAGACTGGTAAATTATGTGATACTTGAAAATGCAGTTTTATACTAGAAAATTAAAAGAAAAATGCAGCTTAACTGCTATCTCAGTTTGGATGTAAAAATTAAACTGTACATACATAAAAACAAACATAGGTTCTTTGCCCTAAGTTTCTCCCCTTGGCTTTGTCAACAGGATTACACAGATATGTGGGAACACCAAACTGGACTTGGTGATTATTTAAACTGTTAATTCTTTTGGAAGCAGAATGGCATTCAGCTCAATTCTCTGATTTCTACTAGCAGGAGAAAAGGATTTTAAGAAATCACTAAGGCAGCAAACTAGGAAGAAACCACAGCTTTTAGGTCTCTTGCCTTCTGGGACAGGCACTTCCCATCTCATCACAGAATATTTATTCATGAAGCTGATTTTGATTTGCATTAATGAAGTATTCATCAATATGCTTTTGTTCCCAGTATCAACCCTATTCTCTGTGAGAAAAAAAGATTTAATATTTTTCAAGAGTCACATAGGCTTTTCTGGCACATTACCTGAGGCAAATATTGCAGTGTGGGACACTTTTCTTGCCAGCAGCCCTGACTTTCAATAAACTGGAAGACGAGTCTATGGACTAAACATGAGAAGAGTGGAGCTTTTTCCTCTGTTAAAAACAAAAAATAAAAAAACACATTGCAAGAAATCTCCTCAAAGCCACGTAGTAGTACATCAGCAGCTAAAACACAAATTTATAACGTGTCCTCCCAGTAAGAGATAACGAGGGCAGCTACTTTCAAGCTACTCAAAATCTTACCATCCAAGAGAGATTCAAAGCTCAGGCTAACTATCTTTCTGGAAGGATTTTCACCAAAAACATCACCATCTGAGAAGAAAAGGAAAAAAAAGTAAGAAAACAGAAAACAAGCAAACAGTATCAGTTATTTCCATGCTTAGTTCTGCAGTTGCAGCTCTTCCTCTTCAGAAACAGACATTCATTACACATATTTACAATTTTTGTATAGAAAGCACTGATAAACATATTCAAAGCCATCATTTATCAGCTCTCTCTGCTTACTAGCAGCCCATGAGCACTATGGTTTATTTTCTATTTCTTTTTAGTAGATATTCACTAATGTAGAACCTTTGGGTTTCTATCATGCAACTATTTAACCTTTCAAATTCATAAGCCATAAACCTACCCATTTTGCCACTTACCTATTGGGGGTCCAAATACGACTGTAAGTACAATTGAATCATAAAGAAAATTAAAGACTGCCTGTTGTTCAGTCCATTCACTAATCTCCCACTCAGGGAAGCTAAAAGAAACAGAAAAACAAAACAAAACAAAACAAAAACACAACTAAGTATCAACCAACCAACCAAAACAATTATCTGAAGGACAAAGATCAGAGCATCAAGTGCACTTGTAGCTATGTTAGAATAGACCAAATAAATTTTCATTTGTCAACAGAGCGTAAGAATCTTTTGGGAACCCAAGCATAATACTATTCATTTCACATAAATGTTAATTCTGGGATGGGAGGGGAGTTGGATGCAGAAAGACTGTATGCAAAGTATCACTACAAAGTTGTTAATAGAACAGTTCCTCACACACTGAAGTTCACCAATGCTTTTTTGCTTATCCTAGATTGTGAAGAGGGGGGCATCCAAAGATCTTCCAAATAAAATAAAAAGGAAAAACAACAAATCCCAAAACATTTATATAGAAATGTGAGTCCCCAGAATGAACCGATACAAAAAGATAAAACCTGAAATTCCCTTCCTTACTTGTATCTCTCCAGGAGTTCCTCACAGCTTTTTTCTTTTTCCTGTAGATGTTTCAGCTGAACAAACATTTGCTCGTTCTCAGTCTCCAGATCTGACAGTTCTCTGCAAAGATAAAGCAAAACATCTGATGTAGCACACCGGTGAAAAATCACAAAAATCTCTAGAACCCGAGTGTGTACATTTTTAAGCTCCTTTAAGCTTTTTGACATCTTACCTTTCAAGTTCCTCTTCTTGAGCTTTGAGGCTTGCCAATTCTAAGAGAAAGGAGGAAAAAAAGCTGTAAGAGAAAAGAGCAGCAAAGACAGCCCTAACTCACTGTGCAGTCATCTTCCTTAACAACATGAAAGATCTCAACAGCTCTTACTTCTACCTGGATACTGATGTTGCCAACAAAAGCTAGTAGTTACAGAACAGTTGAAGTGCGGGGTATGATAGCCAGTACACATCCTTCCAGTCATATTTTTCCAAGTTCTAAATCCCACTTATCCATGAGAAGAACAAATCCTTTTCATTCTTTAACACTTATGTTATTAGCTATATCCAATGTGGGAAAGAAAGCGGTAATTTTTGCACTGATATCAACTAATACAGCAAGGATGGGAACAGTTTTACCCCCTCCAAAACTAAAAAAAAACACAAATGACCAAAAACCACAAACAAAACAAAACTAACACTAATGAACAAAAAACACCACAAAAAAACTGCAGTTAGTTCAGCTGGTACCATTACCTTCCTCTAGTTTTTTTGATTCAGAGTCCTCTTCTGCCATTTCCTCACTGCAGTCTGTCTCACAATCTTCCCATTCAGAATCTGTGGGAAACAAGGATCAGAAGGTCTCTGCAGAATTCCCAGATTCAGTATTTAGAAGTCATTTACATGTATCTCTGAGTCCTAGACATTTTATTATTACCCTCAAGTAGTAACAGATAAAGAATAAAGCTCCTTTTATTGCATTGTTTCAAAGCTATTACCATGCACTTTAATTTCTACTGAAGGCATTGAGAAGCAGGAAGAAAAATAAATGAAAAACAAAAAATAAATATCCTCATCACTAAATTGGAGAGACATGGATTTGACAGATAAGACTACACAGTGTGTAAGGAATTGGCTGGATGATTGCACTCAGAGAGTTGAGGTCAATGACTCAATGTCTAGATGGAGATCAGTGCCGAGTGGTGTTCCTCAGGGGCCAGGACTGGGACTGGCATTGTTTAACATCTTTGTCAGTGACACAAACAGTGGGATGGAGCACTCCCTCAGCAAGTTTGCCGATGACACCAAGCTGTGTGGTGCAGTTGACATGCTTGAAGGAAGAGATGCCATCCTGAGAGACCTGGACAGGCCTGAGAGGTGGGGCTGTGTGATCCTCATGGGGTTCAACAAGTGCGACATCCTGCAGCTGGGCCAGGGCAATCCCAAATCCAAACACAGGCTGGGTGGAGAATGGATTGAGAGTAGCCCTGAGGAGAAGGACCTGGCGGTGTTGGTTGGTGAGAAACTCAACACAAGCAATCAGTGTGTGCCTGCAGCCCTGAAAGCCAACTGTGTCCTGGGCTACACCAAAAGAAGCGTGGCTAGTAGGATGAGGGAGGGGATTGTCCCCTTCTGCTCTGCTCTTGTGACACCCCACCTGCTGGACTGTGTTCAGCTCTGGGGCCACCAGCACAAGAAGGACATGAAAGTATTAGAATGATTCCAGAGGAGGGCCACAGAGATGAACACGGAGTTGAAGCACCTCTCCGACATAGAGGGTTTGGGAGTGTTGAGGTTATTCAGCCTGGAGAAGAGAAGCCTCTGAGAAGACCTCTCAACAACCTTACAGTACCTAAAGGGCTACAGGAAAACTGGAAAGGGACTCTCTGTCAGGGAGTGTAGTGATAGGACAAAGAGTAATGGCTTTAAACTAAAAAATGGTAGATTTAGACTAAATATAAGGAAGACATTCTTCACTCTGAGGGTGGTGAGGCACTGCAAGAGGCTGCCCAGAGAAGCTGTGGATGCCCCATCCCTGGAGGTGTTCAAGGCCAGGCTGGATGGGGCTTTGAGCAACCTGGTCTCGTGGGAGGTATCCCTGTCCATGGCAGGGTGTGGAACCGATCATCTTTAAGGCCCTTTCCAACCCAAACTGTTCTATTGTTCTATGAAGACACACAGTTATCGTTACGTGGCAATCCCAAGTACTGACTGCAGCTTGTTTGAACACAGCTGAACAAGTTTTAAACCATCCAGGCATGACACTGAAAATGGTACGGTCCTGGAGTACAAAGCTTAGGCTTGCCTATCTGCGGGATCACTAGCAGGTTCTGTGTGCTGCCAGCAGCTGTGCTGTCATCACTTTCAGATTTAGCCAGCTTGGCTACAATTATAATTCTGTATTTCAATGCAGAAATGCTCCCAGACTTCATTTGATGTGCGAGTTATTCCCACAAAATGAGTTTGCAGACACAAACAAAGGCGTTCAGACCTAACGGATATTTGTAATATGGGACTTTTAAAATTCCAAGCAAGCACCAGACACAGAATCTTGATGCATTTACATAGCAGCTCTACAGAAAAACACAGGGACTGGACAAGAAATCAGCAAATCAGTCACTGGTTTGCAAACACATACCTGCTTCCAGTTCAGCCAGACAGCTTTCTGCCTCCTTGAGCAATTCATCCACATTTGCTATTCTTGACTGTAGCTTTTCATATTGTTCCTAAAACGGGAAAATTGTACTCTGTTGCAATGTGTTCTTACACAAGTCAATGAAATTTTTAAAGAGGCTGAACGCCTTCTGGGACCACCATGTGGATCTTTGCTTGCTAATAAACTAGTTAAAGTAGCTGACACAACCTGTCATTAGAATGAAGAGGCAGACTAACAGACAGTAAGACAGTTGCCATAGGTAAGGAAATACCAGATACTTAACAACGTTCCTAATCACTTTCTTTTTTTGAAGGGATGAGATGAGATGTAACTAAATAAATTTCTAGAGCTTTTAACTTATACATAGGTAGAAGGTTCCTGTAATTCAACTAGAAGCAAAGTCACTGTCCCAATGTGTTTTATATTTGCTTATAAATAAAAGGAAAACAAGTTCAATACGGAGGAGTCTTATACAAGGTGGTTAGGGTCCTACATTTGATGGTCACAGCTTATGCCAGTCTAAGCACAGATAAAATATAGAAGTTCCTCTGCTAAACCTAAACCTCTGCAGCCTTGCGGCACATTACCTGTGCACTCTGCAGTAATTTGCTGTATAATGCCTCTTTCTCATTGTGAGCCAAGATTTTACTTTCTTTGATGAAATAGGATTTCATTTTGTTCAGTTCTGCTCCAAAGCTCTTCAGCTGCAATGAATAGAAAATACAGAAGGGAAAGTGAATGGGAATGCGAAACAAAAGATTTCAATCAACTCTTTCTCTCTTCTCTGCTCTCCCTCCCTGCAATATCCCATTTCTCTAGCTGCAGTATTACATGATAGTTTCAAAGGAAATTGAATTTAAGACTGGACAATCCAAGTTAATTCAAGGCTACTACTAAAGTAATGGTTTTCTTAGCAAAGATCCAACACAATCTGTATTCCAAGAGTGAGCAGCATAGAAAGCAGTATCATCAGATTTTAACAGCTCCAATAACTTAAGGAGATGCTTCTGCTAAAAAACAGCAGCTTCATTCAGATGTCTCATTCTAATTGTTTAAGACTTATTCAGAACACTTGCCCCCTTACTAAGGGGCTAACTTAAGGAGGCTAACCAAAATGTTAACAGAAGTCCATGCAGTGCCCAAACTGCAAGAAATAAAAAAAGCCACCAGTTTTAATAGAATATAGCTACAGATTACAGAACCACAGAATCATTTAGGTTGGAAAAGACATCTAAGATCAAGTCCAACTGTTAATCTAGCACTGTCAAGACCACTAAACCATGTCCCCAGTCTTTTAACAGCTCCCGGAATGGTGACTCAACTACTTTATAAATGACTATGAGAATTGTGTAGTTCAAGGTTTCCTCTGACAGTTGTCAATCCAGAAGACTGAGAGGAACTTACAAAAAGCATTTTTGTAGTGTTTTCAATCCATTTCCACTAGGTGGTATCATTGTAATGCCGCTATGTAGACGTTTCCTTAATAACCTTTCAAATCTGTTATTTTTCACTAATGATTCTGGTGCTTTTATTGCTTCTAAGTATAGTTTTCCTGAATCCGGCTAATATCCTAGCCTCAGTGATAAACTGTAATAGAAATCTAATTACGAACTATGAACAATACTGTCTTCCAAATTTTTTACTTTTTATTTTGTTTGACTAGTCCTTTATTCTTGGCATTAAAAGTGAGGAAAACAATCCCTTGATCTACCTTTTTAATTCTGTTTGGGACGCTCTTATAATGCTTCTGTTTTTTAAAATTCAAATGTCTTTGGGGTGCTTTTTGAGCCCATTATCATTAGCATCCTCCTTTAAATACCCTCTGGCCTCATCATCTTTCTTTTGGCACATGACACCACCGTTGTACTCCAAATTCTGTATGCAGTTTTATTTTTGTGTAACGTTTTCTGCTTATTATGTCTCACACTATTACCCATACCTTTCCAAACTAAATAAACATTTAAGTTAATGGACAATTCTGTACCACCAGTGAAGCTAGAGCTTCAGCAGTAAGAGCACTTTGTTTTTTCGCTTCCAAAATTGCACTGTTTGCTTGGGCTTCTTTAAAGTTTCTCTTCTTTAACTAACCTGAATTATCAACAGCAAGTTTTTCTGTTTCACAGTAACATGTTCCTCTAAAGTACTATAATCATCTTTGCATTCAACCCTTCTGGCATATAAGAAATTCTTTATTCCAGTTCTCATAGTAGACTTTCATTCAGAAAATATTCTACCTTGTATCTTCTACCTACCTACTATTACTCAGTGACCATTATGGTTCTTATTTTATTTAAATGTGCAAATTCCTCATAAATTTGAATGCATAAATTACTCCTTCATTACATTATTTTGTTATGCAATATTACCTCTTCATCAGAACAGGTTCTCATTACTTCCCACAAACTCTTATTCACGTTCACCAGTGGTTGATCCTGGACGCTTATATACTGTTTTAATCTGAAATACAGGAAAAAAAAAAAAAAAAAAAAGAAAGAATTGAAAGAAAGGCTCGTTGTAACTGCATCAAGCGTATAAAGAAGTACATTGGTATTTATACACTATATTCACTTTTTCTAATTAAGGTATGGAAATGTAAACATTTTCATTTATTTGGGTATTACATCTTGGAGAGGTCCTCTAAAGCCTTCACTACACAGGGGCTATGTTTTTTTACACTCTGGAACATAATGCAAAGTTCACTTTCTATTGTTTTTTTGTAGAGAACAGGTCTGAACAGGAGATGGAGAGTTACACAGCTAAAGAAATGGGAAATGGTGCTAACGGGGCTGCGAAAAATCTTACTACTGATTTTGAATTTTACCATAAAACCTGATTTAACACAAATTGTAAACGGCATCATGTATCAGACCAGAAGTGACCTTCAGGTTAAGGAAATAAGTTATGGTAACTGTATTTCAATTAACAGTAAACACTGGAAAATTGGAACAAACAACAGATCATAACCTATTATGATTTTGCTTCCTATGTTTGATTATTTTGAGTACAACTCAAAACCTTTTACTTTAATTCTTCTGATGTGCAACTGAAACACTCTATTAGTACCAGAGGAAAAACAAGCTTTATCTCCATAACCACAGCTCCTCCCCATGAGTTTGCCCTATACCGTATAAACCTGTAATAAACTTGCTACCTACATTAAGTAAGTTTATTCCCATTTTTCTGTTTTTCCCATTTGTAATTAATAACTTTCTTAAGGACATTCTGCATGCAAATGGAGCTGAAAAATAGAATTACTAATATAACCTGTGATTGAAAAAAGAGAAATAAAAGACTTACTCATCTATCATCTGAGAAAGGACCTGGCAATCTTCTTCATAAATACGCAGCTTGGGGCGATAAACATATTGACTGAGAATCAGGTCTTCTGGAGTTGGTGGTGCACTGACAGCACACTGGAAGAGAACAGAGAGAAAAATGATGAGGAAAAAGAAAAAAAGATGCATGCTTTTTAAAAACAGCAACTTTCTATCAATTCATGTACAGAAACCACCAAAAAGGCCTGAATCGTTCTTTTTGCAGAACAGGAAAAAAAAAAACGGAGGTAGCTTGACGTACTTTAACGATTTTTTCCTCCCCATTCTGGACCTGTCCAATTACTTCTGTGAAAAGGTAATCCTATAACCTTAGTAGCTCATTTCACTTTTATGCTCCCTGTTTCCTCACTTTCGAGAACAGACTTCCTTTTGGGAAAAAAGGAGCTCTCATCACTAGAGCTCGAAAACCTAAACTGGAAGAGGTTATACTACTTTTAGACAGAAAACTGAAAAAATGTGTGTACATTACCCAGATAATTATAGTGCTCCAGAGTAAAACAAGATTCTGAATCAAGCGTAGTTATCTTAAATTCACAATTTTTAGTAAGCCTTTAGTCACATCCAATAAATAAGATGGGGATATTCCAAAAATTACTTATATATGAAGCACATAAATAACAGGTTAATTCAATCCCTTCAGAGAATGCTTTTAGTCTTTGTGATTGTTTTATTTTTTATGTTTGTTTTTATCAGCGGTCAGATGCTAATGAGTCGTACCAAAGTTCTGTAAGATGCATGAATATTTAGAGACAGCTCAGTACAAATAAATTTGCAAATCGGAAGTGTAAACTAAATTGTAGCTAAGAATAGTATCTTAAATAAAACTTCAAGAGATTTAACATTCATAAAGGAAACAATTCAATCAATACAAATTATGTTAATATAGTTTTCATTCTTTTTATCAGCTTTCATTCTTTTACCATATCAGAATTAAAAAGAACTTTAAAATGGACACTTTTTACTTCCTCTTGCATAGGCAACTCAGAAATCTCAGTCAGTCAGCAAAGAAGGAATGAATAAAGGCAGAACACCACAGCAGGGTGCCTTATTTCCAAGAAGGTATCCAAATTTCTAATGTGAATGTTCTGCTGACTTACGTACCCTGACAACGTAACATCTTACAACTGTAAGACTGGGTTATACCGGAGCTAGCTTTCTAAGAACTAAACCTGAATTACTAGAATGAATTTCACAAGTAAAGAATTTTCACAAATATACCACTTAGCATGCAAAGAGTACATTCTTGAATATATCTTTTCATACACAACAACTGTTAGGAATTTTTAATATGTCACTGTGATGGAAACTACTTCACGTTACCAAAAGAGGTATCACAGAACCCATTTAGAAGAAGGAAGAATGAATGTCATTAGAACTTATTTAACATCGAACAGACTACTGAAAAGTTCTCCAGCATGCTAGAAAAAGTACTGGCATAGAAGAACCTGCCAAACCTACTTCTAAGTTATACAGACACTGCTAATGCTTTACACTTTGCATGATGGCTTTTCCATTGCCCCTGGCACATCATTTGCCATGCCAGCAGAAACTGCTGTAAGCAACAATAAATGGAACTGTTTGAGCTGATTCCCCATATCCTCTATTAAATAAACACAATAAAAAAAAATAAAAACAAACTTTCTCTACTCATAAAACTCAAAAGCTTTCCATGTCAATAGAGAAAACTAAGCAGCTCATTCACACTACTTTATTAGATAATCTTTTTAAGAAATGGCAGTTACTCATGAAATCCAGACAGGTGACAGACTATTTCCAGCATTTAATTGGAAAATCAGTTGGCTACACAAAGGTGTACACACAAGCAACCCTGATACACCATTCTTAAGAGAGCTTATATAAAAATCAGGTATCTTTACTGAAACACAAAACTGACATAATAACAGTAAAATGTAAAAATCAAGTTGATAGAAAATGTGTAAGCTATTACAATACTGTAATGGGACAAGTTTCCTAGTTTACTTTTAAGTTAGGGGAAATAAAGGGAACATCTTCCAGTTATTTCTGAAAGTAAAGAGTTAGAAGTCAGATATTTATACTTGGAACACTTTACAACTGGCAGTACACACTTACATTTTGCAGTGCTTATCCAAAACTAAGGTCTGAACATAAGAAACTGACTTCAGTATCTTGCTTACCAATTTGCACATCAAAGCTGACTGTCCCTGTAAATTTCTCTACTGCATTACTGGAAGTGGCTCTATACAAGGAAAGCAACAACTAGACTATGTAAGAAGGAATCTACCTTTGCACTGGAGCCACTGGAAGAAATACTGGAAAGTAGATACACTAAAATTCAGCACGTTTTTTTTTTTTCAGTTTGGACAGTTTTTCCCAGTGCTTTCTCCCCCCCTCCCCCAGACGTAAATGACAGAACTAAATTCCAGGCATTGAGTAAACCCAGGCTGAATAAAGGGATTGGTGCAATTGTAATTGACTGAAGCAATCCACATGTTAAATGAACAAAACCATAGCATAGCAAAACACAAATCAGGTATCTCAGAACATTATAGCTAAAGGTAAAATATTTTTTGCAGACTCCTCAATGTACCTTCAAACATTATGGAACAGAACCACTAGGGAAAAAACAAACAAAAAAGCCCACACTCCAAAACTCAAACTCCTCCCCACCAAACCCAAACAAATTTTATTTTGCTTTTGCTAGTCATGTGCTGCTATACTAGCTTTGAGGTTTTCTCTTCACAGGGCTTTAAGAAGAACAACCTGAAGATCAACTTCATATATCAAAATTTGCAGAACATGAGAAGTGTGGATGGAGAAGTGTGGATGGGTTAAAGACAGACTCAAGATGAGCTTACAGAAAAAAATTCTACTTTAAGAATTATGTTGCCAGAGGTGGATTAATGAAAGGCATTCCTCGTCCTAAAACTGCCTCGTGAAAAATCTCAGTCTTCTCTTAATTGTGACACCTTGCCTTGTTTTCAGAGAGGCTGCACAGTACAATTACTTCTTTGTTTGGTATCAGGTTACTACTAATACATGGTGCTTGTCTGTATGCATGCGTGCAAAATATTTGTTCCCATATCAGCAAGAATTCAAAAGAAGTCTTCTCTCCATTGAGGATGAGGATACTGAAAAAAGGTTCAGGCAGAACAGACTTAAGGGTGAGAAATAAGGAGAACAGGTATGTCATGGTGCAGCAGCTTAGAAAAGAATAGAAGAGGCGGCAGCAGGAGGGCAGAGCAGCATTTTGGGATTCTGACTTTAGTGGATAATGGACGTAGTAAGAAGATAAAGTGAAGTTAGATACAGCTTCTAATTCTTGCTTTCAAACATTTTGCTCTTTTAGCAAGCTCAAAAACCAAGGATCAGAATCTTTATCCAAGAACAGATGATCCTCAATACACAGTATTTTGTCAAGAGATAGAAATCTATTCTACTTTTCAGTACTGAGGGAAAAAAAAAAGCATCCGTTATCAGAGGTAAACAAGCAAAGACAGAATTGAAAACATGGCATGTCTAACTTCCTAAGGTGGAATTGACTTCTGCCTTGACTCATTTAAAGACCTTCAATACAGACCACTTAGCTGTTAAAAAAACAATGACAAACCACAAGTATAATTCAAAGCCTCTTGCATATCAGGAGGACAGATACTCACACTGGCTGGAAGATGGCTCTGTCGGGGCTTCTGAATTGGAATATGGACTTGAAGAAGTGTAAAAAACTCTCCAACTGTGATAACACCACTCTGAAATTTCTGCAAAGTTAGGAAAAACATACACTTAAGTACATTCTTCAAGTGAGAACGCTTATTAGTATATATGCACACAAGTATTTTTCCTGTTAGGAAAAGAAATTAACATCTCTCAGCTATATGCATACCTCCCATAAATTATCTTCACAGAGGCTGTCTGTGAGAAGCTGAGACTCCATCTGACTGCATCGCTGAACTAGAGAAAAATAAGAAAAGGACATTGGTGAGGTTAAAAATATTATTACAGAAATATGAATCTTAGTTCATTAGCTCCAAAAGTAAAGCCATTTTAATATACAGTTTGACCTTTATGTGTGTATCTGGTGCTGAATGAAGTTAATGAAGAAAAAACTACTTTAGGCAAATCCTAAGGAATAGATTAGAAATTTAATGTAAAATAAAATTCATGTTAGAGTGGTAATGAAAAGACAGAATTCACTTTTCTATAGGAGGAAAGCCACATGTATCATACTAAAAAGTAATAAATCTGAGAAACAGACTCCAGCCAGTTCAGAGGGAAACACTGGTAGGCAGAGACCAAATGGCATCTGAGCTGCCAGCAAATTTCTAGGTAAAACCACAGCTTTCAAGTGCCAAGCTAAGAAGGCCTAGTTTCTCACTCAAAGGAGAATCCAACTTCCACTGGACAAAACATATATATTCATGGTTGCAAGGGGCAAAGTTGGAATTGGGTTTGTAAACATAGGCAAAATATCACTTACCAGATGACTGGCAGATTTCTGCCTCATTGGTAGGTACCAGCTAATCGGCAAGAGCTAATAAACTAAGATTTACTCTGTGCTAGGGGACCTAAACCGCCTCTTCAGCCCAACCTGCCCATTAAAACAAAGGTGTACTTAAATTCTACTGCTTTTCCTCCTCATCTCAGTATTGCTTGAATGGCTTGGCCTCATAGCCAGAACGTAAAATCACGTCAGCTGGCTGGGTAGGAAGCTGTACCAAAAGCACTCAAGGCTTTTCAGAAATTAAATATGTATTATGGGTAGGGCTCATCCTTGATTAAGCAAAAAGAATAGAAAAGTTTGAGGCAATTGCTACAAAGGAAGTCTTACTTGTTAATTCTGTGTCAGCCTTAACAGAATCTAGAGAGCTGCTGCTGTTGGCATGAGTACAGTCCAGGTTTTTAGCTGATAGATTTGGAGGATCTTCACCTTCACGAACATCTACTTGGCTTTGAGATAGAGCGCCAGAAGTAACCTAGTATCAGCAAGTTAAAAAAAAAAAAAAAAGGAAAAGAAAAGCTATATGAAACAACGTAAGAATAACTCAATCAATTGCTTATGTAGCTGTTTCTTGACATTCAAAATTTATTTTCGGTATCTGCACATTTTATAGCTAATTAGCATAAAAAAACAGCATATACTTAAGCCATTTCCTACCATGGCATATAGGAAGTGATGTTACAAAATCTGTCATTCATTTCTCAAAGCAGCAGCCACCACAGCACACTCTTGCAGCTTTAGGAATTTGAAAGTTTGTATTGATAATGTATAAACTAATTTTAAGGTCAGATTAGCGCTCCATATTTGCACAGATCTTCTTGAGCCCATGGCAATTTGTGCTGCCCATAAGACAGCTAATTTAAAATAAACATTTATTTTCTAAGTAATTGCTTTCAGCCTTAATCTATCACTATACCTAAGCAACAACTAGCACATGGTTTAGTGCAGACAACTAAGAATACTTATTCGAGAAAGGCTTAATAGGATAATGTGGAGAGAACTGACATATCCCTTACTCTGTCATCGATCTGGGAAGTTGCACACATCAATTGTTTTAGTTTGATAAAACAGTGAGAGAAATTCTTGGGAAAATAGAACAAAATGACTACAAACTGGCGATAAAGAGAATTTGCATCTCAGTATCTAAAAAGCACTGTCAGTGCACTTACACGCTGTCAATGAGTGATCAGGCTCACCTGCAAGTCAAGGGAGGTCCCACCAACCAAGCTTTCTTCTGCCTTGAGCTTCTTTAGACTTTGAAGATCCTCCTCATCTTGTTCCAAAGCTCTTTTTGTGCTCTTGCAAGAAGCTTTTGTTTCTTCATGTTTAACCTGTTCATTTGTTTCTTCACGTTTAACCTGTTCATTGTGGGAGATGTTTCTCTTGTTTATCTCATTGCAACCATCTTCCACAGATCCAAAGCTTACAGAGTCATTCGAATCCATTGCTTCTTGGCATATGGGAAGAAATTCTTCTGCTATAAACTGAGAAGGGCTGAAGTTCTGCCTACTAGATTTGGTGTAATCTGGTGCTTCACTGGTGTTTACGTTTACTTCTGAAACCAGTGCTTCTACTTTCTCTGAAGATTTTGCATTTACGTCTTGCATGTTAGAAACAGAAGGATTTCTTCTGCTTGGTAGTTTAGGTTGGAAGATACCTAGAGGGACATTTACTCCTTGATATTTGTCCTTAAGTGCCATACCTAAATTCGTACCTACAGGAGCTGCTCCAGATTCAAGACATGCATTCTCCTGCTCCTTGGGATAAAATAAATTATCTTGTTCATTTATGGTATTTTTTCCTAACCTCAAGGTATCCTCTGGTTGAGTTGGTAACTTATGCAGCTGGTCAGAAACAGTGGTTTCAGGAACAGAGACAACTATAGATTTCCTTCTAATATTTTCCAGTTTTGAACAAACATTTAAAATACCTGATAATTTAGGTACAAGAGTAGGATCTACTGGATCTCTTGGACTGTCACTGACCAAAGGTTGCTTAGTTTGTTCAGATTCTATTTGGAAGTCTGTTGGAAGTACTTCCCCTTCAGCTGACAGCCTCTCGTTTTCTTTTGATTCACTGTCAGAAACAGGAACTGCTCCATCCTTGGCTAAAACTGCATCTAGATCTTCATGCCTAGATGAATTATCTTTCAATACTTGGTTTGTCTGACTACTAAGTCCATCTGGAGGACTCTTCAAAGAATCCAATTGCTGAACAGGAAGGGAAACACGGGATACCACATCTCCAGTTTCTTCACTGCACTCCAAGGGGGCATTACTTGGAAATTTGAAAGGCACTCTCTTTAATTTCAGTTTTCCTGGCTGTACAAGATCCTGCTGACTGTTTACAGGAACTGAATTATCCGTGGCAAGGTCAAGATCCTGTGGTGCCCGGACATGCGGAGTGTCTTCTGGAAGTGCGATAGAATAAACGGAATCTGGTATTGCACCACTGTGAACTTTGGCAGCTCCCTTCTCAGTAGGAAATGCTGAGGTTGATGAAGAAGGAGTGGTGAGGTTATCATTAGATTTTTTAAGATACTCACCATTCAGATCTTTTACTTGCAGAGAATCTACTTCATCTCTGCAAGCAGACAACGATGCACTATGCAAGCCTGGTTGTCGAGTGCTTTTATGTGACACTTGCTGGTTCTCAAATCCTTCCATATTGTTATTAACAGCAACAGTATGAGATACGGTTATTTCCATATCATCTTGTTTGTGTGGAAACACAGTGGTCTGATCAGCAGGAACTGCAGAAACGGCTGGAACTAACCCTCTGTCCCACACATCACCTCTTAACACGGCTGTATGAGTTTTAGTGATTTCCATATCCTCAGCCGAAGTAAAAACGACTGTTTTGTTACCTGAAAGAGCCTCCTGTCCAACCTGCTTAGCTGGGTTTACTCTGTCCTCACACAGGACTCTTTCAGTACTTTCATCATCAGGGAGATAGCTGGTCATTTCCATATCAGCCTTGTCATTTGTAAAAATAATTGTGGAACATAGAGGAACGGATCGATTGGGTTGCCTAGCCTGCAGAGAATTTGCTTCCAAAGTTACGTTATGGGTTTTAGTGATTTCCATATCATCCACAGGAAGCACAGTAGCATCACTGTTTGAAGGAGCATCCTGTCCAACCTCTTTATTCAAGTTCAAGTTATCATCATGTAAAAGTTTTACTGTAATTTTATCAGCAGGGCAAGACATAGTAATGTCCACGTAACTCTGGTTACTTGTGAACTTAACAGCTTTAACAGGCTGAGCTGAAGACAGAGAATGAAGCCTGACCTCTTTTTGGGAGACAATTTCATGGCCTATTGCAGCCGTATGGCTCTCTGTGATCTCCATGTCATTATCCTCATTACTCTGTGAAAATAAAACAGTCTTTTCCCCTGTTGTTCCCTTGGAGCTTTTCCTTTCAGTCCTATTAGCTCTGCTAAGCATCCCTCCAGCTGTAGCCTTTTCCACAGATTTATCAATTGCAACAGTATCAAATCTACTTATTTCCATGTCATTATTGTCTGTAAAAACACAAGTTTTATCCCCAGAAACAAAGGGTATGGCATTGCTTGAACTTTTAGGCAGCAAAATTATTTTGTTTTCTCCTGAAACCGTATGACTTCTTGTGATGTCCATATCAGCATCTTCCGAAAATATGGTAGTTTTCTCATCTACAAAATGCTTTAAACCAGTCACAGTTAACATTTTCTTACCAGATACCAAGGAGTATGTATTGCACCCAGGCTGCTCCTGACTGTTTATTGTCATCATGACCTCTCTTTTTAAAGATAATGTTTTATTTTCATCTTCAACAACATGTACTGGTGCTGCTTTTCTTCCTGGTAATATCATATGGATGTTTTGATCAGGAAAAATTGCTGCACAGCTTTCAGCCAAGTCCATGTTTTCACCAGAGGGAAATAAAACAGACTTTTCTGAAAAGGAAGGCAACTTGGAACTTCTCTTCTGTTGTTCAGATGTATTAGTTAGTAACTTCTCTTCAATACCCGAGTGCAGGCCATCGACTGACAGAGGATTTTTCAAATCCTCTTGTGAAGAAACTGTTTTGCTGATCAGGAAATCTCTCTCAGACTCTTCTCGAGTTGACAATGCATTGTTTACTACCTTCATAGTATGAGTTTTCACTTGCCTGTCAGAGTTCTGGCAATCTGCATTTACACCTAGTACTTTTGCAGGTTGTACATTTCTTGTATTTCCGGAGGGAGTGGTTTCATTACTAGAAATGAACATACCATTTGCAGATAAAGGAGTAACAGTTTGTTTATCCAAGCTCCTTTTGAAATCCCTATATTCTATTGCTGCAGTCTGACCTGCAGTGGGATCTACACCAGAATTATTGGAAAACTGGGAGATCCGTTTTTGCAGCTGCTTGGATATCACATTATTTTGATTATGAGTATTCTCATATCCTTGTACTGTATTAATAGGAGCAACTTCAAAAGCAACAGAATGAGCTTTGGTTACATCCATGTTTTGATCATCTGAAAACACGTCTGTTTTGTCATTTGTGCAGGAAACTGAAGCATTCTGAAGGTTTTTTTTCAAAGGCTGAGTTATATCGACTTCTTGACTTTGCAAAGACGTGAATGCACTGTTGGTGGCAGCAGGATTTTCTGCGATTTCTGTCTTTTGCTCTTGTAATGAACACACGCTCTTCGCACAGGAAATCAGACCACTTGCCTGAAAGTTTGATTTTTTAACCTTCTTATTGACTATTATCACCTCAACATCATCAGTATTCATTTCCATAGGCTGTTTTCTTTTCATATTCACATCAAAACCAATTGCCTCAAGATTTTCCTTGTCCCTGTCCAAAGAACTTGCCACAGCACTGACATTTTTGTTGTGGTTCTCACCTGGAATTCTTTTACCATGCATTTGTTTTGCTTCTGCAGTTATCCCAATGCTTTGATCATCAATGATAACAGTCTGGCATTTAGTTATTTCCATTTTTTCCTGCTCACTTAAATTGGGAGATGTGGACACTCTGTTACCAAGAAAATGTGGTTTGCAGGTGACAGAAATGGACACTCCAGGAGGAAATTCATTTTCAACATTCTTTCCATCAGCTTTGTCAATACAAGTTTTACTCAATGCCATACCTTTTCCTGAAAACACCTTACAGGTACCAGTGGACACTGAATTTCTACACGAATCAAAACCAACATCCACTGAAGCAGTCCCGTGATCTTGGGTCACTCTTTCAGCTCTCCCATCTGAGCCTGAAAGGTGTTCAAGTGCATTAGTTTTATGTAACTTAGAAGCTCGGTTATCTAAAGATGATAGACTTTCTGTATCATCATCAAGTGCTGGATGTCTGCTTTCTACTGGCAAAGAGTTTGTATTAACTGTTTTCTCAAAAGTTTTATGACATGAACTGCTCATTCCTTTGGCACTTTCATTATAGATTACATATGTGTAATTCCCAGTAAGTTCCATGTCACCACATTTCGAAAAAACTGTTTCATCACCTCGGAAGACAGTCTCAGAAGAAACAGATCCCGGGATAGCAGACAAAGTCCTGGTCTCTTGCTTAAAAGTTTGCGGCGCTGTAGTATCTACAGTGTCTTCAACATTTACTGTTTTTTTGTTTGTACAAAGTTGAGGATCCTGCTTTACAATTAATTGCTGATGAGATGCTCTCTTTACTACAGAATAATTATCTGTCTCCATGGATGGGAAATCCTTTTTGAAGTTTAGACTTTGATTTCCAACACTGGCAAAAGGAAAAGACATTTTTGCAGTGTGACTAGTTGTCATATCCATTCCATCATCTGCAAATGCCTCAGTAACGTCTGGACACGGTAATTGCTCTGGTGGAGCCCCACAAATACCAGAACGCATATTTTTAATATCAGATGCTTGGCATTTTGTCACTTCCATTCCATCATCTTGCTCTCTAAAGATTTTTGTTACATTGATGGTGGCCAGTGGTTCATGGAAATAATCAGATTCCACTGATGATCGTGCCATGTTTTCTGAGACTTGTGAAGAGACACAAAAAAGGTTTTCTTTTTCAGGTCCTTCAATAGGATTGAGTGCTTTTTCATTTGACTTCAAGCGTATCAAAAATTCATTGAAATTAATTTTTTTTACCGCAGTAGCATCTTCCTTCTGTTCAAAAGATGGGCACAGACGGTTTGTAGGATCAACGGAGAAATGAAATTCTTTACTCATTTCTGCCTTTCCACTGTTAGAGTTTAACCCAGCCAGAAATGATGTGATATCTATTTTCTCAGTTTTGTCAGTTTCATTGTTTTTCAGGTTACGTGCAATCACTGCAGTGTGACTAGCTGTCATTTCCATTTCATTTTCATCTGAAAAGATGAGTGTTGTGTCATGCCTATTTGTTCTTTGAGTGGCGTTGTCCACATCATGGCACTGAAAAAAGACAAGAAGTGACAGTTACTGACACTTGTAACAAATGACACAGTGGTTTACTTTATTCAAAACAAAAGTCAACTAATACAGTCTAAAGGTTAGAGCTCTATCTTTACAGCTTTTTGGGGAGGAAAAAAAACATTTCAGTCCTTCTCAACAAGTAGTAACATATTAAAGGAAAGGCCAATTTAACTGTTACAAATTCTTACAGCCTACATTCTGTGTTTGTAATATCTTTATGTATTTAAATAGAATTTTGAAAGAATGTTGCTCAGATTTCTATTGGACAAAAACTTCACATCTTCACATGTGAAATTCTTGTAGACACGGAACAATCACCGAGACTTATGAATCAATATTTTCTATGTGGCGTTTCTATCTTTCCCCACCCACTCACTGCAAAATCCCTGCCCAGCTTATCATGTACATTCCCCAAAACAGCAGTGCCAAGCTGGAATTTTTAAAAGAGTCTTCCACCCTGACTAAGAAGATTCTAGTCTCTTTAATAGAAAGGATTTAGAGTTTTAAAGCTGTGGATAAAAACTGGCCAGTATCAAGATATAATACTGTACTTTATCAAACATAATAAATACACTGATTAAGAACAACTTTGTGTTTACCTTAAATTAAGTACATTGTTATATATGCATTATTATTTTATAAATGCAAGAAATAAAATACACTAGAAAAAGCAAGAATCATATACATTACTTAAACCAAGGAGAGAGAGGGTTTCAGTATGACCTTTATAGGATCATGGCACACATCTTTTAATCCACACTAGATTTTAACCTTTACTTTTTCACAAGAGCTAAGACATTCTTTAAACCATATCTTTAAATTCAGCATGAAAGGAAGCCATTGGATCAAAGGATACTGTTCAATTGCTTTGCTTGATAAAATAGACCTATGACATCACCACTGAAGTATAGCACAGTTCAGGATTTCTGTGCCTGTGAAGGTCTTAACTAAAAATGTCGTGTTTTATCACTTGAGTCAACTGAAGCATTTCAGTTACATTTTCATGCCAGTCACTGCAATTTTCTAAACCTTTTTAACAGTAGGAACAGACAGTGTATATCCATTCCACCCATAGAAAAAAAAAAAAAAAAAAGTAGACAGTAATCCATGAGGAAAAAAATTGAACTGACCTATCTGAAACATAAGCTCCTTTACATATTTTTAGATAAGCATTGAAAAAAAATGTAAGAACTAGCTCAGATACTGAAAAGCAATTTTAGAAACAAAAATTATCAATAGTGTAGTATAAGGACCATCAGATTAGGAAGCTACTTCAAAACATAGAAGATTATGCTTCAGACAAATTTCTTGTGAATACGAGGATTTACTTTTTAGGCAGCTGAGGTACATGTTTCACCTTTACTACACAAATTATTGCAATATATTTTGGACACTAATATTCTCAGCACTGAAAAAATGAGCACCTTCACATACCTCAGTCTGCTGCACCAATGCCTGGATAGGAGCATGAAGCAAAGTGTTCATCCCTGTCAAAAGAAAATGAAATAGTGCATTTGCTGAGCTATTTTATTATTTTAATCAACTCAAATGAAGGTCAATGCACTCATTACATAAGTATCACGTTCTGAGTAAGCACATTTAAAACCAAATATATCCTGAGAAATATTTTCAGTACTCCTTTGAACACGTAGTAAGGTTACCCATGCTTCTACAATACATAATGCTGTTTACAAGCACTGAGACAGAGTCTGTTCATGCAATAGAGATCTCCATCAGTGAGACTGTTCTAGACATGTTAAAAATGTTCTGTCAACTATTATCAATAGTTTGGAATAAAAATAGTCATTCTGTTGTTAAATCTATTTTCAAACTCACCGGTGATCTCACATGGAACATCTTCAGGTTCTTCATTTCTACAAAAGATGGTTTAGGTAAACAGTTTGTTAAAAGATTGCAAACCGGAAGGCTTCAGCAATATACTTAACAGGCAGAAAATTGTGTTGCAGAGCTCATACGTGACTGGACAGCAGACACCAAACATTAGGATATATTGAAGACATATTTGTAATTTGAACTAAAGTGGTATTTTCCCATGAAACTCTTTTTTTCATGGGAAAAGAGGTGAATACGTGATTTTTAAACAGGTTAATGCGTTATTTTTAACTCCGACCTTCTATTTCTGGTCGTTCCTTTTTTTTTGGGAAACTGAAGACGCGTTCCTAAAGCCTGCAGTCATTTCTCTGTAAAATCAAAAGCCAGGTAAACCGACTAACTTTGGCTTTTCATCTAACATTTAATGACTTCTGCTCTTCAGTGTTTTCTTGAATGTTCTTTCAAGCCCAGACTGCCTTGTTTAGAATACTGATTTTTGTTTATACACACATGTTACTGTATTGCTTTATAAGTGTTTGTTAACTATAGCTGTAGGTAAATGTTCCCTTGCTGTATATTTTAAATATAAAAAAATGCCTTCATGCACAGAAACAGTCTAAATCTTTTAAAATTAAATTGAGTTGGTGAGCAACAATCTCCTAATTTTATTTTATCTAGGCAAGAACTTTGAGACCAGACTAATACTCTATCCACCTCTGAGTGAAAAAGTGATGATAATAAACATCCAAGACCATCTCTATCAAATACAGAATCTGGTAGGTCTCTCCTGGAAGACATTCCCAAACAATCAATTTTGGATGAAGCAGTTTCAAGACATAATTGTTCAATTTTTCAGAAACATCTACTTTTTTTTGTGAATCGCAAGAACAGCTATATCCTTTTTCTGCTGTATTCCTGTAACCGGTCAAACGTATAGAGCAATTTTATATCTAAATAAATAAGCACGTTACATTTGTTGGTTTCTTTGAGAAGTAACATTCTTATGGTCGCATGCCGTGTGAAGAAATGTATTTGCAGTGTGGGAATAATTTTTCCCCAGACTTACTGATTAAGTAGGACATGATTCCCTGTATCTGCTGCACACTCTAAAAATAAGAAAATCAGATGTTACAACGAGAGAAACAGGATCAAAACATTCAGAGACAAGAGTAAAGTGCACAGAAAAGAATGTTCTGCAGTTCTCACTCTTTATGTTCCTTTTTATCATGGCAAAAACCCAGACAACCAAAGTACTTGAAAGTGCATTAGCTTTTCAGATTCTTCCTAGGTAATTTTTGACAGACTGAATATGACATTCTTCTCGGTCTTCTTTTGATCTAAATTCCTGTCCTAGTTTCAGCTAGGATAGAGTTAATTTTTCTCCTAGTAGCTGGTAGGGTGCTATGTTTTGGATTTACGATGAGAAGAATGTTGATAACACATTGATGTTGATAACACACCGATGTATAAATTGTTGCAGAGCAGCGCTTACACGAAGCCAAGGACTTTTCAGCTTCTTGCTCTGTCCTGCCAGCGGGCAGGTTAGGGGTGTGTAGTGCTTAGCTGCCAGCCAGGTTAAACCACAACAATCCCCAAAACAGATTTTGTTCCACGTACATTTTGTCTAAAAAAAAATAATCTCTGAGCTACAAGGTCCACAGTAGTAGTAACTAATGGGTTTTCATCCAGTCCATCATAAACAGCTGACCATGTTGTTCCCTATCTATGATTGACGAGCTTGACTTCTTAAATTCTGGCTGAAGTCTTGTTGCTAATAGTCTGTGAAACCTGTCAGAAAAGAGAGGAGCTTTTACCTTCATTTTCTCTCTCTGCTGCATTATTCTTAAGATCTCGCTGGAAGACTCTGCAGCTAAGAACAAAGAAAAACAGTTTTTGAAAACACAAGATGATCTGTTTTAAAGCAAAAATTTAAAAAAAAAATAAATTAATCTCAATCTTTTCCCACATGATATGTTCTGAAATGATACCAAAAGACAGCAGGTTACTGAACCCAACCATACTTTCCAGCAGGAAGATTATCATACTTCATGTGAAATCACTAGAAAAGTTAATGAAAACCAAACTTTCCTAATTATATGAAATTTACTCCATCATTCTTTATAGCTAGGATGAGAAAGCGCGTAATGTTTCTACCAGGGCTTAAAATCAACTTAGTATAACAAGTCACCAATTTTCTTCACTGAATGCCCATAAGTGTATGCAAACAGCAATTTCAGGTGATAGCAGATTATTACCTACAACTTTATGCTTAAATAAAGAGATGTAGATCTGCATTCTTCAGATCAAACTTACTTTATGGTGTTTGCAAAGCTGACACGTCGGGAGTTTTTCCTACGTTTTTCTATATTAATATCCTGACAAAAAAAAAAAAAAAAAAGACAGTTTGATGTACAGAGAACAGTTCTTATGCCATAATCCACAATAATTATAGCTTTTCACACACCAAAAAAAAGAAAAAAATGCAAGCATAATAGCTTAAGTACAACAGATATTTGCAAACATCTTTAAACTACTTATAGTTCTCCAGCTTCTCTCCTCTTCACAGGGAGACACCTATCTCACAAGAAGCAGGTTCTAAAGATCATTTTGTACTAACTGCTTGGTTTCAGACAGAAGCAAAATACCACTTATAAGGATTTTTGTCTGGCTTTATGTTTGGTATACTAGAGAAAAAACACTTAGCTGCTTAGTACAAGTGAGTTGCAGGATTTTTTTTTTAATTTAGTTTTCTGTGACAACTGGAAAAAAAACTCACCCCTATGGGAGAAAGGAAAGGATGCATGGAAAAATCAAAATCACCACTGATACTTTCCTGAAGAAGTGTTTAAATGGTGTCACTGACCACATGATTATACTAATGCAATGTTACAAGGCGTGTAACAATGCAACGCTGCATATACTGGAAAGCTAATTCACCATACCACTGCAGTGCAGTGTCTGCAGTAAGCTTCCCTAACTAAATAGCTCTGAACAGGGCAGCAGAACACTCACTGTTTAAGAAAGCAGACAATGTGTTGACGTACTGACATTATCCATTATACGCACAGAGAAACCATGTCAGCATCACAAGCAGTTATGAACAAAGTCGCACTACTGCATACAATGGTTCTATATTGCTCAGTAGCAGTACTACACATCATTGTTAAAAGGCATTAATGTTTAAACGAAGACTGAGCTGCTCTTCATGCTCAAACCAGTTTTGAAGTATATTATGCACGGGTATTTCAGGCTCATATTTCACATATTTTGAAAGAAGTTATTAGAAAGGTGCTGCAGCCTCTGGACCCACCCTGAGAGGTGATTTCGTTCTTACACTGCGGGCCCCAGAGCTGCACACAGTACTCTGGGTGGCAAACTTGGACTACACCAGAAGCAAGATGTATCTATTAATTTCTGATTATTCCTCTCTGCTTGACAGAAGACATATTCTGATGTAAAATAAAAGTTCAACAGATTTCATGTAATATTTGTTACTCCAAACATTATCCGCCAAAGCAGTTATTACAGGAGTTTTTACACCTACGTTATTCTAGTGACCCTGTTTAACCAGGGACTAGTTGAGGAGCAAACCAAAGATCTTAAGAGCATCAGCAAATGTGGACTTAACAGACCTACCTGAGTGAGTTCATTCCCGTTTCCCAAATCATCAAGAGGATTTCGTGGAGCCTTTAAAATCTAAAAGAATAAGTTGAGAAAATCAGACCCAGCTCCCACAAAGAAATGATCAAGCAACAAGTAAATGACTGGTTCAGTCACAGCTGGCGTACAAGCAGTTCAAGACGTCACTTATGCACAAGTTACCATGGATTTCATAACCTATAATTCACTCTTGCATTGGGCATCTGTCCCAGACTCTGACCCTGCTTCTCACCAATGCACCACACACGGGAGTTCAGTTGGAGGTATACTTATTATTGACCAAAGAATTTATAAAATTCTGAATCCATAACCATGAAGGCATAACTTTAATTTTTAACCATCTAATTCACGTATTTATTTTGAGAAAATAGTGGGTAAACTGCCCTTGTGCATACTAAATTCATTCACTTCAATCAGAAAATTACCAGGAATATCCCTGTACACTTGCTTCACCTGCGAATCCTTCTGTGGAAATTGTATCATCTTCTGCCACATCGCTAATGTGAACAGCAACGCTTTCAGACTTGAATACATCAGCCAGCCATACAATCAGTGAACTGCTATTTCACAAGAATACATAAACTGATTACTTGGCAGTAGAGAATCTGTAAGCGCCAGAAGCGTCACATTCAATCACAAACTTAGTAAGGGCTTTCTTTGCTCATGGTATGTTTTTCTTCAGGCTGTGATGAGAAAACTAATTCTTCTTTATGGCTCCCCTTCCCTTCCTTCACTCACTCAGTTTTATTTTAGAAATGCCTTAAGTTACTCACAGAGGACAGTCGCCTTCTTCTCATGTGCTCTGTATTATCACTGAGGGGAAAAAAAGAGAAATAGATATTAGCGCATAAACTGGAACCAAGATGTATTTCTTGAACAGTGCTGCCACATTTTTATGGCTAATAATTCAATCTCTCCATTATTTTTACAAGTGTGAAGTTACTTAAACAAACTTGCTTGGAATAGATCATTCCAATGCTAGGTGCCATAAATGACCCTTGGAAAATTCAACATATTGTGCTCTGACCCCTGTGGTCAGTCCCTAGACAATCCACTGCTATGAGATTTCCTTGAGCTTTCCTACACCATGATCAGAAAACCTCCCTGTTTTTCTTCATGACAGACAGCATATTTCATTCAAGAGATCCTAAGGTGCACACAGGGATTAAGAAACATTTTGCATCTAAAAGACAATAGTCAAATCTCAATGAGGTCCTTATGAGGTTTCAACTTACTTTTCCATGTTAGGGTCTGTATAAATCTTGTCCATTTCTATTGGAAGTACTTTTCATCTAAAATGCAGTACTGAAATCAAAAAAAAAATTAGTGAATCTCAGTAAGAATATTGTATACAACCACAACTAGATACTAGACTCAGCCAGTTGCTATAATTTTCTCCTCTATCCATCTTTACTCAGAGGAATTCTCTAACGTCTAACAGGCCTCCCAATTCAGTGTTCTCTACTGCATATCATGTTATAAAGCAAACGAGCTAGCAGTTTGAGTCTTACTGGTTTGGCAGCCTTCTACTTAAAATTAAGATTTCGGTAACTGCTGGAGATAAATATGATCAAGCCTTCTACAATACAAAGTGCACTCTGACACACAAGACAATTTTTCATCCACTACTACTCCCTGCCACCCCAAGAATATCTTCTCTTTTATGAACTAGTACACCTATTAACAGTCACAGCAGGGGATAATGAGTTAACCCACACCATGAAGATGCCTTAGGATATTACCTAAGGTTTCCTGCAGAGCACAACAAAATGCAAGGCTTTGAATACCAGGTTAATATTCCTCATAACCTCACCCTCCTATGGACCTGACAAAGAACACAATATATTGAAGCACTGAATCAACACCATACATGTAATAACAACAAATGCAATTTTCTGTGCTCTTACCTAGATTTCAGTGAGATTTATCTACATGCATATCTCCATCGCTACTACTATTGCAAAATATTCATATGTGACAGCTATAAGCAATCTGACAATACTACCACATTTCATTTTCCCCTTGCTAAACCTCAGCAAACAATGCCTTAAGAGAAACTCTTGCCTAGGCAAGGGTTAAGCAAATTGTAAAACACTTTTTTTTTTTTATGAGACAATTAAACATAGAGAGGAACTGCTCAGCCTTTGCATTTCACAAAATCACAGACTCTCAGAGGTGGGAAGGGAACTCTGGAGATCGTACAGTCCAAACCCTCTGCCCAAAGCTATGGCCAGTTGCTCTGGGACAACCTGTTCCACCTTCTCTGCATTCTTTTTTTTCTAACGTCTGAGTGAAATTTCCTGTAGTCCAGTTTGTGTTCGTTGCATCTCATCCCTTCTGGTTCCATCTTCTTGAAACTTTCCCAAAGGTTTTATGCACATTCATAAGTTCCCCCCAGTAAGCAACACCACACCTCCCCTTCTCCACCAAGCCAGTCTCCTCACCATAGACCACAGCATTTAAACCACCAGCTGACCAAGGCAAAGTTAAGCCTTACAGAGGCTTTAAAAAAAACAAAACAAAACAAAACTTCTAGGTTTAGTGAAATGCTAAATCAATCACTTACTAGTGGAGTATTGCTATACACTCCTCAGAAAGGGAACTGCAAAGGCCCTGGCTTTCAGGGCCTGCAGCTCTGAGGCAACAAAACCAAGACGGTCTGGAACACTACCCAGAAAGACACCCAAAGGCTAGCATACACCTGTAGCTATCACTTTTACAGAGGTGTTTTCCTAAAAGTACTGCTTGGTGTTGACCAACGTGAGCGTTTTATCGAGGTTCCCCTCACATTTCTGGGCTGCCCCAGCACACTGAAATCCCCTCAGGCACAAACTTGGCACCATTCGGCCTACTAACAGCACTAGGTTACGTTTTGTTTCTAAATATAAAACATTGTAGTTCATTGAGATGGAATATTACATAAGCAAAAATAAGGCTACGGTAGGCCTGTGGAAGAGCAGCATCTATTGAACAGCTTCCACCTGGTAACTGTCATGTTTCACAAATAACACAAATAGGGAAATCTAATGACTTAAATAACGAGATCATGATGTAATTAAAACATTTGGTATTTTTGCTGTAATGCATCCGGGTACTGTGAAAGTCAGCAACGGGATGGGGTTTCTTTGTTCGCTACACCACAGTACGCGGAGGGAGCTTTTAAAGACTTGAGGTATAAAAGCGTCTTCCATTTTAGGTGAAACTGCTTTGTGTAAAACTGTTTCGCGTGCGCCTTTTTGCAATTTTCCTCCAAATTCACGGCCACCGACTGCCTTGGCTGCGATCTGCAGGGAGGGACAACCGCGCCTCGCGACAGGGCTGAAGGCAGCTGCGAGATCTATTAACAACATTAATATTAACGGCAGGAGACCCCAGAGAAACTCGGAATGCAGCAAGCCAGTTTTGAAAAGCATAATTGTAGGAAAAATAAAGGAAAGAAATCATTTGAACAACGATGAAGGGTTTGCCCCCAAGTTGGCGACGCCCACAGGAACGCTTCGCTGGTCGCTTGCCGCGCTTATCGAAACTTTTAAATATAAAAAAAATTACAAATTGGCTATGAGTTAACAGAATTACGTTCCCTACAGCCCCCTGCACTGCTCCCAGATCCCCCAAATCCCCCCCCAGGGCTCCGAAGCCACCTCAGCCCCGCCGCCCCCCCGGCCCCTCACTCACTGCCCTCACGGCGCCGCCGCCTCGCCGTTCAAACCCAACCGCCGCGCGCCAAACCGCCCGCCCGACGGCAGGACGTACAACATGGCGCTCCCCCAGCGCTCCGTACGACATGGCAGCCCCTGGCGTTCCGTACAATATGGCGGCCTCCCTTACGCCAGCCCGTTGTCTGTCTTTTCGGGGTTATTCCTCACCGGCACCGCGCCGCAGCCAGAGAAATGAGTGCGAAGCAGGAGAGCGTGCTCGGAATAGGATGGCTCGGTCTCTGTGCGATCGCGTCGCCCTGTGTTCTTGAGACCAAAAAGAGGCAGGCGGGCGCCATCTCGCAGAGCGGGCAGTGGGCGGGAGGCGAGGCCGGGAGCAGGTGCTGCGGATTCTTATGGGCTGTGCGGGAACGAGGGCTCTCGTGACGAGGTGGCCGAGTGGTTAAGGCGATGGACTGCTAATCCATTGTGCTCTGCACGCGTGGGTTCGAATCCCATCCTCGTCGGAAATTAGCTTTTCATTTTTTTTTCCTCCTACCGCTCCCGTTTCTTTTTCCTTATTTAAATTCTATTTTTAGAGCCTCGAGGGCTGCCAAGGCGCATATCGCCGCTCCGTGCCTCCCTCCCGCCGCCTGGGGCCGCCCAAGGAGGCCTGAGAGGAGGTAGCCACGTCCCCCAGGGCCCTGCAACCTCTGTACCCAAACACCACCAAACTGCTTCTTTTGACCCAAATTGTCTCCTTCAGGTTTGCCAAATCCCTGGTGGGAGCTTCAGGTAAATAAATTTTTGCAAAATCAGGGGCTGAGGGAGCTCCGGCCAGGTTGATCACAGTGCCTCACTGAAACCACATCCACGTTCGCTGACTTATAGTGGGCTTTTCTTGTAGTTACCAAGATTTTAGAAGTGTAACAGATTACTAAGAGCTGCTCTGCGTGAAGAGTTAACTTTTAAAAATCTGGAATGAGAAGCTGATGAAAAAAAATGCTCCCCCAAGACTTCGCTGCATGTTGAAGCCATAATTACTGCAATTAGCAGGAGCAGAAGGGGCCTCTCACATGTAATTTACTGGAACAGCTCCCAGAGCCCTCCAGGCTATGCTGCCCAGATTGAACTATGCTTAAATCCTGGTGGAAATCAGACTATACCAGATCCTATGCAGAGCATGGCCATACGGTAGCTCTTTATACACACAAGTGGCACCTGTAATGGACTGGTTAAAACACAGCTGGAAAAAGTGGAAGATGAGCTCCCTGGTCACATTTGGGCTAATTCTCAGGCTTAGGTGGGGATTTATCACATGCCATCGCTAGCAGAAACACTTTTCTCTGTAGCAATCCAGCAGATGTTTTATCTTGTGCATGTTTTTAGCAGGTATCAGCAGCAGACACCCAGCGGCTGCACAGTGTGAAACCACCACCCCGGACTCAAACCAAAACTTGATGCCATCGCTGGTAAGCTCCTTGAGAAACCAGCCTTGAAGGGTCATTGCCCAAAGTGTCTTGAAAAGACAAGTCATGGCATTTCTTGACCAGTAAGGTTTGATAACTAAAATATATTAACTTACAGCCATAAGGGATAGCCAGAAAAAGCGAAACACAGCAGTGAGCAGCAGTTCCGCGTTTGGCCATTTGGTCTCCATCTATTGACACAAATCAGTAAAATTTCTTTCAGGTGCTTTTTTCTTGCAGAGGAAAAAACAAACAAGCAAACAAACAAAGACAATATAACCTGGGTCATGTCAGTCTCAGTTAAAGCTCAGCTGCCCCTAAATCCACCATTTTTCCCCTGTCTAAAGCTAGAAACAGTAGCATATATTCTTACTTTGAAGGCACCGGATTTTCATTTACATAGTTAGATAAAATATATATATTTCAGTGTATGAAAAAAATAGATGACACAGGGGAGATTTTACCTCCTTTGTTTAACAAGCTGCCTGCAGCTAAATACTAGACCAGGCCTTATTACATGATGGCAGGAAAAAAAAAATATAAAAACGTGTGGTTACATTAGAATCACGAGAGACCCTTAGCAGGATGTGGAAGAGCAAAGCTCAAGTCTGAATGAACTCTTACAGAAACATTCAACAACAGCTAGATGTACAGGAGAGGAAAGAAAAAATCATTTGGCTACTTTAGGCTATTGGATCCTGATCACACCTGTGGGTATCAACAAGTGATTTTAGGAGCCTTGCCAAGGAGGGGGGTGGTTGTTCCTGTTGGCTTGGCAAACCTTAGTTGTGGAGCACATGTTGTCCCCAGCACCCCACTCAAGAATACCTCATGAAGCAGGGGTTTCTCCCATAACCTGTGCATCTTGGTGGGTTGAGAGAATGTAAAGCTCAGCATGACAAGGAAAAAACATCCAGTACTGGACCACGCTCCAGCAAGGCTGGTGCCATGCTTACTGAACAGTATCAGGTCTCCTGGATTCCTTTCCTCACCTTAAAAAAAGGTTTCTATAACATTTTAGAAGTGCAAGCATCCTATGTAGGTGGGTGCAGAGGATCCTGAAATAACATGGCTCTTCCCAGGAAAGGTTTTGATTGTGTGCAGCTGGTCATTACCACTGAGGTTGTGTAAGACAGACAAAAAAAGAACCTAATACAATGATTGTAATAAACCTCTTAGAGGCTGTATAAACATCGATGAAAATAAGAACTATAGTGATATTTATCATCCTGAAAACATTACTATAAAATGCATTAAGAAAAGCTTCTCGTTTGCTTATATTCTTTTTTTCCTTTAAGGCCAATTGTCACCTTGAAGCACACATGAAGCAATGTTAAAAACAAATACCATTTAGAAACAACTTGACCATGGTAAGGTAAAAACGAAGTGAAAGGTGGTAGACTGGTCTCTACCTTGCATTTTTGTTCAAGTATGGAGATGTTTTCATTTGAGGCATAAAGATTAGAAATCAACAGGTTCTCAGAGAAGATTACGTGTTTTTTTTAGAAAGCAGATGTGTCACAGGGCAGATAACGAGACACTCTGCTAAATCAAGTCTCCTCATAAATCTCATAAGGATAAAACCTTGGGACTAGTACCTCTAGAAACAGGCCCAACGCACAGATCCATTCCTAGAGTTACTGATCTCAAATCAAGTAATTATGCGAAGGAATTCTAAAAGAGCAATTTCAAAGCAAGTCCACCTTGCTGACAAACAGTAAAGAAATCAGCTTCACAGTGCTCTGGTTTTACCTTATGGTATTCTCAGCGTTAACATTTTGGTTTTTAAAATCAGTCTGACAATAAAATCAAAGTACAAATAGTTTTCCTGTATGATGTGACATCCAGTATGTTGAACAACTTTCCAACAGCTCTCACCGTACAGTACAAGAACATTATACAGCAGGCCAAAAGAAAAACGAGTTGCTTAATTTAAGCATATGCACTAAATTTTCTCTGTAGGTAATTGACAGCAGACCCGTAACACGTTGAGGTGTTTGTTGACCAGGTGTTCACTAAATGGCAATATAATTCTAGCACTGAACCTCCATGTTCCTGCCCACCTTTTATAGTGCCTGTCAGCAACCACAGCAATTAATTTGCCAGCCCCAACAATATGGGGGCTTCCCACCCCATTTCAAGTCATGAGCAGTTTCTTCACCTCAAGCACCCTGAAACCTTAGGTCTTTACAAGACACTTCTCCGGCCACACTAGAACAATGCCCTTAGATGTCATGCCCTTTGTCATTCCTCCCAGTCCTCCATGGCCCATTCAGGCATCTTGGAGCAATAGTCAAACTCTGCTCCCTTATAGCGCAAGGCGTGTAGGTACATCACCAGCTCCTTGGGAGATGGGTCCCGCCTTGAAATTTTACACTCCACGCATAAAGGGTCCTTCTCTTCTGAACAATTTTCTCCTGTTTGCCCAGTCTTGTTCTCGCATGAACCTAGTTCTGTAGTTTTTTCAAGTGTTTCCAGATTGGTATCAGGGTCCAGTGTACAAGCTGGTGTTTCATTTCTCTCAGGATCTTTTGTGCCCTCAGCAGGGCAGGAGTTCTCATTTGTAGGATCAGCCTGCACAGATTCTGTGCACTCGCTTGAATTACCAGAGTCTTGATTTTCTGCATTGGTGTTCAAGTCCTCTTCTGAAATCCCCAAGACATCCAGGCTCTGTTTGGAACGATGCTCCTCCACGAGCGCCTTAAGGAGTTCTTCATCTGTTTTACCAATCTTGCCACCTTTGCCCTTTTCAGGGCCCCAGGCTTCCATGTTGTAGATGGGGTCGTTGACAATGGGATGTCCCAGGTACTGCAAGTGGACCCGGATCTGGTGTGTGCGGCCAGTACGCGGAAGACACTTGACGACGCTGGTCTTGCCGTTGTAACTGAGCCTCTGGAAGATGGTTTTGCAGGGTTTCCCTTTGGGGTCCACACGGCACACCCCCACCTTGTATGAAACAACCAGTATGGGCTCCTCGCAGACCACTTCGTGTTCTGGGAACTCCCCCACCACACGACACACGTACTCTTTTTCCAGCTATGGGGAGAAAGAACAACTCTCAGAAGAGAAAACTGTCTCGGGTCTGATTATGATTCAGTCTCACCCTAGTTACTCCTCTCTCAATCTCATCAATTAAATACATATTTTTCATTTTAGGTAATCTACTCTTAAAGGTTTTTTTTACAACTGAACTAGAAGAGAAAAAAAAAAGCAGCTTTTAAATCAAATTTCTCACATTCTAGCTTCCAACCAGTTGGGAATTCAAGAACATATGGGCCTGAACTGTCTTCCCCATATTAAGTTCAGGAGTTACCTCTCAGTGCTTTTTGCTGTGACACTCATTGCCTTGAAGCAAGTCCTGAAAGCTAGCACCCTACAGCTATAGCTCTGTTTGGACTGAAAAACAGTGGAAAAAAACCCAAAACTTCTAAAACTTAAAATGGAAAAAGTATTAGATGACTGACATGCTTCTGCTGATAAATAAAACTGCTCTCTAACTGATGGACCAGATGATCTTTAGAGGCCCCTTCCAACCCAAACCTTTCCATGACTGCACGCTCAATACCAGCCAGTTTGCACAATCCCACAGGGCTGGAAACCCTTTTCAATATGATACTACCAAAATTGCTTACGGTTTTGCTCCATCTTTCTCTCTCGATGCCTTCCACACTTTACACCAACTAGGACACGAAGAAGACCACGAGCTGTCCTCGGAATTCGGTTTGTTTAGACCAGAAGTTTGACAGACTTTTTGCCTTAGCGTGTTCCAAGAAAATACCACACGAGAATCTCCCCAAAGTACTGCAGCCCTTAGCTCTCACCTGCCTCTCCCGAACCTGCTCGTCAATCCTCTTGGACACCTCCACTGTCTTGGCAAACATAAGCACTCCTGAGGTCATGCGATCGAGTCGATGAATCGTATGCAGCTCCTTAAGGTTGTGCTCTTTGCCGAGGATGAAGATGACGGTGTTGTGCCGAAACCTGCCGCAGGGATGCACCGGCAAGGAGGACGGTTTGTCCACGACCACCACCTCATCGTCCTCCGCCAGGATTTGGATCGGCTGGGCAGTGACCGGCGGCTCGTGGCGATGCACCGTGTTTCGGAGAAAATCATTATTCTGCCAGAAAAGCAAGCAATTAGGGTGCATTCTGCACAGGCACACCACCAGGCCAGGCACCTGGGGAGTTTGGGAAGGATGAAGGGAGGGAAGAAGGGATTAGGTGGCGATGGGAAGGAGGAGGGATTAGCACCCACCTTGAGCACGACGTCCAGGTCCCGCACGGGCTCCTCGTTGAGGCGCAGGCGGCCAGCACGGGCGGCGGCGCGGTAGAAGGCGAGGGGCTGGGCTCGGAACTCGGTGCTGAAGACGTGCAGGAGGCTGCGGCCGACCCAGCGCCCCTTGCAGTAGGTGCGGAAGTCGTAGTAGTAGGGCCGCACCTTGCGCAGCCCCCCCTCGAAGTAGTACGAGGTCTCGGCGAAGTGCTCCGCGCTGAAGCTCACCCCCGCCTTCAGCTTCCGCGGCGGCGGCACGTAGCGCTCCCCGGCGGCCAGGCGGCGCTTCTTCGGGGCCGGGGCTGCCGCCTCCTCCTCCCCCAAAGCGCCGCTCTCCGGTCCCGGCTCCGCCATGCCCCGCCGGGGGAGGAGAAGCGGCCGCTGCCCCCAGCCCCGGCCCCAGCCCCGCGCCGCCACCCGCAGCCACGCCGCACACAGCGCGCCGGCGCGCCGAGTGACGCCGCGCCGCGCAGCCAATCGCTGAAGGCGGCCGCCGGCGCGGGCCACGCCCCCTCAGCCCTTAACCACACCCCTTAGCCACGCCCCCACCTACAGGCCACGCCCCTCCCCATTCACTCCATCACCCGTAACCACGCCCCCGCCCCATAAGGCCACGCCCCCTTCATCCAGGCCTCGCCCCCCAGGTTTTCTCACCACCCCCCCCCCCCCATTCCCGGCGTTTTTACCCCAAAACCTCGGGGTTGCTGACGCAGGAAAGAAGAGACCGCGCTCGCGTACATGAGCTCGGGGCTCTGCGCCGGGAAGGGCGCCTTGTTTTGTCTCCAAGCGTTAGAGGGGCGCTGTTAGGGGGTGGCTGCGGGGAGCTGCGAGCCCTCCTGCCCCTGCGGCTCTCTGCAGGGGTCACCCGGGGCTGGGCTCGTCCGGATCAAAGCACCGCGGCCAGACCCGGCTCAGTCTCTTCTCCGACCCTCGCTCTGCTGAAGCAGCGCTCGCCTTCGCCAGCACAGCTGCTGCCGGAGCTCCCGCTCCAAAAGCAAAGCCATGCAGGCCGGCCGAGTCCCGTCTGTCCGTGAGCTTTCTGAGGTGAGCTTAGAGATATCCATCCCGCTCTCAGAATTCGTCCCTGAGGCAAAGAAAAAGCAGCGGTTACTGTCACGCGTTTGCCTTCGGCTCAGTGAATTGACACAGCTGCCGTGTTTATGAATGCGCAGAGGCTCCAAAAAAAACAACACAAAAAAGGCTCGAGTCCTCAGTCTGCGATCCCTAGCTAATAGCAAACGCATCCTACTGCCCTGATGTGCCTATTAGTTAGCCTCTTCCTTCTGTCCTTTACGAACAGCAGCTGCTAGGAATCCAGGGATCTGTCAGCAAAGCCAGCACTCAAGGAGAGCAAGCCCACGGGGTGGAGAGGAGAAACGCTGCGAGTGTTTACCGAGGCCACTGCTTTTCCTTATCCGTCAGAGGAACATAGATCACGCCCATCAGCTGGGTTTCGATGATCTCCCCGTCGCTGGTTTTGTCGTATTGCATCAGGACTTGGTTCGCACCCTCGGGACCCACGGGCAGTATGAGCCGACCTCCTGGCTTCAGTTCATTCAGCAGCTGGCAATCGGAGAGATTGGAATCAGCAGAGCCAAAAAGAGACAACAGAAGCCAGCCAAGCTGTGAAGGTCACAACATCTTGAAAAACACAAGCTTGCCAGCTCCATACAAACAGAAAAAAAAAAGGGGAGGTTCCCATGGTTCCCTAATTATTAATTCCCTAATTATTACAGTTTTAATCACAGCTACTGCTGAAGGCAGCCAACAGCAACTGACATTCCGCACAACCACTCTTACCTCCTTTGGTACTGTCGGTGCTGCTGCCCCAACATGAATGGCATCGTAAGGAGCCTCCTCGGGGTATCCCTGCCTGCCATCTCCAACTGCAGGAGGGAAAAGCAAGCAGAAACGACTTGTTCAGACAACAGTTCCATGCAAAAATAATTCTCCATATATTCTTTCAATTGAAATTTCAAGGAGGAAAACTTTGTAGCAAGACTGTGATAGCAACGTGAATTCCCACATCAGAGCACTGACCTGTCTGCTAGAAATGTAGCATTTGTTTACATTTTAAGAATGGGGAGATATTTCTGGAATTGAACCATGCTGGAAAATGGAACAACCAAAGGCAGGAGGGCCTTTATGTAATACAGTAGCTTTGTGCAGTCTTGAGGTTCTGGATACAGAATGAGCTGATACAAGCTAACAACAACAAAAAAGGAAAAAAAGCAAAATAAAAAAAAGCGTGTGTAAACTCATTCAAATAAACTAAAACTCAGATGTGGTACAATCCCTCTCCTCTGAAGAACACCTCTTACTGAATGTGTAGGGACTACACATTCAGATGTGAGGTGTGTGCTCGACTGCCTGCAGCATTAAAAGCTGCTTACGCGCACAGTAGCGTTCAAGTCAGTGTTAAACTGCACTTAGCCAGCGATTTCTAGCAACAGCATGGAAAGCATAAGCACAGCTTGGAGCCACTGTTTTGAGAAGCAGAGCTTTGCAGACAGCCAGAGCTAATGAGTGCTCACAGGAGGGGTCAAGCATCAGGGTCCCAGAGAGCTCACCCACAAGTTTTACACGGCCAGAGCTGAGCAAAGTCGGATCGTCTTCTTGGACGTTTCTGATGGATTCATTCACCAGCTCTCTAATGTGTTCTACACCCACGGCTTTCCCTGTTGGGCCCATCTACAAAGGAAAGAGCAGACAAACATCTATCTACCTCCTGCATGCACAGAGATGCAGAAAGACTCTGTACATCCTGTAGGTACACAGGTGCATTTTATAGAACAAGGTAGTGTGGGGGCTGGAGAATTTCTAGGAAGAAACTTAAGAGCAGAGTGTCTGGACAAGGAGGTGCAGACACTGTGCCACTTTGGTTTTAAGGCTGAGCAGTTCCAGTTAGGTTAGCTATCCCGTGAGCTTACCATCCTGGCAAAGCAAGCTGTAAGGTACCCGCTCCCAGATCCGACGTCCAGTGCTTTTGCACCTTCCACAAGCTGATCCTTCAACAACTCCAGTGCATGGGCATGCTGTGCGGGTACAAATACAAGAGAGTGTGAAACATCCCATTTTACTTTCCTCCTCCTGCAACTTTTTCTTGTTCCAAGCACTTTGTGCTCTGATTTAAACACAGCACACTGGGCGTTTTGTCTGACATGTTCAGAGCGAGTCGTGTCAGATCTGGAACGTCTCTTTGCAGAACAGCAGTTACAAAGAGGTTCAGTCAATATGCAAAGGAGCAGGAAGAAAAATATCGTGCAAAAATGATTATTTTTATGACAATATTAATGGTTCCATATAATTCCAGTTACACGGTAATAATTCCAGTTACACAGAATTTCTACCTGAGCATGCTTTTAAATGAACTTAAAAAAAAAAAAAAAAAAAAAAAAGTTTCGGCATCTAAAGAAGCAAGCACGATAATCGTGTCTGCAGGACCTGTTTCACCTTCCTACTTTAGTATTTAAGTAAAATTTAAAAAGGCAAGGGATGGGGGACATGAGCAATTTATTGCATGGCTGTTAAAAATAATTAAGAATATCTCACCATATGTGGTGCACTGATTGTAGCCTTGTATCCTAAAAGGAAGCCAGTGACAAGACTTACATGATAAAGAAATGATGGTGATAAGATCCAATTAATTATCAAAATCTTCACTGTGAACAGTTCTTTAATCTCCCTCCCCATTCCCTAAAATACAAAAAGACTCTTCTTTTGCCCCACTAAAGCATTCAACTGACTTATAGTCAACTCCTGAAGGATTAATAAGACGACCAAGGTAGCCTTAGTACTTCAGTTCCCAACTGCTCCACTCTCCACCCCCCAGCTCATTCATCAAAATGCTGTGCAGCTATCACAGGCTGTGTTTGTTTCCCTTCCACAAGCTGAACTCAGAACGATCAATGCACGTTCTGACTGTGGAAAATATATATTGTTCTATTGTTCTATTTCCTCTGGATCCCACAAGCTGAAATATGGATGAGGATTGCTCTACCTGGCCTGTCTAAAAACTCTGCTACTGTTTTGGTGAGAGCACTTCCAGCATTAAGAACTCCGACCTGCTATGCCACCTCATGCCCCTCTGTCACTGTGGTTAGCATACTCAAAATGAACACCGTAAAAACGGTGATACTTTGAGTTACTCACCAATAGATTGAGGAGAATCCATGTATGGGAAATATTTGATGTAGTGTCCTCTGTCAGTAGCCAGTAACACATCGAAGACCCGCTGGGATTTAATTATTCCTTTTTCTGGGAGATGGAGGAAAAGAGACAGAGAAAGGACTTAAATCCTCAGTGTGGAAGCAAGAAGGTATTTGGAAGGAGGCAATACAGCTCTGGGAGTTAGCAGCAGAACTGGAAGAAGAATCCTTACTAAGCTATTTGAGAATTGACAAAAAAAAAAAAAAAGCCACAGAGAAAACCCTGCAGATGAAATTTCGTACATCTTTTTCAGGTTTTGCTGCACTGGATGAAATCACAATATGGTCACACCGTCAGCCCAGTCTCTCTCAGAGGACTGTTAGTTATAACTACAGCATGCCTGGGAGTGTTAAATATAGTAAACAAGTCACACTTTCACTCCTGAAGGTGGAGACTCTGGTTCAGATTTAATGACTATAGAAACATTCACCATTCCTTTGCACCGCAGGGAAAATCAGCATGGCTTTAGCAGCTGAGGAAATTCAAAGCTATTTTTACTTGTGTTCCAGATGCTGCCCGGAGCAGGGCAGCACCACCACGCGTGACTCCAACCCCAGGGCACACCCCTGGAGGTGAAACCTTGCCAAAAAGCTGAGCATCTGCCGGCTCTGAGCAATGCTGCTCCATGCAGTGTTTTAAAAGGTGTCACGCGTTTACCCCGTGAGAGGAATGGCAGGCAGGCTGTGGGGATAGATAGCCTTTCAGGCTACTTCTGGCACAACCTCTCATTTCCAATTATAACTAGGACAACTTCAGATTGCGACGCTGGGAAATTTCGGCCGTCTACTCTACCGTTTCGGGACAAGCGGCGTTGCATTGGGTCGCTGCAGGACACCAAAAACCTTAACCCTGAAGCACCGGAGGCTCCGAGGGATAGCTCGAAGCAGCCAGGGGCCTGGGTACGGCCTCGTTACTCACTGTAGAGGTTGTTGACCAGCTCGGGGTGCGTCTTTCCGCTGGAAGTCCAGGCCATCGTCCTGGCGAGGAGCAGTCCCATGAGTGTCAGCGTGGCGCAGGGCAGCAGGAGGCTCATCCCACGGACACCTGCCAGGGGAAAGGGGACGGGATCGCCGATGGGCACGCCCAACCCCGAGCCTTTTTTGGGTTAAAAACGAAATAATCGATACTGGGCGCTGCTCGAAGGTGGCAGAGCGCACTACACAGGGCACCACCAGCACTGGTGCATGGACACCTTGGTTATCGGTAAGCGCCGTGCCATAATTACCGGCTTTTTGTGCTTAAAGGCAAGAACCATGACGTAATTAACTTAATAATTAGGGCTTTTTGCGTTTAAAATTGCAAATTACCCCGCACAGCCCTCCAAAACCCAACGACAAGGCGTCGTCCACGGGTCCTGGGGACACCGGTTAACAGTCCCGGCCCCATACCCGGCCTCGGTCCCTGTCCCTATACCGGTCCCTGTCCCCATACCTGTCCCGGTCCCGTCCCCGCGGCCGCCCGTTGCCAGGTGTCGCGCCCCGCTCGCCTACGCCGCTCAGCAAACCTTCCGCCCTTTCCCAAGATGGCTGCGCAGCGGCGTCACTCTCCCTCCCATCTTCCCGCCTTCTCTGAGGGATGGACTAATGGGCGCCCTCTCCCCACCCAAAGCGGCGCGGTGATTGGTCAGCCTGCACGGCAATCTTCGCTCGGTCTGAAGCCGTCGCGATTTTGCCGTGTTGACGGTCCGAGCGGCGGTGGCCGAGCCAGGTTTGGGGGCGAGAGGCGGCGCGGCCCCGCTGTGCCCGGGGAGGGGGAGGGCTGCCGAGCTGGGGAGGGCAGCCGTGACAGGGGCTGGAGGGGCGCGGGGCCTGCAGGGGCCGGGTCGGTGGGCAGCCGGGGCCCCGCGGCCTGCTGCTGTGAGGGGTCCCTCAGGGCGCGGCTGTAACCGATAGCCCCGGAGTGGGTCACCCCCGTGCTGCGAAAAATCCCCTAAAGGTGCCCTAAAGGTGCCCTAAGAACACCTAAAGGTGCCCTAAAGGCCCCTCTGAGGTGTCTCGAGCAGAGGGCAGCGGGTGTGGAGGTCCCGTGTCACGCTCACCGCGCGCCCTTTCTCCCCCTTCTCTCAGTTCTTCGCCATGAGGATGATCGAGAGCGTTGATGCCGCCGTCGCCAGGTCCAGTGAAGACCTCTGGGCTGAAATCTGCTCCTGTCTGCCCCGGCCAGAGCTTCAGGACGACAGCGAGGCGTTCACAGACTCCTTCACGGATGTGTACGCCGACGGGGGAAGTCAGAGCAACATGTCCGGAGGCTCTTCCCAAACAAACCTCAAGCCCTGGGCTCCCCTGAATGATTCAGAGGTATATCTGGCATCCCTCGGTGAGTGTCTGGTCAGGTGTTGGTTCCTCCATGTGCTTAGATGCCTGCTGATAACTATGGCACTGTTAATGAGGCCAGGGTGACAGTGCTTACACCTCTGGTTGGAAAAACGTCTTGCACATACTCAGTAGTTTGTCCAACTCAGTTAATGCAAGTGACAATGAGAAGCACAACTGTAGCTTCTTCAGCTATTCCATGGGAAGAAACCCTCTATCAGGTATAAACCAAAGAATTTATGCTCTTCCTGCAAAATAAATAGAATAGGGATACTGCTGTTTCTTTCTCTGGGCAGCACGTAGTCCTACTGTAGTTGACTGAGGGAGGGGAAATGTGGTTTGAACTCACTATAGCGCCTTTGTGTTTCTGTGTCACCATCATTTGTTTCATTATTTCACAGAGTCTCAGGAGACGCAACTGAGTGCAAAGAAAAAAGTGAGATTTCTGTGACCTCTTTTCTGGCTGGGGAGGTAGGGAGGCAGATATAGGAAAGAAAGCTCTGATGTTTTCCCAAATAAAACCTGCTAAAATCTGTATTTTAAAGTGACAGATCATGCAGTTAACCTCAGTGTGATTAGTTAATTCCTTCATAATCTATAAAACATTCCTTTCTGTGGAGTTATTTTTATTTGGGTCAGTTTGTAATGTGGTTTGCAGTGCAGCCGCACGGTCATATTGGCTTGCAAAGGAGGTTGCATGCAGGAAGAGACCAAGAGGAATGGGGACAGGGTTGCAGAAGTGTTGTTTTTTTTTTTTTTTTTTAAGCTTTTATTTCTGCCAGAGCCTCCATTTTGACTTTGTTACTGTTTCAGACTGTTGTTTCACAGTACACTAAGTAGAGCTCTTGGTATCTGATCAAAGGTGCCATAGCAACAAGCCACAAATTGCTCTTCCGTTATTAATTGCTGCTACAGTTCCAATTTGCTCAGAAAATGCTAATGGATTAATTTTCACAAGCAGGCTTCATACTGGATCTGGATCTGTTTTCTAAGAGTCAGGATGAAAGCATAAAGCTAGCACAAAGTTTGTCTTGTGCATTCTAGCTAAGTCAACAGAAGTATAAACTTGTACTGGGTTTGTACGTGGCCAGGATTAATAATTGAGTCATCATAGGATCAGCCTATCGGTACATTTGGCCAGTTATGGTATTTCAAGTCTTAATAATTGCTCAGGCCAGACACTTTCAGTGACAACCAAATTCTGTGACATAAGACAAACTCAAAAAAGAGTAACAAGTGGGCCACCATGTCTTGAACTAGTGCAGTTCAACTGACAATCATAGACTTTTCAATTAAAAAATAAATGCGCAAGCATAAGTTGATTCCTGACCCAATTTAAGAAGGAATCCATTATAAAGGGATTTTGTGACTGGAGGAACTCCATGAAATTTGCTTCCTTGCAGCTTTGTGTACTGTAGTTGGATTACCCTGCGTCTGGTAAAAACATTTTCACTAGCCTGTGACTGAAAAACTTAAAACATTACATTCTGTTCTGAGATATCCAACTGATAATACTGCTGCACTCTCTGTATTCCACCATCCCTGGTCTCAGTTTGAGCATTATTTGCATTTCGCATTGCAATTAGTGTGATTTATATTCCATGCCAATTTGCATAGAAAGCATGGGGACTTAATGCCTCCAAGATCTGTACCTTCTGTGTGAAGGTTTCATTGAAATTGAACAGTAAGCGCAAAAGTTACTGAAACACAAAAACGGGCAGAGTTGACTGATTGCATACACACCTTATTTCCTTCTGAAATGTCACTCCAAATTACAAATGCACACATAAATGAAATGCTGTCATGCAGACTTCAAATAAAAGAAAAAGTTACTTTTTAAAATATTAAGTCTTGCAATGTTAATTTAACCTTTTTAATATCAAAGTGTAGACACTTTTTTCTTTCCCCTGAGAAAATTGTAATAAAGACCCCCTCCCCTTTTGCCTCTTCAGAGAGAAGACTGATGAGAATAAAAGGTTTGTCTCAAGAGGTGACGTCCAAGGACATGCTGCGTACTCTTTCCCAAGCTAAGAAAGAATGCTGGGACAGGTTCCTGCAGGAGACGTTTGAGTCTGAATTTTACATAGAGGGACACGAATCTGATGAGAGGTAATAAGCAGGTCAAAGAGATGGATTACCACTTAAGGCATAATCCTCTATGTTGGCAAATAAACTAGACTTTATTTCTTAAAATGTAAAATACGGGTTTGTCAGGACTTGTGAGGGGGCATTGTGACAGAAAAGGTCTCACTGCAGTTTGTCAAGACTCACAAGCATCTGAACAACTTTAATAATGACCATTTCACAGAATCACAGAATGATTGAGGTTCAAGGGGACCTCTGGACATTATCTGGTCCAACCCTCCCCACCAAACAGACTTGTATCACACTAGAGGGAAACACACAGGTGGGTTGAACTTTCAAACTGATTTTTGCATCCCTTGGACTGGGGTGACCTAGAGTGGAAAGAACAGGAATCTATTTGGCAACTACCTTTGTCACATTTTGGGTAGGGAGGGAATGTCTAATACATCTCAAATTGCTTTTTTTAAGGCTTGACTTTTAACAGTGAAGTCCAGACCATTCCCTGCATCTTTGTCAGGGCCCAGTTAAGTACTGCTTCAGAGACAAGTGGAATTTGAAGTTCTTTCCAGGGTTGGTACCAGCCCTGAGATTAGATTTCCCGAGTGGCTCTCAGTTCAGTGCCTGCCTTACAATGCTTCTGCTCTCTCACCCATTGCCCTTTTACAGATGGTGTATGAATTAAGATGAGAGTCTTTTTCTTTAGTAAGCTCACACTCCCAATCACTTATAATGCTCTCCATATTTCTCTTTTCTGAGCTGACATTTTTCATGATTGCTTCTAACTGAAAAGAAGATTATCTTTCTCCCTTGAAGAAAATCTACTTCAGCTAGTTTTGGAGTTCAAGTATGACAAATAATCCATGTTTATGTGTAGGTTTTAGATTCTTTGACCAGTTAACTTGAATGTGACATTTAAAAAGCGAGTTGCTCTAGGCATAGATGTTCTTCCCACTGTGTTTTTAAAGGCTGAGGATGTTATCCATGAAAATACTGTCCTCACCAGAATTTGACTGAATGAAGTTAGAGGTTACCCCTGAATGGTACCAAATTACTTGATTCTCATCCAGCAATATAATTAAACCAGCCTTAACTTTTAAGCACACAAATCATCTCACGGACACTACCAAGACCTGGTCACTCTTTAAGCGATGCCTCCTAGAAGCACAAGATAAGGCAATTCCAAAATATCGCAAGTCAGGCAGGCGGGGCAGGAGGCTGGCGTGGCTGACCAGGAATGTTCTAATGGAGATTAGGCGGAAACAGAGAGTGTTTCGCTACTGGAAGGAGGGCCAGGCGTCATGGAAAGAATACAGGGATGCTGTTCGTGTTTGTAGGGAGAAAGTTCGAGTGGCCAAAGCACAGCTAGAGTTGAAGCTGGCTGTGTCTGTGAGAGAAAATAAAAAGGGTTTTTTTAGATATGTAAATGGAAAAAGGAGAACTAAAGAATACATAGGGCCGCTCCTTGATAGGGAAGGTCTCCTCACAGACGATGACGTAGGCAAAGCAGAGATGCTTAACGCCTTCTTTGCCTCTGTCTTCAATGCCGATGATGGGCTTCAGGACCCAGGGTGCCCTGAGTTGGAGGACCGGGACAGTGGGGATGACAAACTCCCAACTGACCCTGAACGTGTGCGGGATTTGCTACTCCACCTGGATCCCTACAAGTCCATGGGTCCGGATGGGATTCATCCCCGGGTGCTGAAAGAGCTGGCGGATGTCATCGCGGAACCTCTATCAATTATTTTTCAACGATCCTGGGAATTTGGAGAGGTCCCGGTAGACTGGAAGCTGGCAAATGTTGTGCCAATTTTCAAGAAGGGTCAGAAAGAAGACCCTAGCAATTACAGGCCTGTCAGTCTCACGTCAGTGCCTGGTAAAATCATGGAGAAGATGGTTCTCGGACTTATTGAGGTGCACCTGGGGGACAAAGCAGTCATTGGTCCCAGCCAGCATGGGTTTGTGAAGGGTAGGTCCTGCCTAACTAACCTGATTTCCTTTTATGATAAGATCACCCGTATGGTGGACTAAGGGAAACCAGCTGATGTGATTTTTTTGGACTTCAGCAAGGCTTTTGACACGGTTTCCCATACGATCCTACTGGACAAAATGTCCACCATACAGCTAAATAAAAACATCATACGATGGGTGAGCAATTGGCTAACGGGCAGGGCCCAAAGGGTTATGGTAAATGGGGCTGCGTCAGGCTGGCGGGCGGTCACCAGTGGGGTCCCTCAAGGCTCCATTTTAGGGCCGGTACTTTTCAATATTTTTATAAACGATCTGGATGTAGGAATAGAAGGTATTTTGAGCAAGTTTGCTGATGACACCAAACTTGGAGGAGTTGTGGACTCAAATGAGGGCGTAAAGGCCTTGCAGAGGGATCTGGACAGGTTGGAGAGCTGGGTGATCACCAACCGCATGAAGTTCAATAAGAGCAAGTGCCGGGTCCTGCACCTGGGACGGGGAAACCCTGGCTGCACGTACAGACTGGGCGATGAGACGCTGGAGAGCAGCCTAGAAGAGAGGGATCTGGGGGTCGTGGTAGACAGCAAGTTGAATATGAGCCAGCAGTGTGCCCTGGCAGCCAGGAGGGCCAATCGTGTCCTGGGGTGCATCAAGCACGGCATCGCTAGTAGGTCAAGGGAGGTGATTGTCCCGCTCTACTCTGCGCTGGTGCGGCCTCACCTCGAGTACTGTGTGCAGTTCTGGGCACCACAGTATAAAAAGGACATGAAACTGTTGGAGAGTGTCCAGAGGAGGGCTACGAAGATGGTGAAAGGCCTTGAGGGGAAGACGTACGAGGAACGGCTGAGGTCACTGGGCCTGTTCAGCCTGGAGAAGAGGAGGCTGAGGGGGGACCTCATCACAGTCTACAACTTCCTCATAAGGGGGTGTTGAGAGGCAGGAGACCTTTTCTCCATTAACACTAGTGACAGGACCCGCGGGAACGGGGTTAAGCTGAGGCAGGGGAAATTTAGGCTGGACGTCAGGAGGGGGTTCTTCACAGAGAGGGTGGTTGCACACTGGAACAGGCTCCCCAGGGAAGTGGTCACTGCACCGAGCCTGTCTGAATTTAAGAAGAGATTGGACTGTGAACTTAGGCATATGGTCTGAACTTTTGGGTAGACATATGCGGTGTCAAGAGTTGGACTTGATGATCCTTAAGGGTCCCTTCCAACTCAGGATATTCTATGATTCTATGATTCTATGAAGTAAAACTCTGCTCTTGTAAAAGAACAAGGACAAGTTAATTTTCCAGTGCAAGGACTAAATGGCATGTATCACACTTGCTGGAGGATGAGCATACAGATGCACATTTTAGAATTAAAATAAACTTGAGTCAGTATTTAAACAAGATGGGGTAAAACTATTCTGGTCAGACCAGCTATTTTGAGATAGGCTGTGAGAGAGTAAGTGTTACGTGCATCTACAGTATCCATAGCATTAGAGTTCTAGGATGTACACATACTTTTTGCAACCTCTCCCTGCCTTTCTGGTGTTAGTGGGGCTAACAGATCTTTTCATACCTTCCTGTGAAATTGCTCTCTTATGTTTCACTGTCTTTGCTTTCCCTCAGCACGCTAGAGCATCTAAAGCGCTGGCTACAACCTGATAAAGTGGCAATCAATACTGAAGAAGTACAGTACCTCATCCCTCCAGAATCACAGGCAGAGAAGCAGGAGACCGAAGAACCTCCAGCTGCTGAGCAGTGAGATACAAGCCATGCCTCTCATCCAAACCCCAGCGAAGCTGTGTGCAGGAACAGTAATAAATAACCCAAGTGGGGGAGGGAGGCATAAGCATGTATTGTCAGTCATTTAAAAAAATGAAAGAAAGCAAAGACAACAACAAAACTGCTCTGGACCTCCAGAGATATTGACTGGCATTTGTTGTAAGAGTGAAACAGCATACACTGAACTGAAATGCTACTTCAATCTAGTCCCAACCTGTAGCAACCTAATCATTCCAGCATGAATGTTAATTGTCTGTAGCTCGTCAGGAGGTACGCTGAACAAAAGAAAGAGCAGTTGTTCAGAAGCATCAGAAAACATAATGGTCTAGAATAGAACAGATAAACCACTGAATCAATTACTTTTCCTGTCTTGTACCTCTTTGATCACTAAATTGGGTATTCTTTTCTTGCAAAGTCCACTGTGTTTTCTATTGAACTTCACTGTTTATGATTGAGCTGGCCCTGAGCTGTGCCTGGAGGACAGATACTGTTCACCTACCTGAACTTTGAGTCCTAAAGGAAACTGTCACTGCAGTCATTAAATTGATGATAATATTGAGATTGTAGCAACAGGAGACTACTTAACACTCCTGTCCTTGTAATGTTCCTTCCTAGAATATCCCACTGTATTGGCCATCCAAACTCTGATACAGAATGGGCTGGAGAGGGAGTATTTTTATTATTGGTCATGTTGTATCTGTTTCTCTCATCAACTTCAGCCCCTCCAGGAGAGGGTCAGATGAGTTCCTACATCAGGAAAGCAAGTATGATAACCAAGGAGGCTACAAATAACTTGTTTTCATCACAAACTAGCACAGAATTATTTGACTTTATATTCCAGTATGTATATTATATATATATTCTTCATCCTGTTTCCTCTACAGAGGGTTGTTTCCCATTATTAAGCAAAGAATCAGCAATTGTGTACTTGTATAAGACTAATGCTTCTGTGAGCTGTGCTTTCTGTCTTAGCATTGACACTAAAGGTCGATAGAGGGAAGCAGTGTACATCTTCTGTCAGATGAAGCTCTTTAGACAGAAATTGCAGGGGTAGTTTTAGCAGCGTATGCACACTAGCTTGTTCATTATGTATCTATGAAAATACATTTTTAAAAGGAGCTCCTTGATACCACCTTCATTGTTTCCTGTCACTGTACAATTATAAATGGTGCTATTGTTTCATCCCCTGACAGCTGTTATTCTGTTGCTGCTTCTTCAGTGTCGTGACTTGGTGTTTGCCCACACAATCAGCCTTACCCATGTAACCACCCACCCCAGCCTTGCCATTTACGAAAGAAGTCACACTCAGGGGTCTCCGTTAGAACAAACACTGAGGTTTGAGAAATATGGTGAATCACCTGAATGTTGGTGATACAGGACCTACAAAGCTCTGGCAGTGTTGAAAAGGGTCTCTTTGTCATCTTTTAAATGTCCCTATTAATTTATCTCTAAAAATAAGTCTGCTATGCTGTACAGTCAGATGATGTGCTGTAAATACTCTCACCTGTGCTGTCAAGCTGTAATGAAGATGCTTTTGAGTATTTGTCAGAAATAGTATGTACAAAGAGAAAAATGCAGTTTCTTTTTCTGTTCCCAGGCTATTTTACAGTCAATACCCTTCCTTCTTGTGATTAACAGTGACTGTGAAGATGCTTTATATCATCTTGTCTATTCCCATTAAAGCCTTCTGAGCAAGAAATGTATTCAAAATAACTGTACTGAAACATTTAAAGTCTCAGGTCCCCATAAGCTAGCTCTTCATTTAGAGAAAGCAGTACTCAACATTTTAAATAGAAGTAGCTCAGAAGCTCACGGAAAGGGCTTGGGGAAAAATTGTCCAAACCCAGAATTAGCTGAGCACTTCAGATTTGCATTGATACTCCAGCGAGACATGCACAGGTCCTTTGCTGCTTAGTTACATTTATCTGTTCTTCACATACAGAAGAATGAGGAATGGGAAGGCCATCTGCCTCAATTTGTCCAAAATACCAGCTACTCTGAGTGGCATTTTGCAGAGCAGAATCTGCTTGAATGTAGTAGGGAAGACCAGCTATTTCCAACCCTTTGCATTTGTAAAGCGTGCTCTTCCAGGATGGCCTGGAACAAGGCCTGTTGCCCCAAACTGAGAACAAGTCCTGAAAACTTTAAATCAGATCCAGGGACTTAAGTAAAACAAACAAAACGAACTCAGAATAAATCAGTATCAAGCAGAATGGATGCCAGAAGGTCAAACAAATGCCTTGTGATGGAGGAGGAGGCGAGAACTAGCGCTGGTTGTTTCAGTGATAACTGAAGAGATCTTTGTCTGTGAGGCATGTTCCTCTGTCAGTCCCCTCCCTGAGCAGCACCAACTGTGTTGTCAGAGTTTGTTGTCTTCCAGCGGTGAAATACCAGCTCCACCTACTGGCTTTGGCATGGCCAAGAAAGCCGAATGAGTGCAGGACTGGTGTTTTTGCTGTGTTGTGATGCTGGACACAGGTCAGGAAGAAACACCAGTTTTCCATTTGTGGCTCTTGATTGGTAATGTCAGCACAAGACAGTAAATTAGGTCCTGAAGCATTGCAGCATATTCTTTTCAGGAGAGAATTAGACCTGCCAAAACCTAACTGCTTATAGATTGGCATTTAATTGGAGACTGCATCCCAATCAAGCAATGGATCCAGACCCAGCAATTGGCAGCTTGCTCTGAAGGCTGTCTGACTCGGTCTAACTCAATTGGTGTGTAAACAGCAGGACTAAAAGAACCCATCTATCAGCTTAAGAGCCAAAAGGGTTTAAAAATGCTCCAAGTACACCAAGTATCTAGTTTTAAACTACCTATACTTTTATTACATATAAATACACCACTTGAGTAGCATAATCCTGTGTTGCTCAAGGGGAGAGAAGACAGCCACTGAAGGCACCATATTACAGGTATTCGGACAAACACGCTGGGAGCTTTCATGTGGTCCACCCTTCGGACACAATGAGCTACAGGAAATCAGGCTTGGGCTTGCTCCATACTTAAAGTCATCATAAGAGTAACAGGAACTCATATTTTAATACTTTTGGAAAAAAATAAGCAGCTTAAACTGAGAGTAAATGACAGTCAGGATGTGTGCGGGTAGTGTTGCACTCAGGTGATGCTACACGTGGTTTAACTAGAAAGGACATTATGTGAAGCTGTTATGTGTTATTGTAGGAAAAGAAGACTGTTTAGCTCTCACTCAAATAAACCCTTGCTGATATAAACAACATTTCCACTAGGGATTTTTTTTTTTAAATTTTTGGCTTATACAGCAACACCAGCCTTCCTACCAGTGGCAATAATTTACATGCTGGGAGATGTGCCAATCTAAATAACAACAACAAAAGACAAGCTGCTGATAACAGCGCAGCAATGGAGAAAAACCATCAGTAGGCATGGGCAGGCCCACAGCAGCACTGTCTGAAAGCAGTGTGTTCAGGCTGTGACTTATCAGCAGAGAGGTACTATCAAATAGGGAGGGTGATATTTTAGTGTGTGGGAAACCAGTGATCACAAGTGCAGTGTTAGCTCCCCAGCTCTGTGCCTTTTAATGACAATTCTCCCTTATCTCAGCATGAAACAGCCTCTCCATACCCCCTGAAGCCTTCCAGAGGTATGGATCACACCAGCATTGTAACACATCATCATCATCCAGCTGCCAGTAATTTGTTCTCAAGATGGGGCAGAGTAAAGTTAAAAAAGGGGAATCTAAGACAATATGACTGCAGTTTGTCAGAGCAGAGCGAGAACCATTTCTGCTTAATATCACCAACCAAAACAACAGACAAGCTAAAGAAGCACAATGGGCAGCGTGCAGGAAGAAGGAAGGAGGCTGAAAACCAAGTTTCTTAAAGCATCTTTTTGTAAAAAGCAGCACCTAACACAGTGAGTGACAAAAAAAAAAATAATAAAATAAACAGGCAATGGCTGAGGCTGATTAGCATCTCTGTGGAATATAATTTGCTGTAAACATTTGTTACACACACCTATCGAGCACAAGCCCACGCACAAATTCAGCATATCACCAAGGCCAGGGTTCACCAGCATCTACAAGAAATTGGGGATGGGAAGCTGCTGGCAGCCTGATCCTCCTGCAGCTGCTCTTCCTGAGAACTCCCACCCACCAATACGGGGAAAAGGAGTAGCTCACGGTGTGCTTAAACGGAGGAAATCAATCCAGAGCATGAGCTGGCAGCGCCGCGTAATGATGCTAAGAATATGCTGCTCCTCTGTAATCGACAGGCTGTCTAGGATTTTGAGCTGAGAGAGCCTGCAGCCTGCCACGGGAGGAAGGACCATGCTGTGACTGCTGCTTCGTAGACAGGTGGCCAAGGTGGATGTGCCCCAAAGTGGCTTTGTGTGGTCCCTCTGGGGAGATGCTGAGCACCACCAGCTCCCACAACCCACAGCTGTTTCTAAAAGATGACCCCAGCATTTAAAAACGGGGTCGGAAACCACAAACTCAAATCCCTGATCATCACCCGTGCAGGGTAGAATGGGCACTGGGATGCCATTGCAAGGTGCCTCAAGCAGCATAGCCAGACGGCAGACAAGGAATGAGCAGGGCAGGATGGAGCTCCTGAAATCATCTTAAAATCCACCTGTCTGGCTTCCTGTACCCACTCAGGGCCAAAAAATTCCTGGCATGGGGCAATACAAGCTCTGGAATAAGCAATCCCTCCTCTAGCCCCTTTGAAAGGATGAGGATTAGGTCAGAAAAGACTTCCCCAGGATGAGGCTGTGCAGGGGGAAGTGCTTTGCTGCCCAGACTGGGGTGAAGCCTCGGCTGGCCTGAGGTGGGCTAGTTCCAGCCCAGCCAGCAAAAATTTATTATTTTGCTGTCATTTTCAAGCCACATCTCTCATCTAAAATGATCTTTTAAGAGCCTTCTGCTTTCTTTATCAGATTGTTCTGCTGTTTAAAATTAACAGCAGCTCTTGGCCAGTCTGCAATATGGAAACAAAGATTATTTTCTTCCTGCTGGTTATTTGGTGGAGATGAGTGCTCTCCTTTAAAGTCAGCTCTCGGCCAGTTTTAATAACACCAACCCACATTCATCAGATCGAGACAAATTAACAGCCTTCTCCTGCCCAAAGTCATCTTTTTGCGGAGCAACTTCTAGGACCACTCTGAGAATTTCCATTCATGTTACCAACCAGACATTTCCATCCGATAATGATTATTATTTTTAATTTCTCCTCATTTCACTAAACCATGGAGATGAAGAGATCGTTCATGGGGAATCAGAAACTTCTGAAGATGAGGGAGCTGCTGGGAAGCGACCTGCTTTGGGGCTGGCACCCAGATCCCCAGCAGGTTAAATAACAAGCAGCCCTGCTATGCTACGCTCCCTTACCATGGGGCACACAGGGATTGGCACTTCTGACTTTGAAGAGAAACAAAGATTTGGTTTTCCTTCCTTCTTCCCCCCCCCCCCCCCCCGCCCCGGAACAAAACCTGCAAAGCCAGGATGGTTTCTGGGTGCTGGTTGCCCTTGTTCAGGGTCAGCAGAGCAAAGAAGTGGCACAGATGGTGTTTGCTCCTTCTCCTGAGCCTTCACGTGCTCACCCAGCCAGGGACAGGGCTGCAGGGATGTGTAGAGCAAATATAAAAGCCCACATCAGCTCCTTATGGAGGTTCATGCTTTTCACAATCCCCTGTCCTGCAGTAAGTGATTGGAAGTGCTGGACACCCGCTGTGAACTCAGCCACGTGGGCTTTTTTGCAGCTTTTTTCCCCTGCACTTCCCAATGTTTTTAGCTTTGTTTTTGTCCAATGTGGGATGCTCTGAGATGAAGCTCTTCACCATCCAGCTGAAAATAGAGTTTAACTCCATCCTCCCCCAGAGCACAAACACAAATCCCCTTGGCCATCTCCTCCTGCCATTCCCCAGGTAAATCCCCAAGCCACTCAGATTTGCCAAGTCCTCCAAGTGAAGGACCAACCCAAATTCGCTCCTGAAGCCAGCCAGCAGCAGAAAGGCCATTGCCAGGGTAACAAGCAGCCTCTCAAGTGATTTTGGGGCACTTTTGGGCCAGGAAGAAGTTTTTTGGCAGCTGCATCACCGCAGGCTCCCCCTGCGTAGCAAGGAACCAAAGCATGTGGCCACCACCAGGCCCATCCGAGCACCAGCCGGCCCTCCGGGTCAGCAGCCCTGCTCTCCCCAGGCTTAATTTCAGCTCATTACCACTGAGCTTGTCATAACACTATTGCATAAGACAAGGGATACACGGTAATCACTGCAGTCAGAGGACATCGACACCGTTGTTTGCCTCTCAGCAGCTATCAAGTCTTTTTAGACATCTTTAGTTGTGAACTTGATCCCACAACTGAAATTGATACTGAAGCAATACCCAGTCCCTCTCCTTTTAATTGCATGATGTAACTACAGTGTGGTAATAAATACCCATTAAGGCTAATTTCTCCCCAGCCCCTGTTTGTAAGATCTTTACCCACACATCGTTTCACCAAGATGAAATTATCTGGGAATCATTTCCAAAATGAAAATCCAAGTGCAAAACCCCTTTCTTGCAGAGAAATAAACAGATTTCAAAGGCATTGCCAACATAAAGCTGGGAAGAAAGCAGAAAGAAGGGGCAGCAGAAGTTTAAGCCTTGCTCTTTGATCCTCCACTCCTTCAACAGCTTAAATCTGTTGAGCACCTCCCTTGCCAGCCTTAAGCAAGGAAGCTGGGCTTCATGAAGGCTACGAGCTCAGAGCTTGATTCCTGCCATATATTTTTCCTCCTATTTTAAGCTTATTTCTCCTTTTATTTTAGGCTTTCCTTACAGCAGGATATCCCCACACCCACTCCCTGAACCTCCTCCAGCACTGCAGCTGAAGTTTGACAAGCAGGGAGAGAGCTACAAAGTGCATGGCTGCAGATAGCTCCTAGTGGGAATAAAATGGGGGTTTTTGTGAATTTTGGGGGTTTTGTGAGTACTCACATTTTTGTGTGATCTCTCCTTGCTTCTGTGCTCTGTAGGAGCAGCTTCATTGACCTCTTCTAGCAGCTCAAAAACCCCTTTGCACAACACCAGGGCTATGAAAACCCTCTCATCACCAACCACAGCTCCTCTAACATTTCCCCTCCCCCCCCCCCCCCAAAAAAAAAAAAAAAAAACAAACAAAAAAACCCAGAACATCCCCATTTTTAATTTTGGTCTTACTCTAATTTTCATTTTTAAAGCCCTTTCACTGCTAATTTCTAAGTTTAGCAAATCATTTCAGCTCCACCAAACCCTGCCACAACAGAACAACAAAAAGAATGCATTTAACTTGGCTAATTAACTCAAAAAAAATAAAATCAAACAAACCCACCTCTGCTGTGACCTTTTTATATCTACCTGGGGAATTGGTTCCATCTGCCCCAGCACCTTTGCCTGATTTTGCCACAGCTGAAGCCTCAGCCCTGGCTCCCCTGCAGCTCCCCTGGGTTTAATCTCAATATCTGAGCACAGGGCTCACCCGTGCTGCCTCAAACCTGCCAAAGGAAGGTAAAATCAGTGACAAAAAGGGAAATCTCATTAAAATAGCTTCAACCCTGCTTCAAAGCTGTGTCCACACCTCCAACCTGAGCTGCGCTCTATACAGCAAATTGCATAGGCATAGACTGGATTTAGGAGAGGAGTAATGGTTGTGATTCCAGCCATGTGGATAATGCTTGCCTTTAGTCCCAAATTTTTATTTTTTAAATACCAATTTATTGTGGCTGGATGATATCCTGAGGCCATGCACCCGCCTCTCTTCAAATCCAAGACACAAAACCCAAAGTGAATGGATGTGGGTGGAAATCAATACAACACAGAAATGCCCTCCTGCCATTCCATACCCTCACAGAGTGTGTCTAACATAAAATAAGCTTTTTTTCCCCCCACAGAAGAAAGCAGAGAGGCCAAAACAGGAGATAAAGAAGATTGTTTACAGCAGTTCATGGCTTAAAAAAGCTGCAACCACTTCCATCACTTTAATAAAAACCTTAGCTTGTCTGTAGTAGTGTTTTAGTGGCTACTTATCCCCCAATTCCAGAATAGCAGGAGATGGAAGAAGAGGCTGCTCTCTCAATACCCCAAGGTATTAATGCGAAGCTACGGAATAAGAAGGGAAGGAAAAGCCCAGATTTCCCAGAAGCATACCTGTTTAAAACTAGCCTAATTCATTTTAAGGATTAAGAGATTCAGGCTTATTTTTTTAAAGGTATTTGTATTGTTTGTAAACACAGGCAGGAGAGAAGAGTCAAGCAAGCTAAATCCAGTCCTGCTTCTTGCATGACTCAAAGCACATTGCAGATGCTTTTTTCAAGTGTTTGTGCAAAGGGCATTTTAGTGATGAAGCTTTTTCTCCACGTTCTTAAAAATGTCGATGTTGAAGTTACCTTGAAGGTAAAAGGCCCATGGATTGTGCAGGTCACCTATTTCTGGTGTGTGCAGCCATGGCTCTGTGATGAGAGGTGGCTCAAAGTGTGCCTGGCGAAAGTTGGTGCTTCAGTGGGAAGAAAAATCGTCACATGCTGACAGTCTTTGACTCCCATTTGGACTGATATGACCCAAACTTGCAGCAATTCTGCTTTATTTTATAGTATCTGCACCCTTTGCTGGCATATGTGCCACAGTTGGGCATCCCTTGACCCATTGCTGGGCTGCTGTCACCCCACAGCTGCCCTTGGCCCATGGTTGGGCTGTCCTTGCCCCCGCTGCTGGGTGTTTATCATCCCACAGTTATCCTTGCCCTGTGGCTGGGCATCCATCGCCTCATGGCTGCCATCACCCCATAGCCACCCCCACCCCATGGATGCCTTCACCCCAGGGCTCGGACATCCTTTCTCCATGGTTGGGTGCCTATTACCCCAACTGTGATTACCCCACAGCTGTTCTTGCCCCATATCTGGGCCATATTCAGTCCTTGGCCCCTCCTGCCCCATGACTGGGCTATCTTTACCCCATGGTTGGGTGTCCACTGACCCATGACTGGGCCACCCTCACTCCATAGCTGCCATCACCCCACATCACCCCATGGCTGCTCTCGCCCTATGACTAGGTCATTTTTACCTCTTGATTTGGTGTTCATCATCCCACAGCTGTCCTTGCCCCATGGCAGGGCCATACTCATCCCATACTTCGGTGTCCATAAACCCACAATTAGATGTCCATAAACCCATGACTGGGTGCCCATAATCCCACACTTAGCTGCCCACCACCCCATGGCAACACCGCCCCCACCTCACCCTGCCCTCACCCCACAGCTGGGTGCCCATCACCCCACACCAGGACCCCCTCACCCCACAGCTGGGTGCCCACCCCTACCCCACAGCCCTCCTCGCCCCCCTCCCTCCCTCCCTCCCTCCCTCTCCCCCAGCCGGGGGTCCGTCGGGGAGCTCCGAGTGGTCCCTGTGCCCACCCACCCCATTCCCCCCTTCCCATGGGACCGACCCCCTCTCCCCACAGCCCAGGGGGGTGAGCAGACCATCCCCATGGTACCAGGAATACCCACCCCGCGGGTGGGAACGCCGTGCTCCTCCCCGGCTTTTAATCCCGCTGCTCCGGCACCGCATCGCCACGAAAATAAGGGGCGAGATCGGGGATGGCAGCAGACGGAGGGCTTGCAGTAGACATCAGCCCCTGAACGAAACCCTCTGCCCCATCCTGGCTGAGACAACTGGGGAACAGTGGGGTCCCAGAGGGGCTCCCCGTGCCTGCCCAGGCAGATTGCGGGCGGTAAGTGAGCTCCGGAGCAGGGATCGAGAGCGGACTCAACTCCCACCTCCTTAAGGGACCAAAAAGAATATTTTATTCTTTCAATCGATCATCAGGTTTGCTTCTACTTTCTATCCAGATTTTGTTTTCCAGGGCAGGGTGTGCAGACCCAGTGCTGAACGGCTTGCAGCGTGAAGTAGCAAACTGTAATACCTCTCAGTAAACTCTGATTGGTTATTTAATTAATACCATTTCCACCATCCACAAGGGGTAAGGAGATTTTTTCAGGTCCTGGTGAGGGGAACAGAAAGGTAAATTTGACAGCGTGGGGTTCTGGGGGTTAATTCTGCATTTTCCTGCACTTTCTGCTATAATAGATTTGCCTCCCCCTGCACTGTGCTGCCGTCAGGAGTTTTTTGGGGCTGCTGGGGACAGCAGCCACGCGCTCCATCCCGCCGCCGTCGCTGCAAGGAGAAAGCAACCCGGGGAAGGAGACGACAAAGTGCCATAGGTAATTAGCCAAAGTGATGGGGAAAGGGTGAGAGGGAGGACTGAGCACAGGGGTGGAGTGAGCAGGATGCTGCGAGACGTCTCAGCCAGAGCAGCGACGGGAAGGTGATGGGGGAAATATACAATTTTCCTGGGGGAAATACCCAAGGGGATGAGATAAGGGGATGAGGGAGAGGTGGGGAGGAGATAAGGGGATGGGGGAGAGGTGGGAGACATCCCTCCTGTTGAGCGGGGTGGCTGGAGGCTGGCAGGTGAATCACTAAGAGAAAGAAGAAATGCGGGAGCACCTCTTTTTCCCCACTGCATGTCAGCACAGCTCCGGGCTACTTTCCATGCAGCATCCCCAGCCGCTGCCCCCAGGCTGGCTGCTCCCTGCAGAAGCACAGCCGCTGTTTAACCTCTTCCTAGCCAAGTTCCCATTTTCCCCACACCAAAGCTTGGATTTGTCTGCCCCTGTTCACTCTCTAAAAAAAACAACACTGCTAGTGAGGGCTGGAAAAGAGGATCTAGACCTTGGGGACAGACCTTGGTTCTTCTGGGTATAAGAACCTCAGCACTTTTCTTTTCTGTTCAGGGCTAATTTTCTGGTCTCTGCCCGACTCCAAGGCAGGGAGGAGAAGCAGAGCTGGTCCCACCGCAGCATGGCTCACAGCCAGCTCCCGAATGACTCCTGGCAGAACGGCTCAGCCCCTCTCTTCACTGGCCTTGACCTCCTCCTGGAGCTCAAACCACTCTTCATCCCACTCTACGCCACCCTGGTGGCCGTGGCATGCACAGGGAACCTCTTCCTCATCCTCCTCATCGCTCTCACCAAGAAGCTGCACTGCACCACCAATTTCCTGATAGGGAACCTGGCCGCAGCTGACTTCATCATGTGCCTGGCCTGCGTCCCGCTGACCGTCTCCTACGCCTTCGAGGTGCGGGGCTGGCTCTTTGGGATGTTCATGTGTTACTTCGTCACCTTGATGCAGGCCGCCACCGTCTTCGTCTCGGTGCTGTCCCTCACCGCCATTGCTGTCGACCGGTATGTTGTTGTGGCGTACCCCATCCGCCGGAGGATCAGCCGCAAGTCCTGCATCTGCATTGTGGCCTGCATCTGGTTGCTCTCCATCATGGCCTCTGTCCCCACCTCCCTGCACACCCAGTACTTGGATCTCAACACCATTGGCCATGACATGATCATCTGTGAAGAGTTTTGGAAGCATGAGGAGAGGGAGAGGCTGCTGTACTCGTGCTTGATGCTTCTCCTGTCCTACATGCTCCCACTGTTGGCTGTGTCAGTCTCCTTCTGTGCCATTACCTACCACCTGCGGAGGAGGAACATCCCGGGTGCTGCCTACCCCTGCCAAGACAAATGGACCAAAACCAAGCAGAAAACCTTCCGCGTGCTCACCGTCTCGGTGGTGTGCTTCGCGATCTGCTGGCTGCCCCTCCAGGTGGTGAACTTCATCAGAGACATCGATGAGGAGTTCACCATCTTGGACAAGAGGTACGTGAACGTCATCCAGGTGTCGTGCCACTTGATCGCCATGAGCTCTGCCTGCTACAACCCCTTCATCTACGCCTCCCTCCACGACAAGTTCCGCTTCCACCTCAGCAGCTACTTCTACCGCAAGAAGAAGAGCTCCAGCATCGTGTCCTGCAAGGCCTCGCGATTCAACACCTGCTCCACGCTGGCAGATGCTCCAGCTGGGGTCTCGGATAAGATAGCTTTGCAGACCAGGTTCTCTTAGCTGAAGTTCCCCAAAAGACTTACTTGCTCTCAGATCTGGCGTACACTTTGCTTTAGGCTGGACATAGGAGCTGGTTGTGGTGGTTTGTTGCTGTTCCCAGAAGGTCTCTTGTGCCTGGCAAGGAGCAAGCACAAGGCAAGCAGCAGATGGGATGGGTGTCTTCAAGGAGCAGCTCCTCTGAGCAGCTCAAGGATGTTTCCTTCTTGGCAGCAAAGCAAAATGGTGCAACAACAACCACCACAGCCATGCAAAGGTGGAGCAGTCCTTAGCAGGACTTGCCTGCTAGCCCTTGTGCAGACACACAGGACCTCGGGTAGGTGTTTCCATCAGGCACAGCTAGAGAGAAGCAAGTGTCAATGAAACAGTGGTTGCTTGCCTGTTGGAACAGAATAATGTACGTATATCCAGGTGAATGACTGGACACATAAGCAGTCTGATATAGTGCTCTAAGCCTCAGTTTTCAGAAATGCCTACGCATCAACACATCCAGAGTCTGCCTCAATGTTTGCCATTGCTCCATGTGCGAAGGAGAAGTGCTGGGTTGTGCAGTGCAGTTGGGTATGGCATCTATACCCTGTATCTCCAATCACAGCTGGCTATAGTAGGTCGCTGGTGTTGTATCCAGCACAAAGACCTCTCCTCATGGTGTATTCAGGGGTGGATCAGCTTCTCAGCAAGGTGTTGGGTGCATTTAATACACGTTGGGTGCATTTAAACAAGTCTTTGGGCTGTACATCTTCATTTTGCGGGATAAAAATTGTTCCTAAGCAACAGATAGCATTTTCTGCCTCTGGAGGAGCACCAGCTCTCGCAGGTAGCAGTTAAATAGCTGTGCATTTTTTTCCTTTTGTTTAAATTGCAGTCCATTGGTGAAAGGACAATATACAGCCAGAAACACGCATTCTTCTGTCAGCGAGGATATGGGTACATGTGGCTACCTGTAGCAGATGGCTTGTTTTGAACGGGGGGAAGACTTCCATAATGTACTTGTCCTTCTGAAGGAGTCATCTGTGTAACCTCACTTGGAGGTCCCCATTTCTCAAGTCATCAGTGTGCAGCCAAACAAGGCAGATGTAGCCGGGGCACATCAGTAAGCTTCAGGCAGTTCTTCATAGACAGGTAGGGCTCAAGGGAATGGGCTGGTTGGTGAGTACAATGTCAGTTTGTGTGCTTGCTGGGGAAGAAGTTTTTATCCCTGCTCAGAGTAGTTTAAGACCGTGTAAATCCATGTTCATGTTCCTTGGGTGGTGGTGCGAATCCTGGTGATGGGCTGCTGTAACACAGAAACTGCTGGATAAAGGGCAGGCTGGACTCTTCTTGGTGTCTCCAGATGCTTGGCACATCTGTGGTCCACCTGCCAGTGCTGTGCAAGCAGCACAGCAAGAAGGCAGCATCTCTTTGTTGGCCAGCTCAGCTTTAACCTCTTGATTTCCCATGAAGAATCATTTGGAGACATCAGCCCAAGGGCACCAGCCACACACAATCACAGAATTGGGCTAGTTAGAAGGGACCTCAAAGCCCATCCAGTTTCAGCCCCCTGCCATGGCAGGGATGCCACCCACTAGATCAGGTTGCCCAGGGTCTTGTCCAACCTGGCCTTGCACACCTCCAGGGATGCTCACCATGAGTGCTGAGTTTCAGGGTCACAACTGCTGCAGACCACCTAAGGCAATGCCTTTGTGCCACCAACCACTGCTGTGCTCCATGGGGCCAAGCCACGGATCTCCCACTGCTCTTCATGGCCAGGGATAGGACTTCAAAGCCCCCAGGTGACAGGTCCTCACCTCTGGATGAAAGCTCTCCGTAGCCTTGGCCATCACTCCTTCAGTGCAAACAAAGTTGGCAGACCCCAACAATTTGGGGGAACCACGTGCTGTTGGCTCGCCTTCCTGCTGCAACATTTATGGTCCTAATGGCCATCCCAGCACATCAACGTGTGTTCACCTGGCTGAGACGAGGACCCACCAAACGCAATGCCACTCAGCCCGTTTGCTTCTCGCAGCTTTCCTGTGGCTACGTGCTCAGGAGCAGAGGCCAGAACTGCTCGTGCTGGAGGAGCAAAGCAGAGCAAGCCAGGAGCACTGCTTGTCCCTTCCTCTAATAAAGGCTTAAAAAGCTCAGGCTGTGTGTTTGTATTGATTTAAATCCCCCCAAAATAAGGCCTGCAGTTGCTCTCCTTGAGCGCATCTTGATCACATTGCAGGAAACCAATCAATCTGGACATGTTTTTCTCTGCCTCCATCACTGGCTGCTGCTTGGGGGTCAGCTGGTGATCAGGACCAGAGCACCGGGGCTGCCTGAGGTTTTGGGAAAGCTCTGCCAAGAAACAGCTCTGTATTTAATTTATTTTTTACTTATTTTTTATTTTTTAACATTTTTTTTTTCATTTACAAGGTAATGACTCACGATGTGTTTTTGCTCACTTTGATTTCTCACCACAGCACCACAAATATCCCATACCCACCTGAAATTTTGCGATAGAAAATAATTGGTCTCACAGGCAAGGGTAGCCTCTGAGCCACTTCCCTTCATGCTGGGAGAAGTCCCAGCATTACAAGAAAAGGCACAAACCCCCCAAGTCTCCAGGCATATCCTCATGTAATAAACTTGCCAATCAGGGACTTAAAAATCAAACTGGTACTGGGATGAGAATGTCAGCAGGCAGCACAAAACCTAGCAAAGAAAAGGGTAATGAAGTTTAAAAGCTAGCTTTTATGCTGGTACATGTAAGGTGGATGTTTTCAGGGCTGAACTATGGGGGTTTCCTATTCAACAGGTCCAACTCCAGACAGCTCCCCTGGAGCCAGCATTGCTTTTAAGTCTCCTATGCTCAGTAGCACCAAGAAAGGCTCTGAGCTTCTAAGGGCAGTGAGATGGGTACGGAGATTTTTCTCTATTTGGCTTTTTGGTGGAGACCTGGGGAAGGCACTAAAACAGCCTGGAGTTACTGAAAGCATTTAAGAATCCTGCAGTTTTGGTGGAAAAAAGGGTGTCACTGGTAACTCTGCACTAAATTGGGCCAGTGCACTAAGTCCTGCTTGCCCACGTGTTGCTGAAGAGCACGTGGTGCTCACAGAGGCACTGTGCTTGAGATGAGCACTTCTACTTTTAATTAATTCAGGAAAAAAAATGGTATGCAAAAGTGATGAAGTCACCCCTTCCATCACACGGCGCTCGTGTTTCCCAGCTGGGTGCAAATCGTGCTGCTGAGCACAGGCTCAGAGGAAGCCTTGGACAGGGGTGAATCAGGTGGGACTCAGCAAAGTGCTCACAAGTCAATGTTTTTCACAATAATCACATTTCCTCCCTGGGCTTTTGGCTCACTCAAACTGCTTGGCTGCTCTGATTTCAGCTGTGTGGGTTGTGTTTCCTTGGGAGAGGAGAAGCACACAGCCAGGAGGAGGATGGACAGACAGACGGATTATCTGCTGGGCTCATGTTCTCTGGGAGCACTGCTTTGCTCACCTGAGCTCTTAGTGATGCTGCCATCACACTTTCTCTACCAGGCACAGAGCTGCCTATGAATCAACAGCAAAACAAAACAAAACAGAACAAAACAAAACAAAAAAAACAAAGGCCAACTCCACGAGCGCTCAGGATGCTAGATAGTTTTTTCTAGATTATTTAAAGTGCTGCTTGTTCCAGTTGTACTTGGTAGCCAACATCAAACGGCACAAATAGAAATGCAAATGGGCCTTTTCATCTTGGTTTTTCTGACTCCTTTGCAGCAAAGCTCATCGCAAGCAGGCACGCGCTGCTCCGTGCGGCTGTGTTCCTCCATGGTAAAGATTGCTTTGTTCTGCCAGGCAGCTTGAAAAAAAAAAAAAAAAAAGACTCAGAGCCTGGAAGGAATAAAAACAACACACCAATCCTTAAAAAATGTGAAAAAGTAAATAATTAAAAAAAAAAAAAAACAAACGCCATAGTGCTACTGCAAAGGGGAGCTAAAACAGACAGGGATGTCACTCCCACCTTGTAACTGATGCTAACACCAGGGTATCGTGGGGCTTGCATGTGGTTTGGGTTTGAAATAGCCAAAGTATCCAATACAATAGAGACCTGTCTTCATTAGGAGGAATTTTTTTGTGTGTGCCAGCTGGATATCCCCAGGAGGGAGAGAAGGGAAAATGGACTCCACCTGGCCTGGCTGCAGCCGCCATCCCCGCTCTCTGCTTTGGCTCGCAGAGCTGCTGCAAGGAGGAAGTTTTCCCCGTGCTAAATACCGCGTGGAAATCCCCAAATCCCCGTTTCACTTACGAGTTGAGCTAAACCTTTTGGTGACCTTTCCGCCTCATTACGTGCCGTGAGAACCGGCAGGGAGGATTTTCTCCCCTATGTGCCCAGCCCAGGCTCTGCGCATCCCTGCCGTCCAGTTCTCTGGATACCAAGCTCCTGCTAGCAAAACCCAGGCATGCCTGCTGCCAGAGGAATTTTATTTTTCTCCTTTCAAGACAAACAGATAAAGAAGAGGCTGTTTTAATCAAGCTGGGGGAGAGTTTTGGGTCCCACTGGAGCTGTAGGACCTGCCCCTGAAGTCACTACATGTTCCCCAAGTCAAAGCCACCTTGGGGTGTATAAGGCTGGACCATCTGTTCCTTGATGGATGCCTACCTGGTCTTGCTGCTGCATGTGTTTCAAGGCAGGAAGAAGCTTTTCCGGACTTTATACAGATTTTTCCCCCCATGGGATGAAGCAGTCTGGAGAACATTATCAGTGCTTGGTATTGAACAGCATTCAGGGCTTTATGAGCAAGGCTCTCCTCTTGCTTGGTCTCACAGCAAATAAGAGCCACAAAAGCAAAATCTTTTTGACCTTTGGCTAAAGATGCAGAGAACACGAACTAAAGAGTCTGAGCATATGCAACGTAAAGTCTTAAATAAGCAATTCACTCCAGCATCAGCCCTTATTTCCTGATCCTATTGCCCTGTAAAGCTGTAGGGATTTCTCCCTCTTAACTCTTAGCCAGCTGGACAGAAATGGAGCTGGTCTTGCAGTGGGAAAAAACCTGCAAAATCCCAGGAGGAGGGTGTTAAGGGAGCAGAAGGATTTCCTACAGTGATGGGTTTGTGCGAGTGGGGAAAAACGCTTTGGGGCCACGTGCGGGTCTATGACACAGGCTTACTCTGCTCAAGGTCTCACTGAAGATTTGGGGGTTAAAAAAACCTCTTGTGGTCCACGGGTACCTACTGTGATGTGAAGCTCACCTCTGCACCCATGGTGTCCCCTGAAGGGGTGCCAGTCCATCTCCACATGCTCAAGAGTACTGAAGAATCAATTTTTTGTGTCTTTTGGAGACCATACAAGGCTTGCTGTTCTATGCACCATTCACCATCATACTCAGGGGATGAGGATGTGGCCTGAGATGCAAACCCATTTCTTACCAAAGGATGCTAAGAAATTAAGGTCAATTCCTTTCAAATTCTATACATGAAAACAAAACAAAACAAACAAACAAACAAAAAAGCACACTTTTTGGCCAAGACAAGGCAAATAAAACAAAGGTCCTTTTTACTTATTTTCACCAACTGATGAAAATCCATGCAGATGCTAAGCCAAATCAAGCCTCTTCCAAAATCAAGGTTGCATTAGAGGCATTTACTAAATGGGCAGAGTTGGCAGATTCTCTGTTTTATAGCTATAAACAGACAAAATTTAGGTCTGTACCTATTTCCAAGTCTTGAAAATTGTGCAAATGGGGGCAGGATCCTAACCCCTCTCCCTCTGCCCCCCCCAGATTCATCTGCATTTCCTACTATTTTGTCCAACTTAGCTTTAATCGACCTAAAAGGATGGCATTTTTACTACTTGCCTTCGGCTGTTAGTCCTCCCTCAAACCAATAGCACCATAGGAAATCAGAAGCTGTTATCCACTGTCGATTTTTTCTTTCTTAATTTCCTCTCATCACAAGCTCTATTAGCTCACCCTTAATTAAAACCCCTTGAATTGCCCTAATTAACTCCTCTTGTCTATCTCTCTCTCCTTTTTTTTTTTTTTTTTTTTTTTTTCTCAGCTGGGTCTCAGAGGCACTAACGGGCAGCTTTGAAAGAGGATCCCCACCATCCATAGTGGTGGCCCAAGGCAGGGTTTTTTCTGTGATTTCTTCCTCTCTCTCCTTTTCAGCCTCTTTTATATATTCCTATAATCTTAAATAACTCATGCCTCCAAGACCAATAAAAAAAATAAGTTCTGGGAAGCTGATCTACAAAGAATACAAGGTTTCCTTGTCCATATTTTCGTGCGTGACTAGAATTTGTCATTCTCAAATGCCAGGAGAACAAATCCCCACCCCCGTGTTTCCCCCCTTGAGTTGTTTTGCTCATCTCCCCAAATTACGTGCAGGAAATGGGAAAATACTGTTTTGCAAGTGTGAGCTAAAACCCGAGTGTCTTCTGAGAATAAATTCAGAACCACTCCACAAATTCAGGAACCACAGTCTCTGATTCAAAGAAACTGGATATATAAAGAAGAACACAATTTGTTCACTCAATGAAAGTAAATTAGACAAATCAGTGATAAAATATGTTTGAAGGCTGACTCTGTGGAGCTTTCCTCAACAGGATCCTCTTAGCTTGTTCTACCAGGAACTGGCAGCTATAAACAGGGCAACTTTGTTGAATCATCTTCCATTATTAAGTCTTTTGTTGAATATTTTGCTTAAGCATATTTGCTCCTCACAAACTCTCTTGTCACCTAAAATATGGTTGATAACCCAGTGATCTTGCCAGCTTAGCATTGCTTTTGGTTTCAACTGCAACTCACAAATAGCCTTGTGACTGCCTGTTGCCATAAGCTAAAGAGATACTAAACTACCCAAAATCTAGACAAAGTTTTTATTTATTATTATTATTATTTTATTTTTTATTTTTATTAGTATGAAAGTCTTGAATGTAGGGTATGACCTCCAGGATGAAGATTCATCATCAGCCATCGGCAACTATTCTCCTGGTGCTTGAATGTTTTATTAGATGATATGTTAAAACTGATAAAGACACCTGGGTTGGGGTTTTTGCACATTACAGTTGTCCAATCAGTTTTTGGCTACACATATCTGAGCTACAATTAATTTCCAGCTCTGAGATTAATCCTTTTTTAACTGTCAAGATGAGATACAAGATGATCTGCTTTTCAGCCGAGGAAAATATTTTTGATTTATGAAATTGTTTCCTGTTAACCCCAAGACATTTCAATGCTGGCAACGTGGGACCTCCAACAAATGTTCCTTGGACTGAAACCCTCACAGTCCTTCCCAGCATATTACAGATAGGTATTTAGAGACCTGATTATCCTCTTCTCTGGTGAGAGTTGGCAGTTTACAGCGCTCCCATCTGCTGGAATACATCCCAGGCATGTCTGAGACCACTTGCTTTGAGTTGTCGGTGACTTGGAAACTGGTAATACCGTGTTTATGTGGATTGCCATGTGCCTTTGCTCATGTGATCCTCCTTAAATTGATTATAATCAGTGATTTTGATACTCCAGGCGCGTGGCTTTAGCCTGCCTATTTTGAGCTGGCCTGTTCTTGTGCCCTGCGCCCGCCCTGCAACATCTTTCTATCCCTGGTGGCATGGTGGCTCCTTCCACCACCATCAGGATGCTGATGCTTCCCAGACCGAGTGGTTTGAGAGCACCTCCAAGGACCACCATCACAAAACACAAGACTTTTCCTCCAGTGCAGCCCCCAGCACCACCTCTGGGCAGGGCTGTCTCCATATCCAGCAGGGAAAAGCAACCACACACCCTCTGCAGCCTCCCCAAGCCCACCCATTTCTCAGCTCTTTTAGCTTTGGGCTGTTAGGAAAGATCCAAAACTTTCTTAAATCAAAGGATACCACCACCAAGTTCTTATCAGAGATCTCCAAAAGGGAAAATACTAGGGACAAATCAACAGAGGGATTTAACAACAAGGGCCCAGGTCATTCAGCCTCAGTCTGTTTAGATATCTATAGCTCTAAGAGAAAGATAATATTTATTTGTTCTTTATAAAGCACTTGAAAGATTATCATTTGAAAGAGCTTACATACATGCAAGGTACTACTGCCATTATTTGATTACCATTCAGTTTTCTCCTGCAGCAGCAAATGATGAAATCCTTCATTCTTCCTTTCAGAATAAATTGAGACGTAGCATTAGTTATAAATGTACATGAAGGATTGCTGATATTTTTTTACATGTGTACTGAATCGCCTCTTGGAAATTTCCTCCTTTGTCTTCCAATCAGGCACAGCAAACAAAATTAGCCTGGTAATTTTCCACTAGTTTTACCTTGCTGTGTTTGTTCTGCCTTGATGTCATCAGTGATGAGAGCAATTGCAGCTGACAGCCATTAAAAGAGAACCCCCTCTGCTGAACTGGGGTCGTGGAAGAACTTGGCTGGAAAATGCTTAGGAAATGTTCATTTGTTTTCTTATTATTGTTTCCTGGTTAGTTAGGAATAACATTACAAATCCAGCCTGGGATCCCTTCATTTCTGATTTCCTTGGCAGGTCTTGCAAAACAGCTCTCATGTTTCAAACCACTTGGTTGTGCACGGAAACTTCATCGGCTGTACAAACTGTGCCCATCTTTCTTTGTAAGTCTTGGTCTCAGCTAACAAGGTAACTTTGCAACACATACATACAGGCTTATTTTCATGTCTTCTGGGTAAAACAAACAAAGAACAACAGTTACTGCAGCTCAGTAATGATTTTTTCCCCTTGTAGATAAGCTGTTCTTGTCCCATTCACCTTCCAGAGGGGCCTCTTTATTCACAAACCCACTCAAACGTTTTGAAATCCAAAAGGATTGTTAAACAGCAGCAGAAGGGAAATTCATGTAGACCTATCAGGAGGGAATGAGAGAGCTCTTGTCCACAGGCGGTTATAGATAACATAGAAATTAAGAAATGAGGGAACAAGTCTGGAGAGCAGAGGGGGGAATTTGGACATTTTGGAGCCCAGGTTTTAATATCACTCCTCTTCCCATGGAGTTTGGTTCAAAACCAGTGTCTGCAGGAGAGTGTTAGCAACCAGACTGAGATAAGGATATGCTGATCCCTCTCCTTCCTGCCCAAGCTTTCTTCTCTGATGTCTGTTTGTTTAGCTGTTGTCCCATATTAAAGAATTATTGTAGTTACGAGCTCCAGCTTGGCTTTCTTATTAGCCATGAGCAACGAGTGCTGCAGAAATAGCTCCTGTGCAAAGGTTCCCCTGAGGAGGCCCAGAGATTGTGGCCAGACTTCCCCGGCTGCGTGCCAGGCAGCAAATTTACACTCTTCTTAATGTCATGCTCTTTGGAAATGCTCTTCTCAGTGGCCGCTATTTACCTTTGGCCATTTTCTGTTACTGCAGTGGGGGAATGGCACGGTGGCCAGGTGGGAAAAGGCCAGAAGACACAAAGTAGGGCTGTAACACTCCCCTGAACACCAAAACAGCTAGGTGATGGGGCAGCTGAAGCAGGGTATGAGTGTTTTGGGGTGATGGAGGTGCCCTACTGTTGTTCCTTGGTGGCTGGTGCTTTCCTGGGGCTCAGCAGAAATAAATGGAGAATTCTGATGATCGAAACAACCAAATGGTTCAGCTTGAAGGAGAAGCAATCCGTGATGGAGGAGTGGGAGGGGAAGTGGGAGGGCTGACAACATGACCCCTTGCTTTTGCCTCTCTTACACCAATTTCAGAAAATAAAAATAAACCCATCTCTGCTACATTAAGCTATTACAGAGATGGGAATTGCTGCAAAATGATCAGACAATAGAGGTGAAGAGGCTCCACAAGAGCCTTGTCCCAGACATGGGCAGACCAGGCTTTGTTCTGGCACAAACCATCATCCAGGTTAGCATGGTGCTGTCACACCCCAGGGGTTTGCTGCCTTTTGTGGCCCCTGGGAATACCTGAGGCAAGCAATTACTACAGAAATGAATATGAATGGCTTCTTTCTAAAAATGGATCACCTGTGCATGCTGTTTATGCGAGGATGCGCGTGGTTGACCCTAATTAGCAGTGGTCTGGTCCCAGCCACTTGCTGGTGTCCCCCAGGACTGAGCAGGTTCAACAGTGGGTCTTCCTCCTGCTTTTTTGGGAGGCACATATAGTTTCGGCAGGCCTCACTAGTCCCTGTGTCTTGATTTTGGGATAGTATCCACTTTGGGACAGCAACAGGGCCATGGAGAGCCCCAAGGTGTCCACAGATGGCAGAGGTCCAGGAAAGGGTCCGTCTTGGCAATGAGGACTTCTTGCTGGGGCTCCACCAATGAAGAGGGCTGTTCCCTCATCATTTGGGATTGAAAGAATCATTTTGCTCTGCCAGAAAGAAACATTTGAGGCCTTGCACGCCTTCATCCTGACCAAGGGAGGTCACAGCCCCAGGTCCTGCCTACATGCCACCGGCAGCACCAGCCAGGATGCTCGCTCCTCGGGCATGGGCTTCTTGGAGACCTTTTTCCCTGTCTAGCAGAGGTAAAGAGGAAGGGTCATATATAAATGATAACACTTGGCTTCCCTTTACAGTCTTCGGTTGACAGGGTCCTAAGCAAGAGGCTCAGGCAGTGAAAGTGCCAGAGTTCCCAGCAGATCACCCCTAAAGGAGCCAGCTGGCCCCATTTCTGCTTAGCTGACATCATCAGCCAAATTGGTGTTGAGCTCTTTCAGGCTGTCAAGCTCCTCTTCCAGCAATTTGCTCCCTGCTGGAGCCTGTGGGACTTGGCAGACCTGAGTGCTCCCACTTCTACAGAAATAAGAAGTCATTTAGCCTGCGGGAGAAAAATAAATAAATAAATAAATAAAATAAATGAGTCATTCATTTTGGTGCAGGATGCTGGTCGGGTCAGGCTGCACGCAGGCTGCCTTCTGCACCAGCAGCCTGGGGAATGCTGCCGGGCAGGAGGCTGGACCCTAAAAGGCACACAGCTGGGCTGGCATCTCCCACCCGCCTGGGCTGTCCCCTCCAGGCAACCCTCTTGGGTTATTAAGAAGCATTTAAGCAGATGTTGTTGAGCTGCAGAGCAGGGATACAGAAGGATAAGCCATCTCAGCCAGCACTACATCAGCAATTTTCCTCCTTTTCACTGTCACTGGGCTGCTCAGGGTCACTTTTCCTTTGGGGACCACTGAGCTAGGCGTTCCTGAAATGCATGTTAAATAACAAGCACAGTCCAGCTCCCCATCCCCACAGTCATTGCTGGATTACAAGAAACAACTTTTGCAGGCCAAGCAATGTGCCTAGCAAACTGCTGCTAACACATCTCCCTTCCCTATCTCAAACTTCATCTTTTCCCATCTATTATTATCGGTGATGTATTTTCAGCATCTTGCATTGACAGGGTGAGCTATGAGAAGGCCACACTGCTTCTGAAGTCCTGATGAATGAAACCATCACAACAGCTCCCACCAGTACCGAATGTCCCAGAAAAGCTGCAGAAGAAATTGGGAGTTTAAGGCTGGGGAAGAAAGGGGACCTAGACAAACTGGTACAGGCAACACATGGTGTAGTTCATCGATGACCAGATACAAGCACATACAAACCTCAACAACAAGTTCTTTCTGCTTTTCTAACCCATGGAGACCTCCAAGCGATGGTAAGAAATCAGGTGCACCAAATCCAGCATCACCCAGGGTGGTCAATGAGCCCAGTCTTAATCAAGAAGTAAGACCTGGATTTAGTAATCTTCTATCAAAAACTGCAGAAAGAAACATGGCTATCACCTTTTGTGTTTCCATGTGATTTGTACTGTTCAACAGACAAAAAGGCTTCACGCTGAAGCCTTAACATTTTCAAGAGCTGGAATAAGTATTTTATCCCTCACTGGTGTAATAGCAGGCTAATGGCTCTGCTGCAGAGAAAAGAGAGCTGCCAGGGCTCAGCTGAAGGGATATGAGCATTTCGAGGAGCTCAGGAGGAGCTCAGGAAGAGAAGGTCCAGCCACCTCCAGAACAAGCTGGACAGAGAGGGCAGATTTGACCAAATCACCACTCAGCTCCAAAAAGCAGAGGTCTGAACAAAGGTTCACTCCAGGACAGCCAAATGGTGACAGGCAAAAAGGCCAAGTCTAAAAATTTGCACTACAAGACCAAATACAGGCTTAAAATATGGCGATGGCTTTGTAAAACGTCTTTTTCTGAGCAAGGACAGCTGTGTGTCCTTGTGCTCCAGATAACTGATGGAAGGAGCAGAGGATGGAGTTGGCTGCTGACTGGTAGTGCTTGGGTGAAGCCTGGTGGGAGGTGGGGAAGCCCAGAAAGGAGGAGCTTTGGCCAAAGGGCTGCTGTAGGAAGCAGGCAGAGGGCGATTGCCCTAATGAGGAACAGAAAGATGGACTTTAAATACTTCATAGAAGCTGCTATTTCCTCAGATTTCTTCCTGTAAGACTGAGCTGCATGGTCAGGGCTGGGAAGATGGTGTGCAGGGCCCTGAGGTGTGAGGCCACTGGAGAAAAAAAAGTGTGGCCAAAGCATCCACCAGAGAAAGGGGAAGGAGGAGGGCTTTTTTCCCTCCTGGCTCACCCCATGGGTCTGAAACCAATCTGAGGCAGGCAAAAAAAATCTCCCATTTCTCCTCATTTGGAAGTCAAACAGATAACGGGGCAGAGCAGCAGGGAGAGGTTTTCACTTTAACCACATCACCTTCTGCTATCTTCTGCCCAGAGGACCTAACGCAAACCATTGGCAAGTCTATTTTTGGCAGGGGGTAACTACCCTGAAAGCACAGGCTGCAACAACCGCACACGGCTGGGTGGCCGAGAGGCAAGAATGCAGAGCCCTGCTCATTAAGCGCTGCTATTTACATTTATCACTAAGAGTTTTTGCATTGTGCTCCGAGGACCGAGTAAAACAAGCAGTTATTATGTGCTCCTTATTTCATTATTTGTGAACTATCGCGGCTGAGTCACTCTTGCTGTGGTGTTTGCCATGGCCCCTGTGGAGCCAGTGGCTGGGTGAAAACTGCTGGGGCATCCTCAGACCCGAGCTAGTGCCGTGGTTTCACTGCTCATGCTGCTATCAGAAGGATTTTTAGCATCGTGAGGGTATTCCTCACTGCGTGAGCATCAGTGCTTCCAGCTCGTTGGGTGGCCCAATCCATCTCCAGTCCCGCTGGGTATTTTGGAAAGCTCCCAGTCGGAGCTGCTCTTACCCACACTTTCTTTCAAAACCATCCTTTCAAGCAGCAGGTCCCTTTTAAAGCTGTTCCTCCAGTACAATTCCCACTACATTAGCAGGTTTGCTCGCTACAAAGGCATTTTTAGGAATGAAAGGTGGTGGTACAGGGGTAGTTAATGTGGAAAAAAAAAAAAAAAAAAAAAAAATGTAATTTGAGCTCTGGTGACACTTAGCTTTGTGAATACCTATTGGGGAAAAAAAAAAAAAAAAAAAAAAGCATTTCATAGTTAAAAATAAATAAATAAAAGGATAAAAGACTTTTTGATAAACAGCATATGCACACAATGCACACTGAGCCCACCAGGAGCAGCCTGGCTTTCTTGAGTAGGGGAGCCCCCAACATTTAGCTCAGCCCCTGGAAGTTACACCCCAAGTGCACCAAGTTTGCTTTAGCTGCACACCGTCCTGCCGACCAATAGTTCAGTGTCAGATAGTTAGAAATGATGAACTTGGCATTTCTGCAAGGAGGGAATTACAGTAAAAAAAGTGCTTTGTGGCACTCAGGGAGTGCAAAGTGCTCCTGGTGTCTCCCAGTGTTCTTGGGCACTGCTGGGCTCCTGAAAGCAGCAGGGTTTCTCCTGGCAAGTTCCTGTCTGAGGAGGGGAGTGTCTCCTGCAGAGCTAGCCAGAACATTTTCATTAAAAGTTGTTTTCTCTCAAAAATTCCTGTTGTTTATGCAGAGCTTGAGCTCAGCATCTCACAATTTTTGGAAGCACCTTGGGTCCCGTTACAGCTCTGGGATCTCAGCCCATTTTTACCCATCCATAAAGCTCAACCTATCATTCGCAGGCAAAACACTTACCTGGTGTCACAGCATCCAAACATTCACCTTCATTTTATAGCATATAAAGTGATATATAAAATAGTCCGTTTCTGTTCCTTGAACTTTTTCTGTTGCCTTTCTGCGTGGACTACCTCCAGCCTGCTCCTGCCCACCCCTGCTGCTTCTGCCGGGGATTAGAAGCCTGATTTCCAAAGAGCTGGGATAATTATTTTGCTTAACTCAAATTTAAATGCGTTTAACTCAAAGCTATGAGCCTGTGATGATAAGCCCTCTGAGGGCTGAAGCTGAAAACACTGCCGGTGACTCGGCAGGTGGCAGTTTCCAGTGGGCACCTGGTCCATGCATGCTGCCAAACATCACCATTTGTTTTCTTGCTCAGCTTAGGCCATCTGAAGCCCATTTGCCCTCCACAATCCCAAAGGGGAGGTGGGGAAATATCCTGGATCCATTTGGATCAGACAAACGTAGCGTCTCCACGTGGACGTCACCACTCCATGACCTGCCAAATCCTTCAGCAGCAGCGAATTATTTAATGTGATTTACGGACGGACTTGTTCCCATCCCATTATGCGTTCCCCTGATATCTCCTCTTCCTTCGCTCATTGCAGGATGATTCTGAGAGCTCACTTTTTAATTCCTTTAAGCACAGCAAGATCTTGCTGTGGCAAATTAACGAAGATTTCTTAAAGCCCAGTTTACCTTTCATTCAGTTAGCTTACCTTTCATCCAGTTCCCCTAGCAGACGGTGAGAAACTCCTTATTTTTTTCCCACAGTTGCCAAATCCTCTCTCAGAGAAAAAGCTGGCATTTATCATACTTAGTTCTTCATTTTTCCCTGAGCTGGTGGTGAGAGCCTTGTGCCATTCCCCAAACCACCCAGCCCCATCACCCAAAACACTCCCATCTGGGTACCACCACCTGGGGCTCAGCCACAAGCCGAGGATGGAGCAGGGCTGGGAGCATTCCCTTAAAGAAACCCCCAACTCAAGCATCACTTGAATCACATTTCAAAAATGAACTTTTTTTTGGGGGGGTGATACAGAAGCCCTGGGCATTTATCTCAGCAGAGATGGGGTCGTCCTTCATGCCCTGGTTTGCTGCACCTGGCAGTAACGTTTTGGGGACAGATCCTGCTCCACACATCCTACAGCTGTGGCCCCAGGCAGGGGGTAATCGTTTCAGCCTCTGGTTTGCTTCAGCCAATGTACTGGCTGCTGATTAGTATAACCATGTTGACAACACGCAAGCGGCACCGCAATGTGCAGGGTGACTGGCACTAATTTCAGAAAATGAGCATGAGCGCTCTTTTATTGTCAGAAAGGGAAGAGCTGCCACGAGCGGCGCTCTGTTGCTATAGGAACCCCTAAACCCCAGGGAAATGCCAAATTGCCAGACTGACGTGGCTCCTTCCGAGGGGGAAATGGGAATTTGCGGTCCCTTTCTGATGCCACCCCTCCTTGTCCACCAAGGGCATTGGGGTAACCTCAGCACACAAAACACAGCCAGGTGCGGGGATTTGGGAGAGCCCTGAGTGCTCTGCTGTGGCTATGCCATGATAAATGTACTATCCTGCAATTCCCCTCTCCAAAATTTGGCCTTTCTGGCATAGGTGCTTGGCTCTGAGCTTTCATATATGCAGCTGGAAGTGGCCTCAGCTCAGCTCTGTGCGACCAAACCTGTCCAGATGGACTCTGGAGTCCCTATTTCTATAGTTGTTGAAGACTTTGGAGAGCCCTTTCAGGTGTCCCTGTCTCTTGTAACCACCTAAAATTTTGTGACACCCATCCCTGTTTGGGGAGGAATAGCTCCCCATCCCCAGCAGACCTTCAGAGCCAGCAGCGAGGAGGAACGAGGCCAGAGCAGGGATGTCCCCATGGTGGAGACACACGGGCACAGCTCTCTTGCTGGATAAGGTGAGTTCATGGGAAAAGAGGTCAAGTTTGATGAGAGCACCTTCCAGAGTTACCTTAGGGTTACCTTAGGGGATGGAGATCCCCCTAGGATGCACAAGCTGCTGGTTAAAGGACAGTAACACAAGCAGTGATCCTGATACAAACTAGGGGAATAGTCACGGTCCCATCCTGACATGCACAGACAAGGAAAAAAGAATTGAGCCCCAGAGCTTGCCAAAGTCCAGCTTGCTTCCTTGCAGCCAGCCCAAACAGGTCGGATTTAAGAGTAATTAAAAGATGGATGAGATCAATGCAAGAGCAGCATGGATGTGACAAGCGGTGGTGTCAGCTCACCCAGCACCAGTAAGTGTCTTAAGTGTCCTGAAAAAGAAGAAAAAAAGCAGCTGTATTTCTTGGCAGTGTGCACGTGATGCTTACAAATATCCAAAGCTGGGGGCTGAGATACTTTTGTCCCAATAAATATGATAAAAAAGAGTACTGTAATAATCCTGATGGGATGTAACGAGAGCCTGGAAAAAGCATGAATGGAAAAGAATGGATTTTGAAGATTTATTCCCACAAATGCATCCATGGGCACAACCTCACCCTTCTCACCCCAGCAGGCACCATCACGCTACCAAAGAAACACCAGCAGATACCCGGGCAGGCTTCCTGATGCTCATTGCTCACATATTAACAAGAAACCTTCATTCATCTGCTTGCCGCGGGGAGTTTTCAGGCTTCCAGCTCCTTCCATTCAGAGAAGACGACAGAGTTTTCCGGGTCTCCGTAATTATTTACACGTGGGCTGTATTTATTGGCAATTAAATGGTTCAGTGGCTCTGAGACATCAGTCTCCTCTAAACATGTTGTTTGCCAGATTGCTTCCTGCCAGCAATCCCTGTGGGCTGGGAAATGTTGTCGAGCCCTCCGGGGCTGCGTGTTCGTGAGGGAGCAGCTGGCAGAGCCCCCCCGCCGGGGCCACGGCGCTCCGCGAAGGCTGGGAAAAAAGAATGCGATAGCACAGCCTCACGTTCAGCAATTTGGAGGCTGCAGGGGGGACTCGGGTTTGTTTTAAACACATCTGCAGATCGGGGCACTGGGGGGTCAGGGAGGAGGTTGGGATGGCGTGCGCAGCATCCGCGGGAAAGGGTTTGGGAAAAGCACAGTGATTTGGCAAAACGTGCAGTGGTGTGGTAAAAAATCCAGTGGCTAGGGAAATACCTGCAGCTAAAACACGCAGCAAAGCTGGCAGGGCATGCAGAGGGCTGGTAAAGTATGGAGCAAGCCCAGTAAAACCTTCAGTGATTCTAGAAAAATGTGCAAAAATCCTGATGAAGCAATGACTCCGGCAAAGCATGCTGTGATCCTGCTAAGCAAGTTGGTAAAAGATGCAAAATGTTCTGCAGTCCCAGTAAAACATGCGGCAACCCCAGCAAAATATGCAGTGACCCCAGCAAAACATGCAGCAGCCTGGTAAAATGTGCAGTGGCTTTGGCAAAATACGCAATAATTCTGGTAAGAGAGGCCAGCATCCCATCAAAACACGCAGCAACTGCAGTAAAACCCAAGGCAGCCCTGATAAAACAAGCAGTGACTTGACAAAACAGAAAGCAATCCCAGGAAGTCACGTAGGAGACCTGGCAAGAAGTAACCCCGGTAAAACATGCGGCAATTTTTTTGGAAAGAGCAGCTGTGGCTCGATGCAGAGGATTTTTGGTACCTGGACCCATTGCATGTGATGTATATTTACAACCAGCAGCGAGGTGCTTTAAGCGTTCACCTACAGCCTCGAGACGGCTCAAAATTACCCGAGCTAATAACCAGAACGCAAGGAGGCACTAATTACCCACAATCTCATGTGGTCCTGTACTGGGTCTGGCTGGAATGTTAACTTTCCCGGCAGCAGCCCATTCAGTGCCGTACTCTGTACTTGTAGCTGGAACAGCAGTGTTATCACACCAGTGTTGTGTCTACTGCTGAGCAGCAGTGGCACAGCATTGGGCCTTTCTCTAACCCTCCTAGGGGGTGGGCAAAAAGTGAGGAGAGAAACATCACTAGGGCAGCTGACCTAAACCAATCAAAGGGATATTCCATACCATGTGGTGTCACACTCAGCAATAAAAGGTGGAAACAGGAAGAAGAGGGGAGGGGTGGGCTCTCGTTGAGAAGACGTCGGTCCTCCTCTCGAACACCGGCTGCGTGCGTTGAGGCCTTGCTTCAAGGACGTGGTCAATCATCGCTCATTTGTGGGAAGTAGAGAGTAATTTCTTTCCTCTGCACTTCCATATAGCTTTCATTTATTTTGTTTGTTTGTTTTCCTCCCTTTTTCCCCTTTCCCTTTTATTTTCCCCTTAGTTAAGTTGTTTAGTTCATGGTAGTCTTTATTTAATTATTATAATTATTTCCCTTTAATTAAATTATCCTTATCTCAACCCGTGAGTTGTTCTTTGCTTTACTTCTCCCCCTCCTTATCTAAAGGAGGGGGAGTGAGAGAGCGGTTGTGGGGTTTAGCTGCCCAGCACGGTAAAACCACCACAGTCCTTTTTGGCGCCCAACGTGGGGCTCGAAGGGTTGAGATAACAATAGAATTGATTAAACGCATACAACTAACACACTTGCTTGCTAGTAACCATGTTCCTTGCCCTGTTAATAATAATGGCTTTGTTCATATGTCATGCAATTCGTGTCATATTCTCCTTTCTCCTATATATCCGATCCGACCAAGTGCTACAATCTGTGTTCACTTTTTTTAATTCGTTGTGCTGCCAAGCACTGACCTTGGTTTTACTCTGGAATTCAGGCTCTGCGCTGTTATCATTTGGGTCCCATGGAAACTATCTTTCAGAGAATATTCAGAATTACACTGCCTTCCTTTTCTCATCTGGACACCAGTTTATTAATAATATCAGGAATGGTACCTTTCCCTTCTTTCACAGTGGGCTAATTACAACAGTTTGGGAGTATTTTGAAGATCCATCTGTAACCCATGTATTGCTATTTCTAATTCTGAATAACAGGTTTCATTTTCTCTCTAAGATTAGTCGATTGTTTAGAAAACTTATTTGGGAATCTGTCCCGAAACAGTCTCGTGGTGAGTGGCACGGTGTGTGGGATGATGTTAGCAGATACCTGTCACAAGTGTCTCCTCCAATAGTTTTGAACTTCACCCCTGAGCAAGTGCTAAATCCTAAAAACTTGGTAGAATGTTTGAGAGTTGTATGTCCTGATCCTGATAATGCCGGAGAACAACAGCTTGCAGCATTGTGCTGGGTCCTGGTTTATTCCTATCAAACACTGTTTAACATCATCCAGCAACTTGAAGAGAGGGAGGAAGTCTCTGAATCTGATGACCAAGTAACACATGCTGTGGCTGACCCAGAGGACCAACCAACTATGGTATCAGTCGCCCCCATAGTCAAGTCAAAACAATGGAAACGGAGGTCAGCTCGTTTAGTAAGGGAAGAAGGCTCTCCTAAGAAGGAGGGAGAAGGGGAATTGGCAGGTACCTCTAAAGCAGAGCCATCACAAAAACAGCAGGAAGACGAGACGGAAATCATAAAGGAATCAGAAATCACTCGATCCTTATCCCTGAGTGAGATGCGAGAAATACGAAAGGATTATGGTCGACGCCCAGGTGAACACATCCTCACTTGGCTGCTCCGATGCTGGGATGCTGGGGCCAGTAGCCTACAATTAGAAGGCAATGAAGCCAAGCAGCTGGGATCCCTCTCTAGAGAAAGGGTAATCGACAAAGTAATCGGGAGAGGAGCACAGGCCCTCAGCCTCTGGAGACGACTCCTGGCAGCTATCAAAGAAAGATATCCCCATAAGGAAGATATTGTATATCACATAGGCAAGTGGACCACTGTGGATAAAGGTCTCCAACATCTGCGGGAATTAGCTGTGCGGGAGATGATTTATAGTGATTTGGACAATGCCCAGACACCTCAAGACCCCGATGAAGTCCAGTGCACAACATCCATGTGGCGTAAATTTGTGCGGAGTGCACCAGCAGCACATGCCAGTACCCTGGCAGCAATTCACTGGGATGAGGGGATGGGACCAACAATGTATGATGTCTCCTGCCAACTTCAAAAATATGAAGACAATCTCTCTGCTCCGCTACAGTCCTGTGTCTCAGCTGTGGAGAAATTGTCTAAAGGACTTGACAAGCTTGTGGAGAAAGTATATTCCCCCTCATCTAGACAGAGTGATACTTCAGCCACTAAGAATCAGCATTCGCCTGCTCAAGAGAGAGAGTACCCAAGACGTACACCACGTGGCACCTTGTGGTTTTATCTGCGTGATCATGGGGAAGATATGAGGAAATGGGATGGTGTACCTACTTCAACCCTAGCTGCTCGGGTACGTGAACTGAAAGGAAATACAGCAGCAAGAAGAGGGGCTCCTAAGAGAAATGCTGCTCCAGTTTCTATTGGGCAGTACCCCAGAGGCAGTAGAAGAGCTGATGTTATTCTTGACCACGATGAAGGGACCTCTACCTCTCATTTGCCAGAATTTGTGCATTTGCAAGAATTAAGTGGCAGACGCTCCAGCCAGGACTAGAGGGGCCCTGCCTCTGGCCAGGTAGAGGAGAGGGATAACCGTATTTATTGGACTGTGTGGATCCGATGGCCTGGAACATCAGAACCACAGGAATACAAAGCTTTAGTGGACACTGGCGCACAATGTACCATAATGCCATCAGGCTACCAAGGGACAGAACTCACCTGTATCTCTGGAGTGACAGGGGGATCCCAACAACTATCTGTACTGGAAGCTGAAGTGAGTCTAACTGGGAATGAGTGGCAAAAGCATCCCATTGTGACTGGCCCAGAGGCTCCGTGCATCCTTGGCATAGACTATCTCAAGAGAGGGTACTTCAAGGATCCCAAAGGATACCGGTGGGCTTTTGGCATAGCTGCTTTGAGCACAGAGAAGATTAGGCAGCTGTCTACCCTGCCTGGCCTTTCAGAAGACCCTTCTGTTGTAGGATTGCTGAAGGTTGAAGAACAACAGGTACCAATTGCTACCACAACAGTGCACCGACGGCAATATCGCACCAACCGAGACTCCCTGATTCCCATCCATGAGTTGGTTCACCGACTGGAGAGTCAGGGAGTAATCAGCAAGACTCGCTCACCCTTTAATAGTCCTATATGGCCAGTACGAAAGTCTAATGGTGAGTGGAGGCTAACAGTGGACTATCGAGGCCTGAATGAAGTCACGCCACCACTGAGTGCTGCAGTGCCGGACATGCTAGAACTTCAGTACGAACTAGAGTCAAAGGCAGCCAAGTGGTATGCCACAATTGATATTGCTAATGCATTTTTCTCCATCCCTTTAGCAGCAGCATGCAGGCCGCAGTTTGCTTTCACTTGGAGGGGCATCCAATACACCTGGAATCGGCTGCCCCAGGGGTGGAAACACAGCCCTACCATTTGCCATGGACTGATCCAGTCTGCACTGGAGCAAGGGGGAGCTCCTGAGCATCTTCAGTACATTGACGACATCCTCGTGTGGGGCAACACAGCAGAAGAAGTTTTTGAGAAAGGGAAGAAAATAATCCAAATTCTCCTGAAAGCTGGTTTTGCCATTAAAAAGAGCAAGGTCAAGGGGCCTACACAGGAAATCCAGTTCTTGGGGGTAAAATGGCAGGATGGACGTCGCCATATTCCAATGGATGTGATCAATAAAATAACAGCAATGTCTCCGCCAACTAGCAAAAAGGAAACGCAAGCTTTCCTAGGCCTCGTGGGATTCTGGAGAATGCATGTGCCAGGCTATAGTCAGCTTGTGAGTCCTCTATATCGAGTGACTCGAAAGAGAAACTATTTTGAGTGGGGCCCTGAGCAACAACAGGCATTTGAACAAATCAAACAAGAAATAGCTCGTGCAGTAGCCCTTGGGCCTGTCCGTACTGGACCAGCTGTGCAAAATATACTGTACACTGCAGCTGGGGAGCATGGGCTCACCTGGAGCCTTTGGCAGAAAACCCCAGAAGAAACTCGAGGTCGACCTCTGGGCTTCTGGAGTCGGGGCTATCGAGGATCAGAAGCCAATTACACCCCAACTGAAAAGGAAATACTCACAGCATATGAGGGTGTTCGAGCTGCTTCAGAAGTTGTGGGTACAGAGGCACAGCTCCTCTTGGCACCGCGGCTACCTGTGTTACATTGGATGTTCAAAGAGAAAATTCCCACTACACACCATGCAACTGATGCTACATGGAGTAAGTGGATAGCGTTAATTACACAGCGGGCTCGAATGGGAAAACCCAATCGCCCAGGAATCCTGGAAGAGATTATGGACTGGCCGGAAGGCAGAGATTTCGGAGTGCCAACAGAAGAGGTAACCCGTGCTGAAGAGGCACCACCATACAATGAGTTGCCAGAAGACAGAAAGCAGTATGCGTTGTTTACTGACGGATCCTGCCGTGTGATAGGGAGCCATCGGAAATGGAAAGCTGCTGTGTGGAATCCCATACGACGAGTTGCAGAAGCCATGGAAGGGGAAGGTGAGTCAAGTCAGTATGCAGAAGTAAAAGCCATACAACTAGCCCTAGATATCGCCGAAAGAGAAAATTGGCCAGTATTGTATCTTTATACTGACTCATGGATGGTGGCAAATGCTCTGTGGGGGTGGCTGCAGCAATGGAAACAGAGCAACTGGCAGCGCAGAGGTAAGCCTATCTGGGCTGCTACCCTGTGGCAAGATATTGCTGCCCGGGTAGAAAACCTGGATGTTAAAGTACGTCATGTAGATGCCCACATGCCCAAGAGTTGCACTACTGAAGAACATCAGAACAACAAAGAAGTGGATCGAGCTTCGAAAATTGAAGTGGCTCAGGTGGACCTAGACTGGGAACGTAAGGGTGAGCTGTTTGTAGCTCGATGGGCCCATGAAACATCAGGACATCTGGGGAGAGATGCCACTTACAGATGGGCTCGTGATCGAGGGGTGGACTTGACCATTGAGGCCATCACACAGGTTACCCATGAGTGTGAGACCTGTGCTGCAATCAAGAAAGCCATGAAGGTAAAATCTCCCTGGAACAGGGGGAGATGGCTAGGGTATCAATATGGTGAGGCCTGGCAAATTGACTATATCGGACCACTCCCCAAAACTCGCCAAGGCAAACGGTACATACTCACCATGGTAGAAGCAACTACTGGGTGGCTGGAAACATACCCTGTAAACCATGCCACAGCCCGAAACACTATCTTGGGCCTGGAAAGACAAGTATTGTGGCGTCATGGTACACCAGAGAGAATTGAGTCTGACAATGGGAGTCATTTCCGAAACAATCTTGTTACCTCCTGGGCAAAGAGGCATGGTATTGAGTGGGTGTACCACATCCCTTACCACCCACAAGCCTCTGGGAAGGTTGAGAGGTACAATGGACTGTTAAAGACTATGTTACGAGCATTAGGTGCTGGGACGTGGAAACAATGGGACACAAATCTACCAGAAGCCACTTGGCTAGTTAACAATAGGGGGTCTGACAGCCGTGCTGGTCCTGCCGAAACAAAACCCCTACACACTGTGAAAGGAGCTAAGGTTCCCGTAGTGCATATAGGAAGGTGGATGGGGAAGGCAGTGTGGGTTGCTCCTGCCTCGGGAAAAGGCAAACCCACTCGTGGGATTGTCTTCGCTCAAGGACCAGGGTATACCTGGTGGGTCATGCAAAAGAATGGGGATATCAAGTGTGTGCCTCAAGGAGATTTGACATTGAGAGAAAACTAATCTATAATCTAAGTTATATGTTGTAGGAAGATGCTGTAGGATCAACGACAGGTCAACTTTGCAAGGAGCCGGGCAGTGCAACAAGGACTTGAGCTAAGCTGGTGCTGGTGTCCAGACATCCAACTCCGCCTGCCTTGAGTGGCCACTTTGGCAGATGAAGACCTAATCATCAACAGTTCTTATGGACATTTTCCAAGAAAGACCTATGGAATGAAAAGATACACCTGCCTATTAATCCTGTTAAATCCTTGTCCTGTTAAAGGACAAGGGATAATGATGAGAATGCTTGTATGCTAAAGTATGGGGATCTGAGTGTGACACAAATGTTATGGAATAAGGGGTGGAGGTTGTACTGGGTCTGGCTGGAATGTTAACTTTCCCGGCAGCAGCCCATTCAGTGCCGTACTCTGTACTTGTAGCTGGAACAGCAGTGTTATCACACCAGTGTTGTGTCTACTGCTGAGCAGCAGTGGCACAGCATTGGGCCTTTCTCTAACCCTCCTAGGGGGTGGGCAAAAAGTGAGGAGAGAAACATCACTAGGGCAGCTGACCTAAACCAATCAAAGGGATATTCCATACCATGTGGTGTCACACTCAGCAATAAAAGGTGGAAACAGGAAGAAGAGGGGAGGGGTGGGCTCTCGTTGAGAAGACGTCGGTCCTCCTCTCGAACACCGGCTGCGTGCGTTGAGGCCTTGCTTCAAGGACGTGGTCAATCATCGCTCATTTGTGGGAAGTAGAGAGTAATTTCTTTCCTCTGCACTTCCATATAGCTTTCATTTATTTTGTTTGTTTGTTTTCCTCCCTTTTTCCCCTTTCCCTTTTATTTTCCCCTTAGTTAAGTTGTTTAGTTCATGGTAGTCTTTATTTAATTATTATAATTATTTCCCTTTAATTAAATTATCCTTATCTCAACCCGTGAGTTGTTCTTTGCTTTACTTCTCCCCCTCCTTATCTAAAGGAGGGGGAGTGAGAGAGCGGTTGTGGGGTTTAGCTGCCCAGCACGGTAAAACCACCACAGGTCCAAATCCTCCAGGCCCGCAGGGGATGGCAGCAGGGTGTTTCCGAGCAGACAACAGCCTTAAAATATCCCCCGTTTCCTCTCACACTTCCCCTGCAAGTTTTATTTCGGGGGATGATCCCGCTGCTGCTCTCTGTCTCGTGTTTCCACCAGCAGCCCCCATCTCCTCCCTTTATTCACATCCCGATGCCTTTAACCATCATCACTGGCACAGGGGAAAGGAGGAGGGATGGGAGAGAAAGGATTTGCCCCAGGGACAGCCTCTGGAATAGGAAACTCCACCGGGCAGCTCCGATATTGCAGAGCCAGGGGGAGGGCACACTAATGCTGATAAATTGGAGCTTAAAGAGGGGTAAAAAGCAACTCCTGAGCTGTGCAGCTCCCCAGCTCACGCTGAGCATGGTGCAAAATGGTTTTAGGGAAAAGGACTTCATATCCCGATGCAGGAGTGTTCATCTCCAATTCGATTTTTGTCGGTAAAACCCAAAAAGTTTAGCTGCAATTTAAAAGTCTGGGAGGTCACTGTGCTGCGTGAGAGCTGCTGCAGCGACATCAGGAGGAACTGTAGCGGCGCAAAGGGCAGCAGAAAGCTGTTGGGTGACGAATTTCAAGACCAAGAGGACGTGGGAACTGTCACGCCCTGCCACCACGGCGTCTCAGCCCTGTGTGGGGCTGGGGGGGGCCACCCTGCATCTCCCCAGCAGCAGCAAAAACACCCCAAGATTCATTAAAATAAGAGGCATGGCTACCTTTTGCTATTGCTTTTTTAAATTATTATCATTATTATTTTTAGTGCTGCTCACTATGGCAGGAGGTGGAAGCCCTGCAGCCCCAAAGTGCCTCTCTGCAACCTCTGCTAAGGCAGAACAACTTTATTTTCTCCCAGGCCAGGCTTGCTCCTGGTGGGGCTCTCATCAGCTTAAGACCCACTTGGACTTGACAGTGAGCACCTGGAAGACTGATGAGTGAGGAGAGCGAGGAGCCAGATGCTCAAGTGCATTTGCTGTATTTTCATGTTTTATATTTCAAACTTTTTTTCAACTTTTTTCTCCCACCCAGCCCTTTCCATGGGCTGTGCTGCAGTCTTGCAAATGGGCCTGGGTTGCCTCAATTCTGCTCCTTTGCTGTCAGAAAAGCAGGGCCCATGCCCGCCAGACTATTTAGGCATTTATACTTTCAATTTATAATTCTGACATCTTAAAAAAAAACACTATTAAGTGTCAGTCACAGTTTCAGAAAAGTTGTCATGGGGGTGTTTGTGTTGCTGCTCTTTTTAGTATATCCCTATTTTCCACATTTTCCTCCTTACCTGATCATACCCAACAGAGAAATAGCAATAAACAGGATGCTGCAAGTGCATTTCCCAGCCTCCAGCCCCCATGTGTTTGACTGGGGGGAGGAAACACAGCCCTGGCACTTCCAGAGGAGCAGAAGGAGGTGATTCAGCCCCAAAGTGCCCCGTTATCTCCCGTTTCGAAGAATTTTTGCACGGAGCAGGAAGGTGAATCAGCACGGTGCTGCTGCTTTGCTTTGGTTTGCTCCCGCTGCACAGCGAGGTTTCACGGCTCGGGCTGGCACTTTGGGGAGGTACAAAGCAAATTCCCCCAGCTTCTTGGCTCAGGCTCCGTGAGCAAAATCGCATCAAGCTGTGCTAAAAGCGAAGGGAAAATGCAATCTCTAATTCTGTGTTTTGGGCTGGCAGGAAAAGGCTCTTTGGAAGTTATAAAAAACAAAGTGTTTTGTTTGTTTGTTTGTTTGTTTTTCTTTTTTCCCCTCCCAGGAGGAAAGGAATCCAACTCACACAGCTTTACAGGCAAATGCAGAAGATTTCCTGAGACGGAGAGGAGGTTGGGTACAACAAAGCTGCATATGCCATGACATGGGATTTCTGTTTTGGTTACCAACCCCTCTAACAACTTCCTTCGAGTCCCAGACATCCCATCCACTATGGACCCTTTTGGCTGCTACAAGAAGAGCAGGACATGTTTGCACGAGAGATTCAAATGCCACAGGAACAACACAAAAAATTCTTCAAACTGAGCTTCCAACAGCAAAAATGCCATTTTTTTGCCCCATTTCTCTGGATAAACCCCTCCAGGGATCACTATCTCAGGGGTGGGGGTTTGGTCTCTGCATGGGTGAAAGAACTCAGAAACCACTTGCTAATAGCATTTACTGTGATGCTCCTCTGGTATGTGCCATCTACAAACATTAATTGTTTTTTTTTTTTTTTTTTTTTTTTTTTTTTTTTTTTTCTCTTAAAAGAGTCTGTCCTGGAGAGCCTGGACTCTTTGGGTGCTGGCTGAGGTACAGAAAATGATTTTGAAGTTATGCATACCCAAAGCGTGGAGCAACTCTGATCCATCAATGTGCTTTGTATCTCACAGACTGGGACCTTTGCTGTAAGGCATGGAGAAGGCATGGCATGGAGAAGGTGGATGGGCAGCTGTAAGCTTAAAATGAGAGGAAATAAAAAGAAATCCCACTCTTGACAAACAACAGCAACAACAAACTATTAACCAAATGCCCATGGCTTGCTGGGTTTTCCCAGACAGGCCAGGAACTGCCTGTTCTTCCCCCAGAGCCCCTCACCAAGTTGCAGCACTTGAGCCTGATGGTTGGCTTTGAGTCCAGCCTGTGGAGAGGCAAAGGATAATTTTGCAAGGGATAAAGCAGGAAAAGAAAAGCAAAAAAAGAAGAGGGATCCCAATATATGACCATTCTGGGGGCCTCTGGAAACTTGCCATCCAATACTCACTGTATTTAATCAGCTACAGCCATTTGCACCCACTACAAGCCAAAAATGACACCTGGGGGACCCTTAGCATGCTTTTAACCAGGGCTTTTTGCACAGATGCCATACAATAGCATGACATAGGCAGGCTGACCTTTTTTTCCCATTTCTTACACCCTGGAATCTCTACCAGGACAAACTGCTGCCTCTAGTGCATGGGCAGATATCACCCTTCTGTGCACAAATCTCTTTTTTTTTTTTCTTTTTTTTTTTTTTTTCTTCTTTTTTTCCTAAAAGCTGCAAGGCTGTATGAGCACTGAGTCTGCTTGTGTATGTTTGAAACCCATGCTTAGTCAGATGCAAATAGCTCCAAGCAGTGTTTTGCTTTAGCTGCCAAATACTTTTTCTGGTATACGCATTGATTCTTTATTTTTTTTCCTTTTTCTCATCAGGCTGCAGTCAAAACACACACACAAGCGCTGGGTGTCATCATCCCCTGCCTTTCTGCAGCCTCACTGGCACAGACCTGATTCATAGCTGAAATAACACGGGCTGCCTTAAATTTCTGCTCCAGCTCTAGGAAAACTCTTCGTGAAAACTTTGGGTGCTGCTCCAGCTTTCTGGATCTATGGGGTGCAGCTGCCCTGTAAGCTCTGCAGACCCAGTGTGCAGCTTAAGGGCAAATGGAGATTTTTGGCTCAGACTTCAGCAAAGTGACCGTGCAAGAGGAACTTGCCAGCAGCTGATGACGAAACACAGAAATCCAACAGCAGCGGATAGACACGCTAGGATCGAGCTGCAGTGATTTATGGGCTTGATTTTGGGGAGAAATGCAGTGTCTGGGAGATCTGGGCAGGAGTTACCCTGTGCTGAGCAGCTGTTCACACCCGTGATGGTGATCTCAGGGTTGCCACACATCCAAGTTGCAATGAGAAAGGAGAAAAGAGCTATTTCATGCTGCAGAACACCCCAGGATTAAACCATAAAAAACCTGCCTGCAGGCAGGGATGTGCCTATACAATGAGAAAAAGAATGGGGGCACTGCTCAGGGCTCTCTACAGCCTGGCTCAGCACTCATCCGAGCTGCGATCTCACCAGGAGAGTCGAAAATATTGCAGTCCTTTTCCCACGGTTGCTTCTCTATTATTCTTTTTAATAGCCTGTGACGCCACGGTTGCATACGGAAGCGATTTGCTGAATGGGGCTCTAACATAAAGCACGCACTGTCAGCGCTGGGGAAGTTTGGAGGGATGGCAAAAATCCCCGTCCTGTCTATTTTTCTAACAGGTAGTAAGGAGATGAGAAAACCCAGGGGATAAAGAGGTTGGCAGAGCCTGTCTCACTCCTCAGATGGGGTTGCCCTACAAAATGCTTCCTGGGGAAAACCTACACAAACCCTGGGTGGTAACGGTGGGCACCCTGGGTGCTGGGAGCATGATGGCAGCATCCCCAAGAAACCCACCTACTTTTTTCACACCCAACCAGCAGAAAACCTGGGGGCTGGCCAGCGGCAGGATGCCAATGAGCAGGGAAGTGGATTTTTAGCACAATGCTGTCCTCCCTCTCCTCCGGCTCTAGATGTGTATTTTCTTTTACTGCTTTTTCAGTCTGCCGTTGAGAGGAGGTTGCGCTGATATGTCCTCACTGCAATGCTGGCGATGATTCCTGCTAGGAAGGGGAAGGTGATGGGTAAATCCCGTTGAGAGAGAGCAGATCTGTGCTAACTTGCAGCTTTGGGCTGGAGCCGTGCCTGAGGACCCTGCCATGACGCTTATTTTGTCTGCAAAGCCAGGACTGCATTCAGGAAAGCGGGGTCATAAAAATGACATCTTTCCTCTCAAATCCATTCCATGTGTGCACGCCAGAGGCGTATCTGCCGATGTGAGCAGCTGCTGAAGTCTGTCTTATTTTCTAACAAACCAGCCTGATTGTGATGCTCATCCATCAGCAGAGCTCTTAGCCAAAATCTGCCCTGAGGCCATGTGGACAAGCTCTTTGAGGGAGCGGGTCCCCAATGAGAACAAGCTGCAGACGGTGCCAGCAAAACAACCACATGGTGGACAGCCACAGAGGTGTCTGTCCTGCAGAAGTCCCTTCAGTCCAGCTTCATTTCAAGAGGACCAGTGGAAGTTTGGCTGTTTAAATACATTTCTATTTCTTTCTCATCTGAAGAATTGAAAAGAAATCACCGTGTTTTCTGAAGAGCTGAATCAGACCTGTCCCTGGAACCCCTCAAGCTTGACCTGCTGGATCTCCAAAGTCCCCTTCCAGCCTTGATTAAAACCCCTTCACTAAGGGCCTTGCAGGAGTCGATGCGATTCTTCCTAAACGAGCATCGCACATGGGGCTGCATTGATCTCTCCTGCTGGGAGCAAAAAGATAATTAAGAGCAACCTCTTTGGACCTCTCTCGCTGGGAAGCAAGACCCTTCTCCATCAGCTGCCTGCTACTATTCGCAGCTCGGAGAAAACTGCAGCTTTTACACTCCTACTCTTTTCTAATTGCTTCGCTTGGCTGCTGATACCCAAATGTTGATCAATGATGGTCAGCAGGCCATCAAAACTAGCTGCAAGGAACAGCGGGCATGATTTTAACTGGGGGAATTTAAAAAAAACAGCAAACAAACAAAGAAAACTACCATCCTCCCTTTCTTGCTGTGAGCTTGCTATTCCATTTGCAGATGGCCAAAAGAGCAGTTTATCGCTTCCTATATACCTATACAGTTTCCTATACTCCCATATACGTCGAAGCATATAGGAAGTCTGCACGCAGTGTGAATCCCCACTCCTCTCCATAGCACTATCAGGGCACATTTCTCTCTCCCAGACCTCAGCACCTCTCCTTTTTCTCCATGGGGACATTGTTAATGTCTTCCTTCTGGCATCAAGGAGAGGCACGGCTTTGTGCCACTCTGCATTTTCCATTATGACCAGAGCCCTGATTCCTGTTTCCTCTCCACCTTCAGGAACACCACAGGGGATAAAAGAGCTTTTTTTCCATCCTTTGCCTTCACAAGGCCATGAAAAGGTGCAATCCTTCCAACTAAACATCCTAGGTAGAAGCATGCTGCTTGAAGCCTGACCCCAGCCTGCAACAAAGCCAAACCCTCTAAAGTCCTTGTGCACGAAGTTACAAGGGAAAAGCAGCACCACGTATTATCTGTTTCCCCTCAAAGTCACATTTTTGAGAGCTGATATAGTAAAATGATCCGTAAGCATGTTACCCAACTCTTCTCTGTGTGCCTGGCAATGGCACATTCCCAGTTTTCCTGGATGCCGTAACCTGATGCTTGCAGCCCAAGCCAGCACTGACGTAAATGTGTTGCTTTTGAATGATGGAAGCCTTCAGATTAAAATGCAGTTCTCTGGCTCTGGTCTGAGAGCTACACCCCTGTTGCATCCCAAATTCACACCTTGACTGAAACCAGAATGAATTTCTTTTCCACTGCCAACCTGCAGAAGACCAAGCTCCCCCTAAAGCACAAATCCTGAGCATCCAGTGGCTGCTCTTGGAAATCCTTGCACTCACAATGATTTCAGCATGCATGATTTGCTTGGATAGTCACTCCCAGAAACATGAAATACATTTTGGCATCCTCTTTGCTAATTTTAAGCATTGCTCTGACTTAATGAGAAAGCAAGGACAACACCTCATGGTTTAGTCTACTGCCAGACTGAATGGATGGGCACTGAGCAGCAGCAAGCAAGAATTTTAGCCATGAAATTGTCCTTTCCAACTGCTTCATGTAACCTCTCAAAGAATGAAAGTGTTGTTGGGCATATCCTTCTTTCAATAACCTGATCAGGGCTGCTTTTGAATGCATGAACTGATTCGAGCCTTATAAATCTGGAATAAACCAGGAATAAATCTGCACCTTAGGGTGATTCTGCTGAACTCAGTGAAGCTAAAGACAGAGGGAGATCAGACGAGGCTTGTTCAACGCCCTTCCACGCAGTTCTGATGTTTCAGATATCTCTATTTTTGGTGGCTTTCGGCCAAAGGGCAAACTGCCAAGATTAAGCGTATCAGAGCTCTCTGAGCCCATTGCTGTACCGGCTCTGAGCCAGTTTTTCCTCACCTGGGGACCCATGGGCTCCCATGGAAATTGTGTGGCCAACAAGGTGTGAAGATGATGCAGCTTCCATTATTTCCATGGAAACCAGCTTTAGTCAGGGCTCGGACTGGAGATTTTTTTTTAATTTTTTTTTTTTTTTTAACAACTGCTTCTGCCTAGCACGAGCTTTTTACTGCTGATAAATTATAAATATTTTGTGCAAATCTGCCATCCTGCCTTCCCTAGCTCCTTGCTGGAATATGGGGACACCAGCCCTTACCTGGCTCCTTTGCTAACTGGAGTCTTGTAAGCCCCCTGCAAATCTAAAGGATCCCATTGGCCTCATCCAAATATTTGCCCCAAAGGTCTCACCCCAAGCAGCTTTGCTCTGCTTCCTGCAGTAAGGTGGGCATTTCTTCCAAAAGATTATGACATCAAAACCAACCTTGTGCCAAAATAAAATGGTTGTTCATCAGGAAAAGTAGCAAACTAAGCAAGAAGCATTTTGTGCTTGTACATTCACTTTTTTTTCATTGTCACTTACTTTTGCAGCAGCCTAGAGCCAGGTCGTGCTCACCTCCTTTAGTGGAAGCTGCTTTCTCATTGTCTCCCAACAAAACCTAGGACAGAGCTGTGACTGGAGGCAGCCTCCTCACTGGTGAGTAGGGGACAAGCATGCAGGGCTGGCAGCTGAAAAAAAAGGAAAGCTTTGAATACCCCACCTTTACCCACAACCTCTCATAATGCTTTCAACAATGGATTTGCTGTCCTTTTCTAGGAGCTTTGTGGGGCTGTCAGAGCCTCGCCGCCTTGGCAAACCTTTGCTGCTATCGTTGCCCGCAAAAGGGCTGTAAAAGCCTCTGCGGTGTTTTCGCTGGATGAAGTACTTTTTTTTTTTTTTTTTTTTCCTTTGCTGAATAAACTCTTCCATGACTCAGGCAGCTGCTGGGGCGTGTGTGTGTGTACACTGCACTACAAGGAAACCCCTGGCTCACAGGGCACTCGTTTTGGAAAAATCCAGCTGAGTTTTCAAACCCATGTCCAGTTGTGTTGTTTTCTTTTTTCTTTTTAACTCCCCTAAGCACCCTGATCTTAGCAAAGGCAAAACAGGAAAGATGCATGGCTTTCAAGACAGTCTGAAGTCCATGTCAGCACCTTGTGAATTCATTGCTTTTATCTCTAGCTGTTTTGCTACCATTTGCCTTCGTGTTGCAAGAGGGCAAGGCAGGGCATGCTCTGTGTGGGTTAAAATAAAACTAGACAGGGTTATTTACCACTTTTCAAGAGCCCCTGGACACAAGACCAGCCATTTTGGGTGCATTCTCCCAGGTAGCATGGAAGCATCACTGTTGAAGTTATTCCTGAGATGCAGAAAAGAAAAACGAACCCACCAACAACAACAAAAAAAACAACAACAACAAACACTGTGTTTTTCTACAGATTTTCAGCTTGCTGTTGCATGCAGACACTATGCCTTGCACCTTAAAGCAGACCTGCAATAAAATTTTAGCATCCACCTGCAGAAAGAAAATAGAAGAAAGGGCAGTTACACCCTGGACAAAACAACGCTGGTATTTACACTGCAATTGGCATGAACCAGAAAGACATAAGACTACAGTTCTGTTTTAATAGCTTGTTGTATTTTTTTTAGTGCCTTAAAGTCAATGTTTGCAGAAGATTTTACCAGCTCTGTTTACCTCCCAGTCACTGCCTATGAGGTTTGGGCTAGATTTTGATCCAAAGAACTTTTCCCTGCTCTGTTCAGCAGCATCCCAAAGGCAAAAACGTCATCAGAAGTACCCTTCTCATGAAGCTGGAACAAAAAAACTCACAAAACAACCCCGCTCAGTTTGACCTGAGCTCTGCTCTCTGCTACCAAACCGTGCACAGCTGAACAAGCTCTTCTAAAACCACAGGCAAAAATTCCCTCACCAGGGTATAGGTGGGAGTCCTCAATACCCATGTAGGGAGTCAGATTATAGGGATTCTTTCCACATAGCTTGGACCCTCAGAAGTAAGACACACGATTGTAAGCACTACAGAAGAACCCCGAGGGGTATGTGCAGAGTACTGCCTCCACCAGGATATCTCAGCCTCATTACACACAACAGCCCGTTAAAGACATTTTCCTTCAGCTTTTTCAAAACAAAATAAACCTCCCAAGGATGATCGTGCTCCTGCGTGAAGAAAAAAAGAAATCCCACCTAAAAGCAAGAGGAACTGTCTGCGGATATTCTCCCCCATAATAAAATAATAATATAAAAGGTTTGAAACAAAGAGGAGCAGAAGCAAAGCTGGTTTGGTGCCTTGTGCAGACATCAAAACAAGCATCCGTGGCACTGCTTGCTCCCGCCGTGCTCCAGAGAGCTTTATTCCCGTTAGATACAGGGTTATGGCTAGCAGCCAGCGAGGCGACTGGCAGCGTTAATGCACTTACTTCAGCACCAGTGCCTGGCAAGGAAGTTATTTATTTCTGCAAAAGCAATAGGAAAAAGCCCACAGGAAAGAGGAAAAAATCTGACGCACGCACCAGAGCTCAGCTGTGAAGCTCAGAGGGACCGTGCTTAAAACCCTGTTCTTTCCACCAGCAGCTGGCTGCAATGAACCTGCTTTAGAAATTCGGAGGGCCCAGGCTGCAGATGCCAAATGCCAGCTCAGTGAGCGCTCCTTGTCACCAGCACTGGCTCTGCGATGCTGATGCTCCCTCCCCGAGTTGTCCAGGTCCAAATGGTTTCTTCTGCCTGGTGTGAAATCCCCATGCTTTGATGAATGCTCTTCACGTCGCACTGCCAACCGCCGGCCCCGCGGGTGTTAGGTATGCTGAGATGAGGCTTTCCAGACCTGCTAACATTGGAATTGGTAAATGAGGCAATACGTAAAACGATTTTTTGAAACAATAAGGGATCATGACCTGTCCTGCTCCCTTCTCCAAAGGGGAAAACAAACCAGCAGCCCTGCATACTAAACTCAAACGGCTCGCTTATTCCCATTCCTGTAGTCCCAGTGCAATATGGAAATTATTTAAGACGTCGGCTCACTGACATGCTGTTATGATTTAAACAAGACAACACAGAGCAGGGATGGATTTTTCACACCTCTCAGCTGGTTAACCCCTGGCGAGCAGGGACCTTCTCACTGTGTGCCTGTGGTCGTTCCTTCTGGGAGCACTCAGAGCTGCCGTGCTCACACCGCTGCAGAAACCAAGGTCTTCTTCCACGAAGCAAGAGGATGCACGAAGCTCAATTCACAGGAGGATCACCTAAATCAGACCTGATCCACGAACGAGTGAATCTGTCTCAAGTATAGCATGAGTTATGAGAAATAACCCAGCAAACCGATACAACAAAATCATAATGGCAGGTTGCAGTTACCTATTTTTTTTTCATGCTTTCAGCAAAAAGAAATGCCAGCAAATTGGAAAGACACAAGCACGCAGGACTGTATGGAAGATGCCACACTGAGCACTGACGGACATTTAGCATCTGATACTGGATCACTAAATCCCTGAGGAAAAAAAAAAAAAAAAAAAAAAGGTTTTATGCCTTTGTCCTGTCTCCAGCACAAAATCCCACATCATTGTGTATGTATATTATGAGGGATATAGAGATTTAATGTAAGAAAATATATAAATGTACCCCAGGCAGGAATCAGACACAACTATTGCTAGCAAGCAGTCCAGAACCAAACATGCACCAAGCATAACTCTCTGTCTGCTAACAAGCCACGGCATGAAGTAGGTGTTCATCAGCACAAAGTGCAGGAACTTGACCTTACAAAAGAGAACTCTCCCAGCTCTTCCTCAGACTCTTCATCTGTTACCTTCTCTGATCATTGCATTTCTTTCACGATCAATTAAATCCTCATAAAATACTCTGGAAGCATTCCTCCGTGCAAAAAGAATCACTCCATGTCACAGGGAGCTCTGGACATCATACAGGCATTGATTTGGGGGAAAGAGAAGGCGTTAGGGCTGGCTCATGACCAGCACTCACATGGGGGTAAAGCACTCAACTTCTTTCTGCAGCCCCCCACTACAACTATGGGAGTTACAAGCAATAAAAAGATCAGTGCAACATATTCTTCTCTTAAATTTGGTAGAAGTGGATTGGCATGTCCAAGAGTCAGCAGGGAAGCAAGAATAAACCAGCACACACAAATGGAAAAAATTGAGAGCCCCAAATGCTTTTTTTTTTTTTTTTTTTTTTTTTTAAGGTAACCTCCTTTTAATAAGGAGGGACTAATGGCAAATTAAAATAAAATCTCATTGTGATAATCTAGAGGGACATTGTCAGAAGGTCTCCATATAATGAGACGGAATTAAGCTACCAGAGTGTCTCCAGGTATTCTCGCATGCTTCTGCAGAGAAAACAGGAGAGTGGCATGGTCCGGGCAATGATTTTGACATGAAGCTAGGAAAAGCAACTGAGAAAAATGCAGGGCCAAGACCCCAGCGCTAAAACCTCCAGCTGTTCAAGCTGGGGAAGCTTGGGGCATCCCATCTAGTGTCGAGGCTTCACAAATAATAAATCAAAAAAGAACAGATCAGCTTCTTATTCTGCTTGGCGACTGCAAGAATGGAGATGGGAAAGTGGAAAAAGGAGCTGCTATGCTGAATAGATCAGAAAGGAGAAGTGTTTGAGAAAGAACAGAGTTTGATCAAACCTAGACAGCTTCTAACTTCATGATTACCTCCTCCCAGTATGTACCAGAGCTGCTCTGAAGTCCTTCACTGAAGTCTCTGCTTTCAGTTTCCCCAGGTCCCCAGGAGGAGGGCTGGATCCTGCTCCGTGTCTCTTACCTCCTGCAGACACTGCCAGCTCTGGAATTTGCTCAGGATTTATTCCATGCCAGAGAAACACCTGACTACAAGAAATAAAACAGCTGGTAAGAGATGAGTTTCTTTTCCTTTTTGCTCCCTTCCTACTCAGCTGAAAGATTTCTCAGAAAATTGTATTTTTAGCTACAGATAAAAAGAAGTAGCACTAATGGGAACCCAATTGATTTTTCATACTTGCATTCACCAGCCTACAAGTGGCTGACTTGCCACAAAGAGGTAAGAAAATCAAAGACAGATCAGAAAAACAAAGACGTGACCCCGACCGAGGAAGAGGAATGGGCTGTAGAGGCAGATGACAAAATCCTCCCCTGCCATGGCTTTTGGGAAGACTTTTCCACACTTTGGCAGGTATGGTACAAATTTCTGCTCAAGCTATGAGGTTTTGTGGGTTTTGCTCACATTTAAGCCTTTCTTAAAGAAGGGTACAAGGAACTGGAAAAAGGCTGTCTGCTTTTATTTAGAGAGAAAAAGGCAGTCAATGACATCCAGTGAAGTGCAGAATCCATGACAAGCAAAATCCGTCTGCATGCAATAAATGAGATTAAGGGGACAAGAGACCAAAAAATTAATGTGGCGAACAGAAGGTGCAGCAGATAAACAAGCAGGCAGCACAAACTTTTCACATTTCTGAGAAATAAGCATTTAACAAAAACCCAGTTGCTGAACAAGTAGGAAACATTCCCTCAGCCTCACTGACACAAAGACAGTAAAGTCTAACCAGCTTATTCCCAGTTAGAAAGACATTAAGGTAATCATAGAATCATAGAATCATAGAATATCCTGAGTTGGAAGGGACCCTTAAGGATCATCAAGTAATGTTTAATTAAAACCCAGACCATTCCATCACTGGCATTTGCTTCGCAATATAAAATTAAATCTGATTCCCAGCTGACATCTGGTGTGTTTGGCTGGAGAACAAGGCAGATCCAGATCAATTGGCTTGCTGGGCCCCAGATATTCCTGCATCATCACCAAAATCACCAGGGCAGACAGGAGTTTTAGCCACACATACCTGGCACAAAAGCCCATGTCTAACGCATTTTTTGAAAGGCACAGGTGGATGCGGAAGGACGCAGCCAGGAGCTGAAGTCCATGAGCGTAGCACTCATTGCTCTCATACACAACCCTGATCCCATCAGAAGTAGAAATCTTTGAGCTCCATAAACTCAAACTGCCGTGCTATTGACTTGAGCAGAAGGAGGTGGCAATTTCACCATGTGTGTTCATAGATGCAGTGAATCTATTGTCACGTAAGGCTATGCCCTAGGCAGGATTTTCCATCCCTCCACCTTGAGTTCAGTTGAATGGGGCTCCATGCCCTTCTTCCAATTTTGGAAATCTTATTTTTTTTTAAAAAAAAAAAGGAGAAATAAACTTATTTTTGTCTGTTACTTCCTTGAGATTAATCCCAGGAAACCATCAAGTCTCTGCCGTACCTGTAGTCCATCTGCACTGCTTTGTATCAACACCACTGCAATTAGGTGCCTATTTTGCTGCTGACTGCTGCTTTTTATCCAATTGCCTGTGTTGTCCAATTGTTCGGCTTGGATGAGTTCCTTTCTCCACTGGTTACCACTGCTCTGACACTTATAACAGAAATTATTCAAGGCAGGAATTGCCTCTTTGTCATACTTTTAACGCATAGCATAAGGGGAAGAAGGCCTCTCACAAGAATTCAAGTAAACATTAACACTGAAGGAAAAGCACAAAGCAATAGATTCATTCATATAAAAATTTTATTTAAAAGGAGGACACAGCCCCCGAAACAGCACTGTACATTATGTCCCAAACTTTTACAATTTAACAGTCATAATTAAATACAAATAGCTACAAAAACGATGTGCACATCAGAAAAGAGGAACTAGTCCTCCAATTGTTCGAAATGTGGCTGCAGAAAGTGTTTGTCCATGGTGGTTTGCAATGCATGTGGGCACACAGGTACCCACTGAGGCTGTGAACAGGCACAGGTTGGATTTTTTTTTGGTTTGTTTGTTTTTTTGTCATAAGAGCCATGATGGCTTTTGATCTTATCAGATCTTTAGCTTAAAGAGAAAGAGAAGAGCAAATTGTTAGAGCTTGATGCTGCATCTGATTATGCTATGCTGAGTAAATATATTGCATTTTCGTATCGTAAGTCACACTTTTTTTTTTTATTATCACTAGTTTTATTTCAATGATAAGTAATTAAAAGCAAAAACACAGATACTATTGCTGTCACGAGGGAAAAAAAAAAAACACAGCCTCACTCAACCACCATCTATATATGAGAAAATGAAGTAGAAACAAAGCCAAATTTTAAGACTTTTTTTTACTCATACCTGAAAAACTACCTCTAGTCTAACCTAGGACCAGTTTTAACAGCACTGACTTCCAGCGCATCAACCACTATTTCAAGTTATGATTGTGAGTCAGCTGCGCACTACGTAGTAGTAAACACAAAAAAAGGAGGAAGAATATTTAAAATATATCAATTTTCTTGACATCCTTACAAAAGTTTTCCATGCCGTGCCATAAAAAGAATTTGAAGCAAAATAGATTTACAAAAGCTATTGTGCTCGAGTCAGCGGCATATGTACACATTAAAATTGGAACAATACAAAAAGTATTCTTAGTAGAAAAGGCAATATATAAAATTATATAAAAAAGTGTTTTAAAAGTATACAATTAGGAAATTATGCATAGAAGAGTGTTTCACAGGCCCTGCAGCAACACATGATTTGTAGCAACGGCCGTCTTAGCAAATCCTTGCCAGCATAGGCAGAATTTCTGCCAGATCCTGAAACAAAAAACTCATTGCCTACAGAATTCGCTGGTGATGTTTGGAAGGGGATAGGCAAAGAGGGAGAAATCCAGGATGTATTTTGGTAGCAGCTCTTTTATCAGCTTTTGTTGGGTGTTGCATAGGTAGTAATGGAGTGTTTCTGCTGTCACGGGCTTGTACCACGACTGCCTTTCTGGGAAGCGGATGAAGGAAGGTGCCTGAACTTTCTCAAGAACATGGTTTGCGTCCTCATTCAGCCGCTCGTAGGAGCCGATGAAGTCGTACCTGACAGCGCAGGGCTGGCACAGGTTGTAGATGGGCATCCAGTGCTCGTTCATCTTTTCCACATCCTCATCCAGCAGGTAGCGGAGAAACTCGGAGAAGGTCACGTCATCACCTGCTGATTTACCCCCATTTTTCCGGTACCTCCTGACGATCTCCACCCCGTACTTCAGCTGGTACTCCTTGATCTCCCCAAACTTATTCCTGTAGGCTGACAGCAGCCTCTCCGCGGGGTTTCGCACGAAGATGAACTTGTAGTAGTTCTTCAGGCGGTAGTTGATCTCCTCTGGCTTCATGTCCCCCAGGAACACCAGGTCGCTCTTGTGGTCCATCTTGAGCTTGACGTCGACGCTCTCCAGCGCTCCATCCAGCACCTTCAGGATGCGCTTCCAGTTGGAGCAGGCCACCTTGGGGACGTAGCAGTACAGAAAGCGGTACTTGTCGCTGACCAGGAGGTGACGGAGCAGTGTCCGCCGCTGGCCGGCCGGCAGCTCCCAGACGCTGCGGGGCATGGCCCGCTGCCCGCAGACCGAGCGGATGGTGCGGTTGCGGATGTCCCGCAGCACCTCATGGTCGAAGTCACCGGGGACCTCCCTGCCACCCACCCTCCGGGCAAGCTCACTCGCCGGCGGGTGCAGCGGGGGCGGCTTCACCTCGGCCAGGATGCCCTTCTCGATCATCAGCAGCAGCCCGCTGGAGGCCAGGATCACGCCGAACATCAACATGGAGGGCAGCAGCACCGTGCCGCCCGCCCGCAAACGGGACCGGCTGCAGGCCGAGGCGGGCGCCCGCCTCACCTCCCCGGAGAAGTGGGACCGGGGGAACATGGCCTCGAAGGAGCCGGCCCAACGCCGCCTCAGCCTCCCAGCCTCATGCCCGGGGAGAAGGGGGGAGCTGGATGCCGGCTCCCGGCCGCCGGCACCGGGGAAGGGGGCTGAGGCGGGGCAGCCGCCGGCAGTGACGGCCGCGCGGGGCGGGCAGGGGGCCGGCGGAGGCGGCGGCCATTTCGCGGCGTCCCCGCCCCACGCCCATCCTTCCCCCTTCTCTCCATCCCTGCCTCCTTCTTCCCCTCACGGGGGAGCGGGCAGGGAGCCTCGGAGGGTGTCCTCCGGTCCCTTCAGGCGGCTCCGTGAGGGACGGGAGCCCGGAGCCGGCCGCCGCCGCCCTTCCAGTCAGGGCTGCAGCCCCACCGCGTTCCTCGATTCCTGAGTGCCTCACTCAGGGCAGGCGCAGTTTTTAGGGTGCACGAACATCCCACGCTCTCCTCTCCCCATAATAAGTATTACATTTAAGGAAATAAACCACCCCCGGGCTTGGTTCCGAACTACAGGACAGATTTGGAGGGTGCTCGTAGCCCAGAGGAGGCTTCCAGACCCTTCAGGGCTGCGTTTTCTGCACCCAGACCCTACCTGCACACACTGTTCCTGTAACAAACACTGAGGTGCAAAGAGTGGGTTTTAAACCCACCGAGTCTGAAGCTGCACCTTTTGACACCCAGTGCTTCCCCACTTGTATTTAGTCATTCTGCAGCATGATACAGGCTTTAATTAGATATCTGTAGTCTGCATTTTCCCCAATACTTCATTAAGCCTGACTACTATTAATTAGCTATGGCATGTTTTGTTTAACCCTTTAACATTTTATTGCACAGTTTCAGCATTGAAAGTGGAAGATAAAGTGATTTAAGTTACCTTGTGAGCTCTCTGCAGCTTCTTGGGTGCTGTGTAGAGGGGAGTCTAAGCCAAGGACAGCTGTGCCACCACCTGGAAGGCAAAGAAAAATATTTCTGAATACGTAGGTATTTCCCCCAAGCCTTGCTCTTCAGATTGTCTGCATGACTCGAGCTGAAGCTCTCCTCACACCACCTTCGCCTAAAGCAAACCCTAAAAGCAGCAACAAGCTGTAACCAGAGGCTTGTAATTGGAGCCAGGTAGGCAGCCCGAACAGCAGGTAAATGCTCAACTAGACATAAGGATGCAATTTCTAAATAGAGCTCTTTCCAGAGCAGAAATCATTTCATACTTGTATTGTTCAGCATATTTTTCTTCATTGCACTTTCGGAGTATACCACAAGGTTTGTGCTTCTTAACTAGTCTTCCAGGGACTCTGTCAAAAGCTTTCTTAACATCAAAAGAAAACAGCTTAGTTTTCTTTGATCAAAAACCAAGAGTGTTTTGTCAGCCAAGACAGACAAAGTATTTGTAGTGAAGTGCAAGTGCCTGAAGCTAGATTATTTTACATTTTACAGTTTTATTTTGATGTAAATACAGCATTCAAGTTTTAGGAAGATACTGAATATTCTACACTGTGATCAGCAACACAGCTGAAAATCTGCACAATCTGTAGCATTACCAGATTTCTGATATGATTTCAGAGGACAGGTCCGAGGATCTGATCTTGATCTTAATACCAGTGGAAACTGAAGGTGTGCCAACGTATGAGATGAGAATCAGACCTACTTGGAAAGTCTGCATCTCGGAGAAGAAGACTGATTACAGTAAACACTAGTAAGGGCACTAATACTATTTCCAAAACAAACAAGGGAAATTTTTATTTCTTAGAAGGCATGCTAGCCTAGCACCGCTTGCCCTCCTTTATTTCTATTCACTTGTGATATCTATAGGTCTGGAGTAGTTACATATGGTATCCAAGGAGTTCTGAATATATATTCCAGACTGCTAGAAATAGGAGATGGCCCAAAATGTCAGTCAGTTCATTTTTTCTCCCTGGTATGCAAGGAAACTTTGATTTAAGGATTGGTCTTAATAGCACAATCTTTGTTAGGATGCAAAGTCTCTATAGAAACAACATAACTAAGAAAATACAGGATTTGTGGTGCTGGACTAAAGCCCATGTCACTGATAAAAAAAAAAAATAAAAAAAAATTATACTGAATGTGGCTAATGCTCACTCTGCATGGTAATAAACTTGATCTTCAAAACAGTTAAAAGAAGCACCATGTTCAGAGTGTCCAGAACTACTGGAGTATATTTCAGAGATCCATTTCTTCAGAGAAGATACATTTCAAACATAAAATGTCACTAAGAAACCTCAAGTTTAGGCTGCTGTGAGTTGCCTATAAAGCTTGTACTGCAAAGCACAAGAGATGGAATTGTTTAGTTCTTTCTTACAGATATATCAAGGATTTTGTAATAACTGGCAGCCCTTTTCAGGATGCTTTCAAACCTCACGTGTTTACCTTTGTCACTTTATTCCATATAACTAAAGGCAACTGATCCTCATTTTGACCAACTAAATATGTATTCTGGCTCTGCTACAATTACAGGAACCACACATAAGATGCACAGAAAACAGAAGGCCTGCTGATGACTGCATCTGTGAGCATCTCACTGATCCTAATTGTAAACTGTCAGTTTGGGAAGGAAGAGGCTTGCAGACATGCTGTTTCATCTAATTGATCTGCTGACTCCATGGTGCACTCTAGACAAACTTTGATGCTTGTTTCTCCACTGCACGTAAGTATTTCTGCAGTAGTTGTCATCCTAGCCCAGACTAGTGCATAATGACTAGCCAGTGATGTTATCACTGGATCTTGCTGGAGCATGTAGAGCATTGTGTTAAGAAACTACCCTCAGCACTGCCTGGAATAAATTGTACTTACTCAAACGTAAAATTTCAGAGTCTGTTCCTTTGCTTTTTCACATTTAAAAAGCGACATCTCACAAACACCGTAAAAATCCATGTCTCCTGTAACTCAGACAGCACATGCAGCCCACAGCACTGTTTGTCCCCCATACCAGCAGCACTTACAGCTCTGCACAGAGCAACCTTCTCAATCCACCCCCACTGTGAGTGCCTGGGAAAACAGGCAGGCTTTACAGCATGCCCAATGGATTAACCAAATCCAGCTGTTGTTGCTATATATGGGTAAAGTATGGCTGCACTTAAACTGCACCTTTCATCTGTAGGAATCTTAAAGTCCCTATGCAGAAGACACATTCATCCGCACCAAGTCACAGTAAATTGTTTGCATCCCATAGCTATATGCAGCACAACGGAACAAGGAAAACTCTCATAGCCATGCTCATAGAGATGCTTTGCCAGATCTCAGAGTGATCCTCATCTACCTAGGGGTGTAACGGCAGCCTCTTCCCCACAATTACTTATTTCTTAAGGATATAAAAATAGGATTTTTATAATTTACAACACTCTTCAAGCTGCTTTCAAACCCCACCATTTACTTTTGCCTTAGGATCACAGGGTTGGCATTGCAATCTGTGGCAGGACTGCTCTTGCCAGCCCAGCAAAGACCATTCCTGAGAGCAGGAACAGAAAACGTCAGTTCATTGCCTGTCCAGACCAAGGGGTTAGGAGCACGTTCCCTCCATCCCCAGGTAACCACCAACTGGTGTTGAATAAGTCTTTTTTTTTTTTTTTTTTTTTTTTCCCCTCGATGAGAACTCACATGAGCAGAGAAGCAACATCATAACGCATTGCTTTATATATTTAACTGCATTACACTGTATCCCAGTATCATTTATGAAAGTGACACTCAGGTTTAAAGCAGATTGTACAATTCATCCCTGACTAACAGAAATGGTCTTAACAAAGAAAGTGTCAATTCCTATAGGGGATGGAGAGAAAGACTGAAGGACATACGTGTCCTTCCAGCTCAGCATGAGATCAAACACTGATGGTCATCACAAGCACTGCCACATGCCCTGCCAAGGCCCTGCTGGTCTTTCGGGTAAGATCCGATATTTACTTTGGGCTGAGAAACTGCAAAAAGTAAGAACACATGAGGCCCCAACAAAAAGTTTAGCAAAAAAAAGAAAGAATCTTTCAAGAACAACCACTTGAGCTGATGCCAGCTTTCCAAACAAGCACAGTGCAGCGTGACAGGACAGTGACAAGTAAATGTGGGCAAAATAGGACCTCTTGGACCGATACGAGCAGCTCCAGATCAAAAGTCAAAACAAGCAAAGCTTGAAGAGAAGAGATCTGATATCGTGGCTGTGTGTCCACAGATTATCCAGTAATTTAGTGTAATAAAGCCTCTTAAGGAAGTGGATAAGTGTAGTGAGCTGATTGTGAAATGGCTTCTATGTAAAGCAGAGTTTCTTATCTCTCTAGGAAAAAAGTCTTTTTAAAACAAGTCAAACATGCTGGGTGAATATGCTAAATAATTCAGAGCAGATTGTTATGATAGGCTGGGTCTGTCTTGCTCGTAATAGAAATCACTATTTTCAAGGAAAATGTAGTGCTGAAGGATCTGCTTATCTTGCAACTGCAAATTAATTGATATGCAGCTGGCTGAACTTGCAAAGACCTTATGCTGAGTTTAATGCCGTTTTCCCTGCTCTGTTGTGCGTAACTGTGCAATTGCCTGGGAACTGAGCCTTTTCAGGAGTTTTGGTTCCTTTTTGCAAGGAAACAACCACCACACACGGTCAGTAGAAGCCACAGCAGCTTGTCCCACCTTGGCTTTGCCAATTTCCCAGTGTGCTGATGCCTGGAGGAAGGAAAAGAACACACTCAGGTCCCCGGGACTGCAAGGACAGTAAATTTGTGGGGCAGGCTGCAAGGCTGTACGTTCCCCACTGGGGCTATACACACCATATAGGCACCAGTGCTCGGATCTGCTCCAGCTGGGCAGGAGGTGAGGGGAAGTTCAGAAATAGCGCAGGGACCGGCGTTTCAGTAACAGCAGCTCTGAGTCAGAGCTTTCCTGGCACTGCCCGCGGGCAGCTGCTTCCAGGCCTACTGAAAAAGAGCAGGTCAATGTGCAGGAGCCCTTCCCATGCAGAGAACAAAAAATTTTAAGCAGTAGAAACCAAAACTTCCTTTTTCTGCTCTTCATCCTCCACTGGTCAGTCTCAGACTCCTCCCAGCCCCTCCAGACCAGGGCTGTGTCTCCCTACCAGTTGTGCACATATCAGACATCACTAACGTCAGCAGCCAGCTGTGGCTTTATCATCAAATTTTCAGTACGAACACACATTAAATGTGTGCAGCTATGAAACTCACGTTGCCAGAGGGTCTCAAAGTCTCCAAACTCATTCTAGGTACGTCTGCTCATCTTTACAACAATCAGTTCCCCGAGGCTCCCAAACAGCTCTTGTGGGGTTGTAATGAACTTACGAGTCCTGCAGGTCCTCTCCAGTGATTGCCACCAGCTTCATTACCTGCTTCAGCCAGCCTTGCACGCTTAAATAACCGGGAAAGTTTGGAGTCAGCACTGAGTGATTTGCCACACACAGCAGGGATGCTGCAGCAGCAAGACTGATCCTTAGAAATGAAAATTGCTGGAGGGTTTATGCTTTGCCACATCTTCGGTCGATGACTTTTTTTGGGGTTAAAGATCTCCTATAAATGTGCCAGACAGGGCGTTATTTCCAGTGGGAAAAAAGTGTCAGAAGGGTTGGCTGTCTTGTGAAAATGCATCGTTCTCACCGATGCCGGCCTGATAGATGGTTGGAAATATTCTTTCTTCATTATATATGTTCCTCCCAAGTCTTGGTAGAAAGGCAGAAATATCTGTTAAGGGAAGGCAATGCTACATGGCACCTAATAACACTTTCCTGGGTCTGAAAGGAAAGAAATTGCTTACATTCCTTCATAAAACAAATCAAAACCAAATGTCAGAGTAAGAAATTGCAATTTCTTTCCTGGATAAATGAGCAAAATGGATGTAGTGAAAGCCTAGGACACTTCACCATGCCCAGGGGGGCTTGCCAGCATGCAAGTTTTTAGTACTTGCTGCGTGAATATGACTAATGTTTTTGTGAGCCAACTAATTTCACAGGCAGGAAAGCAAGGACTGAATCTGCTCTGACGCCTCCCAAATCTGCAGCATCTCATCTCTGATGCCAGAAATTATTACCACAAGGCAGGAAAGTAGGGCTGAGGTCAAACGGGTAGCTATTTTCATTTGCAATGTCCTTTCATGTATCGGGAGCAAGGAACAGCCTGCAAACTGGATGCTTTGCCCCAGGAAATTTGTTTGAGAGGGAGGTTGGACAGTGATAGTGATGGGTACTGGGAGATGAGAAATGCTAGGTGTAAGTTAAAAGAAAGAGAGGCTCAAGCTGGAATTAAGAAGGGACTTGTCCTCGAGCCCCCAACTAAAGCACAGCCAACTAAAAGCCAACTGAGCCCCCCAAAGCCCACCTGTTTTACCAAGACAGCTCCATTAAGCAGGGTATTCCTCAACATGATTAACATCCCCTGAGTTGCTGGGTGGTCCTCACCAGAGTGGCTGAGAGCATCGTGCAGGTCTCGAGGTGCTTGGCAGACATGGGTTTTCTCCTTGCAAATGTGTCAGCATAAAGATGGGGTCGGATATGAGCATTCAAGAGTGGAAAATGAAGGAGGTAGCTCAGGATCTGGGTAGCGGGAAACAGAAGAGAGAAAGCTTCATCTCCTGAAAAATGAACTGTTAGAGAGCATGTGCTGTTTTAATTAGGCAAAGCAGCAGAAGTGACTTGAGCAAGAACTCCAGGACTCCATCCATCCCATCTGGATAATTTTAAAGGAAATGTCAAGAGCAATAAAATAAATAAGTAAATCTGCTTCCCCTTGCTTCCTTACCATGGAGAAATTGGTCTTTCTTCAGAAAAGCACTGGAGACTGTCTTCCCCCATCTATAAATAACTAAAATAGCACATTTTTTTTCCCCCAGATTTTAGAAAAAAATGATTAGGAATCTAACACAGGCATTACAATTCTCACACTAGAAGATGGAGGACCAGGAGTCTGACCCTTTAACAAAGAAATCCTTTTCCACATGGGTTTATTACAAGATTATAACAGCACCTTCCCTCTGCAATGGTCCATCCCAGGGGCTATGCCCACTGGGGACATCTTGCATGGAGCAGAGGATGCTTTCTGCACTGCGGCCCCACGCTGCCCCATGTCTTGCTTCGGGATGCCCTAATCCTCCACACCACGCTCACTACAACCCTCAGGCCGTGCAAAAGTTGTTTGTTCTCCTGCAGGCCCACAGTCATCCTCCTCAAATCACAGTTTCTCATGAAAACCCTTGCAAAGGAGGGAATTTAAATTGCAAGCCAACTTTCTCAAATATCAGAAAAAAAATAAAATAAATCAAAGTCGGGAGCGTCTCTTCTTGTTGCTGGATGAAGACTCTGGAAACAGAGTTGGCTTTGCAGGGAAGCCCTGCTGCTTTTTCAGCCCCGTGTTTACAGCCCCACACGCCTGCAGGGTTGCTGGCACCGGGCATTCGAGCAGCTCCCGGGGCGTCCCCGCTCCCTTTAGGAAATCCATTCACAGCAGGCGTTTCGGCTTTCATCTTGCAGGGAGGCGAGAACAAAACCCAACCGTGCTCATTTGTGTGCACGACAGCAGCTAATACGGTAAAATAAATGGCACTAACATGCCATATAATTCCCTCTTTATAGACTGTAATTATACAGTGTGGTATTAACTCAACCCTACTTATTTGCTGCACTCCAGCTCCGATACAAAAGGGGAGGATTTGGGAGCTGCGCTTGGAAAAGAAGAAACATCTCCACCACCCCATCCCAGCCTGGGATGGAGGGGAAGCATTTAGTCGCGAGGTCACCCTCAATTTTGAGCAATTTAGAGCTTCATCCCTTGGAGAATTTCATATTCTTGGCCCCAGGCATAGCTGGGGACAGCTGGCGCACGCACGTGGTCCTTCCTGCACCCAGTGCCCCACGTTTTGATCTCCGGGTTCAGGCACTGCCAAAAGCATGCTCAGTGCTTTGAAAAGATGTGCTGCTACAGACAGGGTTTTCGAATTCTACATATTAAAAAAAAATAATAAAAATAATTAAAAAAACATTATGTTTATGTCACAGGAGAAAACCCAGGGAGCCTGAATCGTGGCACGAAGGCATATGGGGAGTTCACCTTTTGGAGAGGAAAGGAGAAAAGGTTTCTTACCCACTCTTTCCCAGCGCACTTGATGTTTTCCAAACCACGACGTCCCTGCTGTGGAAAGCAGAAATGCTTCAGGAACAGTCCCAAACCACTTCCCAAGGGGAAACCCCGCCAGGTTTTCCGCAACCATCTCATTCATCAAACACTCAACATGCCTGGCACTGCCATTGCTGCCTAGCACACCGCCTTGCGAACTGTGTTATTTACAGGAGCAGAGAAAACTCAGAGCAACAAAGAAGACTGCTTCTAGCAACCTGCCTGGCGTTTAAGAGATGCTTGCACAGGGGCTGCTTTCTTTTCCCTTTTCTGTGAAGTCAGCGCAGACAAGCAGAGCACTACCTGCAGCGAGGTGTGCGACACGCCTCTCTAAAAACAGAATTAATTTTGGGCAAGGGTCAGGCGGTGCCCAGCCAACACCTGCAGGCATCACCCTGCCCCTCCTGGCTTATTATCATATGCTGTGTGCTTCCCCCGTAGGGTAAACACAAACCAACAGGCTAAGAATTATTGGGCAGCCGAACCCGCTCCAAGCGCCGCTCGTTCCTACAGAGCACTCCGAAGAGGTTTACGGAGATACGAAAATTAAATACAAAGCTGCAGAATAAATGGTGCTTCCACGCAGTGTATTGTGTAAATCCCATTTAAATTGTTTCCTTTATTAAATATCCTTTCCACTTAGAAATGGATTAGCTGCTCTCACTAGAGGCTCCGGCGGAAAAGCCGTCCCATCCCTATAGCAACAAGTGACACGAACGCCACACTTGCTCCCACAACAGCTCCTCAGCCTCGTGTTATCTGCCATCGTGGCATTTCTGATAAATTACTGATTAATTCTGATAATTTCAATAAATTCTGATTAATTACCTCCATCAGCACAGAGCTGTGCTGCAGATTTGTGTCGTGCTGGGGGCTCCTTTGGTGGCCACGCACGCGACCCCGTCCCGTGTCGAATGTGCTGATAGCACAGGTAGGAGTTTTCCAGCAAGGAAGGAAAGACGACTTGCTGGAAAGAAGAGGTGGGTTGGCAGGGGATGCCTGCCCCAAAATCTCCCCCAGGAGCATGCAGAGCTCTTAACCTGTATTTTAGACTAGTGTTTGGAAGAACAAGAGTAATTGAAACAGCACGTGTGCCCTCAACCCACTGTTTGAACACCCTGCTGCCATTACAGGGAGGATTAACTTTAAAAGGGCAGATTTGGCTGAATTTCTGGGGTTTGCAGGAGACCGGAGCAGCGTGGTTCAGCTGGTCCCCACCCTGCAGCTTCCTTTCCCCGGGGCTGAAGGGGATGCGCTACCTTCCTGCTGCTGTCTTCCCGCAGGAGATGCCCTCCAGCACCACCCAACTCGGTATCTCTGGAAAAACAGCTTTGCGGGGTGAGGAAGGGCTTCAGTGGGGACAAACAACACAGGCTGAGCTGGGTTTTTATTCAGGTCTGGGTGCTGCTCGTTGCTTGGCAGCCGCTTGCACAGGACCAAGCCGAGCGCTCCATCGTGTGAACGCCACGGCCGAAATCGCTCCCGTCTCTTGGCTGGGGTGAGCTTTGGCACCGCTACAGCCGGTGACAATTAGCAGCATTCAGGCAGTGGTTAAACACAGCCACAGAGCTTGTGGCTTTTGCTCCAGGTGGGAAGATACTTCGGTAACCGGAGCAGACACCGAGAGCCGCTCTGCTTCTGCTCCAGGGGGATGAAGGCAGCGATGAAGCCCGTAGGGAAGCGACTGCAGAAGCTTGTGCCAGGAGCCCCCCGGTGTCTCCCCTGGCAAGGAGCTGCCCCAAAACACAGCCCTGAGCCATGGGGTGAGCAGGTGCACCAACACCCCAAGGCTGCAGTGAGCCACCCCTCTTCCTCTGCAGTCCCCTTCTTCTGCACGGATTTTAATTCCCCAGCCTACGTATGCGCTTTGTAATGCCTCCCGCACCTCCAGCACGCTTATCCCAGTGTCAAGCCTCACCCTGCAGGTGGCTGCAGCCCCAAGCACCAAAATCACCCCAGCAGCCCACCTCTGGACACCACGTGTGGAAGCCAGGGCAGATGAAACTTGCAAGGAGCCCGTGCCTGTTACCTTCATCACTGTCGTGAGGGCACAAGAGCCCAAATTCATTCAACGCTAGCCCCAGGAATGCTGGATGCCTTCAGTGCAGCTCCTTGGGTAGCCAATTTCAACAATAAATCAATTTTTCTTCGACGTTAATCACAGCTTTTCAGCTCACTGTGCATGAAGAGCTGGGATAGAAAATTCTTCTCAATTTTTCTTTTATTTTAAACCGACCCCTGGGAGACATCAACACTGCCTGGCAAAGCGCAGCAGCTGTCCAGAGGTGGAGGGCGTGCACAGAGCACATTTTGGCCACGCCACTGCTGATGTCTCAGGGTTTCAGCCCTGGCACTCTACGTGCACTAAGCACAACTTCAAAGTTTCGAGTGGGTCTTTAGCAAAAATCCAGGGTCAGGCACATAACGCCTGCTCACCCCACACTGGCTTGCAAATTTAAATGTCCCAGGATGAGCTCCTTTCTCCCCATGGGAGATAATTCGCAGCTAACTGCACTTCATTATCAAGAAGGTTTTCCCTTTTCAGCCCAAATTTTCTCATTTTTATCCACTCCTCCAGGTTAGTGCTTAACCTTTCCACAGCTCCCCATAGGGAGCAGCATGGTAAGAGGGCTCCTCATTAACGGTGATGGGCAGGGAAATCAAAAAAAGCAAAGATCCTCTGGCAAAAAACTAAACCAAACCCTAATCCCACGAAGATGTCAGACCAGGAACTTAATGAAAATGGGCTAATGAGGCTGGCAGGGCGGCAAGGTGGCTGCTTAAGGTGGTGGGAGCGGTGGCCCTACCTGTACGCATCCATACCCTGCTCCCACCAACAGGGCAATCTCAAAATCTCCCTTCTGAGGCAACCTTGGGGCAAGAGACAAGTGCAAAACCCCATTGCGCTGCTGCCCTGTGTTTCAAGGCTGCTGTTCCCATGCCCAGCCCATCTGCATTCATGCCACAAACCACGCTCGCCGCTCACTCCCCTCTCTATAATTAGGAGCTAATCCAGCATTGGTACCAGCCGTCACTTTTTCATCCTGCTCATTTTGTTCCCAGAGCTCATTTCTCCCCCTTCCCAGGCACGCAAGGGTCCAGCTCTAATTAAAACACGGTATTATTTATAGAAATAACCCATTCCAAGGGCCAGCCACCCAGCCAAGAGCTAAACCACGGCTCCTCCCCACTGCTCTGCGCCTGGAGCTCTGTGGATGCAGAGGGCACCAAAACCTGACACCAAATGCCACAATTTTGGGGTGAGCAGCTTTGGCAGCAGCTTTTTGCCAGTGTTTTGCTTGCAGAGCTGCTTCCCACCGCTGTCCAGGCAGAATCATTTTGGCCTTACCCCCAGGACCTGCTGCTTGCTGCAAGCACCCGAGCTCAGCACCTTCAGCCTGCACTCACCTGCGTTCGGATGCACGGAGGGTTTCCGCCAGATCCCGCTCCTCACAGAAGTGCTGACCCCACTGTGTGGCTTCAGGTGGGTTACCTCATTCCTCTCAGTACTTACACCCGCTTGGGATCCCCCTCATGCCTTTTGGGGATGTCCACGGAGGCGATACAGTTTGTTGGACCTGTCCTCAGCATGCACGCATCTGGTGCCGTGGGGCGGGGACGCTGCTGGGCTGGCAGAAATGCTGCCGAGTGGACTGTTGGCTTGTAGAGGTGACGCTCCATGGGGAATGCTTTTCTCAAACCAACCTCTCAAAATGCTCCTAAAGCGCTTCTAAAGCACGGGCTAACACCCCAAGCCTGTGGAGACAGCCTTTGCCACTAACACCTTCCCCTTCTGAAAGGCAGACTTAACTATTCCTATGACAGCAGCTGTTGAGAGCAGACTGGAAATAAAATAAAAAATTCACCCCCCTGGCCGATCCTCCATGCTCTCACTCCGTTTTCACAAGGAGCCTCACCAGTCGTTCATTTCGGGGCTGTGTCCCAGCCAGGATGGGGACCCCGTCCTCCAGGGACAGCCCCAAGCACCAAAACTCACTCTCCCATCAGCACCCTCCAGGCTCTTCAAGTCCTGCACCCCACAGGTACCCATCCTGAAAAGCTCGGGCAAGAAGAAGAACAGCGTTGCACTGATTTTGTTTTCTAAATCAATACGATTTTTCAAATTTATTTTTTAAGAATTACTTCTAATATATCTTTCTCACAGAAGGAGGGTATAGGGAATGTTCTCATTCCATCTGTAAACACTGAAATACAGATCTGGGAAACCAGGGAAGAGACACAAAAAAAGTGCATTTTACAAAATTATCAACTAAAATATATTTTACATGTATTACGTTTCAATTTAAATTCTACCGGCTGCATTTTCAGTTTCAAAAAATATTTCCATATCTAATAGATTAAAAAAGCATGAAATATTTTCATTATGGATAAGACATTTCGATTCATTTACATGCTGTTTGCACAACAGCATAAGCAACCAAGTGAATCTCAAACAATGTTCTTGGCCTGAAGCAGGTTCTAACATGAGAAGAGTCGGGATTTGTCCTCTCCGGACACGGAGCAGAGCCCCTTCCAAGCCCAGGGCAAGCGCAACTTCTCTTCTGCCTGGAAAGGAGCCAGGACAAAGGTGGGAGCGGGGGGGGGGGGAGAGGGGTCAGAAGAAGGAATTTCATCGAGTTACTGTGGTTTCCAAGGCTGGGTTTCAAACCCTTCCCTGACTGTGCAGCAATGCTCAGGGTTGGCCTGGCAAGTGGGTCTTGGAGCATCCTGCGTCCGATGGCACTTGTGCTAGAGGGAGGTGGCTGCAGGCAGCTTGCCTGCTCTGGGCCGGGTGGCAGCAGCGCCCCTGCCGAGGCCAGCACATGCATTTAGGGCTCCCCGTGTCCTCCCTGGCTGGCACCGTGCGGCCACGGCCCCAGGGCGCAGCTGCTCTGTTCCCCGTGTGCTGGGTGGCCACGATACCCTCTATCGTGATGGGCAGGAGCAGCTCTGCTTCTCCAGCGCCCTCCCACCCAGCAGCAGCAGGGAACACTTTCTCTGACACCTCCTGGCCCCCCTCCCCGTGGCATTTTCGGTCACCCGAGAGCCCCAGCAGCGCTCCCAAATCCTATCCCAGCAGCGCCGCTGCACGGGCAGCCCAGCTGTGTCCTTCCAAGAGACCACCAGTGCCCAAGCTAATTGTTAAGGAGAAATCTGAGCAATTACTTTGACACTAACAGTATCTTGAGGTATCAGGGAGATGCTTCTCCCGTGGATTCTCGCCTACGCACCTAGGGTCAGATGTCCTAGAGCAGGGTGTTTGCCCCTCGGCAAGAACAACGGGGCTTTTCCAGCACCTTCTGCAACACCGAGCAGGAATCGTCCACCAGCAGCAGGGAGACGGGTGCCTTGCTGTCCCCCGTGGTGGGTGCCAGCTCTTGTCATCTCCTCTTACGTCTTCTTCTTCAAGACACGTTCCCCTCTTTGGTATGTAGAGCAAATCTCTGGAGACCTCCTGGTTAACAAGCTATGCCCACGTCACGGATTCAATGCCATGGGGTTTTCCTTCTGGGCGTGCAGCCGCCAGAGCGAGCCGATGCCGCTCCCACTGGGGCAGCAGGCAGTGCAGGTAGCGTCGCTTCCACCGACAGGATGACGTGAAAGCAGTTTCAGTGCTTCCACCATTTAACGTGAGTTCGGAAGCCCCCCCAAAAAGCAGAAAGATGCAGATCCCTAGCTCACGGGAGCGGCTCCAGCCGACGCGGCGTTGCTCCTCATCCTTCCCATTAGTGCAATCTCGACACGGATCCCAGCTTGGCGAGGCTGACTCGGCGGACTCTGTTACACCGTCCTTTGGTTTGCTTTAGGATCAACTCCGACAGCTTGCGTTGAAGATAAACTAAAGTCTATCTAGGATCTATACACGTAAGGCAAGAGGCAAAAAATATTTGCGGGGCGTGGGCTGCATCTGTCAGTGCAAGCCCTTCCCAGTACTCAGGTCCTTTCAGGAGCCACAAAGCCACTTTGGTGAGCTCGCTTGGATGACAGGAGGGGTTTGGAGATGAGGGGAAGCTGCAAGGCAGCACTGGGACAGCTCTGCTGGTGGCTTCAGTGGGACACCCAGGGTTACGACAGTGCCGTAAAAGGGGGCTAAGGAAAAAAAGCCAAAAAACACTCAGAGTGTGTTTGCCATTTCTCCCCCCAGGTGCCTAGCTTCACACTGAAGACGTGGGGTTAAAAGACATTACAGAAAAACAAACTGGGAAGAAAGGAGTAAACCCACTTCTATCGCTACAGCCCTCTGCACCATCAGAGCAAGAGCAATGCTCAGAAGAGAGGAGAAAACGTGGTTTTCACCAACGGAGCCCACTTTGTGTGCTCCCAGCTCCAGAGCAATGCATGCCTGCTGGCAGCGCGCCTTATGGGATGCGTGATCCTTCAGGGAAGGGCACCTAGGACAGATGCATGGCTCTCTGCAATGCCACACTGGGAGGTAAATCCTGCCGGCTCCCTCTCTGCCTCTGAGCTGGAGCAGATTTCCTAGCCTGGCTGCCAAGCCTTAGTCCGGGTGGTGAATCGCAGAACGCCTCTTAAAAAGGTGAGGAGAAGAGAGAGATTAGGAGGGGAAAAAAGGGGGGGGGGGGAGAGGCTACCTCTTCCCCCTGATGGAGCAAAACCAATTCAAGCATGACACAACGCCACTCTGCATCCAGGTAGCTTCAAAAGCAACTGTTGTATTTCGGGGGAGCTCTCGCTCACCAGGAACCTTCCCTCTTCCCTGTGGGACAGAGGAGACTCCTGCGCTCTGCCAAGGAACCGGTCTCAGTCCTCCCACTACACATCAGGGCACGAAAACCACAGAACTATCACAGCTTGATTCATCCAACGCACCACAGCATCCCTCCTGCACCTTCCCACCGTCCCCACCAATGATGGCTCTGGATTCAGCTTACTGGCTTTTATCCCCTACAACCCCCTCCTCCCAATATATGCATCTCTAGATACATATATAGATATAGATTTACATATGCAAGTACCTATATCTATATACATATATTTATTTTATACGTATATATTTTCATTTATGCTTTTAACGAAGTGCTGTGCTTTCAACTGCTGCCTTCCTCCACAGGGATCTGCTCCCGCGCGTGCTGTTCAATCCGAGGAAAGAGCGCTGGGCGCTCTGCTCTGCAAGCAGCACGAGGTGAGTCGCCACGAGCGCACGCATGTCCCAGGCTGCCAGCCCACCGTCGGCTCTCCGGTGCCGCTCGCCCCTCACCGCGGTCCCACTGCAGGGCTGCACTACTGCGGGTTCTTCAGGATGCGCCCGTGTCTGAAGTCGTAGACGTGACGACAGAGGAAAACCAGCTCGGGGTCAGTGTCCTCGGGCACCTTGCGGTGCAGAGGCGTGGAGTACTCTTCCGAGGGAGGAACCATAATGGTTTTCCTGCCAGGGATCCCTTCGACTCGACGCTTTGCCAAGGCACAAAATCTGCAACGCAACGACATTGGAAGAGTTAGTGTGGACTCCCTTCATCTCTCACCACACAATTTTCACTGTTTGTGTCAGTCTTTCTAACTGGAGACCACGAGCGTGGCTGCCCAAGGATAAGGAGCATGGGGAGCTGTCACCTTTGCTCAATAGGTTGACACAGCTCTCGCTTTTGATCCTACACCGAACTGTACAAAGTGACACGTTGGTTTTGCTCTCTACACTGGCAGGTTCCACACAGTATGAAAGATGATTGCAATTAATCCACCTTGTTGTTACTACTTTGGCCTTGTTTTTGTTAATTAGCCCTGGAAAAGTCTTACACATCAGGGCATTGGATGGACACAAAGGGGCTGGGTACGATGAGGGCAGGGTCAGACACAGCTTTTCAAACTAACTGTGCCTGTTACAGGCAAATAAACAGTACCTCCTGCAACATTTTAGAGCCACCCACAACTCCCCGAGTAAGTGACAAGGCTTTCTGTCTAGAAGAAAACATTTGTCTAGCCAAGCTGCACTCCAACATTTTGCCTAACAGGCATCCACACAAAGTCAGGTGCACAAAACAGCAAAGAGCTGGCTTCAGGTCACAGAATCATTAAGGTTGGGAAAGGGCTCCAAGATCATCTGTCCAACCGTCCCCCTACCACCACCATCACCCATTAAATCAGGTCCCCATGACTGAATGCCCCGTGCACCTACTAGGGTGATCCTGGAGGAGCTCAGACAAGCTCCTGAGACAACCTCTAACAAAAAACAACATCATTTTGTGAGCACTCAAGCCAGTTCAGCTTCACGCCAAACACTGGATATGTGCATGTTCCTTACACATGCATGTTTCAAACACCAACCGTGCTACCTGCATCTAGGCTGAAGAAGCTGCCTGCAGCATGGCAAGTCACACAGCCTGGCTGTGGTCAGGGATAAACCTGCCGAGTCTTTCACACCAGGTAAGAGTAACAAGAAAGCAACAGCTTCATGCCATCAACTGCACTAGCACTTCTCGGATTCTTATCCAGAGCAAGAAAATCCCCTGTTCTAGGTGCTCAGCTGTTCCTGTCCAGGATACATTAATAACCCTTTTGCAAAAGCCTATGGTACAGACTAGATTTTGCAGCCTGCATTAGTAAATCCTTTGGGTAAAAGTGTCCAAGGACAAAAGCCATCTCACAGCTGATCAGAGCTAGCTCGAGCAGTCCACAACACCTAAATCACTTAAGAGCTACTTCTTGGCTTCTGAAAACCTTTATGTCTTTGTCAGACTTCCGCACAGGCAAAGGATGAATTCAGGATGCCTTCAGAGAACTTAGCTCAAAGGTAACCTTACCCACAGCAGCACACACACAAAAAAACCCTGCCAACAGCTGTTCCAGAAGAGCAGACTGTTAGGAGTGAAATGAGCTGTTTGAGTCCAAAGCCCTAGGTTGGTTTTTAGTTTTCAAAAGAAAGAACAAAATTTAGTTTAAAATGAGTTTGGAAAAGTTTGGTTTTAGAAATTCAAACAGCGTAGCCTTAGGCTAGGAGCAGGAGGACAAAGAAGAGAGCTGCAGGACTTAAACATGCCCTCTGTGGTAAGACTCCAAAGTCAACAACATACATGTACAGCCAGCAAAACTGAAGACATTTCAAGCACTATTTTGCGTTACGGACTTGTGTGCCCATTCAATCCCTGTTTCCGTTCTGCTCTGCTCATCCATACAGCCAAGGATGGCAAAATGGAATATGGATGCTCTGAAATTCTTACTGACCAAGTTTCCATTCAACCAGCACAAGTTTAGCTGTAAGTGCTTTAGTCACTACTCCAAGCGACCCAGAACACCCAAATCTGCAGGCACGACTGCTAGGATCCAGTAGCAACACTGACAAAAGCTGATCAGCAGGCATTTGAGCTAACTAGGACATCCATATACCAGAGGGACCACCATATAAGATGACTTCCAGCCTTGCTCAGTTTGAATTTACCACTGAACTAGGTCCATCGTTATGGGTTTTCCTGCACTGTCCTCTAACAGACGTCCACATGCTGTGGTACCAAGATCATACAAGTACAAACATTTGTAAGCCCCTTAAAGCATATCTCATACACAAAACGATGAGATATGTAATGAGCCTGGCGTGGAAGAAGTGCTCCCAGACCCCAATACCAAACTTGTATGGAGAGTGAGTGCAGCTCATCCAGCTCCACCCGGACCAAAGCTTGTAGGGCAGGGGAGGTTCTGCTGGGTGATGGCTGGAAATGGAAAGAGTGACAAGAGCTGGAGACAGACACAGGTCTCAGGAACAGCAGCAAGTTAAGAGCACCACCTACCTGCAGTACTCTGCAAAGGTCAGCACGTAGCACTTCTCCTCTATGCAGGCAACACTGTTTTCGTCCTGATGCCGGGATGCAAAGATCTCATTCTGCGAGAGAAGGAAGGAGGCGGTCACCCAGCTGGCCAGGAGCTGCAGGGAGGCAGGGCCAGCCCCACTCCTTCACCCATCACCTCAAAGAGAAGGCTATCACAGCATGCTCATAGCAGGTGCTCTTTAGAGCCAGTATTTCAAATAAGTCAGACACTTTGCAGGTGTCTTGTGGCCCTGCAAGAGGTTGCTTTTGCTCCAGCTTATCCTAAACCTGACTTTGTACAGGGTCCACAAGAAAGGACCCTTCAGACCACATGCAGAAAACCCGGTGGGCAATGCTTCTGCAGGCAGGAGGTTGAACCCACACGTTCCTCTGAGCTCCTAGGGATGAGGGATGTTCTTCATTCATGTCCCTTTCCTGTGCTGGAAACCCTTCCCGTTCATTTGTACAACTAAGAGTAGAAACAGAGTTTGAATAGCGCTTTGCTGTCTTACCTAATGGCCTGTGACACACTCTCAGAGTCTTTCTAATCCATTTCTATATCAAAGATAAAGCAACCCATTCCTTTGCTACCATTTCTTCATCCTAATCCAATTTAAAAGGCTGTTTTAGTGAGGGAAGTAGCAATAGCCTCTTCTCCCAGGGTAATTTAGGAAACTTGGCTCTGTAGCAGGCAGGATTGGTTAGACACGGGGCAACCCAGACGGAGCCGTTTTAAAGAATTTCAGATGTGGTTAGATCAGCAGAGATGATCTGTAGTAATACAGATGCTCTGCACAAGGCTGGAAGCGTTACCTGCAGGCTTTGCTTCTGCTCACAGCCCCAGGGAAGCAGGCTGGAAGGGAAGACTCAAACCAGGGTCACCATTTGGGGCCAGGCTTAATCAGAGAAACTGAAAATGCCACACCTCGCTTCTGCACGTTGAGGTTTTGGTCTACTCCTTACATCAAAATGATCTGAGTCATCTTTGGCAAGCCCATCGCAGTTACTCAGCCCGCATGGCAATCTCTCATTTCAAGGCTTGTATAATTAAGCAGGTGTGCAGAAAAGTGGCTCAGTTCCTCCTAACCAGACTACTGGCTCTCTCCCTACACTAAAATGCAACTGGATGCATTCTCGCTTCATTTACAGACCAGGAAGCTATGAGGTAGCATATTTTGGTTTAGAAACTCCTCTCTGCCCTGCAAGTCAGGCAGGTACAATTCCCTGGCTGTTCTCCAGTCCTGTTCTCTCACACCATTACAATTTTATTTAAATGAAAAAAGGCATCAAGGATTTCAATGGGTTGAAAACAGCAGTAAATTCTTCCTTCCTGGTTTAAAAACAGCGTGTTCTGCCACCCGACACTAGTCCAAGCAAAGCAGAACAAGGCATGAAGTCATAGTGATTCACACATTTTTCTTCTTAGAAGTGAACTCTATTAACTCTGGCACAACATCCTCAAATCAGTCCAGTTCTTGTCATAAATTTAAACAGGGGTGGATGATGCATCCGCATTTCTGCACAAAACAAACACATTTCCAGAGCCGAAGAAGCAGATTCAGGGATTTTTATGATAAAAAGGCACCACGTGACTTATCTACTCAGACATCCTGCATAATCAAAATTGCAGAATTTCAGTGGGAGTTTCTGCATCAAGCGCCACGTTTCGGTGTGAATCAGAAAACCCTTTTCAGAGAGGCTCCTCATCCTGATTCAATATAAACTCACTCCTCCTTACTCCTAAAGCAGAAGTCAAAACAAGTTTTCACTTAACGCTCAGGATTTTCTCCGATTAAGCAGAGAAACATTAAAATTTACCAGAGGCAGCCACGAGAAAGACGCAGCAGCTTCTGTCACAGCCCAGAGCTTCCACATACGACAGCAGACCGGGGAAAACCCGTGGGTAGGGCAGCGCCGCTCCGCACATCTGGCAACAGCTGCGCCGCCGCCAAGAGACAGCTCCGTTTTCCTCCACACGGCAGCTCAGCCCCCTAAGTTTGAGGCCACCCAGGCATGCAGGAGGATCCTCAGGCTAATCCCCTCTTCTCACAAAAATATAGACGTGCCCCGGCCTCTAGTTTCGCGTCCGGGTGGCTCACCTGGTGCATACTGGGGTTACGGCCTCCCTGAGTGTGCTCCGGTCTGTAATACCACAGGAGGCTCATCATCAGCTCCCCTGCAAGAAGATTTATTGCAGAATGTCAAGGCTCAGTGCTGTCACAGTGTTTTCCCACTAATATCCAGCTTCCTCCCTTTCATTTCCATGGCGCTCATGTAGAGGCAGCTGTGCCGTGATAAATATTTCATGCTGAACTAGGTGTCCTTTTGTTACAGCAAGGAGCTGCACCGAGTCAGTCACGTTGCTTTCCCATCACACCTTCACCCCCTTCTACTTGCATTACATTGTCACAAAGAGGTGGGCTACACACAAAAATCAAGCATTTCCCTAAAAAAAAAAAAAAAGTTTCCATTGCAGCTTGGGGTTGGAGGAGATCCTCATCCAAAGCTTGCAGCGTGACCTCCCACATCACCACCAGAATCGCTGTTGCTGGATGGCACGACCGAGCCTGGCCTCACCACACACTATTACTTTTTACAAAATACTTTTTTTTTTTGCCCTTCTTCCTTTTAAGCAAGAGCTGCACTTTGCAACACTTGACACGGCTTCCTATGCTCAGCCCTCAGCAGGCAGATTCAGGACCTGAACACCAAAAGCACACTGCTCCCATCCCCGCCCCTACTCGAGTGCTATCAGAGCCTCTGCAGATAAGCCGTGCTCCACACCAACTCCCTGCCCACGTGTCTGCTGGCGTTTGAGTAAACAGCAGCTCCCCAGATGTTTGCTGCAATGGAATAATAAAGGAGATCATTGCTAAGATGTGCACTTGGCTGATATTATGTGCTTTCACGACCAGGAAGATTTTGATTAGCAGTCCCAGGCTAGTGATTAAAGAGCATTTCAGCTCCTGGAACAGTCTGAACAAAACCCACGGAGCTTATCTCCTCCCCTGTCACCCAACCTGGCAGCAGCGGAGTAGCCTAACGAGCCTGCAGCTCTTCCGAGATCCGTCGCCTCCCCAGTTCCTCATCTGTCAAGCAGGGAAGCAAAAATGTACTCTTTTGGCACAGTACCTGTTTTGGGGTCTTCCCACAGAGCCGATATCTTCGCAACGTACGGCATCGATTTCTTCCTGGGTCCTGATTTCAAGAGGACGGTGTCTCGTACCCGGATAATCTCCCCGTCTCTCTCCACAGCCTGATAGCTCTTGCGAACAGCTGGCTCAGGTTCATTCTACAGCATTGGCACACAGAAGAAAAAGCAGCCCAAGCATACAGGCAAAAAGTTAGTTTATTGTTTGCCGTCTCGATCCAAAAATTCTCTGGTCCTGCTGTGAACTAAAAGCTCTCAGTAGGCTTAGACAAGTTAAGTGCTTCCACTCCAAGAGAAGTCATCACCATAAGACCGCCCCCGGCATCCCTTTTCCCACTGTGTTGGTTTACGAAAGCAAAGACCAGGTCAAAATAACTACTCGGGGCATTCCTAGGTGAAGAAAGTTCAGTAGGGAATAGCATCCAAGTGCTTGCAGGTCATTTGTGGCCACCGTTTTCAAACAGAACATGAGATAAAGCACAACTATTCCTCCTGTGTTGTGCTGGCAGGAAGGAACAGCTCACCAACCGGACAGCAAGTCTCACAAAAGCATGCATCTGTGAAATTAATACTCTTATTTCAAATTAAACCAAGAACAATTGCTCCTTCAATTCCGCAAAAAGACCCTCCTTCAGAGAAACCACCACTTTATCTGCCTACTTGTGCATTTTCTTCATATCCGAAGGCACTGGAAGCTAGGTGTATTTTGAATGCTCTGTGCTTCTTTGATATAAACATCGAAAGAAAGCAAATAAAAAATGAAATATTTCACACGAACAAGGCAGGCAGCAGCAGCGAGGCAGCGGCGTAAAGCTTTCTGTAACAAGGCTGCTGGCATTTCCTTAGCACCTGCTCATGTTACAAAAGGATTGCTTTTAGGACCGTGAGCTTTATTTTTTAATTTTTGCTCTGAAAACTGAGTTCAGAATGCCCAAGCAGGATGGGTTTAGCCTTCTGCCAGATTGTCCAAGCAAAATGGGAAGCATTCTGTGCAGGGACTTCAGGAGATTCATGGTGTGCTGCCCCTCTTAACATGTCACAGCGTGAGTGAGGGGTGAAAGAGGCCCATCTCCAGCTTCCACAGGCTTTGTCCTCCTACAGCCCTTGCTACCTGTATGCAGCTCTGAGAGCTGAAACTACAAACCTGGGTGATGCTCACAGCAGCTCAAGGTTGTGCCATCACACCAAGTGGCATCACAGATGTGTCTGCCCAGGCCATGGCTCTCCTTACTGCTGACGTTTACTGAACAAGCTTACAGGAGCTACCTTTGGACAACAGATCTTAGAGCAAGGCTAAACCATCCCTTATTTTCTCAGTGTTGACCTAACCCAGGAGGAAGAAGCTGGAGATGATCTCTGTAAGACGGACTCATGGGTGCCACCCTCATAAATGCCAGAGTGTTCATCACCACAGCATTTCGGCTGATGCCAGCACAGGAGCAGCAGGTTTTCCTTCCTTTCCAAACCTCCCGTCACGCAAGGCAATGCAGGGTGTGCGAGAAAAACAGAGCCAACAGCCTGGCCTCAAAGCCCAGCCAAAGGGCTGCTGACTCACAACATGTCCAGGAGGTTTTAGAAGACATCAAGCGACCACCTTTACCTTGGAGCAAGACCCCAAACCTCTATGACCTCAGTAATATGAAGATGCTCAAATGGATTTGGAGAAAAAGAGATGAGGAAAACAACAAAACGAACAAGAAATCCGTGCTCCACAGACACCTACCACGACGTAGACGGCCTTCTCGCAGGCTGTGCCGACGGGTATCCAGCCGTTGGTGGCCCGTCGCCGGCTGATGCGCTGCTGCTTTGGGTGGCCGTGGCCACCCGCTGCCTTGCTGTCGGAGGCGTGGAGGCAGCCCGTGGTGTTTCGGAGGCCGGATTTGGAGCCGCTGGGAGGCTTGGAGCTCTGTGGACATTCCCGGGCCATGGTCTGAGGGTCGGAGTTGGGGGTCTGCAGGTGAGGAACGGGTTCTGCAGCTGGCGGCACGCTGGGTACAGGGCATCCTGAGAGCGGGTGGGCAGGCGACGCGGGGTGCCCTGCCACGGGGATTGTGAGGTTCAGCTGGTCCAGAGACTTGCAGCCTTCTATGAGAAGGGAAGGAAAAGAGGCACGAATGTCATTTGAAATACAAGAGGACTACACAACCAGGACTGTCCCAAAGCACCACCACCGTCCCCCGAAATTCTCTTTATTGCATTACAGCAGCGAAGCCCCTTCGCGTCGTAATTTCATTTTGCACCGTCACAGGATTCTAGAAGCGAAGATGTTTTTAAGCCTGTGATCCTCCAGTATGTTGTTGCTGATGACACTGCACTACAACAAACCCCTCTGAAATCCCCCCAAGTCCTGCCAGCCAGTAACACACATCAGACTGGCCAGAGTCCAAAGCGCTCCAGCCTGTCGATATGCATAAAGGAAATAAAAGGCTTATCGGAGTGATGGGAGGGATTAAACCACGGCAGTGGCAGAAGCCAGCTTCTTTCCAGAAGCTGAATTCAAGTAATTGGGGGAAAAATGAGAAGATTCTCCAAATTAACTCCAGAAATACAAAAAAACATGGATCAAAACTGCGTGAAACGATGCATGAGGCTGCCTTCAGCAAAACCGCGCCCCCAGGGCAGAAGCAGTGACCACGACAGGTAACTCGGCTGCTGCTGCCTCTCAGAAGCAGCCTGGAACACCTACAGATGTCCTAAAACAAGCCCCAAAACCAGGCTGAGGCCAAGAAAAGAGCAAGTGTGGTCTATTTTACCTTGTGTCAGCAGGAAGACAACCCCCAGACTGAGACATCATCCCTAACCCCTATCATAACCCCTAACTCATCCCTAACCCCTGCATCCGAAGGCACGCTTTTAGTGGTGACTGAAAGAGCAGCTGAGGGCAACCTCCAGGAGATGCCTCCAGCCTAGAACATGACCTAGCAGGTCTGCGGGAGCACGCTGCTGCACAACAGAGAGCTGCTAAAGAACATAAAAAGGTAATAAAAGCCATGAAGTCACCGAGCTCCGGCTGAATAATGGACGAGATCCCCCTGCAAGAAGGGGAAATCGGCCTCCCTCCCTACCTGGGCTGCACCGAAGCTAGTGCTGAACCGCAGACCTGAGGGCTGCTGTGGGCATCCTTGGGGTTTGCTCACCCCGAGCAGCAGATGCTGAAGCAACTTTGCTGGTGAGACGTCAGGGTGTGAGTTCAGGAATCCCCACAGGACCCATGGAGCAGTGAACTACCTCTTCCCTGAATCCCCTCTCCCCTGTTTTGCTCACAAGAGGCTGCAACTCGAACACGCCACCTGAGACAGATCCGCCCCGTGTCACGCACCGTGTTGGATCCCCTCGTACCGACGCTCTCAGACGGGAGCCTGGCGCTTCCAACCGAGTAATCCTTGAATTCCCTAAACTAACCCACTTGAGGGGAGGATGAAATTTCAGAGGCAGACCTATAAAAACCACCTCCTAAGCACAAACTCCTGTTAATATGCTGGGAGAGCTCCTTCAGCCTGCAGAACAAAGTCTAAATTATTCTGATGCGGAGACTTTTAAACCCGAGCTGCTCACAGGAAGGAACGAGAGCCCGTGAAGCATTTACACGTGCAGGAGGCTTTAACCCAGAACGGGCTGCGTCCAAAAATGTGCTACAGCAGGAAAGGATCCTGCTGCCTGCTAATCCACGTTGGGAAAAGCTCAGAGCAGCGGGGTGACACATCGCTGGTAAACACACACCCTGCAACTGCCAGCTCTGCGAGAAGCCACCGGGCTTGCAGGGAAGGCTGAACTCGGAAAAAAGCCCCTCTGCTTACTGGGAATCGGAGGCAGCAGCATGCAAAATGTTGAAGAAAAAAACGAAGCAGGCTGGCATGACCCGGGGGCACCAGGCAGGGAGGTGTCAGACGAGAACACGCTGCCGAGCTGGTTTTCTTGGGATCGAAAGGGCATCGAAGCTGCGAGGGAACGCCGCCTGGCCCCTGCCGTAGGAAGCAGCACTACGACAGCGGAGATATTTAGGGAAAATGGAAATTATTAACCAAGTGCCCGTGGTTAGGTGAAATGCTAACGCTTACACCCCCAGCAGCCGAGCAGCAGCTCTGCCTGCACAGCACACCGTTTGGAAGCAGCAGCAGTGCATTGCTTGGTGACTTTCACCAACTACCCCACCCTTCCACTGCCATTCACCCCATTTCGGGGCCTGATTTTTCCAGTTGAATAGCAAACAAGAGCACCGCTATCCGCCAAAGCGACGACCTACCAGCACTTACATCACTGCAAAGAAATTCAAGCATCGGTCCAACCAGTAGACTCAAACTGAATCATGGCTCAGCCCTGCCAGATCAGATCGAATGAAACCTTAAAAGACTGCATCCCCTGAGCAGCTTTTACTGGGAAGAGTCTGACAACCGAGGCAGCGCTTGCTTCTTTGCGCTGCTCTGCCAGGATGCTTCGGTTGTGAGAGTAGGCTTTTGGGACGGGATGGGCAACGCAGCCTGACGTGTTTCAGGCCCTCTGCTCAGCAGCAGACAGCGAGAAGCCTTGCAGAGCATCTAGGAACCGAAACCACGCATTTTACACCGGGCAAAGCAGTCAGCTCCAGCACAACAAGCCCTCGGTCACCTCCTTCCTGCCTAGATTCTTTCAGCGCTTCCACGCTTTCCACACCAGTCAGATTTTCAAGGGGCTTTTTAGCCTTTCTGGGCTAAAACTGGGGGAAAGGGAGGTGAAACACGGATTTCTTTCCAATCCCAAGCTTTGAGGAACCGCGAGACACCTCCAGCAGCCACTGAGCAAAAAAGCAAAGAGCAGCCCTCTTCTCCTAGGAACGCCAACCGAGATGTTGCTCACACTTTGCACCTTACCTGCTGCAAAAGGCATTTTGTAGGGGTAGCTGTTCCGTCCCGCATGCACGCTGCTGATCCTGCCCTCCGGCACGTGCACGACGCCGCAGATGCTGTAGCTGTTAATAGCCGTCCCTTCCCCACAGCAGTACGGGGAGCTGCACCAGTGGAGGGGCTGGAAATGAGCACCCGATGGCAAGGAGCCCGGCGATACCAAGAGCCCCTCACAGGTCGCAGACTGCGAAAGCTCATCCTTGGGGTAAACCGAGCAGTGAGAGTAGCCACTGTATCCACTTTGGCCATAACAAACGTAAAACCCGTTCAACGGAGTCAGATCCGAGGACTCATAGAGACATCCACAATCCGTGTGATTCCCGGGAACGGGCAAGGGAGGGAACTGCTGCACGGGAAAGGAAGGCTGATGGAATTCCTGCTTGGGAGTTGGGGATTTCTCTCCGGGTCTTCCGTACTCAGGCTTCATGGAAGCTTGTCCACCCATGAGCAAAGGCAGTCTGTGGTAGAAGCTCTCTGTGCTAGCGTAGGAGCTAGAGAGGGATTCGTAAGGGACGGGTTCAGCCGTCCTGTAGAGCCTAGAGGAGTCCCGCTGCTCTGCTTTCCCAAAAGTGCCCAGGGTGAGCCCCCGCCAGCCGTGCTGCCCTTCCATTTTCAAGCTCGCCGCTTCCTTTTTGGACTTGACGCAATTCTTCCGACTAGCTTTGGCCCACTTGAGCGTAGATTTTGAACAGTGGTTCTCGGACTTGCCCTCCCCGTCCGATTTACTCCTCTGCTTCAGGGGCTGGTCCTTCTCGTGGGTCAGCTTCAGAAAGGCCACAGCGTTCAGGCTGGCCAATCTCTTTGGGGTGGGATGATAGGGGACGGTACCATCCTCCCTCTTTGTCCCATCATCGAAGACCTCATCCAGCGAATGCTCACAGCTATTGCATTTCTGACTGGGCTCATGGCGGTTTTTGCCTTTACCTGTTTTCACAGCCGGTTTCTCCAAGGCAGACCAGTTGTCACCAGCTTTGCAATGCAAGCTCTTGACCGTACAGTCTCCAGAGGCTTTGGCAGAATCCCTCCGACAGCGCCTGCCAGACAGCAAGCCATCGTCCCGCTCAAAAAGCAGATTGTTCACAGCCTCCGCGTTCAGCGAGGCCAGCCTACGCTTCCTGGGCTCCGAAGGAGCGGTGTCAAGGTCTTCGTCTGTCCCCGGATAAGTTATTGTGCACTTTTCCCCAGAGGAATCACTCTTCCCCGCTCCCACGGGCTTCACTTGTTCAGCAAAAAAGGTAGGTCCCAAGCCCTCCACCCAGCTGGGAAGGTCCTTCTTTTTGCAGCTCTGCGTCTCCTTCGACAGAGATCCGGCCACATCCTCCAGCCTGGTGAGGAGCACTTTGCAGGTCTTTTTGTTCACCGAAGGGAGCAGGCGTCTGCGCAGCGGGTACGTCTTGCGGACTTCCTGCAAGTTCTTGCTTTTGTTCGGCCCCGCAAACCCACTGGGCCCGTTGGTGCTTTCGGTGCCATCCCCGTCCCTCTGCTCACCGCCCTCTGCCCGTGTCCTGTCCATCTTCCCGCTGCCTGGGGGGGACGAAGCCTGGCCAGCAGAACCAGCTGGATGCTTCAGAAGGAAAAGTTGTTTCTTCCGGGCATGCGTCATAGGATCAATGTCCAATCCTGAGAACGAAGAGAGAAAAAAAAAAACATCTGTTAATAGCACTGAGAGGGATCCACCTCCTCACGAAGCACCGGCTGCCGGTTAGGAAACACTCGGGCCAGCTTGTTGCTGCACAGAGCCGAGTCTTTTTGGGTGACGGCCAGTTAAGCCAATTAGGAGACAGGATGCAATGCACTGCAGTTTAATATTAAGCCCTAGAACATGGCAGTAATTAAAGGCGAGGTGGTGATGGCAAGTGTCACAGCAGCCAGGAAACCGGGATTTATCCAGAAAGTTGTTTCGCCAGCTCCCAGCCCAAACGCATTCCCCGCTAAGCCGATGCTGTCTCTACCACGTTACAAACTCTCATCGCATCTACCAAAGCTCATCCGAATCCCGGTCCAGGGTAGGCACAGAAATAAATGCCAGGTATGTGACTGCTTGCGTGTTGGTACAGGCAGGCTGCTTCACTGTCGTTTTCTGAAACAATTAGACAGAAGAAAAACAAAAAAAAAGTCCACCTACTCACATAAAAAGTAAACTTGGGTCTATTAGGTGGAGATCTGCCAACGCTAATAAAATAAATACATGCAAATCCCTATACAGGTTAGGACCTGGCTACCTGGTGCTGCTGTCATTCCCCACAATCGCGTTTTGTAAAAGCTGCGGACTCCCACCAACCCGATCACCGCATCTGGCAGAGGCTCGAGCAGGCTCTCAAAAAGAGGAAAGGGATTACTTAGCCGTGTCATCCCTGACTTTCCATCTAGATGGTATGCCAGGACACCGTTAAAACCGACACAAATGTCCAAAACACAAGAAGGAAGAGATAAGCATCTGCCTGCGAGGCTGAGCAAACCACCTCCCTGCGCCCCGACACGCTGCTGCCCGGCCGGCCCCACCGCCTCCGGACTTTCCCAGCCAGGTAAAAAGTTAAAGAAACGGTCCGGCTCCGATTTACCGTAAGAGGGAACTTTTCCTGCCAGTGCAGGAAGGCCTCGGAGGAGAACGGCTTGCCCCGAGCTCTACGCTGAAAGCCACGAAAGGGTGCGAGTTTGGGATAACCACAGGCATTGAAAAAAAAAAAAAAAAAAGTCTAATTGAGATATGTTGGAACAGATTTAACACAGCCTGTATCTGAGCATGGGAAACAGCAGCAAAGGGTGATCGCTTGCATTTACTGGTGTTTATGAAGCAGTCAGATTCCCTTTATTGGCACCTCCAGCCTTCCCACCAGCATCCACCCGGGAGCTGTTGGATGCCCCCTGCACCACGTATTTACTCGGCTGCAGCACCCCGCGATTGACACGATTGACGCTGGCCTGCTACTTGGAGGCTGGCTAATTAAAGCTCCTGCATCTGTAGTGTTGAGAACAAAGCTACCAAATTACAAGAACTGTTCATTTGATATGGCTTAATCAAGCTGATAATTAGATTATCTATTTGAAATAAGCCCAGTGTGTTTTAATTGACTTGCTTCTGTATGCATTAACTAAAAGAAAACCAGGAATTGAAAGCCGCCGTGGTTTGCACGTTGTTTTTGCAGATGTCAAAGCCTTCCTGAGATGTCCTGGAGTGACTGAACCCTTTACACCCCGTTACGTGTGGGATAACTCCTCTGGCTAGTACCCAAACTGGAGTGCTCCACGGGGAGCAAACATTTATATACATCCGTGTTTTTTTTTCTGATAAGCAACACAGGTTCTGGAATTTAGGAAGATGGTTCATCAGTTCAGACAGACAATTTCTCCCCAAATCTGAGTAATTCTTGCACAAGCAGCCCTATTAACCACAGCCAACCCTGGGAGTTAGCAAGAGGACTTCTATTGAAAAAACAAAATGCGCAAACAAGGCTTGTCTCCCAGCCCATACAGACCGGAGGTTTCTTTGCAACTCCAAACCTATTTTCTGCTGTTCCCAACAAAAGATTGGACCTCTGGCAGAAATGCTCAGCAGGGAGGGAAAAAAAATGAACTAACCGTGGCTTGCTTTAAAAACCAGCATCAGCTGCCCCTTCTCCTCGAGCTCTCCTGAGAGCAGCGGTCATCTTCTGGCCACCACCTCCACGTCCTTCACTTGCTGAGGCTTTATAGCACAGCAGTGTTTGAATAAGGAAGAGTATTTCTTAAAACCAGAGTACTTTAGACGTGACTTTGTTCAAACCAGGCCTGCCCAAAGGATAAAAAGAAGTTTGGTACAGGTTGAAGGAAGGGAATATCTCCAGCGATGAAGTGGAGAATCAGTAACAGCACGGTGGCTGCCTTCCCCGTCGGACCCCACGGGGAATGCCAAGACAAACAAGAGCTTACATAAAATATCTTTTCCGGAACCTAAGCAGGGGGATGCTTTAAGTTATGATACTCCAGATGAAAATGGAGCTTTAATACGTGCGTTTCCTCCAACTGCAACAAAAGCACCTCCCTCTCCGAAGCCCAGATGCGAAATCTGCATTCTGGTGCAGAACAGGTATCACCGTCCCGCGTGCTGTAGCATATTTCCAACTCCTCTCTACACCAGCTTTCATCACTGACAACTGCAACCGGAATGTCAAGAGAAACACTCGAGTTGAACACACAGAGATGACATTAGAGATACCGAGTCAAAAATGCATTAAAGTGTGAAGAACACAGCGATTCGATGCGATCCTTTTCAAGAGTCGCGGTCGTGTAAGCTCTTTGACACAATGAGTTCTCAGGCACAACAGTAATCAAGCCATCACAGGCTTTTTATTTACTACTTCTTAGTAGAAGGAGGCTACGTCTGCAGAGATCTCCTCCTTTTCATCTGGTCTCCAAGTTTTCTCTCCCCCACTCCGAGCTCAGCTGCAGACGAGGAACTAAGTATCTGGAAATTTGTGCAAAGACAAAATAAGCAAACCCCACACGTTTTGGTATCATGGCCATGCAAATCCTTTAAGCAACAGCAAAGAAAACATCAGCTCCATCCAGCAACACTTCCACATGATTGTAAACCCTCTGAAATGCAGCTTTATTGCAGAAACACCAGGCTACTCGCAGGAGTACAATCACAGTGAAGTAATGCTGACTTCTGTATTTGCTCCCTCACAAATTGCCACAAGTTCCTTGGATAAACAAACCCCATCAGCCAAGTTTCTCCCCGACCCGCTCGAGCATTCGATTTGGAGACCAAGAGCAGGTCGTTTTTCCAGATCACACCCCGCTAAAAACCTCAAGTCAAAAATTAGGCGAACTGTGTTTGTTTTCAAAAGCATGACTGCGTCCCGTTTGCTCTGCAGTAGCTCAATATCATGAGTAAAAATAAACAGATTTTGAGCCTGGACGTGGTCACTTACAAAGCGTGGTTCAGAAGGTTCAGTTTCTACAAAGGGAACTACCCCGGGATATCACCACGATAAATCAACTGTCACGACCCACAGGGCAGCTTGTCGAAGCTGGAGCGTTCTTTTTAATTCCCTTTTTCTGACATAATTCTCTACTAGAGGTGAGAACAACCAGGTTGAGCAACTGGAATGGATCTTGTTATTCCAGAACCGTATGCAGGGTGAGTTTATTGCGACTGATGGCAGGGGGTGGACGATCCCAACAGCCGGCTCCATATCCCACAGAAGCCACCCGCAACATTTTCAGTCAGGTCCTCGAGATCCCTTTTGGAGAAACTCTCTCGCAGTCCCACTGAAGGTGCCCAGAGAACTGGCTGTGTTTTCCAGTTGTCTGCGATCTGTCAGACACAGGTGCAGAAAGGGCCAGGAGGATCTGCTACGAGACCACTGCAGTGATGCCACTGCCAGTTTTGGAGAGGTACCACAACAGGAACAAAGAAAACGAGCCCGCTAAATCGGCAATTCCTCCACGTTACGGGCACGCATCCAGAAACAAGCAGTCTTACTCGGTTGCTCCATTGAACAAAAGTCATCTCTCGCACACAGGACTAGCAAGAACTCATTCCCTGCTTACCAAACTGCTTGCATTACAATTGCCAGGGGGCTTGTCCTGCCCATTCACTTCTCAGCAAAACTCCTGAGTACAGACTTACCTGCGAGCCAGTAATCCCTTCTCTCTCCGCAGCATACAGCATGAGCAGAGCTTCTGGATGCTGCTTGAAACTCAAATATCTGACAGCATATATCATGCCTTAAAAATCCGAGTCACGCAGAGCTTACCGAGAGCTCTTATCTACAGCCAGCACTCAATTCAGCCACCAAGGGGGAGCGTCAGGGCTGCTCGTCCCCTTTCCACCTCTGTCTGGCTTCACGAAGCAAAGAGGAAAACCCAGCTGTGCCCAGAAGTCTCCAGGAAATCACGACACAAGCTGAAGAACTGAAAGTGAAGATACTTACGGCAGAACCACCCCTCTCCTGCTTGCAGCTGAGGAACTGGATTAGCAGCAAGGAGACGGTGATTTATAACTGCTAGAAGTGAAACAAGTTTGGCGGAGCAGCTCGGTCTAGCCAGCTGCATGCAGAGCCCACCAGGCATTTTAAAGCTCGCTGCAGTCGCTCTCTCCTTCCTCAAACTGGACCAGTTCAGAAAAATTATACCGGCAGCTGCAGAACCCTGACCCGACTGCAGAAATTCAAAGCTAAATGCAGCGGTCTCGTTTTCTGCCAGAATAAAAGCACGACCCAAACAGCAAAATCAGAAGAGAGTTGATGCCTCATTAGCAGGAAAATAAGCAAGTGTGTTAACAGCTGCATTTTCTGTAATCATGCAGCTGCAGCATCTGTCTCTTCCTCTCCATCACTTGATTGCAAGTGAAATTAGAAGAAACCAGTCTGGGACTACCCATTCAAGCACCATTTCCCTTCCAAGGCTTCACTACAGAGACGCGCTCGTTCCAAGGAGACGATGCCAAAAGCACAGAAATTTAAAGCTTTTAGAGCTTCTAATCCGTTTGGCACTTCAGTAACATACAAAGAGTTACGACAACAGGAATCTTCCTCTCTGCGCACGGCATTGTGCTGTTGACTTTCAGCCCTTGTCTGCTGGAAGAAGTTATATTCTTCTAAATTGGTGCAGCTTACGCTGTGACAACAACCCCATAACTGCAAGTGTCTGGAGGATTGGCTCCTTTCTCCCTGCTGCTTTAAAGTCAGATCACTTTCGGTGCTATAAAGGACGTGTTGCATGAAGGAAGCCTCCCAGGAGCTCTTGGAAATCTGGGTAAAGCACCGAAGTGTCAGGTATCCCAGGCTGAATCGCCTAAATGCTGCGTGAGTCCCACGAGCAGGAGCATCCTTTCAACCTCAAGCATTTAGAAAAATTACAATCGTTACGGGCTGCGATTTGTCTTCATGGGGTCCAGCCCTGATCTGTCTCTGGAGGCTCATCGAAAGCTCCATCATCCACATGCTCCAGAGAAAACTGTTTATACAGAGCTCATTATCCTGCAGAAAAGGCTTGTTTTTCTCTCTCATCAACACAACCCTCACCATTTGCCAGCACCTCTTGAAAACAAGGTGAAGACTGCACCAGCTGATGCAGTCGGTGCCTCTTTAGCTTCAGAAAGGAAAGCGAGGAGGGATGCGGGGTTTCCTTTACCTCCTGCACTGTCCAGAGAGGATCCCCAGGCTGCATGGGCTGCTCGCTCCCCTCCCTGGTCCGACAGCAGTAATTATGGCTTGGTTGTGAAAGCCACTGCTCCAGGCACATCGCTGTGTGGCCCATGATGAATTACAGTGCTGAAACAACTGCAATTATCGGCGGATGCTTCAAACCAGGGGCGCTCTACCTGTCTGAAAGCGATGGCAAGCTGCGAAGGGAACACGCCGGGGTGCAGTCCTTGCTTGCACGGCTGACCACTTGCATAAACATGAGCCAGACCTGTTAACAGCCCAGCAGGGCAGAGAAGTTGCGCGCCTGATTCCTTGGGAGGGCCTGTCCTATTCTTGAGTATCTGCTTTCAGATCTCGCCTGGTGGCAGTGCTCTGGAGCACTTTTCAGGGAAGCCAAAATGAAATTTCTCCGACTGCTCTCACACTCTCCGCAGCCCCAGCAAGCACGGCTCGCAAAAGAGAAAAATAAAGCAGGAAAAAAAAATGGAAAAAGGGAAAAGCTGAAACCTGACAGCAGCACCCGAGAGCCCAACACACTGGAGCCTTCCCAGCATCCTGGGCAGATGCCCTGCATTACCAGCACCACCACACGGCTTGCCCTGGACAAAATGGCCCTTTTCAAGTCTCTGAGGCAAAAAGTGGACTTTAAATTCCCCTGGCCAAAGCAATTTGGGAAGCCAAAGCCTTCCCCTGGTTTCTTGTGCCTGCTTCATCTCCCCTGCCCCTGCTACCAGGCTCAGCACGGCTGGCAGCAGCACACAAGCTCGTACTCCCAGGGCTGTGTTTCACTGCACAGGTACTGCCACAGCTCTGGGGAGGTTGGGACTCAGATCTGTACCTCTTTTGGCAAAGAAAGGCACCCACTTTTGGAGAGGAGATTGTAGCAGGGCTGCTTGGTTAACTGCCTTCATGCACAGAATAGGTTTTTCCATTTGCTGGTTGAACAAAGCAGTGTAGTCCCATCTACCTGGGCAAGGTCAATTCTTTCAATACCAGTGGACAAGAAATACATTCGAGTTTGGGGGAGATTGGAAAGATGGCCCCTTGACATCAATGGCAAGGCGCATTATTTGTGGATCTACCACGGTGTCTGGGAAAAGCCAGCTGCTTTGCAGAAAGGCCCCATCTTTCCTCTCCCCGTTCCTGATGCCGTATTTTCTCTCACATTTTCAGCGAAAAGGTACCACTCGGGCTGAATACCCAGTGTGTGCTGTAGTAAAGGAGAAGCGCAGGAAGTCACGCATGACCCAAGCAACCCGAACATCAGTCACCAAAACCAGACAGAGCCCCAGAGCCGTGCTCTGTTCACAGGCTTGAATTGAAGACCGATGTTTCCAAACGCGAAGCCTTCGCTCACCACCTCATAGCACAAGCATGACCAACACTTGCAAAAAACACTTCCTAAGGCCTGTAAGAACTGAATATTTCCACCGCCAATGGTTGCCACAATCCTGATTGTGACCTGACCATGAAGTGCTGTTCTTCTGCACATCCGCAGAAAGTTTCAGTGTTTTTAGCAGCGGACAGAAATCAGCTCGGGGCAATTCAGAGCAAGGGCAGCCACAGTTTCGTGCCTGTTCTCTCAAGAACAGATGCAGAGCTGAGCTAACCAACAAGCAAAACTACCCAAAAATTCCATGGGGACTTCAAAAAATAATCAAAAATCAGAAGCAATCAGAGATCGGGATGTCGCTCTGTCCCCTTTGATTCCTCAGAGAGGTACAGAACAATATCCTTCCTCGCTCAGAGGCATTTCTTCTGCCTTCCAACAGGTTAGAGGGGAACGTACAAGGATGCCAACAAAACTTTGAGCTATCAGGTGTCTTAAGGGTGATACAGCATCCAGCTCAGCATCTCCATCCTGCAGTCATCCCCTCCTCCAAGGGAGCCTCTCAGCTGCACCAGCAGGAACAGGTGGCCACCCTAAAACTCAGGGCCGGTAGCCACCAGCTTTGGATATTTTCTCCAAACTCTGCCTGCTTGTGCACAGAGCAGTTTAGGGACCCTGGGGAAAAATAAGACGCAGCCATGTCATTAAAGATATGAGCAAACAAACACACGCAGAAAGCCAGCCCCTGCCCAAACAGAAACCATTTCTTTGCCAATGCAAACGCTGTAATTATTCCCGCAGCGCAAAGCCCACCTTCGGCTTCTCACCTCTCAAAACCAATCTTTAAAGGAAAAAAAAAGCGAGGACTGTGAATAACCAGCCTGGAGCATGCTGCAAGCGCAGGAGGTGCGCTCGTGCAGGTGGGGTGGAGATCAGGCTCAGCTCACCTCAAGGCTGAAAGCTTTGTACCAAGCACTCGAGCCTAGGAGACGTTTTGACACTCTGCCTTCGCTGCATCAATCCCCAGCGAGGTGCTCATTAGGGTTTCTTTTTAACGAAGGCAAGCAAGCTACAGGGATCAAGCAAGGGGAGCACCAGGAAAGCTGGGAGGGGTGCCACCTGAGAGACAGGCGGGACAAAAGTTTCCGGATTATTAAAGCCAAGTCTTCGGTAGCAAGCCCAGCCTGAGAGACATCTGCACTTGAGAAATCCTCGCTCGATTTCTCCCTCTACACTGCTTTGACACTGTGAGTCAGAGCTATCGGATGCTCGTCCCCGCCCTCCCCTCCGCCGGCAGCCCTACAGATCCTGCAATTCTCGTGAAATACCCCAGAGATCGTCAGCAGCAACCACTGCTAGCTATAAAACACTAGGCGTGCTGAAGATGCCTTGTTTACAAAGACTTGCCTACTAGAACTTTAAATAGGTTCGGCGTGAAGCTGCCTACATGACAGCTACGCTAACAGCACCCCGGACGATGCCTATAAGTAGCTTGAAAAACCAAGCAAAAATTATTTCAAGAGCTTCGACAGTTGTGTTTTTAGAAGGAGCACAAGCTTTGCCAATCAAGTTAATCAAGGTTTAAAAAAAAGAAAACCAACAAAACCCAAGCCCTGCTCATCTGATTTTCCGTACATGCAAAATGCAAACTAAATTCCTACACGGCAGAAGGCTGAGTCTGGTGAAATATCAATCATGTGTCACTTTGCTCAGATCGCTCTGGCACCGCTCCTGCTCACACGGACAAAATGGAACAACAAATCATTTCCAAGATGCTGTATTTTGAAGAACAAGGTGCGAGATTTTTCTAAAGTAAATATTAAAGCTCTTCTATATACCAGCATCACCCTCTTCCCTGAACACTTTAGGAACTTCCTCCAAGCTGCTCAGCTTAAATAATTCGAGGTGTGCCGTGATTTCAGGTATTATAGGCACATCTGCAAAACCGTGCCGCCTTTGGGGACTTTGAGGGCAGGTTCATCCCTGCCAGCTCCTCTCCATTTCGCCTGGCTGTCACTGCTGTCCTGTCTCTGGACCTGGATTTGTCCCCTCCTGGGTAAGTCTGCCTCCACAGAGGTCTCTATTCACTCTCTTAACTCCTTTTGGAAACTGTCAGCGGGGCACCCTTGAGATCCAAAGGCAGCACATTTCTACTCAGCAAACTCAGAAATTGCTTTAGGGGAGGGAAAAAAGCAACATAGGAAATTCAGGGAGAATCAGGGCATTCCTTCAGTATAACATTTAGTTAACCATCAGACCCAAAATGCACCTAAAAAGAACCCTTTTATTTCCCCCTAAATAATTTCACCGTATTTTTGTAACTTCCGAGTGTCCCTCAAAACGCAGAGCCCCACCTCAGCACCTGAATCCTTGGCGTTGAGGCTCCTGGTACCAACTCTATCAGTTATAATCCTTAAGGGGGGTGCAGAAGAGAAACTGGATTTTAAAATCTACAACATGCGTGTTTATAACCTTGACTTAAACTTACAGAAACCTTAAGCCCAGGCAGACAAAAAAAGCCTATGTTAAATACCAAGTTCGTGTAAGGTTTTAGAGGATTCCTGTGTTCTGACTCATCCCTAGCTGAAGCACGCCGACCATAACTACCTCTTCAGACCAAAACTGCAATCCGAATGTGTTTTCCGTCCTAAGGAAGTCCTTAAGACAGCATCGTCCTTCATTTGGAAGCATCTATTGTTTCTGCGCAACTTGTTTAGAAGCATTGTACAACTTCAGCCCCAGCTCGCTCTGCACGAAGCGAGCTGTCCATAAAGCTGACGTTCTCCTGGCATTTCAGATGTCGCCACTGTAAGTTTTGATCCCTTTTTATACTCAGAGTGCAACAGACAACTCCCACCGGCACCCATGTAACCCAAGGCTCTCCTCCCTGCATCCCATGCGCCGCAGCGCTGCGCTCAACGCTCAGCGGAGCTTACATCTGGAGCTGAACTTTCCGCCTTTGAACTTACTCCTGGAAAAGTAGGTTGGATGGGGCTGAAATTTAGGCTGTTCTCATCATACCAGACAGAACTTTTGTAGATCTAGAAACCCGCAGCTGCAAGAAAGGAAGAGCAGAATTTCAAGACACCGTACCTCACCGTTTCCACCCCAGTACCTAAAAATGGTAAGGCGCCCGTGTTTCATCGAGAAGCAAGCCCATCTAAAAATATCTCTACAGAAATATATGCACTTAAAACTGTACAGTGTTTTCCTCATAAAATATTGTCTCAATTAATACCATCCACATAGGTGTATATCCACACACCAAGGATACCCCAACTTACTGCCATTCCGCCCCCCTCCCCTCTTTGCAAGGCAAGCGCGCAGCATTTATGATCGAGTATGAGGCAGGTGAGAAAGCTCCTCTTAAAATTTCACAGCTCATCTACTTTAATGAGCCAGGTCAGTCAAAAACACGAGCCCAAGCGAAGGGTGCTGCAACACCTGATTTCTCAACGGAGGACAAGCCTCGTAATTCCTGCGCTGGTGTCAGGACTCCCACCTGTCCAGACAAGGGATTTTCTGCCATCAGGTGTGTGAGTTTTTTTTTTTTTTGTTTGTTTTAAAGAGCAGATTGGCTCTCCAGGAAGGTAATTAGACACTGAAATATGCGATCTGCTAAGGCAGCAGGGAGACAGGTGATGGGTATGGACTCGAAGGCTCGGCCCGCACACAGAGCACCCAGGAAATCTGGATCCGTCCAAGGAACAGAGATTTTAGGTTTGGACCTGACGTTACTGATGTCTTCATCAGACCAGCCCCAACCTCCACCAGCCGCTAAGCGATTAAAGTTAATTGCTCGGTCATTACACTTTTCATTACTAAGCAATTAGCCCTTCAAGGTTTTAAGTGCCCAGCCTTGGCTCTTTGCCGGGTTGTTCGGGGTCTGGGGTAGGCTGGGGAAAGCGGAGCATCGCGCTCGGACCAAGCACCGTGCCCGATGCCACGGCACCTCCGGGCTGGGGCACTGGGACCTCCATCCCCTGAGCACACCTAACGGGGATCATCAGAGCCCAGGAAAGCAAAGGGACGTGATGCTGCGGGTCCTGAGCAGGGCTGGAGTTGCTTTCCTAACCACCAGAAGCCCATTTAAGTCCCATTAGGAGCTGGCCCCGTTCCTCCATCCTTTACCCACATCGTTAGAGGTGTGTATTTAAGTACGCACGCGTGCTCGCAGCCAGGTCTGATCAGTCATGGCAACAAATATCCCCCTTAAATGGACCGGACAGCATTCACAGACCCGTGCTGGGAGAGATTTGTTTTATATCCCCTCATTAACTTGCATTTATCTACCTACACAGGCGTGACACTATTTGGCAATTTAAAGAGGGAGTGATTAAACGAGCTCAGCTGTCGGTGCGAGAGGTACGAGAAGGTGAGCCATGTAATGCCACCCAAGCACTTTTCAGGTTGTGTTGGGTCTTGCACAGCTGGAAGGAAAGTCAGACTTTTGAAAAGAACCGGGAAGAATTAAGAACAATGAATAAATTAAATGCTCCGCCCGGAGAGAGTGAATTATTTGGAGCTCCGGTCAATGCGGGTGCCCCCTGTCCCACGGGGACTCTGTGAGGTTGTGCTATGTGACCTGACCCACAAAGCCTGCCCTAAGAGCTCCACGTGCACAGGCCCCGCTAACAGCAGTTGTCTGCAAGAAGTATTTGGGAATCATCTGTTTAATCTGTCTGGTTGCTGCCACTTAATCTGGTTAGCGCTCCGCGGGAGGAGCAGGGCGCTGGGTTTTGCTCCTCAATTACTCTCCGGCTGCTCCCTGGGACATCCCCAGGAGCCAACAAGGGATACATGGCCTGAAGAAAACTGCTGTCAGGCAGCCTCAAATAGGGCTTTATCCCCCTCAAACTTTACCGTTCAGCACCAAAACACAGCAAGACGTAGCAGGCTCCCTGAGGGCAGGCCTGAGACCATTCAATATTTTATTAGCAAGTCACCTGCAGGTGATGCTTGGAGACGGAGCTAGCAAGTCTTGGACAAGTAACAGATCCACAGTAGGATCCTGATGGGCCAGAAAAAAAACATTTAAAAATATGTTTTAAATGCCCATCAATAGGGACAAACCCACAATTTACAGCCCAGATAGGCAGGAGTGAAATCATGATGAAAGCAGCCAGCAAGGTGGCACTTCGCAGCTGAGGTTTATTGAGGAGCACGAGATGAGTGAGTCAACATCATCGCGCTGTTGTGAAAGAAAAGCAAACATCATCCTGGGGCATGTGCCCAGGAATGCGGGATGGGAGCAGGTGGGAGCAGGCTCCGGCTCACGGCTCTGCACCGCGTCCAACACGGGACAAGTGAGGCAGCACCAAGGGATGCAAAGCGACCAGCAAGGGTGGGTGTAAGGGCTGAAGTCATGCAATTAAAAGGGTGGAGGAAAAAAAAAGCCTGCAACACGCAGAACAGCAGCATGGCATTCTCCAGGGGATAAGGAAATGACTTACACTGCGCCAAGGGAGATTTAAGAAGATTTTTCCTACATCTTTCCTTCCTGCTGGGCTAGAAAAAGCATCAGACTGCCTGGAGAAGTTCGGGTTAAAGAGAAGGTTAAAAGAATATCCGTCAGCAACGCTTTGGTACAACTCATCCCCTGCCCCACAACATGGCTACGACCACCCCAAGGTCCTTTTCTGCACCTGATGCTGCCATGGGTACGCAGCAGCAGGGGCCACACAGTCAGCACAGGTGCCCAAAAACTCAACTGTGATTTTCTCCATCTCATTTTTAAGAGCACACACGTTTGGCAATGCAAACCCACCTCAGGTGAGTAGCAAAGGAACGTAACTGAGACGTCCCCTCTGGAAGCACAAAGCTTTTAAGCAGTTCAGCCTCGTCTTATGGAAACGTCCCAGGTGCCTCCGACTGGATTTTCAGGAAGGCCCCTTCAAGTCAAACTCTGGCTTCAAAACATCTACATGTAAATGGGTTAGGTAGGGACAAAAACCCTACACAAGTTGCTCTTCTCAAATGAGCACCCCGATACTTCAAAATCACCCTGAATTTTCTGACCTGACCCGCGAGGGATGCCTGCAGCTGCAGGAGCTGCCAGCTGACGCCGAGCCAAAGCGGGAGACGCTCGCTGCTGCTGGTCAACCAGCGGAAAGTTTCCAGGAGCTGCTGGAAGAGGGCAGAGAGCTGCAGCGAGCGTTGCTTACCCCAGCTGCACACAGACGTGAACAGGAAAACAACTGATAAGGGGAAAAAAAAAAAAAAAAAAAAAAAAAAAAGCACGTGCTACAAAGCCCCCCCCCCATCCTCCCAGCACCCAAGGCGACTGCCCCAGAGCCAGTTTTGCTGCTGGCAGCCCAAATATCCAGAGATTTGATCCAAAGAGGATCTGATGCTGGACGACAGCTGCACAGAGCTTTGAGCTGAGGAGTTTCAGCCCCCGACTGCAGTTGCGATACACAAGGATCCAATATACCCACGCAGGATATCCCCAGATACCAGGATTTCAGCTATTTGTCACAGTAAAATATGTTAAACCTGAACGAGCCAGCAGCATTCTTTAAAGTAAAATGACAGATAATATCCCGCTTTAGAGCTCTGAAGTGAGAACCTTGCTACTCATTTCAATAACCAAGATAAACATTTTATTTAATGGCTGTATTAGCAGGCAGAAATACGCCTCTCTTTGGAAAGCAAGGCAGGCTCACAATTCTGCCTGAGACAGAATTTAAGCTCTCAATTAAAGGAAAATTCCTCCTAATGGGGAAGAAGAAAAAACCACACTCATTTCTTCTGAGCTGAACCCAAATGCAAATCCTGTCTTTTAGTCTCCAGACCACTCCAGTGCTCTCTACCCTGGGGGAGTGCTAGCAAGGCACAGGGATGCTTTTTAGAGCCCCATGGATGTAAAAGGTGCCCAAGGAAGCTACGCAGCTCTCTGCTCAGGCTAACCTTACAGGTTTCCCTTCGCCTTGGGTAAAAGATGAGCCCCGAGGCCACTGCAGCACCTTCAGCCCGCTGGAGTGATCAGAAGCCAATTGCCAAATATTCACCCTTTTTTTCCTTGCTCCTTGGGCAAGGAATATCCAAACCAGCCTAAAAACACTCCTTGTGCAGCACCGAGATGCCTCGATGCTTTGAGCCCACTCAGGATACTGAGCTTAGATTTGCCTGAACATTTTCAACTTTATTATTATTTTTTTAATTTTTTAATAGAGACTGCTTTGGGCAGGAGGGAGAGAAAGCATTTACAGTTCGCTCTGTTCAAGCAAGGGGATGGACAGGGTTTTACACAGCTGCACGAGTTTTCCAGCTGGCTAGAGGGGAACGAAAATGGGACTGTACTCTGTAAAGCCATAATCTATACGGGAAAGACCTCGGGGGCAGCACCTGAAGCCACTTTCCTTTTTACTTTAGTAGTCCAACCACCGCTCTGCACAGGGTTATTACAGCTAACTAGGTTTTAATCGTGTTTGAGTACTGGAAAGTGGAAATGCTGCTGGTGCACTCGCTTTCCTGCCCCTCCGTGGTCCATTTCTCACCGTTGCCTCCAATGGTTTCCTTGGAAACATATGCAAGCCTAAATTGGATTGACATTCACTTAGTGGGCAGATGGAGTTTCAAACAGCCCCGTGTCTGAAATTGAAGGCTGGGTCTCAAGATAAGTCATGTTTTCAGTGCAGGAAACACCTTCCACAAGCCCCCCAAACCCCCAAAACTCGGCGGCAAAGTCAAGAACCAGCTAATTATTCCGTAATGAGCTTCGAGGTGGAATCTCAGGCAAAGCCAGCGATTCCCCATTGTCCTTGCATGAAGGCACCACCGGGCTGAGCACTCCGCAACATTGTTGTTTGCGGGGAAGGATTTAATTTTTGTTAAGCACCGAGAAAACAGAAGAGCTGTTAAGCTCATTAGCGGTTTCAGGCAGGATGAGCGATGCGAATCACACGTAGGCTGAGCACAGACAAGAGCCCTTTGCAGGTAGCGAGGCACTCTCTGCACTGCATTCACACTGCTCGCACCAAAAAACTTCGGGGCCAGGCTGAAGTTATCCCTAATGACTGCCGGGGAGCACATTTAATACACAGATGCTGACCCACAGTTCCTAAGCAAAGCTGCATCCTCCTTATTCCCCTGTATCGAGATGTGCAGGGCGTTTTAAATCCCACCTTGACAGCCCTGGGGGCCTCAGAACAGCAATTTCAGAGAAGCTGGTATCGTATTCTGAAGAGGGAATCATCCTCTGGCTCTTCTTCCACTATATGAAACAAATGGATATTGGAACAAACGGAAATCCTTTGTATTATTGTTATTATTTTAAGGCTGGCTAAACAGTGCTTTCCCAATCGTGCTGCCTGTCCTCTCCAGTCTGAAAGGGTTCACCTCTTTGCAACCAGAAAGCAAGAAAGATGGTAGAAATCCCAAATAATGAAAGACACCTAGGAATGTAATTAATTCTAGCATCTAAGAATGGGAGAGAAGATGACAGGGCTCTCACAAGGGAGAAGGGGGGCAGATATCTTTGCATATTCTGCCTCCACCAGTATATGCTGGGATAACAAATGTACCATCATTAAATAATTAGGGATGTGTGGGAGAATTGGGGCTACTAAGTTAGGGCACAAATCCCCCCAAAAGCCAGGTTCGCTTCCACTGCTCCAGCAATTTGCTCAAGTCTGAAGAAATCCCAGTTCGGGCTTTGCCTGTCCAAGACGTCAGGATTCTTGTACCTGTCCTGCCACCTGGCGTTTAGCCAGGTATTTTAAGAAAAAGAAACCTTTTCTTCTCGGTCTGCACATGACAGCAGAGGAAAAGGATTTGGCAGCTGCAATCCTCCTCGCTCTGGAGAGATCTGCTCCGTCTCCTTACTCCGAGCCACCTCCAGCCTTGCTTTCCTGCACTGCCTCTGAGCTAGACAAACAAAGAAACAAAACCGAACGTGCTGCTGGTGCGTTTCTTTTTAAATAAACAACAACAACAGAAAACTTGCGCTGCCCACTAGTTTCCTTCACAAGCCTGCGCTTCCAAACCTCCCCTGCTTACCGATGCGATCCTCGCTGGTTACCTCCCCCTGCCCGAACCCCCCCCGGTGCCTCTCCAGCCTCGCTCCGCAGAGGGAGATGTCAGTGCCCCCCTCCTCTCCGCCCCCGGGGACCCTTCTCCTTTTCACGCTCTTCCCAAGAACGCGCTCCATCCGCCCGTGCCTGCGGCGTGCTCACGTTAACGCCGTGCCCCCCTCCATTTTAGGGTCCGCTCCCAACGCTCCTTTCCTTGGCACAACTTCCCCGGCGGAGGGCTCGGTGCGAGCGGGCGCTCACGGGCTCGGGCGGCATCGGCGATGCTGCGGCTGCTCGGCCGCGCTCCTCGCCGTGCTGCTGCCCTGCAAAAAAATGAAAAGTCAGCTCCGGCCTCGCCTCCCGCCGCCGCTTTCGGCCCTTTCCAGGTACCCGGCGGGCGCCGGGAGACACACAAAGACGGCACGGCACGACGGCGGGCGAGAGCGTGCTATTTTCAGCGCTCTGCGCAGGCCACAGCCGGGAACAATAGAAGGCCGTGCGCGGTGCGCGGCTCCAGCGCTGCCCCTGGCTCCGGGGGCTGCTCCGGCGCTGCGCTTTTATTTCCAGGACGAGAATTCGGGCGCCGAAAAGCAGCCGCCGGGGGCCAAGCGGTTTGGGTCGAGGCAAGCGAAGGGAAGGACCTGGTTTTTGGTGCTGAGAGCATCGTAAATATTTTGAGGCGTTGATACGCAGGCAGATGCTTCAAGCCGAGCTCTTTTATAGGGATGAAGCCTGCCGAGCCGGGCAGGCTGCACACTTTCAAAGCCCTTCAAAAAAAAAAAAAAAAAAAAACTGCTCGAAGAACAATGGGTGCCTGAAAGCATTCCCGCGATGCGGCTTACAAAGCCGGGGGGAAAATCATAATTTCCTTGTTTAGTCACACCTTTGTTCCAGAAAATTGGGACACGAGAAACACGGCAACCTGCAGCTCGGAAGCGGAACGGCTCCTTGCTGAACGCGAGGCGCTTGGCATCAATCCCACGCTCTTCCATGCCCAAAGCAGCCCACCTGCTCACGGCGCGCGCCCCTCCACCGCACGCGGGACGGCGTCAGCTGCACGACGAGGCTTTGTAGGGGATGGAGGGGATCCACGGTGTCTTTTGTAGGGGATGGAGGGGGACCCAATGCTTGTGCATCCCAAAAACCCCTGCAGCACCCCACCAAGGAGCTTGGTCACAGTGCTGTGCAGAGCACCAAAGGATGAACAGCCAGACACGGCCCTCAGCAGTAATTAAAGCAACTGCCTTTAACGAAGATGCAGCCAGAAGTCTGAACGTTTAAAAAGGTGATAAAAGCACTCCCCGTGTGAAAAGCTTTTAAAAGCTAAAACCGCCAAGGCGCTGCTGCACCCTCGGTGAGCTCGCGCGAGCTGATGCACGCCCCTTTCCCGTCCTAATAGGTGTTTATTTGCTCTACTCCATGGCTAACAGCACACTCACAGGCGGCCAGAAGGTTTGCTCGGTGTCACCAGCCTCACAGTGCCTTACACGAGGCATTTTCCCCCATTTTTAACCAGCCCAGGAAGGGCACCACAGTACCCGCCGCCGCCTAACGCCCGCCCCATGGTGAGCCTGCTCATCGCTCGAGCGCGCCCAGGCAAAACTCTGAAGCATCCCACCTCTTCATTTTAATTTGCACCAAACCACACACCCCCTAGAGAAATGCTCGTGAAATTCTGCGTCTATCGATGATGAGATGAACGTGGGAAAGGGAACTGCTTTGCCACAAGGTAGCCTCAATTCGGCTACTCCCACTTGGCCAGAGCCTGGCTGTGGATGCCCTCCGCCGAGTGACTCCTACCACGAATGAACCCAAAATGTTCTCTAGGACTTGTATTAACACAGCATTAATAGCTCAGAGATTGCAAAATAAATACATTTTAAAATAAAAGAGGTTGAGGCTGCTCAATTCTCTCAGCTGACCACACCTTGCACGTCCTGCCAGCTTCCCCGTGCTCTCCTATTCTCCCATTTTGTCCAGGGTTTTGCCTCCATCACAAGAGAAGAAATAGCATTTAACAGATTAATTAGTTTCCAGTTCCACAAATATCGACAGGGTGAGAGAACAGGTGCAAAGGGGTTCGTCTTCAACCAGATTTACATCTACTCTTCTTAATGATACCCTACAGTTTAATGATAACATCTCTCCCTCACTTCATTTTGCATCCAGACCAGATTTCCTTCAACCCATTCTTCCGACAGAAGAATTTTTATTTTTTACTGTCACGTGAAATATTGCTGAGCTCTTTCTTTATTTTTAATAATAAAGCCACATGCCAGGACATCAGGTTTGGGCAGTAAGCGGGTAAAGGCCTGTTGCACTGTCCCTTTTTGTCTTCAGAAAGAGGCCCCGTCCTAGATCTACATGCATTTTCCCCATTTAAAGAACATCAGTTGCTGATAGAGGGATTGCGAGCACAAAAACTTGAGAGGGTTAAATCAGAATGGTCTGGTTACAGATAATTCCTTCACTTAAGCCAGCACCTGGCCACAAAGGTTATTTATTTATTATATTTTTGTCCTTAAAGGCATGCCCTTGGTGCAAATGAGAACGGAGACTGCTGCGCAGGATGGCTTCGAACATTTCCAAAGAAACATCCTCTGTCCCAAAGGCTCCCAGGATTAATCAGAAAGCGAGGGGCACAGCTCCTTGTGAGCACCACCCAGAGCTCCTCCCTTTTTCCCCTTTCTCCCCTTAAAAGCGCTTTGCATCCAGGAGTTACCCACGGCCCACAGCTGTCACACCCAGAGGAAATACACACACCGAAGGCTGACACAAATCCGTAGTGGCAAAACCAACCAACTTCCTCGCAGCTCGCCAATAACCTGCCTTCAGACAGACGCAAATACATCGGGAAGCAAAAGTAAACAACACAAAAAACACAAACCAACAAGCCAGACCACCAGAAACGCCTCTGGATGGGGAAGAAAGCCCCTGGAAGGCATCACCCAACCCTTCCCGTCGCACACACAGCCATCCTGGCTGGTGGCAGCCCGTGGCACAACACACACAGCTTGTGCTTGAAGCTCTTTTTAATTTTACGGCTTCTTTGGGGTGTTTATTTTCCAGTTTTTGTCTTTCCCAGTTATCCAAACTGCTGTTTCATGTATTATTAACGATACGACGGTTGTAACTTAATTAGCTCAGCTGCTCGGGCAGAAAGCAGGGGGTTTGCTGCTTCCACGGGGTGCGATGCCACGGTTAACCGAGTGTGAGGTGGGGCACAAAAATCCACCCACCGCTGCTGCTGGGACCCAAGATTTGGGCATACCCTCGGGGTTTTGCAGCACCAGATACAACCCTTCATTTCCCAGGGGTCTGAACTTAATGCCAAACTGTGAGCGGGCATTTACCTCCCGCTCCTAATTATTTTTCAGCTGTTTGCTTTGGACAGACAGGTTTACCTTTCGAGGCTTAGTTACGGTGCTGTGACAGCATGAGATCTGCGTTTGCTGAAGGGTTTATTTCCCCAAAATAATGGCCAAGCACTAGCTCAACAGGATATCCACAGGCTGTTCTGGCACGTGTCCCCCCGTCCATACAGCCCCTCGATCACACAGTGTCAATTAACACCACCACAGCAAACAATATTCATTTACATCTTTTGCCCAGAAAGGAAAAAAAAACAAGAACCACAAAGAAATAACACGGCTGCCAGACTAGAGACAAAAAGGTGATGCAGATGACGGTAAGAAAGACAGCACGCCAGCCCCAAACTACTCGATCTGGTTAAAAAGCACTCAGCAGCTCCCAAAACGACAACATTTCGGCTACAGAAGTGAGGCTGAGACTGGTTTTGCCCCCCCAAGTGCCACGCTTCTCAGCAGCATTACATTGCTCTGTGCGACTGTCACCGTCAGCCCGCACCAAAGAGAGCATCCAGGAAGGATTTTCCCCTCCCACAAAGTTGTTTTCATCTGCAGGTTTGGGGTTTTCCAAGTGATTTTACACCTCTAAGCAAAGCTACGTCTCACTGCGGTAGCATTTCTGCTCAAGAAGAGCAGCTAGAAACCTACGCTGCCGCTACATTGAGAAAGCCACACCGGATTCATTAGGCGAACAAACAGAAATCAGTGCTTAAATCATAAAAAGTCCCGTTAAATCAGAGCGGCACACGCGTTTTGACCCCAAGGAAATATTTAAGGCAGTCGCAGCTGAAGCCGGGGACCGACTCAGGTAGCCAGGACATGACAAACGTGAAGGATGGCTCGGGATGAATATGTTAGCAGGATGTTCCTGTTAAAGCGCTCGGCGGCGTGCTGATATTTAAATCCCATTAAGATTTCAGGAGCACCGGTCCATCATGCAGCCGGCGTCGCCACCGTACGGGTGGGCAACCTTTACCCGAAAAACTAAGACCCCAGAAATGGGACCTGTGAGCCCAGTGCCTGCAATCACACCGAGGGCTTCCTAATTGCAGCCAGCAGATCAATTAACCAAGGACCCGGCCTCTTGCTCCCGACAATTAGGGCTTGAGCTGAGGGGCGGCCACATCCCTTGGGACACCACCGAACCAGAACCTCCCTCAGCCGAGCGCCCGGGGGAAGAGAAAGAGAACGGGAGGGCAGGAAGGGAATGGAAGGCGAGGGGAGCAGACCCCGAAGGTTGGGTTTTGACGGGTTTTTCCCCCCCAAGCCCTTTGAGTTTTCTGGAGGATGCTCTGGTGGAAGACACGGGGTCCCCCCGTGCCTTCCCGGCATCCCCGTGTCGAGCTGTTGCCGCCGGCCTGCCGCGGTCCTGCCGGTCACATGCGCTGGCTCCTGCGTCTCGTGGAAGCAGCTGGAAAAGAGGGAGCCAGCGAAGAAGCCGCCTCCATTAGGAGCCACCGCTACACAAAAGGAGAAGAGGAAACCGACCCGCGGCCACCGGGGCCACCGAGGGGAGCGGGAAGGGATAAATAAAATAAAATAAAAAATAAAAAAGGGGGGGGGGGGGGGGGAAGGTGGGAGCCCAGAAGTCCTGCACCGTGCCTCGGGGCAGGCTCGGAGCCACCTGCACCCCACGCGTGGGGCCAGCGGGGGAGAAGCGAGGGGAGCGGGAGCAGGACCGGGGCCAGGCACCACAACCCGGGGGGCAACTCGGAGCAGCCCCACGGGGCCCGGCTGCCCTGGGGGGCTGCCCCCCGGCTTTGTGGGGACCGGGACCGGAGGGGGGGGGGGGGGGGGTTAAGGCTCGGCCCCTCTCCCCCCAGCCCCCCGGTGAGGGAAAGTTCCCGGTACCCGCGGGCGGCCCCGGCACCTGCTGCCGAGAAGGGACCGGGAGAGGTGAGGGGATGGGATGGGATGGGATGGGGGGGGGGGGGGTGCGCGTTCCCGTGGGGACTCACCGGGGCGCGCTCCCGCGGGGCTGGATCCGTCAGCGGTGGGAGCCCGAGGGAGGCCGGGGCTCGGCGCTGCTGCGTCAGCGGCGGGACCGGCACCGGGCTGGGGACGGGCAGGGGGCTTGAGGCGCTTCCCCCGCCGCCGCCGCCGCCGCCGCCGCCCGCCCGCCCTCGCCTCAGGGCGTCGCGATCCGGCGCGGCCCGGGCGGGCGGCGCGCAGAGGCCGGGAGCGGGGCGGGGGGGGGCGGGGGGAGGAGGAGGAGGAGGAGGAGGAGGAGGAAGGGCGGGAGGGGAGGGAGGGGGGGGAGGGAGGAGGAGGAGGAGGAGGAGGCGCCGCTGCCGCCGCCGCCGCCGCCGCCGCTGGCTCCCCGCAAGCCGCTCGCCCCTCCGGCCTCCTTCCTGCTTCCTCGTCCGCCGCCAATCGCCGCCCGCTCGCTCCGCCGCGCCGCCCAATGGCGGCCGCCCCTGACCGCCGGAGGTGGCCAATGGGAGCGCTTGGACCCGCCCCCCTCAGCCCCCCCCACGCTCCCCCCCTCCCAACACCCGCCCCCCCCCTCCACGCCCCCCTCCCTCTCCCCCCCTCCCACCTCCCTCCCCTCCCCTCCCCCCCCCCCCATATTCCCCTCAGGCTCCTGAGGCAAATCACACCAGTGCCGACCCCTCCCCGCCGGCTGTCAGCCCCCCGCACCTTTATTTTCCGTTTATTTTCCGTTTGCCCCCCAAATAAAAGAGCGAAACTGTGGAAAAGTTTCTCCTCCGGGGTGTGTGTGGAGGGGGAGGAGAAGTACCCCGAGGGGGTGCGCGGCGCTGAGGGGAGTGATGCCGGGGGGTGGCGGGGAGGTGTGGGCGATTTGGGGGCGATTTGGGGTCATTTGGGGTGGGTTGGGGTGGTTTGGGGCATTATGGGGTGGTTTGGGGTATTTCCACACGCCTCAGTCTGGGAGACCCAAGTGTGGGCATCGGCAGGGGGGAGAAGCACAAGGAGCTCTCCTCCATCGGTCAGCAGCCCCTAACCCGGCATCGGGGAAACCACCGAGTGCTTGCAGATAGGAAAAAGCAAGCGGGGAAATATCGGGTGCCCCAAAGCCCCTCCACAAGCATTGGGCACCCCAAAGCTCCTCCACAAGTGCTGGGTGCCCCAAAGCCCCTCCACAAGTACCGGGTGCCCCAAAGCTCCTCCTCAAGTATCAGATGCCCCAAAGCTCCTCCACAACCATCGGGTGCCCCAAAACCCTTCCACAGCCCCCACAGAACCCCATGTCCAGCCCAGAGCAGGACACACTCAGGTCTACACAGCCCCCACCACAGGCCTGGCACACAGCGGCAATTTCTTCTTCTTTCCAACCAGAAGGGTGGCCATCACCCTTGATATTTCTCAAAAAAATGTGTTTAAAGACAAAAGACATGCAGCAAGCCTTGGCAGCTCAGCGATGAGGTGTCTTCAGCTGAGCTTATGGCACAGCCACACTTTCCCTAACACTGAAGTCTCCTTCATCAGTTTCACGTTTCTTTTTTATTTCTTCTCTGTATTTCTTTTAAACCTAAGAAACTCCTGAGAAGCAAGCAACGAGCACATGGGGCAAGCAACCCAAAGCGTCCCAGGAAGGCAAAACGCAGACAAAAAATTAAACCCCCCAAGCCCTGAGGGTCTGCTTGCCAGGAAGCAAAGCTGGAGGAGACACAGGAGGCTACGGTGCTTTCTCTGCCTTGTTTCTGGAGCTGGACCTCACAAGCAAGAGCAAGATAATAGGATCTTCATGGGACCCAAGGGACACGCAAAAAAAAATGAATTCAGCTATTTGGAGACACTGAGTCTAAAAACGCGTGGTTTTCTTTTTACCTGAAGTTTCAAGCTGAAGTCTGATAAAGCTGGATAAACCCAGGCTTTTCCTCCTCGTGGAATTTGAGGACCCTGTGGATGACATCGGGTCGTCAGCCCCGATTTCATGCGTAGGAAGAAGGACCACCATTCCCCCCATACCCACCTCCCAGTCAGACCGTACCTGACGATGTAGCAGCAAATACAAGTGGGGCAGATAAACCTCGTTGACCACCGTAATTCTGGAGCACCCCGTGAGAGGAGGAAACCCATCCAGAGGGTGGGAGCTCTGTCTGGGAGCAAGCGCTCCATCTCAGCGCCATGTCCAGATAAACCAGAAGCCTGCCTGAAACAAATACCAAATATTTGTGATGCAGCAGAAGAGAAATGAGCTAAAATAACCCAAATGGCTACAGACAGCCCTGGAAGCCAGCAAGGGGCGGGTGTGCGTACCTTTAAGTGCATCTGCAGCTTCCCATGCCCGCGGATCCCTGTCGGAAGGTACTGCACGCTTGTGTAGGACTGAACAATAAGCTTTCCTGGCTGTTTAAGCAGCATTCAAATGGGAAACCACTCATGCAAGGAAATGTTTCTGAGACCACCGTCACATCAGTATCTAACGAGAAGTAAGCAAAAATATTACAGAGCAAACAGAACATAATAGGTGGAAAGACAGGTATGTGTCAGGAGACCATCCCAGGGGATATGAACGTGTTTTACAATGCAGGCACAGCCACCATTTAGTCACTCACTAAAACCTGCAGTTAAGGATGCAGCCCCGTGCAGGACTGTACTCTTTGCTGATTATTAAATAAATGGGTTTCTGGCAAAAAGCACATAACAGCCTGCTCTGTCAGTGCAGCATTGCAGAGTCATTCCTGATCTCCTCCACCTGCCTTAGAGGTTAGAATCTGTCCTGAAATGTGGGAACCACCAAGACACTCTTATTTAACCCATTTTTGCTGTAGAGATACCTGTTTTGGATGGGATCTCCACAGACTCCATTTAACGCAGCTGAGCATCATCCAGTGCAAAGGATCACCTCTCTCCTCAGAGCAAAGAGCTGCACTGCACTGCTCCTCCTCTGAAGCTGATGTGGCTGCCAAACTCCCCTGTAGAAATTACATTTTAAATAGAGTCCTTCCCTTTGCTGTGAGCCCTGACCAACAGGAGGGTAACTAAAGCACTGCTGAGCACCTGAGTGAGTGAAATTTTACTATAATAGAAAGCACGCTCACACCAGTCGTTAGATGTGTCTGAGCAACTTCAGAAATCGACTTCTCATACTTTGTTAGCTAAACACAACCAATATTTGGAGCAGAAAAGTGAAAATGCACGGTCTTGGGAACTGTATGTTGCTATTATGACGTTCACTATATGGCTACAGTAATTTAGCAGGGAATTTGGAGGTTGGTTTTGTATGGAGACAGGGCCAGAGCCCATTACAAACGGGCTGCCAGACACCTGCTCCTGCACAGAGTGACCCACAGTGAGGCTGCAAGAAAAAAACAGGCAGCCTGTTTCAATCACACTTGGAGATAAAGCACTAGCCCAAGGGTTCAGACAACACTGCCAGAAAAGGCTTGCCTATACCAGGGATCAAAAGACGACAGCAGGAAAGAGGTTCTCCCTGCCAAAAAAAGAAGAGAGGATGCCCAGGGCATTGAGCTGGGGGCATGGAGACCCTGATCTTGGCCAACAGCTTGCTGTTGAAGCCATTTCTAAAATCTTCCCTCCTCAGTGGTTCTTCTTGGGGAGTATCAGTGTCCAGGTAAATACCTCCCTCACATGCACAATGAACTGTTGCACTTTGCAAAGTAAAAAAAAAAACACAAACACACACCCTAAAAAAGGCCCCACAGGGCACATGAATGAACCACACACTTTAGTTAGTGGTTCCTTACTCGCCCTCACTCCATCCCCACCACTATGCCTGATCCATTTTAGATGTAGCTTCGTTTGTACTGTAATTTCTGCAAAATAGCAACAAACCTACAGCTTCCCAGCACTCGGATGCTGTGCAGAACTGATGCTGAAGTTCAACGATCAGCAGAGCGAATTCAGGCATTTGACAGCTCCTTTTGGTGAAGGCAGAAGTGGGGCCACCTCCCTTCTTCCAGGTGTTTGGAGGAGAACACCTTCAGCACTGACAGGTCGAGGATGGAGGACTGTGTGCTCCAGAGCTGTGCAAGAGCAGGAAGCATGACACAAAGCCATCCGCAGAGCTCTCTCCCTTTTGAAAAAAAAAAAAGAAAAAAAAAAAAAAAAAAAGAAACTAATTTAGTCTGAAGTGGGGCCTTTCCTCATCCCATTCTCAAAGGGATGGGGGAGGAAAAAATATAAAGCTAATTGCTGATTACAGAACAACAGTGCCACAGGTCTGCTGTTCTTCAATCCATCAGCACACAGACGCAGATGAAGCCTGGGTTGTTTTACTTCCCCCTCACTCATTACCGAGGAAGAACAAACCACCAAATCCCCAACAGGAGATATTCCCACCCCAGCTTCTGGCCTGCTTTTTGGGAAAGGAATAAGATTCAGGACTCCTCTGCTGCCTGCTGCCTGAGGGGATCTGCTGCTGCTGCATTCCCCAGCTCACATTTTGGGCTGAGAGGCTGACTAGAAGCAGAAGGGGCTGCAAAGCCCTACAGCTCCAGCACGATCCATGTGGCAGCGGGGATTAAGGGCCAGATTTTTTCCTATTGTACCCCTCACTCATCTCGACAAGTATCAGGGTGGGAGAGACACGGCTGGCTGTAGCAGAGCAATCAGGCACAAGAGCCTCGCACGAACCCACAGCAGCACCTGCAAACCGCACCGCCGCTGATGGAAAGCGTCATTACACAGGCAGGGAAGCTTAAGCAACAGGCTTAAAACGAGTAAGCTCACACACTGAAAGCAGCAACTTGCAGCAGCCTGGAGGATCCTGCACTGACTGGTTCCTCGGTCGGGCCTCGGGGAACGGCATGGAGCGGGAGGATCGCCAGCTCCCACCTTTCCAGGCAGCCTCTGCATGTGGGGCTTGAGCCCATCCATCCGCTCGGGATCCCTGAGGTCACATCTTCACGTGGCTCTCGGCACAGCTGCAGTGATGGGGCTGGGTTAGAAAGCCCTCTTTACTTCAGCTGGATTCCCTGTGGTTCAGGAGAAGGGACACCAACGTATGGGAGAGTCAGATGCCGCCGAGTACAGCTCCACTTCCCAGGATTGTCTCCTTGAACCTATAAAGAGAGAAGACAACACACCCGTGAGCCTGCACATGGATACCAAGTCACGATTTCCATGCACCAAGATGAATCTGGTCTTTAACAAAGGCACCCTGATAACTACAATCAGGGGAAAAAAAAAAAGAAAAAAAAAGAAAAAAAATATACAGGCTATCCTGAGAGAAGACTTCTAGTTTCATTTAATAATAATAAAAAGAAATCAGCCTTTGCTCCCTCAGCAAACCATAACATGACACGCAGGTTTTCCAACCTCAGGTACTTGCTTAATCAGCTCTACCCTCCCTGAAAGGAAACAGCCCAGGCTTACTCACATGCAGCTGCCCTTTCTGTTGCAAACCTCCCTGCCCTGAAAAAAAAGAATCATCCAGCTCCTCAGGCTGCTTTTTGTACCGAACCCATTTAACCCCCACTTCTCCCTCTCCGTGCTCTTCCCAGCTTGTCCAGGTGTCCCCTCAAATAGGCAACCTCAGACCTGAATCAGCTGAGATATCTCAGCCTGCCTGATGCCTTGACATAAAAAAAAAAAAAAAAATCGCTTGTGCTACACTGGCTTTAGCTGCAAGAAATGGATTTTAGTGGTCCCCCTCCTTTTCCCCCCAGCCCTGACTCTGGGGCTAACCCAGTAAATACTAAAGGCCAAATTAATCCCTGGTGGGGCTCTATTGACTGACTTGGAATTATATTACACCAAAAAGTAAATTGGCTGTCAGTATTTAGGTACGCAACATACCAGCTGTGGTTACATAGGCAGTTTCCGCTGAGATTTCTGTTCAAACATCAGCTTTTGCTCATTCTTAGCTGGGTGAAATATTTCCCCTTTTCCCTTGAAAGCAGTCAGGAGGGATTCGGGCTAAATGAGAGGGGTCTGACTGTGCAGAGGTGCCCTAGATGATCTCATTACCTACAAAAACAGCAAATAAAAAGCACTGGATTTGAGTCTCAAGGAAGCATCTGCAAGTTTTTAGCTTCTTTGCGGAAGGTTTCCTTTTTTTTTTTTTTTTTAATGTTTTAAAAAAGTTGATGCTGCCTGTATCAGACGCGGTCCTCTACCAATCAGCAGTGCCAGGGAAGCCCAGCACATGTGCACTGCAAAAGAAAGGGGATCGCTATGTAGCGTTTCTTATTTCGCCTTTCATCTTAAGACTTCAATGTGCTGTGCTGAGGAATGTGTAAGTACCATGAGCCAAATGTATCAACAGGGAGAAAAAGCTGAGGGACAATGAATTTTGCCTTTGAGATGAGCTCGGTGGGGACCAGCACGGCCAAGAAATGAGGTCGGGTTAAATTAAAATGGAGAATGACAGCAATAAGAGTTAAAAACGTACCTTGGTGTTATCGTGGGCCGAGGTGAACGTAGGTGTGTGCTTCAAAATATTGCAAAATAAGGATTAAAAGCGAGGGCTCCGCTTTATGAGCTGGATCGTGGCAGTGCTAGTGAAAAATTCATATGCACGGGAAGAATCAAATGTTATGCCTTGCGTTCCCTGGGTAGCCATTATTTTATGAAGTGTGATTCACAAGAACAGCGAGACTGGAGAATTCTGAACGCAAAACACATGTCCCAAAAAGACACGATGGGAACGCAAACAGTAATTATATGACCATCTGCAAACGGCAAGGCTCAGGGATGGGGTTTTAGTGGGCTCCGAGCGCGAGCGCAGCTGCGAGCGATGGCTGCGCTCAGCGGGGCTGCGGCGAGCAGAGGCGCTTCCTCACCCCACAGCTCCTCACTGCAGCCCCGGTCAGCGCGGAGAAGCCAGCGGGAACAAAACCATCGCTATGTTTACAGCTCAAAACATTTACTTTTTTTCCCCACGCAGGACTAATGCAGGAAGCCTACTAAGAAATCCCGGCGGTGTGAGCTGAGGCCAGCCCGCACTTCCATAGGAAACAGCTGCATCACCACTAAAACTTCAGCCCTTTTCTCTCCGTGTCCCTCAGGTGCACCGAGCTGGTGCCAGCACGTGGACAAGCCTTTTTGCTGGCTGGGCCGCTGGGGAAGTGATGTCTTGGGGGGTAAAAGCAGCAGTAGAGGGGGGAGGAAGCTTTGTCAGTCCCCACAGCTGGCTCCTCTGCACCCTGCTGCCACTGGAGTCCCCTGGGCTTCAAACAGAGCTGGTCCTACTTACCCGGTGTGTTGTGTGAGACGCTAAGTAGCCATGAGCTGTGCTAATGCCTCAGGGCAGGTGAGAGAGCCCCTGGGCAAGTGAAGAGGAGGAGGAAGAGGAGAATGGGGAATGAACCCCCTGGTGTTTCTCCACACACCCCCCCCCCCCCCATACACATCCACAGCACACCAGCATCCCAAGCAAAGGGGTTATCAACAGTTTAAGAGTCAAAAGAAAATGGTGTGGTCTTTAGAAGCATCCCTCCTCTCTGCACAGAGGTTTTATCCTAAGCACTGTGGCACTGAGGCAGCCTGCTTTCCCCTTTACAGCCCCAGATTTAACAACCCAGGGGGCTGAGCTGCCGAGGTGAGCCATCCCTCTTCCATCCTCCTGCTCTGCCTGGGCTACGTTCTCCAACCTGACGCAAGCATCACCACCGTCAAGGCTTGTGCCTACAAAAGCTGTCTCAAATACTATGAGATTTCTGTGAATTTTGTGACCTCTGTAGAAAGCCCTTCTGCCCTCCTAATTTTCAGGCCCATTGAAAGATGAAGTTGTGCAGAACCTCATTGGTTTGCAATGAATCCAGCTGCAAATTACTGGGGGTGTGAATTAGCACCAACAAGGACACAGCACACACAACAAGGAAGATAATGTTTCTCAGAATTGACTTTGCTCATTTATTTTATCATTTGTATCTTCATTTGAATTATTTATCATAATACTTTGTAGCAGCATCTGTAGTGGATGTTGTGAAAATAATGAAATCCAATTCACATGAGACCTGACTCTTATTAAATTTTTGCAGAAAGGTGAGGCGAGCCTGCCCCTTTTTACAGGTTTTAAGGCCGTTTAGTAAAGAGTGGATTTAGAGGGTTCCCTGGTAGTGAGAAGCAGTTTCCAGGGCTCATTCCACTCTACATCTATTTGCATGCATTGCTTAATAGCCATCTAAAATAAAAATGCTCTGGAATTGAATATTCTTTGGCTGGTGCCAGTACAAAAGCGGATTTTTCCCCAAAGTCCAAGCTGATGCAGCACAGCTCCTTTAGACTGCACTCACACAACAAAAATGCAGCCACGTTAAAAAACTAAAGCCAGGAGCATTTAGACCAGCTCAAGGAAAGCACATCCAGGAGTTTTGCAGGTTGTGGCATTCACATCAGGATTACTGGTGCCTCCATTTGATCTGGGGAGGATATTTTCCCAGCTTTCTTATTCTGCCAAGTTTCAGACTGCCGAGCACGCAGGGAATGCATTTATCTCCGGATCGCTCTTACTTGTGGATTAATTTGTCAGGCTTTCGGACTAAAGGTGGCTCAGGCTTCACGAAGCAACACAGCTCTGAGGGTGTTTGTTGTAAAACCAGGGCTTTCGTACTTGACAAATTCTCCTCCACCACTCTCTGCACCGCACCATGCTCCAGGCATGTGCAAGGAAGATCTAAACCACAGCCACCCCCAACCTTTGCTCGCACTGATTCAGAGGTTTAATTTGAGCAGGTGTATCACAGGCTGGTTGTAAATTGAGCAGATTTGCCCTGTGGTCACTGAGACTTTCTTAGCACAGGACGCTCTGATACCAGGCTTTTTGGAGCACACCCCCCTGTGGTGCCTTAAGCACTTTAATGATGCTCTTAAGCACGACAGGGCACCATCAGCACTCAAGTTTTTGAGGTAAAGGTGCATTTGAGAGCATCTGAAGGTACACTGGCAGGAGAAAAATACCCCCACCCCATTACTTCTTCCCAATTCCCCCCAAATGCTGGGCTGCCATCACTTGGCCACCCTTTTCCTGCATCCTTGGGAGCAGGTTGTGCCCTGCGAGGTGTCTGCTGGGGCAGGCGGAGGCAGCGCTGTGCACAGAGCCCCTTCCCTCTGGACCTTGCCCCGTACCACGCAGGCATCCCGGGACAAAAGGTGACAGCGGCTCTTTGCTCAGCAATAAAATAGGGTGGGAAACGGCAGCCTCCGAACTGATAGCGGGTGCTGCCAAGAACGAGGCTGCACACTTGAAGTGCCTGAAGTGGCTGAAACCCTGCTGTCACCGCTGGGAAGCCGTCACCCCATGCCAGGTCCTGCTCTGCTGCAGGTTTTTAGTGCATTGGGGGCTGCATGCATGGGCAAAGAACAGGGCTGATGGCAGGGCAAACCCCCTTAGCTGGGCAAGGGATGCTACAGGGAATGCTGTCACAGGAAGGGATAACAAAAAGTGTCATAAGAAAGCACCATTAGTTCTCTTCTAGCTGGAAAGCTGTGCCAGCTTCCAAGTTACAGCATCTCCTGCAGGTCAGGATTGTGGAGCTGTTTCTACAGAGTTTCTCCCCATTTCCCATTGGGTTTTTGGTCCTATGGCACCCAGAAAAAAAATAAAAATAAAGAATATCAGGTGATTGTTTTCAATGTGAAAGGGGGCTGCCAAATGTTGGTGTCTCCCTAGGAAATGACACCTTTGGGCACCCTGTACCTCACTGCAAGTGGTGGCTGTGGTCTTTTGTTTCAAAACTCTCCCAGGTCGTAAACCAACACACCCAAACCTTGCTTCCCCCCCCATGAGGCTGCAAAAGGGAGGCTTCCCTGCACCTCATCTCGGATGAAGGCACTCACGAGGTGTCCTTAGGAAAGCCCAGGGAGTGCTAGGAAACTCACTTGCCTCACTTTTAAATAGCTGGAAAGCCCGAAACAAAGAGGCTGGCATGGTTTTGAAGTGATTTTCTACACAACAAATAAGGAACATGGTAAGTAAAGCTTTTGCAGGCAACCTCAAAAGCTTTTTTTTTTTTTTTTTTCCTTAACAAAAAACCCACAATAAAATGAAACAACATGGACAACGCATGTGCAGTTTAAATACAAAGGGACACAAAGCTCTGAAGTGATATTTGCCTTTGAAAACATGATCAATCCATTCACCATGCACATTTATAGTTGTGGGTACAGATTACAGAATCACAGAATCACAGAATTTCTAGGTTGAAAGAGACCTCAAGATTATCGAGTCCAACCTCTGACCTAACACTAACAGTCCCCACTAAACCATATCCCTAAGCTCTACATCTAAACGTCTTTTAAAGACCTCCAGGGATGGTGACTCCACCACTTCCCTGGGCAGCCCGTTCCAATGTCTAACAACCCTTTCGGTATTGCCCTGAAACATCATATAATGGGAATTTCTTTGCCCCTACACATGAGCTGCTCACATCAGGAATCCAATGCAGTTCTGGAACAGTGCTGGATCCCGGCCCAGCTTCATCTGCTGAATTGCTAGAATTAAAATTTAGTTGTAAAAGATTTGTCATTGTAGAAGGACGCTTCACTTTGGTCACAGAACTGGCAAGTCCGGCATGCAAAATTGTGTTTTTATAGATGTAATTCAATAACAATAATATATACAATTTCTTTTTGGGAGGTATATGTATCTCAATTGTAAAGAAAGCAGATTCTGACCTAGGGACTAAAATAAAGGAGCTTAGCAAAGCCCCACCCTTGCTGCCAAGGGCATTGCTGCAGGGATGCTCGGGATCCTGGCTGGCATCATCTCTGTCCTGCCAGCTTCCTGCACACCATGTCCAAGTCTTGTCATGTCCAGAAAAGATTTGAAACCCAAACACCCAAAAAAACAGCACCCAAAGGGGCTGCTCGGGCTTGGAATGAAGCAGAACACCCAAAGCCCCCCAGATGTGCTTCATTAACCCGGCTTACTTTGGGGTCTCCAAAATGGAAAGGCTTGATTCAGTTTTTTTTTTTCTTTTTCTTTTTTCTTTTATTTCTTTTTTTCTTTAATGTAAAAAAATGCCCTTGTCTTTCCCCACAAAGGTGCCCAGCACCACGATGACCACCCAGCACCCCCCGTGGGGCTGTTGTTTTTCACTGCGTCTTCCCAGTAGCTCAAGCCCAGCAGCAACACCTCCGTGAGCTTTTGCTGGAAAAAGCTCCAAAAGCCTCATTAAAATAATAACAGCTTGGTGGCATGGGGAAAATACACACACACACATCATCTATTAGCCTCTGCTCAATCCTGTGGGCTGCGGGGATGAATTTGGGTTCAGCACCCACATTTTGAAGCTGATGCGGATGCCGGGGAGCATCTGCATTCCCACCCCATGGTGTGGGGTACCTGGAGGGCAGCGAAGGAGTAAAGATAACAAGGGGCAGGAAGTTTTATGGTGAGGCTTGGAGTTTAGCTGTACAAATCCTATTAGCATTAACATCAGCTGTGCGGCTAAATCCTTGCGTTCTGCACAGAAATTGAATCCCTAAGGGTCCGGCTTAAATCAACAAATACTACGAAGGGAGAGCAGGAACCGACATCCTTGTGCGTAGGAAGTTTTGTCCAAGGATGGTGGGAAGAAAATCAGGAGGAGTTTGGGGATTTGGAGGTCAGGCAATTATCTGGGGCAGGTGACGTGCTCCGAGCGGCAGCGACCAGGGGATAGGCAGAGCCTGAAACAGTGAGAGAAAAGAGGGGGGGAAGCTAAAAGTGAGGGGAAGGGGGAAAAACAGCAAGGGAGGAAGGGTTTGAGCAGAAGGAGCAGAAGGAAGAAGGACTATCGAGTGGCAAACATGGACAAGAAGGGGAAAATGGGGAGAAAAGCAGCAGGACTGGGTGTTTTTTCCAGCCAGGATCCTTTAGAGAGGCACCGGGTTTCTCTTTAATTTTCTTTCCCCCGTTTTTCCTCCTTACTGTTTTATTACAGTGAGAGAGAGAGAGAAAGGGGAGAAAAAAAAGAAAAAAAAAAAAAAAGAAAAGGAAGGGGCAATCCACTGTTTCCTCCAAGGCTTTGAAACACGTGTCAGTATCCACAGCAGTTTTGATAGCTCAGCTCCCACGAGAAAAGAAAAGCCACCGCAGCTTCCCTGCCTGGGAATTAGCACCCAGAGCAGGAAGAGGAGAGCCCTAAACCGAGGTCCCATCTCCCCAGGAGCCACAAGCAGCAGCTTTGAGCTGGGGCTTTGCTCCCCATCCCTTTTCGCCTGTTTATTTCTTTGTTTGCTTTTGATTGTTTGGTTGGTCAGTTTGGGGGTTTGGCTTTTCTTTTTTTTTTTTTTTAATTTTTTTTTTTTTTTACCTTTTTTTTTTTTTTTGACTTTTTTTCAGCCCTGAGCAGAAAAAGCAGATGAATAACTTGGCGAGCTCAGCGAGTTGCAAAGAACGGGGTTGGGGAGCCTGCCGGCTCTTTCCTCGGCATCCTTTTCATGGGAAAATATGCTGGGCTTTCACGCAACCCCAGGCAGTGCTCGGCTCGGTGCAAGCAGCCCGCGGAAAGGCAGCAGCGACCCCGGTGAGTGCTGGAGGAGCCATCACGAAGCCACAGGAGATGCCGGAGCTGCATGGCTGCACAAAAAGGGGTTTTCTGCGGGGATGATGGATTGATGTGTGAACACTGGGGGAGAAGGGGAGATGGGTCATGCCACAAAACAGTCTCACAGTCGGTCTCGCACAGCCTCGCAGTTCCTGTAAGGTCCTGTCCTGGTGGCAGCATCTCTCTGTGGGATGCTGCAGGTGAGGGGATGTTTCAGCAACTCCTTCTGCAGGTGCTGCCCCATGGGTGCAGACGGCCACAGCCCTGGGCTCGAGAAGTGGCTTACCCCAGGGGCCCCGGCTGCTGTGGCTTTTGCAAAAGAAATGATTAACCTCGCTATCCTCGATAGGTTTTCACTGAGAACTTCGGCTCCGCTAGACAAAAGTATTCCCACAGTTTGAATATTCATCTTTTCTGATAACCCGAGTGTGCCTGATGTAAAGTGAGCTGCCAGGGCTGCAGGAATCTCCTGGTGCCTGGCACGGAGAAGGGCAGAGCCCCAGCACCACGACGTGCTGCGGGCAAAAGTCTCTGCTCAGGGAGATAATTGGGCAATAATGATGATTCTTGGCCTCCGACTTAATAATCTGTTGTTTATTCCTCTTAAGCATCTCTGACTGCTTTGTGGGGTAGCCTTGCTTCTGCCCCAGCCATCTGAAGCCAGGGTTGGGGCCATCGGGAAGGGATCAGCCAGGCTGGTGGATGCGGCTCCTCTGAGGCTCTGTGCTGTGCGTGGATGGAGTTATCCCCTCGGAGAAGCCCCATGTGGCAACCTAATCACAAATTCTGTATTTTGGGACAAAACAGTCCTTGCGTCAGAGCACTCGTGATGAGCAAAGCGTTGTGGGGTTGTCTCGATGCAGGTTAGTGTGATTTTTCTTGACCAGCACGATCAGGAGTCACTTGCAGAAAGCTGTGCCAAATGAGGTTTATGATGGGCATTTTGACAAGCTTGAAAAACCAAAATGCATTCATACTCGTCGTGGAAACCATGTCAGCCTCTTCCAAATTCCAGCGAGCTGGGTCGTTAGCTCTGTTTGGACAGAGCCTTATATCAAAAGCCATTTATTCTGCTATTACCATTCATTATTCCCTCCAGTGTTCCCCTGGATGTTTGAGCTGGGATCTGCCTAATCCCATAAAGCCCGGCTCCTCCTCGTGCCAGAACGTGGAACAAAGTCATAATTCTCATTTTGCAGCCTCGCTGGCTGTTGCTATGGGAATGCTGGCCCTACCACGGACCCAGCCGAGCCGCTCTCCTGGGCGTGCAGGTAGAAGGCGCTTTCGAACGGCGAGCGTGTCCCGGTGTGACCGCTGCATGCTGACAATTAGCTGGGGAAGTCACAAATCAATCAAAGTGACAGCGCCAGGCTCGCAGGGGACCTGCTTTTGGAATTGTAAATGCCGAGCCGAGCAAGCCTGGCTCAGCTGGAGGGATCTGAAGGCGCGGGGATTTTGACATCAGGGTGCTCGGATGCCTGAAATACTCCTGCTGGATTTGCTTGGGAAGACAGCGGAGCTGAGCAATGCCAGGGGACCTTGGCCCCATCCCACATCTCCTCCCACACCTGTACTCAACCAGGATCCAGTGGAGACTTCTGAAGTACAAAAAAACCCTTGGAAACAACCCCTGGGGATGCCGAGGGTGTATTTGGGTGCGAATGAATGGCGGGGCAGCTCCTCTCCAGGCTGGAGGCTGTTGCAGGATGAGTCCACCTGAGAGCAGAAGTGCTGATAGATCCTCTTTCATCCCATTTCCATGCCTGGCAATAGCTGCCAGACCTACTGCATCCCCCCAAAAAAAGGGGGAACTGGGGCATTGACCTGCTGGGAGGCTGCCACGGGTCTCGGCCAGCATCACAGTGTGCAGCACCAAGGATCTTCCCAAGCTCAGTGGGAGGAAAGCTGCTGATAGGTATCACTAATAGTGTAAAATTCAGATTTGCATGGGGAAATTCAGAGCCAGGTGACTTTTCAAAGCTCAAATTCACAACAAAGCTGCTCCTCACCATGGACTTTGACTCCTTCAAAGCTCAGGGAATGAAAGTGCTTGAAAGTAATGCAGTTACAAGCAAAGAAATTCACTTGGCCATCACCTCTCTAAACTTTATCTTGAGTTCAAAACCGAGTTGTGCTGTGAGTTATTTCTCCCTGGAGCATACAGAGGTTGCAGCCCGTTTCTCCAGGACTTTCTGTTGTTCGTGGGGCACTTCAGCTGCCTCTGTGCTCTCCTGGACCCGCTTCCCAGGAGGGCGAACAAAACTTTTCAAACCAGGAAGACAATAAAAGGTGAATGACAGACAACAGCAGGCATTTTAAGAAATACCCGTTTTTGCTGAAGAGTTGCTGCTGGCAGGGTTTCTGCCTGGACCAGCAGCAGGGCAAAGCCACCGCAGCAGCAGTCAGGGCATCGTCAGCTCTTCCTGCAAACCTCTGCTGTGGTTTTGTTGTTGTTGGAGAGCTCAGAGGTGCTGTGGGAGCACCCAGAAACACAGCAGGCATCAGCACTTCTTCCTTTCCCAGCTCTTTTTTTTTTTTTTTTTTTTTTTTTCCTCTGGAAAACCCCAGTAAAACGGAGCCTTGGCAATGCCAGACTTGGCAGAGCAGCACGGGCATGCTCTCAGCCCCGGCCGCCTGCTGCTGCATGCAGGCGGGGGGCAGAAATAAAAGAAAAGAAGCCTTTTTTTTCCCTGCCATTCGCTGAAAAGATTAAAAATAAATAAATCCATCCCAACTGCTGCCCTGTCACTAATGGCGGGAGCATATTGCTTTCTCAGATGCATCTTTTCTGCAGAGTCCTGGACCCATAGATGGGGGGGCCTCATGGAAGCATATGGTCCTAGATTTCACCCAAAATTTGGCTCAGAGCACACCATCATCTCTGCATCAAGCCTTTCCTTGTTGTTATCCATCAAATAAAGCTCTCAGACAGCCCCTGAGCCTCATCCCCAGCAAGAAGTTTTGCTGGTGCCCAGGCAAATCCCTTCTGTGGGGGCTGGGTCTTGGAAACTGAGCGGTCCTTCCCTTAAAACAATGTCCCCTGGTTTACGAGATGGAGGCTGCCAAAATGGGCAGCGTATAACGAGGGGCTTCGGAGAGTTGTGTATTAATAGCACTGCTGGAGGCCTCCCAGGCCGGCCCTTGCCGTTTTGCAGCAACTTCTTATCGTGGGTACTCTGAAGGCGGTCGCTCGCTGGTGTCTGATACGGGGATGGTTTTAATGCCTGCTGATGCAGGACTATAAAACCCTGAGAAACCCACGCTGGCTGGTTGCTTGAATAGGTTTTTAATAAAACCCCTTACTGTAGAAGCTTTCCAGGGATGAAAGAAACGCTGAGTGCTTTATCATCCCCCTGGTCTTTTTACATTTAGGAAGAGCTGTAGGAGTCGATCTGCCTTTCTCCTCTCCACCATCATTGGGTCAGAAATCACCAGATCCCTAAGCTCTTCAGCGTCGATGTCAGCAGATTCAGGGGCATTGCATAAAAACATCGAAATCCCCTTTAATCTGCTGCTCCCCTCCTTGGTGAGCCCCCTGCTCTCCCTCCTGCTCCTCCGTCCCCCAACTCCACTGGATCGTGGCTTTAATAGCTTTGAGAGGAATTTCTAAAGCAAATATTTTCTTTTCAAAGCTCCGTTCATTAGCTATAAACACACGGAAACTTCATGTATCACAGCCACATTTTAAAGAGGGTTGTAGCTCTGTGGTTGAAGCAGGAATTGGGGATGTGGGGGGGGGGGTCGCAGATTGAGCTCCTACTTTCTGTTATTTTAGAGAAAATCAATATCCGTGTACTATGTCAGGCCTCCTTACCTTTTTGGCCGAGACAGATCCTCCCAGATCTACAATTTACCCTTCCAGTGTGCAGCATCTCCCCAGATTTTTACCAGCAGCATCCCGCAAACATCCCAGTAAAAAATAAAATAAAATAAAATAAAATAAAATAAAATAAAATAAAATAAAATAAAATAAAATAAAATAAAATAAAATAAAATAAAATAAAATAAAATAAAATAAAATAAAAACAACCCTCACAATTTGCCTGGGGAAAAACCTGGGGAAAACAAACAAACAAACAAACAAACAAGAAAAGAAAGAAAAGTTCTGCAGAGTTCAGACACATTTTTTCTGCTTGTTTAGTATGGTTTTTAACAGCCTGGGTGATGGACTTGATGTGTGTAGCTTTGTTTAAGCCAGGAGTTCCTCGATCCCCTGCATCCTGAAGGGGACACCCAGGACACCTGCCTTGCAGCGGTCCCCTTGGCAGCCACCGTGCTCTTTCCTCCTGGAAAGATTTCCCACCTGAGGAGGTGGCTTCAAAAGGACATCATCTCTCCCAGCACGACCTCTGATGTGGTTACAGTGCATTAGAGGTGAGGGGGAGTGAGTTTTGCTCGCTGCCTAGAACTAAAGCCACGTGAGCAGGAAGGATGCCATACAGCTGAGGATGAGAAAAAGTGCATGTAGCCTTCCATTTTTCATTTAGTTTAGTTTTTGATGGGGTAGAAGCACTCACAGGAGGAATGGGTGATGTGCTGGAGAAGATGGGGCAGTCCCAGCACCAGGCTTTCACCCTACGTGGGCTCCAGCAGCCCCATCTCTGCTCCTGGGGCTAGAGACACAACGATGAGATATCTCCAGGTCTCCTTCCTCCCATTAATACAGCCAGGATCAGGGACTTAAATATAAAGCTTTATTCCCATTTTCGTACAAAAGCCACAAAAAGCATCTCAGCATGGGCCAGCAGGCACATTGCCCACCAAAAATAATCCCCTTGCAAAAGGTATTTAAGAACAAAGCAGCTATACCCCAAGACAAGTGAGCACAAGATGCTCCTCTGGCTTCTTTAAGCATCCAACTCCATGCAGCGAGGACAGAAAGGTCCCCCCAGCCCGTCATCCAACTCTGTTCAGAAATGGAGAAAGAGGGAGAGAACAAACGATTTGCATACCTGAAAGTCATTAAATCCCCAGGATCTTCCCTCGTGCACCTTGTCTTTAGCTAAACGGAACCCCAAAAGGGCACAGCCCATTGACCACAGCCAAGATCTGCTCAGCAGCCTTTCCTTGCTGTGATTACAATCCTTAATTTCTGATTTTGCCACCTGCACTACATTTCATAAAATTTTAAAGCTAATGCTCTGCCAACCTCAAGTGGCACCAGAGCAGATGCTTAAGTGCAGCCCAGGATGAATAAATTATGGGGTGCGTGGAAGGAGCAGTGAAGGAAGGATGGGTCTGAATGGAGAGATAATTGATTTAAATGACATTGTCCATTGTAATCACCTGGGATTTGCTCTTTGGGCACAGTCAGAATAAGAGATGCAGCAATTAAAGCTACTGGTCTAATGACTGCGTGCAATTCCTGCTCAGCCTTTTGGGGCAGCTCCGCAGTTTCGTGTCTCTTTATCCCATCTCGAGCATCAGGCGGGGAGAGGAAACTGCAGGCTGTAGCCACACACTGCCACTCAGACCTTGTATTAAGGAAGGGAGAATTTCTCCTCTTCCCCATGGCAGGCACCACAGACCAAGAAACTGGGAAGGAAAACAGAGGGGCAGCAGCCCTGCAGCAGATAAACCATGCCAGTCTTGCTCTGCCTGTTTTGGCCCAGGCCTGCCCTTGTTGTTGGGGAGCCCGAGGTTAGGGATGGACGTTAGGGAAGGGGAGAGCTGCTGAGAAAAAGCCCAGAGATGATTTATTTGGTGCTGGAGGAAAAGCTTCACCGTGAGATGCTTACAGAGATCAACCCAGCCACGTTATCTGCCAGAGCACTGATGCATAAACACCTGCAGAGGAGAAAATGGTGGGTGTTAAAGAGCTTTTTAATTTCATGGAGAAAGGCACGAGAAGAAGAGCTGTCTGAGCACCAAATCCAGGTCCAACAGCACCAAGCTGCTTTTTTTTTTTTTTTTTTTTTTTTTTTTTTTTTTTTTGGAGTGTGGAAGTACTAAAAAACAACCGTGAGTGCTATAAACTTTTGTGACAACCCCAGGCAAGGTACTTAACCTTTCAGCCATTTATCTTGTGATGGGTAAGATGCTCACCTGGCAGGGACAAAGGCATTCACTCAGCAAAGCTGCGCCTGCCCTGGAGTTATTTATCCCTTTGTATTCCATGAGCTTGCTGCTCCATGCCACCATTGCTACCCGATGGACACTGCTGTGACATGCCAATAACCAGGGTTGTCCCTGTGCCCCTCTAAGAAATGGCATTTTGGAGCCAGCAGCAGCTTGATGCCACCCACATCCAAGCAAATCGTGCCCCAAGAGGGCAAAAAGATGGCATGAGGAACAGATTTGTGCTGTACCAAAGCCTCCCCCCTGTCACTCACACAAATAAAGCAAAGTGCAGGAGGTGAGGGATTCCTACACCCCGGATCGATGGGGATCACTTCTCTGGGTGCTCAAACACCCGTGCTGTCCTCTGAGGATGTTCTTCTCCATCCTAAAGGAGGAGTTTGGTGACCAGAGGCGCTGCTGGTGGCAGCTCCAGAGCATTCACGGGCACTGTGGTTTTGGAGCACGTACAAAGGGCACCTGGTGACAATGCCTTGATCCTGTTTGTGGCTGCTGGGCAATGCTGCAATGAAGATCATAGGTGTCGCGGAGATGAAAGGCCTTTTCTAATAACAAAAGCAGCTGGGTGGAAAGCTGCAGGGAGACATCACTGCTACCGGCGAGAGCTGGTTTCTTCCAAATTGTGCTGAGTCAGCAGAAAGGAGGACGCGTGTGGCTGCCTGCTGCGACGGCAGCAGCCTCCTCGGGAGAAAAAAAAAACGTCCCTTGCATTGGGATGCTTGGTATTTTAAGGGAATAAAAGCGGCTGCATGAGGCCAGGGTGAATGTATATCTGTGCTGATGCCCTATTTCCAACAGTGGATGCACCTGAGGACAGGGATTAGGAATGATTCCCTGGGGTGGTGGTAAAATTCTGTCAGTAACAGGGTGCTGAACAGCAGCAAGAGGGGAAGGAGCTGCAAAATCAAGCAGGGCAAGCACCACTGCCATGCTTCCTCAGTAACTGCACTCCCAGCTCCTCCGCAAGGCACTGTTGCTTTGCACCAGAGCTTGCCCTTCCCTCCCTGGGGCCAGCAGCAGGATCAGGAGGAAGAGGAAGGAGCGAGCACCCATTTCCCCCCCTCCTGCTGGTTACTGCCAGCAGCCTTCTCTCCAAGCCTCTTGGAGGCTGTTTGACCAGAGGGCAGAACATCGGGGGCTGTATTTGTATTTGGAAACACAACCGGGCTGGCTGGACAGACAGCTCACGCCAAGAACAGCTGAGCTCTGCATGCCGAGGAAGGGCACAGCCGTGTCTGCCCCATCAGGTTTGACCCAGCTGTGGTTTTTTTTTTGTTGTTGTTTTTAAACCTCCCCCAGGTGATGCTCAGGGCCAGTAGAGAAGCTGCGAGCTTTGGCTGTACCCAGGCAAGGTTTGCAGCAAGAGAAATCATCCCAGTGGTGAGGCTGCCGATGGATTTTGAGTGGGTCCCTGCAGCTGCCCCAGTGCAAGCACCTGGATGCTGAATCCCACCAGGCTGGAAAAATAACCTTTCCCTTTGTTTTTCAGGGTCAGACTGATAGCCATCTGCCTTTTTGCTTCTTGGGGGTCTCCAGTGAGTTGAAATATCATCATACTGATGATGGGTTTGTCCTGGCACCGGAGAATCTCCTTGCTCTGCAGCGAGGCACAGGGTGACCACAGGCTGTGTGCTTAGCACCCAGCACAGCTGTCAGAGGGCACGACTGGCTCTACAGGGAAAGCATCGTGCCAGTAAAATCCCCTTCACCTTGGAAAAGCCTGGGGCATGCGAGCTATGCCCAGGAACAGCTGTGGGAAGGAAAGGCATCCTGCTCGCTCCAAGGCACCCCTGGGTGCTGATACCAAGCAATGCAAGTGCTGCTCCCTGGTCCTGAAGGGTACGTCTGTCCTACTGTCACCAGCCCCACACACTGTATGCAAACGGCCCTGCCTCAAATCCTTGTTTTTGGGGGTTACACGGTACCCTCGACCCCCTCATGCCCAAGGGGAGCTGGCTCTGATCCCCACGCACCAGCCTGGGCTGGAAGGACAGACAGACACTCCTCCTCCAGCCACACGGATGGGATGCCTGCCATTTCCTTTGGCGAGAGCACTGATCGGAGGCTTTTTATTCCCCCCCCCATTCAGGCTGACAACTGGGCCTCAGCATCAGCTGCTTGCTGCTCAGCATCAGCCTTTCAGCAAACAGCAGGTGCAAGCGGTGCAACCCCGGGCTCCGCTGCAGTAATCCCCGCTCTGCCCCCCCAGGGCCCCCCTCGCACAATATTGTCCCCTCGGCTCAAGAATGTTTTTGTCTCCCCTTCACAGTTGCAAATTCTTTTATAAGGAGAAGAAATCTCTTTCTAATCTCCCTACCCGGCCACTGCTCAGGAAGAGCGGGCACTTTGCTGTGAGGGGCAGCGTGGCTCGGCACAGCTGTGCGGGGCTGCAGCCACCACTGGGGTCTGCTCCCCCCACAGCAGCTGCTTTCCTCAGCCCTTGGCTTGAGCCCCTTCCCTATTTCCAGCAGGGGATTTTGCCATCTCTCTGCCTGCATCTGGGGCAGCAAAAGCGCGCGGCCGCATGGGCACCCCCAGCAAGCAGGCAGCTCCGCCGCACGTGCACAGGACGGAGGTGACACAGCAGCAGGGCTCTGCTCCAGCACCAACCGTAAACCACAGCGGAGAGGGCCAGAAGCAAAGCGAAAGCCCAGATGAGCAGAGATTTTTAACACTGCTCCAAGCAGGGCTGCACAATTGACGTGTTGGTGCATGGGGAAGGAGCGAGGTGCAGCGCCGCAGGGCTGCTTCGCCTCAACGCGGCTCCTCCGCCCGGTGGAAGTGAGACTCTTTGCCACTTTCATTATGTGTCACCTCGCACCACAAAGCCTCCCTTCCCCTCGTGGATCAGCCTGATGGGCAGGAAACCGCATCCTCTGCCGCACACATGCACAAACAGGGGTGCACGCACACTGCCCCCGCCGCAAAAGCAGCTGCGAGGCCTCCTGCTTCCCCCTGGGGCCTGTGGTGGGATGGGAGCTGGTGGGTGGTCCTACAGCAAGGCAGTGGCCTGGAAAACCCAGCTGGCAGCCCCAGAACGGCTCTGGAAGGGATTGGAGGGGGAAGCAACAGACAGACCCCCTGAGAAGCAGGGATGGCCATGGCCAAACGTGGGGGCCTGCATCCCGCTGGCCCTGCTTTACCCTCACACCATGCCTGGGCTCTGAGGTATAAGGTAGGGCTGGTTTCGTAAGAACCAGACCCTTCCACAGCAGTTTTTTGTTCTAAAACCACCGTCCTGATGGTGTTTATAAAGGAAACACCTGTGGGCATCCCCTCCAACAGGTGCCAGGTTTGGACGTGGTGTGAAGGAGCCATGGCCCCACCTGCCTGGGAAGCACAAGGCAGGACAGAGGTGGGGTCACTGCCTGTCTTCTCCTCGACATCTTCCACCCAGAGGTAATAGGAGTCATTCACGTTCTTCCACTTTTCATTCAGCATGGGTTTCTGCAGCAGATCCATTTCTGGCCAGGCCCTAGCTCAGCCCCAGCCCAGCTTTTACTCAACAAGCTCGCAGCTCCAGTGAGGGCTCGCAGAGCAAAGGGGCATCGATCAAGGACACACAACAAGTTTACCCTTGCAAATTCGGTGTTTATCGCAACTCGGCTGTACAGCTGAAGAGCTAGAAGGGAGTGGAGCAGCAGCGTGCAGCAGGAAAACTGGGCAGGAGGACTCACCCCAGACTTCCTGCGCGTCCCTTGCACAAAGCAATTTGCCAACCCATTTTGTTTTGAACGCCTCGGTCTCACACACCCACCCACTGCAGCAGCTGCAGCTGAGATCCTGAGATTAAAACATCCTCAGGTCCACATGAGCTGAAGGTGAGCATAGCTGTTGCTCAGCAGAATGACATGAGCTGCAAAATTCACCGCTAAAAGATCAAACTGAGCCAGAGCTTTGCTACCTTCAGGTCATTATGCTAGGACTGCTCTTTCATCAGGTTTGCAACCTCAGGGAATGAGTTGCAGAGCAGCCCTGAACACACACAGCAAAAAAAAAAAAAAATCACCTGAGCTGGATTCCCCAGGAGCAAGCAGCTTCAGCAAGCGAACCGAGTGTGGTTTTTCTTCTTTCAAGAAATCGATAAACTCTTAACCTGTGAAACCTACCCAGATGCTACAGGATGGATGCTTCACACATTCAAAACAATGATGGGAGTACCTCAAAACTCATTCCGTGGGCAGGTGCTGCTGAGTGCGTGTTCTCACCCCTGCCTTTTCCAGAACAGGAAGCATTTCTGAATCCCTAACAAACTAGGAAAGGCTTCCCTACAAATTTGCCTCTTTCAAAATCCCCCCATTTTAAACACGCTGCTAAAATAAACTCTGTTTTTTACCTTGTGAATAATTTCCTATGCTCTCCGCGTTTTCTCTCTCCCCATTGCTGAGCAGCCAGCTGCAAACAGGGCAAGCAACTTCAGAACCAGGAAGGGTGCAGCACATTAACCCTTCTCTGCCATCAGCCACACATTTCTCAGGCTAGGAAAACCTCCACTGCAAATTCACTGTGCCTCTAATATGATCCCTCAGGATCCCTCAGGATCATGTTAAAGGCACAGGATCCCTTAGGATCATGTTAGAGGCACAGCGCTCTTGCACATTTTCCCTGTTAGCCCTGCCTGCTGCTCTCCAGAGGGGGCCTGAGGCACAGCCTCAGTGCATCACTATCTCTCTCTCTATATACATACATATTTATTTTTAAACACTTTGGAAAAAAGAGCTGTAGTAGGTAAGAGTAAGGGTGGGCAAGGGAAGGCACTGCTGGTCCCTCAGCTGCTGCCAGCCCAGAGACGCTGTGGCGGGTACCAGACGAGGTCTGTACCTGCCCTCTGCTGGGAAACACCACGGGGACACAGGCTGTCCAGCAAAAGCTTATTTCATTATATTGCATAAAGATTAAAAACCCCTTAACCTTAAACACTGGAGCACTCCCTGGTGTGCTGGGAGCTTTGTTTTTACACCACAGTGAAAACTGCTCCGTGCAAGGAAAGGCAGCCCATGCCATGCTGCAGTGGAAGCAGACGAGGTTTGATTAACATAACCCTGTTTGAGATTTATTAATCCCACTCTCCACCCTGTCCCATGATGCGTTAGACTTTGATTCATTACACCTTTAACTCAAAGGTGCTGATCAGCCCAGAAAGCAAAGGCATTATTTATTATTTGTATAAAAAAAAAAAAAATAGAGCTCTCCGGTGTTAGAGGACGGGTTTAAAAAGCTGCGGATCCCTTCCAGCCTAGAATATATATTTTTAAACAATCTGAATCTAGCCACATCCCGATGTTGCTCTGACATTCATTTCAGAAAAGCTCCTCTGGCTGGAGACAGATCATAACACAATGATTCAGCTCCAATGTTCTTTTGAGAGTTTTCACGGAAAATTGCAGTGATTCATTCCCATATTAAAGAGCTGCAGAACACGCAGGCAAGACACGAGTTTTCCGACGTGCGTTAGAGACACCGTGCTCACACTCCTCACCTCCCTGGCAAGCACTCCCACCACCTCTCAGATGAGGTTTGCTTATTTACTGAGACGTGGAGCTGCACTTATCCTGGAGAGCAGACAGCTCTGCGCCATACCCTGCAGCACCGGTTTCTGCATACTTGCTCTGGCCGCAGCTTGCTGGAAAAAATGCAAGCAGACCACAGTGCTCAGAGGTACAAGGGCTGCACAACTGCCACTACTTGTCACAGCAGGATCTGCTACCAACTCACTCGGGCATATCCGAAAACTTCTGCCCCAAGGCTCTCACAGGGACACCAGACTGGGGTGCAGCATCTGCAGTTTTGTCACTTGCAGGTACAGGTGACAACATCTGTAATCACTTGGTAGTAAAAATATAAAATGTCTCCTCTAGACAAAGCTTATTTCCAAAACATTTCTAGGTGCAGCTCAGTGAGATATTCTTGACAGGCAATGTCACCTCTGTCCCCTCTCCACTAGCTCTACCCAGAAATGAAGATTGAAATTTAAACTCTGGGACACTTCCAGAATGATCCCACTGTAGCTGAATAAAAATGAAGTTTAGGAAGAAAGTACTGCCCCTGTTAAGAAGCTGTTTCTAACTCCAGAAGAACTGAAGCTCTGCTTTTATTTATTTATTTTTAAATAAATACTTGGGTGACCTACCTGGCAATTCAGGAAGGTGAGCTTTTCTTCAATTTGTAGTATTTTAAAATTCAGCATTAGGCACCTAGTACAGATAGATGTCAATTACAACCAAATATTACAAAAAGCTTTAAGTTCTTTCTGTTAAGCTCCTGGGAGTTTGGCTATATGGCAACTGTTTCATTCATTCTTCTGTCATATTTACACCATCCAGTTTTTCCATGTGATTCACTCTTTAAGGCTGGCAGCATACTGTGCCGTTTTCTTTATTAAGGCTAGATAAACTTCAATGCACTGTATATAATGTGCTCTGAAGACACCCACAAATACTGCTGTGCTCACTGACTTCTTTAGCCAACCAACAGCGGAGTGTGAACGCATGCTTTTGCCGAAAAAATAATCTTCAGAGAAAAAAAAAAAAAGGAAAAAGAAAAAACAAACAAAACCAAATAACCCCAACCTAAAAAGTCAGCCTCCTCCTGCCTGCTTCATTCATGGATGTCACAATACAGGTCTGACATTTTAACTGTTCCCAGAATGATGGATAGTGACACATCTGAATGAATAACTCAGCAGGAGGCAGTCAATCAGAGAAGCAAAGACTTTGGGCTGCACTGAAATATCTTGAGAAGCAGCAGGAATAGGAAAGGAAGTATGCAAAGAAACAGATGTGGTATTTTAACATGATTTTAAGAATCATCACCTAACACACTGGTTGTGCAGCTATGATGCTCAAGCATTCATGATAACGCCAACCACATCACGGAGGTGGCTGAGTTCCCCAGAACAGAAGTTATCAATCCCACTGCAAGGTCACAACAGGAAATTTCCCTTTCCAGTGGTAGCATGCTAAATGCTAGCTATTTAATGGCACTCGATTTTAAAAAGAGAACTAAATTGTTCCCCCGTCCCTTTTTTGGATTGAGTTTGTGCTCAGCAGTGGCCACCTCTTGTTCCAGGTGTACTGCTCAACAGCCTGCTTTGATGGCAGCATGTCTCCTTGATGAACCTCAGCTCTGCAACACTGAGAATCAGGCTGATCACGAGAAGAAAAATATATTTTTTTCCTTCCCTGCTACAGACTGATTCATTCCGCCCAAGCCCAGTCCGGCAGCATCTGTTCACAAAGCAGGTGGGAAAGAGTCCACAAGTGACGATCCCAGAATCACAGGAAGAAAAGAGTTGTGCGTTGCTGTATCTACTGTCAAAGGCCTCAGAGTGATCAGGGTGCTGCCTTTTTCCCTGGCAGACGTTACTTGAAAGCTGCGTTGAAGGCCCTGCCAATGATAAGCCTGCGCACTTCACTGGTGCCTGCCCCTATCTCGTAGAGCTTGGCGTCACGCAGGAAGCGCCCCATCGGGTAGTCGTTGATGTAACCATTCCCACCTACAAGCAAAAAGATGTTACGAGTCACTTCTCTCTCGTTTCAGGGGGTGAGGGTGGGATAGGTGAGAGCACACTTAAAGCCACAAACCCTGCCAGTGACTGCAGCTTACCGAGGCACTGAATCCCATCCAGAGCCACCTGGGTAGCGCACTCTGCTGAGTAGAGGATCACTCCGGCACAGTCCTGCAAGGAGAGATAGAAACCACAACAGAGTCAGGAAAGATGCCACCTGCCCTTCTCCAACCTTTTCACTAATTAACATATCTAACGAGCCCAAACCACCTCACAAAGGCACGGGATTCACCCCCCAGAAAGCAAGGACCTGGGGCAGTCTTTGTCACGGCAGAGCATTTGTGTCAGGCCACGTGAAGACAAGAAAACAAGTGCAGCAGGGGAGCTGGTCCTTCACAAACACATTGTGCCCACAGGAGACCAATGTGATTTGATTTGGGATGCAGGGCTTCGCTCTGTCAGATGTTCAGTCCTCTCCTTCAATAGGCATGCACTGACAGTGCCGGTGTGTAGAGGCGATAACACCTCGGGATGACTGCTGTAGCCCCGTACAACAGGCAGGATATTGTGTTTGGGCTTCCAATAAACACCTACTGATCCTGCTAAATCTGTTCCCTTGTAGGACTATGGTTTCTTTTTCTCCAGAGGGAAAAACAGCACTTGGAGAGCTGCGAGCACATCATTTTTAGCTCCCATACAAAACATCCACCCTGCTCACGTTGTGGGACCGAAGGAAAGGGAATTCCTGCTCATGTTGTGGGACCAAAGGAAAGGGAATTCCCCCAGCAGACACAGCCCACCCCGGAGTGAGCTCACCTTTGCGTTGATGTGGCCGTGGTCACAGGCCTTGGCCACGTTGTAGACGTACTGCCGGCACGCCATCAGCCGCGTGTACATATCGGCCATTTTGCCCTGCATGAGCTGCACGTCACAGAAGATGAGATCCATTTTACAGCTGTTAAAACTTCACGTTTTAATACCCAAGGGAGTAAGGGGGGGTGGGAGCGGCCTCAGGTAAACAGGCTCAGAGATCCTTTCACCTCCAAACCACATCCTTACTTCCCAACCCCAGTACAAACCCTTAACTACCTCCCCATGAAAAGCCCTCCCATAAATGGGCTCCCCATCTTCTCTTTAAGAAAAAAAAAAAAAAAAAAAGAGACAAAAACTTCTAACTCCTCTTCTGTCTCACCTGGAACTGTCCAATTTTCTGTCCAAATGCTTCTCTTACATGTAGGTATGGAATTGCATGGTCAAGAACAGCTTGCATGATCCTAGATAGGAGAAGGAAGACAACAGAACAATCAACAGAAAAATAATATTGCAATCTTGCAAGCTCAGTCTAAGGCAAAAAGGTTCTTCTACCTAAAAAAAAAAACAAAAAACCAACAACAAAAAACTGCTGTCTCCCTTAAAGCTCCACTCAAACAATGCTATAAAATCTAAGAGGCCACAGTTTCTCTTCACAGTGTTCTTCATGTTGCTCATTTGGGACATCCTGGGGCAAGGTCTCACCTCCTTAATTCAGGAAAATGAGATGGGGTGTTGAAGAGTTTTCTTACAGCTGTAGCTAGGACAGCTTGTGCTGCCTTACGTCTCCAGAGAAGACCAACAAAAGGAGCATTAGCTGGTGACATAAAAAGTGTAGACAAGAATAAGAATGGTGAAAAACCCTCTTCCTGCTTTGCGGAAGATAATCTGTCCACACGAGAGTTAGCACAGAGAGACCACTTGGGAGGAGACAAAGGGGCTGTGCGATGAAAAATAGGTTGTTAGGAACCTTACGGACTGAGTAAGTGAATAACAAACCTTTTATCCAGTCCAAAGATCCTTCTATGTGGCAGTCTGGATAGTGCTTTTAAGTTTTAAAGAATCAGTAACACAAATGCAGAGCTGGCTATTCCCAGCTCTCAGGGACTGAAGCAGACTTCCCACTCCTGGTAACATTTATGTCAAGACCAACATTTTCAAAACCATGCTCTGGATGATCAATCCAGAGAACCACCTCACCTGCACAACACCAAAGGGCAGGGATTCCCAAACTTTCCTTCTTGCATTGCTTCTTTTATCCCTTAGCCCTCAACACGTTTCACCTAGATGCTTTCAAATGGAGAAAAGCCTCCATGAAGAATGGAGAGGTGAGGAGAGCTAACAGAAAAGATGGAGCACACACAGAGCAAAAGAAGAGCTCCCTGCAGCTGCCTAGGAGTGCCGAGCTGAGCACCCTCCAGCAGGAGCCCATTAGAGCAGTTATAACACAGCTAACGAGTTCCCAGAAGCTACAGATCTCTCTGCTCCTGCTTCCCTTGTACGGCTCCGACCCAGCCACCTCCTCCAGTCACACTTTCCTCTTCTCTCCAAAGCTGCCCCAGTATCTCAGTATCCTACAGAGAGGTGCGATCCCACCCAGAGATCCCACTGGGCCAGGGGGTTGTGAACCATCTTTCCAGCCTTATAATCTATGAAAGACGACAAACCCTTACCCCAGCGGCCCACCAGACAGCACAAGTCTCTCCAGGTCCAGCCCACTCATCAACACGTAGACTCCCTTGCTCAGTGCCCCCAAGACATTTTCAGCTGCGATCAAAAGAAAATGATGGGTAAGCTTTTACTCGTGCACAACTTTCTTTCCAGCTTGAGATGCAAACGTTCAGGGCGAGCTAGACAGGCTGAGTTTCAATGGATACACTACCTGACACTGAAACATCTTTTCAATCCAAACAAAGCCAAAAAGGAAAAGCAGTAGATGGTTATAAAGTGTATCTGAGCTGAGACCTTCCAGCTTAGCATTTATATCAACGTGAATAGGAGACAATCACCTCAAGGACAAACTGGGAGCCCTCTTCACCATCCCATTAGTTTGTATCTAACCCAAACTGACAGTGACCAAAAGGTGTTACCACACTCAGCAGACATTGGATGGTATTGGAAATGAATGCAAATTCTCATCTGATATACTCAGGTCACCTCACTGGTCATTCCTAATACAGGAATCAAAACTTGCATGGGCAAGCAACCAAAGCTCACCACTTAGCACGTGTTGGGGTTATACATCAGCCTTCTGAGACTGGAAAACGCAAACTTATCACCCCTTCTGTGAGGGGAACAGAGCAGAACATTGTGCTTGTTACAAATACACATTTTCAAAGATGAGTATTATTTCTGTGAAAATGGAACAGAAAAAAAAAAACATATTTGATAATGGGCTGAGAAAAAGACTGAAAGCCCTGTCATTGTGGGACAACTTAAAGCATGCACTGGTGTTAACAATATAAACAGAAGCAGGAACAAAAGGCTCATCTCAGTATGGCTGTATTCCTGCAGTCAGGAGAGAACTTACAGCCTACCAACTCTGCTTTGCAGATGGACAGAGATTATTCACTTAGCATGCCCCGTAGAAGAACTGACACATGCTTCAGGCTTTGATCACAAGAGATCTGAGAGGTGCAATATGCAATGAGAAAATGTGGCAGGACTTGTGGACACGTGCAGCTAATCTCCTGAAGCAAATAATCTCTTTCAGGGGCAGAAGCTCAAGGACTGCATTGTCTTCTGCTGCTTGTTGAGGAGTGTGCTGGTGTACTGCATGGAAAAGTCCAGCTTCTACAGGACCAGGATCATGAGTTTAAAAAATGAAAAATGATGCTTGGCTCTTGGAGAAAAAACTCAGCATCTGCTCCCCCCCACACCTCCAGAAACAAAGAAAAATACTAATAGCAAACATCACTTTGAAGAACAGAACATAAATGCTGGAATCACTAATTATAAAGTGACGTAACTGTTCAGAAGTAATGACATCTAATAGCTTGAAAACAAACAAAAAGAACCAAATAGCCTGAATATTTTCCTGTACGTCCTGGGAAAAGGGATGGATAGGTTGCTGAAGAATATGTGTTGACTGCACAAGGAGGGGGTGGGCTTGCTGGCTGCATGTCACAGCAATGAAAGTTGACGCTCTGAACCAACTTTTATGAAAGCAACATGACCAAATGAATCCACTAAGTATGAGAAAAAACACTCACTGTAGCATGGCTGACAACGAACCCCTGTATTTTAAAGCTGGTGGAATTGCAGTGCTAGAGGAAGACATTTTGATGTGAGACATGCAACAGCATGAAACAGACATGAAGCATGAGACATGAAACAGCAAAATGCTTCAGCTGCCAATGCAGAAAATCAGAAGCAGCATTAATGGCCATAGTGCAAAGTGTGTTAACTTCCAACGTGCAGCGATGTGCTTCCCCGAGCTATCAGAAAATGGAATCTTGTTACCATGAGAACATGCTGTTCTGTGCAGATGATTACCCAGAAGATGATCTGAAGACTCGGGTACTGGACTTTCTGATTTCAGAGTGGAGGGATTCAGTCAAGTCAGAAACGTCAGATTTCAGCTGAAACCCTTCCACATGCTGCAAAGCAGCTGTTTTGTGTATGGGGAGCAGCGGAGATGCTTGCTCTGCAGACATGCTGTTGGGAGTTTCTGGAGTTCAGATAAGGGATCTCCTCTACTTGCTGTAGAGTGGCTGTGAACTTTCTGTCAACAAAAATAGCCACTACAGTTGCCCCTGCTGTATTAACAGTGGAAAGGACATTTATTTTCAGGCCCTGACACCACAAGAATTCAGAAATGTTATAAACAAACCGGAAGGCTGGCAGGTAGCCTTCAGTCATTTTTGGGGAAAAGAAACTTCAATGCAAATAAGTTCTCCTATGTACTATTTGGGGAGCTCTAATGGAAACAATCAGAAGTTTCTCTGAAAGCCTCATCTAGGCTTTGTAAAAGCAGTGGTTAAGAGTTAGGTCCCTGAGGGAGAAACAAAAGTGATCTAACACGGGATGTGCTTGTTCATTGGAATCCATCAGACTGCACCTTCCCAATTTCACCAGCTCTTAGGAGGTTGCCAAAGAGCAGATAACCATCTACAAAGCCCTCTAGGTCACAGTCTGAATGTGCATGTAATTGGTGATCCAATTTATCTAAGCAAGAAGAGAGGGAACCACCCCGCATGCATACTGCCATGATTTGAAGCCAGCTTACCGGGGACCTTACAATCCTCAAAGATCAATTCACAGGTGTTAGACCCTCTCATTCCCAGCTTATCAAGCTTCTGCGCTGTGCTGAAACCTGGGGTTCCCTGCAAAAAAGCCAAGACATTAAAACTGAGTCTCATATCTCTCAATTCTGAAAGACTAAAAAATCACTACAGATGTGTGAAATTTCCCTGACCACATGAGTACGTGTGGAGCACCAGAAGGGAGTCAAGGAAGCACCCACTGTGGGGACAAAACCAGGCACAAGTACAAGCAGGAAGCAAATAATCCGAGAAATGTGGACATGTGGCAAACTGAGTGGATCCACTTTTCAAATGGAGTGGATTAATTTTCTGTTGCACATAAATATTAAACAAATAGAGATTTGGCCAGCTGCCAACACAAGCACTTCTCTACAGCAAGGACTGCAAGTGCTGACAGTGCCTGAACTATTCTAGTCTCTCAGTCCAGTAAGGCCATCAGAAGGTTTACTGATCTGAGATCTATTTCCAGTACCATTTGTTTTATTACAGCTTCCTATCTTCCTTGTGGAGATGAAAATGTGTCTAGCATAGCCCCAATTAACTAAAAGGGAAGAAAGACCCCAAAAGATCCCCACTTCCCAAGGGGTCCCTATCAAAAGTCCTGTTTCTGATCACTTTTACTTGCATGCTTGGGTCACTGCAGGAATCCAAAAGGGCAGTGAAAGAAGGAGGGGGAAAAATGAATAAAGTTATTTCAATGTATTGACATTAAAAAATGCAGGGATAGATCACAGGACAGACAGTAGGACAGATTTACAGGGTCTCCGTAACTCCTGACAATTTTGGGCAACAAGCAAAAGTCCATTTTTATTAGGATCTTGACTGTTCTCTCCACATTTCTAGCCCAAAAGGCTGGCTATGGGCTTGTATGCCAAAATCCAGGAGCTCCCAGCTGGCAGTGCAACCCGCCGTATCACTGGGGCAGAGGCCTAACTTCATGAGTTTATAAAATTCAGGCAGGAATTAACGGCTCTTTGAGGAAGGGGGTGATGGTTGTGGAAAGAAAACTAGTTAGTTTCTAAACAAGCCCTTTAGGCTGAAGGAGGCAGCTTTAAAAAAAAAAAAAAAAAAAAAAAAAAAAAAAAAAGATAAATAAATAAATAAATAATAAACACTAGAATAAAATTGTGAGAGTTACTAAACAGTAATGTAAACCTACCTTCTCCACAATGAATGCAGTTATACCTTGGGAGGCTGGTACAGCATTAAGGTTTGTTTTAGCATAAACGATGAGAACATCTGCATCAGGCCCGTTGGTAATCCAAAATTTGTTCCCATTCAAAATGAAGTAGTCCCCTGGAAGTACAGAGGTGCAGTCTGTCAGCTCACAACAGACAGAGCAACACCGACATCCTCACCCCATTTGTTTCAAAACTGGCTTTAAAGGATCCCCACAAACAACACGCACAAATCTTTCTTGATCTCAAGAAAATTCATTCCCTTCATTTCTGGAGTCCAAAGTCAGTTTAATGAATCCCTGAGAAACGAAGGCTTCTAGCAATAGGTCCATTATACCACCATATTCCACCACCACAATCAGAAGTCCACTTTTGGACATGCAACCACCCATTCCATGTCTTCACTACCTTGCTTTATCACTTTCAGTATGTTTGCTTTATCCCAGATTATTCTGGGAGGTTGTACAAGACCACTAACATTGCTTGGCAAATCCAAGGCTAAGCACCATTTCTGAATGGTGTTAGGAAGGTTAGTTTAAGTTTACAGGAGACATTTATGCTGGCTACCCACCCAGGAAGCACCAGACAGGTTTTACCTTTCTTATCTGCTTTCAGCTTCATGGACACAACATCAGATCCAGCATTAGGCTCGCTCATCGCTAGGGCTCCAACGTGCTCCCCACTGATTAGCTGGAAGAGACAAATACGAGAAAACGAAGTGGAATAGTAGCATTGTTTCTATTCCTTCTTTAAGGTGCCTTCCACTTCTTTTTCTGTATCTCCATCCTAGCTATTCCATGCAAGAGCTGCCAAAAAGAAACTGCTCCTGGTGGAGTCCTCACAGGGAGCTCCCCTGTGCTGCTGTGCTGAGGGAACAGCACCAAAGCACAGCGGGAGGAGGAGGACGGCTCAACTCACATCTGAGTGAGTGCTTTATACACAGAGCTGCAGGCAGCTATCTCCAGGAAGGTGCCAAAAGAACCATGCAGGCAGCCGTGTGCCTTTCACAAGCTCCTTGCTCCACGCTTCACAACTGCCCTTTTAGGTAAACAAGAGTTGTTGAACACAAGAGGCCAGTAAGGGCTGTGAAAAGAGATTGGGAAGTTCTTTGCAGCATTCCCATAGCCCTGTCTCCCTACACTCCTACTAAAATAGCAGGTGGACACACTGCTTCTGTGCCTGCTCATGCCAGGCTTGGGCATAGCTGCTGCTTCCCCTTTCCTGTTCCTTCATCCTGAGCTTTTCTCCTTGATTCTCCCCCCATGCACTTTCATCCATTCTCTCCTTTTGATCCCCCTTCTTTTTAACAAAAAAAAAGTTCCATGCTTAAAAGCTACGTTGAAAGAATCCCATACATTAGTGCATTTCACCAGCAGTCAGTGATACGCTCAATGCTAATTAAATAAGTACCACTAAGTACTTCAGCATGAACCAAGGCGAGTTGGAACTAGGGTCAGCACATCTCGTGCTGAAAGCCGGCGAATGATGGCATTAAAACACCCCTGAGCAGCAACGAGGACAGCTTGGGGTTACCTATTGCCAAGCTGCACAAGAATGCTTTGAGGAAGCAACACTGTGCCTTGCACATGGTTTAAGTCAAGTTTCTTGCGGTGATAATTTCAGTAGCTGGGATTCAGTTACATTTCTCCACATGTATAAACAGATAAATCCGTTTACCAGGCAGGTTACAAACATCAGAGCTTTACGTGATGAAGATACTCGCAGTTAATTAGCACAGGCAGCAAACCAAGCACTGGGGTAGTAAAAACTGCAGAATATAAAATATAAAAGGAGCAAGAAGCACAGAAGTCTCCAAGCACTTTAGAAAGTTTGAAAAATATAATCCAGTGCCACTCCACAGCCTCCTTTGGTGACAAAGGTCTGCAAAGGCTGTCTGCCTGTCCCAGCTCCCCATAACTCAGGTACTGCCCCATCCTCATTGCCTGCAGGCACGGGATCCGACACAGGCTGGGGTACAAAGACTACACAAATTCTGAGTTCCACAAGATGCTCTTTCAATGCAAATTAAGGAATCAAAATTATCAAGTTAGGGAAAGGCAAGTTTGGTTAATATAGTATTTCCTAAACGCTGGAGCACTGAAACCAGCTGGTGCTTAAAACGCTGAACACAATGAAAGAAAGCTCATCCTTGCATGCATCTGTACCATGCACTGCTCTGGTACTTTAGGAGTGCTGCAGAGCAGCTACTTTCAGCTCTTGCTAACTGTACATCCCTCCTTGCATCTACACACTTTAAAGGGGACGGTTGTTTGTCAAAGGAAAGGCACAGAAAGGCACAAAATTCCAAGGAAAGTAAAATATTAAAAATAATTTTTAAAAACTGCTGTTTTTTGTGTGTTACAATTTTTTTTTTGGCTTTATTCTGTTGCTGCCTACTTGAAACAAGTAGACCCTCTGTGCAAGAAGGGTATGCTTTTTCATTAAAAAAATTATTAATTCCATAAGCATGTGGATACAGTCGCAACTCTGACTCTTCACCCCTGTATCTACAAACAGGAGCCCGATAGAAGAAGCCAGGCACACAAACATGCTCTCAGAAAACATGGATAGTGACAGACCAGATCAGCAACAGCAAAAATATTAAATCTAGTGCACTCTGTTGTATTTTATTGTCCCAAACCTCGTAATGCAGCAAAATCTATTGTATTCCCTAACACTTTAAAGCATGGAACCTGCTCCCACTCTTGTCCCCAAAACCACCACCCAAACCAGGATGCTTTCCAGTCCACATCCTGCCTTATACCTTGGGCAAGTACTTCTCCTTCTGGGCTTCGTTGCCGTTCCGCACCAGCTGGTTGATACAAAGGTTGGAGTGGGCTCCATAGCTAAGCCCCACAGCTGCTGATGCACGAGAAATTTCCTCCATCACCAGCACGTGGTCCAGGTACCCCAAAGCAGATCCACCGTACTTCACTGAGAAGAAAAATCCCACGTTAACCACCACGGGACACAGCACATGTGCACAAGACCCCTGGGCTGGGCTGGGCTGTCTTGAGTGAGATCTGAGACAAGAATGCTGCTGGTTTTGGCTGGTTTTTATTTCATTTGTTTTTTTTCTTTTTTTTTTCTCTGAGCTGGGCACCTCTGGCTTTCCCCATCCTCTCAGAATTTGAGTTTTATCTTAAAAGTACAGCGACATTACTTCTTCAGCACAATCGATAATGATTTGTGTTTGTGAAGCATATTTCATAAATATTACATGGATAAGGATATACCTAAAACATGCTACCAACACTTGCACAACAAGGAATCTTTCTTGGCAACTATCCCTAAGTGCAACGTTAATACAATATAATATAATGATTTAATGAGGATTAAATCATAAGATGCCAACCTGCATTATGAGAGGGGAAAAGGAGCAAAGTTTGCAAAGTCTAACTATGTTTGTATTAACGAAAACCTTTAAATAAAAAAGGAACCCTCAAACTGGTCTAAGATCTGGGGTATTAGGGACTTCTAATGCCCACAAACACGCAGGAGAACAGCACTTTGAGGGATGATGGGTCTGGAATGAGAATGATCCTAAAATGTAACTGTTGTAATTCAAGAGCAGCAAGAATGTGGATTTCAGAGATCAAGTTGTAACAGCAAGTCCAGCTGGGCACCCTGAGGTGAGTCTTAAACCAGTGGCTGATACGATTAAAGACACAGGGTGAGACAAGGAGGGAGAAGGCAACAAAACAAAACAAAAGGTGGCTGAGAAATGCATGATGGCCTTGAGCGTTGACAGCCTACATAAATACATCTACTTACACACACATTTGTATACACACAGTTTCATCCAAAAGTAAAAGCTGAGCAGGCAAGAAGCAAGTGATCATACTGATAAGGGAAGAACTAAAAGAGGAGGACATAAACCACCACAAACTAGTCAGGGAAATAACCTGCAAGCACCACCTAGTCATCAACATGAGTGCTGTAAGCAAGCAGCAGCAACAGTAAGAGCAAGATATGTTTGCACGTGCAGTGACCAAAGAGATGAGCAAGAGCATAACCTGGGCTGAAAGAGAGCCACTGCCCCAAATCCGAATTAATACAGCAGTCACTACCATTAGGGGCAGCTTTTCTCCCACGTCACCCATTCTGACAGCTGTCTTTATCTGCAGGGCTCTTTATCCTCCGAAACCACCTCTCCACCCTGAATCAGGGTTTGGGTTTTCACTCTCAATATCCTGAAAGATGGGTTTAACCACTTCTCACGTGTGCCAAAACAAAAGATCTGCTATACTGCCTGCTGGGTTGGATGCTATCGCCTCAATACAGGAAAGGCAACTGCCTGCTGTAAGCAGTACAGGTACATAACAACTTTGTACTGCAAGAGGTACAAGAAAATATTCCTATCACAACTATTTTTATAATACAAGCTGCAGTGATCTAGGCTGATGGTGCCCTTTCAAAATCACTCTCTACATATGATGTGCCTGTATGATTACTCCAAAGTATTTGCATTTCTTCTTTTTTTTTTTTTTTCTATAAAATAAATACAACAAAGCAACACAGTATACTAAGTTTTAAAAATAAAGTAAAAAGCATTTCTTCAAAATGTTTCCTTAAAAGTCTTGACCCATTGGTGCTGAAGCACACCATTTAATTGACCATGCACTCTCATAAGATTTCACATTATCTTCACATCCCCAGGTCCAGCCTCCACCTCCTACAGCAAAACCAATGCCAATAAAGAAACTGCACATAGCAATACAATCAAAAATTGCACGTTTGGGCATAGCAAGGTTTTAGAGGTAAATCTTTCAGGAAATCAAAAAAGACAGGACTCATGAGGGGATAGCTTATTTATAGTGTGGGAAACTGCTGTAAGCCTCAGGCACAACATCAAAGAAGAAAGAAGGTAAGAGTGAGAAAAAACAGGAGCAGCAGTAAATTGGGAAGAGTAAAGAGAAAGAAAGCAAAAATAGAGACTCTTTCAAGCAGACTTGGTGCCACGGAAAGAAATGCAGAGGCATTATTTCAACGCATTGCTATTCAGCTTGCTTCTGCAGAAGCCTTTGCACACACACATCTAGAAACACAGACTTTACGATGGGGAAATAAAGGCCCCATTGGCTGCTTTTCTCCACTAAGGGCTTCTCCTCATTACACTGCGTTAGCGCATTCAGCATGACCATGGCAGGCTCAGTAATCTGTAACATTAATCAAAACACTTTTCAACTAACCTGGACAAGGCTGAATAAGATTTACCCGATTTTTTTTTTTTTTCCCTGATGGGTTGGATGCTGTCAGCCCTCCATTAGCTATCACAGCTTTTCACGGCATTGTTTAATGCCCTGTAACTTCTTCTATTAGAGATGGATGCTTGCTCTAGGATACTTTTATCTGTAGCTCTCAGGCTTCAAAACTTGAAGCAAACGCTTCATATGGGAGAAGCACAAACACATTCAAGTTGTATGTGTTTATTTTGTGTGTATATCTGGAGAAAACATTTCTGAAAAGTACTGGTAAGTTGCAAAAGCCATTTCGTAATTGTCCAGAAGTCTACTGAATCAAGCTCCTTTTTCCTTGGTAAAGAACAACAGAAGTGTCCAAAGAGTTTTAAAAACCATGAAAACAGCAGCTTCTGGACAAAAACAGATGTCACATCACAGACAAGGATGTTATGAGCTGGAAAGGGTGAGTTTAAGTCGTCTCTCTTTTGTGTGAGGAATCACCCAGCAGATGGTCGGAGGCAGGAAAACACTTACCAGGAGCTGTGATCCCCAGAACTCCCAATTCCCCGAGTTTCTTCCAAAACTCCTACAAATACACAACAAAAGCAATCAGTCCAGACATGTGGTCAGGGCAGCAGGGTGAGAAGCCTTCCCAGGTAGCTCACTGGACACGCTGATTTACCCTGTTTGTGTGAAACCTCAGAGATCATCACATCAGTACCATTCCTCCTGCAGCAGCAGCTCCATGCTTCCAACCAAGAACCCACACAGGCTTAAGGACTCCAGTTATGCAGGGAGGGAACTCACAAGCCTAAATTTAATTTGGGAAGGACAGGTCCTAAGATTTTAACACATCACCTAAATTCGTAAACTGGGTAAATTAAACGTCCAATTACCTTAAAAAATTCTAGGCTCTCGTATGCTGTTTCTGGCTAAAGGTAATTTAGGATGTCATGTCTTAAATTTATGCTTGCTTTTTACCTCATACAACCTTGTCACGCTGCTTTGGCAACACTGTAGGTCTATTAGCCTGTGATTGCCACAGCTAGAATAAGTTATCCGTGACTGAAGGCCTGGAAAGTACTGAGAAGAGCTGCAATCACTGAACAATTTAAGACTAGGGTAAAACCAGAAACTGGTGAGTAAACCCAAGGAAACCTCCTTGTGAGAGCTTATATTAAAAAAAAAGGAAGCGTTACAGCTGGGTCAGGAAAAGCAACTGCTGAGGTAGGCAAAGGTATTAGAAAAGTTATAAAAAATTGTGATTTCTAGTGAACACTCTGGACTTGTGAAGCCAAGAGAGCTGAATCCACAATGGCCACTCTATACACAAGCCTCTAGGCTTCTGAGCCTCCTGGGAGACCTGCGGCATGTGGGGACTGGATAAGGCTGCTTAGTCGTGTGCAGCTGGACACACACCCTACAAAGTCCATCTGCTAGAGGGCAGCCTGTCCTTGACTGCCAGCTCCTCCCTTCGCCCAGACTTACTGCCCTGCAACAGCAGCATGCAATTAACCTCTGCTCTGCAGCCACACAGCTCGAGGCACGGAGCCACTGCCTGGCTTGAGACAAACACATCAGCTGTGCAGGGCACATGGCATTACAGAGGAAGAGAAAAGCCATGGCACAGTGCAGTAGCAAGGGACACCACCATCGAAGGTCACACGTGCTAGGTGAGTCATCTCTGGTGTTGCTTCAATCTGCGGGCTTTCCTCTGTTAGGAGATGGCCACGCAGGTGATTGCTTCTCACATGGACTCGGTGGCCAGTGATTACAGTTACCTGTGAATAGTCTCCAGAGACTTTAAAAAGTATTATTCAATAGCACTGGATGACATCTGGTACGCCAGACTAAATCTATATAGCTAACTTCAAAGCCACGCGCATAGCCCTGAAAATATCAGCATCAGAGCTGTAGGAAATCCTAGCAGATGTTCTGAACGTTTTAAGTCTTGTGGAGCTTATGAAAACCAACAGCGAGGTCTCTCATTTTTATCAATCAAACCTTCCTATTTCAGAGAATCTGTTGGTTTTATTAGGAAGAAAACTTTCAGCTCAACAGTCAAACCATTCTACATTCCTGCATTTGCACACAGCATTTCCAAAGCAAATTTGAGAGGAAGCTCAGATATCCGGGCTGTCCACAATAAGAGTCCTAGCTAGGAGAGTACAACACACATATTAGAGGAGGAGTCTTTGAACAGGGCCAGGCAGAAACACCACGATGAGAATCCAAACAAGACCATTATCAATCCATCTCTTTTCTTTTTTTTTTTTTTTTTTTTGACACTAGTTCAGTCTTTCCCCAAATTGTTAAAAACTAACAAAAGAAGAAACAAGAAAGCAAAGGTGTTTTTTTTGTTTGTTTGTTTGTTTGTTTTGTTTGTTTCTTTTTCTCTGTAGCTTACAAGTTTGAAGAGTTGATGCGTATCTTCCTGTGGTGTTGACTGGAATTCCTGGTTTGAGCCTACACACAGATCAAAGTACAGACTGCCATCTATTTCACAGGCACGCATGAAATACTTACCCGCATGCCTTTGAATTCATTCTCCTGGTCAATTTGTTGGGCCTTCGGAGCCAAATGCTCTTGACAGAACTTTGTCATGGTCTGCCTAAGCTGGGAAAAGAGGTGAGGAGAAACGCATACGTTACACCCCATTAATATATTGTCATCTTCTTCTCTAGGATACTTCCAATGCTCCCCTGACAGGCGATCCAATGATCTCAAACCCAAAAGCACAAGATCATAAGGAAATCAGTATTTCAGGTTATTAGCTGAAAGAGAATATGAAACTCTCTTTAGCCTTTTTTGCAAGAGGTCTTAAGAGAAGTCCTCAATAGAGAATATAAGTTCCTCTTGACAGTTAACTTAATCTTACCCCAGCATGAGAGTGTGCTGGGGAACTATTTCCTGCCTGCACTGGGGTTTCAGGTGATGTTTGGGTCAGGAAACTTTAAGAACTGGTGAACAGAGCTCATGATTCATTACCCCCATCGAGTACCTGCCTATGGCTTCATTTAATTAAATGTAGATGAACTCAAAGTTCTTCTAAATGTTAAGATCCAATGCATTCTGCAGAAGTCTGTACGCACTCGAAAGAAGCTTATACAATACCTTAAAGTGTTTTTAATGTGAACACTAAAAAAAATTGTCTAGATGGTACAGTAGAGCTTAAAAATTCTATTTTTCCCTCTTGGTTCTTTATTCCCACAAATTAATGCTGGTGAAGGAACATTCAGAGACTGAAACCCTCTGCTCTTTAACCAAAACCTGGAGAAGCAGCAAATGCAGCAAAGCAAAATATGCCTGAGCTGCTCTGCCTTTCTCTCGTTTCAGATCAAAAAGATATGTTAGTTTCCATGACTACCCAGACACTGGATTCCAGTACCACCAAACAAGTTTATTCCTCTGTTGATAGGCTTTTCTCTTTTATTTTTTTCCCCTCCTTTTTTAAGTATTAAAGCTTCCATTGTAACAAAACTGAGAGCAGTAAACTTGAGAATAAAGCTTGAAAATAATAGCTTAAAATTGTTAATCATTAGAGACTGGGGGAGGATGGAGGTGGACTCTGACAGGCATCCCAGACACACTAAACCAGCTTATAACAGTTACAAGTGCTCTTAATTTACAGATTAACATTACTAAAGATCTGTTTCTGATCTTTTATTAACTTTTCCACAAGAGACACACAAGTTACGAGATTATTTTCTCCCTTTTATGCTTGTTAAATTTAGAAGCACACAGAAACATCAAGTTAATTCAAGCTGGTGAGCTTATAAATCACAAACACAAACCAGGCAAAGAAAACAGCAGAAGTACTCCACTTCCCAAGTAAGAAAATAAGTATGAACAAGTTTTTTGTACACCTGTACACTTGCACTGTCATAATTACGCAGCAAGTGTGGCAATAGCTGCAAATCCGAGACCGAGGCCAAGTTTCATTGGCAGGAGCCTGTGAAGACGCTGCCTATCATTCCATTCCCTGGGGCAATCGGGAATAAATACTATGACGGCTGGAAGCAGGCAAGGCATCAAACACGAGACACCACAAAGCTCAGAAGTACCACCCTAAAGCTTTAGGTCCCTTGGTGACCACGAGAACAACACAGCAGAGCCATAACCCTTCGCAGCCCCCTCCCGCCCTGCGCTGCGCACCAGGGCCCGGCCACCCGCTGTGCCCCGCGGGCAGGGCGCACACGTGGCGGCGGCGCGCCATGGGAGCACCCCGGGGATAGGTCAGCTCCCCGCGGCCGCAGCCAATCAGCAGCCGCCGAGGCCGACACACCCCCGCGGGAAGGCGCGCCACGGGGCCGGGGCCGGGGCCGGGGCCGGGGCCGGGGCCGGGGCCGGGGCCGGGGCCGGGGCCGGGGCCGGGGCCGGGGCCGGGGCCGGGGCCGGGGCCGGGGCCGGGGCCGGGGCCGGGGCCGGGGCCGGGGCCGGGGCCGGGGCCGGGGCCGGGGCCGGGGCCCGCCCGTACCTGCCGCTGCTCGTCGCTCAGCCCGTTGACGGCGTCGTCCACCGCCAGCCCGGCGCAGCCCCGCCGCGGCCACCCCAGCGCTCGGCGCCTCCCCGCGCCGCCCGCTGTCACCGCCGCTCTCCGCAGCGCCGCCGCCGCCATCGTTACCCCCCCGCCGGCACCGGTGCGCAAGCGTGGCCCGGCCCCGGGGAGAGGCCCGGCCCGCCCAGCAGCCGGCCCCGCCGCTCGGCTGTGGGCGAGGGGTGGCAGAGGTCACAGGGAGTAACGGTGCAGTGCTGCCCCGGCATTAACGAGATGAACTCGGAGACTGTGCACCTGTATCTCCTTCTGAAAGCTTTAATCGAAAACACTTTATTAACACTTAAAAAATAACTCAGAAAGATTCCAGGATAAGCCCCACTGGAAAGACAGGAGCTCTGAGCACTTCACCAGTGCTGCTGCTGCCTGGTTCCCACACTGCAGGTGCTGTTCCACCAGGGATTGCTCAGGAGCCTGCCCAGCTCACTGTTTTGGACCTGACACAGGGACCAGGCTTGAGGGTAGAGACCACTGAACTAGAAGTAAAACAAGGAAAGGCAGCGCAGTCCATTCTTCTGCCTCACGCAGCCAGGAGCTTCTCCAGCTCAGTGAGTATTGCTGAACATTCCTGCATTTCTGCTTGGAAGGAAGAATGCTTTTCCAGGGACTGCTGCCTTGTTTCTTCTGCCAGTTTCCACTTAGCCGTTGCCATCTGTATGGAAAAGTCAGCGTACATCTCACTAACATGACAGTGCAGAATAGCAGAACTCAACTTCCAAAACAGCTGCAACTAAAACAGGGGGAAAAAAATCTCCAGACAGTTTTGAAGTCTTTATCAGTCTCACCTGCTAAGCTAAGGTTAGCCTACCTTGACTGGGACATCTTTCACTTCTTCATCTTTTCACAACTCCTTGAGAAAAATGGTAACTTAACCATAACCAAAAGTTTAGCCTTATGTAATAGCAATTTCAATAAGCAGCTCAAGCTTCTTACCAAGAATTGCAGAGCTATAATTTAATGACTATTTTGGTCAGTACATAGACAAATTATATTATTGAAGCTGCTTGTGCTTGCATACTTCTTAGCTCCCTGAGGTCAACAGTCTGCAAGACTTCAGATTAGGTCAAGTTTTCTCAGCATTCTTCCAGTGGTGCTTGCAACCACCTGCAACAGTCTTGAAAAGCCTCTTGAGAAGAGCTGCTCTAAGCAGCGACAGCTCCATTTCCAGCATTGGCAACCATCTTTACACAGGAACTGATCGAGCCTCATCTGAAAGCTATCAGTCTTTAGCATCGCTTCCATCCTCTATCTTGTTCCAAGTTGAATTGTGTATCATTGAACTACAAATGACTTTGATAAGAACTACTGTTGCCCCTCCCAGACTTTGCTCTAAGCCCTCTATTTTTAAGAGGAGTAAGACATACTGTTCCCTTAGTGCACTTAGGGAAGATTAGTAAGGCTGCAGGCATTTGCTATCGAGAGACCAGAGCAGCATGAGGTGGAAAACAAGCTTTAAAATTTCTCTCAGCACCAGACGCTCACTACCTGTCTGACTCTGAAACAAAGTCAGCCTTACCTGAAGTGCTTCCTTTTCTTTTTCAGCTGCTTCATTAAATACCCTCAGTTCTGCCAAGAGCTTCTCAGTCAACAGCTGAAGAACCAAAGGAAAATGGTTTAATATAATGCGAACGAACATCTCAGCCGCTGTTTTTACACACAAAGTTCTCACCAAAGTCCATTTAACTCACTGCCACTTCAAAAATTCTTACCGTTGTCTGCTTCTGGCATTCCCTTGTCTTTTCTTCCTCCTCCACAATGTTGCTGCCTGTAACTGATTTATGAGATACATCTGTACATTAGATGTTCATTGATAACTTTGCTTGTAGGAACTAACAGCTTCTCAAAATATCTTTCTACAGCACGAAGTAAATTGCTTTCAAAATTTATCCAGGACAGGGCTGCCTGAAGGAAGTGTCTATTTCTCTTACACTAGAAAAAAAAATCCCCCCCAGTATTTCCCTGGGAAAGTAGGAGCCAAATGTTTTACGAATACTAGCAAATACAAAGGAAAAAGAAAAAGGAAAAGTGTTCTGAAGAACTACCAGAACAGTATGTAAAATGCATAGCCCTTACCAGGATCAATGTTTCTGCTTTCTAAAATGACCATGCACGTCTCCTGAAACTTCTTGAGCTTCTCGACTTCTTGTACCAGGCCTTCATTCTTCTCCTTTAATTCCTTTATAGTGCTCTGTCATTAACACAGGTTTTTAAGTGAATCAAGTTGCCAGGGGGAATTTTTTCACATTAATTGGTAATGCTCAGTGCAATGTTAATGGCTTAACAGGTGCACCTCTAGTACCGAGAATTACATCCTACCCTTCCATCTCTACCACTGCAGAGAAACAGACCCTTACTCCTGCTACTTGACAAGATTTATCACTTGCACATGTCATAGCAATGGCTCAAAAAAAAAAAAAAAAATCAACAAAAAAAACTAGAGATAAATTCCTTTTAGGCAGTTCTAGCATATATTTTCTTGTGCTCTATACAAATATTTCAAGAATTTTATGCATAGAAGAGCAGCTAACTCCAGGAAGAAAGGGGCATCTTAGAATCTGTAGGCCACAGCATTATTCCCTGCATAATTCAGATATTACCAGGCAATCAGATAAGCTGATCAACCTCACGAGTTGAATGTAATTCTCCAGGAGAATCAATAAGCATGTGGATTAGGGTGATCCCGCTGATAGTGCCAGAAGCTTTTTTGAACATCCCATAGGAGGTCTCAAAGGCTCTTAAAGAAATTAAGCTGTGAGATAAAAGGAAAGATCATCTCACAGATTAGTAACCAGTCAAGAACTAGGAAATAAAGCAAGCTTGTACAACCGAAGGCTACAAGTAGGGCCTCTTGCACACGAGAGAAGCTGCACTGTGTTCTGAAGTGATCACCGAGAGGTGATGAATAATGGGGTACCAGTTCTGAATCTAACCTCGAATCAAGAAAGTAAAATCTTTGGTGAATTTCACAGAATCACTGGGGTGGGAATGGACCTCTGGAAGCCATCTGGTCCAACCCCTGCTCAAGCAGGGAGTTCGGACGGAAGCTCCCATGTTTGAGTTTCTGCCCACTGCCTCTTGTCCTGTCACTGGGCACCACTGAAAAGAGCCTGGCACCGTCTTCTTTACAGCCTCCCTTCACATATACATTGATAAGATTCCCCATAAGCCTTCTCTTATCTATGCTGAGCTGTCCCAGCTCTCAGTGTCTCCTCACAGGAGAGATGCTCCAGCCTGTTCAACGTTTTAGTGGCCCTTCATTGGGCTCCCCCCAATATGTTTTTGTCTTTCTGTACTCGGAACACAGAACCGGATACAGTGCTCCAGGTGTGGCCTCCTCACCAGTGATGAGCAGATGGGAAAAATTGCAGAAGCCTATCCAGATATTAAAAGACTACACAATAATATGATACAATAGTACACGAGGAAACAAGGCTACATACACTGATCTCTCAGTTGCATACACGGAAGTGAACGAGGTCACTCCCTCAAGCATTTAGAGTACAACAGTAACCAGAACTCAAATGTTCTTAGTTACTAAAACGTGACCATACACACCCCCACATCTCCAATGCCATGTGCTGTGCCACACCATACTTGTGACTGGTTAACAGAACTAGGAAGGACTGAGCAAGTGAGACAAGGATGATCAAACAAACAAAATAGCTTATCTACTGTAACAATATATTAAGATGAAAAAGAATTCATAGATCTCAAATGCTCAGTGTCAAGTACTGAATGATTATGTACTGCTTCTCTTCATGTAGCTAGGAAGAATCCGGTAATAGTGAGGTTCTTTTATTAGAATTTTGTGCAAGTACATCACTGAACTGGAAACATTCTCCTGCAATGAGTTCAAGATGGAACTGAGTTCTGGTGGCTGTTAACAGCGATCTGGATGCATTATCTAGCCAAATACATTTGCACCACTGATAATTACCAAATATCTTTGGTGTTGTTGGCAAAAAGAACCCATCTCACTCAAATTCTAGTGGCTTCCAATGGAGACTGGAAAATGAGTAAGCCAGTCCTTTGTTCTAGCCCTGTAGGAGAGCAGAATATACGAGCTACTCAATGATTTCTACCCCATTTCCATCCTTACCTGTGCTCCTGTTAGTCTGGTGTGTAACTGCTGCTTGGCTGTTTCTAGCAGCTGATTCTTGGCCTTCAGCTCTGCTTCTAGTTTGTGTCTGCTCAGAGGCCTATAGAGTCAAACATCAAAGACTTCAGTGCACAAAGATCAATATCAGACACCTTCTTTTACTTACACAAACATTTTCTTCTATGAAGGATTTGCTCTTATTCCTGACCAAGAGATTTCATCAGCAAATTTGGCAACAAAGCTGCATATGGTTAGAGCTCATCATAACTCTCTGAGAAGGAACATTACTGCACAAGGACAACTAAGAACAATGTGAAGAAACATACCCTCTTGTAGCAGTCTTCTTCAAAAGTGGTTCCGCTTTCTTGGCAGATTTAGGAATCCTTAAAAGATATACAGAATACAATTATCACTGAATACTTACAGATTACTAAAGCTTTTAATGTGACAAGATCTGAATATCCCTCTGTACTTAGCACTGCTGAGTCTGCACCTTGAGTACTGGGGTCAGTTTAGGCTCATATAAGAGATTGAGTTGCTAGATGTGTTCAGAGAAGGGCAGCAAAGCTGGCAAAAGGATTAGAAAACAATACAAATAAGGAGCATCTGAGGAAACTAGAGCTGTTTAGCCTGGAGGAAAAGCTGAGTAAAGACCTCATCACTCTCTACAACTAGTTGAAAGGAGGGTGCAGCAAGAAGGATGTCAGTCTCTATTCTCAGGTGAAAAGGGATAGACAGGACACAAGGAAACAGTCTCAAGTTGCATCGGGGAAGTTTTGGTTGGATATTAGGAAGAGTTTCTATGTGGAAAAAGTGGGTAGGCATTGGAATGGGCTTCCCAGAGAGGTGGTGGTGTCACCAGCCCTGGAGGCATTTAGGAGGTGTGTAGATGTGGCACTTAGGAATGCAGTTTAGTGGTGTACTTGGGAATGTTGGCTAGTTGGACTTAAGAGTCTTTTCAAGGCTAAATGGTTCCGTGAAATGCTACACTGTCTTTAGGACATTTGTCGAGTAATAAATCCATCTACACTTCTCTTTCATTTACCCTTGATTAGTAGCTTTGAAGACACCATCTGCTGGAATACTGGAGGTAAAGTTAAAATTAGGATCTTCGTTGAACTCTGGATCTAGTGTTTTACCAACACATTGTTTCTTCGAAGAAAAAGCCATCTGCGTTTCTGCAAGAAAAAGACAACAATGAAAACACTATGGTCTACAAAAGATCACCAGAATATGCAGTACTAGTGGATCATAAGCCTTTGGTTTGAGGAGATCACAGTTATATCTGACTAGAGTAGATAATTTAAGGTAGCAACAGCTAAGGGCAATCTTCAAATTCCTCCCAGCATAGAGGGTTCAGAATAAGCTGTAAGTATACCCTGGTAAACAGTCTCAGAACAGTTATCAGGCTAGCACTAATGAAATGAAGTTTGAAAATGGTAACACAGGCACAATAATAAAGGGAATCTCAACACCAAGTAGTCAGCAAGCCACAGCGTTCCAAGCAAAGTTGTTCAGTACTTGAAGTAAAACACACACAGCCCACTTAAAAGTTCTCAGAAATTTTCATTTCTCTTCATTAAGCGTAGACACACTCCTTAAAATACCTAGAGAGAATTAACTTTCTCTGTAAAGTTTATTTTAAACCACAGCTATTTGAGTATATAAAGCCTTGTTAACACAGTGGATTTTTGAAGTGTTTTTTGTTTGTTTGTTTGTATATGTGTGTGTGGTTTTTTTTGGTTTTTTTTTTTTTTTTTTGCAAGTTAAGTCTCTTCAAGCGATGTGGGACAGTTTGGGTTGGAAGGGACCTTAAAGATCATCTAATTCCAACCCCCTGCCAAGGCAGGGTCACCACCCACAGACCAGGTTGCCCAGAGCCCCATCCAGCCTGGCCTTGAACACCTCCAGGGCACCCACAGCCTCTCTGGGCAGCCCTCTAGGGACCAGCTCCCCACATTTTACCTTTTAAAGCCGGGTTCCTCACACAGCAGCAAACCGATAAAAGCAAAACAGGACCAGACCACCCACAAACACTCCATTGAGCGAAACCCACGCCTGCACCACAGCTCCCTCCCAGGCCTCCCTTCAGCACCCTGGGCTCTCCCGGGGCCTGGACTCACCCGTAGGGCTCCGTTTCGGCTCCGGTTCCGCTCCGAATCGGCTCCGGTTCCGCTCCGCTCCCACACGAGCCGCCCTCTCCCTCAGCGGCCGTTTGAACCGGAGCGGGCGCCCAACGGTCGGGCGGTGCCGCGCATGCGCAGAAGCGCCCCGCGCATGGCAGCGGGGAAGGGCTCTCCCCTGAGGGGAGGCGCCGTGCAAATGGCGGCAGCCCTGAGGGGGCGGGCAGGGCTCTACCTGCCGTCCGCTGCCTCCCACCGCCGGGTGGCCGCTCGGGGAGGGGAGCCCTGGAGGTGTTGGAGACCCTCAGGGGGAATTTCGCTCGCTGCTGAGCCTTGGCTGTGCCTCCTGTGCTTGAGGTGGCTCAAACCGCCCCGAGTGGGCTGTGTGCAGTGGTTAAATGTCTAATTTTTTTTCGCTATGGAAACAGGGTTTTCAAAATGGGGGGGAAGCCCCTGCAAATGGTAACGGGAGGAGGTTTTGGTGCAGAGAGGATTTCTGTCGGTGTTGCCCCGCAGCCAGGGAGCAGCTGTGGTTGCTAAAACACTGCTCCGAACACCCAGTACTTGAGAGCTATGGCATGGAAATCTGCGACTGAAATGTGCCTTATGTTTCAAGAAGGGCTTTAGCTTTAAAAGAACACATTCCTAATCGACGTTAGGTAGTCATGAAATGTGCTATGTATTTGAAGAAGGGGTTTAGCTTTAAAAGAGTGTATTCCTAATCACCATTAGGTAGTCGTGGTCCCTCTCCCACAGAGCCCAGAAAACTCCTGGATGTCAAAATGAGGGAATCTCTTAAAATATGTATTTTCCTTCTGCTGATGATATTGGAAAGCACATTAAGCACTTAAAGAAAATTAACTGCAGTATTCTTGGTGAAAATGAAGCATCACACAGATTTAGAAAAGTTTGTCATAAGCATTTATTTTACGTCAACATCTAGAGGGAATGTTTTCTCGTTCTTTTTTTTTTTTTTTTTTTTTTTTTTCTTTCAACAGACAAAGGCAAGGAAGTACCTGTTTTTCTGTTTGTTTCTGGTAGAGAAAAAACATGTAAAATTCAAGAGTCATCGGATATGCAAATTTTAAAAAGTTACATCTTTGTAGCTTTGAGTGGAAATAAGCTATGGAGACGAAACACAAAGCACCCAAATCACTGCAGGAATGAGGACACTTTTCTCAAAGGAGAAATCTCACACTGAAAATCTTTGGCAGTACCAGTAATTTGTCTGATAAAACAAATTGAAACTGTTCCTAAAAATAGATTTGGGCTTGATTCTACAGCCTCCTCCATGATCAATAAGAGGCTGCATCAACTGAAAGGTCTTGATGAGATTTTTTTGTATCGGTTTTGTAGAGATCTGTGAACTTGGACTTCACATAAAGCAGTTTCTGATTCAGTAGAAAAATGAAAGACCTTTTTTTTTTTTTTTTTTTTTTTTTTTTTTTTAACAATACACTCCACTTGAAATCTAGATTTTCTATAGCTGCAGGTTTGGGTTTTGGCTTTTTTTCTTTGCTTTTTTTTTTTTTTTTTTTTTTTTTCTCATGAGCTCTCTGTCTTTGAATATCTGGGAAGTTTCATCTCTCTCATTATGTCTCTCCTAGGCAGCTTGACAAGAAAAATCGAATCACTGTTTAGGAAATGACAAAACAGGTTTACTCGATAAGTTCTGCAGTACAGCTGTGAACATGGCACAGGACACTGGAAGGTCAAAGGGCTTGTACTCTGTCATGATTGATCTCGCACCCTCTTACTAGTATTGTGTTTGCTGGTTCTGTGAAAACACAGGTATTTGCACAGCTGAAATACTAAGAAATAGTCTCAGCTGAAGGAGAGGTGGGAGGAAAAAAAGTGATATTTACAGTTCCAAGGAGATTTTGACTTCCCCTTTCCCTAGCAGTACAGTTTTGTTTTCTGCAAGATTTCAGCTGTTGTAACCAGAACTTTGTGCGCTGGATCGCTTGATCCAAACATCAGGCATGTCTGGTTGGCTGTTCGGTAACACCACTGGGCCTTCGCTCCCTAATCCAAATCGATTCTTCCATGAAGAGCTGTTTTGCTGCGATGCTGCTGGAGAGATATCAAAGACTGTCTCCCTCAGGTCCAGCCGCAGGGTATCTCTCTTCCCGTTCAAGTAACCTCTTTCTGTTTGACTGTACGAATCAGACAGCTCTAAGACATCAGGACAAGAACTGGCTGATTCAGCAAGCTTTAGGCCTTGCTCGAAATCGCTAATCGATGTCTCACTGGAGATGTTGAGCATGTCAAAAGAGCTGCCAAGAGAACAAAGGCATCTGTGAATTTTGTAGATGTCAGCAGCAGGAAGATGGCTGTTGTCTGAGGTATAATCCGACTGCTGCTGGGCAGTGTCACTAGAGCACTGTGATTTATTGAGCTGCCCTTCTTCTTTCACACCAGCTGGCTGGATATAGTCCAGCCCAGATCCATCCCAAGCTTTTGGACCGTACTTTTGACACTGACAATCTCTGCAGAGTCTCTCCCTGTGAATTTCTGCTCCTGAGCTGCTGTGCTTGTAAGGAGAGGAAGTTTGCAAGGCAGGACACTGGCACAGGCCAACCTGCTGGTCTCCGAGGGTCTCCTGCAGATTCTGTCTCTCTCTTTCAAGGGAAGGGTGCATTCCTATTCTTGGGCATCTGTTATCTTCAACCTGCGTATCTTCAGAGAGCACTGATGGCCTGTTGGACAGCTTGCTTGTAGAAGTGCTGTTGTCAAAACTGTCGCTGAGTTTTCTCGACAAAGGCTGGAGCTCGTACTGTTCATTTGCAGTGTTGGACTCCTGGACCTTCCGCAATCGGTTTTGCTTCTCATTTCCCCCACAGGCGTAGCTTCCATTTGGCCCAGAGTCATCAGAATAGTCTTTCATGTTGTGGGCACAAGGCCAAAGGATCTGCCCGCAGTTCTTCTCTGGGCCAAAGAAGCAGCACAGTGACTGGAAGAAGAAGCTGGCAAACCCACAGCTGATACACTTGATCATCATTATGAATATCCCTAACTTCCGATATGCCAGGACCGTAGCAGGCAGCATAATGACCCCGGCGGAGAAGAGGGCAGAAGCTGCCATCGCTGTGGCACAGCTCATCTGCTTCAGGGAAAAGGCCACTCGGCTCAGGCGGTCCGAATGGGGGCACAGGTGATAGGAGATGCAGTAGTTGACGGTAAAGTCAACAGAGAGACCTACCGCAGCTGAAATGAAGAGAGACTCCACTGCATTGAGCTGCCACTCCAAGAGGACCAAAAGGCCAACAGTTACCAGCACAGTGCCCGCAATGGCAGTAACAGAGAAAATGCTGAGGAGAACGTTCCAAGTAGTGAGCAGCAGCACCACGAAGGAAATGGCTATGGAGAGCCCCATGACCACCATCGTTTCTGTGCTCAGACTGTGCTGGAGGTTGTATAGCTCTAGTTTACTTGTGAACCACCCATTCTGAAGCCCCACAGGGGCAGTTTTCATTTCCTCTGTTACCCAGAGGTTGATTTCCTCATAGAATTGTTTGGCTTTGCTGTAATTGAAGCTATAGTGATAAATGGTTTGAAACTGCAGTACCAAGGCAGCAAGATTTCCCTCTCCGTCAAACCTGAGGCCCAGATCATATGTTTCTGCCCCTTCCCTGCCTTGTTCCAGGAGCATCATTTTGATACAATGCAGGAAGACCTCGCTTCTGTAAGGGAAAGAGAACTGGTTACAGCAAAGGTTGAAGCTGTGATCTCGCTGGGAGCACTGCCGACTGTCCATCCACCTGATAAACTCCTCCATGAAGCACACAGTAGACTTCTGCTCTGCATCGGGGAAGTAGAAAGTTTGGTTCTTCACCTTTTGGCAGAATTCAAGGAGCCACTTCTGGGCATCAGGGCTTTGGATTGTGAAGGTGGCATCAGTCACTAGGGTGCCATTACTTTTTGGGTTGAAATGGTCCCCATTATCCACGGGCAGAATGCCCCAGACTATCGTGACAGGCATATGCTGCCCTTCTCCATGCTCTAGCCTCTCAAACATGAACTGGTGGCAGTACTCAGAATCATACCTCTCAAAGGGGTGGCTCAGCCGAAACACCTGAACAGATGACGTCTCAAGAGTCGGGAGTTTGAGTTTCGGGTTGGAACACGAAATGTAGGCACCTCCTATTGCTAAGGCAGCAAACCAGCAAATCCAAATGTACCGAAACTTTATCACCCCGCAAGGCAGAAGCTTTTCAAATAGCAGCTTGGAGGTTTCACACAGCGTCTTCTGGAGACCCCTGAGAATGTAATGGAGGGAGAGGGCGACTCTCTTATGGCCAGTGTTTTTCCAGTAGTCTTCTGGCTTGTAAATGCAGGTTGTTGCTATGTAGCGCTCATACAGCACAGCTGAAGAAGGCAGCCAAGTCATCATGAATACCAGGTTCACCAGCACAGAGGTGCCCATGTAGACAGCAAAGCAGCGGATGGCTGTGATATTGCTGATGTAGCTGGCGTAGAAGGCAGCACCCATCGTGAAGCAAGACGCCAGCATGAGATACGCAAAGTGGTGCATGGTTTGACTTACCCACTGAGAAAGCCCAGCGGAGGGGTTCTGGCTCTTGCTGAGGTTCCAGAGGTCGAAGAAGACAAAGGTGTGGTTGGCACAAACGCTGCTGAGAATGATGACCGCTGTCAGGTTTACAAAAGGGAAGTAGGTGAATCTGAAGGCCACCTTGTACAAGAAGTAGGAGATCATCAAAGAACTGACAACAGCGAGCAGGACCATCAGAGTAATAAAGACTGAGCGTAAATAAAAAGAAATGCTTAGAAAAATAGCTAATATTGCCAGAACTGGATACTTGGTATCCAGTAAAAGGTAGTGCTGGAATAGTTTCTGTTTAAGGCCCAGGTCCATTCCAGTGATAGACGTATAGTTATCAAACAGATCCCAGGATTCAAGATTGTCTAAGTAGATCCCCATCATAGATGCACCTTTCCTGGTAGGCAAAAACAGCAGGCTGTATTTGAGGGATGGCACTTGGTACTCCATTGTCTGGGGACTAAGAAAGTCTCTGTCGACTAAGAAGTGAAGAAGCTGGTAAATAGCATTGAAGCGGGTACATTTTTCTGGGACTTTGGCACACTGAGAGTGTTTCTGTCTCACAGTCTCAGGACCTATGCAAGATGGAGTGAGGATACCCTTGTGGTAGTCTGGAGCACAGGCACGAAGGAGGGCCAGGGTGTGGGAGATGTCCCCTTGGGTTATCTCCAAACAAGAGGACCTGTTGTACAGGACAGCGATGTAGTTTCCCAGAGACCAGCTTGGGCAGCATTCGTTGGCTTCAGTACGTTGGCAGAGGTCTCTAAAATGAACATGTGAACGTATCTGAAAAACAGCCGAGGGAGCATCGTGTCAGATCCTCTACACACTTCATCTTGCAGCCCTATGGGGTTCTTTGCTTCTTGCAGTAATCGTCCCCTCCCCTCCTGGCATACAAGCCATGGCTTGCCATCCTCCCAGTGACAAACTGCCCAATGCTAAAGCTATTGGTAAAAATGCTCAAAAATGAAACCCTGTTCACTATTTATATTTTATAACCTCTGATTTGAAAATGTGGATCCTTCTCCACTCAGTTAGTGACAGCAGTGACCTTCATTTCACTGTTTGCAAGGCTAGAACAGAGAGGGGAGACACCTTTTACTATTTTATTTTATTTTATTTTATTTTATTTTATTTTATTTTATTTTATTTTATTTTATTTTATTTTATTTTATTTTATTTTATTTTATTTTTATTTTTATTTTTATTTTATGCCTTATATTATTACTAGACTTGCCAGTACCATCACTTGCTGTTACTGGCCTGACAGCTGCTGCAGGCACAGCACAGCAGTGAGGGTGGTGTTGGCAGTATCACTGGCAGCTCAGGCTCAGAGTTCAATATTCAGTGAGGTGGGTGGGTTTGGGAGCCTGCACTCACCTACGTGCTGTGGGGTGACTTAAAGCCTGACTTGGCTGAGGCTTCTTGAGCTGCACACCTGGCAGGGTGCAGTGTGAACATGCTGCCTCCTGCCAGCGGGACGTCAGGCTCTTGCAGCAGAGGTTTCTTGGGTCTGATCACTTAGAGTTATTACAGATTCTACAGCAAACACAGCTAATCCAATTAAACCTCCCACTTGCAAAGCTTGCTGTGGCAGTCTCCACGACAATAGCTCCATTTTAGTAATTAGGTTCTGCTGCTCGAGATTCACAGCAGCTTCTGATGGGCATCACTGGCTTCTGGACCAAGTTCTTGTTCAAGGTCTGATTATTCTTGTTCAGTGGCAGCTGCTACATCACTACAGACCAGCTGATAGGTGAAATCATTCTTGTTTTGCTAAGTCAGTAAAATGCTTTGGAGTCCTCTAGGCTGAAGCACGTTCTGTAGCTTACGTTATTTTTGTCTGCTATTTCCTTTCAGCTAGGTATTGAAGATGGGAAAGTCAGGAAAGAGACAGCATGTATGTATGTTCTGTGTGACATTACTAACCTTGTCTTGTTCGATTTGACACATGGACTGGATAGCTTGCAAGTTCCATAAGCTCCCAGCAGTCGTGGACATAAATACCAGCTGGGAATAGCTCTTTTCTGAAAGAAAAAAAAAAAAAAAAAAAAAGGAAGGAAAAAAATAGAAAGTATTAGGTAATGATGATGAATTAGCCCAGCTGGCTGGAATAGACTCTGTGTGCATAAAATAAATAAATAAATAAATATCTTGCTGTCTATAAGACTGCTATGGAGGGCTCCCTGGAGGGAACCAGGTCACAAATAGCTTGTAGTGAGTGGTAGCATCTGCCCTGTGCCGTCCGACCTCTGCTCTCCACCCATCTGGTAGCAGCAGGAGAGCAGGGGGAGGACATTTGCAAAATCCGCTCTCTGTGCTGTCAGCGTGCTTCCAGTGAGTGTTGTCACCTGGTTCTGCAACCCCTGTTGCAAAGCGAGGAGCTGAAGTTCAGCCAAAAACTCCCAAGGACCTGAGGGTTTGGTGTTTGCCTGGTTTCAGAGGTGGAGTAGAGGCAGGGGAGGGAGTAAGAATACCTTCATGCTCTTTCCTCTACTTTTTAGCATCCATTTGGGGACAAATTTTGTGTGTCTTGGAGTTTTCTCTCTTTTTTTTTTTTTCTTTTTTTTTACTGTCACATGTTTTTCAAGAAGAAAAGAAAGAACAGGGATGGACTGGAAACAGAGAGGGAGGGAGGAATATGCATTTTTTCATAGTAATCACTTTCGATACAGGTAAATGGTGAAAACTTTAATCTTTTTATTTGCACCCTTAAAGTATATTTCTAAAGGGTAAAAAGAAATATAGCAAAAAATAAGACAGAGAAACAACTCCAGAATTTTGGAACGAGCCTTTTCTAACCATTTGATTATGAAGGGTTGAAACATCGCTATCCCAGAAGTGGCTTAGCCTTCGCAGAGTGGTATTGTATGCACTGCTTTCTCAGAGTGCTTTCACAACATTTCCCTGTGTCCTAAACTATTTTGACAGTTCTGAGCTCTGAGTGCCTGTCACTTACTACTCCATCAAGACTTCACTCACCCGGGGGACCGCAAAAGAAACCGTCTGCTCCGTAGATTTGTTCCACCATTCTCCGTGTCCTGGCTTCTTGTCCTCCCTGATCAGCCTTTTGTCCTCTGCTAATGCCAATGTCATCATAGCTAGCAAGAGAAGAGATTATTTGTGTAAGTAGAGAGATCTGGCAATGAGCTACATTGACTGGCAAGGCTCTGGTGCCACACACCATGCTGCTGCAGCAATAAAAGCCACTGTAGTCTTAAAAGACAGCATTGCTTTGATGAGAGCTTTTTGATATTGCACACACTGTGCCCTCTGTAGAAATCTGTGTGAGGCTACATGAGAACTTGCATCCCCTTGTGCAGGCATGCTGTCCCACTGTGTTCTCTTAAAGGTAAACAGTGAAGTGAATGCTTGGAGAGTTTAGAGTCTAACTCCTGCATCCCGCAGCAGGGAGTCCAGGTGCATTGCAGGGAAAGAGACTTTAAACTTCCTGGTTGCTTTTGAGCATAGAATATAGGATGTAATTCACATACATATTTTGGAACAGTGACTCATTAACTTTGTAGCCAACATTTTCCTCTAAGCCCCCAAACCAAACTCAAATACCTTTTCTTCTCAGTATATGGTGAAAGAGAGAAGGTCTTCTTGTAGCCCGTATGGCTCTCTACATTCCTCCACACGACAAGCTTTCTGCCAATGTCTGTATCCCGGGGCTCGAAACCCTGCAGCCAAGAAAAAGCGTTTTGTCATCAGCTTGCTTTTTAGTTCAGCTTAGCCTTCCTTAATGCTTCTCCTAGACAGAAACTATACAAGATTATTACTGCATCTTGGAGAGACACAGAAATCAAATTTTCCCTGGAAATACAACATCCCTTACATACCAGAAGCTGGTGAGGACATTCCACCAGAGCAGCATGCTGGCCCTCAGGGAAGGAAACTTAATACTGAATACCAACAGAAATGCTTCAACAGTGAGAGCTATTAAGCAGTGAAATAGTGAGACAGCAAGAAATGAAAGCCTTTCACTAATGTCCTTTAAAGATACAACAGGCCAAGTGGTGGCACGTGCACTGGACACAGTTGTGGCTGGACAAAAGAGTGGGTGAAGTCCCTGTTTCTCTTTTGGTGACTGTGGTATCAAGAAACAGCAAGTATTGTGCATTACTCTCAAACATTATGTCCGTCTGGAAGGAATCTTGCTTTGGTTGCACATCGTGAAGACGAGGGGAAAGGACAGCAGACCACTGATAAGCACTGCTATTTTTTTCTAGTGGCTTTAGTGTCCTCCTTGATTTGCTGTCCTGCCTCTATCTGCAGAGAAGGAAGGAAGCACAGACTTGTTTTATATGGCAGAAAGACTGTATCACTGGCTGGCCTGTGGACATTCCTTACGTTCATTTTGTCTGAAAGGACTTACCATTAGGGGTTCAGAAAAATCAGGCAAATTTCCAACAAGCAGGCCAGCTAAAGTGCAAACTACAACCATCACTGAACACAGCACCAGGACGGCTATGGGCCACTCCGCGATCATCTGAGAGTAACTGGAATGAACAGAAGAAAAAATGCAGCTGTTAAGGCACTTCTGCTTCGAGCATGAAACCTGCTGTTGAACCAACGCAGTGTTAGGGAAAGGAAGTAAAACAGTTAGGGCTTTCTGGTTTGAGCATTTATTTATTGAAGAGCTGTGAGGCTCTAGTACAGCTATTAATGAACATATTATACCTCCAACTGGATGTTTGCAGGCAATTCTAATTAACTTGGGTAATTACATTTTGCCTCCCTGCATTTTCCTGCTTTTTCAAACAGAAACAATAAAACCCACTCTTCCGTCCTAAGGCAAAATGAAGCTTTAAATGTTTAACTGAAAACATTACATTTAGAAACAGCTTTCTATTTTTTTGTTGTTTGTCTGTTTTTTTTTTTGTTTGTTTGTTTGTTTGTTTGTTTGTTTTTGTTTGTTTGTTTCTTCCCCATTGTACAATCTAAGCTAGTAGCTGCTTTACCATTTGGCCTGCAGATCTTCAGCCTATGGACCCTGAGAAGTCATAGGATATTCTGAAGGCTCTTCTAAAGATAACTCTCTTAAGCAAGTCTGTTGTCATTGCTCTACATTCACTCACTGTACAGGGGCCTGCCTTACTGCTGGAAATTTTGTAGGCATCTGCGAAGTCAGAAAGGGATAGAAACCACCGATCTGATGTGCAACTGCTGTCAGGATTGTCAGCAGCAGCCACAGAGTGGACAAGTGGCTTCTGGATCTGCAGGATGAGTGAATTTGTTAAAAGATTGGAATGGGTTTGACTGGTTTCTAAGTTTTAAAGAAGTATTTGGATGTATTTCTGAAATATAAGAAATCCTATGTTCACAAATAGTTGATAAATATTTGGGCTTCATGGGGAAGTGAAATATTTATGAAACTTTGAGCAGCTGTGCCAGTGTTTAGCAGCCTTGAGGTTCCTGCTTGACTGGTCTTTTGCTTCTCTTTCCTCCAACTTCACTGAGTCAAATAATGCAGCTTTCTTCTCCTAATTATAAATCATCTTAAACCCTTCAAACAGCTTTTTGCATGACTTCAGGTCAGGTCTGGTTTGCTTTTGTTTTTAATTTAAGGCTCCCTTATCAAATTTGTTTTCATAGATGAAGTCTACACTATGAAAATGGACCAAAATTGCCCTTTCCACATTAGATTACATAATATCTGGAGGCTGTTTTGGATTAATTCCGTGACCAATTACCAAATAAAAATAAAAATAAACTGCAGTATCTGATGCCGTACCCAAACCTTCCAGAGAAAAGCAGGTTACAAAATCAGCTTTTAAACAGAAATTGAAAGCAATCAAAGTATTTTAATTTTGAGAAACGTATTAAAAATCCTCTGTATTTTGAAAAGGGTGAACTCATTCAACTTTTTAAAGATGTAAAAAGAGTTCCAGGCATGTTTTCATGTTTACTCGGTTTAGGCATTCCAGCTGAAGCCGTAGTTTAGCAATGTTACATTCCATGACAGTACTGTACGCCCACATGCAAAATCCACATTCTTTACGAGGAAGGAATTTCTGTTGCCTATTTTCATGCCCTAAACGAGAATTTCCTAATACTGTAAAGAAACTCAATAAAGATAAAAACTGCTATAAAGCAAATACAATGGAAAACATTCCTTTTGCTTTTAATTCTGAACATTAGGGGATCTTTATCCTTTAATAATCTAATTTGAAACGTTTATGTAATTTCTTTTGTATTAAAGGTGAGCTTCATGCTGATAGGATCTCTTTATATGTTCACTTAACTTGAAAGCAGAAAACTGGAGATAAAAGAATTGTGGTACTTAGCTTTTCTATTAAAATGCTATTTTCCCAAGCATGGCTAGGCTAGCCATACTTCTCACTGTCAGGGAGCATCCTGTACTTTTGCACAAGGATTGCCTCTTCCTAAACCTAACCTCCTTGGAATATTTTACACCTCTTAACTTAATAGCAGATTTCCTGGTATCTAACTACATGAAAAACTAGGAATCGTTGCACGTAGTCTGGGTACAAAGGTCTCTTCCACTGTAGGCTGTGAGAAAACGCAGGACTCCACTGTTACTGCTATTGCTGCCCTCCTGATTCCCCATCTGTTAGGCCAAGCTGGATTAATCCAATAAATGTGACTATATATATATATATAAAGCTGTCGTATGGACCAGAGCCAGGCACCTGCCCCGAGAACGGCTATCAAGACTGCGTTGCTATTCATTAGCGCAGGTTAAATTGATCTCACGAGCAAATTGGGATTTTTCCAAGCGGATGGGAAGCGTGGGGCAGGGAGCGCTGACCTTGCCTCTGAAGATGGGCCTGCCGGGGACGTCACCAGCAATAATGCTCCGCATTTCCTAACAGCGGGGTAGGAAAGCAGTGATAATAGGGCAGAAGGACAGCAAGCTTTTGATATTAAACATACCTTTTTGGCATCCTGAAAGCTTTGTCGTGTCTGCAGATGGAAAAGAAAAAAATAGAAGGCATCATGATAATTTATTATATTCCTACAAAGCGCGGTCCCGGCCTGCTAATGAGCATGTTAACCCATTCAGGGGCTGCAAGGCACCAAGCTGAGCTGCTGCTGCAAGAGTTGCTTGGCACAACGTGGATTAGTCTAATGAATAGCAGAGCCTATTCCTCTCCCACTGGCATTTTAACTAAGTGTGATGGGAAGACAGGTATTAACTCCTCTTTTTTGCTCCTCTAAAAAACACCACAGAATATAATGGACATACACAGTAATCCCAGAGAAATTGCCCCATAACACCTATCCATGAAAATCTATCTGTTTTAAATGCTTTCCTACTGAATTTTTAAATTGCTTCTTGACAAGAGCATAACTCTTTACAAAATTTCATGAGCTGGGCTAACAATGCCTACAGTTTTTATTCTCAGTTCAACTCAGCAAGGATTTTCCAGAAAGGCGAATCTCATTTGTTTCCTGAGCCATTTCAAAGACGTTTGTCCAATCTAGAGGAGTAGACTTCCAGTGGAGCTGCAAAAAAACATTTTACTCATGTTTCCCTCATAGGGGAGCTTTTGTAATTCCTCTCGTAGAGCTTTGAGGAACAAAATAGAGAAGCCTTCTCCAGAGGACCAAGGTTACATTTATTAATGTGGGGCTGGTGCCAGCTGGTGCCCCTGCAGCAGCTCATCCCTCCTGGCATGTCATAGCGAGTGGAAAGAACAAAAAAGTGACGAAGCAGAGCTCCCCACGGAAGAGTCACTCCTTGTGGCACGTGTAATAAATCACATTGTGATTTCCTCATCGCTCTCCATAGGTTTGATAGAGAGGACAGCAAAGAAAAATCCTCACTAGATTATTAAAGAGAGGTCTCCTTTTGGCAGCACGCTGCCCATTCTGTGCTAATTCTCTCACAATAGCTTCTCGAGCAGATTTGCTCGGATTAAAACCCCCTTTATACCATCATTACAATATCACTTTTCTGTCCGCTAGCTCTGCACATTCTGCCAGGGATTTGCAATCCAGCTGCATTTCCTGCTTAACTAACCTGTTATGGAGAACACAGCTGACAGTTTGGTTGATGCAGTGTTGATGCAAATGCAAACACAAGCAAATTAAAGCCTCTCTTAATGGTTACAGAATGAGACCATAAAGGGCTTTTGTGCCTAACCCCACAGGGCTGTATGAAGGCAAGGAATGCTGCACCATCCCCTAGCAGACATTGCGTGGTGCCTGCTGCTGTGGTAGCCAAGGGATCGTTGTCTGTGCCAACAGTGGGCTCCAAAAGGCACATTCAGTGAGGCAGGATGATGCTGGATGGGGCAGGGGATGTACTTCAGGCTATTGAGGACGCCTGTGCTGTATGTGTTGTTACAGCACTACCAGACAACATCCACCAAGCAAGCAATTTGAATCTCTGTGCTCTGCACACAAATGGATCTTACCTGATTCTGTCAGGGACAGCACAGAATTTATATCCTTGTTGCTGTCCAGCCTGGAAAACCAAATCGTGCTCCCCAGCTTTGTATTTCTCACTGCTCTGCAGTAGCCCTCTTATTGCCCTCTGCTGCCTCTCCCCTCCAGCACTGGCAGCAGCTCCAGTGGGAGCAGAAAAAGAAATTAGTTGTGCTTTTATCACTCAGAAGCTCCACCAAGATAAAGGACTAGCCAGCTGGGTATCTTGCAATGCAAAAGGAGAAACGAGGAGGACCACAGAATTGGCTGTGATCACAGCTGGATGATCTACGAGTAGCTGGGTGACCTTGGCTTTATCCAGCGAGTCACCTTGAGAAGCGAATCCTGTAGGAACAGCATCTCTGTACGCCCTCCACAGAGGCATTGAGAGCAAACTCCATCCCTCCCGGCTTTTGGGGGCAGCTGCTGCCTCAAACTGGGGAGCAAACCCACGTTTCACGCGTTCCCCACTCAGACCCGCCTCATCCCCTCCCGCCACCCACCACGAAGGAGATGATGAAAGCCTCTCACCTGACTGTCACAACGTGATGCTGCACCGGCCGGGAGGGTCGCTGCCCAGGGGACCACTGTTTCCAGGGGGTTTCTGAGACCTGGCGGTGGGGAGCAGGTGTGGGGTCACCGCTGGAAAGGTGGGAACACAGCACGGACCTCTCGCCGTGCCCGGGGAGCTGGGGCAGCCCGTAGCTGCCTCGGGGCTCCTGCTGGTTGCAGGGGTAATACAGGTGATGCTGTTGCGAGTCCTGGGAGCTTGACGGTACCTGCCCGTTGGACTGGGTGGGCACCGGCCCCAGCGTGCGGCTGGAGGAGGGCAGGTGGTCACCCCCCAGCCTGGGGGATGCAGGAACGGGGCAGTGATGGACTGGGCAGATTCTCTCCCAAGAGGTGCCGCTGTAGCTGGGCTCCGTGTTGGCAATCTCTGGCATGGCGAGGCAGGTCTGGCAAGGTCCTGCATTGCGTTTTTCTCTGCGAGAGGAAATAAAGGGGGGGGTGAAACCCTTCTCCATCACAGCACCGTATTGACGGAAAAGCTAAACAGGTGAATCTTGCCTCTCGCTTAATGCGAGACTTAAAACTTCCCCCTCTCTTTGCTGTATCAGGAGCCAGGGCCGAGCTGGACCATGCTTTTTACAAGAACATCCATGACTCATTTAAGGACTCCAGCTGATGGTGAAGCCATCACTTCTTTGTGCATGTTGCTCCAAAATTGTGAAAAATTGTGTAATGCTCCCTTGAACAGTGTTCAACTCCTCTACTGGCTGTGGTTTTAGAAGCCAAGTATGGCTGCAATGTGCAAGCAGAATTAAATTTTGCTTACGGCATTTTACTTGGATGGACCTCGTTGTTTCCTCTTATTTCTCCAAGGTATTTCAGCATGGAAGGGACAAGACAAACTGGCTGCTGATAATGGCACAGTCCTATCCTGGGAGCACAGAGTAATTAGAGAGACCTGAGGGACCAGTCACTCTGTGTGACACCAAGAAAACCCTTCACACAGAGCAGAATGAGGCCACACTGATCCCAAAATGCCTCTCAAATTGCCATCTCAGGGTGTCAGGGAGCTTGAGCAGCACTGTGCTGTCTGCAGCTCAAAGCAAGCACAATATGGAAACACCAGTAGTCTCTGGAGCTTGATCAGAGCACGTGCCGTAGTGTCTACAGCTGACTTATGTGCCTGCTCTTGTGTCTGGCATCGAGAATTAAGTGTGATGGATGATATGGGCCAGCTAGAATCACAAAGTGTCTTAAGGCGTCACAGAATTTTGAGTGCTGGAGCGAGACAAGAATGAGATGAACTTTAGCCTGAGGCACCTGATGGGATGTGGGGGAAAAAAAGTGAAGGCAAAATATGTTTGAGAAAGGAGTATTTCTGAAACTTTGCAGAGTTCATCTCATTTCCCTTTCAGACAGCCACAAAAAGACAGAATTCTAGCAATTACAGGTCTCTGGAACTGCACCCAAATTTAACTAGCACAGTAATATCAATGACAAAAGGGATTTGGAGATTGCTGTTAGCTCAGTATTGCTTGAAAATTGGTATTTTTTTCCAGAAGGGAGGACATACTGGCCTTGGCAAAGCATGCTATGTACTTTCCAGCATCAATTGAGCTTATCAACACCGAGAAACTATATTTCATGATTATACAAAACGGGCTCATTTCACTAAAATCATTACAACAGAGTAATGTTTGCAGTAGCTGCTATTCCTGTGCTGGTGCAGAGACTCATGGTGCAGGCATCGTGCTCAGCATTACTTGCACTCAGTCCCAGTCCTGGGTCTAATAACAAAGAGACCCTGACTGGTTGGACACCCTCCAGGGCCAGTTTTATGCCAGAAGACGGGAACAGTATGGTCAAGGATGCTCATTGCAATGACAGCAACTTTGGAAGCAAGAACTGATGTTCACATGCAGATTTGGGGTCATGAAATTCATTTGCTGGATATTTTTTGGCCAACAAGGGGGAGGAGAAATGACAAAATGATATCAAAGTAGTCAGCACATGCCCACGGCTGTGAGCAAGCTTCTCTGCGTCCTTGGGAGATGATGTACACGCAACGGCAGCAGCCAGACAGGGTCTGTGAGACCCTCGCCATTTCTTATGACAGTAGATGTACAAATCAGTGGAAACGAGTCAAAGTTTGCCCTGAAGCAGGCGCCAGGAAACCCGCAGCCAGATGCATGCACACCTTGCTGAGATCAGCTCAATGGGTCCTTCCCGACAGTGCCAGCACTCAGCTGCCTCTGCTCCACACTACAAAGGACTGATGAGATTTCAGCCAGCTCGCTGCAGTGCGAGGGAGTGCTGTGTGCCAGAGCACGAGTTCCTGAGCAGATTGTGACAGTGACACCCCATCCACCCGCAGAGTTTGTCAAAAGACAGAATACAAAATCCCATCACATGAATCCTTGCGGCCCTGTCACAGATGGATTAGCAGCAGGATTGCCCAGACTTTCGGAGACCCTTGAGTTGGGTTACAGCTCCGTGTGGAGGCATTTTCCAACAGAAGGCTACAAATTTGTCGCTAGTGTGTGCAAATGCAATACAGGAGAGTATAAATCAAACAGCAGCAGTTCACGAGGTGTAATCTGAGGCCTCGTCTGGGCTTACTACAGCCCCATCAGAGTCATCCCTGATGCAGGTCAGGTGCAACACAGGCAGATGAAGGAAAGCTTACGGTCTGTGGTCACCCATCTAAAACGGCATATTTAGTCACTGCCTGTCTACACTAATTCTCTTCCCAGATTTCCAGCGGCTGGAGTGCAGGGTGATTTTGCCTTGTAGCTTTGTACTAGCGGTGATGGGACAGGGAATTTTCATCAGAAAGCTGGGATTGTGGTAGTGTTAAACTTTGGCAAGGTCTAGACCTTCTCCCACTCCCTTTTAGATGTCTCCCAGTTATTACTTTCCCTCTACCTTGATCCTATCATTTTCCCTAATTTAGGTACACTTTAAATAAGCAATGTTTTCCTAAAATACATAATTAATTCACAGAGACTGCCACACTAATGATTTGCACTTTTTGTATTCCCACACCAGCAAAATATATATATAATTTCAAAGTAAAAAGAAAAATATTTTCCATTTAAACTGCTGGATTTGCATAGGGACCGGAGGCTTTGCATAACTGAATTCGTCTGATGACTGCACCGCCACGTCTGCCCGCCTCATCTGTAATGCTGGACAGAAAGGAAAGGCTTTCACAAAAAAGAGAAAAAAAAAAAAACACTTTGAAGATGCTCAGGGAAATGCAGGAAACATGCAATGAAAAATTCTTCCTCTGAAACCCCTCAGCTACAGAACCTCCTGGTGGGCTGCAGATTGCGTCCAGGTTTTTTTGCACATACATCAATGTTCCCAAGGCTAATATTTCACACGCAAGCCCATTCCCCTTGTTTACCAGCTCTGCTGCGGATTTCTGTCTGGTTCCATCCTTCCCACACATTTTGTCTCAGCTCCATCCCCTAGCTGCTCAGTGGCTTCGTATTTTAGAATAACTTTAGCTAGTTCAAATCATTCACTCACGACTCTTCTTCATTATCTCCTTTTCAGGCTAAACAATTACAGCTCTGTCAATCACCCCCTGGATCCAAGTTGCCTTATGCTCATCTCTCTCCAACGCCGTGACAATGTGACCTTGGTTATCCAAAATCTCCAGGGAAACCTGGAGCTCACAAATAATGATAGCTTTGGGTAATTACTGGTGGCAGTTCTGCACATTTTGGGTTTTTGGTTGCTACGCTCCCAATTAGCTGGGATGCTGGCGGGCTTAGGATTTGATCTGCTGAGGGCTGCACCAGAGATGTGGTCCTTGTTTGCCTGCCTGCAAACAGGTCACTAGCACTTTTCTGGGCCCACGGGACCCTGAACTGTGCTTGAAAACTGGTTGTGGGGGAGTTTCTGATGGCTGTTTACTGTCAGGCAGGAGAGGAGGTGGGCAGAGAACTGTGCTGAGCTCTGTACCACGCTGACACTAACGAAAACCAACACCACAATTTTTTTGAATGTTCATTCCCATCCTGGGCCATGTCAGATATTTGACATCTTTGGGATTGAGTGGGCAGAAATGGTGTCTCAGCTGCAGAAAAGCCTACCGGAGCAGCCTGACAGCCTCCTTTTTCTTCTTCAAGCTCAGCTGGATGCAGCCGAAGTGATGCAGAGAGAAGAAAGAGGAGGTGTAGGGCAAGTGCCAGACTGGAGCTAACTGCTCCTGTTACCCACAGCAGTCAGTTGTGTTTCTCGTGCTGCTTTCCCCTTGAGATGTCTAGACAGTATAATAATCCAATTTATGAAACTGCCCGAGTCAATTTGAGTGCAGTGGCACTTCTCTGAGACAAGTGCCAGGGCACAGGCAGCCCACCTGATGTGGGGGAGCCAGCGAAAGGACTGAAGCCTCTTCCCATGGTAAAGCAGTCAAGATAAGGTCAAGGTCAGGAAAGAGACAGCTTGCTGCCACTCCACCTCCGCTGGGGTGCGGAGCAGTGACAGGCATCGCAGAGGCTGAAATCGATGAGTCGATCCCTCCGAGCCATGCAGCAGGAGGGAGCGTGGGTCACCGAGAGGGGAGAAACGGGCCTCAAATGCCCAGCGTTTGAAGGAGAGGCTTCTTTACCAGTCTGCTAAAAAAATCATCCCCCAGATCAATTGTACAAGCTTTTATTTATTTAAATAAAAAGGTTATTTATCTCAGCCTTTGCATACTGAGGAGGGGATCATGAAAGCAGCTCTCTGCATAGGAGCGATGGGCATCACCTACCAAGTGATGGAGCTGATGCCAGAGTCCAATGGCAGCATCTCCCATAATGGGAGAATCTCGAGGGGGAACAAAACCAAGCGAGAGTAAGGGCAGGAGCCGGTGCCTTGGCTACAACCAGATGCTATTTCCACAGGAACCTTCGCTCAGTCAGATATTAAGCACTGCAAAATTTCATTCACAAGAAAAGCTAGTGTTATTTGCTTTCCCTTTTTTTTTTTTTTTTTTTCTAGCAAGGTTTTCCTTGCACATCAGCTGCACGAATTTTCCCAAATGAATAAAAGGAGAAATTCTTTCTGAATTAAAACCACATGCTAGAGGTCAGCTTCCACTGAGACAAATGGCTTTTTCTCTGGGAGTTGTAAATGACTTTTTAAGAATGGGATTTTATACTAGAATTTAAACTGAGGTTTTCTCATTCAACATACCCCCAGCAACACAGCAGTGGAGCTCTAAAGAAGGGAAAAAAAAAAAAAAAAAAGACAGCTTGTGTTTGCTTGTGTTTTTTAAGGTGGTGAGAGTGCCCCTTTCCAGAGATTAGGGAAGGGTTTGTTGCGTTTCACTCTCACCTATTATCTAGATCCAGCGCTGAGCTGACAGGGAGAGACGGGCACCTCTCAAGCAATTTATCTCCTCCTTAGGCAGAGTCAAATTCTTGTGCACAGGAGAATTTCCACGTAGTTGCTCCTCGTTTTGCTTTTTCACTCTAGCAGCAGAACAGTGCGTATCCTTGAGAAGACCTACAATCTTTTTTCTTTTTTCTTTTTAATGAGACTCCTGAGTACGTTAAACCTTCATGAAAAATTAATGAGACTGCAAAACTCTGCTTCCCACGTAGTCTGCCAAGAAAAGTTTAGTTTTATAATTCCTCCCATTGACTCGCCTGAGCAGCCTTACCTTTATTTACCTCAGGCAGCCCGTGCTGCTGTGGGTATGGGTATATGCAACGGGATGCAAGCAGACACAAAGGTCTCGGCGATCCCCACCCAGGCTTAGGCACCAGGGAAGGTCTGGATGCAGTTTGCCGTATGCACACCAGCGGTGGAAAATGTGCAGGTAAAATTGTGTTTGCTAACTAACCCCCGTTTGGAAGAAAACAAAAGAAAACTATACCTTGCTCTCCCGGTCCTAAAAAGCTCAGAAAGAAGGGGTTGTTTTCAAACATGGGGAGTTTTCTGGTGGTAAATTCAGCAGAGCATTGGCTAAGGCCGCAGGACAGGCACTGTCGAGCTAACCACTTGGTGGCTAGCGAAGAGCTGTGCATAAAGAAGCATTTACATATGTGCTTGCTCAGGAGTCAGAGAGCGATGCTCGCACTTCATTGCCATAAATTCTAGTTCTCGAGTATGCAGCATGAGTGAAATTAAAACCACGCCGGTTTCAGATGGCGGAACTCCTATTGTAACTTAACCCTCCCAGCCTGCAGCACTCCTTGCAAAGGACCCAGTCGAATGAGCAAGGATTACTCAGGCAAGAAAAGCTAACGGGGGTTCTGGCAGCTCAGCCCCCATCCCATGCCCTGGACTGAAAGCAGGGCTGGATTGCGTATGTAGTCACTCAGAGAGCTCCGAGACCCAAAACCACACAGCCTCAGGCTGAGACCTTCAGAGCTGAGGAGACGAAGACAGAACTGAACCTCAGCTTTCAGAACAGATTTGGGTTTTGTTCGCCTCAGGGTGTGCCCCGGTCAAATACACCGAGGATGTGAACAGCTCGGGTCTAACAAATTGCAACGTGCTTGAAAATTTGGGGCGGCTCCGTGCCCGTGACGCTTGTTGACATTTCCAGAACATGAACACGACTGCGGCCGGTGTCAGGCACCAGGTAAGGGTGCGCGGGTGGCACAAGGTGTGTGGGGGGGAGCAGGAGAAAGCTGCGGGGTTTTACAGAGAAAACCTTTGGAGTGCAAACCCAGCGAGGGGAGGACTGAGCACCACCAGCACCAAAAATCCTCCGGGGAGGCCACCCCGCCACCTCCCCACTGCCGCCTTGGGCTGCCCAAAACCGCAGAGGTTGGGTTGCGGGACCAACCCAGCCCCTCCCCACCACCCACCCCAACAAGCCCCAGCCCCTACCTGGACCCCTGGGGCCGCGGCTCCCCCCGGCGCGGCTCGGCCGAGGCCGGCGCGGCCTCCATGGCCCGCGGGAGGCAGCGGCGGAGGCTGGCGGCGGGCGCTGTCCGCGGTGCTGAGCGCTGCCGGCGCCGCCGAGGCTGCGGAGGAGGAGGAGGAGGAGGAGGAGGAGGAGGAGGAGGAAGAGGAGGAGGGAGGCTGCGAAGGCTCGGCGCAGCGCTTGCGCGGCCGCGGAGGCGGTGCCGGTGCTGCTGCTGGCGGCCAATGGCCGCGGGACCTCGCAGGCTGCGCCCTGGGGAGGCTGCGAGGTGGAGAGCCGGGGGGAGGCTGGAGGGGAGGCTGGGTGCTGTGCTGAGCGGGTGGGGGTCCCCCAAGTGAAAGCTCTGAGGTTGGACACAACCAGGCTCACCTTGCCAGCCTCACCCCCAGCCTCAAGGGGCGGTGTGGGTGGTGCACCCTTGGGTGCCGGGTCCCTTGTCCCACCAGAGTTGTGCAGCTTTGGCCCAAGATGGGAGAGCGCCCACAAGCGCTCCTGGACTTCGTGCGGCCAGTGCAAGGCAGCATTTCGAAGTGTTTGGGCTCGCCCTGTGGTTGCAGCAGTGTTAAATAAATAAATAAGGTGTTGATGTTGTTTTGCAACGACGTGGAGGACACAAGACCCGCCGGCATTGCTTGTCAGCACTGCTGTAGCCACGCATCGCCCTGCGCCTTGGGCAGATCTTCCTGAGAGCTCACAGAGCCTCAGGGTGGCTGCTCCTTCTGCAGCCTCCCTCATTGCAAGGGCCACGGTGTTATTTGTGGCTCACTTTCCCATAGGCATGCATATGGCCAGGGGGGTGGCACTGACCTTCCCTGTGACCCTACATGGGGCCATGATGATGACTATGACCTTCTCCTTTCTCATGGCTGTGCCCTCACGGGGGCAGTGACCTTCTTTCTCATGAGGACGGCATCCTTCTTGCTTCATGTGCTACAAAAAAAGCCAAAGCAAAAAGGGAGAGTATTAGACCGGAGGGTATCCTATAATTCCCACTAATCCTCTAGCTGCTTGGAATAAGCCCTTCCTGCCTTAATGACTTAAATGCCTGAGACAGTTTAACGAACAAAAAGCTTTTCCTAATGCCTGTGCGCTGACTCTCCTACCTGTAGGCTCACGCCTCTCTGAACCCAGCAGGAGGGAGTTTCCACGGACAGGCTTCAGGCTGGGGTGTGACAATCCCTGCTGGGCTGGGCTGCGGGGTGCTGCCCACGGCGAGGGGAGCAGCCCGCTCTGCTCGGCCTGAGCCACAGAAATGCTGCTTGCCCGGTAGGATCGGAGCTGCCGAGCACCTGGTGCTTGTGCTGCATTATGTGGCCCAGCAGGAAAGACTGAAACCTGGTATCTGCTGTAAAGCTGGGCTGGGATTAACGCGATGGCCAGGACATGGGTGCTGTTTCCTTTTCTTTCTTCCCCATGCTAAATAATAATACTTACAACAGTAAGGATAATAATAAAGCCACGGGAGCTGAAAGGAGGGTGGGAAGAGGCTGAATTGCAAACCTCCCACCGCTTCTGACAGACAGTCACATCCTACAGCTTCCAGTTTGGCTCAGCCTGATGTGCGAACTCCTTGTCTGTGAAGTGGGGGCGATAACACTTCCTCACTCCCACGGTTTGGCAGGATTCCTCTGTGGCTTGTAAGCTATTCGACGTGGATTTTTTGTTTACAATTGCCCTTACACGGGGACTACAGCAGGGCTTGTGCTGCCAGGTTGCTGCTAACCATGGCGCGAGGTGTCAGCGGGGCTGCCCACCTGCCTCTCGGGGATGTTTTCACAGGGCCGGGGCTGGAGTGGTGGCTTGGCACATTGCATGCTGGCTTTTTTTCACTCCTCAGCAGTGCAGGAGCTGGCTCCTTGCCATGGCAACCCACATCTGAGACCTGCCAGCATCAGGAGGGTCCAGCTGGTCCCCAGAGTGCCCCAGTGTGAAGGGGGGAGGAGGCAGGTGAGCAAGAGTGACGGAGAGAAAAGTGGCTAAAAATCAAACCAAAAACAAACAAACAAAAAACTAGGGAAAAAAAAAAAAAAAAGAGAAATATAGCAAAAAAAAAGAAAAAAAAAAGAGAAATATAGCAAAAAAAAAAAAAAAAAAAAAAAGTGGGGTCAGGAATGTTAAAAAAGCAGACAGGCAGTAATGGATATGTGTGGAAAAGAGAAAATCTGGTGAGCAGAGATCAAGGGGAAAGGAGAAGGAAAATATACAACAGGTGAATGGGATAAAGATGGACCAGGGGTGATGCAAGAGGTGGCTGAGGCAGGTTTACAGAGCTGCTGTGCTGCAAAAAAATCCCTGTCATCCAAAACAGCAATTTGCTGCTGCTGCCCCTGAGAAACTTAGGGGATCCATCAACTGCTCCTCATTTCACAAAGAGCATCCAAGAGCAGCAAGCCTGCTGTCTCTGAGCTTGAGCTCCCCAAACAAAATTGGTATTTGTTGCAAATGAAGACAGATTTCTTACCTTTCCTGATTGACCTTTGAAAGAGATGAGAGAAATAACTTTGCACTTAAGCTTTGATACATTTTTACATGAACCTTTTTTCTTTCTTTTTTTTTTTTTTTTTTTTTAGCTTATTGCTCTTCCTAACCCCCTTGCTCACCATCCACTTGCATTTCTTTCACAAATTGAATGCAAAGCATTGCCCCTCCAGCTCTCCTTTGTAGGACAGAAGTCTGCGTCAGAAGTGAACACTGCTTTTCACTTGCTGCATGTGATAAATCCCCACAGTCTGGACATTCTCCTACATCTCCTGCTAAAGTCAGCAAAAAGGCTCCCTTTCTCCTTAGGAGTACAAGTTGAGCATAGCCTTAGAGACTTCTAAGAAGGCAGAAAAAGGCTTTACTTTTATGGGTTGGAGATGTGACCGAGAGCATTTCCAAATGGATTCCTGTCACAGTTCAGCGTGCATCATTTCACAGCACCCTATCTTAGCACAATTCATTTCTCTCCCCTGTAAATCAGCATTTTCACAAGCAGAATTTAGCTCGGTTCGTGCCGTCCTGACCCCCTTAGCAGAGCTCAGCATTTCTTACGCTGGGTGCTGTCGGTTCAGCGAGGCCCACGCAGTGCCCTGGCACACTCGGAGCACTCTCAGGCTTCATTTTGCAGTCTCTTGGCTGATTGCTGACACTCAGCATTGACTTTTGGCTCGGATCACTTCTGTTTGTCTCCACCAGTGCTGCCACAAGACTGTGCCCCACACTTTCTGCCTTTGCTCCCATTCACCTTTTTACAGAGGTGAACTTTAACTTGCTGTTAAGTCTTTTGGTGTGTTTCTCCCTTTTGCTTCCATAGGAGATGTTTTGGGGTTTGGCCCCTTTGGAAACATGGTCCAGGCTATTTTTTGGTTCTAAACTAAATATTTGTTAAAGGGTTGAAGAGCCTGCATTGTTTAGCATCCCTGGGATGGCACAGTGAGCCAAGATGATACATACCCAGAACTCCTGGAGCTACATGTGCTCTGCTTCCCATGGCTGCCAGTCATTTTTAGTCCCTATCATTTAGACATTTAGCTTCCTCAGAATAGGACAAAAAGAAAATTCCAGTGTTGTGGAAAGAAAGTCAGGTGTTGGGCAATACCTGAGAGCATCTCAGTAACAGCCAAAGGATCCCTTACCTGAATGCATAATGGGTAACAACCCATGGGGGTCACAGGCAAAGGAAAACAGCTGTCAAAGGGAATGACAAAGGAAGCTGCTTTTATCGCAGTTGAAGACATCTCTTTCTCAGCCCTCAGTGTTACATATGTACGTGACTAACACCAAACGCGCTCTGCCAAGGCAGCTGCTGTATGCAAAGCAGCTCCTGTTCTCAAAAACATTGCCAAGCACAAGCACGTGGTTGGACTTTAAGACCAGAGAGAGCAGTGATGGTCATCTCCTCCCTGTACAACACAGACCACCGTGTTTATATCAGCTGCTTTGTCAGAAAACCTGGGAGGTGCTGCAGTGCCCATCAGTCACAAAAACTGCTGCACAGCAAGAGGGGCTTTCTGTGTACCCCATCCTCTTTGAGCCCTGGGGTTTTCAAATGGCCATTTCTTCTGTTAGGTGGAGTCCCAGAGCACCTGGGGAAGAAAAATGAGGTGGAAATATTACCTGTGTGCCTGTACTTCTTCCAGCTAGGGTAAATCCTAAGGGCTTTTCTGTCCTGATTGTAGCGATCCACAACCAGCAGCACGATTGTGTACGCAGCACGTGGCTGTCCCCCAGCTGAGGCATTGCCACCAGCCGGCGCAGCCATGTTGCACAGCAATGCTCCAAAACAAGCCCTTGCCTTTCTGGCCAGACACCCACGTTCTGCTGCTTCCCTCTCTGCTGTGTGTCTGGCTTTGTGAGCAGCCGGTGCCAGCACGGAGAAAGAAACAGCAAGTCCTGCAGTCCTTCTGGCAACCGACGTGAGCAGGCTGCTGCAAATACGGCTACATTCATACCATGCCATCCCCATGCAAGAAGGAGGCTGGCACGGAGCAGGAGCTTCACCTAGACCTTTGCCTGGACCTGCTGATGAGAGTGAGCAGCTGTGGTGGCTGAAATTCTGGAAGACAGGAGTCCCTTTCCTCAAAATCTGCCTGGCTCTTGTCCCTGCACTGCAGCAGCAGAGGAACTGCTTGTGCCCATCAACCAGAAGCTGTTGTTGTACCCACTGCCTTGTGCCATCTAAAATATTTCCACTCTGTGGCCTCTCTGTGCTTGGCTGGTTTGAGACTAGTAGAGCAGATCTCTGTACTCTAATAGGAGAGGCTTGTGCTGATGCTGAGAAGATATCATGCCCTCATAGAAAAAAATCAACAGTGAACAGGGAGGCTGAGAAAATGGGACCCCAAAGCTCTTTTAGGGACATAACTGTTACTCATAAGACCATTCCTTCAAGCTGATACTTTCTTGCCCACCAAACATTCATACAGAGGAATATTTTCTTCCACAGTGACTCTTCAGCAGGATGGAGACAGGGTGGTCTGGATCAGTCCCTTTGCATGTGGATGCATCCCTGCCTCTCACTGCAGTGCTACCCTGGGTCCCAGGAAAACCATGCTCAACTGCGACTGCTTGCAGTGATGAACCCACCACGATGTTGAGGACAGAGCATTTTTTTTTTTTTCCCAGCAAAATCACTCATATTATGGCATTTGTGAGCATTTCTGCACAGATGAGCCTTTGGAGTCACTGTGGTCATGCCAAAGCCAGAGATTACAGTGCAGCCTGTGGCTGCTCTGTGGCTGCACACGCTGCTCCAGTTTGCAGCAGGCTGCTGGTTTCCAAGCAATGTGAAACATCTTCGAGATCTGCAGCCAGCTACATTCGAACTCTGGCCTGCTACCATGCTCACTGTAGCAATAAAATAGCAAGGGTATTTTCACTCCTCAAAGCCAGCAACTGTGTGCCAGTCCCCTCCCATGCTGGAAGATTTCCATGGGTACAGCAGCAGCAGTCCTAGGCTCTTCTGCTTCATAAACCCCTTGTTACCTCAGGCCATGAAATTGCTTCCTTAACCAGAGTGCAGGTCCACGGGGCAGCTGGTGCTGTGTTAGCAAACCAAGCCCCATTTACCTTCACTGTACAGAGCTTATTTTACAGGTGAATGTAGAGGCCTGCCTTCTGCAACTCCAGGAGGGCTTAAATTAGATCTAGAAATGTGCTTTGGTCACGGTTTGAATGCCAAGACCCGAGTCTTGAACCCATCTATCCAAACAGCCACTTGCTTCTAGGCTGACACGCCAAAAATGTCAGCTCTGTGTGCCTGAAGAGAAAGGCCTGGGCACACGTTTGGTCTCCTGTACAGAGCTGGTCTGATTTGCAGTGCCGGCAGCACAGCACGGGCAGTGCTGTTGCACCCCAAGGACACGCAGCTCTGCACACATCCACGCTCACTGGAGCCTGTCTTTTTCCTGTTTGTAACTCCATTTACATGAGTCGGATGAAGTGGTCTGTGACTGTATTTTTCTGGCTCAGAGTTGCACTGAGGCTGTGAATTCTTGGAAATATAACTATCGAAAAACAAAATTTGGTGCCTGTTTTCCTTGGCTCCTCACACCCCCACACAACCTCACCCACCCTTCATGATGACAGCTTAAAAAACTTACCTGAGCAAGCAGAGGTCTAAGCCGCGAAGTACAGGGGCTGCGGTTGTGAGTGCTTTTCTGTATCTGTACAGCTCAGGGTGTGATTGAAAAGCCTGATCTCAACCAGGGGCCGTGACTGATGTGATTGAGAAGAAGAAAAGAGCCAGATCAAGGGCAAACACAGCCCTAATCTAAGTCACCACACAGTCATGCAGCCACTTCTCCATCATGTGGATGTGGAACCTCATGCAAATCCCATCACGGCAAGGACAGCAGAGGGGAGAGCTAAAGTGAGCTGGAGGCAGAAACCAGTGGCTGCTGTGGAGTATTGCTGTTTGTTTTAAAAGGGATTTGTATTCAAAGTCATTTGCTGACCACTTGCATTAGGTTTACATGCCAAGGTTTTGGTAGTGGGGGGCTGCAGGGGCGGCCTCTTTGGGAAGACCCCAGGTGCTGCTCCATGTTAGATAAGGGCCAGTTCCATCCAGCTCCAAAGGAACTCGCCTCTGCCCAGAGCTGAGCCAATAAGCCATGTTGGTGGCACCTCTGTGAGAGCAGATTTAAGAAAGGGGAAAAACAAACAAACAAACAAACAAAAAAAAAACTCTGCTGTGCCACATCAGCTGGTAGAACAAGGAGTGAGAAGCAGCCCTGCAGCCCCCAAGGGGAGTGCAGCAGGAGGGCAGGAGGTCCTCCAGTTCCCCTGCAACCTGTGGAGAGGCCCCTGGTGGAGCAGGCTGTCCTCCTGCAGCCCACGGGTCCCACATGGAGCAGATCTCCATGCTGCAGCCCGTGGAGGAGCCCCCAGTGGAGCAGGTGGATGTGGCCTGGAGGAGACTGCGGCCCATGGAGAGCCCCCGCAGGAGCAGGCCCTGGGCTGAAGCTGCAGCCCATGGAGATGAGGAGGTCCACAGGGAGCAGAGGTCCAGGCAGAGCCCTTCTCTGCTTCTCAGGGTGACCACGAGGTTCCTGCAGTGCTGGCAACCTTTGAGTGGCTGTTGACATGATACCATGGGCTGAGAAGGTAGCAGGCATATGGCAGTGGTGTTTCGGGGCACAAGCACAGTGCAAACTGAAGCAAATCAGAGATGTGATGAATTTGATGAGGGGGCAGGAGGCCCATGGAGACCTAATTCAGCATTGTCTTGGCAGGGAAAATCTCACTGTAAAAATATTGTACCATTTTCTACAGTGCTTTGTGCTGGCACTGAAACCACATTTGCTCTGAAGCAGCCCATATGTTCTCACCATTTCCCAGCATGACTGACAGTGAGCCAGTTCCCTCAGGGCATCCTGAGATATCCAAGACTGCTTTAGTCTTTGCGGGTAAATACTGTCCTTAGGAGGGTTTGGTACACAAGTTCTCAGCTGGAGAAGACCAGGAAAGATGCTGGGACATCAACTTTTGTCTTGACTGTCTCTGCTATAACACCCTCTTTAGCTTCAAAAAGGCTTGAAAATGATGACTGACTTTTAGTGGAACTGAGGATCTTGCAGACAGCCTTCACAGCATGGTCCTGCGGGATGCAGCCAAATACCTGTACAAAATCCAGCACTTCAAAACCAGCCGTCCCATTCCCAGGCTCCTGCGATTCACATGTGAGCCCTACATTTCAGGCCTCATTCTGCAAAAAACACTAAACCCAAGTGTCTCACAGCACATTAAAGTTTAGCACTGAGATACCTGTGTCTCTGGAGTATCAGTGGCTGCTTTTAGGTTTTTATGTGCTTACTGAGGTGGTAAAAAAAGGAAAGGAGATCTGGCCTCGAGAATGCAATGAATTGGGGAAACTTCCTTTTCAACCCTAAGAATAAATAAAGGTGTGGAGCCGTTTATCTGGAAGGGGTTGAGCCCTCAGGAAAGCCCTGGCACAGTGTCAGTCACCCTCTCTACATCCTGTGCACAACCCAGAAATGGGAGTTTTGTCCCATTGCTGTCAGTCCTGATTTGCAGCACATACATGGTCTGCTAAGTGTGGAAAGGGTGCTGAGTGCAATATGTGACCCATATTGCTAAGACAGCCTTTGGTTCTCTCAGCTCCAAGAGAGAAGCAGCAAGGTAGATTCAGACTCTCTAGAGACCATGAAGGAGAATATGAGGAGCTTATGGGGTTTTTGAAATAACTCCAGCAGAACCAGAAGACCTGAACACTCAGGTGAGAGTTGCACCCCCCTTGGTAAGAAGATGTGGGAGGGAGCAGGACATGGCTAAGACTCACCCTCCCACCGTCCATCCTGACAGAGAAGGGAGTATGTCGCAATTTTTCTGCTGTATCTGTTGCATCTCTGCACACCTTGCTTTTCTCATATTGTATTTGCTCCCGGCTCAATGAAGGTAAATTGTTGCTTAAAGGGAAGTACTTCAGGTCAGTGGGCCTCAGACATTAAATTTTCTTTTCAGAAGGATGGATCAATAATAAATATGGCAAAGGGAACACCGTGAGGCACCATTTGTTGACAATACCTTGGGCCTCTAAGCTGTGCAGTGACACAGCTTTGTGCAAAAGGGGGATTTTGATTGATGCTGAGTAACACCCAGGTGAGAGACGAGCACATTTTTGCTGTCTGTGGAACTGGACGCTATGATTTGAAAACACAGAAAGGGGAACAGCTCCAAGATTTCAGAATACTGATTTTTCGAAGCAGGAGATTGACTGCAGTCAGCTGGTCACATGAAAAAAAAAAGTCTGTTTTCCTGAACTGACATTTCTGGAATTGGTAAAAATAGAAATCTTATTTTAAGAAAATCTCCAACTACCTGTAGTGTTGTTAGAGACTTAAGCCCCCTGCTTTGCCTACAGCCCTTCTGCATCAGCAGATGAAAGGGCATTCAAAATATCTCCACAAAGCCATGTCTGAAGCCAGCAGCGTGCTTTTTCCCAACACACATCTCTGGCATCTCTCACCTGACCTGAAGGCCCCTTCTGCCCGGAGCTCCCTGCTTCATTGGCAGTGTTGCTCACAAGAGGTAACAAGCACTGCCAGTTCCCGTGGTTTTGTGGCTGATACGACTTGTGTTATCACCACTCGGCAAACACAGACGAGGTATCAGTTACCAGGAGACTCTCAGCCTTGCTAATCTAATTTTTCAATAAGGAAAGTTTGGCTGAGAGCTCCAGGGAGTATTTAACTGTCTGCCCTCCTGTTCCAGCTCTGTAAAGAGGAGACCATATTGCTCTTTCTGTTGTGGCAAGGCATGTTTAAGGGGTTCCTGCTCTCCCCATCCTCATTTGGGTTTGCTAAGGCAGTGCTAACAGATTTATGAGCAAGAGAAATTCACAGCCTGTATGACTCTGTCTATGCCAAGAAAAAGAAATTAGATGAATCAGCAAATCAGACCAGTGGTATTGGCTAGAAAGTTTTAACATGGGAAGGGCTTTTTATTTCGTGTTTTATCTTGGTGAATCTAAGCTTTGTTGCAGGGCCTGCAAAATATGAATATTTCAGTCTTGCTAAGGATGTGCTTAAATTCCACCGATAAGTGATGTTATGCTGTGAGTCTGTAGTAAAAGCCCTTTTCTCTCTGATGTTTGACAACCACAATGCATTCAGCCCAACAGCAATGGCACCTCCTTTAACTTCCTTGGGTACCCCTTATCACCCTATGGTCAGAGACTCACCAGCTGCCCCAACATGGCAGCATTGGGCTATAAACTTGGCTTTTTCCTCTTGCTTTAAAGCCCTTTGTGCTGCTCTCATATGTAACCCTTACTTTTTGCATCATCCCAGCCATCTAAACCCACTTCTTGGTGATGGTGTAGGAGATTCATCCCTCTCTGCTCCACCTCCCTCCCCAGCATTGCTGGACTTGAAGGGCTAAAGCTCAACCTTCAGTTGCTGCCTCAGCCCAGATCATGGCTTGGAGACCACAGCAGGCTGAGTTATTTGCTCTTTGCCTCTACTGGGCCAGCTTCTTGGTGCGCTTCACCATTCTGGTCCTCCAAACCAAATCCTAGCTGTAACCCCAAGCCTTCACACTCCCTGTACAAATTGCTGGCAAACCCTCCCTCTTCAGTTTGCCTTCTTGCTCTAGGAACCCCATGGACCTTGCTCTAACCCTTGATAAATCACTCTCTTCACTCTCGATCCTTGTGGCCAATGCACAACCCTAACATTACCTTTGTGCCATGGTTAACGCTGGGCCAGTGAGCACTGACGGCCTTGAGTCTCCATGTAGAGGACTGAACTCTTTACTCAGGATGACTGTTCTGGGGTAAAAGTTTGGGTTTTGTCAGGTTAGTTAGGAAAGAAGAGAGACGAGGGGTCTAGGTGTGGGCAGATAATGGGGTTGGTGAGTCTCTTCTGGCTGGCTCTGGGACTATGGGGGGCCGTGTTGGCTCCTGCACAGCCTCCTGGGGTGGTTTCCTAGCAGGATGATTTCCCTAAAACCCGTTTGGTGGCTCTGGCAGGTTTCTGGCCTGCTGTGAAGGTGATGATCAAAGCTGCAGTTGGGATTAGGAGCAGGTATAATGAAGGACAGAAGAGCTACTCTGAGGCACATCCCTAATCCTGGCAGTTTAAGGTAGCACTAGCGAGACTTTCCTCTCTGCCAGAAGGATCTCATCCTGCCTACGTAGGGCTGGCACATCCCAATGAAGGATGGATCCATCCCATCCTCATGGGGCTGAGCTGCAAGCCCTGTTCCCGATCATTGCTGTAAATATTGATCAGAGCTGAGCCATGTTAACTTTCCTCCCGTAAGATAAGTCCTCTGAGCCTTCATTGGTATAACATGGACGGCAGCCAACATCAGCCCAGACCCACCATGTGCTCAGGGCCATCACAACCAGGGAACTAACCATGATCCCAGCCTTCATCCTGCATTCAGGTGTGAATTTGCCCCTTTTGACTTCACAGTAACAGCCCTAACCCTACTCAGACCACAAGTAGTGGCTTTATGGATGGATCTAGCATGATTCCAGCTAGTCTGGCTCCTGCATGGTCCCCTGTGATGGGAAGGAAGCTCAAGCTAGAAGACCTGGCTGTAAACTGCTGATCCCTGCCCGTGTCAGTCTCATCCCCACAGGACCAGTAGGATTCAGCAAGAACCAAGCTCTTCTGTCCACATGGCACCAGTGCCAGGGATTCAGAGTCATCCAGGGAACCACCAGTTGACATTTGGGGAGGAAATTGGCCAAAATTAACAAATTCCTTCTCAAGAGACTGAAGAAAATGCAATATCCCAGGAAGAAAGGAAATGGATCTTTTTTCTTTTTTACAAACACAATTCTAAGCCCCCTTATTTTAGGCAACCCTAGTCCTGAGTGCTTGGGCTGTGGTGTGTCCCCAGCCCTGCTCCATCACACTGTAGGGACAGTGTCAGAAGGACCACAAGAACAACCAGGCTCCTAAACAAGGTCCTCCTCACCAACCCAGGGACTAGAAATGGACGTTCAGAGAAAAGTAAGTACAGGGCAAGCACATATGATGGTTCCCCAAATATTTTGCAGGGGGTTCTCTGAGTGTGGTATGATGTGTCCTGTTAGGAAACCTCCACAGAACTGTGTTCCAAATATCTGTGTGGTCTCCTTTCAGACCTGGGAAAACCTTCTGCCTACATGTGTCCCTCAGCAAGGTGTTCCACAGATATGAAAAAAAGCTTTGGTGGTTTTGAATTTGGCTCCTGCTACCTTCATCTGATGGTCCTGATGTCTTTAATGGATACAAACAGTGAGAGGGACAGGTGGGGGGCATCATGGGTGCAGGCAAGCCATACTTCACTGTCAAGTCACACATACAGACACTAGAGATGGAAAGGCTGGGGGGCAGAGACAAAAAAGCATCTATCCAAAATGGCAGGAATCTTCTCTTCTCTTCTCTTCTCTTCTCTTCTCTTCTCTTCTCTTCTCTTCTCTTCTCTTCTCTTCTCTTCTCTTCTCTTCTCTTCTCTTCTCTTCTCTTCTCTTCTCTTCTCTTCTCTTCTCTTCTCTTCTCTTCTCTTCTCTTCTCTTCTCTTCTCTTCTCTTCTCTTCTCTTCTCTTCTCTTCTCTCTTCTCTTCTCTTCTCTTCTCTTCTCTTTTTTCTTTTCTTTTCTTTTTTCTTTTCTTTTCTTTTCTTTTCTTTTCTTTTCTTTTCTTTTCTTTTCTTTTCTTTTCTTTTCTTTTCTCTTCTTTTCTTTTCTTTTCTTTTCTTTTCTTTTCTTTTCTTTTCTTTTCTTTTCTTTTCTTTTCTTTTCTTTTCTTTTCTTTTCTTTTCTTTTCTTTTCTTTTCTTTTCTTTTCTTTTCTTTTCTTTTCTTTTCTTTCCAGAAAGAAAGCCAAGGCTGAGGCCCTTCAGCTTGTGCAAGGGGAGAATCAAGGCCAACAAGGTTCAAATTCTGACCATAGCTGGAAGAAAGACCAACGTCTCCAGCTGGGTTTTAATTTGCCCTCTTGGATCACGATTTCCATCCTTCTGCAGCATGGGTTATTTGCATTTTTCAGAGTTTTGTGACACTTGAGTGCAGTACTTGGCCAGCCAGACATAGAACACCAAGTGTATGCAACTGCTTCATGTACCTCCACCCTTTCTCTCCACCCTAGGATTAATTATTGTTGAACTGGTCCTTTAATATTTAATTGTCACCTTGGCTTCCCTTTTCATCTCCTCCCTTCACAGGTGTCTTTGTGCCTCTTTCAGGTTGGTCCTTGCACTTTCTCTGGGCTTGTTCTCCAAATCAGCTCCACACCTTAACCCTGCGCAAGAAAAGCCTGTCTCTCTGCTAAGCCCAGCCTGAACCCATGCAGCATCAGTGTGATGTGATGTCGCTGGAGTCCACGAAGAGTCTTCAGTCCGGTTTAGACCCCGGAATTAAGGTTGGTCTCTAGAGTTTGCTTTTGAGTTCTGCTGGTAAAGGGAAGTGAAATGGTTTGTTAGGTTTTAATTGAGCTTGGTTGGGATGGGAGCTGAATTTGCAACTTCTTTCTTGCTGCATTAGATTGGAAGTGGGTCCTGTTGCTGCTGTTGTAGCCTCAAGGTTCTGTGTTAAATAAGTTGGACCCTTTATAGCTCACCAGGCGCACGCGACCATGTCAAGCTGGCTCTTGCCTTGCTCATTTGCACCTTGCACACCACAAGCTACAGGCCACTGGGCTGACCATGCCCTCCTCCTAGATCTGGGCTGAAGCCATGTGCAGAAATGGGGAACCACCCTTGGCCCCTTCTGATGACAGCTTTCACCCTGGGCGAGCCAGTCGCTGTCTGCAGCTCTCCATGCCTTCCCCATGGACTGCATTTTCATAAAAGATGAAAAGAACCTGCTTGACTGGCTGTCCTGGCCACTTTCCACATCCTGGCACCCTTCCCAAGGCTGGATTTTGTGTCCTACATCTGGAGGCTGGGGTAGTGAACAGGGTCAGCAAACCTGCTTTTGGCCCTGCTGTACATGTCTGGAAGTGGGAAGAGGGCAGATCCTCTTGGTCTTTGTTCAGCTTACAACTACTTCAGAGGCACCACAGCAGAATGACAAGTTTTTCAAGAGTGGAAAATGTCAAGTGAGGTTGTGAGATCGTGAGTTATTCAAGGTGGCATTAAACACGGGTAGGCACAAATCTTACCCACAGGTTGTGTGGCAAATACCTGTAGGCTGGGGTGATGTGCAGGGAGGGAAAAAAGAGGGGACAAACTCATCCTCCAACGGGAGCAGAGTTGCTTTGCACATTTTGACAGGTTTCTGTGGTATGACTGCCAGGGCTATGTGAAAACTGCTCTTACATCCTTTAACTAGCTTCAGTAGTTTTCAGTTTCATTGTATATTGATGTATTTCAAAATGAATGTCCTGGCAGTCCTTTGATCCCTGTGAGTCTCTCCAAATAAAGCCTGTTTAAAGTTTCTGGCTCATCCCGCCTCTCAGTCTAGGGAATATGCTGACCTTTCTTCTGTCTGGCTTGAGGAAACGCCTCAGACTCCTTTTTATCCTGCAGTTGCAGCTGGCCAAAGGACCAGAGAAGAGGGGGAAGGAAAGCAGGCAAAGGAGGAGTTTGCTTATTGCAGGGAAGTTTGCTCTGTGGCTGATACAAGAGATGCCTCCAGGCTGCCATCCACCTCTTCTTTAATAATCTGCGTGTTCCCATGCCTCCCTGCATCCGACAGGCCCGGAGAGGGGCTGCTAGTTCTGCTGAGGAGGAGCACCTCCAAAACTGGGCCATGCAGCTTATCTGCAGTCCCGATACACGATATAAGAGCAGCCTCCCAGAGAAGCCAGGAATTAAATGCCTTCTACGGTTGGCTTTTTGGCAGCAGGCTGCCAAGCACAGCTAACTGCTTCTCCCAGCAGTTACCGAGTGCCATCTGTTGACTAAATGGTGGTCGTGCAAAAAATGGAAGAGAGCCAAGGTGAAGATGGGCGCAGTGCCCTTGGGAGAAGCATTGGCATGGGACTGAGTGGCTTTGGAGGAGTTTCAAGGAGCAGAAAAGAAAAAGGAAGTAGGGTTTAAAGCCAAGGTCATTTCTACTGATGGCAGGTCTGATAAAGGGATGCCAGGAATACTTCTTGGGCAGTCAGGTTCAGGTTTATTGAGGAATCAGATTCTTTCCTTCAGCCTTTGTGTAAGGCAGAGAGATGGAGAAGAGACAAACAGACTTGCTGTCAAAATGTGGAGCAATACAGTCTGCAAGCTGATGAATGTTGTCCTGGAGCAGGGCGATTGTGGGCTGCTGTCAGAGATGGTTCTTTGTGCTGAAACAGGTCAGGAAGAAACTGCAGCACACAGCTAGATAAAGGGATTATTTCACACCTGTGAGCACAAAACGGACAGGTCTTTGCTCTGATATCCTTCATTTGCCCCAGAAAATCTCCAGCAAACTTTGCCCAGAGTGGACACTGGGGCCTCTGAGTGGGCAGCTGGAGGCTCTGCTTATGGGAGGTCAACCAAGCCCACTTCACACATCCATGGCAAAAATTTCCTCACGTCCTCTTGGTTTCTCCGGCTTTCAGGCTTTTCTGAAAGCAAACTTCTGTCCAGCACAGGGACTGCTCCCTCGGGGGGTGCTGATAGTTAGCAACAGCTGATACGTTCCCCCTGCCATAAAGAGGAAAGCACAGAGCCAACCTGGGGTACTTGCACAGGGTACGCCCCATGGCTTCTGTGTCGAGCAGGCCTCAGAGTGCCACAAGCCAGCCCGCAGAGGACAGAGCATGATAAACAACTCAGAAACAGGCCATCCTGCTTATTAGAGGTCTTCTGGCTATTTTAGAACAATAAAGGGATTACCTTGGGGGTGGTGGACAAATTCCTGTGTGAGTAATTAAGCTGTTTTCTCCAAATGTCATACTGTCACACACGGATGTAACACACGTGCTGTCTGAAGTATTTTGTCAAGTTGATATATGCTGGGAAATAGCTGCCACCAACTGCCTGAGAGAGCAGTACTGATGTGCTTCAGCCACCAAGGTGAGGGTGCTCATGTGAACAAGTTCTGGTCTGTCCTGAGGTCCTGCAGGACCACCAAAATGTCTCGTACCCAGCACATCCCTCTCACTGGAACAGCAGACTGGGACCATATCTGGCTCCTCTCCGTCGACCTCTGGGTTTCAGTGCTCCCCAGGGCTGGAGTGGTGGTCCTGAAGATCACCCTTATCCTGATGTAGGCACAGATCCCATGGGAAGGCAGCACTGTACCCAGCTATAACACCCACATAAGAGCAGAGTTTTTGACAGTTCAGAGAAAGCCTTCAAGGTGAGGGCAGCCCTGGTGTTATTGCAGCCCTTCCTGGCCATGACACTGTGTATAAGCAAACATATGTGCATGCATATAACCCCACAAATCTCAGCATATTTATAAGGTCCTGCTTTCTATCCTGTGAGAGTACCAAGAGCACCAACAGGTCCCCAGACCAGCCTGTTCTGCCCCACTGCTGAAGCTGCAGATGCTGCTCCCTTAACTGGCCCCTTTTGCCCTTGGGTTTCTGTGTCCACAGCATTAAAACATCATTTAATCTGTCTCAGATGATGATGCAGAAGTAGATGCCTTTCATTTATGCCACTCAGACAGGGTGAAGGACAGCTGAGAAACATCAGCTGTCTGTGTTGAGGGCAGCGGACGCTGCCCTGGAGGAAAGTGCAGCTTGCCAGAGTCATTAGCAAAGGCAAGGGTATTTTGGGACACTCTGTGCCTGCTCATGGCACTGCTCACCACTGGAAGAGCTTGGCTGCACCATCCATGAGAGCAGGGACCTGGGATGCCGTGGCTGTGAAATCTGTAGGAACTGCTTGTGAGTGCTCAGCTCAAGCTTTGACAGCTTGGGCATGAAGAGCACCGCTAGCTAATGAGATCCAGGGGTAGCACAACAGACCCCACTGCGCGTGGCATTTACCCTGCACTGTGCATACAATCTGGCCTCAATATTTGGGATAATCGAGTGGGTCTTTGTGTTAATCTGGAGCTGGTTGTTGGTGTGTGCAGATTCCTTGAGCTCAGAAACATGTCCACCGTACAAGCAGGATATGGCACTGGCACTGGAAGAAAGTGTTTCCATGAGCATTGCCTCCCTGAGTCAGCCCAGCAGCATCTTCCAGGGCCGACCCTGTCCCTCTGGCCCCCAGCCCAACTAAAAATGGGCTCCACCCTCACAAGGGACTATACTCCCCTGGAAACCCAAGGCAGCAGCATCCTTCCAGTTCCCTCTGGCTCAGGTGGGTTCCCAGGGCGAGGAAGGTCTTTGCATGGCTCCACACCTGCACAGGCTTCTCTATCACAAACCTCTTGCTGGGCACTTGGGCTCTAGCAAGGCTCTTGTGTCTTTCTCCCAAGCTTCCATCCACATGAGAGTCTTCATTTCCTTCCTCAAGCCTGCATCCAGAGGCATTGCCTGGGAAATGGCTTCAAGTCCCTTTCATCATTGGAGAAGCTACTAATTAATATGGGTCAGTCTTTCCCTCAAAGCACTTTAGCTAAGCCATGCTTTCCCCTCCTTTAGTAGCCCTGATCTCCAGTAGTTAGAGTTAAGTGCAGAGGAGGGGCTGGGTTCAAAGTTCTTCAAAGTCTTTTGAAAGCTTCCTTTTAACCATGTCAGATCTGGGTTTGAGCTTTCTGGATTTTGTGAGTGGTTGACCTGCTCAGAAGCATTAGAGGGGATAGGTACCTGCAGCAGAGCAACTCCTTTTTTAATGCTATGACATGTAAACAAAACAGGATTCTCATGAAGTTTGGGGTGGGGGAAAGTCCTTGGGCAACAAAATATCCCCGTGTGTGCTTCCAGCTCCTGTTCATCTCTTGTAGGGTCTGGGTCTCTCGGAGGGTGAGGAAAAAGGCACCTGTCTGCAATGAGGGTGGGCATAGCACATAGGATGGGACAAGGTGCTGAGATAAGGGCTTGAGTGCAGCAACCCAAGACAAAGAAGATAAACGCTGCCTGTTTCGGAAAGCCTCTCTGTGACTCTTATGGGGTCCTTTTGGCAGTTTCAGTGGGGGCTTACCAAGGGACCCTCTCCCTTAGCTGCGCTTTTTGCCACTCACAGTGCCAACCTGACAGCATACAGCCCACAGCATCGCTTCTCCCCCCTCCCTGAATGAAAGGTGCCTTTTTAACGCAGGGAAATAATTCCCAGAGAATAATGAAAATAAAGAGAAAAAGGCAAGTCTGGCACTTGTTTTCCCATGAAGGCTCATGCACATACTCGCACTGACAAGACATTCAGGACCCCAGATATTTTCACAATTCCCCGCCAGGCGTGCAGCTAGCCATGCATAACAAATAACACGACCCCATGAATGGCCACGAAGCGAAGTCAAGCTGTTTGCCTGATCCATTTTTCATTGTTCGCTAGCTTTCTCCACTTTGAACAAGGGCTTGTGGCATCAGGAAGTTAAAAGGAGTCAGGAGGGGGGAAAAGGGGGAGTGTTTCTTTTAAAAAGAGAGTGAGATCGGAGAGGAGGACACAGGCACTCAAAACCCTGTCTGCGCTTGGTATATTAGGCAGCCAGTGCTCTTGGCTGGGAGCCCAGGCGAGGCTTTTGTAATCAAAACATGATCTTGTATGCTGTGCAACCAGTGCTGAGAAAGGCCGTCTGATGGCTCTCCTCTTTTAGCTCTGCGCTGGAATCCACCGGGCTTTGCTGCCGACGTCCGACATGCACCGAGCTGTGAGTGCTGCCTTTGGGGTCCCGGGGGGGCGTGGGGCAGCGGGGGCTCTCGCCTAAAAAGACCACGGAACGACTCGCGCTCAGGGTGGCCTTTTGGTGCTTGTGGCTTTGTTGTTTTTTATTTATTTATTATTTTTTTATTCCTTGCCTACAGAGAGTAAACGAACCCTGCTGCGTCATAGAGGAGGGGGGGAATGCTGGGGGGGGGGAGGATTTTGGGTGCCGGGGCTCGCATGTCGCAGGTTGCGGTGGCAGGCTCAGGATAATGTGCTCCCGGGTGGGTGGGAGACTGGAACAGAGAGCACCCAGCCGGGGAGGGCTGGATGTCGCCCATCCCAGCAAGGGTTTCAGCCGCAGCTGTCAAGGGCAGAGAATATCTCTTAAAAAGAGCGGATGCGTTTGCTCGTGCAGAAGAGTGTTAGCTTGAGCCCCCGCTCCTCTCTTCCCGTCCCTCCCCCCAACCTCCTGTCCCTCGCTCTTTCCCACCCGTGCTGCCTCCGAGGGCTCTCACTGGAGAGGCAGATGGTCGGAGAGGTATGCAGGAAAACGCTGCATGCAGACACAGCCCTGAGCAAGACACCCCTCAGCCCCTGATGAGCTGCACTGTGCGCGTGTGTGTGCCACCGGGGTGCAGGGGCACGGCAGAGTGAGATGTCGGCATGTAATTGAAGTGCGAAGGCACTTGCTCTCCATTTCTCCTTCCGTGACATTTTATTGGGGATAGAAGCAGGCCTCCCTTTCTGCAGCTCTGCCTCGCTATCGAGGAGGAACCGGGCTCGGCTGCTTTCTGATTCAAAGCCATCTCACAGTCGTTCTGCCAAAGCCATTTATAACTCGCCCATCGCCGTGACATACGGGCACCTGGCTTCCCCGGAAGAGCTTTATTCTGGGAAGGGCACAGCGTGGCCACTTCTCATCCCAAGCACCAGCTTCAGCAGGGGCTGGGGTGGCAGCTTCGTTCCTGCGGTGAGAGGTGGACACATCCCCCCGGCTGTTGGCCTGCTCGGCGCGGTGGCTGGCCAGCAAACGCTGACTTGGCTGCCTTGCACAATGGGTGAGCCCCTGCGAGCCGCTGTGTGGGCTCAAAACGCTGCTCGGCGCCTCTGTGCCCCGTGGGATGCTTGGTGGCCCCAGGGGCTATGAGAAAGGGGCATCCGCAGCTCCCCAGCACTCGCTGAAACATCACGCAGAAGTACCCAAATGGCTTCATTAATAATGTGGAGGTGAAGCTGTGAATACCAGCAAAACTTCCCTCTGAGTGATTTGTTTCCAGCTGGAAATAGAAAGACCCCCTTCCCCCCGCAGTAGCTGTGTGGCGACGCAAAATGCTGACAAACGTGCAGGGAGGCAGAACGGCCTGGCAGGACTTCTCCATCTTTTGCCTGCTAAAAGAGAAGAGTGCGAGTACAGTCTCTGCAGGAGTTTCTGAATTCTGCCCGAGCGGGCGGCTCCGTCAGTCTTTGTTCAAAGCGATTTGAAGATGAAAGGGGTGTGTTTGAGGGCATGCACCGCTTTGATCCCACCCTCAAGCAGCCAACACCCCAGCACCCGGCAAACGCCGAACCTGCCAATTTAGAGCTCACAGAATAGCTTCTGTTCAGGTAAACACTGAATTCAGCTTTAATCAGGCTTGCAAAATGGCCACGAAACTGTATCCACCCACGTATACAATCGACTCACCTGTCACATACCTGGATGATGGATGGCGATGGGAAAGCGCCTTTCATTCTCTGTAGACCTTGACAAAATCCCATTGTCCACCAGAAGAACATGGGGGAGTGGTTTAAATGTCCCGATTATTCCACCTGAACGTGAATGTGTTCCTGTGTCCTGGCAGAGCCGCCCTTGGCGAGGGCTGCTACATCAGCACCAATGAAATGCCTCTCTGTGGGGATACGACTGAAGATGTGCTTGTGCAAACTGGTTTTCCTGCGCTTTTCCTCTCTGGTCTCTGACAACATCCACATCCAGCCCACCTCCTGCTCCTTGACGGTATCACACTGTCAACCTCTCTCAAAAGAATATTTTGGGGGGGAGATTTCTGCCCCCTCCATCACCCTATTCTTTGCAGTGATGGTCCAGATCAAGCACAGGTCTGCTTGATCAGAGCTGAAATGTCATTAGCTCTGTTTTGTTTTTTTTTTTCATGTAGAGCCCTTGAAAGGAATACCTTGCATTGCAGGGATGTGCAGTGATTCAGCAGCTGGAGATCCCTTCCTTTGAAAGCGAGCGTTGACCATATACAACAGCAGATGATTTGCAGCCCTGGTTCCCAGGAGCCCCGTGACACTGTTGGAAGAGCAGCGATGCTAACCCCTGGCTGAATTCCCACGTGCTATCTAAAGTTATTTTCTGCATTAGCATGGCCCAGGTTCTGCACCAATACAGGACAAAACCACAGCATGGCCACTACCAAAGGGCTGGTGGATCAAACGTGCCCCTCTTCCTACTTCTGTCCATCTCCTGGGTAGCCAAAAACCTTGTAAGACAGTAATTCATCCAGTTTATCCAAAATCCTGCTCTCTCAAACAGGCAGGATATTCCTGGGCATTTCCCATCCTGGTAAAATGCTAACAACTCCACTGTAAGAGACACAAAAAATCAAGGGTCAGGTTCACAGAGCCTAAATCCAGCCTCATTTGATGTACAGGCACACTGCAAGCACAGCTTCAGGAGGCTGAAGCCCTGTAAGTCGCTGGATGAGGTGCACAAACCTAGCTGGGAACATGGAGCAGAGTCAAAGGCTTTCCCTCCCCTGGGCTACAGCTTTGTGGTTTTACTCTTTCCTTTCAAGCATCGTGCTTCTCACTGTGTGTTTGCTCATTTTAAGAAAAACTTTGTTTGACAGCACCTTCTCTGGATACCCACCGCTCCACTTTTTCCTCTGGTGACCTAATTAGAACCAGGCAAAAAGCAGGAATGCAGGATAAACCCTCCCTTCCCAGGAAAAGGGACTCACGAGCCCACTGGCTACGGCTCGAGGCTGGACCCTGGGCACGGCGGCTGTCAGACCCAGATCCTGTGTCCCCAGCTGCCGTGGCTAGACCCTGACGTATCCTTCCCTGAGGGAGGTCACACCTGCTATGTCATGATTAATGAAGGAAAAACCCCTCCAGCCTGTGCAGAAACTCTTCCCAGGCTTTGCTGCTCTGGCTTTCACCAGTGGGGCTGACAGGGTTACTAGGGAGAACGTTTTTGTCCATGGCTGCAGGTAGAGTTAAAAAAAAGAAGTAAAAATAAATAAATAAATAAATAAATAAATATATAAATATATATATATATATATAGGCAGCATAAATATATATATGTAAAATTCATCTGCAAAATGGCACTCAAATGCTACGGAGCAAGCTGTGGAGGATGGTTTGGGGGTTTTGCCCTTGGGATGGGCACAGCTGGGAGCTGTTGGGCCTGGGAGAAGGGAGGGCAGCAGAAATACTTGCAGTGATGAGGTCCTGTGAAAATGGGGAAACTGATAATTGTCCTAAAGGGCTTGTTATTTTGGTGAGGAATTAGGAAGCCAACAGGGACAGGGAGGGCTTTGGCAAAAAGCATGAGTCGCTAATGCGTCATGGGCAAAAACGCTTTAGTGATTCAAGAAATTTCAATTGGTTTTCTTTGCCAATTAACCATCTATTAATGCCGGATTCAGGCTTTAAAAAACATCCCGCTCCCCTCCCAGCACCTCTCCCCCTGTATTTTTGCTCCCCAGCCCTGGCCCTTTCAGGCAGCGCCAGGGCCCCCCACTGGCAGCAGCCCCTCCAGGGTCCCCACTCAGCCAGACCCCCTCTCCTCCCCCTCCAGAAGGGTCTTCTTCTTCTTTACCTCCTGCTGTGTCCTCACTTCTCCATTTTTATTAAATCTACTTCCCCAGAGGTGCCATGCCCATCCCTGAAGGGGGCTCCTTGGGTGAGGAGCCCAGGTGAGAGCACAACGGCTGGGCTCGGAGGTTTCCGAGGCTGGGGTTGGAGATGGGGCCCAGCTTTCTCCCTGGGCCCCATCTTTTCTTTTTTTTTTTTTTTTTTTTTTTTTTCCTGGTGCAGGTGGGCTGCAGATTTGCTGCAGTGATCCCACGGCAGATTTCCTGCACAGGTCCAAACAGCAAGGAAGGCAGGCTGCCCAGTGCCTGCCCATAAACCTAGGGTTTTCTCTCCTCCCCTCACCGGTCTCACTTTGTCTCACCCAGCTGCGTGTGAGCAGAGGAGAGGCACGCAGATGCCATGCTGATAAGGAGAGCACAAAAACACTGATTAAAAATAAACCTGTAGTGCCTCGGAGATCTCAGCCCTGCCACCTTGCTCTTCCTGTAAACACCAAGCAGAGGCTAGACGAAATGGATCAGCTTGCTGCAGCGAGTTGATACCCATCAGCATTAATTTCCACCAGACGCTGCTGTCACTAGAATTTAGAAATCTGCTTTGCAATTCCCTGCGGTAACCTAGGTGCTGGCTGAATGCAGACGGAGGGCATTGGGTGTGCCTGGCAGCACCTGAACCAGCAGCAGGGAGAGGTCTCATTTAATAAGTGCTGTGTTAACTCTGGAGCCTACTGCCAGCCATCAAAGTGGGCCATCGCATTTTTGCTCCAATTACCTCACTGCCAAACAGAAGTGTTAAAAAAAAAAAAAAATTATAAAAAAGAGTCAATTCTGTCAGGAAGAATTCAACAATTCAACTAAAAAGGTACAGTGTCCTTTTAAGTGGAGGTCTAAGGACAGAAATGAAAGGCAAAGACCCTTCAGCTTTCCCCCCATCCAAGGAGAAGGATGAGGTTTGTTTCCTGTTGGTGCCATGACTGGGAAAAGCTTTGCTCCTTCTGTTTTCAGGATGCCACAGTGGATGATGCCGTGCTAAGGAAGAAAGAACAGAAAGATGTTGAACTTGATAAGAAAATCCTGGCTTTGCGGAAGAAGAATGAAGCGCTCATACGAAGATACCAGGTAAGTCTACTTGATTCTTATCTTCCCCACCTCTGTTTTGGAGTCCTCACAGCTCTCTGCATGAAGAAAACAGTCAGTAGCATAGGAACAACTTGGTTAGATAACATTATTCACAGGATACTGTTTGGAGCAGGTGGGCCAAGCTCTGCCCTTTGCTATGGCTCCTGAAATTAGAAACCAGGCTTGCTGATGTCTCCATTCCTACATCAGCGTTTCTTCTCATGCTACCTCTGTCTCTATCACACCTTTCCCACCTCTTTCCCTGTGCACAAAGCCTCTTGGTTTTGGAGCTGATGAACATTTGCCAGCTGGGCAGGTAGTCTTGAATCCAGCAAAGACCTGTTGTATCTTAGACCTAGAGCTGAAGGACTCAGTGGAGTTCTGGACTGGTTAGAAGATTTATTTCCTTTGATACCAGAGGAGTCATTTTGGACCTTTTCTGGTGACAGCAACAAAATGGTACCTTGCTGAAAGCTATAGGAAGGACTGAATGCTACAAGCAGTCAGGGAGAGGAACCCTCACTTCATATGAAATGTTACATACCTAACTACCATCACTTGGCTTCTAGAAGCTGCCTAGTAGATAGGCAGATCACAGCCACCTTCTCCTGGCAAGACATAATGTCCTGGCCCCAGTCTGGCATGGACACCCTGGCTTTTGTGCACAGCTCTCCCTTTCTGCAGGCCTGGTGTGTCTCCCAGCCTCTCCATATGTCCCAGCCACTGTCACCCCTTCCAAGGGCATGTGGAAGGGACACAAGTTGGTCCACTCCCTTTCAAAAGTGGAGGTAGAAGAATTTAGGAGAAATTCTAAACAGAAACATGGACAACATCTGTAGAGGGACAGGTTCAGGCTGACGATAAAGACGTATCTGTTTCAGGAAATAGAAGAGGACAAAAAGCGAGCTGAGCAGGAGGGAATGGCTGTAACTTCCAGGAGACCCAAGCAAGACGGACTCACTATTACCATCACCAAAGCTCACAACGTAAGTGCTGCCTCCAAGCCAGCTCTCTCTCCAGCAGGACCTCCACAAGTGCCAGTGCATCTGAGGATACTTGCAGGCCGGGCAAAGTCACAGTCTCCTTAGGCTTTGTACTTGCAAAGCAAATAGCCTTTGGCTGCTCTGAGGCTTTGGGTCAAATGCTGCAAGTCCCAGGCATCCTTCCTGACTGCCCCAGATCTGTGTCTGGCAAAGCTTGTCCTCCTCTCCTGGCAGTGTGGGAGCTGGTAAATCACCAGGCCAGTCCTGCATTAACCCCTGGGGGATGTCCAAGGCTGAGCCAAACCAACCCTCCTCCTCCGCAGTCCGCGCTCCTGGGTTGGTAGATCCAGGCTAGTGCATTGCTCACTTCACCACGCCCTGGCCCTTGCTTTTCTCTGGAGGTGCGTTGTTGCACACATTTTTCTCTCATACAGGACCTGAAAGATGCAATTACCCAGACTGAACACTATGGACAAGATAGCCCAGCCCTCTCGATGGTGAGCACGACCCTCAGGAGCCATCCACTTGGCTTCCCAGGCAATCTCCATCAGGACATAGGCTTTCCTGATCTAACTCAGAGTGCTGCAGAAAGAGAGGAGGGTGACATTTGTTTCCTAAAACTCTGGCATTTTAGTCTGAAATGTCAGATTTGTAAGTGCAAAGGATTTTCCAGACCCTCTGTAATTGTGGCTTTTGCTGCCGAGCAGACAACGAGCCCCTTGTTCCATAGGAATGTCACGGCACAGCGCCGGGCACAGAAAACTTCCTCAGGGCAAGGCTTGCCATTTCCTTAACTGGCCTGCCTTGCTCATGGGCAAGTGTGTTTGGGGAAGGGGAACACCCCGGTGAGCTGAGGGGCTGGGATTTGCTCATGGAAGTGCTTCATTTCCCAGGACAAAAGGGTGGTGAGCGAGAAATGGAGTCCCTGTGCTACAAGCCCTGGATTTGGCATCGGCAGTGAGGAAGAGGAGGAGGAGGAGGAGGAAGCAGATCATATGTTCACATTCAGAATGGGGAAGAGGATGCAGCTGGCTGTTACCATGGACAACAAAGCCAAGGTGAGCAGGGAAGAAGATTACAAAGGGGCTTCTGTTCTGCCTCTCACTTGAGCTTTCTGCTCAGCCTGTCCCCCAGTGTCTCCTCTCTGAAGGGAATAGATCCCCTCCCATTCCTTTCTTCTCATTTCTTGATCCCTTGTCATAGCCTCAGTCTACACCTCGAGTTGCCATGCGCTGTGTTTTCCTCCCCATGTGTCATTTGCTGGAATCAGCCCCCAGGCCTTGCTAAACCTCCCAGCAGCTCCATCCATAGCCCACGCAGAGCCCTTTCTGGGAGAGCAGATGCCTTATTGCCCACCACTTGGGCCAGCAGCAGGGTGTTAAACTCTGTTGCTGTGCCTGGAAAGGGGATGGAGATAAGCAAGAGCCCAGACAGATTTAGCTGCATTGCTCCTTAGCTATTCCCGGGGAGGCAATGATGTTTAGTGGTAAAAACAGCATCATTTCTCCCTGTTGCTCTATTCCAGAAAGTCCTAAATGCAGAATAAAATCCAAAGTGACATGAGTATCAGTTGCAGCTGCCAATGTGCTGGGCAGCAAATGTGCCCCAGTATTTTCAGACTTAATTAGAAATTTTGCGAAACAGAAAAAGTAATTGAAATTGATCATGCCAGAACATTCCTTCCTAGCTGCTACCCCTATCTCTCGTGGAGTCTGTGCATCTAGATGTAATGATTTTTTGAAGTTTTGGCAGGAAGGATTTGATAAGAGTTTGGCAGTTAGTCTTGGCAACATGCCCAAGGAAATATGCGCCTGTATGAGCTTCACGCTCTTATTTACCTCTGGTATATCCCAGGGAAATGATCCTGTTCATGTTGGAGTTACTGAGTTTGGCCACTGAGATCAATAGGAACAAGGACCAGAAATGCCACCTCCCCTGGAAAAACATAATACCTGCACGTGCACGGGCACCTGCATGGGAACTCAGGGAAGCCCTCTAGTTAGTGAGCCTCTGGAGAAGGTTACTGCTGCAGCTGGTACTTTTTCTTGATGTTTAATATGTTCCACAAGAGCATAGGAAGCAGAATTATCTGTTAATTGATTAACACTAATTAGACACCAGTGAGACACCTGGAGACATATCGCCAAGATGAGCACAGACCCTTTGTGCAGACCGTGCCCACGGGAAGCAGACAGAAAGCTTCAGTCCTCCATCTCCTGCCTTGCTAAGCCACTGGGACAGACGAGGTCATCCCATTTCTGCCAGGGCAGCACTGGGAAAAGGAAACAGTGGCAGCAAAATGTTGCTCCCCTAGAGCCCCTTTTAGGCACAGCAACATGCTTGGCCCACAAAATCCGAGAGGGCTTTTGTGAAGTGAGGTCCAGGCCAAAGCCATTTCCCAGGGTAATGAAGCGAGCCCCCACCCTTCCTGCTACCCTGGCGCTTTGAGGTAGGAGTGCTGAAAACCTTGGCTGTAAACAAAAGGCAGAGAGCCATTTACTCCCTCCGAGGCAGCTTGGAAATGTTTTTCCAATTTTGTGCCTCGAATGCCTTTTCATTTCTGTTTCTCCCTGACCTAGCTAGCCTTTCTTTCCATGAAGAAGCAGGCTACAATCACTGCACCATTATAAAGTCATTGTATGTTACCTTGAAGGAACTGAATCATTTTGGAAATAATGTAGCTTTCAGAATGATTTTTCAGGAGAAAGAGAATGAGGCCGCTCATTTCCTCCATACCAGATACATAACCAGTAGCGTGAACATCCCTTTCGAATGAAATCACATTCCATAACAACCAAACCACCTTCTAATACAAAAGAAAGAAAAAAAATGCCTTTTTTTTTTTTTTCTTAGAATAGAGGATACGTAGAAATCCCTCATTACTGACTGAACTTTATCAGTGAAATATTTAAGAGTCTCCTCCAAGGTTTCTCATGGCCATGTAGTTGTATGTGGAGGACTTTCATTTGAAGCAATTACATTTGCAGAGTGAATGCCTCTCACAGACAGGCTGTGTCCCCTGGAGCCTTTTCCGTAATCTACAGCTCAGAATTCAAATCCTAGATGGGGATTTGTATTAGCGCAGAGCACTGGCAGCTAAAGCACATTGCTGCCTTAAACTCTGCATCAATGTTTTTCAGCATGGCCAATTAATAGACCTCTGAGATTTTTTCTGCCGGAAATGCAGACCTCGATGGAAACTTCCCATAAGTTCCCTATTGTACAGTATATACAAATTTGCTGCATTAAGTACCTTTTTCAGGCCTTAGCAACCCCCCAGGGGCTCGTGAGTGTTGGTGTAAAGCACAACCCAGCAGCCTGACTTGATGACAGAGGAAAACTGATTTATTGCCGAATGTTCTGGTGGCGTCAGTTCAGAACATTCCTTTAGTTACCTTAAATTTAGTTCTTCAAATGGGTGAGTAGGAAGAGTGTGGAACTGTGCAGGGTGAGAGAGGAAAATTACCAGGATTTTGGACAAAATTGTATTTGCTGTCACATGAAGTACAATCTTACTTGTTAATACTGCTCTATTAAGGCATCCTCTGGGCTGCTGAAGATTAAAAGAGAGTGTAGATAATTTGCCTCAGCTTCCCAGTGAGCAAGGCTTCACCAGGTGTCCGCAAAGAGACTTGCTTGGTGATACTGGAATGACAAAATAGGCCTATTTCATTTGCCCCACCAACGTTTTTCCTATGACCACTGCAAGGTTCAAGCAACAGAGCAGCTGGGCTGTGCAGAAAACAATTTGCACTAAAACCTCAGTGTCACAAATCACAACAAAGGGAGAAGCTCCAATGGAAGGGCATCTGGAAAGTTGTATAAACTGGACAGCACTCCAGGGTATGTCTTTGTTCCCCATGTTCTTTTTCCTGACACCCCTCAGGTGGGCATTTTTAACACCCCCTTTTCCATCTGGGGCATACCTCAGACATAAGAGGGGCATTTCTCCATTTGCAGATTCTCAGTGAACTGTTACCAGGGTGTAGCTGTCACGAGCAGTGTAGCTTTGCCTGCCTGCAGCTAAATAGCTAGTGCCAGAGTCTCAAATCTCACACAGGCAGCGAGTGAGCAGGGACAGGTCCCATGGAGGGGAGGAGGTGGCTCTGCCAGGCACTGCTGCCTGTTTGGGCCCTGCTCCCTGTTCCCGTTGGCTCTGCACGGGCACTTTCCTCATCTGACATCCCTCACTTTGGGAGCTCGCCCGCTGAGGGCCCGGATTTCCCAATGTGGGACAAGCAATCTAGGAAATCTCTGATATTCTTAAAATAGTAAATGAGCAAAAGATGTGCTGGCATGTTAAGCAGAATGTGCCTTCAGGCGACCCATCTTAGCCAAAAGTAGCATAGGGAGGGAGGGAAAAGGGTATTTCATGGAAAAGTCAGTGGTCTCCCACTCCTATTTACATGTAAGTCTAGCTATCACTGCTCTGCTAAAGAGATATTTCCTGTATCAGCCTCTCGGCTTTCCCTGCCATCTGCTCCGTAAACTGCAGGGTTTAATGGCTTTGCCAATGTGCCAGCCTTCCTACTGTGACTTTTAACGTATAATGTCCCTAGGAAGGTGCCACCTTCCTGTAAATCCAGTAATGCGCTTTGGACCTTCAGTCTCGTTCACTGTGTTTGGGTACAAGCCCCTCTGCATTGGTTCTTGGGTTTTCACACTGGGGCTTTGCTGTTGTTTTTGCTCATGCCCTGTGTCCCTCCTCAGGAAGGACTTTCTCAGGCAGTAAGGGATTAGCCCGTCTTTCAGACATACCCACTCAGTGCTGAGCCTCCCTGGCAGGAGTTACTTGTGACCGTGTTATTTGTCCAAAGGACAGGTCATTGCCACCTAAACACCTAAAAGAGCTCTAGGGTATGGCTGTGGACTTAACCTGGAATTAAAGTTTGATGTACAAGTCACGGACTCATAGCTTGCTATGATCCTGCTAAGCCATCACTGGACTTGCTTTCTTCATGAAAAACAAACAAACAAAACAAAATAAAACAAAATATAAAATAATAATATAAATAAATCAATAAATAAACATTAACGGGGATGTTAAACACCTTGTATTGGTGTTTTGCTTAGGGCAGGGCAGCCCAACTCATTAATTAAGCCTAACTTCATTAATTAACCTCACCAGGACAGCCTGGGATTACTGCACATGCCTGCTTAGGGTTTAACAGAAGGAAAAATATATTGCCTTGAATGCCCCAGGAAATTCAGAATTATCCCTGGAGCAAAGGTATTTCCTGGGAATAATAACAATTGAAGAAAAAAGTAATGTACAGCTTCAGCACCAAAGTAAGTAACAGTCTTGAGCAATTCAGTGGTTCCAAGGCAAAGTCAACCCTATTTTCAGCCTCTGATTCATGCCAGAAATAGAGCAGGGAAACAGGACAGCAAGCAGCTCAGAGCCCATTCTGCAAGGCACAATGGATCCGGCTATCTTCAGAGGTTACCAGCAGCTCTCAGCACTTCCCCAGATAGTTGTCATGGAAAACTGAGCCTTATGCAGGGGGTCTAACCTGAGTCGTTCCTGTGATTCCCAAGAATTTTGCTCTTATGGTGGGAGAACGCTGTCCTTTGTGGGACTGTTTGCATACTGAGGAAGCAGCGGTGCATTGCTTGGGCTGCACAGTTCCTGGGTGGCAGTAGGCAGCCTCCTTGGCTCGAGGGTTGCTGACAGGGAGGCAGAAGCTGGGGAAAAGAAAGAAAGAGACTTTTTCACAGAAAATTGCCTTACAGATTGCCTTGGGCAATTGCCCAGATTGCTTTATAGAGACCTCCACCCAACAGATGTGAGTAAGGAACAGGTTTTTAGAAGAGGACAGGCTGGTGTCGGGAGAGAAAAAAGAGGGGTACAATCTTGCATACACCTACATATATTCCGAAACTAGGGGTGGCTGGTTTTGTCCCTGTTGTGACTGCCGTGGCATTACTAGGGTTAAGTTGTGAACCCATGATGTGTAGGGGGCCTTGAAAAACTGCTAAGCACTTTTCTTCCATGTCTCAAGGCATAAGAAACTGTTTAGTTTCCCTCATAAAGGGGAATTGTGAAGCACACACAATGGCGTTTTCCACTTCATCCTCACTAGCTGTGGGAGAAAGTTTAAATAGGAATGCTTAGGTTTTCAGAGCAGCTAACAAGACTTTTTATTTTCACTTGCTTTTCATTTCAATGGGAAATATTTGTTCATATGTCTGGAAGACACATGATTCAGTTAGCTAATTTGGCAAGCTACTGTATAAGAGGTAGCTGTTTACATAGTCTATAAAGGAAGAGTCAAATAAAACTGCATTTTCCTGTGTTTATCACAAGGCATTTCCCATTTGTATCTTCCTAAAATGACCATGTTAATTCTGTGTTTCTGAGCTACTGGGTCAGCTCAGCATAACTGCTAACATGAATGAGAATACTCCTGTGACCACAGATATTGCCCTATGAACCCAAAGAGGATGGCAGAAGAGATTTGCAGCTTCAAATTATCCATCACAGCTCTGTGGTCTGAAATATGAGACCAAGATAGTCTATTCAAAAGGTTAATTTTTTGTCTACCCACGTCCATTAATACTGATTTGCAGCAGCGTAAAGAAAAGCCACATTGGTGGCTTTGACTGCAAGTAGGAATCCTGTGCTGACCATTATAATTCCGGTCTCTGGTTTCAGTGAAAATTAGGAATAAAATACATGAATCACAGAATATAAATAGGACTTGAAATATACTTCTAGTTTTAAAACATCCTGTGTTTGTATTGGCCAACAGTTCTGGCAACGGAGCTATGTTAGCTCTGGACATGAGGTGATTCTGTCATTGAGAAGCAGGTACCACTTAAAAGCCACGACCTAAGTACTTCCAAACATTGTGTTTGGTTGATACTGAATTCATGTCTGTATTACCTAGTTTTTGCTGTATACATGTAAAAGCCACAAGCTGAAGAAAACAGGCAAAATTACTATGCTTGCACACATCTGCACACATACGTTTGTGCATGTACACACACAAAATCTAAACAGGTTTTCCTTCAGAGTTGAGGCAGGCTAACAACCTGAAAACAACAACAGAACCATAAAACAACTGATGTGGAATGGGACATCAGGAGGCCATCTAGTCCTGTCCCCAGCTACTGTCCACAGCTGACTTCAAGGTTGTCAGAGGTTGCTCAGGGCTGAGTCCAGTCAAATTCTGAAAATCTCCATCAATGGGTATTTCCCAGCTGCTTTGGGCACCTGTTTTCAACTGTTTGACCGCTACTATTGTGATTTTTTTCCCTCCACTTGAGCCGTACTTCCCCTTGTGGCAGCTTGTCTCCCTTGCCTCTTGACCTTTCTCTGAGCATGTCTGAGAGGCTGGGCAGATCTTGCCAGTAAAAGACTGTGGCAACAAAAGTATAGAGTACCTCATTTTTTTCCATGTCTCGTAGCACTAAGTTGCTCACCCCATTCCACAGCAGGCCAACATCTTTCTTCATCTTTCTTTGATGCTAATATACGTACAGAAGTCCTTCTTGCTGACCTCCACATCTCTCCCCAGTTTCAATCCCAGTTGAGCTTTGGCTTTCCTAACTCCATTCCTGCACCCCCAGGTGCTGCTCCTATATTCTTCTTTGAGACCCTATTCCTTCCCACCTCCCACAGACTCTCTTTTCACATTTAAGTGTAACCAGGAGCTCCCTGCTCAGCCACGGTGGCCTCCTACCACACCTGCTCATTTCTTGCACAACAGTAAGTCCTTATTTACGGTCTCAAGCCTTGTCTATGAAAACCAGTCAGGTTTCCTGGGCTCCTTTCCCCTTCAGACTGCTTCCTGTGGGACCCTGCATACCAGTTCCCTGAACAAGCCAAAATCTCCTTTCCAGAAGCCCATGGTCTCTAGTCTGCTGCTTGCCTTCCTCAGTGCTCTCAGTATCCTAAAATCCAACATCCTCTGGTCACTGATGACAAAGTTGCTATCTGTCTTCACATCTTCAGCTTGTTCTCACTTTATTTTAAAAATCAGGCAGTCAGCTATTAAGCTGTAGTAATGCAATCACTGGTAATCTTGTGACTGCAATGGGATGTGCAGTTAAGGACACTATAGTATGCCCTACTAATGGAGGAAAGGTAAAACTGGGATTTCAGAGCAGTTTAGATTCTGGTTTGAGCTTTCTGGCTCTGTCCCAGCTGCTAAAATCACATCTTTCTTGAGACAGATACTTAGTCTAAGACCTTTAAAATAGCTCACAGAGCTTTTAGATAATGGGGACACCTTCAGGGCATACATACGTGCTCCAGGTAGAAGTGCAGCTGACTGGCTGGCCATGGTAGACGCCCAGGCAGTTGTACTCCTTATTTAAATGATTGCCTGTTCTCTTGATTATCAACTTTTACTCTCTCAGGAAAAAGATCTTGACAGTGCTGGGGGGTGGCTCACAGATATCTACTTGGTCCATGGCAGCAGTCAAAGTAGACTGCGTTGACACAAACATTGGGAACACCACAGAAAGAACCAGAACGGCATTGAGCAGATTGGCAGCAGATCCTTACTGTGAATACAACATGTGGCTTCAGTTATTTCAAGAAAAGCAGAAATAGCAAGGGTCCTACTAAGGGCAGCAAAACTTGTTAGAAGCGAGAGCTGAAACCTGAAACCAGAGCTCTACACGGTTAAGGGAATGTATAAAAAATCCCCACTGTGTCCACACAGCTCTGGTGGTTGGAACCAACAGCAGGACACGGACCCACTCCTCAACCTGCACGCATAGACCAACTCAAGAACAGTCTCTGCTGAGACAGCAAAACTACACAATGTGAAAGCAGAAAAAGCAAGAGACGGAAGGTCTGATGTTGAAAATATTCCACTACTTTCCAAAGTGGGTATTGTGTTTTAGGAAGCTCGATGACTGGACAAACGATAAAAAAGGTCTTGCTTACGGAGGCTGTCTACACCAACGCTCCCTCCATGTTAACATCTGCACTTCTGGCAGAGCCAAGTGAAGATGAGGCTAATGCAAGACATCTTGATATCATATTTCATGGCAAATTCACTGATGCTTGCAAGACTTCCATACAAATCCGAGGTCAGTGTGTACTATTTGTTTTTGAAATGAAGTTTGTAGCGACAAAGAGTTCCCAAGGTTCACTGAACTTAGCTTGGAGGTTCTGAGACCCATAAAGTCAAGACTCTGGTATGTGTGGAAGTCCAGGGAGAAAACCAGAAGAAAATGTACCATCCTTTAGGGAGGGAAGCTTCTAAGGGATGAACCCTGACAGAGTTGATCAGAAGAATCATATAGAATAGAAAAGAAAAAGATCAGAGATAAAAATGGAGATGACTTACCAAGTATTTTATTTCCCTGTAAGACAAAAATAAAAAGGCACATGATGGAACTGAAATATGATACTTTTAAATGAGAAAAAGTATGCATTTTTGTACAAAAGATGTACTCATTTTGTGGAAGTGATGGCTGAGGGCATTGGCTGGAGCTCAACCAGCTACAAAGATAATTAACAAAATTAGAACCAGATGTAAATCCATGCAGTAAAGACATGAGCTGATACAAACAGCTGGAAATAATATGTGAAAGGGGGTAAACTGCCCTTGTTTAAGGAGTTTATATATCAGTTTTCTAAACTATTCCTCTGCTGAATAAATCATCCCAGAAATACAGATGCACAATGATTATGAAGATAATAAATTATCAAGTGCTAATACACTTTGGGGTAGTAACTGCTATGCAGACAAGAGTGGAGAGAACACCACTATTTCCTTTCTATCTCACCCTATAGGTTTCTGCCCCAGTGTAGCCTCATGTTTTACTCAGACATTTTGCTTGTTGAGAGGACAACTTCGTATGTGTGTCAAAGACAAAAATGCAGTGTGGCTCACCTGTCCGGAATAAAAATACCAATCTTGTTCATGCTGCAAAACATCTGAACAGGGGAAATTCCACCCTACCTAGTAGTATGTACTCAGTTAAACAAGGCTATGTAATGTTATATATCCCTTAAAGTTTCTAGCTTTACAAACAAAGAAGCCTGGCTTGTGTTTCTGTTTTGCCAGGCCAAAATCCTGTGCAATTCAGGGGTGGGAAGGGAACTGCGTAGGGCTAATGGAGGTGTCCTTAAGTTCATCCTGTTCTTTCCAGGGCAAGCGGATTGTCAGCGAGAAACGCACCGAGTGCTTCCCTGGCCCGGGCAGAGTGCCAGACCTCAGTGAAGAGGAGACAGACCACTTGGTGGCTTTCCGCCGGGGGAGAAGGATGCAGATTGCCATCACCATGGATAACAAGGAAAAAGTAAGTGCTTTGTGAATTACTGGACTGCAAAGAATCAGTGGCATCCACTAGTTTTGCTGGCATGTGAAGTGCCATGGGGACAGATTAGGAGCTAGCCCAGCAACAGGACACTGGGAGAGACTATATGTTAAAAGTGTGGAGTTTATCATCGTAAAACTCTCTGGCTTTTATCACTGTGAAAGGGGAAAGGCTACAATCCCATTTCCCTTCTCTGTGCTCCTAGCTAGAGCTAGCTTGCTTTTAAATGTACAAGGTGAATAAGAAATACCAGATGCTGTTTCAGGAGGGCTGATGAAAGCACTGCCAGATATGTGGCATGAAGCTCACAAATGACCCCTGTCTCTTACTGCCTTCTGTTTGGAGCCGTACAACAGATTGTGAGTCAAGAGCCCTGTCCTCTTGACACACTGCACAACTTAAAAGTTAACAGAGCTGGGCAATATTTGCTTCTAAACCCAAGTCCTGCTGCACCTCGCCATAGCCTACTGGGTGAGCTGGCTGAACTTTGAAGCATATTTCAAATACCTCTTTGCAAATACCTTCCTCTTTACACACACACAGAGAGGCATGTGATATTTTCCTATTTGAGGGTTTGCAAGATAAGTAAGAATGCCTGCAGCAAACAGGGCCAGTGAAGACTACAAAAGAAAACACTTATTGTAGCTGCCAAACACACCCAGGAGCACTGGGAGACCTGTGCAGCACCCTCTCTGGGACAGCAGCCAGCCATCTGCCAACTACCCACATGTATCGTCAGCTTCTCCTCCTCCCCAGAGTTTACCTAGACCCTGAAAGCCCACAAGTTCCTTTCTTATGGCTACCAAGCAACTCTCTGAATACCATAAATCTCATATCCTGAGCTCTGTTCTAAAAGTGTGTGGACAGGCCTGGGAAAGGTAATATCTCATCTGCTTTTACTATAAAATGTGAAATTGGAGGCTGAGTCCACGTATCCTATATCCTATGTGTTTTTGGTGATGCCGTGCTTGTATGGATCTCAAAGTGGTTAGACTAAGAGTGTGTGCAAGAGCAAGCCTACAGCTGCACCAGCTTAAAGCCATGTCTTCCCACACCTTTCTACACAAAACATTGAAGATTTGATGCTTTGAATTGTAGATTGGCAAGTAAAGTGTGATGTTCCTGATGCCTGGCTGGTTTGATTTTGGTGAGTGAGCACAGGTTGTGTCTCAGGTCTTGCTCCTGCAACTTTCAGGTCCCGCTCTGCTGCCATTCATTTAAGCTCACTCATTTAAATTCAATCCCAGTGAACGCAATTGCCTTCATATAGCAGTCCGAGGAACTCATGTAACTGTCATCTCGTCTTTCCTCAACTGTATATAGTCACAGTGGTCTCTTTCACCCAGCTTGGGCTAGAACCCAATCCTGATAATCCCCGGGGAATGCAAACAACTCCATGCTGCTCCTCCTCAGATACCAAAGTTCATTTAAAATCTTTACCCTTTTTTTTTTTTTTTTTTTCCTCCTTAATCCAAAGCTCAGTTGGTAGAGGGTAGGACCAAAGCCCCATTACTTTTCTAGCAACAACAGGCTGTGAGGGAGGCCTGCTGGATGCTGACATCTGCAGGGAAAGAGATTGTGTAGAGCCATTTGGGGCCTTCATGCCTTGGCTGAACAAGAACAGGATCTCTGTTGGGAGCACAGGAGAGCCACAGAGGCTTGGTATAAGTCTAGCTACTAAACAACAGTACCAAGGAGTAATACATGCCCTCAGTGCTACTTAAGATTGAAAGGAAAGATCAGTTTCACTTGATCACCTGTCTGCTGGCAGGACAGATAGTCTGGCTCAACAGCAGCCTTGGACTCATGTCACTGACAAGACCCATTTAGCAATAGCATCATGCTTCTTGCTGGCACACACAAAAAAAATGTGCTCTGCTTTCTGTTACCGAGCTTTGCAGCATACCTCTCCTAGCCTCTCAGAAACTCACAGAGAACAGAAGGGGAGCTTTCAGGGTGCTTTCAGGATCTGTATACTCTCTCAGTTTGCACAGGAGGCAGGGAGAAGGCACAGGTGTTTTCACAGAGCATACTTCCAAGGGCTGGGAAACAGAGGGGTTAGTAGAAATCATTTTAAAAATGGGCTTTTATGGTAGTAATTGTTGTTGTTCTTTGTATTCATCGTATAATTTAGAAAAAGATATAAAGCTGCATGTTTGAAACTCCAGTTTCCAATACCTGTTACCAATTGGATATGTTTCAGAGTCCAGCTAAGCACAGGAGATTTCCTTGCTTCCATCGTTTGCTTGCTTTCATTTCCCTAGAATGATCAAGCCCTGTTCTTCCCTAGCTAATGAAGATGCCTTCTTATTTCCACATTAACTGTGTAACTCCAGCCAACAGCTACTACAGCCAGGGCAGAAACCATCCCTCAGTGTGCAGGCACCTTGCAAGGTGTGACTCAAAGGATGTGGCTGAAAGACAGTTAAGGGTTTGGGTTTCACAGTCACCTCTACAGGCTACTTTCTTCCATCTGCACTTGGTCAACCTTTTCCCAGGATCTGGGAGAGGAAGATGGGGCCTGAAGCGACAGATCACATTGGCACATTGGCATCTCACACATCGTGCTAGCTTGGGTTGGTTGAGGCATGTGACGCTTGGTCTGGCCCACCCTGTCATTTCAGCTGTTCCTAAGCTGCATTGAGGACTAGTGTTTTAAACAAGTGCTTCTCTTTGCTGGTTGAGATAGTACTTGAAAAAATGAAAACAGGCATGGACGCCTCATGTAATGTGCCTCAGAGCAATGAGTTTCTCCAAGAGGCACTGGAAGACTACAATGCAGAGAGAAGGTCAGAATTTGTAACACTCATCCAATGTTTTTGCATCACAGGAAGCAGTACATAGATCATCCCCTGTTCACTTTTCCGAAGCACAAATGATTTTATTGACCTGTTTCATATCTTCCTTCAGCCATCTTTATTCAGGCTTAAGAGTCCAGACCTATTTAGACATGTTTTGTGAGGAAGAATTCCAGTGTTTTTGATCACCCTCGTTGCCCTTGTTTGTGTCTTTAAATATATATATATTAGTTTTACTAAATTCTTTTAATACAAGAGGTCCAGAGATGTACATGGTATTCAAGCTGTGGGCTCATTGTGGATGTACTCAGTAATGCAGTGATGTTTCTGGCTTCTTCTCTGTTCTTGTCCTAACAATTTTGCATTTCCTTTGCCTTTATTTTTTTTTCCTAAAATAATTGAGCTAACATTTTCAGAGAACTAGTCACAATAATACCAAGATTTCATTCCTGAGTGGTAATCGTAATTCAGACTTCACCACTGTGTGTTTGTATATAAGAAGAGGCGTTTTTCTCCATGTGAGTTATTTGGTATTATTGATATTGAATTTCATCTGTAATTTTATGATGCAGGCATTCAATGTCAAGAGATCTTTTGCAGCTCTTTGCTGGCAAATTACATTCTTTGCCCTGGATGATTTAGTATCATCAGCAAACTGTCATCTCTCTATTCAGCTCCTTTTCCAGACCATTTATGAGCATGTTGAGCAAAGCATGTTCCAGTGGCACACCCCTGCTAATCCGCTGTGGAAACCGACATTTTCTTGCCACTTTCTGTTTTCTACCCTTTTATTAGTTGTTGATCCCCAAGGAAACTTCATTTTCATCCCCAAATGATTCAGCTGCCTGATGGGGCATCGGTGTAGCTGTTCATTCAGACCTCAGCTGAGACCCCCAGTTCGAGTATTAGCTCTCAGTCTCTCTCACCATCCCAGTGCAGTCCCTTCTTTTGCCTTTTTCCCCTCGTGGCCCAGCTGGTTCCCTGCTCATTCTGGGTTATTTGTGCTCTCCTCACAGAGGCTTGCAATGCCTGGGAGAGGGATCACACCCATCACTTTCCTTTCAGTAACATCCTGTAGCCTGGCCACTGTCAAATCTAGCCCCTCCTTCCTGCACTTGCTAAATATATCCTATTATAACATTTGAAGACCATCCTTGCTATCCCACATTTTTCTCTATTTTTATTCACGATGAAATTCATTAAGAAGAAGCTAAGCAAACAAACAAAAGACTCCCATTCTCACTACCCTGCGTGCTTCTAGCTAGTGCCACATTGTCAGTCCTATACCACATCACAGCTGGCAGTGCACAGTTGTGGCAAAGGCTGTGCGTAAGAGGAAATGCGAGAAACAAAAAGATGTTTTCATAATTTTCCTTTCCAAAACAGTCCCAGTCCAGGACATATTACTCTGCCATATTGAGCCCTGTTTTTCTCTACCCAGTGAACTAGGTAGAATAGTCCTGGTAGCACAGAGGTGGGCAGAACAAGTTATCTCATCACTTTGCAGAACGAATCATCCCAATACAGCTGCATGGCCTCCAGTGCTGCTGCTGGCTTGGTGATGCCACATCTAAAACCTTTCTTCCCACCCTGCCTGGATGCCCCTAACTCTCACCCCATCAGGACTCTTCCTGCACACAGGGACAGGGATAATGCCTAATATTTAGCTCTACTTTTCCTAAAAAGCCATTCCATGCTCTGGCACGGTTTCAGTGTCATTACTACGTTAGAGAAGCAAGCTAGCAGCCCAGGACCAGTGGAGCACAATGATTAATTAGCAGGTTACAAATCATCTTTTAAATGGACAGTAGATATGGCTTCAGAGCTCTTAAATTGTCACTTTATTAACAGTTTCCCAGGATTATATATCAAAAATTACTGTTTTTAATCAAGAGACACAAAAGCTGCTTTTGGGGACTTATGCAGATGAGTCTGATCTCCCCATGCTTGCAGAGGAGAGGAACCAAAGTTGGGGCAGGAGAAATACTGCTCTGCATGTGGGAGGCAGGGACAGGCATAAAGGGTGGCTGAGAAGCCTTTAGCTCCCTTCAGGCATCACAATTAATAGGCAGATTTTTCAAAAGAGTTGGAAAAAAATTATCCCCTCATGCACTGAGCTAGTTTCAAAAATCCTGCCCAGCGGGAGATCTGAGATCTGGAAAACCAGCTCTAAGCTCTTACAAAAACCTCCTCCTGCAGAAGAAATGTGAGTTCTGGTTACCGTCATGTGCCCAGAGAAGTGGGTACCAGAAGGTTAATTTAACGCATCTTGTTAACACTTATTTTTAAAATAAGATGACGGTGAAGTAAACCAGAGACATCAAAGCCTGTCTAGCAAGTTCCCTGCACCATTCTATGGCTGAGAAATCCTTGAATAAATCTTAGCATAAGCAACATAATCTACTCTGTCTAATTCGGATTTTTGCTCCCTCCTCACATCTCTTTCCCTGCTGTGCAGGAACAGTTAAACTATGAGTTGATAATGTCATTGTCATATTTCATAATTTTGGGGGCGGAGAGGAGGAAGGAGGAGAAAAACATGTTTTGCTTCCCTATGGCCTGGGTGTGTCGTAACAGGCTAACAGCAGCTCTGGGGCAGCATGGAGAAAATGCAAAAATCTGCTCCTGAGCCAATACAAAAGCAAAGGTAACATATTCTCTTAAACTGCACAGTTCAGACCTGCTTTTCTGGTAGGATAGAACCAGATATTTTTGGTTCTCTCTATTTTCCACAGTGCCTTTTGTGAAGCAAAACCAGAAGGAGACTAAGGAACAAGGCAGCTTGGCTTTGAGGGGAGAGGAGGGGAGTTTAATAGGATGTAGAGTTAGACAGTGTCCCTGGAACAGAACGATTTGTGTTGTGCACTGAAGTGCTGGTGCCCAGAGCAGGACAGCCTCCGGGCTGGCCAGCCACGCAGCAGCTGCGTCTTCCCTTGTCTCGCGAGCTGCAGCACAGTCCTTCCACCAGGCTGTCCAAGTACATTTCCTGGGCGCAGTCTCACTCTTCCCTGCTCCTTGGCAAAGACAGGGCTGAAGACAAGCTGTGCAGGGCTGCAGACAGGCAGAGACACACTGCTCCCCCCGCAGCATGCAGCTTACGCACACCCTGGCTCAGCGCTCCGGCTGTGCGGATGCTCTGGCTTTCCGGTTCCCATCTTTGGGGACACAATCAGGCATTGTAAAGGGGCCAAGCCAAATCACTTCTTGTGTGAGCTTGCATGAGAAATATGCAGACTCAGATGTAACGATAATCACCCCCATGCAGCTCCCTGCCTCAGTTTCCCCATGAGCTGTCTTTGGCATTTCCAAGACAAGCAGTGCTCCTTTTCTCCTGTCTCTCCTCTTAATCCTCCTGTTTCCTCCAGGGACAGAGGGGCTCCAGCTCTTCTGCAGCAGCTGGTTCCTTTGTGCTCTTTCTAAAATGGACAGTTTATTTTACAGTTGCTTCAAAGGCTAAACATCCATCTGCACCTTGCTCCCCAGCCAGCCTCCTCAGATAAGCAAAGTTTCCAGCTTTCTGCATTTTTAATCTCTTTATAAATGCAATGTCTCAGTTTAGGGCTGCAGAACTTTGTTAGATCTCTGGCTGCTAGATTCTTCACATGGGGCTGGAAGAGGAATTGACTTTGAGCCGGGGGTGAGCATTTTTGGTTACATAAATTTTCACAGCAACGTTTTTGAATAAATACTCAGTATTGCCTTTTACTATGTCCTGACCTGTTGCAAAAAATGGGGTGGCCTCTCTGGGCACACACCCTTTGCACTTTTTTCCCAAACCTTTTTTTGACAAATCCTATGACTATGTAGCTAATGTCTTCCTCATAGCATCAGTTTACACAGCTTCACACCAGTGAGACCAGTGAAGCTGTCGTGTGCCAAGTACAGTGTCAGTGAACGCTGGCTGTAAGGTCATGCTTCCCTTGTGCCTCCGATTTAGCACACATGCATGACCCCATAAAAGACTGCTTGCTGCTGTGGGGTGAGTTCATCCATTCTCCAGCTCCCACAGCGTATGTGCAAACAGGCTGCAGGGGGGATGAGTTGCATTAAGAGGCTGGGTAGAGCTGGAAGGTGTGGAGACAAGTATCCCAGGTTTCCAGCATCCAGCCCTGTCATGCTGGGTAAAGCCTGGGGATAGAATATAATTGGAATAAAAGTCCTCTTTCCAGCCAGGGTTGGACCTCACAGCACTGACTCTTTCTCGAATGGCTGACCTGGCAGTTTGTGCTGTGACTTCCCTCTTTGTTTTTCAGTTTTGCCTGGCTGTGCAAAACAAGAGCACGATAATCTCAGCCCCACACACCCCCCAGCCCCATAGCGGTTCAGCAGGAGGGGAACTTGGGGATGCCTCAGCTCTGCTGGGTGCGAGGGGGGGCCCACCAGGGCTGCAGCACGCCAAGGCCTCGCTGCGAGCTGGCAGCGTTTATGCAAAGCGGCCCCAGGGCTGCCATGTACGGCTACAAAACAGGGGAGAGGCCTCTGTAATAAATGTTGTGCCGCTTGGCAGCCGCTGTGCTGCAATGTCACATGCTGCAGCAGCGGCTGGACGGGAGCAGGAGCCTCTCTCGAGAAGGCAAACACCCCCTGCCCCAAGGGCTGCCGCAGTGTGGGGACCAGGCCGGTGCCTTTTTGTCATCTCCCCCATACGTGCTCCTTATCCTGGAGCAACAACGAGCAGCCCTCCCAGTGGCACTCTAGCTATTATTTAATCAGGGCAGAAAGCCTTTTGTAGAAGATGATTATGCTCTGCAGGCTTTATTTTGCTAAGAGCTGCTATGATCCCACCCCAGCCTTGGCTGTGGCTGCATCTGTGGCAGTACCACCAGGGCCATACAGGGGCCAAGAGCTGCCTAGTCCATAGCATGCCTTGTGTTTAGTGTTTGTAGCTCATTAAGACAGAGAGGCTAATTTTCACCTCCTGCCAGGCTGAGGGATGTCAACACTAGAGCAGAGCTTGCCAGTCTTGCTAGATTAGAGAGCTGAGCAATTACCAACTGTATGACATTTAATAAGAGCAAGTTCCAGATTCTGCACCTGGGACAGGGCAGCCCTGGCTATACATACAGACAGGGAGATGAGGGGCTGGAGAGCATCCCCACAGAGAGGGATCTGGGGGTTTTGATCAATAGCAAGTTGAATCTGAGCCATCAGTATGCCCTGGCAGCCAGGAGGGCCAACCGTATTCTGGGGTGCATCAGGCATGGCATCGCTCGTGGTCAAGAGAAAGGATTGTCCTGCTCTGCTCTGCCTGCTGCAGCCTCACCTCGAGCACTGTGTGCAGTTTGGGCACCACGGTATAAGGACATAAAATTTACAGAGTGTCCAAAGGAGGGCTACAGAGATGGTTAAGAGTCTAGAGGGGAAGATGTGTGAGGAGCAGCTGAGGTCCCTTGGTTTGTTCAGCCCACACAGAGCGGCTGAGGGGAGGCCTCATGGCAGCCTGCAGCTCCCTCATGAGGGGAGTGGAGGGGCAGGCGCTGAGCTCTGCTCTCTGGGGACAGCGACAGGACCCGAGGGAACGGCATGGAGCTGGGACAGGGGAGGATCAGGCTGGGGTTTAGGGAAAGGCTCTGCACCCAGAGGGTGGTCAAGTACTGGGACAGGCTCCCCAGAGATGTGGTCATGGCACTAAGCTGCCAGAGTTCAAGAAGCTTTTGGACAACAACATGTGAGTTTTGGGTGGTCCTGTGTGGAGCCAGGAGTTGGACCTGATGATACTTGTTGGTCCCTTCCAACTCAGGATATTCTGATTCTATAAATCTGGTGGCAGCATGGCTAAACTCAGTAGATGAGGGGATGGATTCTGGTAGAGCAGCTTGGTGTTTTACAGGGACAAAAAAAAATATCTCCCATCATTACCACGGTGACTTTTAGCTGCATCTCAGATGGACTCCCAGCTCTTGTACTGTTGGATCATAAACAGGGTCTTGGGTCCAAATCTGTAAAGGTACACAAAATTTGGTCTTCCTCAGAAGAACTGGGACTGTAGAGGTCACTTCTCTATCTCTGGCTTGGGAGGAAGAGTGACTTGTAGGAATTCATCCCTTTTGCTTGCTTTTCTTCTTACACTCCTTACTTTTCAGCCTATCTTTTCCATATCAGTTTGATTCAGGGTCCCGGGAACCACTCTCTCCTCTTTTGCTGATTTTTTCTGGGCAGCTCTAACATGTCATGATGGGCATGAACTCCTCAGCCAGGAGTCCTTGGTTAATCCCTGAAATAATTCCTGTGTCTGTGCCCTTGCAGGCAGAGGAGAGAAGAACAGCAGAGAAGAGGAGATCAGACAGTGACAGAGGCCCAGAAAGTGAGCACAGCCGGAAGGTGAGTAAGGCCCAATGTCCCTTTTAAGGGACACTTGTTTTGGGAAAGGAAACCAGCAGGATTTACCTCCCTGTCAATAAGAGTTGCCTTCATGCTAAAACAAGCCGCAGTGTGCTCTGATGTGGTCCCCACTGCTTATTCTTCTCCTCATCCAAAGCTTTGCTGAGCAGCTAGCACATCTAAGGCATGGTAAGGCTTGAAAGCCAGCTTCAGCAGAAGGGACCTGCTCATCACACCTTGTTGTGGCCGCTCATGTCCCTAGTACAGCAGTGGGAATGTCAGGATGTACACCTACGCATGCGCAAAAGCACAGCCCTAGCTGTTTTCTCTCCCAAAAAACATTTGCTTGTGGGTTGAAAAGTCTCAGGCCTCATTAGCTACAGCTCCTCACTTCAACAGAAGCTGAGTAGGATGAAGGTAAATTAAAGCACAGGCCTTCCCACTGCCTGTTTAATGCAAACCCTGGAGGACATGCTGGCTCCCCTGAGCCTGCAGATGCTCTTAATTAATGGAGCACAAATTGAATAGACCCACCTCAACATGATTCATTAAGAGGACACAGATGGGCTCATAACCATTAATTCCAGCTGAGCCCCCCAGAGCAGAACAGGGCAAAAGGATGGCCTTGCAGTCCAGCTAACCACAGCTGTGCCCCAACCAAGGTGAGGAGGGGGTGGAGGGTCAGGAACTAGCTCCCCCTGCTTGATAGGCCCCACATCTACATCTGCATCTACCCACAGGAAAGCATGGGCATCAGTCTCAGTCTTTTCCCTACTTTTGTCTTCCCTTTTGCTACGGGTCAAGGCAATGGACCAGAGCACATCTCTCTTATCCTCTGAGTCTGGAGTTTGCACCCTTCTCTCACCAACTGTATGCTGCTCAGCTCTTATGTGCCCCCATCTTGGGATACATCAAGATCTATTGTGTCAGGACCTGCTGTGCCTTGCTGGCTCTGGAGCTCCAGAGCATCTCTAGACCTCTTGTCTAACCCAAGGACCAGTGGTTGCCCTGACAGGTCCTGCCTTTCTGCAGATCCCATCTCACCATTCTCAGGGATGCAGTCTTAGGTCCTCCAGCTCCTGCCAGCTAAGAAATGGAGGAGCAATTACTGCCACCCCAACTCCAGCCCACACGGGTGGATTTCCTTGGCAACAGGGCTTTCAGTCGCTCTTTGCCTGCTGCTCTGCTTTTATCAGCAGCGCAACACTGAGGAGTTAATTCACATATGGGGAAGGAGTGAGGGTGGCTGGCATGGAAGGGCTCACATATGAAGTGATGAATTACCCACCGGTAATTAACACCCCAGGACTCAGCTCTGCACTAAGCTGTTTGCTGCACAGTGTTACCTGACAACACACAGTGGTCAGCTGGCTTCTATTTCTATCACATCCATTAACCTGATGGCTCGGTTACCCACCTCTCCCTGTTCACATGTTTTGCTACAGCTTCACAGAGCTCCAACACCTCTGAACTACCTTTTCATTAAGCTTTACATGTTTGAACAGTGGAAGCCCTTATCTGGTTTATTATGAGGAGTAATAAACAAAGAGGCTGAAAGCAATGAAGGTGAAGAGCCCCTTCACTCTGAGGATGCTGCTCTTGGCACCCGCAGCCCTGTGGGCCCTGGTGCAGGGTTGGCACCAGCCCTGTGACTGTGGGCTCTTGTGGATGTCTGGTGGTCACAACAGTCTCTTTCTTCTTGGCCCTGTCAGTGAGAAGGATTTCATAGGCATAATCCTGATTCCAGTGTATTCATCTGGGGGGATTCACCAGCCTGGTGCATCTTCTATGAGAGTTCAAACCCTCAGAAATGTGAAATGTTGCAGACGCTCCAGGAACTAGCTATATGCCATAAGTAAACCATGGTAGAGTGTCTGTTCTAGGAAAAATTGGGAAGATTTGGTTGTGAAACCTATAAGAGAGCAGGAACACGGTAAGTGAAAGCCATGGCTAATTTATGCCTACAGTTAAAGTGACTGCAAGTGCAAATGGGGTGAATCAATCCTGTGGCCACCCGAACACAGAATTACAGGGGTATGTTTTAAAATTATGTGGTTAGGTACTGAATATATAGAATGAAAACTGATGTCTTTCCTGCCTGCTCCCCAGATCAAGAGGATAGTTATTATTGCAGGAACCCAGAAACATTGCAGTTCAGGTCAGAGAAATAGAAGTGAAGCCCCATCTCTTTAAAATAACAGGAATGTATCCAGATGACAAAATTCAGGGTTTTAGTCTGACAGATTTTAATCCTTAGAAATGCAGTGCTGTCCGTGTTAGCCTGGACAAAGTGGAACAACTATTCAGAAATATGTTGTCACAAATTATCCTTCTCATAGTTGAATATTACTGGGAGGGAATGGTTGCTAGTTCTGATTTGACCATGGGTTCACAAGGTGGCTCTGAGCAAGCTGTATAACTTCTTCCTGCCTCAGTTTCCCTCTTCATAAAGTCAATGAAATGTTACCACCCCTGGGACTGGCATATTCAGGCTATGGGTAAAAAAGAGCCCTTCTGTGTACACGCTGCTTTATGGAGGCAGAAGCTCACGTCACTCTGACCTGGTTTCAAACATTACTGAGCATTTATGGTGGTGACACAACAAAGTATGCTGAATGCAGACATTTCAGACATTTACCAAGCGTGTCTTTTGCCTCAGACATTTAACAAGTGGGTCTTTTACCTCCACTAGGAGAGTGGGAAGTCACTCCAGAAGAGTCCTGGAGACCTGAGTTTCCCCATGACCGGACGGGAACGCTCCGAGTACATACGCTGGAAGAGAGAGCGAGATCAGATTGACCTGGAGCGACTGGCACGTCACAAGAACTCCAAGGGCGAGTGGCGACGGGCTTGGGATGTGGAGAAGTCAGAGCACATGTAGGTCCTCCAGTGTCCTGGGGTGGTTTGTCTGCAGCAGGCCATTTAAAGCCAGTGATAAGACCTTGTGCAGATGTTCATTGTTTATCAAATTCTATGCTGTCATCTGCCTCTCCCTGACTAAATCCATATTGCTACCTCTTTCTCCTGACCATGCCTGTCAGTGGGACCAGATACCAGAGCAATTCTCATTTTTTCTTTCTGACATGAGGTCTCCTACCCTGACAGGAGATATTTTGTGCTGAGAAGAATTGCCTGCCTTTGGTCCTACCAGGACAAGGACTGAGGGAGGGAGGGGAGCATGAATTACTGTTCAGTCTGCATCCAGAGGGTTCTCACCATCTCCACAGGTCCAGTGACAGAAGGGTGCAGGTGCAGGTGCTCTTCTTGAAGCAGGAATGGACAAACTTGTGTTGCTAGCCCACAGCACAGCCCCACTTGTTTTTCCTTTTCAATCACAGGATGGGCCAATGTGCTTAAATCCTCCTCACCTCATGAGCTCAGCCCTTGTAGGCACTGTGGTGTGAGGGCCACCTATATGGCACAGGGGAAATGCTGGGGTGGTAACATGGGAGAGCTCATAATGGGGTCTGACATTTCCCCTTTAAACATTGCACCTCTAATGGTGCTTGTCTAGCTGGATCACAGTGTCTAGAAAGCTTTGGAGAATGATGAGCACCTGCAGCAGGATAGGGTTTTGATAGGGTGCAGAGCTAGGGGATGGGTTTGCTGATAAAAGAGTTTATACAAGGCAGGAGGATGGGATAACCTTTCGTCTGAAAAATAGGGCTGAATATGTAGATTTTCAGTCAGCAAGACCCGAACTGACAGAAGTGAATTAACTTCAGTGGATGCTGAGTATTGCTGGCAAGACAGCTCTGAGCCCTACTGTTCTCCTGTTTACCCATTTAAAAGAGAAAAACCATAATACTCAACAAGCAGGATTAGAAACCATCCAAACAAGTCTGATCCACAGGTCTGATTTGAGATGACAAGTCCTGAAGCTACTTCAGATAGTAGCTAGAAGCTTGGGAAGCTGCATGTGAGCTTTGTACAGTTACACTACAGGGATCTATAGGTTTTAAGGATGTTCATAGAATTAAATACATATATAGGTACTGATGTTAAGGTTTTAGAGGTTCTCCTTTGGGGTAGAATTGCCTCACAGCCTCATTTCTCCCAGTTAGTGCATGCAGTTTCAGCTTCAGCTGACAAACCTGCACTTACTTGCCAGTGGGCAGGTGCAGAAGGGCCGATGACTGGAACTTGCATCATCTCAAGGTCTCCTGCCCACGCTTTTGCACACTGGAGGAGAATGGTCAGGTCTGACAATGCCTGTTTTTAACCTGCAGGTTTGAAGAGGACTTTGTTAAGGATGGGGAGCCAGCCTTGGATAATCCCAGCAATAAGAAAGGTTGGCAAGGGACGCCTAGATTCTGTCCTGACGCTAGTGAATGCTGATCGTGCGAATCCCAGTGCCACAGCTGTTGTGGCTGTCAGTTGTGAAACTCTGCTTTCCTGGGCAAATGCCTCTGCGCGCAGTGTTGGGGTCTCAGCCCTCTCTGCTTTGCAGAGTGCTCAGGGGATGGGATTTGAGCATCTGGGTGCTAGTGCTTTTTACCTTCCCAAGGAGAGCAGTGGCATGGGTTCTATAACCTTTTACAACACAATATGGAGGCTCAGTACTGCCTCCTTTCCCAAACAGTGGTTTGAGAGGCAATCCTATTCCAGAGCACATCATCTCTGATCCCTGTGGTACATGCTGGCTTCTTTACTAGCATAAGTCCATCACGACTCCTGTTTCTCAGGAGATGGACTGGCAGAACAAAGCTTTCCCTTGCAACACCCTATTTGAACGCCAGGCTCTCTGCTACCTGTCCATTACAGAGCCTCACTCACTTTTGTGCGTGCTTTGCTTTGTCCTTTTAGGGGGAAGAAACGCAAGGAAATTCCAGCACAGGTCTTTTCCTCCCAATGGGAGAGGTGAGTAAACCACATGATTCAGTCATGTCATCCCACTCAATGTCAGGACCTTCTCTATACCCTCACGGAAAGAGTTCTCTCCAGGCACTCTCACAGACTTGGAATGCCTGTTGGACACATATCACGTGGCTGCTTTCCTAGCCTTGTGATAAGGTCTGTGCTCTGTGTCAAGGGAGAAAAAAAACAGCCTCCCAAGAACAGCACAAGGGAGACCGAGTCCAAAGAATAAATTCTAAATTAATGATTGGAATTTTTCATAGAAAATGCAGAAGAAACACCCCTAAATTCTCACTTTGTACTCATTGCTTCAGATAATACACGTATAGTAGGCATATAGCTTCAGAAGCTTCCTCTTCCAGAGGTACTTCCAGTGATATGGGGATTTTAGCCCTTTCAGTAGTCCATCAGACAGTTCTGCCTGCGTTTGCATGGTCTTTCCAACCTGTCTTCTAGGTGGAGGACAGCACAGCGTGAATGTGAACAATCCCGGTCCCAAAGCAATGAGCAGCCGAGCCAAAGGAAAGGACAGACTGACCGGCAGAGCCAGAAGGTAAAGGTGCTGGCAATAGTGCCACAAACTAGCAGTTAATTTAGTGGCATTTGTGACTTCTGTGGAGTGCATCATCACTGTACCAACCCGGTGCATTAACTCTGCAGAGTAGCCGGGGAGATAGAGGGGCACCATTACTCTGGGACCAGATTTGGGTAGCACTGGCACATGCCACAGGAGGCTTTTGGATGAATCTTATCTAACTTCCAGGCATCGCTGATATTGGGAACCAGCCTCCAAAAATAGTTCTTAGCTGATCCAGTAGTAATTAGGATTGAGGGTACAGTACAAGTGTCTTTTCTTCCTTAAAAAAAATCTTAAAGATCCCTAACCTGGTGAGGAGGGAAGTGGCCTGTTCCTGCCAGCTGTGGGCAGCACACAACAATATATTAATTTTCACTGAAGCAATTTCAGAATATCAGCAAAACTAAGTGCATTTTACAGGTTCGCCCACATCCTCCCAGGGGCCCCCTTCCCCTGCTGCTCTCTGTAATTAAATTTCAGTGCAGTCTCCAGGTTCCTGGAGCCACACTATCTAACAGTTTAATAACAGTGATCATACAGCATTGCCATGCCCCTTAATAGGCAACAAAAGGATGAAGGGTTGATTGCATACCCCAAGCCTCTTCATTTATCCAGAACAAAAAAACATTCCAGTAGCCTTTAATGTTAGCACTCTTCTACCATCCAGGTCAGTTATGACCACACAGTTAAATAGATGCACAAACTGATATGTGTTTTATAGGAGTACTCACAGCATTACCCAGAAGACATTAACTGGTTGGAGGTCAGCTGCTGCTTGCTGCTACTTGGTTGAGATTAAGGGTGGGAGACAGGGTCTGTGCATGCAGAATTCTGCTGTCAGGATAGTATTAGGTCTAATGTGCAGAGCCTGACACTATATCAAGCCTGGAGTGTTTTTTAATGTTGCTTTTGTCTCCAGTGACTGTGCTTTGAGGAAATGCACCTCAGCAGCCACATCTCTCAGCTAGTTACGTTCTGAATTGGGAATCTACTTAAGCATAAAGATAGGTTGTCCTCTGTCTTTCTAAGTCCCATTAGTTAATCATACTTTTCACAATTTAATTTAATTCTGAGAAAATGATGAAGAATAGTATCAGCAGCATGCAAATAATCAGGTTAGCTTTGTTTGGAAGTTACACTCAAGCCCTTTCCATTCTTCAGCTCCATCCCCACAACATGTGCTTTGGAAAGAAAAGCTGCTGAGCTGTGCTCAAGCTTGCTCTCCCCAAACAGTGACTGCAGCACTAGGGAATTACAGCAGTTCCCAGAGGATGTGCAAGATGGGCATGCCAGTAAATTTGCTTTATGTTGTTACTTTCTGTGAATACCCTAGACTGCTTCAGACTGCAGGCTGGATGTGGCTCTTCACAACCATGAAGGACACAGTGACTTTGCACAGTTCTGCCCTGTCTGAACATGCCAACCCAATCAGGCCCAAACCAAACTCCCAGACCTCAACAACAGCCCTCAGGGGCAAGTGTGGCTCAGAGGTTTGCTGCCAAAATTTGGTTGTTTGTGATAAATGCACAAGAATTACTTCAACAGTGGCACTGGAGAAGAGAAACGGAAAGAAAAAAATGTCCATCCAATAATAAATATAAGTTAAATGGCAAGTATCAGTTGAGCAGATACTGCTACCCTTACACTAGTAGTAAGATTTTTAACAGCCACAAATGATCTAGGCTTTAGGTCATCATCCTTTTTGAAAGATAGCACTTATGGTATACAGCTTTCCTGAAGTCACACACCAGTTTTGGGCTAAGATTGATTCAAAGGGAAGGTTACTAATGCAGAATTGCTTCTAGATCCCCCTGAACTTAACTGGATCAGTTATCATCTATTGTCCAGGTGTCCTCCAGGCTAATTAGAGAACACTATTTCCTGAGACATCTTTTCTTTGGACTTTGATTCATCTGTTCTTTTAAAATAAATGCACATCTAGTGCTGTGTCTTCTGCTTTGAAAAGGGTTCAGAGAGCTGATTGCTGCAGAGCAGATTGTGTCTCATTGTGGGGCACATGCTTGGTGTTCCCACAGGCTGGAAGAAATTGCACAGAACAGGGGCATTGTGGTTTCCCTGTCAGTGTTTGCTGGGAACTTGAGTTACACTCACTGCAAATACCTTTTTTCATGCTTCCTGCTGGGATCTTCTTGTTTTTCTGCTTCTCATGGTTTGGTTGGAAAGCACAGAAGGGAGCTTCATGTAGTGGTGTATCTGATTTATTCTGGTCACACCTTCAACTGTTGGCCATGCTCATCTTATCTCACCATGCGAGCTGGGATGAATCTCTGGGCCCTTCTTGGGTGTAGAAAGTGTGGGATCAGTGAGTTTGCTCACCCAGATGTAGCACACCCCTGGCCCTGCCCTCTCTTTTCTCCTAAGCAGCAGAATATAAGGAAAGACTTCAGAAAATATGATGTTGTTAGAAGGATTTGATGACAAGATAAGCCTCATGCCTTTCCAATGTTTAATCTTAAAGTTTAATCCTAATACAGTCATTTTCTGCTCTGAGGACATTTTAGCTGTACAGATTAGATGTGTATAGCTGGTTAAATATGTGCTGGGAGAACACTAAATGAAAGAGCTGTGTTGATTTTGTGTGGCGCCTTGGAAAGGACAAAGAGTTTGTTGCTTCCCTTTTATAGGCAAAGCAGACAGATGCATCACGCAACGATCTGCTCCCTCCTTGCCACAGCCTGCGGGTCAAACAGCTTCACCCAGATCCTGCCTCGGGTTCCATCTCTGCACCAGTCAGACCCCGGGGAAGGGATGGGAGCCTGCCCACTGCCCTGTCTCCATCTCCTTTCCTCCTCTTCAGCAAAGACTTATGCCCCAAAGTGTGCCTGTGACAGACAGATGCTGACTGGTTTCCAGAAATCACCCAGGGTCCTGAGACATTTCTTTCCCCTTCTGTGCTGCGTTCTCAGAGCCATGCTCAGAAGGAATGCCTTGGCGAGCTGTCTTATGGCAGAAATTCAAAGAAATAATTGTGGGCTGGGACTCTGGCTGGCCAGCTTGGTGTGCTGTTTGACGACATCTTGTTGAGCTGCCCCTCACTAGTTCTAGTTTCTTCTCACAGCGGTCTCTGACTTTTCAGCTCCAGAGCTTGGCTAGGTCATTGAAAGCAACCTCCTCCCTGCCAGCAGCTAGGACAGCTGGCATCATTTCAGACTGCAGAGGGCTGTACGTGGGTATCGGCACTTTTAACTGCTGTAATAATACAGTATTATTCTGATTATTCCTTTGATTTTCTCACACACACCCTGCCCATTTAACAAGAGGTTTATTGCAATGAGTGCTGCAGGCTTAAACTCCCTTATGCCTCACACATCCCTGCTTGAAGAACACGAGAGCCAAAGCCCACCAGCGAGGTCAGCCAGTTCAAAGTGACAGCTGTCTCTGGGATCCGTTCTTTGCCTGGGAAGAGGGGAAGCTCAGCTGGCCAGATTGCACAGCAAGATTTAGCACTTTCTGTTGGGAGACCCAAAAGGTGTGCATCAGAGAGGATGCCTGGCTTGTCTTGGGCATCCACAGCCTGTTACTTCTGTCACAACAGACCGGGAAGGTACATTTTCCAGTATATTTGTGCCTCCAGTGCAGAGGCTTGGAGGCATTTTAGGGCATCTAACTCCTCTAGGGCTGCTGGGTTTAGTCAGGATATTATTCATACCCATTTAAAGGCTTTAAGGCCCCAGAATGGCTGGTGCTGGCATCCTGTTTAGATGCCTAAATTATCTTGCTGATGAAATTATAAAATCTCATGTACTATTGTCTCCACAGAGACGTTGATTCTTTTTCTTTTTTCTCATTTTATTTAACAATGAAATAATTCATCATACCCTTCCCTGAACATCTTCCATTAGAAATGGGGCTAGAAGGTTGCTTGATTTATTTTTTTCATTCTTGTTTGCCCTTTCAGTACCTCTCACTTATCAGCTGCCAGCATGGAAAGTCATGGTTCATTTAAAACTACAAAGAAGTATCTTAAACACTACTGAGATGAGTAGCTGGAGCATGGAGTCGTGCCCTTAAGTCCTTACCTTCACCTGTGGACCTTGGAAAATTAGGGGCAAGAGGAAGCCAAGCATTCATCTGCTGCAGCATGGCCACCTCCCTCAGCACCATCCTGCCAGAATTATTTCAGAGTAGCTCTCCTGCCCATCCATCTCACCTCATGGACTTCTGCTGCTTCCACATCCTCTGTTGACCTGGAAGGGGTCCCGTCTGGCCATGTAACCTTGTCTCTGAAACCGGAGGAGCATCCTTTCTTCCCCTGCTTCTCTTTGGGAAGATCTATTCCTGAGGCCTTTCTTCTCATTTCAGAAAGGCTCAGGGTGCTTTAGGGGTGCTGATTATTCCTTACCTCCGCTCCTATCTGCCCTTTACCACTTGCGAACTTCTCTCCCGTTTAAGTCCAAGCGACTCAACAGCAGTGGTAAGAGCCATTTGGATCATGATGTCTGGTGGTAACTTCTGGCTGCACCTTGTCCCCAAAAGAATTTGGAGCCACATTGCTGTGTGAGAACATCCCAGGGATAGCACTAGCTATGCTAAGGAACGTGTTGAGTATATTTGTTGCGTGTCAGAGATTAGTAACGCACTCTGGTGTGTTAGCAGTAATGATGGGGGGGAGGAACACATCAGGCTGAGGTGTTGATTATTTCAGAATTGCTGTCTAGCTAGTTTTGGCTATCTTTAGACCTGTGGGGGTGGTCTGTTCTGGGCTGGCTCTGCAGGAGCCATGCAGTGGCTGAGTAGGCAGAGCAGGGTGAGGCAGAAACCTGCAGTCAGCACGTCATTCCTCTGCTTATACATTTATCTGGGGAAAGTGGTCAGTAGACCCACCAACACTGATGCTGCATGCAGATGGAACTGGTGACAAGGGCAGCCCATGCCCAAATTTAACACTATTGACTCTGTGTGATGGGTTCTGCCTGTACAGCCCGACTTTCAAGGCTCTTGCAGGGTACTGCTGGAAATACACCAATGCTGGGGGCCCTTCTGCAGTTTGAGTTGGCACAGCCAGTGGCAGGGACCTATCCTGTATTCAGGACAAGACCTTGTTGGCTGTGCTCTGTGTGCTGGGTCACAACTGCCCCTAAACCTTAAAGCACGGCTCCAAGCTGCTTCATCGCCAGGCTTATTGAGGACAGCATACTCAGCTCCACACCCTCAGAGAGCCTTCAGGTGCTTGCAAATGCAACTTGCTCCTGCCCTAGGGACTTTGCTGAGTGTGAAGTAGCTTGATGTGATTCTACATTGGAGGCTGTGATGGTAATTCCCACACAATTTTCACAAGGGCACGTGGGGTTGCCTTAACCGTGCGCTTGTGCCTCTGGAAATGCCTGACTCTGCAGTCACCTTAATGTGTGTTTTCATTTCTTGTATCTTGGCCTATATTTGCCAACTGAAGAGGCCAGTGAGCCCAGCAGAGTCTGTCTAGAGAAGAATTAAATCTCACACACCTTTGCACACTTATTTTAAGAGTTTGTGGCAGGGACGACATATATATATTTACATTTATGTGTGTGCATGTGACACGATTCACCAGGCACACATATGAGAAGGGAAGGGTTTCTAAGGCCTGCCCTGCCTGGTAGCTCTGCATGGACAAATTCAGATCTACATTCACCCTGGCAAATTCAAAGAAGCAAAAGACAACACTTCTCCATGCAGCTTTTTAAGCAGAGCTGTTGCCCTCTTTAGCATGGGATATTGTAGCTGCTGCAAAATTTATTATGGGGCCAAAATGCACTTACACAAATCCTTGGAAGAGACTGTGTACTGTGTGAGCATGACTCAACACAGAGATACCATCTGAGCTCAGGAAATTCCAGAGCTGCACATTTCTGGAAGTTGGGAGGGGAGGTGTTAGACACACTTGCCCTCTTTTCAAACTCTACCCCAAGCATCTGCCAGTGATCCCAAGCAGGCAATAGGGCCTGGGTGAGCTGGACCTTCAGTCTGACCCTTATGGCCATCCTTGCAGCCTTCCACATGTCCATGCCTACCATCTCCCAAAGTACTTCAGAGCAATTTTATCCTTCACTGTCTGCCTCTGTGTCTGCCGTTGTGGAGATCTGGGATGTTTGGGCACTGTCAGACAAGCAGGACCAGGCTGTGGCAGACATCACCATAAGCATATCACCATATATCTTATTAGTCTAACAACAAATGTCTGTTCTGGCAATTGGATTTTATGTTTTCATTACATTTAGAATTATAACAGCCAGTTCATTAAGATTTAGTAGCCTCAGATGACTGCCTCTGGATGGGCTGAGTGTTTTGCAGTTGCCAGGAAAAGGAACTGGACCAGTTAGGTTAACCACCTTTATTCGTTTTTGCCTGGACAAGGGGCTCAGACAAGGAATGGATGGACATGGTAGAAATCCTTGCCCAGCCAGAGAGAGTGGCTGTTTGATATGAGAAACTGAAGGCCTAAATTCCGCATTTTTTTCCTTCACAGATGGGATGCAAAAGAAGGCGAGGACATGTCTTTTCTGAAGGATGACCCCGACAGCCAGGTGAATTCATTAGTTCAAGGGTGGCTGTTGAGTTTACTCAAAACATGCACTATCAGGAAAGTTGGAGGCTATTAGACCGTGCAGAGAGGGGAGACCTCTGTGTTGGAGTAAATGTGCCCCTTGCTAGCACTCTCCAGGCGGCACGATGGGAGAGCAACTTGACTTCTTGCATTGGCCCTTAAATTGTCAGTATAACAACCCTCACTTAGTCTGGTCCCTACATCACCTACATCCTTTTGCTTCCTTTAATGGCCTCAGCAAATTTGTTCTCGTGTTTTGGGTATCATCATAGACAAGGAATACTGGATACTGAACAATAAGCTGACATAAACGTATCCTCCTTTTCTTAGAGGAGCCTTGGTACAGACAAGCAGAAGAGCAGAAATGAGGAGGGAGTGGAAGAGAACTGCACAGCTGAGCTGGAGGAGAAGGTGAAACAGCCAAGCCTCCAAGATCATGGGGCCTCATCATCACAAAGGCGAAGTGGGAAGGCCCAGTCTGCCCCCAATGGCCAGAAGGAGGAACGGAGAGGAGTGAAGGGGCTCGGTATGGAGGTCTCTGCAGCCAGCACAGGAGACTCAGAGCCAGGTCCCAAGCCAAGTAAGGAACCTGTTGAGGAAGATGGCAATGGGAAGCCTGGCACTGCTGACATCTCTCAGGAGGAGAGCACAAATAGCAGTGCCTCACAAAGTAGCCTTCCAAATGCTGTGCAGGCCGCCATGCACAGCAGTGAGGAGACCTTTTCCACGGGAGATGATTTAGATGGAGTTAGCTTTAAGAAAAACACAGCTTCAGAACAGGAATCCACTGAGGACTCTTCAAATAGCCATGGAGGAAAGCCAGACACAGCAGCAGAAGACAGACTGGATGCAGGTCAAGGACAGATGGTGAGACAAAATGGGGAGGAGCTGACCCAAAACACTGCCCTTGAGGGACAAACACTTGCTCTGAAAGGAGCTGAAGATGCTGAAGGCACTGAACACACAAGCAAGCCTTTGCCCCCAAGGAAAGACAACTCTGACAAAACTGTTATGCCTGAGCAGAACACAGCAAAATCACAGTCCAGGGAAGGGGACCAGCCTGAAGATTGCAAGGACAAGGACAGCAGGGACACGCTCAACTAACAAGGATTGCACCAGCTTGCCTGAGATGGAAGGTGAGTTCCTGACACCACTCTTCATGGAGTTTGCTATCCTGTAGCTCTCATAGCCGTAGTACAGGTTCACAGTTCCATTTTCTGCGGCCATAAAGACAACATACGAGATAACTATTCAGAAGTGTTTGTTACCAGTGATATGGATCCCTCAGATATCCTAAAACTGTGTATCACAAAGACCTGCCCTGGAGTGGACAGGGAAACAATGGAAAGTCAGACAGGAAAATCTGTATGGAAAATTGGACTGCTGAGTCTGGTCAGTGACAGGCATTAGTCAGGACACAAGCTGAAACTATTCCTGGAAATGGATAATCTCAGAAAGGTGGGGATAGCAGTATGAATTTACTTCTGTCTCTGTGGTAATCACAGCTAGAATAACTAGAGGTTAGTGTAGTCCTGGTTCCAAAACACTCACACAGCTTTAGAGGCCCACCTTGTGGGCAGTAGTTTGAAAAAGCTGGACTTCACATAGGATTCTCTTTCCAGTACACGATTTGTGACTGCTAACCTCAGTGAATGTAAAGTTTGAATTACGTATATGGCAACAATAATGAGTAAGGCAGGATGAGATGGTTCCTGTTCCTAAGGCCTATGAACCAAATAGAAAGGGGGAAGAACAGAGCTGGTTATGTAGCAAAGCTCCAGGTTTTACTCAAGCAAAGAAGTTTCTTCCAGAAAGGCAGATACAGAACAAGAAAAGCCAGGAGAAAGGAACAAAGTATGTGACAGGTAGAAAAGTAAGGTAGAAATTAGGAAGAAGGGGCAAGGACAGAGAGTAGGAGATCTTTGGCAGTTACCTTTGCCGAATATGTTCTTTCCAAGCACTATCACAGATCAGGGAGTCATACCTGTAAGTGCTAGATCAGACCAATAAGTCAGGATGTGATCCTGCCACCAGGTTAGGGAGTAAGGTCGCAGTTTACTCCAGCTACCTCATGCCTAGCACAGAGACACCTAACTTAAGATCTGAGCTTCCTCTTTCTTGGAAGGAGAAAGATCGGCACTTCCAGAATGCAGTCCAGCCTGCCTAACCCCTAAATTGCTCTGGCACTGAGAAGAGAGGCAGCAGCAAGTACTCCAGCAGTACTCCTGTAAGCAGAGAGGCAGCAGCGATACTTCTAAGTAGGCACTCCAGGCAATTAGCTGCTCAAAGCTAGGCAGGCACATCGCCCCCACCAAGCGCCTTTCCCCAGCTCCTACAGGCTTTTCTTCAGACACCTAACCAGCAGCTTGTCACCGGGTTTTGTTTAGTATTCATCCCCAAGGCACAAAGGAGCTTAGGGATGAAGTGGTTAAGCTGCTAACAAAGAGACTTTCACTATAATCCAGTACTATACAAAAGGCATGGAGAAGCACAAGTGTTACAGCTTTTTAAAAAAGACAAACACCAAGATGCTGGTTCTGTACTGGAACTGAGATTCCTTCAAGTGAGGGAAATTAATTCCAACAGTATTTAGGAAAATGTTGAGACCTGGATGCACGCAGCGTGACTGTGCTTTCGAGGCCTCTCCAATCTACCAGAAACACCCACAAAAGTAGAGAATGGAAGAATCAGAATTATCCTGAGTGAGAAAAGTAGTCATTAATTAGACACCAGCTAAGAGGCAACAATAAATTAGAGCAGTCCGTTTTCATCACAGCAATGCAAAGGAGATTCCTATGGTTTGGTAATGGGACCCTGAGTCCACTTCAGCACAGCTCTTTGCTCCATTGCTCTTCAGTGAAGTCATTAAGGCAGGCTTAATTATAAACATAGCCTTATGTCTTGGAGAAGACAAGGCGACTTAAGCTGGTGTTGGCACTTAAGCACTTGTGCATCTGTTTGACTTAGCTGGAAACTGAGACCAATTTTATTCTCTGAAATATTTATTGCTTGGGATACACCAAGCATGGAAATGCCACCCCATCAGCCCTAGCATATAGCTACTGAGACTACTGAAGGCAGAGGCAGCATGTGGGGCCTGTGAGGGGCACACAGTGATAGATGGAGATATTTACCTTCTACAACCCCATTTCATCCTGCCTGCCTTCCCCTCCATCCCCATTTCCTTCCTATGCAGCACCCACCCCCCTACCAAGAGATCATGCCATTGCCTCACTGACCTCTTTCCAAAGAGCACAAACAAAATTTCCAGGTGTGACTAACCTGTGCAGGTCCCACCATCTGGTGGAGACAGATTAAAGCAATATACTTTCATTTTTTTTGGTATTTCCTGTACATCTAGGAGATGCTTTAAGTTTCAGGGGAGCCTTTTGCAGGATATGGATGGCAGGTCATTTAGGGGGATTCAGCCATTCAGCCTTCAGCCAGTGCTGACCTGTGTTAGGATCACAGGAATAGGCACAGCTACATCACACCTTACTTTAAAAGAATGCTCTTTCATTCTTTTTAGACTCCAGGGCAATCACTGATCATTGACTCACAGCAAGCACATATGATAAATAAGGGTAACCTCTCTGAGCAAACTGGTGTGTGATTGTTTCATTTGAAGGTTTTTTGCACCTTCCTTTGAAGCCTCCAACTTTCTCACTGGCTGGGCATCCATGGAGGCGTCAGGGTGAGCCAGTGCAGCCATTTCTGTGTCCCCCATCTCAGAAATAGGTTTCTTCTGTATGTTTTGTTTGTTTGTTTGTTTGTTTTCCCATTATATTGATTGCAACAGCATTTAGGGAATGAGTGAGTGAGTGCAGCTTGGCTGTTTGTCTTCAGTGATGTACTAGAGCATCGCTGTCACCTCCTACATACTGAAGTCACCACAAAGCAATTTGACCTCTCCCTCTGTACCAGTGACAGGACACTATCAGGGCTGGCTTCCCGAACAAGATCATTTGCAGAGAGGGTGAGTTATGCCATGATTTATTTGCAGTGGGGTGAGCCAAAAGGAAGACAGAGGGCCCCATCTTTAAGTCTCTGCTCCCTGTATCCAATTTGTCATGAACATCTCTTGACAGGAGAAAAAGATAAAAATAAAAATCAAGACCTGGATTTCTCAAGCACTAGCTTAGCACAACCAGAACAGTTCATCTCTGTGGCTTGACAGCAGGGCTCCTAGGAGCAACAAAATAGCAACGATGACAACAACAACAACAACCCAAAAAGCAAAAGCTCATTTGGCTCAAATCGGTTAAGTTGTCAGTGTGTTTGGAGCGAAAAGGTCTTATGTCTATTCCTGCTGTTGCTTTGAAATTCCCAAATCAACATGACAGGCTGCATAATGACACAGATGGCAGTCATAAATAACTACAGGCTGGTAACAATCACTTCCCTTCTCTCGTGGCTTCTGTTTCCTTCTGCTCTACAGACGGATTAGTTTTGGACCACGCTATGTATAAAATGCTGCAAAGCCCTAGCTTGTTTTCTTGTAATTCTCCCCAAAGTGTTACATCACAGAATTTCTTTGGACCCAGATGCCTTCGGTTTGCCCTCATTTGAGGTGCATTTGTGTCCTTGGTAGAATCCTCTATTTGTTTTGGGGATTATTGAGACTTACGCCTGCACCTGACCTCAGATGATGCTTTAGGGCAAGGACAGCCAAAAATGCAACCTAGAGGAAACCTCTGTTCAGAGGAGCCATTGTATATGGCCTGCAAAAAGACTTAATAGGTGTGGCCATCTTTGGCAGGGAGATCACTACATCAGCTGGAGTCCCTTCAGGAATGTAACCGCATGTGGCAGGCTAATGCCTTTCTTGGCCTATCTAGTAAAAAGGGCAGCATTGTTACTCAGAGCTGAGTTTAGCAAGAACCAGGAAAAGAGCATCATTCAGGAAGCTGAAATAGCAATAAAGCCAAGCATTACACAAAGATCTGTGCTTTTTTGTTAGAATGAAAAAGTTTGATTATTCCTTTGGTGTCTAGCACAACGAATTCAGGTGCCAAAACCACCTGAATTATTTGGTTCTTCTTACCACTTGAGTATAATCTTTCGGGAACAGGCAGTCCTGAACTATAATCCAGTTAAGAGGCTGTGGTCTGGTGGCTCATGCTGAGTTTTAAACAATTTACGCATACACCAAATTGCAGATGCCCATGCCTAATTGTATTGATCTGATGTCAGAGCAACAAAATTACAAGATTATCCCTTTGCAGCAGGGCAAAGGGGGGTGTTTTTCACTCTGTGATGCACGAACAACACTAACACAATTTCCCTGTAGATGAAGGACTTCACGTGGCAAGGCAAATGGGTTGTTGTATCTCCAGGAGGTGCTGAGCAGCTCTGTCTTGGTAAATCCAGGCATGTCCCAGCCAGAAACCTTTACTGTGTTCATGTAACCACCTGATGTTATACTGGGATCTGAAGTGCCTGGTAGAAAACGTGAGAGAAACTTGTGATGACAGTCCAGGTGATACTGTCTGAATGGCTGTTGTCATGGAGCACAGAGGGTTTGCAGCAAAACGAAGTGATTAATATAACTAGGACCACATGAGATTTGACCATGCTTAAAGAGAAGAATCTGGAAGGATGCACTGGTGTGGGTTATCAGGCTGATTAAGAAAATCCTGCTAGGAGGTAATAGGTAACTTCACAGAAAAAAAAAATAATAATCTCACAGAAAATGCAGATTTGACAAATACCAGAAACGTGTCTTCCTCAACATTTTGAATTTCATAAAACCCAAACTGGAGCTTTCAGTAAACCTTTCCAGAACAGAAAATTTTAATGTTATGCTAGTAATTCAGTTTTGTTACGGTGTGATGTTTGAAAAATCAACCTAGAAACAGATGGGATCATTTTGCAAAACAAAACCTATCAACCCCCAAAGGAATGTAAAAATATCCATTCCATTAAGGGGTTATATTGTGGAATTTCTATCCAGGTTTTAAAAAAAAATAAAAATGCACCAGGTCACTTCACCTGATGTCAGGGAAATGTCCCCAGTTCCAGGATCTCACACAGCGCAAAGCACAGCCCGTGTCAGTAGCAGCAGTAACCCTCCAGATTTCACTCCCCACCACAAGTGCTGCTCACCCAGTTCTGTAAGCAGCCACCATGTGGATTTCACAGCTTCCCCTGTTAATGTCTATTTATGGCACTAAAAATCTCCTGCACCTTCAAACCAGTTGGAGATGCTGCACAGAGTGTGTGGTGGGGCTTTCATCCTTTGCTTCAAATAACAAGGAATAAATATTTACCCAAAGTACAGGCTTGGAATCCCTGGAGAATGTCCAACAAGTCCCAGAGAAGTAAACGATACACAAAAAACCACAGAAGCTTTTCCCTGAATTCTCTTGAGAAAATTAATCTTAACATCTTTAGAGAAAATGCAGCTGGGGGGTAAATTTCCAGAGCAGCTCCAGGGATCTGACCTCGCAGCTCCGGCTGACGTAAAGAGGAGTGGGGCAGGCAGGGCCTGTGTGCCGCAGGACCCAGGGGTTGGGAGAGGCCAGCTCTCTGCTGCAAACCAGCGCTAAAGGTTGGTGCAGGACGCCCCACAAGCAGAAACCAACGCCTCACAGGGCAGTACTGGAGCTGCCGAAGGTTTCCTCAAGGTTCATGAGGTGAGAAGATACCATCTTGTGTGACCCAGTGCTGTGGGGAGCCCACCGTCATGCCACAGCATTTCAACTTCCCAGAGCACCTCCTAGCACCACATGCCACCAAAGGAGAGAGCTTAGTCCTCACACAGGATCAGGGAGTGCTGCGGCTTAATACAAGACCTGGAGCAGTTGTCCTCATTCCTCTGGAATTACAAAGTCCTTCCAGTGGCACGATATGGGAAAATAATCCCTAGGTTTTCAAGTGTCGTATGTGAGAATGGTTCAAGAGGAATGAACTTGGATGGAAGGAACACGGGGAGGGACTGCAGGGATACTGAAGGAATGGTTGTTTAGTCTAGCAAAATGAAGGCAGAGCGGGGTAGTAAACACCACTGAAGGAAAAGGCCATTCCAGCCTGAACATAATTAGGTGCAAGAATTGGTGTATTGAAGAAGTCTGTGGATAAATATGCAGAAATTAGGCAAAAGTTACTACCTGTCAGAGGATTTGAAGGGTGCCATGGCTGCAGCAGGGACTCGCTACCTGTAAGGCTGGCTTGGCCAGAGTATTTCTGGCAGGGATTAGGCAATGTGGTGCTTGTGACAGCAGCAGGATGAATTTGGTGACAAAGTTGTGTATGTTCCTGTAAATGCTGGTGACTGCTGTGAAAGCACTGTGCTTCCACTGGTACCCAACAGCATCGGTGTACACATCCTGCCCAGAAATGTGGGAGCTGTTCTCCTAAATCTCTCCTGCACCTTTCAAGAGCTTCTGCCTTGTCTTTGGTTTGTCTCTGTTACCGCAGAGCATGTGCCCATACCTCAGACGCCTGCATCAACCCTCTTAATGTAAACCCCAGATGAAAAGGAGGGAGAGATAACTACACCACATTGTGGTCTGCGTCTTCCTTTCTGCCAGCTCTGGGGTTGAGAAGGAACACACAGACTGTGGAGAGTGACAGTACCCCAAACCACTCCAGCAGGAATCTCCACCAAAATCTGATTTTATATATTTAAACTCATCAAGGGTTGGTTGCAGTGATAAGTTTTCTACCAGAGACAAATCTAGAAAGAATTAGGATTTTTTTTCCCCTTAAAAAATGGTTCTAGTTGAAATTAGAATTAAGTCAGGGATGTTCTATGGTTGTGCTAGGTAGAAGAACACGCCTCATGATCTTACCGGTCCTTTTTGTGGCCTTTCAGCATATGCTGAAACATCAGCTATATATCCACTTTAAAAAAAGCCAAGTGAGGAAATCTGGTGTAGTGATGTCTGACAGATGGTCCTTACACAACATGTCTGAGTTTGCCACGTGGTATTTCACAAGACTGACTCTCTGAGTGGTCCACTAAGAACAAAACTGTCTATGGGAACTCTGGACCTGCCCTGGGAGAGATCAAACAAAATTCCGCCTCCCAGCCCGCGCAGAGGATGGATGGTGCCAATCTTAGCTGATGGACAAAGGGCCAAAAGTGCCAGACTTCTTCAGCTACCTTCAGCCCCAGTGTTCAGGTGCATCTCGCCCCATGACATGAGGTTTAACCAGTAGGTCTTACAGCAACCTGTTGTTGGCTTGGCTACAAAAGTCATCCCAGCGACTTCCCACATCCAGCCAGGCTTTGTCAAGTTGGGGAACGCCCGAGGCTTCTGAGACACACTGCCACCAGTCCGCATTTAATGTTCTCGTGTGATGGTGACACACAAATTTGGCTCTGTGTCCCCTTGCTGCTGATGGCAGAGGCAGCCCACGGCCGCATGGCTCTCCTGAGCCCTGAGTCACAAAGAGTAACGCCAGCCACGGGGATGTTGTACCAGCACAGAGCTCACCAAGTCCCCGACCAGCCCTTCAGTTACGCATGGAAAGGAAGATGCAGCGTAAAATGAGAGAAATGCTAATTACTGTGCCTCACTGCTAAAAAAAAAAGTAATGACTTTAAAGCCCACCAGTGTCTTGGCTGTAAAGACTCATGCACAGAAACAAGGTGCCTGTATTGAAAAGGTAATGTTGCAAATCAGGGAAGAGACTTGCCCACCACTGCTAAATAGCACAGGGTTGTCAACAAGGCTTTTGGAAGCACTAATAGCAAAATAGATTAACAATAAACAGAGCTAGCTCTGGAGTCAGTACAGACTTGTAAAACAGATTATAACATCCAAGCCATGAAGCGCAACTCTAAAATCTGCTTCCTGCCCCTTCCCAATAATGTCCAGGAGCGTGCTGCTCCTGCAGCACTGAGCAACCCCTCAGCAGCAAGATACAGCCAGCCCTGTCCATTGCACACATACAGGACAATAAAAAACATCTCTGGCAACAGCCTTAGACTCTTCTTTCAACCGCACATAGCATCGATTAGTTCAGTACCTTGGGCATCATTTCTTTGTGGTTTCTTATCAGGTATCTGTGGTTGTGTCGTTAAATGATTCCTTTGGATCTTCCCTTTTATGTGAGCCAAGCTACTCCTGCCCTCATGGTATTTCATCTGCTTTTTCCTTTTATGTTTCCCCTCTATCCTTTCTTGTGAGCTCTGGGTGTTGAAATCCACGTCAGCAAAAGGCAGACCTGTGGATTTAGACATGGATGCAGGCAAATGCCAACTCAGCAGCTCTGAGCAGCACACAAGCATCTGGCAACCAGAAGAAAAAAAGTCTGTCTTTCCTAATTGAAATCAATGTATCTACGTCTAGAGACAGCTACAGAACAACAGCCTCAAGTCACAGATTAGGATTTTCCCCAGAGAAAAGCTCATTCCCCTTCCTGTGAACACAAATGCTGCATCCCCAGGCCGGGGTTCACAAGAGTGGGCCACAGACTCCTACCCAAAATCAGTCCCTCTTTTTGGGGCTCCAGTGCTATACGAGCACACACAAAAACATACAAAAATTAGTGTCCTTAAGCCAAAAGGAGAAAGTAAAGAAGTCTTATCCAGCCCAGAGGAGCAGGAACATATTTCCCCCAGGCTCACACATTTGGTGCGTCCCCTGGGCTGCAGAGCCCCCAGGTTGGGGCTCTTGGCAGGTCGGTATCTGGGTTATGCGATGCTGGGACCCCCCAGGCAGCCCCAGCCGTGCAGGAAGGTCACATTGAAGCTCAGCAGACACTTTTAATTTACTGCTCAGCGGTTCCCTGAAGGCTGATAATCCTGCTACTGTCTCTGCTCTTGTTTCACCAGGATAACGTGCTGAAGGTGGTGGATGAGAAGAGAAGAGGAGCACAGCCTTGTCCTCGCTCTGACCTTCTATGAAATCAGCTTTCAGCACCTGCCCTGCGCCCTTCATCCACCACAGACAGGGTCCCCCCTTCACCATTCCCCACTCAGTTTCAGCATCAGCCCTTCCTATCCTGCTGCCAAAGGACAGGAAAGGCTACACACACTCCCTACACTTTTCTTTGGTATTTGTTTTGCCTATATTGCAGCTGTGTGGCAAGCCAATGAAACGTCTACTGGATGCACTTTATTTTATTTAATAACTAATTCAGTTTAAAGTTAAGATTCAGCTTTCTGGGCAGCCCACCCATTCCCTCCCCAAGGCTAAGAGGGAACCGTGTGTGTCTGGAGGACAGCAGGGGTTGGGTGAGCTCTCCCCAGCGGTTGCATGGGGACAAGCGACAAAGCAGAGCATTAGGAGACAGGGTGAGAGGTGCTAGGTTGTAGTGCAGTAGGTGGGTGAAGAAGTAGAGCTCAGGGCAGCTGTTGCAGTAGGGGTTTGTACGTGGTTGAAGTGGTGGCAGAGATGTATGGGAGTTGCACAGGTTGTGGGCACAGAGGGGACAGAGCCTCCTTGGGGTGCTTTCGACAAGCACACAGCAGCCACAGCATCTCGTCCTTTCCAAGGTCACCTTTCTCCTCCAGTTAGATATGGTAGGGCAGAAGCAGCAGATGCTGAATGAGCACGTCAGGAACATGCTTTTTTTCTAAGTAAGGTGGCTGCTGCATTGAGCAGGTATGTATGCAGCTTGGCAAAGCACTGAGGCTGCTTAAGACTGAGAAGCACAAAGGCTACACTAAGTGGAGATGCCTGCAGCAAGGAGGAGGGCAGCACAAATGCAATAATTTCCCTTAACACCCTGCTGCAAGGAAGGAGCTGGCAACAGGACCCCAGCCAAATTGGAGCTGAAAGTCCAGGCTTCTTGTCAACTGCTTTCACCTTCCTGGTTGTGCCTTCCCTAGCCTTGTGCACAAGTAAGAGGGTAGCAGTTCCATTGGAAGCTGCCCAGGATACCATTTGTCCTGGCCTTAAAAGGTGCCTTTCAAATCAAGGAACTGAATGAGCACTCATAGCATAAATGAGCAAGAATCCCAGCTGTTTAGATTTCCAAGCAGATCAAAGACTGACAGCAAGCTAGGAACTGGCTGAAATGTGCCTCCCCATTAAGAAGGCAGAAAGCAGGTACAGGGAATAACATAATTCCTGACTTCTAAATGACAAAACAAGCGAGGCTATCATTCTCATTGAGAAGCACTGCCCTAAAACTTGAAGCAGTTTCGGGAGTAAATGTATGTGCAGATACTTATGCATGGAGATTTATTGAATGTCACTGCAAGATGCATTGGCTAACCAAAATGGCAGACTGCCTTGGTGATGGCATTGGCATGTGTGGACTGAACTATTGTATGCTGTTTTAATAAACTAATATTTGCACAAACACTTTGCTATTCTACGTAACTCAGATCCACAGTACCTATCTCATGGAAGACAACCATGAGAACCTCCTCTATGTGCCAAATTCAGGAGAGGTTACTGGCTCCAGACCAGGCATTAGCAAGAAACAGAGCGTGCTGCTTTCATGTTTTATTAGTAGGAATGCTTTCCCCCACCCAAGCCCAGACTGGGTTTATTTGGACTTATCCAACAGATAAGAGAACAGATAGATGCAAACCAGATTATAAGTCTGCTCCAGGTCATGGAAATTCTCCATCACTTCAAGGCTGGTTTTCCTCAACCAACTGGCTCAAACACTTGCTTATTTATTTATTTAAGATGAAAACAGCTCACTGACCTCAGTCTTGATCCAGTCAGAATCACTGCCATCTTGCCTCAGCCCACACACGGAATATTCTCTGATCAAGAGCTTGTTGTTGCACTCAAGCAGCAATCAAACAGCCAACAGAGAGCAACTTTTACATTGCCTCTGGCCCAGGACTTAGTTGTAGAGATGAAAATCCAACTTCAATTGTTGCTATACTTTATCTTATTGACACAAGATATAGCAACAACTTTCCTCTTTCAAAGGAAAAAAACACTTCGCCCTCCATCCCCTTCTTTCCCCCCTACCCCTCATAAATCCAAGCAACTCTGCACTTCATGATGCCTGGGAAGGATCGAGTCTGTACCAAGGTCTGTGGATTGTGCTGTGCAGATGGTGCCCGTCCTCAGCGTAATTTCTTCTTGCTTACCAACACCCTGCTTGAACGCACTTTGGTTGGTGCCTGGATTGGAATTTTTCAGAAAAAAAAATGAAAAAGCTTTGGGTAGCTATTTCTTATATTCAGTGAGAGAAAAGATTGAAGAGTTGGAAAATCTGATGTAGAGGTGTTATTTATATTAAATAAAAGTTATGAGAAAAAGTTCCAGTTTCTTAGTGTTTCTCAGCCCTCTATTCATGGCTTTCTCTACATGTGAGCAGAATTCGTAGCATTTACTTTTTAAGAGCAAGAGCTCCAATTCAGATCACTCAGCCCTTAGGAAAGGGCTCACCTCCTGGTCTGGTGAAGTCAACCCACCCAGCAGGCTCACTGTAATGATGACAACCTGCCTCAAAACACAAGGCTTGCTTTTCCACAGGTGTCAAAGCTGCCTCATTGCAATGTCACCTTTCTTGCAAGCAAATGCAATTGCAGCTTGTAGAGTGCAAATTAATCTGCCTAGAGAGGCACCTGTTCCCTCCCAGTAGTGCTTGGTAGCTCAGGGGTTTTGTTAAATTCACTCTTAATTATTCTTAATAACAGGAAAAGAGCAACAACACTCACACAGAAAAACCCTTTTTCTTTAAGCCACAGGAACGGCTTGCCACTGAGATACTGCTGGTTGGCAAAGTTTACCGTCAATTTCAATGCAACAACTCGGTAGCAAAATTGATTTCCGACTAGGAAATCAATTCTTGATTTAAAGAGATGATTAAACTCATCCTAAGGACAAAAACACACCTGGGCAAGGTTGGAAGTACTTCATTTTCCAGAGCTTTACAAGGCCAATTACTACAGGAAGCAACAAGAGAAAATCTTGACAGCAGTTCTGGCTCTCCATTCCTTATTTCAACAAATCTAATACTACAGCAGAAGGCTACCACACAAATTCCTAAGTAAAGCCCTATAAAGAGAGGCTAAAAGTAGAAAGAACAGAAACATTCACAAATTTTCCACACCAATTCCACTCCACATGCAAACAGCATAGGAGCCTGAAGCTAAGCTGGCATTTCCTGAGAAGTTTTTGTATTTGAAGTATGTAATACAGTAGTTAGTGCTTTCTTGGTTACAAGGAATACTTAAAGTCAATTAGAGATAGAGAGCAGAGTAGAGCATTGCTGTGAAGCTAAAATACTGCCTGCTGCCTTCCTTTGGCAAGGTACAACAATAGCTCAACCAGTTCACAGCCTCACATGCTCCTGCAGTTGCTAGCAGGCGAAGGGAACACACTGGGAAGCCTGCAGCCATGCCCTGAGCACACCAATTCAGTGCAGCAACACAGCAGCTAACCAGAAATGAGGTATTCCCAAAGCTCACTGCCTCTGAAGACATACGGAATAGCCGGAAATCACACTTGACCTCCTTTGCTTTACATTCCAGCTCCAAAGTGACTGTTTCTCCTACCATTCTCTTTGCTCACACCAGCTCCTCCCAGGACTCCCAGCCAGTCACTGGTAACACAAACACATGTGTAACACTCCAGTGGCCCACTGAAATTAATTTAGGCTTCTCTGAAGGAGATCCACGATGCTCAGAGACAGCCACTGATTTTACTATCAACACTACACCACAGGATTGCTTTGCGGCCACACTAATGAATTAAGCCAACATCTGGAGTAAAAATGCAACACCTTCCTTCTGAGAATTACAGTCCAGTCCTAAAAATTGGAGATTAATCCAATTCCCCTTATTCTGCTGAGACCAAGTGAGAAGATATGCTGGGGGAAAAGGTAGCTTTCAGAAGGTGAAAATGTGCTCCAGCAGCTGGCTCACATCACATGCTCCAGTAACTTTTTTCCAGCTATTTCCCTTCCTCCTGGTTCCTCTGCACGCGAATCATAACACACTCCTTGAACAAATTGAACTCAATGGGGCAAGTATTGTATCTCAATAGATAGGTGAAGCCCAAAGGCATCGACACACAAGGAAAAAAAAAAACACAGAAGTTTTAAAAATACCCCCTGATCTAGAGGCACCTTTGACTGGACGTCATTAACTAACGCTTCACCTGTTGCTCCTTTTAGGCAGCACTTCCTTTTGACTGGTCTTGCAGTTTGAATCCTTCTGTGAGGATCTAAACAGATGTGGCATAGCACGAGTGCTAGAGGGTCACTTGTCACGTGGGAGTTGGATGAGGTAGTATTAGTTTTCTCACCTGAAGTCCAATTCCTCACTCGTGAGACCCTTCTCAGCCAAAAAGTTAAACCAGAACATGACCTAGTCTTTTCTCCATTCTCTCAAGAGAAAAATTCCTACTGTGACTAGGAATTGGAAAATTAAAAGCTACTGTGTCATTCACTTTCTCCTGACACCTGGCAATGATGCACTGTGTCAGTGCAGTTCAGAACCATGCTGCACCTGAAGCACAAATACACAGTGACTGCTGTGCTGCAAACTCTTCAAGGCTTAGAGAACAAAAATCTGGGATTCATACCCTGAACAATAAACCCAGAACTTAAACTGCTGCAGAGAAGTTGGCAATACAGAATCATTAGTGCTTTTAATAAATAAAAAGCTCAAGGGAAAAGAAGTACAGATATCGCTGGTCCTGCCATATCCTTAGAACCATCATTCCTTTACAGGAACATCCCATAGCAAGAGGTTTTGACACTCCTGTTAACATCCTTATACTCCCTCAAGGAAAGAGCCTAAGATTCAACACTGGACATTTGACTTACCTTCATCCGAACTACCTTTCACACAGCTCCCTCTCACAGATCTGCTCACACACTGGAAACAGACACAGTTCTGCAGGCAAGGAACACGTGGGACAGCATTTGTGGAAAGGGATCAATCTTGCCAGCAATTCCAAGAGAACATCACCACAAATTGCAGTGTTAGTGATTTCTATCTAGGAAACAATGTAACAGCCTGAGCCTTATCTCACCTGATGCAATTACAGTGGTTAGAGAAACACTCACCTACTTCAGTGACTTCCCAACAGAAACAATTAAGGGAAAGACCAATATAACGCAACAGATAGCAATGTGGTCTGGCTTCTTAAATTTCAGGTTTAGCCAAAGCTGGTGACTGCACCACTTCATGGCACTAAAAGTGTGGTCAAGTTGCAGATGACTGTTTCAGTACTACAACTGCAACATAATGCAAGAACTCACAGCCCTGAAAGACAATCCAGCCATTATCTCTTGCAGCCAACCTACCTTCCCCCCAAAAAATAAAAGAATCAGGGTACTAGGAGTTAACTTACACATAGAAACCAGTCCAGACAAGCCATTTTGATTACTGGAAGTACTTACAAAGTGCATTTAGCCACTGATTTCTTGGCCCATGAAGAGTATGAACAAGCATAAATATGGGCTCACTGAAGGCAGACAACAACTTAATGTCCTTCTGAGTACTAATTCCCAGCTGGGGAAAGGACATAGAAGAGATTTAAACTGAAAAGCCTAGGTCCAGAAGAGCTTTGCAAAACACTGTTCAAATTACAAAATATTCCTAGTCATTAGGCCAGCAGTTTGAAATCATTCTATACCTTTACAAGCCAAAATTTCCCCTTGCACACCTGGTACAGCTGTAGTGAAGTAACAGGATGCTCCACAGCCAGCTGTAACAGGTAGGGGAATAAGTGTTTCACCTAAATCACGATTTATCAGCAGAGAGGATACAAAAGCAGCCTGGGAACTCATCAAGCCTGCACTTCCATAGAGGAATGAGAACAACCACAGCCCTCTTAATTCTGGCTAACCAACTATTGCTAACCAACCATTTTCAGCACCAGAAAGGGAGGCAACCACCACCAATGGGTCTATTCTCTCTGATAAAGGGTTTCTGATCACAACCACTGTCCTGCAGATCCTTTGCCACCAAAACCACAAACCAGGTGAAGAGCTTTAAGTTGTTACAGCTCCTGAATACAAGGCATCCCTCCACAGATACGCATGAGAGGTTGGAAGAGGGCAATGCAGCCCATTTAATTCAATTCACTTCCTCTTCCATCTGCTCTAGACAGACATGCCCCATTAGTCTCCTGAGAAGAGGAGGAAAAACGCCAGGAGCCTATGTACATCCAGTGTACATCAGATGCACTGTTCAGAGCCACTACAGGCTCACCAGTTGTGAGCTGCACACCAGCACCAGAGAAATCCTTGTCTCTGTATAATTCCACCCAGCTTTTATTTATCTTTAAAGATAGTTTTAACAATTAAACACAAGCTCCCTGCCAGAGACACTTCCTAACTGCTTCTGCATTTAGTACTAGAGCCAAGAGACAGACTAAACTCAACTGGTACACCTGCTTTGTTTCTGCTTTGACCATTCCTCTCCTAGGAAGCTGCAGTAAGCCTTTGCTTCTAAAACCAGATGTAGATATGGGAGACAGCAAACAGCATCATCACTAGGCGCCAGAACCACTGCATGCATGCTGCAGCCCTATGAGCAGGTATCAGTATATCACAGACTGAACTGCCAAGGGAACAAAGTCACCCACTGCTACAGAATGAACACACATGGGGCTAAACCCAGCCAACTGCCTGGCCACAGCTACAAAACAGAGCCCTGTCACTACACCGGATAAATAGGAAGAGCTTAGAAGCAGCTCTGGAGGTTGCAGTGTGGAAGGGCAGCCACCTGATACAGCAGCAGATTGGGACTTTTCAGCTCCTGCACCACTTCTTGCTTTCTTCCACCCGCCCCGCAGAAAGGTGGCAATGATCACGCATGCATTTTTGTTCAAAATGACTAAGCATGATCTTTTTCCTTCTTATCAGCTAGTCTCCTTTTCTAGCACAGTAACAACATACAGACTTGCCTGCATGCTGTCCAAAAAACTGTATAAAGGTGGAAAATCACACCTGAGCCACTGAAGCAGGCCTAATATCACCACTGCTCCACAGCATACTGATTTAGCAGCTATTTACCCAATAAAACAGGAGTGCCATATATTTTACAGTACCTATGTGATTTGTACAACTGAAACACAATACATCAGAGCACGGTTTTCATCCTCAGCAGAGGCAATCTGAGCTCCGAGGATCATTTCCCAGGGATGCTGAATAGCTTGGCAGCCTAACAGTTAACTCATTCAACCAAAACCATCCATCTGAAGAGCAGCTGCTCGGTCTGGCAGCTTCCTAGCTGAGAGCCCACATCCTACAGCCATTAAACACCACTCTTTTGCACCCATCATCAATGAACAGAGCCAGGCAGATCAGCCTTGAAGACTGCACAGCAGGCAAGCATCATATTCTGAGTAAAGCCTGCTCAGTGCACACTAGGCTAGCACAGACCTACCTCCTGTGGGCCCTGGGGTGCCAGCAAGGTGCTGTGCCCAGCCAGCCCACACAGGGCACCAGGCACCACCAGCACCCACCTGCTCCCATTGGGATAGCTCAGACCTTCTCTCATCACCAATGCTGCAACTGGCAGGAGCTGGGCACACACAGAGGTTTCTCCTAAGGACACCAACGACAAATAAAAGCAACAGCACGGTATGTCAGAGCTGCCTGTCGCAGCGGGCAAGTCATTTTTGCTACCCGGAGTCCTTCCAGCTCTACATTTGCCCCGATCCTCCCTCCCCAAGCCCATCGCCAAAGAGAACATGCTGTGTTACAGAGACTTTCATCTTGGGAAAATATTTTAATGTAGTAAACAAGTCAATTTACCTCTTTCACATCTGTTTAAATAAGTTTATGCTCATCGGCTAAACAAAACTCGGTACTTAAACAACGGGTTACAGCCTCTACATCCACACTGTCCCCGGCCGGTCCTGCCAACAGCCACAGCTTTGGGGCCCCACCGACATCCTCCCGGTGACAGCCGGGCGCCAGCAGCTCGCGAGTCCAACGCGGGGTCGGAGGGAGAAGCTAGCCCAGAAGGAAGCCACCAACACCCCCCTTCGGAGGACGAATTTCGGGGATTAGGGGAAGATAAGGATGTCCCGCAGCCACCGTCCTCCAGCGGTCAGCCTCCAGCGCCCTCGCCGCGGGGGCTCCTCAGGGGGGGGCGCCGCCTCCGTGCGACCCCGGCCGCAACTGGGGGCCCTTGGAAGGAGGCGGCGAGGGGGAGGCAGAAGAAGAAGATGAAGAAGCCGGGGATGGAGGAGGCTCCTTCGGGCCTCCCCCCGCCTGGGCGAGGCCGCTCGAAGCCGCTGCCTCCTGCGTGGTGGCGAGAGGCCGCGGGGAGCTGGAGCCGGGCGCCGGGGAAACGTGGGGCTGCGAGGAGGAGTTGGCGACCGGGCCGGCGCCGCCGCGCACCGGCTGCCAGATGAGGCTGTAGTAGACGGCGAGGACGATGGCGGCCAGCGAGACGGACAGCACGTAGGCCAGCACGGTGGCCAGGCGCACCCACTTCTTGTTGGTCTTGGCCGCCATGCGCGCCTTCTTGTCCCCGGTGTAGGTGGCGGGCTTGCCCCGCTCCGCCCCGGCCTCCTTCTCCTTCATGGGGGCCCGGCCCTTGGCCCGCTGCTCCACCGACCCCTCCGTGGTGGGGGCTCCAAGCCGCCGGCCGCCGCCGCCTCCTCCTCCTTCTCTTCTTCCTCCCCTCAGGACATGGCACTGCTGCTGCCGCCGCCCCGTGCCCGCGCTGCTCCGCCGGCTCCGGCAGCCGCCGCGGGGCGGCCCTAAAAGCGGCGGCACCGCCCGCAGGAAGGGGAGGAGGGAGCGGGGCTCTGGGGGGCTGAGCTTAAAGGGCTGATGGCCGCCGCCAACGCCTCCTCACGGCCCTGCTCAGCCCCCTCAGGGGGGCCTTGGGGCTGGGGAAGCGCGGGGGTGTTGTGGGGAAACAGCGCTATAGGGTGTGTGCTGCCCTCCCGCGGCGGTGCTGTGATGGTGCTAATTGTAGAGTCATTAAGGATGGAAAAGCTCTTCAAGACCATCTGGTACAACCACACCCCTTCCACCACTTTCCCCACTGATCCATGTCCCCAAGCACCACATCCAACCTTTCCTTGAACACCCCCAGGGATGGTGGCTCCACCACCTCCCTGGGCAGCCCGTCCCAGTGCCTGACTGCTCTTTCTGAGCAGAAACGTCTCCTCATTTCCAGCCTGAACCTCCCCTGGCGCAACTTAAAGCCATTCCCTCTAGCCCTATCACTAGCTATCTGCAAAAAGAGGCTGACCCCAGCTCCCCACAGCTTCCTTTCAGGCAGTTGCAGAGAGCAATAAGGTCTCCCCTGAGCCTTCTCTTCCCCAGACCAAACACCCCAAGTTCCCTCAGTTGCTCCTCTTAGGACTTGTTCTCCAGACCCCTCACCAGCTTTGTAGCCCTTCTCTGGACACACTCGAGCACCTCAATGTCCTTCTTGTAGTGAGGGACCCAAAGCTGAACACAGTACAGAGGGACAATTACCTCCCTGCCTCTCCTGGCTGCGCTATTCCTGATACAAGTCCGCAGTTTTTGGAGAGGCAGTTTTAGTGCCATTCTGGTTGGGCTAACACCAAACTTGCTGGAATAATCCAAAGTGGAGTTACAGCTGCTGAGATTTGGGTTGGCCTTACTCTCTGCGTGTTATTACCCCACAAAAACATTTTGTCAGCTTATTCTGAAGGCAGCTGAAATGCTGTTCCTGGGTATGGATTAGCTTTTTTTCCCCTTCTTTTTCCCTTTATGGTGCAAGATGTTTATTTCTCAAAGGGTTACGTTGTGCTTTTTATAATCATTGTCTTTTCTTCCCTCCCATCACTCTTGGGGCAGCCAGGTGTGTTGCACCTGAAACCCTTTTGTCTGCAACAAGGAGTTGCAGTTGCAAAAGAGGCCCATGGCAGCTGAAGAGAAGACCATCACCCAGAAAAACCTCAGAGAAAGGGGATGAGTGAGTTTGGAATTTACCCTAGCATTCTGCTTTTTCCTTTAATAACGGGATAAAACCTGGAGGGCTGGGAGAGAAGGGAAACCACCCCCCCCCCCCCCCCAGCTTTTTGCAGGAAGAAGCAAGGAACTTGCAGCTCTGAGGAAGACTACTGGGGATAGGGATTAAGATGGAGTACTTTCAAAGCAATTACAGTTCTTGGCAAAATGTGGATTGCGTTAACTAAAAGCTCTAGGGCTATTGCATGCGTGCGTAAGGGTGGCATCGTAGTGACAATCTGTACCTGCTGACTCCCAGCGCTTTCCTCATTAACCTGGTTATGGTTCCTCATAACCATAAGGTGGGCATGGCAGTGTCCAGCAGCAAGGGGAGCCTTCAGAAAGGGGCTACGAAACACCCCAGTAAGTGGCACTGGATGGCTCTGGCTGATTGTTCCTAGAAGGGTGAAATAATCTGGGGCTCTAAACAGTCCATCAAGGTGAGCTGATTTTGGTAACAGTGCAGCCGCCTGGCTGCAGTATACATTTTTATCTCCTTGAGCTGATCTGCTTTTGGGGAGGGAGAGCAGCTATGCAGTCATGGGATGTTCTGTATACACACCCTGCTCCTGTGTGGAGGGAAGAGCTAAAGGGTGTGATGCTGCTAGCTGCTTTTGGAGACCCTGACAGTTTTTGCATGCTGCCTGTCTAGTCCATGTTGTTATCTTGCATTTTAAATCTGTCCTTGGAAATCTTACATCATCCCGTATTACTTAACTTTAAACCTGTTGTAATGTCTAGAAGTTGGCAGACAAAATTCAGAGTTGGTGTTGCTAGTTATTCAGATGTATAACATGTTGACTTTGTTGTTTGTTTTTGTTTTCAAAAAAAAAATGTTTAAACAACTCAGTAGGTTGATACAGGAAACACAGGGACTGAATGTAACAATGAGCTGGTACTAATGAGTGGTTACAGCTGCATGCTTTAGTCCTATATCCCCACAATCAGATTCCCCTCTCCTGGGAAGGAAACAAAGTTTTAATCTGTGCAAATATTTGTGGCTTTTTCACTGGTGTTTTTTTTTCCTTTTTTTTTTTTTTTTTTTTTTTTTTCTCTCCTCTGCTCATTGAAAGTCAGTTTTTAAATCTAACAATTAATTAATGGTGCTCCTTTTCTATCAATGGAGATCTTGGCAGACTAGATTTGCTAAGGATGTGCTGTGGAGTTGTAGAAGCAGTCCCAGCAAAGGTGCTGTGTAGTGTGATTGGGATCCAACTACACCACGTACCTCTTGAATGTAGATTCTAGGAGCAGCCAAAGCTGCTTCAGCTAGAAGCTGTGGCAGTAGACAGCTCAGCGTGTTATTCTTTCCTGCCTTCCCACCTCTTTTGCTCCTCTTCCTTCACTCTTCAGGACTATAGTTATGCAGTTTTAAAACTGAACTGTGTTGCTCTTGAGATCATACCTTGAGCCTGGTGTCTTCATCTCCCCGCTACATTTATTCATTGCTTATTCAGGGCATGGTGTGCCTTTGGGTCACAGTGAAGACTTAGCCTTCATAATTTCACCACAGTGTCAGAGAAAATCAGTGTTCTTAAGGCACTCTCCTCTCTGCCAAGCCCTCTGCTCTGAATAAGACAAGAGGTGTGTTGGTAAAGTACTAATTCTTGTTGGCTTTTGCTGTAATCAGGGGGCGAGCCTTTCTTTTTGCTGTGAAGAAATGGGTGTGAGTTTCTCTCCAGGTCTTTTTGTTCAAGTACAAGCAGCTGCCAGAAGGCACGTGCCTTCTGTTCCTAAACTTAGCTCCTTGCTAACAACTGCTTTAAAGGCAAGCGAGAGCCAGGAAGCCAGGGCTGCAATAAAGATATTTTCTTTGTCCTCTGGGTTTCAGCAAAAATGCCAAACTGTGCATCAAACAGCCTCCTGTGGTGCAGAAGTAGAGCTCTGGGACCAGAGCACAGAGAGGTCTTGTGGAGTTAATGAATGCATCAGACTAGACAAAACTTGCAAATTAGTCCTCTCTGAGATTTTGCCTTGAGAACACGAGAGGGGTTGCTTGCCTGAGAGGAATGAAGGGCTTGTGGTGCACCTTGCGACTGGACCTGCCAGCAGAGGAGAGCTGTGTAGCCCTTGGACATCCAGCCTTTCTCCCAAGCTCTGGTTCAGGCACTGTACCCTTTGGGGTCTGAATGTGTAAAAGCTCCTCTGATTTTCTGTTTCTCATGTCTGAGGGTCCTCTGGGAGACTCATCTTCTTATGAGCCTGCTACTTACTGCCCTACGCTTGTGTTTAGTTGAAAACCTCAGTGCCAAAGCATATTATTGAAGATTAGGTGCTCCACCCACCTGACTGATCAGCAGTGCTTGAGTTCTGCAGCTACCTGTTGCAATGGGATGCGTGTGTGCTCTACAAGGGCCCCGGAAGGATGTAGCTAAATAAACGTGTACTATTGATTTTCCACATTCAGAGTCAGTGGATAGCATCTAGTGCTTCAGGACAGAGAAGACTTAATTACGGGAAGATCATTGGCCTAAGAAATTACCTCTGTGCAGACCTTGTTTCTGAGAGCAGTGGAGCACTGGAGTGGATTGCCTGGGAGGTTGTTGAGCCTCCCCTGCTAATGGAGGCCTCCTGAAGCTCTCTGAGTCAATGCCTGTCAGTGCTGATAAGTCACAGCTGATCCTGCCTTGGGACAAGGGATGGGCTGCAGGGCTTCCTACGGTCCCATTGTTCCTGTGCTTTTGGTTTAATGACGGAGCTGCTCTGCCTTCCCTTCCTGTGCTCGGTCCTTAGGAGGCAGTTGGATGTGACACCCTACAAACGATCAGCTTGCTCTGGGAGGTGTGCCTCTTGGTCGCTGCACTTATGCTAGCTTGTATAACACAAAATAAAATCATAATTCAGTCCCATGACACTGTCCAATCCCTCTTCTGAACTCTAGCTCTGGTTTTTGTTCTGGGTGCCTGCCTCCAGCAACATGACTTCTGCAGGTAGATTACAGACTTTATTAGTTGTAAGGACGTAGTGTTGTTATACAATGTTCTTGGTCACATCTGTGAGTTGAGAAGGGGAGAGACGGATGAAGCCTGCAACTGTTTAAAGGACAGAATAGATATGTTTAAATCCACCTCTTTCTTGGCTAAAGTTCTTGAGCAAATACTTTGCTAGACTTGAGCCTTCTGTCATGCTGAATGTCTCTGCCCTTGGTAGGGGGCAGTCTTTTAAGCTCAACTCTCCACTCTTCCACTCTTCTAAAGGAAATAACATTTTACACCGATTTTATACTGTTGTTCCCATCTCGTTTGAAGCCTGCAGGGAATCTGATTCCGTTCCTCTCTGGCATTTTTCCTACCACACTTCAAAATCTTCTCTGTCTTATGTAGGAAGGTGCTACTTCTCTCCCTTGTTAATCCAGTAACAGACTGGGGGGAGGCTGGGGATGTTCTTTTAATTCCTTCACCTTCTGATTTAGCTGTAGTAAGCTTGCACAACCCACTGTCTTGCGCTGTCTTGGAAAGCAGAGGTTATGAGATGGGTGGGAACGATAGTAAAAGTGATGCTAGATTTGAGATGTAACAGTGAGATCTGGTTTTGCTCAGGGTAGGGGCCCTGGGCAAAAAGCTCCTGGTAGCTCAAGGCAGTGATGCACCAACAGTTCAACCTCGTGTCATCAATCTGGTGAGCTGTTTTATTCTGTCATCTACTTAGCATAAAGACTATGTCCTACTTGTAGGAGAGCTTTGGATAGTGAACATGCCATGGGAAAACACACTAGATTTATGGGAAAAAGTATGTCTGAAAAGGATTCATTGTTTTTTTTTTTTTAATGCTTAGAAACTCCTGTAAGTAGATGATGGTTCAGGCTCTGGCGTGGGGAGAGCTGCTTGGCTAGCTTTATAACAGGTGCTTACAAAACTGCAGAAGCTCTGCTTTTGTTTAATGTACTGTCAAGTGGATACAGAACTCAGAGAGCTTTCTGATGGCATGGGAGTTCTCCAAGATAATGTGAATTCTCTGTGGCTTGTTATTTTCATGACACATTTCTGAAACTGAAAAAAGGCTGACAAGGGTGGCTTGACAGTGCCCTGGGCATTCACTGGAATAAGAAACCCCACCGTTTGCTTGAATGTTAAGCTCTAGTCCCAGGGGTTCCCAGCACTCTGAGCTGTAGGTTTCACACATGGAGTTGTGGAGGGAAAAGTTGCCCTCATTTCACCAAGTATGGGGACACTAAGAGAGGGAATGTTTTTCTTTTCCTCTTTTTTTTTTTTTTTTTTTTTTTTTTTTCCTAAATAAAATCTCTTTGGGTGTGAACTTGTGCTGTCTGTATAGGCTGTGACTATAAACACAATCTCTGCAGGAATCTAGAGTCACAAATCAGTGCTGCTTTTTGCCAGGAGGAAATGTGTATGTGTGCATACACCCACACAGGCTTAGCATCCGAATGCAGTTCTTCGGGCTGCATTTTGAAAATAATCACCATTTTTCAAGCAGTAGGAAAGCGATTGATGGCCATGTAACCCGACTGTGGATCTTTTCCTCTGATTTTCATGGTTTGTTGGAAGAAGCTGAACTTTTCCACCTTTGTGTGGAGAATAAGTACGTGTGTTTTTTCTCCCTGATGCATGCAGACATACAACCATGTTTATGTTATTTGCACACATGTATGTGTGGCAGATCCCTGTCAGAGCTTCTCTGAAAATGCAGCCTGTAATGTTCGCAGAATGACAATACTTTATTCAGTCGCACTCATTTTTGATTGCCCCTGCAAGCACTGGAACAGGATTTTCTAGGAAATCCATATCTGTAATCTCATGATGCAGACCTGATGCAGTGATGCTGGCTTAGCATGGGTTACAGCTGCTTCAATCCAGTATAGATGTTTTCCTGGGATAGAGAAGGGTGCTTTTGTACCAGTTCATTCATGCTTGATTGCTCCAGGGCTATGTCTGACACTCTTTAGGGCCCGCTCTTAATACAGCCAGGCTCTTGGTTAGACCAAACAGCTTGTGCATTCTTCAAAGTCAATTTGCCTTAGCTTAAGTGTGGGTCCTTGCTGAGTTACACTAAGGCAATGTGAAGTTTTAACTGTTTTAAAGATCCACATAAATGCTTTCATATACAGGATTAGTATGGGTTTTCACCCTACTTAAAATAATGTAGCTTTGAATGTGATAAAACTACTGTGAGATCAGGAAGCATTTGCTTGCAGAAACGTTCAGAAGCTGCTGTTAGCTTTTTGACTTCCTTCATTTCTGTGTGCCAGGCTCCAGAAGCTGAATAGGGAAAATGTGCTGGACTTCTATTGATAACCCTGTGCAAGGGTTACTGAGTGAATTAAGATAGCAGGCTGAAACCTCTCCTGATTTTGCTGGAGCTGCACTCTTGTACATTACATCTTACTGATTTCACGCTTGTGTCATACTGGTTCAAGCTGTGACTGGAAATGGAGCTGTAAAGTCTTAAGAGAGTGACTGTTCTGATGCTTCCAGGGGCAGAAAGCACAAAAAACAGCAGCAGAAGTCTCTGCTGTGTTGTACACCTGTGAAAAAGGAGACTTGTTGGTAATGAGCCTAAGAGGGATTCTGCATTACTGCTGTTTTCTTCAGATAAACCTTGTGTTACAAACCACTGGCTGTTCTGCTCAGGAAAATATTTATTCCAGATCCAATAGTTTGACAATATCCACTCATCTGGCTATGTGCACTGCCAACAGAGGTGTCCAAATCATTTTGGTTATGTTACAGTGTTATTACGCTATTTCCTACAGACCACTATGCATCATTATCAGCTGGAAAATACTACAGAGGTCATGTAATCCTGGGGACCAACTGTGGCTCACTTACCCAGACCTTAAAGACCACAAATTGTGGACTGCAGGATGAAATCAACCCTGACAACTAACCCAGTGGTGTACACGCTAAGTAGTAACAGGTGGCCTGGGTCAGAGCTGATGTTAAGTTTCATAGAGAGCTTTCTTCCAAGAGTCTGTAGTCATTTTGTATTTGCATGTTGCTTGTTCTCTGTCAGATAAATGTGATGAAATAAAAAACAAAACAACAACAACAACAAAAGAGTTCTAATTTTAACCTCTAGAGAGAAAGGAGGTAATTTAAGATGTAGTGCTGATTGCACCTGTCAGGACTAGAAAAGCTGTGTAAAAAGCACAAATAAGCAAGGTAAGAAGGGCCTTTCCTGGTAAGGCAGGGAGATGAGTCCCTCAGAGGAGCAGTGGAAGGATGTAATGGCCATGCCATGTGTGTATTCATGTGCTCATCAGTCAGTGGCATGGGTCTGGTCAGTAATCCACTTGTGTGTACAGCAGGGTCGTGGCCAACAATGATGCATCAGTAGAGCAAACCTCTCCTTAAAAGCAAACAAAAGCAGGCTTCATCTCTTCAGGACCTGCTGTAAAACCTTCATCCCCTCCACAGATGGTTAGCAAAGACCAATGCACGAGTGGGTTCTTGCCCCCTTAGCTTCAGACAGCTTTATTTCTCAAAAGGCCGTGCTGCCTTTTGAGGTTTTTCAATAGCCTCAATGATACAGGTAGAGGTCAGTGAGAAACCTGAGAGCTGGAAGTGGTCCTTGCCCTGAAAAACCTGCCAGTCTGATTTTTGTGCTATTCACTTAAAATGGTGGAGGCTGTAGACCTGCTTGTTGACCTGCCTGCTTGTTGCTTTGCAGCCTCTGATGGAAAATACATTCTTAGCTGCAAGACAACTTGAGTACGTCGTTGTTTCACCTCAGAGGCAAAGTATTTGGCACGTAGTTTGCAAAGGCCATTGGCAAGGAGTGGAATAGTGGGAGGTGAAGGCTGGGTATAACAGGGCTCTTACTAAAGCAGGTTCTTGGGTAGCAGGCTGAGGCTGATTTAACCTGGAGGCAGCTGGTAGGGGCAGAGCAAAGAAGGCTTAGAGCATGTCTTTTATTCCTTCATCCCTGAGTAGTGCTGCACTGGGGTGTAGTCTGGACTGGGAGCCTCAGTTTTTTGAATGGGATTCACTGGGACTGTGCCTTTCAAAGTCCATGCATTGGGGCTTATGTGGACACAGGTGTCCAAGTGATATAGGAAACCTGCAGTGCACTTGCACTACTTTGTAGTCCTGTCTTAAAGTGCATAAATTCATAACTCATGCGGGGTTGAGAGATCACTATGACAGTACTGATGTGTCTGGGTGTACCTCCTTGGGAGAGAGCAGGCAAAGGTGAACTCTGCGCTGTCAGCCATTCTGTGCTGGATGACAAAAAGCCATCTGTGGTCTGAAGGCCATGTTACCTGCCTCAGCTTGATGGGAACTGAGCTGATATCTCTCTAAATCTGCACACACAGATGTACTTACTCTCAGGGAAGTGTGGATTTAATCCTCCCTCGAAAGCTAATCTGTTGCCTTACCCTGGAAATCCTATGCTAAGAGGCTGCCTCAGAGCTCACTGAAGGGGAAGAGCCAAAACGTGGTCAGTACCTGAGCCTACACCCAGGCTCTTGGTTGGGATCTTGTCTGGATGGGGCAAGAACCACGCATCGTGCCAGTGCAGCTTGGTTTTTCCTGCACCCTGAACATTTTGAGCAAAAGCTGTTGTGTATCAGAGGTCATTTTCCATTCTGGATTCCACAATGAAGACTGATGCTTCAGAAATAATAGTTTCTCAGCTGAAAATGAGCACGATGACCTTAAAAATATTCTCCCATTCCCAAAGCCGTTAGTACCTGGAGCAGGACACAAGCCTATATCCGTGGTGTGTCATTTAAGGTGTTGACCCTGATCTTCAAAGCCCTCCGTGCTGCAGCTGAAATGTCTTGTTCTCTGTGACCTGCCCAACGAGGCTGCACTCTTCTGGACTTGACCTGTGTGGGTAGCAATAGCTATTGTGGGATCTGACCATGTAAGTGGAAAAAAAATATGCCTAACCATGAGAAGAAGAGTGAGCAACGTCCAGGATGTAGAACTGATTGACTGCAAAAAGCAAAAACAGTAAAGTTGAAATTAGTTGGGCTGGTACAGTGAAAGAAGTTGAGATCAAGAGCAAAGGGGGGTCTTTGTCCCCCAGTATCATGATTTTGTGTTCCTTACGCTGTACTGGAGATGAACAAAGCAGGGCAATTAGATATTCTTGCTGCTCTGTTACTGCAAGGTAACATCAGATTGACACATTCTGCCTAGCGTGCTGCTGCTCTTCATCTTTCTTGCTCTTCTGTTCATGACCTCTCTTGGGAAATTTTATTCTTTTGTTTGTAATTAGGAATTGCATGGTCCCATCACCCCTGTGCAGTGATTACGTTTGCACTGTAGTAGTGCATAGGATGCTTAAATTGTGTGTGATTCTGCTGGCAGCACTCAGTCAGCAGTGTAGTCTGGGATCATGCAGAAAGCAATCAGAGTTGTAAGTGTAAGGGCTGCACGTGCCTGCTCAGTTTTGGATCTAGCCAGGTCGTGATCATTTTATTTATTTGTTTATTTTTACACAAGACCTCACTGCTTTTATAGTGTGGCACCTGTGACCACTTGTCTTTCCATGATGTAGCAGCCCCCAGCCCTCTGATGTGACAGCATGGCTGTTGTAGATCAAGATGAAGCTGTCAGCTGAGGGCTGTTGTGAATCCTTGGCCTTTGTGGTTTGGGCTGCAAGCAGGACATGCAGTATGTCTTGGCACACACTCAGCAGTTCCAATCTCCAGGGATGGTGAGGATATATTGGCCTTTGTGGTCCTGAGGGTCTCCTTAAGCCGTTCAGGATTCCTGTGGCTCAGACTGCAGAATAGCAAAAGGACAAGTAAGATTAATTCAGTTTTGCTTGGCTGTGAGTTCATTACTGGTGTTTGAAGGTAATGCTCTAAGGCTGTGTGTGTAATATCATAGCTCATTCAGCAGAGGACAGTATTGCACACTGCAAAGTATAATTATAATGGAGCAATGCTGGGAGAGATTTCTTACAGATTTCAGAAGAAGTGGGTGTGCTAGGAATGGGTTGGGGTTGAGGTTACAAAGGAATTTGCTAGAACTGAGGAGTCATCCAGTCAAGGTGGTTCAGGAGATAGTGTGTCTTAAAAGCTCTGTCTACAAACCTTATCTCATAAAATCTCTGAAGGGTAACTGGCTACCTTGCCTCTGCATGTATTTTGTGGGGGGTAGAGGCTGCTGAATAGGTAGGACAAAGGAGGTAAGAGAGTCACGGGGGGTGAGGGAAATGTTTGATATTGAAATTCTTGTAGTAGGTGGTGGGATGTACAGTGGTGAAGGTAAAGGATGAAAGCAAAGGAGGTGCAGTGGATGTGGGATGGCTACAGACCAGGTGATGGTTTTGCAAGAGGGTGCTTAGAATAAATGCTGCTCCAAGTGCTGTTGCTTCTGCCTGCTTTGATATCAAAGCTTTCAGCAGAGGGCAGGACTGTTTTATTCTATCGCTATGCCATCAGCTGTCTCTTCATGCAAGAGGCAGAAGCTCTGACATAGAGCAAGGAGTGTGAAATAAGAGATAAGGTGCCTGGGTTATGCAAAAGGAAGTGAGCTTCAGCTATAATGACCATCTTTCTGCAAGGAGGGGTCTTGGCAGTTGGTGTTGCAGTGCCAGGCAGCCTCTCAAGACAGCTGCTGGCTTGGTTGCTTCTTCGTGTTTATTTATTATGTTACCCTTCAGGGAAAGCTCACCGTGAGTGCCAAGCAAGTAAAGCCACGGCACAATTCTTGCTTGCTTTGGGTTTGTTGATGGGACAGTGAAAGCTGTTAAATGTACAGCTCTGAGAGAATGCAGGAGAGAAGCTGCTGTTCTGTGACACCCTGGTTCTGACAAGAAGCAAGCATTGCTTATAAAGCTGTTATATTTGTGTTAAATACAGGGTGCCCACTGAAATCACTTGCTGTGGCTGCCTTATTTTGCGGACTTCTGACAGCACCTGGTGGCAAAGCTCATCCCACCTTTTGCTGCTTCGCAGCTGTGTTCTCCAAGGCCTGCCTTTAGTGCTTTGTGTTGCACAATGGGAGTTACAGGAGTACTGCAGCACTCCTGAGCAAGTTCGTCTGTTTCACAGCTGCTCCCTGAGTCAAAGACAAGCAGTCCTGGAACTGCTCAGGCCGTACAGAAGGGGTCAGGTGAGAGTAGCCCAAATTTTCCCTCCTCACTGCAGCCTCCTGTGTTCCTGTGGGCTTTACATACCTATATAGCCTCAGGGTCTGTTCCTATGCTATTCACAAGAAGAACAGAGGAAAAAAAAAACACTCATCAGTGCCTGGAGTTTCACTGACATTTATGCCAAGTCACAGGCTGTTGCTGGCATGTGTGAGCTCCTTCATCACAGCCCTTGGGATCTGGGTAGCCACCGTCATCTGCCACTTTGCTTGGGAGTAACAGCAGTCCCTGCAAGAGGGAGCTTGGTTGTGCTGCCATGGCTGGGCCTGCAGTGCCCCCTGCTCTTTCAGCACATGCAACTTTGATACATAAGCAAAGAAACTTAAAACTGCAAGCGTGCCTTGGTTATAAGACTAGAGATGATGCTTTCCTATGTCTCAGTCTCAGCCCTGACACTGAGCAACCACAGTGATGGGTAAGCCACCTCTGCTCTCTGTCATAATAAAATAAAGCTAACAGCCATCAGCTGGGTAGCCAATCCTTAGAGTACAGTGCCTTGCAAAATATTTTGGTAAATGCAGAAAACTCAATGGTAGCTGGCAGTGTAGAAGCTCCCTAATTCAATGTTTGTCAGGCAGATAAACTCTTGAAAGAAAGGTACAAAGGATGTGAGGTTTGCTCAGCATTGTGTTTCTGCAGCATGAATCTGTCTGACAATTGCTGCCATCTTTGATTCTTACAGCTAGAGCACTTCCTGCAGGTCCATTTAATCTCCTTCCAATTTCTCTCCTCCCTCGTGCCACTGACATTTGAAAATGCCTTCTGATTCCTTCAGATAGGCTAGGGAAGGATGACTGATCCACCTTCAACTGGCCTTGCTGAAGTGGGTAAGTCGAAGGTGGGAAGGAACAACAAAATTATGGAGCTAGCTCCCTTTGCTTTACTTGGTATAGTCTCATTGCCCTTATAAACAACACACTATGACTTTCCTGGTAGGATTTTATCCTTGGCATCTTCTATGAAGATGGAAACCTTATTACAGCAAGTGCAGTACAGCTATCTCCACTTCTACTTAGTTCCATGGCTCTACCTTTTTGACTTAATGTTGCCTGTTTCAGTACTTCACACAAGACACTCTCCTTGTGGTTAGCCAGTACACTTCTGGCAGCAGAAGCTCCTTTTCTCCTCTGCTGTCCACGCTTAATTCCTTTTCTTCAAGTTTGGGAGTGGGGGACTTGTTTTTGCACTGTTTGCCATTAACCTTCTGTTCCCCTTTCTGTTTCTTCCCTGCAGCTTCATTGTTATAGTCCCCACCTTACTCATCTTTATTATCCTGTGCTCCCAGAGGACCTCCCAGAGACCAAAGTGAATCTGGAGCATGTTGCAGTTCCTAAGTACTCTTGTGAAGGTTTTTTTTTTTTCATCTGCCTGTGAAATTTCCATCTGCCCTGCTGGTGGACCTTCTCACCAGCACCTTCTCACTTTGAGGCTAATGTTAAGAAGAACCTGTAAAACAAAGAAAAAAGTTAGATGGGGCAGTGCAGCAAGCGGCCCCACAAATGGAGTCAACAGAGCAAAATATAAATTGTACGTGATATTTGTCCTGGTTGCATGAAGGGGGCAGTCTGCTTGTAGCCAAACCCTGAGCTGTTCTGTAACCACATCTGCTGAAATAGTTTTGAGTGTCGACTGGCAATGCCTGCACTTTGTCAAAGAGAACATTTAAGGAAGTTCAGTTGCGGAAGTGCTGCAAACCGTGCGCTTCACAAGTACAGCCCTGAGGAGTCGGTCCCTCCTGGAAAGACGGTGTGCGTGCATGTGTGCCCACGCGGGCATCTCCACTCATCGCAGGCTTCCCTCTAGGTGACCTTGGGCTGAGCTTCTTGTGCTTGTTTGGAGAGCTGTTGATTTACAATGCAGATTCGTCGGTCCTCGCCTGCCTGTCACTGCCCCTCCTAAATTTGGCCGGGATGTAAGAGGCTGTTTGCTTTCTGATGCCAACAGTGGAGATGGCAGAGAGCCTTACCATGTGAGAGGCAGAGATAGAGGAGAGGGGGCCAACGAGGAACAAACTGTGCTACTCCTATTGCTTCTTTTAGCTGAGGAGCACAGCTACGGGACAATGTCAATGCTTACCCCTGTCCTGCAGCCCCCGGAGGTGAAGGAGTATCTGTCCAAGGGCGAGCGCTTCATCAAATGGGATGATGTGAGTACCGGGGCTTTTGCTTCTCTAGATTGTAAGCATGGTGGTGGGGCAGGTGGTGTGTTTTGGGCAGGGTTTGTGGCGGCCTGGGAGTGTGTATGTTCAGCTGGGGGGCGATGAGGCACTGGCATACCTGAGAGCAGTGATGTTTGAGGAAGGAGAGTGAGCTGAGAAGAACAGGAGAGTTGAGGGCCAAAACTGAAGGGCGTACATGTTGGGAGTTGGTGACGTGACTTCTGCATCTCTTGTTCTTGGGGAGGCCAGAAGGAAGGAGTGTGCTGCTGGGTCTCAGTTCAGCAGGTGTAGGACCCCTGGGTCCTGCTGCTCTGTGTGAGCCAGCCCTCAGGAAGGCAGTCCTGGCTGGCAGCCTCCCCGGGCTGAGGCACACGCTGCTGTTGGACACATCTGGGGAGTGTGAGGGGTAGGATTTACTTGCTGCATGGGCTCTCCATGCTTTGCAGATGAGAGGCAATCAGATTCCAAGTTGCTTCCTCTTACAGTCCTGCTGCTGGAGTGGATCTGGGCGAGCCGTGTCCTTTCGTGACTGCCTGGCTTGCGGGTCTGTGAGCTACCAAACGTGGTGGCCGAGCAACGAGGGGCCTGGGCTTTAGCAGTGCCGGAGCCTTGGTGGATGCTGTAAAAAGCTGCTTCTCTCCTCAGCTCTGTGTTCTCTTGTATCTTCAAAAGGCCTGGTTTGCAGTCTCGTTTTGCCTTTCATTGGGAGGGGAAGAAAGCGTGGATCAGCAGAAGAGTTAATTTGGGTGTAATAGTTCCCCTCCTCATTTTCTAAGAAGGCAAAGAGTATTTCCCCTAATACCCACACACCCAGGCAAGGCGATGGCAGCTGCCCATCCGTCTTGTTTGGAGTTTGATGTGCGTGCCATCGAGTGTGAATCTTGGTAAGCCAGGGAGCAGGCCAGGTTATGATCATTCACCGAGATCTGGGGGAAGCATTTGATGTGGTGTTGCAAATGAGGTTCGTTAGAAGGAGCCTCCCACAGCAACACAGGAGGGATTAGTGCCTGCTTTTGTGGGCGTAAAACTGGAATAGAGTTTTAAGTCCCAAGGCAGTGCATGCGGGGGAGGTAGATCACTTGTGTGCAGCATAAGCAGGGGTGGTCCAGCAGCACAAAGAAATGAAAAAGTAATGTAATATACTGCTGACAGGAAGGATGAGTGCTGAGGAACACTTGTTGGAATATCACTGGACAATTATTCCACTAGCTCTCCATAAGCAGGAAGATGACACCAGGTTTTGGTGGAAAGAGCAGCCCTCCCTTCCTTCCCAGCAGGGCCATTGCCTGTGGAATGTACTTGTGGCTGCTTTGCTTTTGAACAGGGATTTAGCTTCTGAGGATAACAGGAGCCAAACTTGCCTAATCAAAGGCTGAGCTTTACCAAAAATCGCTGCTGACTTTCTATGCTCAGTCCAGGGGGATCACTTTCCCCAAAACTTGAAGTTGTTAAACACACTGGGAATTTCTGGGTTAGTCAGGTTCCCTTGAAGCCCAGGGTGAATTGAGCTGGACTTCCAAGACTGACAAAGTGCTTGTGGTTGCAACAGCAAATAGGAATGAGGGAGCTCAAGTCCCGTGTGGATTTTTGCCCAAGGTTTACAGACCTGTAAGCACTCCTGAAAAGGCTTTGTCTAATTACTGGACTTAGAAACCTGATGTCCAATAATTATAAAAGCCTTTAGGTAGTCTGTTCTGGTCACATTGCTCCATCTCATCATGCTTTCCTACTCTACAGTTACAGCAGGCTGCAAAGGAAAATGGAAAGAGCTCCAGGCTGTTGGGTTGCTAGTGGAGGGTCAGAGTAAAAACAGAGCTTCAGGGGTCATGGAACCTGTGTTGGTTTTATTGTCTGACTCTTTGAGGTGACCTGACCATGCTGTTGGTAACAGGTTTGACCTCTTTCTACAATAAATGAGGCAAAGGAATGAACGTAGATCAGATTGGCTCCTTACATCACTGTAGTTTTGGGGAGCACTGAGGCCTTCATTGTACCCAGCAGGTTCTCAAGAAAAGCAAAAACACTCTCCACGCCCCGCCCTGAGCTACCTGTACCTTATCCAGCATTTGTAATGTCTTCTCTATAGGAGAGTGTGATAGGATCCAGGCTAGGCTGGATTCTTCTGACCCATCCCCACTGGGTTAGCATGCAACATCTTGAGCTATGGAGCAACTCTGCTGGGCTTTGTCTAGTATCCAGTGTTCTGGGGTTGCCAGCCAGAAGAGGGAGAATCAGCTTGGGAACCCTTGCAATATCTAAGGTTGAATGTAGTAGATGGCTCTTAAGTGGAACAGATGTGTATGGGTTTGGCTCCATGCTGACTCTTAACCTTCTGAGTACAAGCAAAGATGTTTTCTATCCATTTAAGATTATGGAACCCACATTACAGGATTTTAACAGACAACACTTGCTTTCTTTTTTGTCCTAGAACTGAATTCCACAGTGTGAGCAGCAGCCAGTTTGGCTGTGGGACTATCTGCTGTGGAATTCACCAGCTCTTTTTTTTGCCAAGGAGCCACCCTGTGGGAGAGTGTACCTGCACCCCACTGCCATCCATGTCCCTGATCAGGTGCATGCCTTTTGGCAGTACTTATTGCAGCCTCAACTTATTTTCAAGCTGCTTTGTAGGAGATAAGGTTTATCTAGAAACCTGACACAATATTTAGTAGTAGTAGAACAGTGTTTCTGCTCTTCATGGCATGAGGCCATGTGTTCAGAGAGCCAGCTGAGAGCTCTGGGAACATAGGCGTGATGCTGTGCAGCACAACATTGTCCCCAGTATAGTATGAGAAAGACAGGGAGTGGAAGAAGAACATATGATTCATTATGGCACGGGCAGTTTACTGTAGTGGTCACAGCCCAAGAAGTATAATGAATCTGGAAATGGAGGTCCCTGGGAATAAAGATATATTTTAGGGCAAAATATGAGTTCAATAGCAAATTGAAGAACCCAAGGCCAAATGACCAATACAATCTCCAAATTCTTTACTGGCTTCAACTCACTAACTGAGTATTTCAACTTCCTGAAGTGAATTTGAAGCCTTCCTAGAAATGACTGATAGGCCTTGCGATCCTATCATCGTTACCACCAGAGGTCAAATGCAGTCAGGAGCCCACTAGACTGAATGAGCAGATGGGCTGGCCCCAAGCAGAGGCACAGCGCACTCTTTACTGTTGTTTCCAAAAAGCTCGTGCTAATTCATCTCTCAGCACAGGCTTGGTGGGAGATGGGAATGGGCATTGTGTTGGAACTGTCTGTGAAGTTGCCTTTAACTGAAAATGCAGAAGCAGCGTAATTATTTAGAGGCAAAGTATGCAACCTCGCAGCAGCCTGTTTCCTTTGCAGTTTGTGCCTTCATTCTGATCTGGAGGGCCCCCGCCCTGGTGTACAGGATTCTGTATCAGCCCCAAATCATTTTTATCTAACTTTCTGGGTGTTTAAATAGGATGTGGTTCTTATAGTCCATTTAGATATAATCCATGGAGTTTAAGAACCTCCTAAAGTAGACTCATCTGTTGTATTAGATGGACCCCTCCTTGAACTCCTCCTGGCTAGCTCCCCATGGACTGTAAAGAGAGCCTAGGTAACTAGCACAAATAGATATCTAGATGGTAGGTGTCGCAGATGAATGTCATCTATGCTTGGCTTAGGCTCCTTCTGGAGCTCAGGAGGGAGTAGGTGCTTTGGAGGGAAGGCAGTTCAAATGAAATAGTCACAGCTACAGGAACTTTCTTCTCTATTAATTGTATAGAAATGTCCCAAGAGTTATTTTAGCTAAATGCATAGTGTAAGGTGAGACCCGGGCTTCAGCAGAAATCAGCTTCTGTAGCCTCACGCTGTTACGCTTGAGATGTACTGAAATAATCTGGTTCTTTCCATAAATCAGAAGATGATTCACCCGACTGGGTCTATATTTTAACTGAGAATATTGCATCCCATGATGGATTCCCCAAATCACATAAGGTGCTAACCTTTTGTGTCTTTTTTTTGTTGTTTGTTTTGGTCAGGAAACAGCAAATGCTTCTCCTGTGATTCTTCGGGTGGATCCAAAGGGCTTTTACTTATACTGGACCTATCAGAATAAGGTAAGTGCTGAGATTTCACAGGTTGGTCTCCAAATAGTCAATTCAAGTTTGTGCAAAATTAGAACACCAGAAGTGCTGGAGTACTGCACACAGGAAAGCAGCCACGCTCATTCCACTTAGCAGGAAACCCCACACAACAGACCTGGAAGTTTAGTGCTTATTCAGTGGCCAATTTATCTTCAGAGTTCCAGCAAGAGCAGAAAACTAAGCTGTGAATGTGCCAGAGGTGAGCACAGCCATTCAGTGTGACAAGCAAAAACAGTCTTATACCTGTGAAGTTCACTACATGTGCTTCAAAGGACTTGTCAGAAAGGAGTAGTATTGATATTGCTGTTATCCAGCTTGCTGAAGGATTCTTCATTCCAATACAATGGTGCAGCTAGAATAAAAACAGCTATAAGTGTGCAGTTAAGTGTGTGCAGCAGTGGCTAACATACCTTCTGTGTAGCCTGTGGTGTAATTAACTGACCTGCTATCTTTATAAATAATAAAGGTAGTGGTGTAGAGACTACATCAGGTCTGGAGAGTGAGTTGTACTCTTCTAAGGCCAAGGTGGTGCGTACACTGATGGAGATAAAGCGCAGGATGCTGGCTGCCAGAGGGGAGTTAGATGCCACAATTTTAGGAAATAGAATTCTGTTCCTTGCTGATGGGTAACAATAAAGGGTGGAGAGGTCTGGCTTGCCTGGAGGTGGAAGGCTGGGTTTACTTCTGCTTTCCAGAGCAGAGCTGTGGTTCAGTGCTACTTCCTCCTCATGACCTACATGCTAAAGAGGCATGGTAGATAAAGGCAGAGACGGTGTTCCTCCACAGTACGCTGGCCAAGAGGCCTGACGTCTTTTGGTGAGCTCTAAATTCTCAGAAGATTGTGCCCCAGTGCCAGCTTGGGCAAAGCACTGCCACGCAGCCCTAACATCTGAGAATACAGTATTGCACGGCTGGGGACTGTGACATCCCTGCAGAGGATGTGTTTGTCTTTCAGCCCTCTCCGTCACTCTCATTCTCCTTTTCAAGGGCTGTGCTCACTCCTGGTGATAGAAGTTAGGCTGCAATGGTTCCAGACAAGCATCAAGAAGTGGTAGCATTTGGAGATGCATAAAATGGGCCAGGGGAGCTGTTATCACCTATCAGAAGTGAAGTATTTCACTGGGTTAGTAGTGTGAGGGATTTAATTACTTAGGAAAGCTGCTGGGATAAGGAAGCCAGCTGACATGAGAAGACCCAGACAGGGTGGTCTCATTTTTCTGGAAAATGCCATTGGTTAGCACTTAAAATAAACTAAACAATTTTGAGAACTGCAGTGGAGCAACAGCATGGTTTACATACTTGGGCAAGCATTTGGTGCCTTTCCCTCTGAGGGAATCCGCAGAGTGTGTGTGAGCTAGTAAGGGTGGTGGGCAAATGCTGGCTGCCAGAAGGAGCTAGGGCAGGCTTGAAAAGGTCATGTGCAGGCTGACAAGCACAGTGACCAGGCACAAGAGATGTGCTGGTACAGACAGAGCATGAGTTCTTCGTTCAGTTGCTGAACTCATATGGATTATTAATCTTTCTATGGCTGACTCGTCTTGAGATCTGTTTGTCATAAGCAGCAAGGAAAAGCTGCACTGTTTTTGTGCTAGGGAACCAAAAAGGAGTGAGGTTAGCACTAACATTTCCATCCTGCTTGACAATAAAGTGGGGATACAGCCAGAAGACACGGTATCCACATTGTTCTTTATTACAATCTTGGAAAATAATATCTGCTGCAACAAGTATAATTTGTTCTCCAGATATGTTGTGAGCAGGTAAATTAGTAACAGAGGAAGGAAATTCAGGCTGGATATTAAAAGAACAAACAAAATAAACACAACAACTAGCCAGTAGCAGGGACAGTGAGGATGTGGAGTGGGCTGCCCAGGGAAGCTCATGGAATGTCTTCCATGTGAATTGCTTCAGGAGGCTTGTTGGGAGAAGTGGTGCTGCCTGCCTTCCAGCTCAGCTGCCCTGTGTTGATTGTGTGAAGGCAAAAGACAGGTTCATAATATCACTGACAGGAGATTCTGGATTGCATTGATGTATAAACTGTTTGCTGGGGAGGAGTTTCCCCATTCAAACCTCTATGCATATCATATACTCCCTCGCATGACATGAGTTCCTGTCTCAACAACCAGTACTAGACTCTGGTACAGAAGTGAGAGAATGTAATAGTAGAGTAGGAAAGGCTACGTGTGCATCAAATCCATGTGCATGCTTTTTCTGCAGTACCTGTCTCCTTAAATTGATCCAAATGGTACAGAGTAGGATGAACACTTGGCTCACACCACCATTGTGCTCTTCCCCTGCAGTGCTTACTGAGCACTTCATGTTCTGCCACAGCTCTGCCTAGATTCACCATTTTCATTTCAAAAGTCACACTATCTGCTTTCTTGGGTTTTATTTACCCAGCTCTAGCTCAGTATCCTCATCCTGCCATTGTACCCTGAGGTAAAAATGCAGCTGTAGTGGTGTTCCCATTCCCTGCTTGCCAAGGTTGGCAAAAATACTGCCCAGGCTCTGCCACTCCTGTTGTTTCTGCCTGGATGTCTGGGCCAACTCAGGTCTACTGTGACTACAGTCCATATCTGAAGCCCAGAATCTGGTGGTCAAGACAGGAAAACGGAGGCCTGTTGTATGGGTAGACAGGAGTTTCATTTCATCCCAGTGTCAGAGCCTTTGTAATCCACACAGGGTCTCACCCTGAAAAGGATGGCGCTGCAGACCAACACTGCCTCTATGCTAACCAGCCTGCCAGCTCAGCATATCAGCAGCTGATGTTCCCCTGCCTGTGTTGTTCCTGTTCGGAGTGCTCTTCCCCAACGAAGGGCACTGGCTCAGACCAGCTTTGCAGCTTCTGGGGGCTCTGCAATGGTTTTGTCTTTATATCTTCCTTTCCTTAACCTTCCTTGTCCTTGTTCTGTTGTAGGAAATGGAAATTCTGGATATCACCAGCATCCGAGATACTCGAGTAGGGCGATTTGCCAAAATCCCCAAGGTGAGTGCTTCATTTCTGTCAGTTTGTATGGGAATGGCAAGGCTGTCTGGGGCTTTGGCATAAGCTGAGGCAGTTTACTTTGGCTTTCTGTTATAAGAAGGTTGAGGCACCATTTTCTCTTCACATCAGAACTATGTAAATATAGAAAAGCTGTCTACTCATGTTTTTAAACTTTCCAGTAGTTCACTGTGCACCTGAAAGACACAGACTGTGGTATATGAAGCTGTTGGAAGGAATATGCCAGAAAGCTGGGGAAACAACAGGTCAGGTTCCAAGTGCATGCCAAAAGAGCAATCTTCTGTTGTGCACAGCAGCTGTGTTCTCTCCTGTGCCATGTATCTGGCTGGTTTTAACCTTGGTCTGGCCTTTCTGATCACTGAGTTACACCAGGAAGGAGTCCTGTGATGCTTCTGTATAGAGTTGCTATCATACAAAGATGCATAGGCTGGATCAAGGCAGCTACAAACCTGTAGTTAGTTAGAGTCCAACACAGTGTGTGGTGGTTTTGGTTTTGGTTTTAAAGGGGAAAAAAATGTAGTTTCAGAAAAAAAGATACTGTTTTTTTCAAATAGCTGTTTGCAGGGTAGCATACTAAGGGAAGCACATGATTATGGCTTTGTTTTTGGTTTCAGTTATAATTTAAGCTTCCTGCAGCAAAGTTGTGTCCTTGTTAGGACTTTTTTTTTTTTTTCAGGGTTTGACTTTTGTTTGCTTTGAACTTTTCTGTGTGTGAAAAAGACAAGCAGAAAATTAAAGTAAAGCTAGAAAGCGAAAAGGAAAAAAAGTGAAGGTAATGGCTCCATATGGTAACATAGGTGATTCTCAGTCTAATGTAAAAGAGGAAGATTTTGCAATATACACTGAGAGACTTGAGCAGCCTCTTTGCGCAAGAAGTATGGATGTTTTCCTAATACCTCTCTAAAAATGTCTAATCAAAGTTCCCTGAGGCTGATGCTTCTCAAAACAACCTAAGAAGATGGATGATAAAGGTACAGCAGAGCTCAAAAGCAGTACCCATCTTTCACAATTCTTAAAAATCTTAATTCCTTCTGAGAAACTGTTTCTTTTCAGAAAAATCACTAGAATTAAACATGTTTGAGTTGTAAACAAGCCTACAATTTCATCTGTAACTTGTTTTGTGGGAATAATATTTGAAAAAAGCTATCAGATTTTTTTTTCATTTGAGAGCATACAATTTTTGGAGCTAATAGAACTGAGTGCTACACTGAAGGAAAAGATCTATGCAAAGGAGAGTTATGAGACAGTTTTCTAGGGTGTTAAACTTCACAAATAACCAGTTTGTGAAATAAATCCAACTTTGTAGTTTTTAAATTGGTGGTGGAAGTACTGAGGCCATAAATGGGTGTCCATTTGGTAGCAGCAGCCAGGCAGGCAGGAGAATGACTGAGATTTTGGTCTAATTAAAGAAGACTTGCATTGGAGACTACCAAGAGAAACATGGCAGCACAAGTACAGTGCCAGGGCTGCCCCTAGACAGAAGGAATTTCTACTCAAAAAGCATCTTTCTGTGATGAGCCACTACTCCCAGAAAGGAAGTGCTCTGGAAACAAGACAAACCCCAGTTTAAGAGTGATTCACAATGGTTTTGTGATCAGCACATTCCACATCAAAGCTGGTACCTGAAATAGCCTTTTAAAAGATTTTTAATAAAAGTAGAAAAAGGCTCTAGTAAAGAGTATGGTGGGTTCATGAGCAGTACCAGGGTAGCAAAAGGCAAGAATGTTGGAATCGGTGGCAGTGTCCCACAGGTAGCTCTATATCTTTTCAATAAGATTAAAAAGTGACCTGTGTAATTCCCATTTTAGTCAAAGACTCTTAAAGAACAGAATGAGAGCTGAGGTCTTTGTATGGAAAAATTACTGCTTGAGAGTAAAAAAAGATATAAAAGATGTCCTAGGAGAAGACAGAACTAGTAAACTCCCATGTTCCCAGAAAGACCAGTGCTTGGGCCTGTGACATATTCCATGTTCATATGGGATCTACAAAAGAGGTGTACAGAGATGACAGTTTTCCAATGGTACCAAGTTATTTGTAGTAATAAAATGAGGCCTGATTTGTAGAAAGACCTTGAATTGCTGATTGACTGGATGATCTAATAAGTGATGAAATTTAGTACGGATAAACATCGGGCAACACACAGGAAAAAAAAAAAAAAAACATTTTAACCTTCTTCTGACAGGCTCTTAGTTGACCGTTACACATACCCTCATGATCTTGTTTTTGAGTAGTAAACCCATGAAAGTGCTGACTTAGTGTTCTCTCGTATTTGGTCAAAAAAGTTGTCTGTTAACAATTATAAGGAATTAGGAAATACCATTATGCCACTGTGTACGACCTGAATGCACCCCATTTCTGTTTTTCTAGTGACTTTACCAAATTAGACCAAGAACTGGAAAAAGTAGAAAATAGCCATTTCATACTTTTATTAATTATGCTACTGTAGGAAGAGCATCAGTGGAAGAGAAAGAGCAGAGAGTCTGCAGTCAGACAAAAAAGGGGGGGGGGGAGGGGATTGTGGGAAGAGTATCGTGGAATGCTGTTAAATCAGGAGCTGAATGGAGAAGGTGAGCATGAAGCTGTTGCTCAGTGTTTCTTCCCATGAGAGCTATGCATCAAGTGGAATTTTCCAAAGGCAGGTTCAGCACGAGCAAAAAGAGATGCTGCTGTTTGACACGTGTCATTGTGCTGTGGGATGCCTTCCTGCACAACACGTGAAAAAGAAGAAGGCCTACAGAGAGCTGAAGCAAGGACAGATAGCCTGGGAGGGATGCAGAGACATTGTTCAAACAGCCTGAGATCAGGTTAGGAAAGCCAAAGCCCTTTTAGAATTAAATATGGCCAGGCTCAGCAAGGGCAACAAGAATGGGTTATATAGGTACATCGGTGATGAAAGGACGTTTAGGGAAATTCTGGGCCCTCTCTGGAAGGAAACAGGAGACCTGGTCACCTGAGATTTGAAGAAGGATGAGGTATATAAGGACTATTTTGCCTTAGTCTTCACCAAAAAGAGCTCCAGCCACATGGCTTGGGCTCCAGAAGGCCAAGGCAGGGACTGGAAGAATGAAGAACCACCTGCTGTAGGAGAAGAGTAGGTTCAAGACCATCTAAGGCTACAAAGATGATTAGGCTGCACAAGCTCTCCAGTGAAAGTAGGCTCAGGAAGTTGGGGTTGGAGCTGGCTTAAGAAGTTGCCTAGCCACAAATTGCTGGAAGCTGCAGAAATGTGCCAGGGAAGTATGATTGGATTTGCCCTGTTCTTATACTCTTCCCCAGGCGTCTGGATGGTTCTTTGGGCTGTCCTGTTATAGCTGTTGTATTCTAGCTATTTTAATAGCCATATTAATAGCTATACAATATTCTAGTATTCTGTATTTTAATAGGCTAGAAACAGTGTTTTGCAGTCTTGGAAACTGGCTACAGTTCATTTTTTACAAACAAAGAAACAAAGGTCAAGCTTTCAGTCATTTATTAAGTATTTTCAACATGCAGAAGTGATGCACATGATGACAACCTCTGCTGTGAAGATTGGAAGTGCTTTTTGAGTCCTGTATCTTAAAATCATTTAATATAACATCTTTTTATTTCAGGAGATTTTCTGGTATTTCTTTGACAGCACTTTATAAAATGTACTAGGTTGGCTCCTTATCCACCTTTCTCTTATGAGATGATGGGAGGTCTTGTGTGGGTGTTGAACCGAAGTGGTGGGAGAGATGTGCTATCCAGTCCTGGAAATGTCCAGTTTATGTACAGCTGTACTGTCCTGACTGCTTACAGAGCATGTTTGAAGTCCTCAGTTGTGTATTCAGTTGGCTTTCTTGAGAACAGAATTTGAGAACACTCAAAGAAATGTCGAAAGCAGTGAAAAATTTCTTAACAAGAATCACCACACCCTCCCCATAGTGCATCCAGCTCTGGTGCATAATTACAAAAAGGTATAAATATGGAAAAGTGGTGTGACAAAGCGGAGAAAGATCTGTGAGAAGTGAAGGGAAGAAGAATGAAAGAATGTGCTGGTTTCCCCTGTTACGTAATAATGGCTTGGAATGGTTGTAGGATATAGCTGCTGAAATTAATAAACAGTTACTCATCTTATTGGCGAAAAGTGGAAGTGAAGGGGCTAATGGTTCATATTTAAGACAAAGAGAACCAGATCACAGCTGTTAGAAGAGCTTCAGATACAAGCAATGCCACATCAAGCATCCTTTCCCCTTGCCTTGCGAATGACACCAGCCATAGTAAATCCATGGCCTCTGTGAGACAAAGCATGTGATTCAGTTTTCTTACTGAATCATGGCCAAAAGCAATTACCAGGAAGGGCAGTGCTTTACCATGGGCATCTAGTGCTTTCTTCTACAAGGTACTCAGGACAGTAACATTCTGCTGCTGCTGCCAAAGGAAGAGGTTTTGTATTTTCTTTGTAACTTCTCTTTGCATGGCAAGAAGACTAACACCAAGGGCTCTGTGCAGAAGACCATTTCTGAAAACATCTGCTGTTGCATGCACTCCCTCACCAGTACGGGTCCCAGCGTTGTCCCTGCGAGCTGTGAGGCAGGGGTTGGTAGAGGGACTTTCTCTTTGACTGCAGGGTGCTTAGGGAGCGTCGAGCAGACAGGAGTGTAACATCCAAGAAGGAACAAGTAGCTAAGAGCTGGCAGCAAACTTCAGGGAACTAAACTTGACTGAAGGTGAGGAACAGCTGTGCCCTTTCAGCAAAGGCTCTCTGTTCCTGCCTCTGGCTGGAGCCCTTGCCTCCTGGCATGTTAGCACATAAACATGCACACAGCATGCTGAAGTCCTCCTGTGACCTCTCCGATGTGTATGCATTTTCTCCTTCTCACCCCCCCTTTACTTTATTTTTTTAATTTTTTTTTTATTTTTTTTTTTTTGAGAGCTACTCAAAATGTTCTGCAGCTTTTTTTCTCGATTTTTTTTTTTTTTTTTTTTTTTTTTTTTTTTTTGAGAGAGAGACAGGGCAGAATGAACTCTGGCACAAGTTCAAGAGCAATAAAGATAAGAATTAGCAGAGACTTTTAACATAAACGAGACAAGATAAAAAGCTATTGAAAGTAGTTCAGCAGCATGCCAAAGCAGATCAAGATGTTATTTACAATGCAATTTTGTGTTTTTCTTTGAGTAACAAGGAACAATAACAGCTGCTCCATTTTGTTTTCTTCTGGTGCACCAAGACCCTAGAACACTTGCACACTGTAATAATTAAGACCAAAATACATGGTTCTGTAGACCAGGCTGCTGAGCTGTTGGCTACGTCTTGGGTTTTGTTTAGACATTTTAGAAGGCATTGGCTCTGAAATGCGTATAATTTTTCATAAAAACAAAAGTTGTGTTTTCTTGCTATTGCTCATTATTATAATACAATTTCGTCCTCTTATACACATTGTTGCCATTGAATCTAGACATGTGGATGCTGAGCTGAACGTGTATGAGGTATTTCTCATGGACTTTGGACAATGCAGTAGGAACCTGCAGTGTTTAGGAACCACCCACGTAGGGAGCATTCATATTTGCTCAGAGATGAGCAGAGTGCTGAGCTGTGGGCTATAACCAGGTTGGGGGCTGTCAGTCATTTTGCTGCATTGCAGGGTTAGAGAAAGCATCTCTGGGCATCTAACAACACCTCAAGTGCTATGCTCTGCATTCAGCAATGGGTGTGAGCACAGTTCCCAGGATGGACCTAAACAAGGTCTGAAATTTGGGCCTCCAAATAAGAGTGATGATCCTAAGAAGCTGTACAGAGACAAACTGATACATGTGAATGAGAAAAGCAAGTAGAAACCTCTGGCTCGCAAACTGATGGTGGAGCAGGGGGTCAAGAAAGCAAACAGCCACATCAGAAAAATGGCCTTTTGCTGCAGAAATGCGGGAGAGACAGCATGAGCTTATGGACTACAGGGACAGAAGTTATTGAGGATGCACAGCCTGGATCTCTCCCTCACAGTCTGTTCCTGTTTCATTCCAGAAGGCTGTGGGTTATTTTGTGCCATGCGGATCTGTGTGCTGCTGTGTTTTCCAGCTCCTGTAGATAAGAGCAGTGAGGTGCTTCATCTGTGCATCTTTCTCTCCCTCGTCTCTCTGAGATGCTTGCTGCAGGTGCCACCAGCACTCCCTGCTGCAGCTCAGCCACGAGCCTCCTGCCTCCCACAGTGCCGCAGATCTGCCAAGGAGAGAACACGAGCGTTACCTGAAGAGACAAAGACATTGGGATAATCTTGGTGCTCCCTTTCCCGTTGAGTGACCCAACAAGACCTTCCTTCTCCAAAAATCTTTCAGTCCCCAGGACCACCTTCCCCTCTAGACAGAGCACAGTGACCAGAGTCTGGGGCATGTTTGCTCTTCACCGTGCCCTCTCTGACTCCTCTTCTTACAGCTTTGAGAACGCACCAGATCTCTTGTTTAGGTTTTCTTGTGGGCTTGGTACTACTGTCCTAAAGAATGTAAGGGGGAAAGAGTTTGTTTTTTCTAGTTGTGTTCTCCAATACCACAAGCACTGCATCACATAACGTGTTTCACAGGGACACAGAATTGTCATTGTGCAGCGAGTGTGTGCAGCTGTAGCAAATCCTGGCTGGCATTTGGCTGTATCCTGCTTCAAGCAGAGAAAAGACAAAAGACTCTTTCCATCTCTTGTGTTAAGCCTAGTTTTTTGTCTATGTTTGCATGAGAATTTGCTTTTCTCTGGATTATGAATGTGGTTTTTTTTTTGAGATCAGGATTTTAGGGAAATCAGGAGGGTAGGAAGGGAAATGAAAGCTGATTCTGTATTTCAGCCACTCTGCTGATTGGTCGTTTTCTGTTTGTGTTTTTTTTTTTTTTTTTTTTTTTTTTTTAAGTGGATTTCCTAACTGTGTTTCCCTTCCTCTGATTTGCATAGCTAACATGGTTGTCCTGCTTTTCACATACCAATTCCTTCTCTTCTTTTATGTCCACCTGCAGTGTGGCATTACGTGATTACCAGTGAAGCTGCAGCAGAAAGCGCTGAAGGAATACAGGTTATGAAAGAGGAAAACATGGCACGAGGTTCGGTGCCTTTAGACACAGTCCGCTCTCCCCATTTTTGCTCGGTGTTATGCTAACATCACTGCATTTATCCCATGAGGGAGATAATCCTCGTGTAAAGTAGGCAGCACAAAGTAAGTGAGTGACTTGCTTAAGGCTAGGGAGGAAATAATTGCTGGGAAAATATGACCCAATTTAGATCCCTAAGAAGATCATCCTTCCCTCTCTTTTCCTCTCCCTGCTTCAGTTTGCTTCTTGTACAACGAAGCTAACAACTCCACAGAGGTGTTAGGGGGTGTCGTAAACTGATAAAGTATCTAGAGAGCTCTATAGGGCAAGGCTAACCATCAGCTGCTTGCTCTGAGAGGATGGTCAGGCCATTACTGAACACTGTACACATCAAGTTTTGTCTGGCAGAGCACAGCAAGAAGGGCAGAAGCCCTGGTACAGCATTCAGCCTGCTAGGGACACATCCTGCTCAGAAATGGCTGCGGGAGAGCCAAGGGCCACCAGATTGCAGAGACGGAAGGGGAGGGAGGAGCCGATTTGTAACAAATACAGGAAATGAGTTCAGCATAAACCACAAGTTCTCCATTGTCTTAGCTTCATATAATTTACAACACCAGAGGTAAGGAAGCTGAACAAATACTGCTGGGTTTGCGAGATGAAGTTAAATTTGAGACTAAAATCCTGACACTTTGCCACTTATCAAATGTGCAAGCTCCATCAAGAAGTCACTGTGAGTGCAATAGGGTGTGTGGATGCTGTTCACTTCTGCAGAGAAAAATTGCTTACAATGCAAAAATGACACATTTCTGAAACCCTGTGGCTATTAGAAAATAAGCAAATTGTTTGGGTGACTGACTGCCTTCCCACTTCTTTCCCTCCAAATATTCTTGGATCACACAGGTTTCAGGTACCACCAAGGAGAGGCTTCTGTGAAGTGAGAGACAGCAGTCAGATGGTCTTGAGTTATAATCCAGCTCATTTTGTTTTTCCTAAAGATGCCTGCTTGCAGCAGGTGTGTTCAAATTTCAGATGCTGCAGGAATTTAGAAAAATGCAGTAGGAAAAAAAAATTCTGCGTAGTTCCTTATAAAATATATATGCAGTTCTCTGTGTGAGACAGTGCAGGCATATGAGAATGCCTGAAGCTGATCTGTTTCGGTTTCAACTATCATAGTCCAAATATAACGAGAAAATTCGGTGGCAGAAACAATTGGTTGCATTTGAATCACGCTGGAATGAAAACAGTTGCTTGTATATCTGAGGTTTTTTTTGTTTTTGTTTTTGTTTCAATTTATTTATTGGTTTTGGCTAAATTGAGGTTCGTGAAAGATCAGGAAGCTAATTTTCATCATCTTGCAAAGGTTCAGACATTGTCCAGTTAATAGCAGATTAACGAGTTGCTAAACAGGAGCTGAGCTGCAGTGGCTGACTTTAAGTGCTCTAAATTTATAGCAAACATGTAAAGTCATTTAACTAAAAGCTCTTTTGCTGAGGTTGATGTGGTAACTCCAACGTGTTAGGGTATTACTGATGTTAGGGTATTATTTGTTGAAATGAAATAACTCAGCCATGTGTCTAACTGCACGTGCACACAATGAGAGTTCAAGTTCCAGCTGTAGTTAAATTTCTGAGAATGACGTGCCTTTCTAAGAATCTCTGATTGTGAATTTTGCTCTTAGTTTCTGAAAGAGCAGATGCTTTGACAGCCTCCCTGTTTGCTTCAATGTGGATTTATCCTGCACTTCAAATAATAAATTGCTGTGCTTTATTTGAGGACACGGGAACTTTATCCTTTTGTTATAAAAAGAGACCATCAGTGTAACTCCAGGATACCTTGGTTTAGTGATGCCTTACATAGGAATGCAGAAAATGCTAAATAAGTTAAGGGGATTCTATAAATACTTTCATATGGTGATGAAATCCAAGTATGACTAATCGGATGAGTCTTATACTTAACAAATCTCTGGTCCTACAGCAATGGCTCACATTGCAATTGCTATGGAAAAAATAAATGTAGCAACTGACAACTCGCAGAAAACGTCACTTGGAAGGAGAGGGCCTCTTTCTGCAATAACCAGGCTTAAACCCTGTAGACCTTCTGGGATCCCTATCACCACCTTTCTTGTGGTGAAGGGAGGCTAGAGCAAGAAGTATCATGCTGATCTAAAATACGTTCTTAGCATATGTTTTCACAAATGGCTGTCTGTAATAACTTGGTTATGAACCTCTAGTATGGGCAGACCAAATACTCATCTGCCTCTCTTCAAGTTCAGGCTGAAGATTCACAAAGAATTTCTTTCAAAGCAGTCTCCAATGTGTACTTTTTTTAGACCAAAACAGCATGTTTGTGCAGTGATGTTGGTCGCAACTGTTGTTGCTTGAAGGATGAAGGTAATGCAGGCTCCAGAATAAAAAGGAAAAATAGGGAAAGACAAGGAAGATTGCATTAAATAATTTTGCAAATGCCAAAAAGCTTGCTGTGGATTTGGGTCAATGTTTGCATTGGGTCCTGTTCACTTTTTTTCAGGTGCAGTTCGCCTCATTCTTCACTTGTCCTGACCTGTTCTGTTTATTTTGCAGTGCCAGAAGCTCCGAGAAGTTTTTAATTTGGATTACCCTCACAGCACCTTTCTGCTTAAGACTCTGACTATTGTATCTGGCCCTGACATGGTGGACCTCACTTTCCATAACTTTGTGTCCTACAAGGAAAATGTTGGCAAGGTATGAGGACCTGAGGACAAGGAAGCACTGGGAAACACTGAGCTGGGACATTCAAGGGGGAGCAGGAAAGAAGAAGGGAAGATAGGGAGCCTGAACCTTGTCAGTGTTACCAGCAAGGTTTTGTTCACGTGTGTCGTTTTGTGCTTTGTATGAATAGACAACTGAGATGACTCAGTAAGAAAACTTTTGGCTGCTGGTATGCATAGGCAGTAGGAAGGGGATGTAGCCAGGCCCAGGGTGCAGCTGGGATTTGTAGCCCAGCAGTATCAGGACATGTCCATGCCCTCTCCATATTCAACGTGGTGTTCCTACTCACAGTTCTGTAATGCCCAACTACCTCCACTTTGTGTCTTTGTTTTTTCTCCAGAGCTGGGCAGAGGATATTATGGCCATCGTTCGGAATCCCCTCACATACAATGCTTCTCGGTACACCTTCCTGGAGAAAATGTAAGTGATTTCTAACAAACATTGTTCTCTGAAACACGTATTTGTTGCTCTTTCTGTCTCTAATAGAAAGAAAAGGCTTCTTAGCTTCCAAGTCTTTTGGGCAGTCTCCAAATGAGTCCTTTTTTCAACTTGGGAGCTTTAAGGCACAGGGCAGGGGGTGGTAAATGGGTCCTCTGTTGTATGACAACTGACTGGTACCACAGTACCAGTCAAACACACACATGGTATTAGGTGGTATTAGACAAACTGAAATTCTGAGCCTCAAATATCCCCCACCCACCCACAATCACAGTGCTTGGCCCAGCAACGTGCTGCCTCTTTTTCTTGTCTGTAATGCTGTTTGGTTGGCAGCCTGGGATCACTAAGGAACAGTAGGATACCATTATCTCATATTTATGTCATACGTTTCAGAGTAATAATTCTGATATCAGTTCTCTTACAATTCTCCCGTTTCTCTTTCCCAAGAAGTGAGAATAGGTTCTGTCTTGAGGTTAAGGTAACAGTCTGCAGGACCCCGTTTTCCAGTTAACCGTTGGTTTCCTTTCCCAGTTGCATTTTCTCTTTTGCTCCTTCCTTAACAGAATCTGTCAGACTGTACAAGTGAATTTTCATCATCTTGACTTCTTTTTTCACAGCCTGGTGAAACTGAAGATGCAGCTTAATGCAGAGGGAAAGATTCCTGTCAGGAAGTGAGTATGGGTTGGTTGGTTGGTTGTTTTTTGTTGTATGTTCAATTAAAGACAGTAAAGACAGAGGAGCTGGTAAGAGGATGGTAGCTCAGTGGCTTCAGCTGCCTACTACTGGGCCTAAGAGGTAAAGGCCATTGCCTCTGTATTCAGGTCATGAGGTCCTGCTGCACCTAGGTTCCTCCCAGTGAGGGATCTGGGACATAGTTTGGGTCTGGAAAGGAGACCTTTTGTGACCACTTCCTTCATCTACAAAAAGAAATTGTCTTGAACAGCCATGGACTTCACTTCCAAAGCTAAGCAACTTTGGTAAAATTCTAACTGGGGATTTGTTTTGCAAACCTGAGTTTTGAGATTTGTAAGACTTGTTTGAGATTTCATGCAATGAGCTCTGTATGTGTATCGTTCCTACAGGAGAACTTTTTGCTTGACTTTCCAGATAGCCTGAAGTAGGGATCCATTGCTTTCACTCCTGTTTTCATGTACGACTGCTATACCTATTCTCCCCTGGTGTAATCCCACTGCCTTCCATCTTCACTCTGCATGAAGGAAACAGCCTTTGAGGACAGACCACTGAGCCAATGTTAAAGCTGGCTCAAGTACAGGATAGGGTAGATTTGAGCTCAATGCCACAAGTATTGGCTTTGTTCATCAGGGTAGGGCTGCCATGAGAATAAGCCAATGCTGCTTTGCTGAAGCAAAGATGGACCTATTACTTCTCCGCTGCACTGCATGGCATAAATGTAGAATTGGTTTTGTGTCCCTCAGTATCTTCCCTAGTCAGATCACTCCATGGCTGACCCTGTGACTCCTTGATGTCGATTAACTCATAGACTAAAAAAAAAGCTGCAATGCAGTGTTGAATTCCCTTTGAGGTACATAATTTATCTTTTGTTTTAAGAACAAGGACCTGCAGTGAGTGCATTCATGGGTATTCACAGGAAAGTTCTGAACCACTCTGTTTCTAAGCTTATGCTGTGTTACAGCGTCACAAGAGGCACGTGCTAATCACCTGTAATAAATACACTACCTACTGTGTGTTATATTGCATAACAATTCCACATTAAATCTGTGCTGGCTAAATGTGCTCCTGGATGGTTGATCATTATTCAACAATAAACATTTTTTGTTGTTTGTTTTCTAAACTACAAAACAGTAGAATTTCATTCTACCAGAAACCAGTGTACACATCAAGGGGCTTTTAAAAATGTATAGCTCTTTAATGAATAACTCACACTAGGGAAAGAGTACTTTAAATTGATCTTTAAAATGCAAGCAAGGTAGCATTACTGTAGAGAGAAAGCAGCTTATTTTTCTGAAATAAGCTCAAAAAATGTCTGGTGCAGCCTGTACCCCTCTTCAATGCCCTGGTCTTTCTTTCTTGCAGAGTAGAAAAACAGACTTATGGTCTAAAGCATTAGTTGTTTAAAATGGTCTGGATTAAGAGCCAGATTTATAAAAATATTCAGCATTTCCAGGTGCAGGTGTATGCAAGGTTTTCAGAACTTCATATCAGATTTTTTTTTTTAATTCCACATTTATTTGCCTTTCTCTTTTGACATTTAAATCCCTTTTGAAGCATAACAAGAGTGCTGCATTTTTTTGCCTTGCAAAGGGCTGCTCGAGAAACCAGCATGCACTGAGTTTGCATAAATCATCTGCAGCTCCAGTTGAGCACTTTTCCACCTGTCAACACGTTTGGCACTTTTTGTTCTCCTTTTTTGTCATTGAGCAGCTGTGATGCCAGGAGTGTAATAGACCTGACATTTAAATTTATCCACAGCAGAGACCTCATTGTTGTTGATTGGGATATTCTGAAATTAGGGAAAGCTCAGTTAATGTTAATTCCGTAATACAGCAGAGGCTGCTTTAAGCCAAAGGCTTGACCAGGTGAGTTCTACCCTGTAGACCAATACCCAGCTTTCTAAATTGAAGATGAGCTTTTTTTTTTTTTTTTTTTTTTTTTTGTCTTTTCCTCTGTAATGAGTTTGTTCCTTGAATTCACGGAAAGCCTTTGGTTTCCAGGACAGAAATTTTTGCCTTCTTCTAAACCAGCAAATATGCACAATGTTTGTTTGCTTATTTTGGAATATTGTCTTGACTACAAACTTATTGCTGGCTAGTGCCAGCTACTGCATTGGTAATGTCTTGTGGGAGGAAGTATGGGGAATTTGTAGCATGAGAACAGCTACCAAAGAGGGCACCTCCAAGAGATGTAGGCAAGGATAGCGAGTAATGATTTTAGGAGTAAGCTGACGCAGCTTAGTAACAAGGCTCTTCTAGATCCCTGTGCAAAAATATAGAACTTCTATATTAAGGCAGCAGTCAGAAAATCAACCATAGGCTTATAAGATCTGGTCCATCAGGTACTCTTGGAGAAACACTGCCTTCCTTCTTTGGTTCATGTCTTATTGTTGGTCTCCTTTGTTGTGCATTTTGAATGCCTTGCACTCTGGTTGCAGCTCCTAGCCACCCAAACCCAGGCTTTCTGACTTGACTCCTGTGGTGATAGTTTCTTTTTTCCCTGTCTGCTTAGTATTTTTCAGATGTTTCCTGCAGACAGGAAAAGGGTGGAAGCAGCATTAAGTGCTTGTCATCTTCCAAAAGGCAAGGTAAGGGTCTTACTAGGTACCCAAAGATCTCTCTAGCTTGAGAAAAATCTTTCTGACTACCCTGACTGTGATTCCCTTGGCTTTAAAAACTTCAGTCACCCAGATGCTCTTAAATTGCTTTGAAACCCTGTCCTTTTGCTAGCTACCTTGCCTTAACTGCAGGCCTGCTAAGATCAATTCTTACTGTTTGTAAAGCAATAGCACTTGCAGCTCTGTCACTTGCATTATGTGGCACAAGAAACAGCACATTCCCTTCTGCCTGTTTCACTGCTCTTTGAAGCAACAGGTCTCATGGTTACTCTTAGCACTTCTACCAACCTGCAGAGTACAATCTGGAACTCTAACAGTTCCTGTCAGTTCACCACGCACTAGTCTTATATCATCACACAAGAGGCACCAAGGGACAGTTTAAATAACTGTCTGTTCTGAAGTAGGCCATTATAATGTTTCTCCACTCCATCTCCTCTTTCCTAAACACCTTGCTAGATGTTCCAGTTGCTTATTTGCCTTTTCACAATTGAGTGCTGGACTGGGGGTGTTGAGTGTTAACAGAGGTGAAAACCATCATGGGTTAATGGTACTGACACGTCCTTCTTTCATTCTCAGAATGATGCCATCAATCCAGAGGACTTTCCTGAGACTGTGTATAAAACTTTCCTCATGAATCTGTGTCCACGGCCTGAGATTGATGAGATATTTACCTCACAGTAAGTTTCCCTCAAGCCACATAAAAGGATTTGATCTCTTGTGGCAAAAGATAGGCAAAAAGGTGGGGAGAGGGGTTGCTACATTTATTATTTGGCTGCTCTCAAGCCTGCCTATAAAGGCAGGTACCCATGTCACAAAACAGTGCCAGTGCACTTTACTCTTCCACTGACAACCCTGATAAAAGGGATCAGGTGTCACTGTGCTGCATGGGCTCTAAATAGTCACTATCGGAAGGGCTGATTCCAGGTCAACACTAGATCGTGCTAATGTGATACTGCTTTTGGCTAGCCTTAGACAAGACCATGTACAGCATTAGAACCACAGAGCTTTGCCAGTAGCTAGTGAATTCTTTTCAAGTAGCTAAACCTGTGGATTCTTAAATGGACTTAATTTCTATTCAATGTGTTCTGAAATTACCTTTAGAGTTCAAGTCAGAAGCTCAAATTATGCCGCCTTCTTCCATTATACAACCTCTTAACAGTAGCACATTAGTTAGGAAGAATATAAAAGAAGAAAAATAGCCACAGAGAGAAGCATCTTTTACAGGAAGGAACGCAGACAGAACATTGGGCCCAGAGAACTGGGTGCCCATTGCTAACCTGGGCAAGGACCAATCTCTTGTGAAGTTTTCTTAGTAGTATACATGCCTTACCTCTGCTCCCCTATAATTCTCTCCCCTTAGCCATTTAAAAGCAAAACCCTACATGACCAAGGAACACTTGGCAAAGTTCATCAACAAGAAGCAGCGAGACTCTCGCCTCAATGACATCCTTTTCCCACCAGCAAAACCTGAGCAGGTGCAGAGCCTGATAGAGAAATATGAGCCCAGTGGGATTAACATCCAAAGAGGTGAGTTTTGCTCGGCCCGTAGGTCTTGTTTTTATGTCATGTCCTGCTGTCAAGGTAGCATGAAAATAGTAGAGGATCTCACACCTTCTGCTATCCTGGCTTTCCCAGGGGAACAACCAGCCTGATTCTCACAAACCTCTGTGTTGCAGTGCACTGGGACGAGGTGCCAGAACTATTTTGTTTCAGTACCATTAACATCTTTGTTCTCTATGTAGGGCAGTTGTCTCCAGAGGGGATGGTCTGGTTTCTCTGTGGCCCTGAGAACAATGTGATAGCGCTGGATAAATTGGTGCTGTACCAGGACATGACGCAGCCACTCTCACACTACTTCATCAATTCATCACACAACACATATTTAACAGGTATGGGCAGTTCCAGAATCTGCTTCAGCTCCAGCAGGTATGTACCATCACCAGGGATGGATGAATGATCCTGACAATTAATCAGGCAGGTGCATCTACCCTGAAGTTTGGAGGGCTGAGGGCTGTAAAGCACAGTAAGGGGCTTGACACTTAAATGCTGTGTAAGAAGAAATGTCACCCTGTTACCTAAAATGTCTTGTCATTCTGCCATGCACACCTGCTCAAAGACAGCAGAGTTCTGTTGCTCTAGTTTATGCAGAAAGTGTCCCACATGAATAGCTAAAGAGCCTCCCTGCCTGTGCTCTCCTGCAGCTGGTCAGTTTTCTGGTATCTCGTCTCCTGAAATGTATCGCCAGACACTGCTGGCTGGCTGTCGTTGCGTAGAGCTGGATTGCTGGAAGGGCCGTCCCCCAGATGAGGAGCCGATCATCACTCATGGATTCACCATGACAACTGAGATCCTCTTCAAGGTACAGAAAGAATCTTCTCCTCACTTTTAGTCCTGCTTGGTTTTAAACTGATCTCAGCTCGAGGAGGCTAGCTGACCGAGGTAACAGTCAACTGCATGGGCTGAGGGCAAAAATGTTTGAGAGGGAAAGACTGATGGCAAAGTGAATGAATGTGTAGGTAGAATGAAAGATGAGCAAATATGCAATAGGCTGGAGTTTGCATACATTTTTGGAGCGGGAGGACCACCAGAGAAGTTGTTAGCTGGATGAAGATGAAGGAATGACTGAAACGCAGGCAGTCAAGTAAAAGTGATGGAGAGACAGTTGAGTAGGTGTGCCTGCATACACGCAGTTGTGTAGCAAGATGGACGTATGGATAGAAAGTTGCGTGAGGATGGTGGATTTTATGGATGGATGCAAGTCGGAGAAACAATCAAGGTGGCTTTTAGAAAACAAATGTTTAAAATGAGTTCATTTTCTAACTGTTCTACAGCAGGTTTGTGTGTTTTACAGTCTCAGATAGCGGTGCTTTGGAGGAAAAAGTTCTAATTACTTCCTAATTACATGACTGTGTGGAATGTGTTCAGGGGAACAACTGCTCTCTAGCATGCTGGGCAGACGTATTCCCCAAGGATTTAGCTGCCGGGCTTCAGAAGCACAGTCCAAAGCCTACTTCTCCCTTGAAAATTTAGGGTATTTAACCACAGAAGTTACAAACATCAATGCACCAGTTAAAAATCAATGCACCACGCTTATTTTTTCTGCCCTCATTTATAGAGCAGCTGCCAAAAGGCAGAGTCACTCTTTATTATTTTTTGTCTTTATTCTTATTCCCTATCTTCCCCCAGTTCCCACACTTCACTAGTACTAAAATATTTATGTGTGGGGGGAAAAAAACACCACAACCTTAGTAATGATCAGAGGTATTGTCTTATTCAGTGTCAGTAATTTCCCAAATCCTGTAATAGCACTGCTGCATTTTGCACAGCAGTTCACTACAGATAGGAGAAATAATGACAGCTGTAGCTGCTGTAATTGCAGAGTTCTGCTAAAACATGTGACTGTACCTCAAGGAAATTATAACCTGTTAACATATGCCCAGGTTTTAGTTTTACATAATGTGTAGATGTTTCCCTCCACACCTCTATCCATTTTTCTGCCATTGCCTGTGGCCTTTTAGCAGCTGCTTTTGTAGTTTCTCCTCCTCTGAACCTTGAAGGTTTCTTGGGCAGAGTCCAAGTGGTCCATGGAGGAGCTGCTGGGGGCAGCACCCCTCAGTGCTAAAATCACTGCTGAAACAGGATTTGGGGGGGCCGTAGGGGACTGCTTAATTGTTTGGGGAATATTTTTTAAGGAGGAAGGAGGTTGCCCAGGTTGAGGTCATGGTGCTAACCCTGGCCTTGTTTAATTTGCAGCCTGTGTGTCGTAGTGCAGTATGCCATGGACTGTGTGAAGTTAGTGCACAAACACACCAGACTAAAAGCTGGGAGGTAATTGCAGAGGAACAAATGATGTTTCTTTACCATGTCAATTAGCAGCACCAGGGAAGAAAATAGTGGAAAGTTTGTGGCAGCTTAACAGGGACTTGAGGGAAATACGATTATTTTTTCATCATTAATGCTGGGAATGTTTCCATGGTATTTGCATTTGAAATGTCAGCGCTGCTGGTGACTGAACATTCCAGTTTTCTCTGCTGCTAGACAGAAGAATTTTATGAGCAGGTGAAATGATAGAAAATTGGACAGGTTCAGAGGTAAATGTAACTTAGGTTTGAGGCAGTTTAATCTGGTGCTGTGTATACCTTTCTCTACCAATTGGAAGTGCATCTGGCAGTGACTTGCCTCTCTTGCTAGATATTCTGTCATTTCTGGATACATTAAGCCATGTAAGGAAAAAAACAACTGAGTTTCAGGTCTTCAATTTCATGTTTATGCAAACTATTGACTTCAGCTGTGTGAAAGAGAATTATAGGGCTTTAAGGTTGGAGCTGGAAATCTGGACAGCTATGAAAGAGAAGACATCTCTCACTTTCTTGCCAGAGAAGTTTAGTTACATTAAAAAGAACCCCCTGACAAGGATGAGTGTGGAGATCTGAAACTTGGGGATTAGTTTAGTGGGGAGATGGATATGCTATTAGTGATTGCTGATCTCATCTCTGTGACCATTCTCTCTCCTTTAGGATGCAATCGAGGCCATTGCAGAAAGTGCTTTTAAAACATCTCTCTACCCTGTCATCCTGTCCTTTGAGAACCACGTGGACTCGTGAGTGTCTGGTGATTGGGGACCAAATGTGGGAGAATTGTGTTCTCTGTTGTCCAGAGCAGACAGGCAAGGGCTCCTTGGTTTCAAGTGAGTGCCTGAGCTGACATGAAACACTGTTAGAGGTTTTTGCATCAATTGAAAGGGGGTCAGAGCCAAAAGGTGAGATGTAAGCTGCAGAGTGAGTGCAACCACAAGTGTGTAACCTTTTAACTTGGTGTGGCAGAGTATGAAAAAATGAGAAGCCTGGGAAGGGATTTCAGGATACGTGTATTTGTGAGAAGGCAAGAGATGGTTTTCTGGGTAGAGTTTTGTGGATCTCAAGATGGTTGCTCATGCTAGGCTCTGGATTTGGGCATCTGTTCTCCTGTTCATTCCTGTTTTCTCTCGTTGTATACTAGGCCCAAGCAGCAGGCAAAGATGGCTGAGTACTGCCGAACCATATTCGGAGACATGCTGCTGACAGAGCCACTGGAAAAATACCCAGTAAGTGGAAGTTGGGGAAGGAGGTTAAAGAACTTGGATTAGTGGAGAGGTCTTTCTGAAAAAGCAGTCAGTCCCGGTGCTAGGAGATGCCACAACACATAGAAGGACAGTGACAAAGATAGGGTGCAGCAGGTAAATGAGCTTGGTTCATAGTGGAGAGCAACACGGAAAGAGGAGGGAAGACCTTGCAGTCACAGAGGTTTTTCTAAGTGTTTGCCTGATTCTGTTCTTAATGCACTGTCACCTGAATGACTTTGGAAACTGAGCTCTAGGTGATCAAGCTATACTGGTTGTACGAAGATGAGTTAGTGTATTTTCGTACATGGTATAGTTTCAGATCTGTCTGCCAGCAATTGCTTTGGAAAGAAACAGGAACAAGGGCTTAGCAGCATTTCAGACTCTTCCTACCAATGCTTCTAAATCCCTGTTCACACCCTGGAAATATCCCCTTGTGGGCATAGATGGACAGGTCAGTGACATGCATAACTTTACGCTTAGAATAGCTGAATAAAGCTCCTGCTCTGCTTGACCCTAGTCAACAGTTTGTGCAAGCACGTATTGTTGTTGAGAAGGTGGTGTTTTCAGTGATCCTTATGCACAGCACTACTTCAGTTGCCTTAAGAATGGATAGTGATTTACAAATAATGGGCAGTGCCTGTGTTCTGCAAAGTATGAGGCAATTCCTTTTTGTTAAATAGGGGAGAGGGGAGTTAAAACACCTAGTCCAAGCATCTGCCTTTAGCACTGAGATCAGAAGAGCTGAAAAGAAGCAGTGAGCGAATTGCCAGTTGCCCCCTGTTCAGACTCATGTCTTTGTCCAGGCAATGGGGAGAAACTGGGGGGGGGGGGGGGGGGGGAAGAGAGAACCAGATAAGGGTGATTCTATTAGCTAAATTATTAATAGGCCTGTTGCTATCTGTACGGGGAGTGTAGGTCTAGAAGCACAGTCTGAGTCACACATCCTTGTATGACACACACAAACCCACCTACTTCAGGATTTTTCTTTTCAAATCTGCCTTAGGCAGAGAGTTTAAATATGGCGTGAGTGCTGATCTAGGACTGAGGCTCTGGGATAATGAGAGAAGTAGGTGGCATTTGAAAGCCAGAGGTGTGTGGATGCCTCCAGGGCATGTAGATGGTTTTTTAGCTGTGGTGCAGGATGGGTGGCTGGAAACAGCATGCACAAGCAGCAGAACTTGAAAGGACTGAAAGGTACAAAATGCCAGTGTGAAACTGACATCAGGAAAGTGAAGTCTTAGGAAAAATCTGCATAGATATAGTAGGATGAGCCAGCAGATAGAAAAATTAAATTATACAGTGGGTGAGAGATGTTTCCATGCACCAGTAAATGGCCAGAGGAATGGCACTGGGAGGGGCAGGACTGCTGAGTGTTTCAAGTTCTATCTTTGAGATGAAAGTTCAGTATGAAGTTTCTCTGTTGCAGCTGAAGCCAGGAGTTCCCCTGCCAAGTCCTAAGGATCTCTTAGGGAAAATCTTGATTAAGAACAAAAAGAAACAATCTGTATCTGGGAAGAGGCAGAATTCTTTGAAGAAAGGGAGGAATGTGGAACCAGAACTCATTGGGCAGCCAGCCCCTATGGATGCTGAAGATACTGGTATGTCTAAAGGGGAAAACGGGACTACTATAGCTAGATGAGCAAGTCTGGCCTGCTGGAGACCTTCTAAATCGCCCAATACTAGCTTGAGGCAAGCCGATACCAGTCATTCATTCAGGTATCTCACGAAGTATAAGCTTGGAAGGTATGTTAAATCTTCAGAATATTTTCAGATGCTTCATTCCAACCCAAAAGAGACAACCAACTTAATTCCCTGACCATCAGTCAGTTCTGCCTACTCTGAGGCATATGGCTGCATGGGTTGGTAATTCATTGATACACAAATGAACATGTTGTTTTTGTGGAAGAGTGCAGAACTTCTTACCACCGGTAGCTCTCTGATAACTACAAATTCACCTTAGAATAATGGAATCATAGAACAGTTTGGGTTGGAAAGGATCATCTACCTCTACCTGGTGAGAATGAGGTCCAGCTTAGCATCTCTCATTACTGGTCCTCACATTGAGGTTCTTGAAGGTCTATAAGACATTCAGACCCTACTCTCCTCCCATCCTCCTCCTCCCAAGGTCATCATTTCTTGGACTCAGGTAGAGAGTTCTACCAATGGTACAACAGTGAATTTTACAGTCCCTGTCATGGCAGGAGCTCATGAAGTCTTATGAAGACAAGATGTGCACTCCTACAGAGGAGCTAGAAATCAGACATTCAGTCCCACAAATGTGTGTGACCTTGGTGGGGAAAACAGCATTGTGATCATCGCTTTTGGGAGGCCTGCAGGAAGAATGACTTGGTCTCTTGGGTGTGTTAGTCCAGTTTGGCCTATTCATACTTGGATTTTGCTAATAATGATATGATATTCCACTCTTGCTCCTGTGATGTGATTGTGAGGTTTTGTAGAGTTCTTCCCTGTCAGCAGAGTTAGAGCCGGAGGCTGTGTGAGCAGCCACAATGTCTTGTCTCCATGTGCTACTGGCTAAGTACTACTGATGTGGGCTGTGTGCGCTTAGTTTGGGCAGGCGATGTGGCTGAAGAGGAACCAGAGGAAGAGGATGAGCAGCTGGGAAACCTGGATGAAGAGGAAATTAAAAAGATGCAGTCAGATGAGGTACTGTCACTACTGTCTCTCTTCCTTTTCTGTGGTTTTATTTTCTTTTTCGGGCCTGACCACACTGAATGGAGATTAATTCCAGAATGCAAAGGGAAGTGAACCTGTGCTATGACAAGTATACATAGAGGATATAGCTGAAGAGGTATAATTTCTGACTCTGATATTCTGCATGATTTGGTGATAAATATCTGCCTTCAGGGTGTTTAGAGAGGCTCAGCCTTAGTGTGATAAAAGTTGTTACAGAAACATGAAGTGCTGCTGCAGAAGAGGGAAGAAGCAGATCAGCAATGCCTTGAATAGAAGAGATCTGTTTCCCATTTCCTTCTCCCTAGTATCACTCATAAGAGGCAAAAAATGTCCCAGGTTTGTCCCAGAGTCCATGCTTTGAGAGGTTAAAGAGGTCCTAGACTTCTTATGTACTGATACCTTTCTGTATGTCTTGGTTTCAGTTTTTGCCAAGCTACCCAGAAATTCAGTGTGCCCTTGACAATGCTGCCCACAATGTAATTGTTAGATCAGGAAGCCAAAGAAACTGGTGTGCTTTGGTCAGGGCAGCCATTGGCGCTCATTGCATGTGAAGCCCAGGTGTGTTTTGTTTCACCTCTGGAAAAGGTTTCATCTGTCTTCTCTAATGTGTTTTTTCTATTTTTTTTCTGCCTAGGGCACCGCTGGTTTGGAAGTGACAGCGTATGAGGAAATGTCCAGCCTAGTTAATTACATACAGCCTATCAAATTTGACTCCTTTGAAGTCTCTGCCCGTAAGTTATATTCAGTTCTTTCAGGATCCTGAGTATTTCCATTTGACCAGGAGAACACGGCTTTCAAATGCTGCTGTTCTCCACTTTCTTTTGTGACTTGCTTGAACCTATTTCCTGCCATTTTCTCTCTCTCCCACAACATATGTACAATACAAACACTCTCCTTCTGTCCTTCTCCTTGTAGTAAGGAATTGATAAGGAAAAGACAACGATATGTCAGATACTGCTCTGTTACATCAGTGAAAATGAAAAGCAGCAGCTTAAGGCTAATGACATCTATGTGATCTTGCTTTGCTGCTTCTGAGGGCAGGATTCAGCCCAGCTTTTCTTAATGTATGAAACTGGCCTTCCTCTTCTGTGGTGATTAGGATCCTGGCTGGTTACAGAGAAATATCTGAAATGCTGCAAATGCATGCAATTTCTTTGTACACGATAGGGTCCTCCAAACTGTCACCACATCTGGACCAGAGAAAGGTAAATTGCCTTGATAGAAACCAGTAGCTGGAAGAAAGTGGTGATAAACAGGTTGAGTGCTTCTTGAGCCCATTGGTCCCCACACACAGAATTGGGAGCTGCGTGCTTCCTATGTCTAAACACTTTCTTATTTCCTGTTTCTAGAGAAGAACCGGAGTTATGTCATCTCTTCCTTCACGGAACTGAAGGCTTATGATCTGCTAACCAAGTTCCCTATGCAGTTTGTAGAGTATCCTTTTGGCAATGTTTGCCCATGGTAGTTGGTGGTATGGAGCATGGGAGCTAATATGAAGCTTGAGTTAAGGCTAAGATATGTCCAACTGGCTTTCTGGTTTCAGGACCTGGTAAGCTCTTCATCAAAGGTATGAAGAGTGCAGGTGCTAGAGATATGGGATCTTCCAGGGTGTGCTGGGGGGCTGTTCACAGAGATTCCTGACAGATTCTTGTATCCTGGTGTAGTAAAAGCCAAGACTGTCAGCTGTTTGCTTTTAAACAGAAAGGGATGTGGGAAAGGAGCCTGTTGTTGCGTGGGCCTCTCTTTTTAGAAGGCTGTGAGCATTCGTAGAAGAGCTTAAACAACTCTTTAATCTGAATACACGAGCTAGCCCCAGGGTACATAAGGAGTGCTCCAGACTTGTTTCCAATAGAGCAAATGTAGATACAACAAGCGACAGATGAGCCGGATTTACCCCAAAGGCACCCGGATGGACTCCTCTAATTACATGCCCCAGATGTTCTGGAATGTTGGCTGTCAGATGGTGGCACTGAACTTCCAGACTATGGGTGAGTGTCGCATTGTCCTCCAGCTTCTTAGTGGGTAAGGCTGTGTGCTCATGTTCATTGTCTCTTCCTTCACTGCTATTTCCTATGGCCACTGTTTCCCTGAATGCATTTACTCTGTGTGCCTTGTTCCCAAAGTGTTGCTCTTCTGCCTGAGTCTCCCTCAGACCAAAAGCACTTTTCTAGGCCTGGCACAAACCTGGCATGCAGTGCCTGTGATGCCTGTCCTACATATTTGTGCATGCACACATACATGGGCTTGCTGTCATCCAGTATCTGGGTACCATCTCTGGCTGTTCTGTAACATGATGTCAGAGTAAATAACTTGTATGGATGCACCAGAAGCTCCTGCCTCCTCTAAGCTGCATCCTCTTTTACAAGGCAGCAGGCATAGCTCCATCTGGCTACAGGACTGGACTGTCTGTCCTATTATTTCCAGTATACTGACCTGGGCAGGAAAGAAAGGCCATTCCTTGCTGTACAACCAGCATAAGAAAGAGACGTAGAAAAGCCTCCAGATAATGGTGTTCTTTACTGTTCTTCCTTCTTTGCTATCTCATGTATAAAGAGTGTAAGAGACTTCATAGGATCAGTAGGAGAAAAAAAACGATTTACTTAAAAAGGGAGAGTGATAGATTGGTTACAAAGAGTGTATCTTACTGAAGACAGATGCAGAAGCCACAAGACGCTGTCCACAAGACAATAAGTAGCAGAGGAGATGGACTGAGAGGAGGCCCAAAATGACAGGAGGAAGGAGTAGAGACAACTATTTACTTCACACTCAAAATAGTGGGTACTTCTTAGAGTAGGTTTTAATTTAGTTCTACCCATGATTTATGGTGCAATCATAAGCAAACCACTTTACCTTTCTTATAACAGCTGCTGCAATATTTTTCCCTGTAGGGTGCTGAGAGGCTTAATTAGTTTTTGAAAGGACTTTATGAACCCTTGGCTAGCACAAACTATAAAAGTACAGCATCTTTCAGCTCATGCGTACTACACAAGACATCTGATGAGGTCCCACAGTAATTTTTCTCATTGTTCTCCTCTGTTTGTACCTCAGATGTCCCCATGCAGCAGAACATGGCTCTGTTTGAGTTCAATGGCCAGTGTGGCTATCTGCTCAAGCATGAATTCATGCGGCGTCCAGACAAGCCATTTGACCCTTTCTCTGTGGACCGCATTGACGTGCTGGTGGCAAGTACCCTGTCTGTCACGGCAAGTACAAACCGTGGTGCTGTTCCTCCCCTGACAGCCATTTGCTGTCACCACGTGTATAACTGGCATGTATGTCCCCTCTATTTATTACCCAGTAGGGTTCTTAGTGGCAAATGAACCCAGAGAGTCCTGTGGGAGAGTGTTACCATGGCAACTCCCAGTCTTTTCACTATATCAAATTAATCATAATCACATGAAAATGGAAAATTAGCATCTGCCACGCAAAGAAGCCAAGGCTGTGATGATGGGGAGGGAGGAGGTTGGAAGAAGTGTTGAAGCAAGAAACACGGGCGACGAAAAGCCTAATGTGGATTGGAAGCTGCAGCAGAAAAGATGTTTGGGGCTGGAGGGGGCCTTAAAGGGTGAAAGTATGGGTGGGTTCTTTTGTTTTATTCTTTTCAGCAGTTGCTAATTATGTTTCTGCTTGTTTCTAGATACTTTCTGGTCAGTTCCTCTCAGACCGTAGTGTGAAGACATATGTGGAAGTAGAGCTGTTTGGGTTGCCACGGGACACAAAACGCAAATACAGAACCAAACTGACCTCCACTGCCAATTCCATTAACCCTGTATGGAAAGAGGAGCCTTTTGTTTTTGAAAAGGTAGTATCATTTTTTGTCATTTAGATGGAGAATCTTTACAGATCCTGTTGGTCACAAGCACTGCTTTGAGAGGTCAATGACAACAGAAGGGACTCTCTTCTGGAGATCTCAGTCATCAGCTTTAGACACACCGAGGCATTATTACGTGTTGCACCCTCAGATAATACCCAAATAATGTTGTCCAAAACAACTCCCCATGAAGATTTCCAGGTATGGATAAGGGGAGCTGTGAACATTTCTGGCAATAACAGGCATCAAGAATCTCCCCTTTGTGAAACACTTTAGACTGAATTCACTAATCAGCTTTGAAGACTTCACGCATGAAAGGAACTGAATGTCTGTGGTTAAACTGTGAATCTGGTGCAGATGTACAGGACAAGTAATGGGACCAGCAGGAGGTTTTCAGCTGTGCCAGATTACAGAAAGCTGCCTTGTTTGTCTTCAAGAATTCAGTGGTCACTGGTTCAGTTATAGGGCATGGGGGGAGGTTAAGTCAAGGGTGATAGTAAGCTCTGGCCTTTCTGCTGTAAGTTACAAAGGCAAAATACGTGTTACACAATTCATCTCTGTCAAGCACGCTGTGAAATAGCAGATATTTTCAGCCTACTTGGGATGTGGTAGATAAATATTATCCTTGTTTCAGAAAACACTTTTCAAGCTACAGTTTTGACAGAATAATTTTTAGTTCATTTTATGGCAGAAGGAAATGGGGGAGGCTGATGAAGCAACTCTTATGGCAAAGTTACCAAGCTTGCTAAATTATCCTTCCAAGTTCATTTCCTTCTCTGGCGAATTGCTTTGTGGAAATGCTAGTTCAGTGGATTTATTGCACAGTTCTTTCTTTAGGCAGCCTGCCCTCCTGAAGTCTCTCCTCTGAGATGCCTGTGTTTTGTGGAGTTTTTGTAAATTCAGTTATGTCTGTGACAAACTGCAGCCTTAAATTACAAGATGTGGAAACAGACGATGACTTTCCTGGAGAGATGGCTTTGTTTTGTTGGAAGTAGAAGAGAGTAAAGTTCTACCTAGTGAACCCAATATGCTACTAGAGATCAGAACATAGTTGCCTTACTCTGTTTTGTTTTGTTTTCCTTAGATCATGATGCCTGAGCTGGCATCTCTAAAAATTGTGGCTTATGAAGAAGGAGGGAAGTTCATTGGTCATCGTGTCATTCCCATTATTGCAGTGCACTCAGGTAAATTTTGTGGAAATCCCTTCAACTTTTGTAACCTTGAGATCTATCCATTTGAAGTTGGTGAAGAAAATATGGACATCTGCTAATTTTGTTAATTAATCTCTGATGTAGAATATACCTGTAGGCAGTGGTGCCTTCAATTCATCCTATTAAAGCCTTGGTTTAATGCCTTAATATATTCACAATGCCCTCCTGTAGACAGATACTCTTACTGTTGGAGTACACAGATGAGAAGGGAGAGAGATTGGGTCAGCTTACCTCTTCTGCTTTCTGTTTTCAGGCTATCACCATGTTTGTCTCCGCAGTGAAAGCAACATGCCACTCACTATGCCTTCTCTATTTGTGTACCTGGAAGTAAAGGATTATGTTCCTGATGCTTGGGCAGGTAGTATGCATTAGTGTGTGTGTGTGGGGGGGGGGGGGTTGTTCCGATCTTCTGCTCTCAAATCTAGAAGCATTTTTCCAGCTGTGGAGGTGCTTTCCCACTGCACCCTTAATTCCTTGTCAGAGTGGGACTTGAGCACATACCATCATCCTGTCATACCCTTGCTTTTAGCTGAAGAGAGGTGGCCACTTGTGCTGTTATTGTGACCTGTTCCCTGTGTGGACCATGGTGCACATACTACATTTGCACAGTGGCACAGAGCAGTTTCCAAGTGCAGAGGTGACTGTGAGGGACTGGCAGCAATAGGGTTTTACAGAAAGGGTTGTGCAGGAAGCACAGGAGAGAAGTTCCTCCCTGTATGAAGAGAGGGGAGGTTTTTGCTGGTACTGGAATACAGAGATCTTCCTTTAAAAAGGGAATGGTCAAAGAGAGATTGAGAAATAAATGAGGAAAACAACCCCCTGGAGGTATTAACAGGAAAGCCTTTTAACAATCATGAACAAAGCCATGCAGAATTTTGATGGCATCAGCCACAGAAGTTCTTGTGAATACTTTGGTTTTAACTGCAGGCATCTTGTGTTTGCTCTCTCCTTCTCTGTGTTCATATACAGGAACATTATTCATGGGGGAAATCAAGTGAAATTGATGGTTTTAACACAGATTCATAAGAAATATCAGTTTTATACAGGATTGAACTAGGGTTGGAGTAGGGAAGTGTGCAAGCTGGCAGTCTTAGCCTTTGGAGCTTTTGGGAGTAATACACTCTTCTCAGCTCCTTATAGTTGGCTGTAAACATCAGTTGTGAGCCATCACTGTAGAATAGGACTGAGGTAAAGACAGTCCCCTCCCTCTGTGATGTCAGAGAGAAACTTGTTACAAGTAGAAAATACAAAATATCCCTTCTCCACAATTTCCCAATTTAGGCCAGACAGGGCAAGAAAAAGTGGAGTACAGCGAGTTATTTGATAATCCAAGCAAAGACCTCCTTTTTGTTTCTAGATCTGACTATTGCTCTATCCAACCCGATTAAGTTCTTCAGTCTGCAAGATAAGAAGTCAGTTAAGCTAAAAGATGGCTCAGTGGAGGTAAGTTTCCCCAAGTTCTGTCATAGTCTAAAATATGCTGTGTGAATTCAGCCTGAAATAGAGGGGCTGCCAACAGGATTTCCACTAACCTGGAACAAGGCTGTCTAATTTGTTGTTCCTAGCCAGAGGCAGGCAGAGAACTACCCTCAGTATAGAAGTGGAAAGTGTCTGAGACTAACAGCAGTGGGAGAAACTTCAGAGGCTGTTTCATACATTGCTACAGTTTCTTTTGTCTTAGTTCTCTGAGGTTAATACCACTGCCAGTGAAGAAGGAATCTTAGTGGTGTGAAACAGTCAGATTTCCTTAGTCCAACATGGGAGAAAGCATACAACAGCTTTGTGTGTCTTTGCTACAGCTTTTGTTTGCTAATCTGATGGTCTCAGTTTCCATCTGCTGTGCTTTGATTTACCTCTGATCTTTGTTTTAGAGGCTTGACATGCAGAGGAACTTCCCATCTGCTGAAAGCAATGGGATACCAGACTCCACTGGGAAATTCACCACCCCTTTTGCAAATGGACCTGCAGGTAAAGCTGTGGGTGTGGGATGAGTTTACAGAAGGGAAAGCCTTGTCATTAAGGGCAAAAGGTGTAGGTATGCCTTGACTGTTGTGGCAAGAGCAGATGTGACGTGTATACTGCTTTTACTCCACAACAAAAAAGTAATCCCAGATACCCACTAGGAATACTAGGAATCAATTTGAAGGCTCAACTGGCATGAATGTCTTTTCTCTCCAAGTCGGGGCTAACTTGTTGGGCTAGTATCACTGTTTCCTGGGAGGTAACTACCTTAGGAGGGAATCGAGGGAGAAGTGGTCTGTGGCAGAGATGTAGCTTTTTATCCCAAGTGTGAAATTGGAGGTTGGACTTTAATTTTGAGCAAAGACATGGGAGTTCTGGACGCTTGTGAGAGAAAGGTCGTAAGATCTGGCTTGATTCTATCACTTAACACCTTCCTGCTCTTCACCTCTTTGTTGTTCAAGGTTCTTTTTCTATAGATCGCTCTGACTTCTGACATTTTAAGTATGTTCAGATCTCTTTGAAAGCTCTACATTTTGAAACTGCACTTAAACCAGCATTCTGTTATGTAATATTTGGGGAGCCGTATAGACTGGTAATTTTATTCATCATGAGACTCTTTTATAAGATGCACTACAAGTTCAGAGTAAGCAGATCCCACATCTGGCATTCTGCAAGACTGTGAATGGAGCACAGTCCAGTTTTGACCACTAGATCAAATGGGGACCTATTAACATAATGAGAGCAAAAGCCATACAACTCTGCTCGGCCATGAGTTAAAAAAAATAATTACAGATTTGCCTGACCAGAAGTCAAGAGACAAAGTCTCTTTCATTTTTTACTACTATAAAAAGCATTTATTACTCTGTTCAAATATGGAGTAGCAGAGAAAGATATCACATTGTTTGTTCCTCTCATTCTGGCACCCTCTTGGCCTTGCAAAACAAACCAACAAACATTAAAGATACATTGGTGAAAGTGCCAGAGGGAACATTCCTTTAATATGCTTCTAATCCAAACTGATTGATAGAGTAATTTCAAGTTAGGTAAGAGCATGTCCTCTACCATGCACTTAGATTAACTCATTCTGTTCTGATCTATTGTGTAGTAATTGACAGCTAATCGGTGTTTCTTCCATATTAGCTGTATTAATGTAGTTAGTGTCCTTTAAAATATGTTGGCATTGAAGCAATCTGTTTCTTCAAATTTCATTATAGTCTCAAATATCCTCCTCAACTAATCAAAGCAAGTTAACACATTCCAAATTATCACTAGCAATATTCAGTTATTACAGACCAAATGCCCTTTTTTCTCCATCAAAGTCAAGAATCCTGTTCTTTTTCTGCTGTGCCTGTTAACAATATTCCCAAGCACTTTTGCATCTCAGTAGCTTAATTAATTCTTTTCTATTCACACCAGCAACCTTTGTGTGGCTCGTGTTCTTGATGAGCTCTCTACTGTCCTTTTTCAACCCAAAGGTTCAAGATAGAACATAAACAGGAACTTCTTGTGATTTCAGGAGCAATGGCTTTGGCCAAGGATGAAAATGTGATAGAAGTGACACAGATTACAGGTAACTCCCTTTATGCTGTTCCTATGGGCTGAGGCCTTGCCAGTTATCTCGTATTCCCTTGCTGCCTAATTTCCAACCAGGATAGAATTGAAACCTGTTTGTAAATTAATAAAGGCCTGACTCAGCCCTGCTGGATGTAGCCAGCATAAAGGACAAACTACTTGAATCCCTTGGGGTCGGAACCCCCTTCCCCTGCCTACAGCACCATTTGCCCAGTTTGACAACTGCTCTGGTGCATAACAAGCTCTCAGGCTGGGAATGGGCTCACGGCAGTTCTCCAGGAAAAAAGAGACTTGGGAGTTGCCATGGTCTATGTCTTATGCCCGCTCAGCCACTGATGTAATAAGCACAGATTAGTGAGAAGAGCTTTGGACCACTCAAGCATTAGCCTTCTGGGGCCACAGGCTGCAGCAACACTGCCGCACTTCAACTTCATAGCAAGGTAGGAGGCTTAGAGATATCACACAAGTTCTGCTCTGGCCAGATTTGATGAGTCCATTACTTTGACTAAACCAGACATGTAATAAGGTATTGTTCAGCTGTTTTTTTTTTCTGTTTTTTTTTTTTTTTTTTTTGTCCCAATGCAGTATGGTACAAATCAATACAAAACACTAATAACCAGTGTGCCTACACTACAAAATTGAACAGAAGGTACAAGAGTAAACCTGTTGCCCTCAGGACATGTTGCCAAATAATTGCTATATGCAGCAGATATTTTGTTGTTGGTGGTGGTGGTTTTTGGTTTTGGTTGCATTTTTGTTTGGTTGGTTGTTTTTAAGTTCTTCATAAACAAAAATGCTCCATGAGACAGTACTATGATTACATTAAATATGTATTCTGGCAAGAGGCATCGCATAATATGGAAGTGTAGTGGGCTCTGGTTTGAAAGTCTAAACTTGTTGACCGAGACTTGCATTTAAGTTGTATACTTGAGTTTCCTCAATACAAGCCTTCAAGCCTTTTATAAGTAGTTCACCCTGTGCAGCATTGCACTGCAGACACGCCCACGAGTTCTGTTAATTTTTACACATTCCACGCCAAAAACCAGTTACTTCCCCTGAGAAGATAACTCTTTGTGGCTTTTCTGCCACAGATAACCACATCTTAGTGACTTGCTACTGTCAGATAACAAAGTTCTCCAACAGTTCACAGGCACCTTCCCTCCTCATATTTTCACCTACCTTAAAAGGCCTTTCACTCATTCCTGACAACTGAGGGAATGCCAGCTGTTAGAACTGGAAGGAATAAAAGCTCCTGTCATTGTAACTTGGCTTTGCAAAAAAAAAAAAAAAAAGTAATTAAATAACAAAGCTTTTCACTTGCAATTAGAACTGCCAGCTAGCTTAACAGTTGGGGTGTGTTTGGGATGCTTAGACTTGTGGAAAAAGATCCAAGTCCTGAGATAGACCTAATAGCACGTTACCACTATTGTGTTCTTGCGGCCAAAATACCAAAAGGCAGCAATTCTTCTGGCTGTCCCCAGGCCAGGCATCCACCAGATGGGGAACTGAGCTGTATGTAAAGCTTAAAAGAGAGAGGAAAAGCTGAATGAAGGCAGTGCTGAAAAAAACTGTCTGACCCCAAAAGACATCACAGAAGGGTGAGAAATAGTGTGTGAGAGAAAACGGCCTCTATTTTTATATTTTAGAGCCTCAGACAGCCAGCCTCGCAGAACTGCAGCAGATGAAGCTCTTTCTGAAGCTGCTGAAGAAACAGGAGAAGGAGCTAAAGGAGCTGGAACGGAAAGGAAGTAAACGGAGGGAAGAGCTGCTGCAGAAATATTCTGTCCTCTTTTCGGAACCTATCTACCATGGAGGCAAGAAAAGGGCAATACACTCCAGGAAAACCCAGAAGAAGAGGTAAATACAGCACAAGGTTTTCAGCAGGGGTATCTGGCCTCTGGGTCATGAAAACCCCTCAGATAAACACGGGTGAGCAGTGTGCTCCCTTTCTCTGAGGGGAGTATGGAGTGATGTGGACATCCACATCTCCCTGGTTTTATTGAGGGATGGATGGGTGGGACTGTTGGGAGCATATAAGCATCTCTAGAAGCAGCACAGCTGCTGTATCTGTTCTGCAGGAGTCTGACAATAGCTGATGTTGATACTACATGTGCAAATCCTGTAGTAATGGCAGAAAGCATAGATAGCCAAGTTTTGGAACTGAAAGAGAGGTTGAAGATGGACCTCATCCAGCTGGGGGAAGAACACTATGATGGGATTCGAAGGAGGAAGGAACAGCATGCCACAGAGGTAAGGACTGCATCTGTCGACAAAAAATGTAGCCTGGGAGAACCCCTTCAAGGACAATGTGAAAAACCAAGTTCTTCACTGAACTGTGAACTCAGAAATGTGGCCACGGGGCAGAAAACACTCCTCATAGCAATTGTTAGGTCCATACAGTATAATTAAAAGAATGTAGACAGTGATACTTAGTTGGTAGAAGCTACAACATCCAGCAGAAACATTTTTAAAGGCCTGCAATTTGAAAAAAATATGAGAAGCAACTGCCCTGGTGCACATCAGGCTCTGTCTCAATCTCTTCTGATAGCTTAGCTTCAGGTTAACATAGCATTTATTGGCTTCATATGGTGCCAAGTGCAAAACTGTATAGGAGCATGGGTACATCAGGTTGTACCATGCTTCTCACAGCTGCCTGCTCAATGCAATACCATCAGAGGTAGGGTGACACCTCGGAAGCCCTGCAGGTTCACCAGTGGTAAGCATCAGAACATTACAGACAATGCTGTAGGGGCAGTTGCATCCACTGCTGTCACGCAACCAGAACAGCTGACACATGGGAACAGAGCAGCCCCAACAATACATCCAGTGCTTTCTATTGGCACACATCCATGCTAATGAATGGAAAGCCCTGCAAGGGACAGTACTCTGAGGACCATCCCTTAGCACTGACAGCAGTGCTGGATCTCATTCCTCTTGAAATTTGGAAAGTGCCTTCCAGTTTGTCTTAGTTGAAGTCAAAGTAAGTACCTACATGAGGTGTTGCCAGTTGGTCCTGCAGCGCGCGAGTGTTTCCTGCCCCCTTGGGCCCACCACCTTGAGCAAACACTAGCAAGAGACACAATGCCTGGAGAAAAATTGCAGTCCACAGACAGTAATAGTAAGTATGGCATATGCTACCTACCCATTGTAATGAAAAGGGGGTGACTCCAGGAATCTGAGGCCTTTTCCTATTGTTATTTTGCTGAGGAATTTGCATCATGTCTTAAATTTCCCTGGTGCACTTTGGCTAGACAAGAACCTTGTAAAGCTGTATGCCATACTGGCTATCGTATACCAACCCTGAAAAAAAATCTAAAAAACCAGTTTCTTCAGAACTAGATTATGTAGAAATCATGCTTATCACCAGACAGAGAAGCCAAAGGAACAAAACCTCCCCATCTCCCAACTCTGTCAAATGTGAGATTTAGTGATCAAAGCTACAAAAATGAAATAAAAAACTGAGTTCTCTCTACACGGCACTTAGACCAGCAGACAGATTTTCTCCTTTCCAGCTATCTCAGCAGTGCAGAGAAGGTTCACTGAACTGACACTATAGCAATAGTTTCCACAGGATAGGAGGCTCATCCTCTTGTTAGCTTGTTGTTTAGAAGGTAGGCTCCAGTGCTATTTCCCATTTACCCACAAGTACCATGAATCTGTTGTTGTCTCCAGCACAGAAAGATAGGAGGCTGTCCACAAAGACAACCTGGAGTTGTGTGACCTGGCTCACAGAGTATGCTTCTGAAGCCTTGGTGCAGTCAGTCCACTAGCACAGTCTGATCTTTTTGCATGTCTGAGCTCTCTGATGTGGTGCAAGGGTTTGTACAGAGCCTCGTGGATTCCAAGCGGGCCCTTGGAATTCAGTACAGGGAGGGATAAAGTTGAATCTGGTGGTAATTAGATATTGATGGTGCACTATGTCTCATCTTTGTTTGTTTTTGATCTTGTTTTCATCCCTCAAACAGCAAGTTACCAAGATAACGGAGTTAGCCAAAGAGAAGCAGACAGCTGAGCTGAAGGCACTGAAGGAGTCATCAGAAAGGTAAATTTAGTACTTGAATAGCAAAGTGATAATGCATAGCTCTTATTTCGGGTAGCATTTTCTGTTAGATCTCAGAGCAATGTACTACAGTGAGCGAGTGAATATGGGAGAAGAGAAGTATTTCTTTGGTGAGAAATTGAGGCACAGCAATGTGATGTAGGCTCTCTCACAGTTACACAGTGGCAGTGTTGGGAAGACAGCTCTTGTCTTGTGACTCACAGCATGGTGTTCCTACCACGAGGAACTAAATAGGTACAAGTGTTTGAGCTGTAGTAAGTAGCCTTGACTGACTAATTCAGAAAGATAGGAAGTAAAAGTGTCAGTCACTGGATGTCATTTCTGCCTGCTGTAGTCAGTACATCACTTAATCCCTTCCAGAGACTTACCAGCTCAGAGTGAGTGGAGTTTTGGCCGCTACTTAAATAGGCTGCCAGAATCGATTCACTAATTTCTAGCCAGACATGTATCCGTTTGTTCTTGCAGTAACACTTTCCTGAAGCTAAAATCCTTGCTCATTCTTCTTTGTCATTAAATCCTCTCACAACCCTTAGTTGCTAAGTCAGACAAAACTTCCTCTTTTTGTATCCTCCCATCAAGAAAGATTCTGTTTCTCTCGGCTATTAATTATATTCAGACAGGACTAAGAAAAACCCATTGAGTAGCTAGGTAATGGTTTCCTACCAATAGAATATCATTTAGTATAGTTACATCTACAGCTGGCTGTGAGGAACCTGAGAAAGATTCAGAGATCTTGAGCAAGATTCTTGAGATCTTGTATGGAAGAAAGATTGAGAAGCGTGTGGGAGAGGCAGATAGTAAAGTCAGCATAACCTCCAGATGTATTTCCACAGTGCAGTCACCTTTTCAGTATGCCATCTTAAACAAAAACCTTTGAAAGAGCAAGGAGTGACAAGGATAATCAACAGTAAGGAGTAATTTCTGTACAAAAAGAAATTAAACAGGACTCAGCTTGGAGAACAGATGATTGAGGGGGATGTGACAAATGTGTAAAATCATGAATGGTATGGAGAAGAAGAACAGGGAAGTGATTACTCACTGTTTCTCATAAGAGAAGAAATGTGGAACACCCAGTGAAGTACTCAGGGAGTACTTCCACAGAGCAAATAAATGCAGTTCCTTGCCTCTCAGGGCAAGAAGCAGTCTAAAAGTAGAGCTAAACTCTAAGTATGAGAGACGTGCATGGGAGATAAATGCATAGAAACTGGAGCATAGACAGGAAACTGGTAAGGTGTAGAAGGGAAAAATTACCCTAAGGCTGTTCTCTTTCTTTTGCTTCCCTTAAGCATATCTTCTTTCCACTGTTGGATGCAGGACTCCAGATGGATGGGCTACAATCTGATGGCCATTCTCATGTACACCTCAGCAACTGTCCTGCTGTAATCATTTTGTACCTGGATGGCCAGCATGTAGGCACTGATTTTGTGTCAGCAGACTCTTACATCTAACACTAACACCTTTCTCCACCTGTCTTGTCACCTTCCCTGGCCTCTAGGTAGCATTTTTGATGGCCACATATGCCTCAGTCAAGGACAGAGTTCTTAGTTGTTTGATTTTATTTTTTTTTTCTTTTAAACTATCTTACTCACTGATCGAATGTCTTCTAAGCATTTATGGTCTCTGCTTTGTGGATCACATCCCGTAGTTGACACTCCATTCTACCTGCCTCAGGTGTTCTTTTTTAGCTCTCATATAACCATGTATTTCCTTCTCTCTTTTTTTTTTTTTTTAATTTAGCAGTTTAAGTATAATCATAGAAGGTAGAATCACTTAGGTTGGAACAACCTCTAAGATCATCTAGTCCAACCTTTATAACCTAGCACTACCAAGTCCATCACTAAACCATGTCATATCTAAAAATATTTTGAAGACCTCTAGGGATGGTGACTCAACTACTTCACTGGGCAGGCTATTCCAGTGCTTCACAACCCTTTCAGTGAAGAAATTTTTTCCTAATATCCAGTCTAAACGTCCTCTGACACAACTTCAGGCCATTTCCTCTTGTCCCATCACTTGCTCCTTAGGAGAAGAGACCAATGCCCACCTCGATACAACCTCTCTTAAGGTAATTAGAGTGCGATAAGGTCTCCCTTGAGCCTCCTTTTCTCCAGGCTAAATTATCCCACTCAGCTGCTCCTCATAAGACTTGTTCTTCAGACACTTCACTAACTTCATTGCCCTTCTTTGGATATGCTTCAGCACCTCCTGTCCTTCTTGTAGTGAGGGGCACAAAACCAAACACAGTTTTCGAAACAGCGCCGAAAGCCTTTCTGACATCTAGGTAGACCACATCCACAGCCTTTCCCTCAAGTACTTTCAGTAAGTGTGCTGCTGCTCCAGAGGAATCCAAATGTAGGTATACAATACAACCTAATTATATAATGTGTTTTCTCCTGTACTTTTGCTCTGACTCAAGAGAACAAAAAAAAAAAAAGACCTCCAGGACTTAAAATATTTTTAAGACTTGCAACTTTGTCTTGCAATCACTCAACTTTGCTTTTCTATGCAGTAGGCACTCTTCAGAGAGTATGTGTGGTGGGCTAACGCTGCTCTGTCAGCCTGTGGGGCTTATAAGCAGTCCTGTCTCTCACAGCACACTTTTCTCTCCACAGTAATATTAAAGATATTAAGAAGAAGCTGGAGGCAAAGAGAGTGGACCGAATCCAAGCCATGATGCGGAATACTAGTGACAAGGCTGCTCAGGAGAGGTACTGAGGAAGATGTTACTGGTCTTTACCTATGGGGAATGCTAGCTATACTGCTTCAGGCAGGGAACAGTGCTACTCCACAGTCTCTGTCACCATCAAGAAAACTTTCTAAAGCAACCAAACAGGTAGTGGCAGAGCTACAGGGGGTCAAGGAAGGTTTGCTGGCCTGCCCTCTCTCATAGCATAGCATTGTTTTTGCAATTTCATTTCAGTACGCAGGCATATACACAGTGAAGCCAAACATCTGCTCCCTAGCTGCAATAATAATGTCATTCCTGCAGTTGCTGCTGACAGCGGCTTCTGGAGCTTTCTGCCTAGGCTTAATTCTTTTTGTGTATGGCAGTCAGCAAGATCCATGTCACTTACTGGATTTCTGAATAGCCAGAGAGGCATAGAGCATTTCTAAAGAAATATTCCCTTCTGCAGGGATTAGGAGCTAATACAAAAATACAGGGCAAGGTCGTTATGATGGAGAAATGGTACCTTGGAGATGACCCTCCCCTGTGGCCCCTGTGTCTTTGGCTCTGTTACATGTCTCAGTTACTTGCCAAAGTGATAACGTACCTTGCAGCCAGTTCAGTTGAATTCTAAGAGTGCTTCTAAATATTTCCTGCCTGCCTTCATGCCTTAGTGGGCACTTTGCCCTGTAGAATCAAAACCAGGTCTTCCCAAGCCTCTGTAGAATCTGTACTAAATTTCAGCAGCCCTCTCAATTAAGAGGTTGTATTTGGGCATATAATGGCTGCATCCTTCCTTTACAATCATTTTGTTATAAAAATAATATTCTGCTACCAGGCTTGTGTACTCAAGTACTGCTTGATATGAATCAATTTTAACAGTTCTGTATGTTTAAGGGTATAGAAAAGAGGGTACACTGCCTCTTCTGCTTCTTGCTCAGAGTAAGGTCATTTTGCTGTCTGTTAAACTGAAAAAAAAAAAAAAAAAAAGAATTTTACATCCAATTGTTTAACTAATGTCTCTGTCAAATTTGAATGGTGTTTATTTGCCTTTTCCTAAAATTGGAGAAAGCTTGTAATGTAGGAGGACGCTAAGCAAGTATACCACACCTGTCTTTCTGTGTGGGCACTAGCAGTCCTATCTTGCTGTATGACACTTTATCAGTATTGATAAACAGGTTTTGTATCAAGATAACAGATGGATTCTATTTTTTTTTATACATTTCTTTTCTTTAAAGGTTGAAGAAAGAAATAAATAACTCTCATATTCAGGAAGTGGTGCAAACAATCAAACTGGTAAGTTCTGTGACAATCTGCCACAGCATGTCTGTTTCCTGCAAAGTGGGGGTGTCTCATGTACGTCATCAGCATGTGTCACAGACAGAATGCGAGTTCTCTAAGGTATTTAAATCCCATTAAATTGCTACTGTATTGAGGATTGAACATGTACTTTAGTCAACTAAAGTGCAGCTGAAGACAGTTACTACACTTAAGACACTGCAGGTCCTTCAGGATTTAATCAGTCCTCCCACCAGGCTGCAGACATAGTGCAAACAGAGCAGTCTAGCTTCTGACTTCCTAATTCAGGTAATATGTAGCGTTTTTTTTTGTAAGCATTACTAATTGGCAGCATAACCCCACATCTATTTAATTAATAATGTGTGAAATCTTACAGAAGAGGAGATTGTCCTACCAATCCCCTTCTAGAGCATGGCCCTGTGTGTGTTGAGTGCATGTACATGTTATGTATACTTTTGCAGTGCTTATGTAGCATTGGTGTTCATGGTCTTGAGTACTGGGCAAGTAACTCAGAACCAGCAGAAGTTGTTCAGAATTGGGAGTGAGAACGTTACTGTGGGCATGTGCTTTATAACCCTGTCTTGCTGTTACAAGCATTTGTTTATGAAAACTTAAAATTTGGTGTTTTTTTTCTTTTTTTCTTCTCTTAAAGGTGATAGAAAAAACAGCCAGGTATCAGCGGAAACTGGAAGAGAAGCAGGCAGATAATCTGAGAGCAATCAAGGAGAAAGAAAGCCAGGTAAGGGCAATGATTCTTAGGCTCAATGCTGCTACTCCATACAGTAAATCCACACTACCCCAGGGGATCAGCCTTCCTTGTGTATTCTTTAATTACAGCTACACTCATCCTCTGCACACATACTTCAGACACCCACTCCCTCAGTATGTTGAGAAAATGAATGGTTTAGAAGGTGGCTCCACAGGAGCCTCGACAGAGCTGAGGCAGAGTTGCTGCACTCATACACTCCCTCTCCCAGCAACAGCTTCCATCCAATCATACAAAACCCTAAATTTAAAATGTGATGGAACTTGTATTTTTAGAAGAGGTGAGGCTCATTCCTGAGCTACTCATACTCTCAGAACACAGAAAACATGTTCATGTACTTTAGAGGTTGATATGCAAAGAATGTGCAGACAAGTCATCCATCAAATTATGATGCAAAACAGAATAATGTAAATCAGCATGCAGCCTTCCTCCCCTCTTTGTCCTCAGGGAAGATAACATTTGCCTGGGGGATGGAGATAAGTCATTCAGTAGTGGGTTGAAACCAAAATTGCAAAGTGCTAATATTTCATCATATTGGCCTCTCTTAGAGCATGTTTTTATACCATTCGCAGCCTGAACTCTATTTTGTTTCAGTGTTTAGAGAATGATTCAAGGTCTCTGTTTGCAGCTTCAGCAGGAGGCAGTGGCAGAGTATGAGGAGAAATTGAAAAGCCTGAATACAGAGGTGCAGGAGATCATGAAGAACTGTGCAAAAGTAGTCTTTCCTGAAGAGCCAGAGATGTGGAATGAAGCAGTTCTGAGCATTCCTAAGGAAGAACAACACTCTACAGAGCAACTGGAAGAGAAGATCCCTGTGGCAGAGGTGTCAAGGCTTACAATAGCTATGGCTGAACCCCCAGAAACTGAAACAGATGGTAATATTGAGGAAAGTAGATTTTGAGAGATGCTTCCTTTACTTACTGTTCCACTTCAGGAATGTTTATGGACATATATAGTGAAGTTAAAGACCAGCTTTACAAACTACTCTTTCCATGCTGGGAAACCCCTGAAATTCTTCAGGGATTTACTACTTTGGTATTCTGGGTATTGAAAGTAGTCTGACGAGCTCACCTTCCAGAGCATGCTTCACTGTCTTCTACAGTCTTAGCACTAACCTGATTCTGCAGTGAAGGGACCTGTGGCTGAAGACAAGCTAGTTGTTGACACTGATGGCAGTGTCTACATTAATACCTGAGTCTGGGTTCAGACAATTTTCAGACCAAGTTCCTTCGTCATTCATCACAGATCTGTTCACATCATAGCAGTCTCAGAGCTAGATTCCTTTGAACAAACTTTAACTGAAAGACATTCTACAATAGCCTAACTAACAGGCTTCAACCAGCCTGTGAAATGTACAGAAGCATATATAATATAATAATAACACCCCGTGAAATATACATAAGTGTGGGTGTCAGGTGCTCAGCAAAAACTCTTGTCCTGTAAAGCGCCATTCCTTCTGGCAACACTACCTGCTAACAGACACAGCTTCTCTTTATAGGAAGGAGGGTTGTTTTGATAGAGCTTCATGCCATCTTTTTTTTTGTTAGCATACCACTCCTTTGCACAGCCAGTGTTGGCTTTTTAACTTTTTCCCCCCGGTAGTCAGATGAGGAGATTTTTCAGTGCAATGGTATCCATAAAACATAAAAGAGCATTTCCTTCTGTGGCAATGTGCATTACTAGCATTCTAGCTTTTCCTCTTTCTTTTTAACCTCCACTTATCCCCAGGGGCTGATTCCCACTCCTAATTCTAAATTTATAACTCTGACATGTCTTCAGGCACGTTCTTAGATCTAGATCCAGTATCTCCTGAAGACCCTGCTAGTCTTCAGCAGGCTTGTTGGACAATTATAAGGCAATAATACTATGAGGAGTCTAAGAGCCTTAGCCTTAGCATTTATTCCTGCTAACACAAACACACATGCAGAGTTCTCACCTACAATAATTTGACATTTTTAGAGCGTCAGAGAAACTTTTTCCCATGGAGCTAATTTAGCTCCATATTACAGGCTTAGGATAACAGCACTTACCAAAATTTCTAAGCTGTTTGAAAATAATTGTGTTACTTTAAGAGCCAGCCAGTTATATTGCCCATAAGAGTACCTTGCACAGAAAGCTATGCTCAGCTCATAAAAAAATACATTGAATTATCCATTCTGTAGCAGAAAGAACAGCAAAAAACAGAAGCTTCTTTCACAGGCTGCCATCCCAGTTAATGACAACAGAGGGCTCAGCTGTAATCTATAGAATATGTTCCTTGTTGCTGGAAAAGCCAGCCTCCTCAACTACCCATGTTCTTTGGGGCCTGGAGGGGAAGACCACACATCATTTCTGTTTGCCAGAGTACTGTTCACACCTTCCCCCAAAGCCTTAGTCACTTCCCATTTTGCTATGAATTATGCCTGCCTGGGACTAATACCAATTTCCCCCTGTTGATGACATAACATAAAAGTCTTGTTCCACAGCCTGATGCTGAAGGAAAATTGCCCAGTTGTATGACTTTAAAAAGGGCAAATGGTCCTCAGCCTCACTCAGCCCTAGCAGATACTTCTTGTCATCTGTCTTCACTAAAATCACATCTTCCAGCAAAACACACTTGGAGGTCCAGGTTCCCAATATCTTGGCTTTGTCAGAAAAAAAGGATAGGTTCATCTTAGCCATCTTTACACTTCCACTTTCTAGGACAGCAAAACCTTATTTTGTGAATGCAGAACTTACATCACTGTCCCCTGCCTCCACACATACTTTCTCTCACCTGTTTTATGACCTTCTGCACTGAACAGCTTTGACACGGCAAGTTCTCACTCATCCAGAAGGAAGGAACTGGAAACATATGGTCCAACTCTTTTCCTAGCCCCATGTAAGATAGACTCTGTTTATGGATCCTAAAAAGGCAGAAAACAGCAATAATTCAGTACAGAGTAGCGACATTCTGGCCTTCCTTATATCAAGCCCTGAAATATTAGCCCAAGAACTGGAGTTTGGCCTGCCAAAGCATAAATGCACCAACTCACATGGGCTTTGCAAAATTCAGCACTTGTACTCACCAGACTTCATAAGGAGAGAGGAAGCACTGACCTGACCAAATGAAAAAAAGAGACTCATCTTTCTTCAGTTGTCCATTTTGTCCATAAGCAAGACAATAAAAGTGGTGGAAGAAAATATGCTTAGGGATACAAAAGGAAAGGGGAACTGCCACTATTTTATTACAACAACTGCTCATCCTGGCAGTAAGATAATAGAAGTTGAACCTTCCACATTTTTAATCTTTTCAAGGAACAAGTGTTGGGGGGGGGGGGGGGGGAGGGGGGAAACCACAGAAAACAAAACACTGCTGCACATAATCCTGGACCTGCAGTTGAGCAGATTTGCAGCTACTATGTCTGAGCACCAGCTACCCAGAGACCCTTGCATTGAACTGACCCTTCAATGCACTTAGCCATTCAAGCCACCTTTTGCTGTGGCAATACAGAGCTGCAGACAGTACAGAGTCTTTAAAACCAGCCATAGAAGATAAACAGGTGAGAATCCTTTCTGAAAAGTTGCTTCTTCCCGCCTCTCATTAGTGAAACTTTTGCCCTTAGTTTGAGACAACGAGCGGTGTTCCTGACTGCAGAGACAGTCTGTCTCCCAAACGTGCCACTCCACAGGGCAACCTGTTAGCCTTCCTCACCCCTCAACTTGTTCTTCAGCTTTCTGTCTTTCCTGGAAAAGTGAGCTCAGTCATGGCAAACCTACAGCATGCAGCGTTTATTACATGAGACCTGTTACACCTAGAAACTGCATTGAGAAACGCATCATGAAGTGCTGCTATAAAAAACAGCTAAAGTAGACATGGGCAATGAGATGTTCCAAACCAGGTCTGACATACAAGAAGAGACCATATCTCCCCCGCGGCATTAACATAATACTGGAATTGTGTATTGTAAATTTCTGACTTATTTATTTTCTAAAAAAAATAAAACAAAACATTGCATTTCTTACAAAAACTGGATCACCTTTTTTACTTTCTTTGATTGAGGTTAGCAGATATGGGTGCAAGTCCCTAATGCTGCACAACATATGCATATGTTAATATAGACAGCAAATGCGCAGAGTTTTCTGCCATCTGTGCCTGCACTCCTCAAATTCAGCTTCTCCAGTTACTAAGTATGCAGTGAGTTGGCTTAAAAAAAAAAAAAATCTAAATACATCTTTCTCACACACATTCAGCACTAGTTCATTCTGTTCTTTATTGTACTTAATAACCAAATCTAGCAAAGCCATTTTCTGACAGCTCAAATACCACTCTTGATTACCAGTACAGGCAACCTTGCCTTACTCTAATGTAGTGGCATCCTCCTCACAAGCACAAATTAGAAGAGCATTTCAACAGGAGTCAAAACTACTTTGGTGAGTTCACACTCCTCACGTTGGCTTAATCCAACCTAGCGAATTAGCTTAATTCAGCCTAGTGAAGGGCCTGCCTAGAGACAAACAGGCCTTTCACAGATGCACCAGAACAGCAATGCAGGGCCTGGTCTGCAGTGTCTTATATTTGCAGGTGGTTCTCTCCCACCCTCCAGACCCGAACAATGCCAGCTTACCACAACACGGGCCCAGCTCCCTTCCTTCACAGCTCATTGTGACTGCTGGTTGGCCTCCTTCACATGTATAGTGGAGCTCTGCCATGGGTATTTGTTAATAAAGGCCATTTTCCTTCTGCTGACAGCAGTGCCTTCTCTGTTGCAGGACCGAATATGGTGGTAAAATACTGCTTTCCAGTTAGACCAATTTTGCTGCTTTTCTAGAACAGCCTTCTCCATCCCTGTAGTCTCACTCGTGCTGTGAAGTTTGAGGGCCTTCAAAAAAAAAAAAAAAAGATGACAAACATCACAGCAAGGGAGAACTGCAGCCAGGAAACAATTTAATATCTTTTATTAAACCAGCTTGCAGTGTTGGCAGTTCCAAACTGCAGCTCATATTCATTAGCCCCCTGCTTCTACACTGGGGAGCTGGCAGTGGAGATCAAGGATGGTGTTAGAAATGGGATCAGCACAAGAGGAGAGGCTGCTCTCCCAGTAAAAACACAGAGCAGAGCCACAGCAATCACAGCAGTAAGAGACACTGCAAATGGAAAACATACCCAAAACACACCCAGAAAAAACTCCTGTCTGTAGTGGGGTTCCCCAGTTTCTGCTAAGCACCCGTCATTACCAGACAAAAACAGCCACCAGGGTGCCTGCAGTTACTCACCCGGATTCAGCCACATGCGGATGCAGCTGAAAAACAAGGAACTGCACTTAAGTACATGCGAACTTCCTATCAGCATAAATATAAACCAGCAAGGCTCACCGTTTTACAGCCTGAGACTGCTGATAACAAGAGCTGTTTGGAGCTGTTTCTAACTGTATTTCCAGGGGCATGACAGCCCCCACCTGCTCCATGTCACTACATAGCATACATTGCTTAACACACATGAATTGCTTGGTGAGCATCCTGCCCTCCTGCAAGCACACAACACCCAGGACTGCAGAAACACAGCTCCCATACTGGCTAAAATGGGGTTGTCCCCAGCTTCAGCCACCCAGTCCATAGTGACCATCCCAAATCCCTCCAGACAGTTTTTTTTAGAGGATATTTTAAAGGATAATTCATCTTATCTCCCTCTGGAGGGAAGTCAGACTGCTAGTTCAGACCTGATGTGCACATGGGGTGCCCCCCTTTCCATGCATTGCCAAAGCACAAGGAGTTAGGTTTTCTGCACTCACGTCCTTACAGTGATTGAACACAACAGAATAAACCCAAGTTACAGGGACATACATGTAAAGCCAGGCAGAGCAGCAGGGCTTGAGCTAGTGGAAGTCTTCACTCCTCTCTCCCATGACAACAGTGCCTAAAAAAAAACACACAAAAAACAAAACAAAACAAAAAAACGTTTCACAGGAACGGGGACAGCCCTAATCACAGTCCTAGAGAAAAGGGGAAGGACGAGCCCTCTTACTCTGTGCAGCACACAGGACAAAGATGGTCTCTCAGCCAGGTCAGGCAGGCTCAGTCTCACTCACAGACTGCTCCCCACCTACAGCAGACCTAGGAAAGAGGGACAGCACGGCTACAACCCTCTGGCCTGCACCAACTCATGCAGCACCACCTGTAAGAAATCCCCAAATCCCCAGCTGCTTCATTATCTGGAGACCTCTTATCACTGCATCATACCAGCTTTTTTAGCAACTCCCTTCAGTGAGAGTTCCTGAGCTGTCTGTGAGCTTTTTGAGGTCGATATAGCAGGCTGAACCCAGTACTCTTCTAACTTTATTAGCTCTTTTTGCCATCAGCTCCAAGCAGAACATCAGCTCTCTTGGCAGCCTTTGGACAACATAAATTGCTTAGGCAAAATGAGGGCTGACATAATGCCAAAGTAAAATGCTCTTAATGAGACTTTTTAACGGTGTGGACATTTAAAAAAATAATCATAGCTCAGCTAGACTATGACACAGATGGAAGAAAAAACTTAACTCTTGTAGTTTGGATTCACATTATCAGCATCCTGTGATGTTTGAAGCCTGAGGAAGAAAACTCACCATGACAACCCTTAAACCACATCACAGTTTCTATTGTGTTGTTGTGCTTCTGCTATTAAACAAAATACTGGTACAGCTTTATCAGGTGATTTATGCAGAAATGCATGAAAAATAGGTGGAATATTTAATGTAGATTACACCTTAGTGCTAAAAAAATCTGCTAAATGTACTTTCCAGAGCGTGTACAGAAGAATCACTAAGTGTACGCAAAGCCACGTCTCAGAGTGCAGACCACATTCGGCATCAACACCTTTCCTCACTGAAGTCTTCATGCCTCAGAGGTTGGGTGTGCTGATGCTCCTCTAGACTGAATACCATCTCTAACCAAAGAGGATGAAATTTCTGGAACATGAGAAATGGACAAAAGTAAGACAAAGGCACTAAAATTTCTTTGGGCAAACGTTACTGTAGGGATTTTCAAACAGCACAAGGAATAATTTCCCAATTTTGAGGGACACCACCCCTCCAGCAGCACAGCAGCTCACCGAGTCAGTGCATATTGGTTACTTACGAACTCTGGAATAGAAATGCCACCTTCTGATCTTCCAGCAATATTTCTTCCTACAGAATTCAAACATCTTTGAAGATTTCTTTGGGTAGCTGTGCAGCCCGGCCTGTGTTTTTGCTTAAAAAAAAGGATATTTGCTGATCACAGGCAGATACTATAGTTGGATGAGATAGGGCTGTTTTATACAGAAACCAAGATCAAGGGCAATTAAGACAAGAATAGTGCCTGTTCAGACAGAGAACAGTAGCAGGTTTAGGATCTATCTTGGATTCTTGTCATATTTTCATCTTTTATGTGGCATATTCTAAAGCTCATTTTTTACCACTAAATGTTCTTGTGCAAAATACTTATTTTTCAGGATACGCATCTTTTTATTATATTCTTAAAAATCAAATAATGAATATTATTTGATTATACTGAGATATTTAAGATATATTATTATTTGATTATATCAATAAAAATATTCTTAAAAAATCAAATAATGGAGATTCCTAAGCAAAGGAGGACTGCAGCCACAAGGGACACAAACAACATGGGATACACACTATACCTGAAGGAGCACAATCAGGACTCTGTAAATCAAGAACATTACTAACAAGACACACAGCACTCAAACTCCTTTCTGGGACATTTTTTTCAGGCAGATTCCCTGATCTTCCCCTTGTAGTCTCTTCACTATCCATCGGAACTGGAGGCAGCAGGGAAGTTAGGGCAAGCACAACTCCTGGCAGCTGGCCGGCCTGCTATTAGCACCTTTGTTATCATCATGCTCTTCACATTTTCAGAGCTCTTTAGAGACAAAAGGGAAAAGCCTGAAAGTCACTGCTAAAGCAGATTAGTTTTCTGTGATGAGTAGATGCAGATCCCTCTATACAGGCTGTTTTCTCTGCTTCCTTTCCTGCAATTAGAAAAAACATTACCTTCAAATATTTAGCGGCCACTCTTCATACTGCTAGCTGCTCTAAATCTTCCTACAAACCACGTCCAGTTGAGAGTCACAGTTCAGGCTCAGTTTGTACCTGAAGATCTAAAATTATCTTCTACCTCTGTAATGAAGATATGTAGCTGACATGATCGTTGATGCTACAGAAGGTACAGAAGTGCTGCACAATAGCTACAGTATTTTAGAGCCACTCTCCCTGCCCAATACATCCCCATACAGTCAGAATTTACTGCTTATTATCCCCACTTTATAGACTGGGACCTAAAGCCCATCAAAATGTTTTCTCCAGGCGAGAGGGAGAAACACAGGATTCTTCTCACTAAATTGAACAGTCTTAAAAGTTGGGAGCCTCATTTCACCTAGGGTCCTTCTATAATCAGTGGTTAAAAGATAGGGGCCTCCAGGGAAAGATCTGTCCCATTCTGAAATGAATGGGATAATAAGCTGCTGCAGTCAATAGCATAGGGCCCTGTTTGAGGAGGACAGGCACCATTATATATACAGAAGTGCAATTGGGAGGTGACAGCAGTCGCAGACTCCCTGTTTGATTCAGCAAATTGTTCATATAAATTCAGCCTGCCATCTTCAAAGGCCTACTGTATGCTGATTGCCAGGGCTGTGGCAGCATGGAAAAGGCTCAATACCAGCAAAGCTGGCAGAAAGGAAAAATAAAAAGGAACAATTCAGGTGAAGCTTGACACAAAACAAGAGATACAAGTGTAACCTTGTTGATAGCACATACAGAAAGATATTCAGAGAAAAAAACATCTCAAAGCATAATTACCCACTGAGTAGACTATAAGCTCTTCCGAGCAGAGGCTGTATTTTGTTATATACTTAGATATCGCTTCGCATACAGGAAATGTGGCTCCTGAACATTGCTGCAATGCAAATTAAAAACCTGCTCTGCTTATCATAATTCTCTTAACTGGTTGCATAGCTCTTGGGGAGGGAACTGTTGGCCCTGGAGACAGAGCACTTCAGTCTTCATAACAACCACAGGTTTATCTTAGGATTTATATTTGGTTCCACACTCATCTAAGTAATGGAGCAATTACTTGGTGATATGCCATGCATGAACTGTACAGAGGAACACACAAGAATCACATATTTAATTCTGTATTGGACAGAAAAAATGGATACTTTCTGCATTCCTCACAGATATGATGATGAGATTTTAAAATTTTATAAGATACTTGAATGCAATCTTCCAAGGGCTTTTCGCTGTCTTTAGTCAGACTTGGGCTGAAGTAGAAACAACATTAAAGCTTAAACCTGTCATCCCTTGCTCCAAGAAATGTTTGTTTCAGAATCCAGGTCTTCTGCTACAACCTTTTCTTGTTTTAAAAGCCACACAGGCACAGAATAGGTAAGTTATACTGAACTTCAACATCCACACTCTTCCCCCTTACATCTCTGATCCCTGAACTATAGACATATTTGAAAGCATCTCAACACTGCAACAGGAATGTGAATAAATCAAGATCTACTTTAATTTAAAACACAAGTGCAAAGGATTCACAACTACAGATGAGCAGGATCATTTTTTCAAATTATAAATCTTTAAAGCCCTGCTCTTTTGCATAAAAAAGCAGTATATCTGGAATACAGAAACATTTTACATCAAAAACTTTCCAGTGCAGCTAAGGAAGAGCTAAACAAATTCATTTCAATTAACTTCATCAGCCCCAAACTTAGACGTCCAGTCTAGGCAAACCACCTACGATCCCTCTACTGGCCACAGGCAGAGTGGTATCGAAAGAAAGCAATTTCATCCTTCAGCAGGTATCTAAAATGATGGAGATGAATCACCCTCTGGAGGCGCTCTTCTCACCATGGTCTACAGAGGCAACCTATATGCTTCTCAGTCTGGGTGCCCACCATTTAGGTGACTGTCATCAGTGCAGATGAATTCCATCTCAAATTACTTCAAGTAATCAACTGTGGCTTCAATTTTGAAGCAGGATCTGTAACTGGAGTAAATAGCAGAGGATAGAGATTATTTACATCTTCTGAAGAAAATGCAGTTACGAGGTTAGTATCTGAGACAGTAAGACTGTCCCAGGAATAACTTAAATTCCAATAAATTTGTATCTGGTTTTCAAAATGGGATCCCAGTTCCACATATAAGACTATATTCTTAAGACCTCACGAAAGTGCACACCATCACTGTACAACGTTACATCCTGACCTAGAGTCCAATTACCTCAACTAACTCACTGATCAGAAACTGTATCATACAAAATATCTAAATCTATTTAAAAATAACAGAGAGCTGCTTAGACAACCAGAAACCTTCTGAACATATCAGCAAAGGGGTGGTGGGGAAGGGGATACCAATTACAAAACATACATCAAAAGTTTCCCTTCTCCCCATGTTCTGCAGCAGCAAGTAGGGGAGATGAAGGCTGAACAAACAGCCTCACTGTGAATGTAAGTATCTCTCCTGGGACATGCAGGACAGCTGAAATGTTTTCATTCTGTCCCCTAAAGCATTCCCAAAGTGCTGCCCCACATTTATCTCAGGGCAGCACTTCTTGGCCCCCTCTTGTGAGAAAGGACTCAGAAGGAAAGCTGCCTGGAAACTACAAACAGGAACAAGCTTCCTCAGAGTCTCCATTCCAAACAGCACTGGAGGTGTTGCATATTATGAATTTTCAACCACAAAATCCTGGTGGCAAGAACAATTGTCTTCACAGAGTCTACTCTGAGGCCTGCCTCCAAGGGTTTCCCCTCCAAAAGTTTAAGATCATGAAATGGATTCAAGACTGACCACTAAACCATACATATTCCTCAGCAAAAGAGAAGCATGTTGACGCAAGAGAGCTGTTTGAAAACAAATATGTACATATCACATCTGCTTCCTAGGAAAATATGTACAGTTTTCTAGGTCCATGTTTAACTGAAGATTAAAATCATCTGTGGAAAAAGTCTCAGAAGAGAAAAATTGTTAAGTCTTTGTGCATTGTTGGACAGTTCAAAGGCATCTGTGCCGCAAAATGTACATTTAGGTCAGCTCAAGACTCCAGTGTACAACTAACAAAACAAAGATCACATTTCTAACTGGGAAATTTTGTTCCAGTTCAGTAGTCAGCAGCCCAGGCTTACAGGAACTTGCAGGCATTCAGATACACAACCTCAGACTCCGCATAAAAATGCCGTTCTTTGGAAGAAGCAATCCAGAAGTCATGAAATACCTGCTTTATTCTTGAGACATACTTGGTCTCATTAGGAACTAGTACATATTGATTGTCTTCAGCAAAAGAGAAGCCACAAAGGCCAAGACTGCAAGGACAATATTCACATTCATCCTGTAAGAAGATCACTGACAAGTTCTGAGCACCATTCCCAGGACAAGACCACCTGGTCTGTTGGTTATTTATAAGTGTTACTTTTTCCTAGTATTTTCCTCTTACGTGAAGTCAGCAGGTAGAGGTACGCTTTCTGTATTGCTGGATAAGGGGAACCAAGCACTCTGGAAGTCCTGTCTGGAGCAAAAAGGGGTGATCCAGAAGCTCTTGTGCCGTTGCTCTTTCTAGCGGTTCCCGGGTCAGCATCCTGTCCAAGAAGTCTCTCAGAACTGGGGAAGTCTGTGAAAAAGCAACCAACCAAGTCAGCAAGATAAAGGAACGAGGCAACAGATCAACTGACAGCAGGTTGCTGCAGTGGGTTTACTTAAAAAGGACCTGTGCAATTCAACTTTGTAGCCCTGTTTTTGCACAGAAACATAACAGGAGACAGCATGCTTTTTATGGAATAATGGTAACAACTGTCTGTCACCGGTAGGCACGTTTACAGGCTGCTTGTTTTTAAGGGGGCACACATCTAAGTTTATCTTGTTTCCCATTTTGTTATTCTTTTTTGCATTTCAGCTCAAAAATTCAGCAGATTTCCTGCAGCACATTAACTTGGGTGTGAAGGGTTGAGCAATTCCTTCTTGTACTAGGCACAAGAGTGTGGAAAAAGTACTTAAATGTAGGTATTTAAAATATTTTAAAAGTATTTAAATATATAACCCAAGTAGGATTTGAGAACCTGGAAACCTGCTGCTGCTGCTACAAAATTCAGAAGCTACAGAGCAGTGTACCAAAAGAACTGAATGACCTCAGCTGGACTGTCCTTTAAAATACAGGTATTGAGGCCAGCTGAGTCACTACATTCAAGTACCACTGAAAGGCTCTGCACATCTCTTGCTGGTAGTAATCCTCTGTCACATTAAAACTGGATAAAAAATTAACTTGGTGCATATTTATTTATTTTAATGCCACTAATTACATCCATTTTAGATTGAGGGCACTTTTCTTGCTCTGGTTAACTTAGTAGATCACAAAATACTGTTCACAGTGAGGCACAGCTTATTTCATGAGTGCTTTGAACAAACACTGTGATTGCCAGAGGATGAAGGCACAACACAGCTGAATGCCAGGATCCAGCTTTTATCACTCTGTCAATACATCTACCCATGCTTTAGCAAACCAGCAGAGATTATCCCAGGTGGTGTCTGTTTAGTCTGTTGCACCCAATGCTACAGCAATTGACCCCAGCGAACCATTAACTGCAATCAAAATGCAGCAGCTGTGGATTCAGCCCTCTTAGCTCCATGCAGACAGCAGGGAGACAGGAGGATGGCCAGAGGCCTGTCGATCCAGAGGTCTGCTGGAAGCCAGCTTGCTTCCCAGGAAGAAGTGGAACAGAGCAAGACTATGAACAGCTCTGGCTCTCACAGCTCACGGTGGGGTCGTCTCACCCATCAAGGTGTGTGATCCAGACCAGAACTGGCTTTACACTACCTAAGTGGGTCCAGAATGTGACCTTGAAATTTCAATTAGTGTTGCAAAGGCAAATAGAAAAGACAGCAGCTGTTGATGTTTGAGTGTATGCTGTTAGTTCAGCAGCCTACTCTGTTAAATAATTCAGTTTTAGCAGCTGCAGATATTCTGATTAATTGGAAAGGCCGCATAGCTTGGAATGCTGCAAAAGCTATTTGATCTTAGAGGCTTGGACTGAAATGAAAAGAGGATGGCTCTAAGTGATGACTAAAAGGTAATCACTGCATTTCTTATGTCACTACTAGTTTTTCAGAAGAAACCATGAGGCTGAGTTAATCTTCAAAGCAGCTGCAGTGTCCCCCATGAGCTGCTGTCTGTTTTGAGCTCTCTTGCTCTGACCATAACACAGCCTCTGCATTCCCAAAAGCTGCTAAGCTGGAAACTCTCCAGAGCAAGGATCCTCCTAGTTGTTTCCCTAGAAAATGAGCTACTCTATTTACAACAGCAAGATACCAACTATTGCCTCCACCAGAAGCAGCTTTGATTTGCATTATTAGGTTTATGCCCTAGTGACTTCACATTACCAGGACTGTTTCCCAAACCAGCCACTAGCTGTCAGCAGCAGCTTGCATCCACTGAGGCAAAGAAGGTCCAAAGAAGTTCCCCAAGAAACATGTTCTAGCAAGACCGTTTTCACAGCCAGCTCTGCAGGGAACAGCTGGTATGGATGTTTCCCCACGATAATCATCAGGTTCACAAGTGCTTTGCCGGTATGCTCACCCTGTGGAAATTTTTCAGTTTGGGAGGAGGACTGTCACGGAGTCTTTTCATTGCCTGGACCGGAGAATCACTAAAATAGGGGGGTTCTCCATCCACCATCTCTATCACCATGATTCCCAGAGACCAGATATCCACCTGTGGAAGCCAATGTTCCATCAATACACAGCTCAGAGCAACAGGTCCTCACTACACTGCTTTCACAAAGGATACAACACCCTTCCCTTGACAAACATTACTGAGAGTGTAAACCATTAACCCACTTAATGCTACTGGATCCCTCACTGCAGCTTAACAAAGCCAGCTTTCCACTTAGGACTGATCCATGCCGGTGTTGCAACATGCAAAGGTCTGCAAGTAACTGCTTGTGCTACATCTGGTCGGTCGGTAAACAAAACTAATCAGTCTGCTGCCACCTGCCCATAATTTCAGAGCTCCCATTTGTGTCTTCCCTGCTCTCCTCCCCACCCCTCACGGCATTGATTGATTTACTGATCCATATCACATTACAGGCTGCTCCTTGCTAACATCTGTCTACACTACAGCATATACAGGCCTATGCCAAGCTTCAAGTATAAAAATAGAGTAAGTTTACACCTTGTTCCAGGAAGCTGAATGTGTTGTTCTTTTTTTTTTTTTTTTTAAACTTTATTTATTTTTATTGCTTTAGGTCAAATGGGTATCATCACAATCAAATCTGCAATCATAGTTATAGTTCTATTTTAAATAGCTCCTAGATGCTTTTCCTGGAGAGCCTAATGTTTAGTGGGACACCTCAAAATATCATTTGCTACCTCTTCTGATATTAGCAAAGTGGTGCCTTACCTCAGTAGTGTATGGTACCCTTGCAATAACTTCTGGAGCCATCCAGTAAGGAGTACCTACTAGGGACTTTCTTTTGGGTACATCTTTACTGATCTGAGCACAGAAACCAAAGTCTGAGAGTTTGACCTGTGCAAAGAGAAAAACAACAAAACTTTAAAATAATTTCTAAGCTATGTGGAGGGAAGCACCAAAGATAAAGAATACAAAAGGAGTAAGAGAATGAGGTATAAAAAAAGAGACTGAGAACAGAAAGGAAATAATGAGACAAACTAAGGCTACAGCAGCAGAAGACAGAAAATAATTTTTTGGAGGAAACCTACCCTTCCATCCAGTGTCAACAGAATAGAGTCACTTTTAATGTCTCGGTGAATGACCCCCTGAGAGTGAAGATATGAAAGAGCCTGCAGCACTGATTCACACACTGTTGCAATTTGCTCTTCATTTAGCCTGAAATTAAGGACATAGGTTTTTAACTGCATTATACTCTTCTGTGGATAGCACTAAATCACAAGTCCTGTGTAAAGGCACTGCACAGTTTTGAAGCTGAGCTGCAGGTAGGTATTTTGGTTCCCCATGACCATTACTCTTTCTTGTTCTTTCTATTCTTTCACAATTGTGTTTTATTGTTGAAAACATTTTTGTCTTGACTAGCAGCTTAAAGCTTTAATAAGTCTAATTCAGAGAAATCACATTTTAAATCTGGTATCTAAATTCATCAAGCAACATACTGTTTCAAACAATTATGATGCGTAAGACTGCTTCTTCATGCCAAGATGCCACAGGAACTGTTGAGACAGCTTCTTACTTTTAAGCACATATAGTGGAACTTGTTCACAAGGCCTATTGTGCAACTTTATGCAAAAAGGATCTAAACAAGTAATTTTATAGAGAATGGGGGAATTCCCTACAGATTTCATGCAGCTAGACAGCGTGGATAGTCTTACACCTAACTAAAGGTAGCACAAATAGGGGGAGATGCTGTCATTCCTGAATTTTATTAATGCTAGCACACTGTGTATGAACACCAAGAACCTGATCTTCAGAATCTCCTGCTGTGTGGACTACCAACACAAGAACCTTCAGGATCAAATTAAAGTTTAAAAGGGCAGAACTGAGAATTATTTCCTGTAGCTGAGGCCAATGCCAATGGTTTCTGCACATGTACACCGAGGAATGCTAGAAGATATGTACTTCAAAGAATCACTGAAGCCCCCTATTTGAGTACTTTTGATTCTCAGCCTGTCTCTAGCAGTTGTTTCAAACCACTCTTACTTGGGGGCATGGAAATGATAACTCTTCAAATCCATGTCAGCAGGTAAGACTGAGGAAAAAGAGAGCTCAAAATGTAGAACTGTGCAGAGCACGCAACACTTTCTGAATAGGTAAGAGCAATTTCTATACATTTAGGAAGGAGGTTGCACCATCACCTGAGAAATTCATATTTCTACTGCTTGGTTGGTATTCCACATCTCATTCTACCAAAGTGACCATCTGACCAGGACACTGCGTATTTTGGCTGCACTGTGCCATGCCTATGTCAGAAATGTATCTGAAGGATGGCAGGGGGCTACTTTACCATTACAATTTAAACTCTGAAGAGAGATGGACAAAAACTACCCCAGTACAGAACCTAACCTATTTAGAAACAGTGCTTTTTACTTTGGATATAGCATGAGCTATAAGGAAAGCCGATACCCTTCATAGCTTTGTGGTTCTAGAAGATAAAAAGAGGTATACTTTCAGCCTGTAATGTAAGGAATTTGGTTTCAGTCAAGTGACTGCATAGTGTAAGAGAGATTACTAGGGGATTAGCTCACTCCTGGAGATGCAAATCAGTTATCACCTTCAGCAAGTATTTAATGAGGGGAATGACAGTGTTTTCCTCCCTGTGAAAAAGTGATAAAGGCTTGCAGCTTACTTTTGATAAATGTTATGGTTTTAACAGATCCTGTTTCCACTATGTGGAAAAACAAGTATTCATTAAAGGGTTCGAAGGAAGGCTTTGTAAAATAATATCTGTGCTGACATCCCATGATGTAATTCTGTCTCAATGGTGGATACAGACTACATAACCTTCATAACTTCATAACCCTTTCTAGAATATGTTTTTTTTGTTGTTGTTGTTGTTTGCTTTGTTTTAAATTATAGTTCTATTGGCTCTACTAATACCAGCTATGAGCTACAAGAGTTTCACTGGCTCTGCAATGCCAGGACTCAGCACTTTTCAGGACTAAACATTCCATTTCCTGTTCAGGAGCACATACAGGACTTTTAGTGAAACCTTGGTTCTCAGTCCCTGAGACATACCTCTGATCAAAAAATTGGAGGGCTGGCCAGATAAGCATTTCCGAGACATTCCTTACAGGTGTGGTTGTAGAGGATACAGAGGACAACATGCATTCCTCCCCCCCACCCCCCCCAAACACATCACAGGTGCACATCCAAAACAGAAAACCCAGCAAAACAAGATATATGCCTTAAACCCACCATAAGATCAGTAAAGGTCAGTCAAAGTACATTAAGTGAATTAAAGGCATACTACAATTTTTAAAAATAAATACAATTAGCATTAGCAATACTACTTAATTGTAATCCAATTAACATTCTGAATCTTCTAATAGAGGAAAGCTCATTCTACAGAAACTCTTGGTCAGTCTTTTCTTTGGAGCGCCCTGTGCCAGTTTACAGCCATTTCAGGACTGCTCAGAAGCTGGGGGAGGGCAGGTAAGACACAATCCTCAAACTCATCACCAAAACTTTTTGTGAGTGGGACTCTGAAGAGGGCATTTGAGAACAATTTCTTTGCCCTACAGAAATGCTTTGGGCATTAATGGATATGAAGTGGTGTGGATACAAAAACAAATTTAGGAGAGTGTCCAGTAGTTGCTATCTTTAGGCAGTGAAATTTGGGAAGGTACCCAGACCTCAAGGATCTGCTGTGCTTCCCCCAAGAAGTTACCCACAAATTCTACTTTGCTAAGGTTGTACCATGGCAAACTATCTGCACATTCTTTAATAGTGAGCTTCCTGGCCAAAATACAACAGATATAATAAGCAATACTTTTTATGAGTACTGTGTTTTACAGGGGAGGTTATCAATGAGATAAACAGCGAGTATCTAAAGAGATCAGTATGGTAACAAGTTCCCTTCAACACCAGAAGCAGATCTGAATGCTTCAAGTGGATGACAGTTATGAAGCGCAGCAGTTTCAGGGCACTGCAATCACAAGCATCACAAGAGCTCTGAGGGAAACTGTTCTTCCCAGAAATCTCCACTCTGCTGTCGTCTATGAGGTGGACACACAAGCACTGATGCTTTGGGTTTTGCTTCGTACCTGATCTGAGACACGATGTCTGTGAGGGCTCCCCCCTGCAGGAACTCCATCAGCACCCAGAGCTCCTCTCCCACGAGGTAGCTCTTGTACATCTCCACTACGTTGACGTGTTGATAGTCCCTCATTATCACCACCTGTAAAAACACAGGGAATGACTGACCACCATGCCACAACTTATAAAATCTAATCCCATCTACAAAGCAAATACATGTATGTGGAACTCTATGAGTACAATGCAGTTGTCTCCATCCCTGCAGTCATTCATTATCTTAGTACTAGTATAATTCTGTTAAAAAGAAGATGTCTTCTTCCACCCCCCCCCCCCCCTTTTTTTTTGTTTGTTTTGTTTCTTAAAACAACATTTACTGTTACCATGGCTTTGTGGTGGACAGAGAACCCCACCTCTCTACGTTTACCTCATTAAAAAGGAGCTCCCGGCGCTGCTGCTTTCTCAGGTCCATCATTTTCACTGCCACCTGACGCCCTGAGTGCTTCTCTCGAGCAATGCAGACAATACCTGTGGACCCTTCGCCAATCTTTACATAGTTCTCCAGCAATGTCCGGGGATCCCCTTGGTCCACTACCATCCTAAGGGCAGCTTTGAACTGCTCATGAGTCACAACCACTGGGTCTTCACTGGCCAGCTGCCCTTTCACAGAAGAGTCCTGGGGAAGGTGAAGGTTGCTGGAACTCGTCTGAGTCTGACGGTTTCTCGGAGACCCTGCTGGTGATGGCCTGCCTTGGGGCACTGCGATCGCCTTCTCCATTGTTGGGGATTTCTGGGGAGTTCCAGCTTCCGAAATCATCCTGGGGAAGTCAGATGCAGGCTGATCTGGTGGAAGAGACTGGGCTTTGGCTGCGGGGCTGTGGGGTGAACCCCATTGCTGGGGTCTGAAGAAAGCATTAGGCTTTGGGAAGAACAAATATGAAAGCAGAAGAAAGAAAAAATGCTGGTTAGATTAAGCAGCAGGCATCAGCTGCATCTTACGCCACTCTGGCCTAATGCATTTTGCAGCAGACAGAGCGCTCTAGGTTAAGAGCTCTATGTTCTTGTCTCCAGGCCTGCCCAGCATATGCTGCATGATTAGGGGAAGCCACATGGTTGTTGATTTTCAAGAATCGGCTACAGGATGGATGTGATGCTTTAAGGACCTCCAAAATACAGCAGGGGCTCTGTTCTCAGAGGGCTAGATATCAGCTCATGCTTAAAACAAACAAACCCACCCCCCCCACACACATAGAACCAGCAGCCTGCTAAAAAGCATTCCAACCTTGCCACCAAAACTCAGGGGCAACCTGAGTTGCAGAGAATTTGAAAATCCTTTATCCCTCTGGTCCTCTGATCTTTCTACACACAAAAAGAAAGGATTTCTGCCAAAGCTGTAAATCACTTTGATGTCTTGGCCTAATTCCCTCCGGGTAATTACACTCTGCCTACGGAAAACTCTCCCTGCACTTTCCACGGGTACCTGCCGAGCATTCCTGTTGATCAGGCACAGAATTAGCTCTCTGTTTTGGGAAAAGCACAACCAACCAGAACAGCTGCGGATGGCCAGGGCAGCACGTCAGCTGCGCAGAGCCACCTGCCACATCACGGGCTTACAACCGATCTCCAATGATCTGGGGTTAGCAGTGCTCTTTCCTGAAGTACTCGAGGCTTTTTGGAGACCTCCCACTCAAGTACCAAGCCAGCCCAACCCTGTTTAGTTTGAGATGTAGTAAGATCACAGCCTGCAGTAACATGGCTTCAGGGTATGCATTCCCATGCTAGCAGTACACATCAGTCTCCCAAGAAGGAAAAATCTTGAATCTTGCTCATACTCACCCTCAAAATGCTGACTAATTAAAACACCTAGCAGGTTAGGTATAAAATACATTATACTTTGTCATATTTAACTAATAGTGGATCTGACAACGTAGCGCTTCAGAAAGAGCCAACCAGCCACTCATATTATGGGACAAATAAAAACTTCAAAGCAACAGGCTTATTTGCTCTTACAATCCAGACAGAGTGTTAATAAAGTTAATAATATGGGCATGGGAACTGAAGATTAGCAGCAGAGAAATTTTTAAAAGAACATTCATTTTCTCTCAGAAAATATTCGTGTAGAGCTTAATTACATCCACCTCGCTTTTTTAAAATCAAGGATTTCTGAGAACAGTAAAATCTGCATAAGCCAAGCATATGCACACAGCCCCTGAATGTTTGATTTAGCAGGTCCTGGCACCGTGGTGCTGGAGTGCACAAACTGCCTGTCAGAAGTTACTTCCTCTTCATTTACCAGCTCCACCCTTGCAGTTCTGTGGAGACATGCTCATGGCAGCGAAATATCTATTTCCCAACTCTTGTTTTGTCTCAGGAGGGAGGGAAAAAAAAAAAAAAAAAGATTTTATATAACCTAGAGCAGGCAAAAGGGCATAACTCGCATGCAAGCTCACACATGTTTGTCTAACCACACTAAGTATTATTTCCTGCTCTGGTTATTTGACAGCCCCTGTACACACGTTTGCAGTCGCTGGACGTTTTGATGTGTCACTGCTCTCCCACTTCTCCCCCCATGCTAGGCCAAAAGGAAAGGGCCCTCCACCTTACAGTGGTGACCACTGGCAGCCTGTCAAAGCACGTAGCCCCCCATTTTCAGTCAGATGTCCCCTCTCCATTTCTTTTGCAATTAGACATTTCTTAAATGTCACAGCTGCACACCATCATCTCCATTTGGAAGGGAGATTCCAGATTTAATCACTGAAGATAAACAATTGCCAGTGACAGCACAGATCCTTCACTGAAGCAGAGAGATGGACTAGATAACCTCAAGGTCTCACAAATAGCTCGAGTTCAAAACACACCCAAGCACGTGCACGCACACGTGCTATCTGGCCAGTAACCTCTGCTCCTCCTTGTGAAAGTGCAGAGGCATGGAAAAGACACTCTTGCCAGAGAAGAAAGAAGAGGTTAGTCCTCCTAAGTACTCATGGACAGGCCTCCAGCCAGTACAGATCAGCCTAGAGTCACTGAGACAGCATATAAGTATGGTTTGTGCTACAGAAAAACTGCATTCCTCCAAAACCCCACTCCCTCAGGAAGGGAATCTACAGGGAGAAGGCTGCGTTGGAAAGCCTTGAGCCTGATCCTTATGCAAACTGCAAGTGTTCCTGCAACAAGCTGGGCTGGAGCTTGCAACACTCATTAGAGCAATCCGTTTTGTTGGGCCAATGGTTCCTGTCATCTTCCTCTGAGTTCAGGACTCCTCATCTGCAAGAAATTAGCCTGGCCGAGCACCAGCACAGCACAGCCTTAAAAATGCTCAACAGCTGTGCAAGGACAATGAGTGCTAGGTTAGTCTGTGATGAATTAGAAGGAATGGCCTGAAGGGCTGTATTTCCTATCTAGTAAAAGGACCTGGAGTTTTTCTCATAGATTAATAAGTGAGTCACTCATTCAGGGTAGCTTTCCTGGGGGAGACGTAGCTATGAGCTGTCCCATCTGCAGCAAAACCCAAGTCAGATTTCCTGTTTGACAGTACTGTGGGTGCTGATACAAACATTCCTGTTGTAGGCAAGTTGGCAGATAAGCTATAACCACCAGACTCCACTGAAGTAGTCGTATTTTGCACAGGCAAAATAATACATTCCTAATGTAAATTATGGAAATTGCACAAATAGAAAAAGCACATTTATGTTAGTATAAGGGTATTTAAGTTATGCCTTTACAAATACAAAAGGGCAAAAATTAGTAAGTCCAGTGTCTCCTACCCACCCGACACCCCTGCATGTACAGCTTCACTAACAAGGCTTTCCGATGGAGATTGTGCTGCTGTTTTGAACTATGCCTAGCAGTATATGCTGTGAAGCCTAAGAGTATGTGTTTCCTCCAGCCAGGACTATTTTGATTCCAGCATTAATCACAACAGTAACAGCTGGTTGTGCATTGTTTGCAATTAAATTTGTTCTGCTGTTTTAAGTAACCTCTGGAACTCTAAAGTTAACACTGCATTCATCATTTAAAAATAAGGAATAACTGTACCTTTATATGCAGGGAAGGGCCTGACTTGTTTGAGCTGCTGGAGGAGGGGAACACACTGCGTAACAGCCTCCTCTTCAAGCTGTTCTCCCTTGATTTGGAGCTAGGGCTGCCCTCTCCTGAGGGCCTGGAGTTTGCTTGTCGTACTAGACAAGGTTGAGGCCAGCACTCTTCTGAGCTCTTTTTTCCCATTTTGTCACTCTCCCCTGGCAGAGCAGGCACATGCTGCAGACCAGAGGCGCGCTGGAGGCAGCTGCCATCAGCACCCTGGAACTCCGAAGGCCCAAGGGACTGGGCTTTCATAACCATACCATTGGGATGAGACTGTCCATCCAGTCTGGGTTTGTAATCAGGCCACATAGTCTGCCTCCGGGTCACCTTGGTCCCACCATTGCAATTGAGGTAGTTTCCATATCTGTCTGCCCAGTCTGCTTCAGGGCTCTGAAGATACATGTCTGGGGGTCTGTCTTCCCCCAGGAGCCCAAGGGACTGGGCTCTCCTCCTGCTGGTGGGGCTCCTTCCCCTCAGAGTGTTGGAACTGATGGCAGAAAGCTTCTGGATATCGTTGAGTATCCCAGAGATATAGCCTTCCACTTCCACGGTGCTGCCCCTCACCACTGTCTGTGAAACACAGAAAATGGGGGAAAAAGTCAGAGATTTACAATTTGAGGTTCAGTTAATCTTGACAAAGTTTAGATTTTGTCTGTCTAGCCAAAGCAGACCCAGGGAATTTAGTAAAGTAAGTTAAAAAATAATGATAATAAAAGGACAGAAAAATTTAATTTTCCTTTACTGAGGGAAAAAAAAATGAATCATTGGGTGACATGCTTATTTAACAGAAGCAGCAGTGCTTTCAGCCAGAACAGTGAATCCTGCTGCTGCACTTGCATCCTAAAGGACAACCTTAGAGCAAAACTGGGTGTATTTAGTACTCCCTCCTGTGCCACACTACATCACTAACTTAGGCTCAACAAGCTCCTGAGAACTAATAGTCCTCCAAAGAAGTTACAGCATGCCGCAAGCTTTATCTGCATCAATCACCTTGCCATTCCAGGATAAGGTTCATCACTCCCCTGTACCACTCTCAGTACCATTGTAATCAGCATCCCTTAGTCTCGTTGTCTACTATTTTTGCTAATGCATCTTAATCTCAACCAATGCATACCACGCTGTTCCAACGCTGTATTTCTCCTCTGTTCTGCCAAGCTATTATAATTAAAAATGATGAACAAAGGGTCACACCAGCTCACAAATGCCTTGTAAGCAAGTGATGGAGAACAAGGCTTCCATCCAAACAAGCAACAGCACTACAGAAGTAGGACACTTGAAGCTGTCATTATATTACATAGTGCTCTACCTTGTTTATTCTAGAACTGAAATGCTTACAGAAGCTTTTTTAGTGCTGGAAACCAAAATGTTTTATTTCTTCATAGAAATTTACAGCATAGAATCGCTCCTGCACTTTCATGAATCTCTGCCTGAGGAAAATCCTTCCCTGGAGTGATGGCAATCTCCTGTTTGCTAACTGAACTCTGGGGATCTTCTAAGGATGCTGAATTAATTACACCAAGCCTAATATTTAGCTCATACAAAACAGCAGCTCCAGTAATTTCAACAGAATGCCACCACAGTGCATGAAATGCACCTGGCTTGCTCAGTGTCCGGGAACAAAAGGCAAAAGGGAAAGATTTTGTCAAACAAGGTGAAGAAAGAATAATCCAACTGATAACACTGCACACACAACATCACCTGCAGCTGAAAATTCTGCTCTTCAGTCCTGTTGTAGCAATATATCTCACCATATACATGCACCTTCCTCTGCAGCCTGTCAAGTAAATAACATGCTGAAGGCACTAATTCCTCAACTTGGTTCCATCATTTTTGCACAAAAATTGGTAGGAAAAAAATGCCAGAAATAAAGATACTCAGTCTTTTAAACTTGTCATTGGGGTGGGAAGAGTCTTCATTCTAATTCATCCTTTAGAGACTTAAGACATATCAGGTTACTTCAGTAATGTACTCAGTTAAGAGCACAAGATCGTAAATGAGTCTGAGCAAGGACAGATGGAATGTTCATGTCCCTAAGTAACACAGCCCTCAGCAGGATGCCTCCACACCCTTGCACAGGGAAGATGGGAGAGAAGGAGGCCCTCCTCCACAGCTCACTGATGTGCTCAGTGTTTCTACGAACTTGGGAAAAGAATAGCTCAAAATAAAGTTAAAAGAAATCTCAAGAAGCCAAATAGTCCAAAGTAGAGGGACAAAAATCATTCCAGAAAGGACTTCTGTCCAGCATGTTCACAAAATACGAAGTCTCCAAGAAAAGATGCTGTTGCCTTTTCAGAAAATCCATTAAATTGTTCACCTTATATTTTAGATAAAAACATCTTAAAATTAGACTAAGTCACACCTGTTGCACTTCCAACCCATTAAGTCAGTCCTATCCCCTGTGGACGGTGAAGATACGAGTTAGCTGTACTTTGCAGTCATATTTAAAGACTGCATCAGATTAATGAATAAGCATCTAAGTTTGAGGCAAACCTATAGGGAATGCTCTTACAGACATCATGTCTTACTGACCAAGATCTAAAAGTGATATTTTTAAAAAGAAAAGTGACCATTTACAAGCCACAAACAGTACATGTCAAAAAACAACAATAACAAAGAAAAACATACACACTATGAAAGCTGAATCCAGAACCTTATGTATAAGGGCTCAGCTTAACAGGGCCAATTAGCACTTACACACACACACACACACAAAAAATAAAAAAAAAAAAAAATCTTACTATCAATCTTACTATCGATTGGTATTATTGAATGGGAATTTGTTCAAGCGAAGTTTAACAGGAATAAATCAACTATACAATGCAATCTAAAAGCATATTTGCACCTGGACTTACTGGGCAAAAAGAAAAAAAAAAGTATTCATTTAAGAGTCTTTTGCAGTTTTTAAAGACTATTAGGCATTCTAACCATGTTCTCTTAAAAGTTTTGCAACTTCTTCTTGCTTTTACCATCTACAGATATAAAAAGTCATAAATGAAAGTACTGACCAGTATCAGACTCAGGAAAAACTCCAGTTTCTCCACTCTGTGGTCGTTTCTATATTTGATAGTGATGCCTCAAACTATTCCTTGAGTATACTTTTCCTAAATACTTAAGAAAAACTTAAGTTTGCTCTGGGAATGTCATAAGTAACAACATCAAGAGCCTAACTCAAGATGTAGGAGAGATCCATCATTTCTCCCTGACCCAAAGCCTGTTAACTTGTCATAGAAGGAAATTGGGTTGCTTGCCATGATTGGCTTGTTCTCGATAAATCCATGCAGGCTACTAGCTACTTCCCTGTTATCTTCTAGGAAGTGATTGCAAATAGATTACTTGCCTATTTGTTCCAGTTTCTTTCCGGGAATTGAAATTATTCTGACTGATCTGTAATTCCTTGAATTTTATTAGGCCCAGCTGACTTGAAAATATCTAACTTATCTAAAAAGTCTCATGTGTTCTTCCCTTATTTTATCCTGAGTTCCTATCCTTTTGTGCTCATGTTGTTAGCCAACTGATCACAGTTAACCTTTTCCTGAAGAAAAACATTAAACATTTAAGAGTTCTCAGTGTCATCTGTTATTAACTTTCTTTCACAATGAACAGTGAACTAATTCTTTTCTTCATCCCCCTTCTCCTCCTCCTTAGTGTACTTGTGATGTTTCCTTAGTGCTCTTTATATTCTCTGAGAATAACATCTCTCTTTGTGCCTTGGCCTTCCAGTTTTGTCCCTACATAAATTTCTTTTTTATTTGCCCGTTATAAATTGACCTAGTTTCCACTTTTCTGAGCAATCCTCCTGCAGTTTAAGCTCATCAGAGAGCTCCTGATCTCAACAAGTTGGTCTCTTATTACACATTTTCTGTCTTCTCTGGATTGCGGTTCTGTCTCCTACTACATTTTGAACCTCAAAGCAGATTCAGGACACCACAAAACAAAGACAATACCCTTCTTATTTTACCTGTTCTTCCTGAACAAGCTTTTCCCTTATAAATCAGCATTCTGCTGGAAGATCCTGATGTGCCATTTAAATCGCAGGTTCGGTTTTGCATTACTACTTGTGTTATACTAAAATGTAGTCCCATTTAGTCTGTATTTTAGGCATCTATACACAAAAGGCTAAATATATTCATCAGATAGCTATTTTCTTTTAAGTCCCTCCTGAAATCCAAGTAGTAATATCTCTATTTTACAACATACTTTTCACTTTTTAGGCTCTTGTAACATTCTTCTAACCAAGAACAAAAAGTTCCCACAGGCTAGCAAGACTTTAAACACTGTAATTCTGTCACCATCTTTCATTCCCTCTTCCAAGAGGCCATCGTGAATCTGCCTCTCTTCACACGCCAGGTCCCTGCAGACATTTATGAGCATACAGTCTCCAGATGACCATTATGAACCGCCATCCAAGCAAGACAACCATCTAAATTCACCCATCTGCAAGGATCAGTAACCTCTTCCTCCTTACTGAAGGACTTGCTTTAAGGAAATTCTCCTGTTTACTACGCTACACTTTCTGTTAAAACTGCTGGTTTATAAACCCTTTTAGCCTAAACCCAAGTATAGTCCTGCTCCCCGTTCTCTCTCATTCACTGAGACATCCACGAACTGCAAGCTACTGCTACCCAGCTCTCTCCCACTCAGGCTTCCCTGTCAACTTAATTACCAGCCAAATTTGCTCACCCACGAGAATGACAAACTTGCTAAAACAGGTCTCTCTACGAACTCTCCACTTCCCTGTACAACAGCTGAATATATCCGAGTCCCCGTCAGCTACCATGAGAGCTTTCACAGGTCCCTGTTTCAGTGACAGGCAGCCAGCTGGTTATTTGAACAGTGACACTACTGCAGCTAAGGATACTGATGTCCTTATTTCTGATGAAGTTACTATCTCCTCAAAAAAAAAAAAAAAAAAAATTAAAAAAAGCAATGTTATCAAAGCCCAGACCACTGCCATCCACTGAACTCATTACAGACCCCACCCTTAGCCCTTCTTGAGTATACATGGGGTTCTGGAGACATTAACTCAGCTTGGCTTCCTTCCTAGCCCAGGGAAGAGGAAAGAGTAGTCTTCCTTTCTTACCTTCATAGGCTGGAGTTGCATCCGGGTGATCCTTGAAGGGTCTACCACCGGCTTGGGGCGCCTCAACGTGTCTAGAATATTCTGCCATTGAGGTGGTAGGCCCACAAATTTGCCTTCCTTTGGGTCAAATGAAGTGTGGACACGGTGCTCAAAGTTCTGCGGAGCTGATATCTCAGGGCGTTTCTTCTTCTTCTTGCGGAACATGGTGCCTGAATCAGAGATGGCAATGTAGTCAGTGCTCTTGAATGTCTAGATGTGATCTGCTCAATCAGTAACATCACATTTCGATAATATCAGTTAAGTATATTGCATTAAAAACATTCTTCAGTGACAAGCACTTGGACAACAATGGAGCTGACAAGATTATCTGCTCTTTACAGATGAGGAAGTAGAAGCAATAGTAGAGCAATGGCTGGTGCAAGAACACCTACCAGATCAATAGCTGAACTAGGACTGCTGGTGACCTTTTTAGTTCTCTCTCCACTGTGAAACAGTGGTTCTATTTCAGAGGGGAAAAAAAGGGATACCTGTTATATCCATAGCTGAACTCCTCTTTATTTCTACACATTCATTTTGCCTATCATAAAAAAATTGAAATACATATAATAGATACACATTTATATTTTACTAGTTTCTACTTAGATCGAAGGTTTGGCTTTAGAGTCCAGCCAGTTAAGACAATATTGATGTGCTACAAAACTGGGCTCGGGTTGTCCTCTCACTGGTTATTTAAGACTACTACAAGTAAGTAATACACGTTTGAGTCACATTTAAAGGCAACAGAGTTGTTGTCAAAGGAAGAGCTGCCCAAGACAGATTTTGAATCTTCATTTTCCTAGCATGGAAGCAAGCGCTTCTGAGAGAGAAAGGAAGTGGTAGTTGGACACAAAATTCTGCCAGCAAGTAGCTGAAGAAGGTAAAATGAAAAAATTAAGATTCCTTTCCCTGGAGGGCTGAGAGATACAATTTGTGTAATAGTCCTTACAATTACAGCAAGCCAAAATCAGCTAACACTTAAAAATATCCAAACACGGGAGATGTTCAAAACCTCAATTTACATCCAAAAAAAGAGATGTAGATAAACCAAAAGCCAAAAGTTTTAGACTGTTCTGAAACTGGGAACATATGGAGGAAAAGAAAGAATCAGCACTCTGCATGTGATCACTTAACTCCAACATGGGTAGAATAAAATACAGTGGGACAGGACAGCCTGAATAGCTGGAGAACTGCAAGGGATGGGCACAACTTCTTCAGATAAGACAGACAGGGAAGAGATGAGGTGAAGGGATGTTACCCTTTCCAGGAAGAAACAGCTCAGAAGTAGGGAGATTTTCTATGGAGAGCCAGGCTTTTCACTGAGGTGTGTGGTGAGAGTCTGAAAGATGAGTCATAAACTGAAACAAGAAAGGTCCCAACTGGGTAGATGGAAAAACTTTTTCATGATCAGGGGAGTCCAGCACTGGAGCAGGTTGTCAAGACAGGCAGAGCAGTCTCCATCCTTGAGATTTTCAAGAACAGACAGGACAAAACCCTGAGCAACCTGTTCTGATCTCAAAGGTGACCCTGCTTTGAGCAGGAGGTTGGACTACAAATCTATTGAAGTGGCTTCTCCCCTGAGTTATTCTATTATTCTATGAAATGGTTTTATGACTCTAAAGTTATAAGTTTCTAAAAATGTAACTTGGAATACTTCTGTAATAATTGGAATATTTCTGTAACTTTCCACTCTTGTGGAAATATGTTTAATGGGCAAATGACAGTTCTGTGGATGCATTGGACCAGGTGTGCTCCAGAGCTCAGCATCAGGATGGACTGAGTAAGGAGATCCATAAGAGATTAGACAAAGCAGACTGCCAAAACACTTTAGGTACTTTAATGCTAAAGCTTTCTAGTCTTTCTAGTTTGGGAATAAGTTGTGCAGGTTTAGTTTTTAAAGAAGTACCTGTTCTTCCCCCTTCCTCTGACAATTTTCTGCTTACCCATCTGTACTCAGACCTTTTGGGTCAGAAAGCTTGTAGAAGGGGACTTAGACACTGTTAGTAATAAATTGTGTGAAAGTCCAGTCTTGCTTTGAACAGAGTTTATAGTCCCATGGCTATCTGAATTTAACTCCTTCTGTGGGCTTACTCAGAATAATGAAACACAATCCTATTCCTAACTTTCACTTTAGGTTCACTCTTTCTTGGAAAAAGGAGTTGTATCAGAACCCAAGTCCTTATTTCTGTCACTCTGAAGACAACACTCTTGTATACCAAATTTACATGAAACTTCATTACATTTACTGAAATTCAGTGTCCAGATTCTTAGGATATGTTCTAGATAACTGTTATACTGCTGTAGTTCTCTAAGAAATGAACCCAGATATGTTATTTCTGAACTTCTGGAAATAAACAAACCTACAGAGTTATAATTGAAAAAAAAAAAAAAAAAAAAAAAAAAAACCAGTCAAAATCATTAGAAGGAAGTCAACTGTTCTAATCAAGTGGTTCCCATGACTCTAAATTAATAATGTATCGGTAACATTTCCCCTAGGCATTCATTGGTTCAATTTAAACCAAGGTAGTAAACTACCAGTTTTTAAATACAGGAAACATACTGACCACACAACACAATTCTAGTCCATGACTTCTTATTCTATGGATTATTGCAGTTTATCAAGTGTACAGTAATAGTAGGAGAGAAAAAGTACATTCTGGATACCGCTAGGCTTGAACAACTGATCTCCAAGTTTAATCGTGCATTAATATTAGCATCTGCCTCTCACTAACATATCTTGAAGTGATGAAGACCACCACTTCCTTGACATCAGAAGATTTCTGACACTTGATCTTCAACTTTATAATGATCATCTTCCCCTGTACAGGACCTCAGCTTCCAACTATTTGTGCTGCATAAATATTTGCAAGGGTCAGAGGCAATGAACACATACAGAGATAACATTGTGCTGTAGACATGCACACACTCCTAGGAGTCACTAGCCTCAACTATCAGCACACCACAGGTTTTTTTCCCCACAGTGAAAAACAAATCAAATATTTTGAGTTGTTTTACTAAAAACTTGATGAGAGAGCAAAGTGCAGTCACCAGGTGAGCAATGACATTGCTTCCTTGTGCTTTTCTGAGATCCTGAAAATGCATACACGCCTGCTTGACATGGTTACCATGATCGTGCAGTCACTGGCATGGGAACCATTTATGTGCCGCAGAAGTGCTTTTACACCACCTAAGCCCAGAGACGTGCAATCCATCCATGGTGAAATACAGATTTCACACATTGACAATGCCCATTGCAATCCAGAAGCCTACTAAAGATGCCTCCCAGATGAAAAAGAAAGAAAATCCTAGGCAAGTAAAAAAACATGTACAATAGAGACTGGAAGCAACTGCTCTGCCTAGAAGAGGTTTTGCAGCCAGAATAATCTTTGTTCAAAATGTGTTCTAATGGAAACCAAAGTACATCTTTACAGAGAGCTTATGGGAAGAGAGGCCATGCTCCAGATTTGTATTGCTGACTGCTCAAACGCAGTGATTCACCTCCAATGCCCCCTAGGTGCTGTGCATTAACTAATTACCAAGACTGAAGTCAAAGGGCAATTCTTTAGGGTGCAGACAACCATGGAAAGGAAAGATATTCCAACAGTTCATGGTGTTAGTACTATTCAAACCAACAGCTGCTGCTACTGAGGAGCTTTCACAGCCCCCGAGCACAGCAGGAAGTATATCTGTAGTATTATAGCCAAAGCTTAAGTTCTGAATCGCTGCCTACACATCAGTCGCTACAGCTACTTGATCCACCAGAATGGGGGCATTTCCAGACACAATGATGTTACTGCTTTAACCGGTATCTTTCCTTCTCCTGCTCCAACTCTCACAGCTTCATTCCTCATCTCATCCCAATAATGAGAAGATATTCAGGGCATAGCACACGCTGTCTTTTAAGTTTGCTCTTTAATGGCTTCAGGTGGCCAGGGGTCCTGTAAAATGTGGTTTTAAAAATGCCACAGCCATTAGCATTTGTACTATCAAATGTTTTCTGAACCAGAAGAAGAATTATTCTAGCTGAACTACAAGGTTCAGAATGCTCATTTTTAAAGCCTAGGTGGTATTTTGGCCCCAAGTAGAACAGCAGCTCTACGCCAGCGTATCAGTTTCCATAAGCACAAACACCACGTTTGTGGATTTACATTAAATCACTGTACCTGTCAATCAACACCTGGAATACACTTAGTTCCCATATACAAGAGCATCCTTACTAAACCCAGAAAGCAGCATCTACTAAGTTCACAGTCAATTTTAGGGTGACTAACTGGCAGCCTGCATCTACCTTATTGGCTTATAATAGACATCTTAAAAACAACAAGATGCAATCAAGTCCAAATATAATATACTCCTGGGCATCCAATGACATTTGCTTTATATGATCAGTATCAATCTTTGATTATAAAGACATTGCCATATCAGACAGGTGGTTTAAAGGTACACTGCATTAAGATCAAATGAAATTCATACACTAAAAATAGTTATTTGAAATCCAGTGGATTGTAATAATCTGTGTAGGTTTTGCATCTCATTGAGAAGGTCTGTATTTAACCAGTCTCCTTTCACTTTGTGGTTTTCATGCAAGAGCTATTTATTTTTATTTCCAATACCCAGCTAGCGAATGTTTAAATAAAAAACATAAAACAGGCCTTTTCTAATTCAGTAACAAATTCATAAGAATATTTTATGCATATAAGATTTTGTAAATCAAGACAAACCTGTAGTTAAACGTAGACAGCATCCCTTTAATATAATAATACAAATACTGTGACACTGATATTATAATAATCTACTAGACTTTAGTCTTTCATTCACTGCTGACAACTGTACTGTAAGAAATGTCACAAACATAAATAATAAAAGTCACTACCACAAGACAAAAGCAGTCGGAGATTGAAATTCTCTCAGCGATCCATTCCTGCTGCCTGGGAAACCACGTTAGATTTTTCAACTCCAGATATAGCTGTTCCTAGATGATACAGTTCCAAAAGCTGTCACATCTGCCAGTGAGCATGAGAAAAAATCCCACAGCCAGCAGATCCAGAGCAGGGGGAGGGATCGGCTGGGAAGGAGGGGCAAGAAGAAAGAAGGGTCAGGCTCAGATGAGAGGAAGGGGTGGGAAGATTAGGGATGGAAGGGAGAAAGGGGAATCAGAGTTAGGAAAGGAAAGAGCAACGACTGGGAGGCAGGCAACCCAAGGAGCAGGGCACAGAAAAGAATCGACTGCACTGAAAAAAAAAAAAAAAAGTAGATAAACGTTATCAGGAAATGCTCATTACAACACAAGAGTTCAAACACTCAGACAAAGAAGCTCACACGCACTGTTATTTAATCTGACTTGCCTCCACCCTATGCACATTTGGTTATATACTCCATTAGTATATAGGCACTGTACTTAACTATCTACATACACTCATTCACTCACACGTACACTTGATGATAGCAAAAACAGCAGAGAGCTACTTCAGGCTCACTTGTATAGTTTCCAGTTAAAAATAAGCTTTCCCTCCCCCTCCTTGCTGCAGTAACTGAACTCACTCACACAGTGCTTATTCCACTGGTATCACAGATCTGGACGCAGCTTGCCACATTCCTCCCTCCCTGGACAAGAGATAATGCTGGGTCCCCAGGCTGAAGAAAGCAGTTCCCATGATTTCTAAGCACTCCCCCAGCAGATAATGCCAACCCACTCTAACCAGTTATGAGAGGAGGGGGGGGAGAAAAATGAACTCAGGACCTGAGGAACTGCAATATGGAAACTGGGTTTGGAGTCAGAAGATAAAGAAGATTGTAGAGAATTCACCAATTAAATGGAAAAGCATAATTCCATACTTTGCTATACAGGTCACTGTCATGTAGTACATTTCAAATACATTAATAATGGCCTATTTAGCTTGTTGTAGGCATATATTCATGCATATGTGCATGTGAATATGCACACATGGTATTTCACTGCATTCCATACCTTCTAAAATCCTTGTTTACCCTCCTAAGGTGTCTGACACGATCATTATTTATACGAAGCCAAAGAAGATGTTCATAGCATTTTGCAGACAAAGAAAAATGACAGGTTCCTTCCCTAAGGAGCTTAAAAATCTAAATGTGACTTCACGCAGCAAAGATGACAAAGGGTGAGTGAAAGGGGAAAAGAACAGGTAAATGGGCTGAAATCTGAAATGAGATTTCAGAGCACAGAACCTTGTCTCAATGACCCCTGCCACATTCATCTGTGATACTAATTTTCGAAATACAGTTTTAGGTAACTTTGCCTCCCTAAAGGAAGAACGGATGCTTGTCTGGTGTGCTATCACTTCAAGTCCTTTCCTTTAACTCCCTTCTCTCTCTTCCAGAGCCCCCAGTAGTAAAGCTATGTGTTGGTGTGAACTAGCAGCACAGCAAACTGGTAAAATGCTCTAAATCCTGCACAAACACACACATGAGCACACAGATTAATATTACATTAGAAAAAAAGCTTAGGGAATGATGTATTTGTTATATTGTTGGGTTTATTTTTGACAAATGAGAAAAAACACAACAGCTTAACATTTTTTGCACTGCCTCCGCTGAACAGGGTCTACAGCCTATAGTGCTGCCTCTTTCTCCCCCGCTCCATTTCTTTGCTCATAAATTAGGACTAAAACCTGAAATACGGTGAACGCCTATATGCTAAGCTTGTTTTGGATGCTGCTCAGTGACATATTTCTAGGTGTGTTTTAGCTATAATACACCAAATTTGTTCTGGGACATATAAAAGCACTTGCAAAGGAAAGACCTCTTGAACTTTCTGAAACCGGTACAGGCATGTCCCAAATGCTAATGGACTTTTTCCCCTGACAAATAATAAAGCTTTCCATTATTTACAGTCTCCTAGAAATCCCAGCTAAAGTCACTGTCCCACTGTGCCAAGCTCTGAAGACAGTCCCCACCCTCCAGGGTTTTCATCTATAGAGACAAAAGGTAAGGAAAAGGAATTATTATCCTCATTTGCAGATGAGACAGAAAAAAAAATGACTAGCCCAATTTCTTCCCGGCTATGTCTAGGTTAGCAAACCTAAAAGAGATTCCAGGTACGTCTCCTGGCTGCTTTTTAACTACATATCAAGGCCAGATCGAGGTCCAGCACACCCTGGTGTCCACGGAGAAAAAATATGGGTGCACAGCACCATGGGGAGCTAAAACATGTTCTGACCACTTGTTTGATCTTGACGCCAGCAGGTAGGTCTAGACACCATGACAAAAACCAGAAACACAGACAGAAATCACACCCAAACCTCAATTGCAATCTAATGCCTTCATTAGAAGATTAGCCTTTTCCCATTTGTGTTTGGTTTGTAGGAGGGTTACAGCTAACAAATACCACCACGGCACCAAAAGAAGGATGTAGCTCATCTCAGCCTCTTTACCCAAGCCAGAGAGATGTATGCTGCAAGTCATAAGGCTGAGACATATGTCACTAAAACATTGATGAATTGTTTCCCTACCTTTCAAACACTTGATGTAGCTGTCCTCTTCTGGATGTACAAAGCCATACACCACTGCACCTCTTTGACACATGCACACGTCACTGTTCCATGTCCACAGAGTCACTGCATTGTTTCAAATGGTTTTACAGGTATTACTTTGCCACGAAGGATGCATACGTGGTTAAAAGCAAGTGGCTGTAGTTATCTGTTAATCCAGAACACCAAAGAGCTTCAAGCTTGGATATAGGGCTTCAGTCTCCACTCTCGTGTGCTAGATCCACTCAAAGTCAGCGTAAAGATACTACCAAGATTAGAATAAGAACATTTTAGGCTCTGTCTGCAAAAATTCACATGAATAACAACATCTCATCTCTCAGACAGAAGGTTATGTTGGGACAAGCGAAAGGGGCCCCATCTGGCATGATGGGTCACGTGGCAAAGGAGGGAGCCAAGGCACTGGGCTGCATCTGGGGAACAGGCTACTTCAAGCACATCACTTCAAAACACCAGGCGCCACGTCCTGCAGTTCTGTCTGAGCACTGTAACCCCACTGTGCTCCTCTGTACCATGTCATGGGTCACAGATCCAGCTGGGTTGCAGGAGGGAGGCCATAGCCGTGTGTTGCAAACACACGTGATACAGGCTTTACTGTACTCAATTCAGGAGCAAAGCATGAGTCGAACACTCGCTGGGCATGGCTGACTGCTTGCAAGCACACCTGCCCCTGCAGGGGCACTGATGACCACACACATCCCAGATCACGCTCCTCACTCCAGCAGCATGGCAGAGGGCTGGCAGGGTCACTACAGTGATCCCCAGACCACCCGCTGGCACCACAATGTAAGAGTTAAACTTCCTTCCAAATAACACTAAACAATCTTACTCCCTAGTTATGATCACTGTGTTCTCCTAAAGTGGGATGTATAGGTATTAAGTTGCAGGCTGTTGACAGCAATTAGTGTTATTCCCATGAGATAACTGATGAGAAAGCTGCAGCCCAGGCAGTGGGCCCCAAAACATGGAGACAAGAGGCCAGCTTAAACCCCAGAGCCTGGCTGTCTCTCAGCACCTTACTACTCACTACTGCCACTAACCAAGACCAACAGATATGGAAATTTAAATCATAACAGACAAGACTTCTCCTAGGGAATATCAGCTATTCTGCTTAGTGCAGAAAGGAGAAAAAAAAAAAAAAAAAAAAAAAAAAAAAAAAAAAACATGCTATGAGTATGAATGTTCACAGTATTCCATATGTTAAAACCTAAGGTGCACTCATAACACAAGTAAATATAAATAACTATTGTCTACAACTACACTCTGTTCATCAATAAATTACAAAGTAATCTAATTACTAACACTATAAATTAAAATGGCTCTGCCCTAGGGTAAATGTAATTTCCTGAGATTTTTCTGAGGGAAATAGATTCCAACTTTAAGTCTGTCATCACCCTACATTCACATTACCTGATCAGTCTCAAACTAACATGAGATCCCAGTGCATTAGTCCTCCAGCTACACAGTAATTCTCCTGCAATTTTTAGAAACCATACCAAGAAATCCCTTAGAAATGAGGCCTAAATTAGCCAAGTCCTGATTCTGTACTCCATTGCACCGAGTCTATGCCTTGGAAAGCAAAGAGGCAAGAAAGCTGATCCCCTAACCCAGAGTCTCCTGTAGCAAGATCTGAAAGTTTCCTGCATTTCTCCAGCTATCAGTGCTGAGCAGGACAACATATTGGCTAGCCTTCTGCTGCTCTTGCTGACTTCAGAGCTGATGCCCTATATGTGCAGAACTGATCGGCAGCTCTTAATGAGATGAGACTTCACCACAGTACCTCAATCAGTACCTCAGGAGAACGTGATGTGCAATGCAGAACTTGGAACCTGGCTGAGTTTCTAGCTGCAGGTGGAGTTGGCTAGTCCATGATGTTTTAAGCAGTTTGAACAAAATATTTTAGCTCTTTTTTCTGCTTGTGAATTTCCCTGAGCACATTAGAGAAGTAGGTTAAAAAGTGTTTTTAACAGAAAAAATCTAGTCTCTAGTCTCTAATCAGAGAGGAAAGTCGAACTTCCTGGTGTGTGCTTCTCTTTGTGAATGAAAATAATTTTGTGACCAAACAAGATTTCATGTTTCATTTTTGCAAGCCTTGTCAATAGGTCCCAGGATATTCTTTCCAGGTGTATACGTATAACTAAGGCCATACTGGCACCCATCTAGACCGAAACAACCCCTGCACAGGGAACAGACTGTCCACCTTAAAGCACAGTTACTAATCCAGCCAACTATTTGTTGATAGCTCTTTCCCTTATTTGATCAGCTGTCTTTGTTACTGGATACATAATCCTCTGCTCACACTTAGCACACAGGATGTACATACCAAGGTGGTTGTAGAATACGAACATCATTTTACAGCTTCATCATGCCATCAAGAATGAGACTGTTCAAAGGGATGGGACTTGAGAGAGAGCCAGCAGCGTTCCTTTCCCCAGCAGCTCTGGAGGGGCATAGCTGCTTGGATTTTACCCAAACACGTAATTTTCAGCAAACACCTCTTACTATATGTGCATTCCCCAGCACCACCTGAAAACTTTCACTCACCAGCCACAAACTTCTCTTCCAATTTTTTTTTGGTGTTTTTTGTTTGTTTGTTTGTTTGTTTGGGTTTGTGTTTTGGTTTTTGTTGTGTTTTGTTTTTTATTTTCAGTGCTGTGTCCCCAAATACATTAAGGCATTAATGTCCTGGCAAAGAAGAAAATACATGTATCAGCAAACATTAATGGATAAGACTACTTTCTGCAGCTGTGAGATGAAATTCTTGTCTGTATATGTTGGCTACCACTTGGCAAAAATAATCAAGTACAAATGCCCAATAGGATAGTAACTATATAGTTATACAGTAAGACTTATAGTAATTTAAACTGGAGGAAATCAGCCAGCTTTCAGATAGCCAAGATACACATAAACCCACACACACACACCCCCACACATGCGAGTACTACAACATAGTGTTTCAGTAGGTGTTCTGAAAAGCCCTTGGCTAGCACAGCAGCCAGAAGGTCAGGAATACAGACACGAGGGGTTATAACTGGTGAGTCGATGAGACTTCTTCAAAGGTATGGTAAGGGTCCTCACAGATACAGGACTTAGGAGGAGATATTGCTATGTCTCGCGTAAAAGCAACGAGCATGCATGTTCCTGACGTGCTGTCTGCTTTCCCAAGCATCACCCAGAGTAATTTTAACCCCTTCTTCACCCCAATGCTTTAAGATCATCACCCAGCAATATTCAACAATGCATTTTCCTCCCCCCATTCCCCATCATCTTCACTCTCCATAGTTTACACTACCAGATCCCAGAGACATCGGCCCATCTAAAAGACACTGGAAAGCAAAAAACACAAGATCTTACTGGCAGTCCTGCTGTAACAATGCCGGTAGAGGACAATTCCAAGTGAGAGGAGAAAGAAGGGTCTGCAGGGAAACTCTCCCACTGCCATGCAGCAAAGCCGATTGGAGGACGGTGTTGCTGGGCTATAGGAGTAAAGACGAAGTAAACTCCTTCCCAAAGGAATCCAGCTCCTGGTTTTTCTTCCCTTCCAGAACCATCCCTCGAGAGAAAAAATTGTATGACCACCCGGAACCGTTCGCCTCTCACTTTGCCCAAGGCTGGCATTGCCAACACACGTGTGATCGTTACGCTAGTTCCTGGCAGTGGCGAGGCTGAGCTCTGAAGGGAAGGGGTTAAGCTGTAGCAGCACAGCCACTGGGGAACAGAGATGTTAGTTTAAACTGACAAACCTAGTCCTCTGTAAACAGAGGGAACAAAATCGCATGAAACTGCAGCGATTAGGACAGTGTTGCTACTGCTTTAAAGCAAGCAAGCAAGTCAATGTTGAACCCCAAACCTGCAGGAGGGAGCTTACCCCTGGCTCTTCATTGCTCTGTAACCAGAGGTGAGGTGGAAATGCTCTGCCACCGGGATCCGCTGACACGCCGATAAACTTGGGAGAGAAAGATGGCAGGAGAAAGCGGGAGAAGCAAAAGGGGTGGAGGCAAGTCTGACATGTTTGTACAGTGCCTGGTTCACCTAAGCTGCTGAGTTTGATTTCAGGGTGTGGTAGTAGATGGAGCACAGATGCAGTCAGCGCGGAGAAGCCTCGGATTCATGTTCCAAAGGAAAATAACACACACCAACAGCAGAGCCTCGTGGGACCATCTTGCCTTCTCACTGTCTCCTCCTTTTGGTCCCTACGGGGGGAAGAGAGAGAAAAAGAGCTCAGTCACACCTGGGCACCGAGGCTTGCTAGGTCTCAGGCAAGAACCTCGGGAAGATCATCTCCCATTCCCCTCCACCCTTTCCTAACCCCCCCTGCTTCGCTGCTGACCTATTAAAGCTCCGACTTGCTTGTTAGCTCCTCTCTCTCAGCTCCACAGCCTCAGGGCCTAGAGCTGCTGCAGCTTCTAACGAATCCCGACATCTCCGCCTGTGTCGCCTGGCTGCAGATTTCAGGACCTGCCACCAATTCCTTGTAATTCCTGGCAGGAAAGCTTTGATTGTTTGCTATACGGCTGGCTATAGAAGAATTCACCAATTTATTTGCATTGCAGATGTGCAGCACATGACCTGGCGCTTTTACTTCTCCCCTGTCGCTTGCCGTGACTCAGTGCTGCGAGGTCTGAAGTCTAGTATCACCCTGTAATCCTGTTGCGCTGCCTGTGCCGTGCCTCAGGGTCTACTGGCTCCTGGAAATAGACATTTCCACAAGCGACCTGCGTTCGGTAGGACGCCGGCTCCACCACTGCTCAGCAGTAGCGGGTGTGCACAGGTGGAAGGGCTCGGTATTGTCAGGGGACAGGTCAGAGTTCACCGCAGCAAACCCTGCGACTGCTCTTTCGCCACTGCAAATAAAGGGGGTTCTTGGCCTCTCCCAACCACGAACAATAAACAATGCTGGCTTAACCCCAAGGTGTATTGTATTTAAATCCAAAGAGCAGAGATAAAAGTCAGCCTTCAAAATCCTCCCCCTGCATTAATCCTTCCCCACTCCCACACTTTTTTTTCCACCTCAGTTCTGTTAAATTGCCCTTAAAATGAATAAATGTCAAATTACTAATAACCATTAGGCTGTCATCATTTCTGCTGGGAGTGGGCTTGTGCAGTAGCAATGGGCCAGCTCAGCACGTTTCCCTGTTCCCGTTTTCCTTCCTACCAGTTCATCCTGCCTGGCTAGGAGGTGGTGGTGTCGTACAACACCCAAAGTCACAGATTTAGTGGGAATGCCCAAGATCTACAGTAACGTTATGGAGAAGGAACAGAACTGGGGTTCCTATGGAGAAGGTAATGGAAACCCTGGCATTTTAGCTGATGGGCTGAGGTTCGTAATCCTCATTTACAGATCTGCTAGCTAAATTGTGGAAGGCTGCTTCCTGAGAGTGCAGTCACAGCTTATACATTACACTGCAGGTCCTTGCCTGCCAGAGCCTGCCAAAGAGACCAAGATTTCCTGCCTGTTACCTCACAGCAGCATCCCTAGGGTATAAGAAGTGAAGTTAGCCAGGTTCCTTTCTGTCTGGGGATTAGATTGCCTCCCCCTACAGGGCAAGCACCATACACTGATGCAATCAAAAAAAAAAAAAAAAAAGTTCATGTTATTAGTAAATATACTATAATCTAATAGTAAATATACTACAATCAAGATCAAGAGAAAGGGACAGCATTCTTTCTCCTGAAGACTGGAACTTGCAAGATGGAAAAACTACTGTGGAGGATCAGAAATAAGGAAACAAAGCATTAATCCTTCTAGGTGTGGAGGAAACATGACGACTGCTAACCATCATTGTCATCTGTGCTATCTATGCTTTGGTGATGTGCCAATCAGTGAGGAGTCAGTCATCTACACAACGATAGCTTTGGGAGCGTCACAAAGAAATGTCATTTATATTCTACAAGGAGTCACCCAGGCTTGGAACTGGCTTCAGATTTGCATAAGTATTATATTTTATGCATTTACATGCTAAGACAGTCTTCTAGAACAAGATGCAAGTCCTTTATAAATGGAAGAGCCTGATTTTACTTGTCAAGACACAAGCTTAGATGGAACTAAAGCAGCTTTGAGTTGGTGTGAACCTCTGCTGCCCACAGTCTTAATGAAAAATTAGGACACTTTCCAGTCTTTCTATTCACAAGTTTGGTCCAAGTAGTCCTACACACTTTGAAGAAAAATTTACCTGTAAAAGTGCTGCATCTCTAATTTTCCCCTTTAGCGTTTGTCCCTTTATTAAACATTTCACTGCTCCTTCCCTGCCCACTGCTCCCTTCTTACCTAGAGAATTGCACAAGATAATATAAATAATTATGCTCACACATTTCTATAAACACATGCACACACACCCCACTCCTCCTACAGCTGCTGTATACTCCATGCTTCTCATTCAGATCCTGTCTTATCGATGGCAGCCATAACCTGTGAGCAAGAAGTGCTGCAGGGTACATTGACTAAACGCTTGCATCGCAGACTACTTATCTCGTTCATCTACACTGCAAATGGCCATTCCATATGCCATGCCACCTTCCCCCCACAAAGCATAACAAATTTCTGATAAAAGCTGCCCATCCATGTCACAGCACCAGGAGAGTGCTGGTACCTCACTTCCTGCACTGCTGCTACAACAGATTTATTTAAGCCCACTTCATCTCTACTGGAGGAGAATTTTGTGGGAGAAATTAACTTTTCAACATTTCACTGTGGCAACATGCAAGATGGGACACTTGTAATCTTTTTTTTTAAACAAACAAACAAACAAAAATGTTAGAGACACCATAGCCAACTGTGCCATATACAAGGTCTTCCTTCTACCTCAGCCAGGAGAAATGTATTTGACCACCTGTTTTGTGCTTTTGGGGAACTAAGCAAGCTATAGAGAGGAAAAACAAACAAACAAAACCGCTTATCCTGTTTCAGCCAAGCTTCCAGACAAAGCCTAATGCCAAGGTACAGTAACTTTGATGCATTCAGGAAATCCCAGGAAGAACTGAGGCAATCCCATCCATGGAGTAAGGCTGTGATTTGGAGCTGGATCTTCTAGCAGGGCTCCTCTAAACTCTGGGATTTGCTAGGAGGCATAAATGTGCTTCCGTCAGGAGCTGTGGTCTCTTCTTTTTCATGGCTCTTGAAATCTGGAGTGAACTAACATGGAAGTGCAAAACCGTGCTAACAACTGGGACAAAGGGGTCACTACGAGAAAGGGTGTGTTGCGAACTCACGAAGCATCAGCTGGTGGGAGGAAGCACAAGATAGGAATCAAATCAGCAAGTCTCATAATCAACACATGAGATTAGCAGGCCTGGAGATGAGAAGGGAGCAATCCAGAGGCAGTTTCACTTTAAATAAGTGCTTAGAGTTGTGCTACTTCTCCCCAAGGCTATTGCATTCAGAGGTGGGCAGAAAATTGTAAGACAGCACTATCTGGATTGCTTGCTTATATATTAGGGCTATCTCCTGCTTACCACGCACTGTTGATATTATAAAGGTAGCATCTTGGAGATCCCAGCAGGACAAGGCCTTATCTGCACTCCCACTGCATAAGCCTATTCGGTGGGCTTCTAAGAGTCCCTAAGGATTTACCATCTAATCCAGTTTCCATCTTTTTGCCCCAATACAAAATGGAAAGAAAACACACCAGAACTTAAGAACTAGAAGTTGGTTAAAGTTTATCACCTCGTCTAGAGGACTGCATGCTGTTATAGGACATGTCTGCGTGCTCTAATCTGGCAGACCATTGTGGGACTGAGAGTGCATACCACCAAATACAATGCACACTGGGTCACATGAAAGAAGAAAATTCGTGCAGCACCAGGGCAGAATCACAGACTGTCTCGCCAGGGCCTGGCAACTCCAATGATGGAGCAGAGAACAGCTGGCAAGGAAGCAGCATGGAGATCTGCAACCTGGACTGAGAACGTCTGGAGCAGCGAGAGCCAAGAACATAGGCAAGAAAGCAAATTAATCTTAAAGAGGGTAGGAAAACAACAGACTTTAAATTTTAACTACCACTCTGATGAGAAGTTGAAACCAAAGCTTGAGAGGATCACCTGAACACACCACAGGTTATTTTGCTACTGGTAAAATTCCTGTGGCTTGGTAGACATTCCCTGCAGGTAATATCAATAAAGCTTGGATCACAGCCACCTCACACTTCTTCCACATCTTTTACTTGCAAAAATTCACAGACATATTAGATTATAAAAGAAGCAACATCATGCTCCACCAGACAAGTCTGTGCCACTCTACAAGAGGTGCATCTGCTGCTTCCCACAAAAGTCAGGATGATCAGTCCTGCAATGGCAGCATCACAGCACAAAGTCAGCGTAGCCTACCTTCTCACAGATTCGTCAGGTCACCTTGGGAAAGTCATTTCGCACACTAGTAAAATGACTGTGACAATGCTTAACTCCCCCAGAACAGAGGCAGCTTAATCTGTTGTTTTTTCAAGCATGCTGCGATCCTTAAAGATGCTATAGAAATGCAGATTGAAATCCCTGGCTGACATAAGAGGAATACATACTACAGCTTCTGCTCAGAATAACTAGGTCAGTCAGCTATTGCAAAAGTATTAACCAGAATTCAGAGAATTCCTAGTGGCTAAAATAATGGTAGCAAAAGTCTAACACCATTTGCCGTTATTAGTCACTCTCTACCTCTGGGTACATTCAAACCCAGCTCTCAGGAGCCCGGAATAATTTGAGGGCTGCAGTTTGTGCTTGTCAAAATCCAGCCACATGGCTCCCTGCAGCACAGCAGGCTCCCATCCTGCTTGCTGCCATGTGGAGGCAGGGAACAACAACTGCCCTTGCAGACAACACAGTCTTAAGCAGCTGAAGGCGTGCAGCTTCTCAGAGCTGCCCTGTTAATCCTGCGCCAGGAAGCAAGCATCGTGGTCATCCTCCCAGCAGCAACCACCCTACAGCAAGTGCAGGAGGGTGCTTTGTACTACGGTGGTGTGTGATAGCTTGTTTTGGAGTAAAATGGTAAAGGCAGAGAGCAGCTGTCTGAGGGGAATATGAGGAAAAGAAAAGGGGAAGGGTTGACCGCTGCAACAGGAATGAGATTCCAGACCTTAGCTCAACCCCTCCCAGTTGCTGAGGCTGGACTAACAATTGCTTTGCTTCTGGCTGGTTGGCACCACTGCATGGCACTCATTTGCAGTTTTGCACCACTGCAGTTCCTCCTTCTGCAAGTACAACTGTTTAAAAAAAAAATGGTTTTAGTGAGACAAGGGTGTAGATGAAGGGTTAAACCTGCTTATTTAATTTTTTAATTAATATCTAATTTATTTTTAACCTCAGATTGTTTCAGCGGCCTGGCATAAATCTCAGCCACACAGTCATGCCACCACAACTCAGAAGCCAGCAACCTGCAATGCTGGAACTGGGCCTTCTTGTTCTGCCACTGAAACAAGCATGTCATAATACTCTACCCTCAGTTTCCCTTGTCTACATGAGCTGTCAATGCACTGGAGTCCACAGGATGGTTTGCAAAGGATTAATTGGTTATAATTGCCACTTAGAAATTTATTTGTATAGTGTAGAAAAATGTGAGCTGTGATATTCTCATCTTGCATAGTAACTACTACAACAGAGAAAAGAGAAAAAGTCAATTACTGCTGAGAATGATTTTTGGTCTTTCCTGCTAGTAGTTAGAAAAACCTTTTACTTTCTTTATCCTCAGCTCTCTTCCCCAGTTTTCACTGAAGCTGGGATCTATAATAGTATGAACACTAGTCTAAGACAGAATAAGATGCTGGTTGCTTTGGTGCAGTGTTTTATCAGAACACATGCGGTGAGCACATAATGAACCTTCCAACCACCATTCTCCATTACAAAAAATAAAAAATAAAAATAAAAAATTATTTAAATTAAAACTACATAAAACGTTTGTGAAACTAATAATGCTCTCAGATTCCACAATAAGGAACTAAAATATAACTAAAATGTGCACACAGGCAATGGAGCTTATAAAGGATAGAACATGCCAGATGTCTGTTTCTGGTATTGTAAGAACACTTTTATACTGAAACCATACCACATGATAAATGGAGTCCAAATTAAGCACACCTATACAGCCTACCTGACCACATGGACCTGCTGGTATTTGGCTAGAATGATAACAAATGTGCTTCCTTTGGAACAAGTCTACGTCCTGCTGGCCACTGCAAGAAATGAAACCGTAGCAGTGTGGCTGGACCAGAATCCTCTTCAAGATAACACCAGATCCACTAATATATATATATACATATATATATATATATATATATCAATCAGAATCTTTTGATTTTATTTATATACCTGTATGCATATATCTATATATATAGTTAATAGTAATTAAAAAAAAAAAAAAAAAAAAAAAAGGAGCAACATCAGACATAACCATTTAGGATGCAGATAAAATGGCACATCTATTCTGCAGATCTTGAGATTCTGAAGATGGCATCATAAAAATAAGGGGAAAACATTCATTAAACTTCTAGTTACTTCAGAAAATGACTAATACAAAAAAAAAAAAAATCTTGTTCATGTGCTCTCTGGAACACCAAATAAATTCTATAAATAAATTAATTCAGAGGAAGGTGTTCGAATTAAAAAAGTATCAACTTAGTTCATTTCCATGCATGACCTTTAAAATCAAACGCTTGCTAAGATTCCTAATGAACATTCTGGTTTGTTCTGCAGAACTTTCATTGAAATCAAAAGTCTGGCTAAGAGTTGTACTGAAACGCTTAAGCAAAGATTCTCTGCAGAAATACTTGGGTAGTTATCTGGAAAATTTTTTCATTTCCTTCTTTCAACAAATAACGAGCTCGGTCCAAGAACAGACACAACCCATTATGAAGGGGATCACAAGCCACAAGTTAGAAGTAGCCAGACAATGTAGGTGAGCAGCTGGCAAGTGACCCTAAGTTCTGAGAGACTTTTAAAAACGTGTTTTTAAATGACATAGACATAAATGGCAATGTTCTTTAAATAAGATATTGGCTCAGCTTTACGTCACTCAGGCTGCTATTCTGCAGAAGCTTAGAGAGAACATATTTAGAACTTGGAAGAGAACACAAAAGCCTGAAGAACGTCTGCAAGTTTGTGGCTTAGGAACAAGCAGCAGAATTAATGTTTTGTCTCTTTGCCCCCAGCTGCACATATTTTATAATGAAGCATTAGAAATCAGGAGGTTTCCTCAGTGGCAGTCGCTAAGAGGAGCATCTAGGTTTGCAATCCGATTTTCCACAACTTTCACTACATACTCAGCAGCTCTGATTTCTGCTAATTAATTACATTTATACCCAAACTGGGCAGCTTATTGTAGCATGAACAGCTCAAAGACAACTTGCCCAGAGACTGCTTTCCAGAGTCAGCTCTAACATCTGTTCTTCAGCTCCAATCCAAAGTCCACTGAAAACAGAGTTTTTTTCACTGACTTCCACAAGTGCTAAAAGCTGGATGTTACAGAAAAGAAGTCCATTTCTAACACTACTGTATGCATTTATGTACTTTCTTGGGCAAGGCCCAAGGCACTCATTATAAAGTGTAACACTCTGCTTAATTCTTCCAGAAGCCAATCGTAAGGCTACTATGAATTTTAATGAGCACTGAATCAGGCCCCAGATGGTTTTTAAAGCTAAATTATCCTGATCTTGGTTATTTTAAGCTCGATGCATTGCCTTCTGGCCACTACACATTTTAACCCCTCTGTACCTGGTCCAGATTAAGGCAAGTCTTTCACTCCTCCCTATCTAAGCACAGATCTTCAGCTCTGCTGCTAACAACCCTCAGCTCCTGCTATGCCTAAAAGTCACAGCCTTTAAAGAATATCCAAAGGCTGACACAGGTGAGAAAATAAATGTACCCACAGTACAATAAGGAGGACAGCAGCCTGGTCCATACTCTTTCAGTATGGCAAGCAAGGTTCTGCAACCCGTTTAGTCCCATCTTCTGGGCACAGTAACAAGAATAAGATCAAGCTTAGACAAGACAAGCAAAATCTGTGAAAATTTTCTTGAATTTTCAATGGAAAAGGCAACAGAGGATGAGAAAAAAACAAAGTATAGTAGCTTACACGGCTTTGTGCACTGCAGAGAAAACCAGTAGGCCGTCAGTAAGACAACATACTACAGACAGTCCTGTTTAACTAGATTCTTAGGGGAAAAACAATTGAGCTCAGAGCCATCAAGTTGACTAATGTCAGTTCATAGAGATACTTGTCTCTGCTGAAACTGCTGAGTACATTTGCCTTCTAGTTTGAAAGAGTATGCATCATTTTAAGAAATAAAACGTCTTTTTTTTTTTTTTTTTTTTTTTAATACAATGGTGTGTTAAGCATCTCCACATCACATCAGCTAGACAGCTGTTACTGGCCAATGTCTGCTGGCTGCAGTGCCTCAGCTCCAGGACGAGCACTGCTCAGAGCTGTAGTTTAGCTGCAGTTTAGCTGCAGAGCGACTCTTCAGAGCAGACTACAAATTAACCATCCCTATCTACCACAAACCACCATTACTTTATGCTTTCCTTCAATTAAACTTGTTGGGGGGGTGGGGGGGGCTGTGGTTGTGTCCTGCAAAGCTCTAGCGCAAATGGCAACCTGAGCGTCTCGGAGATTCACAAGTCCTTCGTCTCAGCAACCTGCAGGAGAAAAAACACATCACCAGGTTGTTTCCGCAGTGGTCTTTGGCTGAAGCATCATTGTTTCTTACTAGACTTTCTGCAAGTCCAGAGGAACGTGAACCCCTGCTAGAGAGTTTCATTTTAGGAGGTGATGTGACCAATAGCAGACTGCAGCCAGCAATGTGTGCCAGCCTCTGTAAAAAAGACAGCTGTTCAGAAGGCCAACAGTTTTAGGGTTTTGTTTGTTCTGGGGGTTGGAGGACACTGAGAAGGAAAGGTGGAAGAGAAAAAAGAAAAGGCTTCTACAACCTGCTTTTTTGGTCTCCATGCACCCAGGATCTTGACCCACTTTCCTGCTCAGGGCAACAAGAGTTCTCGTTCCAATGTTTAAGTACAGCTCTTCTTTGTTAAATACCTTTTACACTCATTTGCGTGTTTAGTTTATTTATTTATTTTTTTTACTATTAAATATACATTCTGGAATTGTTTATTTTTAAACCTTGTCTAGTAAACAGACGGACATCACAGAAATGAAAAAGAAACAGAAAGAGTAACAACTGAAGTGCAGTATTATGCAAACCACCTATGGAAAAGAAGTCACATCACTGTATATTACACGGTTTAGAATGGTTAATGAGTTTATGCTGTTTAATCACCTTAGAATAATGGGCATCACAGCTCAAGAAAGGCAGACAGAGCTGTGACATGGTTTCAGAATTGGGTGTGTGTGTGTGTATGCAAGCACCTCCACGACACACTTAACTAGCCATCATTTGTTAGAGCAGAGGATGAGCTCAATCTCTCACCTCTCTACTGAGACTAAGTGGAGCAGCAGAGGCAACAGTGGGTTCAGTAACTCAGACAGCTGTGCCTTCTGAAATGGCCTATGAGCCCTGAGGAGCATGTTCTTTAACAGGTTTCTGTCCCTTTTGACTTGAACCACATTTGAACTTCTGAGAAGTGGAGGGAAAAAAAAAAAAAAAAAAAAAAAAAAAAAAAAAAAAAAAAAAACCTTTCTATCCTGTTACTATTCCTCTGAGCATTTGCACACACACCCTTTCATTATTACATGAGCTTAATTTTGTCTCCATCATTCCCCCGAGAGGAATTACTCATGTCCTGCTATTATTTATTTTACTACTAAGACCCTGGTTTTTAACAGTAGTTTTAATTAACTACCAATCCTCCTCCTCTGTTAGGATCACCTTTATCTGTCTTGCTGTGCTTTGTGTTCTCTAGCAGTTTCATTTGCTCCCTCATATTTATCCATCCCGCAAGCTCTCTAAGGAACCACAAAAATCATCCCTTTCCCCCCAGATCCTATCATCTCAAAAAGAGGTATGAGATTTTACTAAAGAAAGGAACAATCCCATGGAAGATAATATGGTGCTCAACACTGGTTATGTGGAATTTCACTGAGCTTAAACTGATGTCAAGTTATACTGCCAAAAGCAGTAGCATCTTCTATACCCTGAAGTCATGCTGTCTGCTGCTCTGTCCTGTCTCACAGCATGTTGCTCCTCCTGTTCCTCTTTGGTGTCCCTTCCCCTCTGTTGCCTTGCTTGCACATCCATTGCTTGCAGTGGCACTTGCTCCCCTACCCTCTGATGCTGCACCTATGCACTCCGAACGTACCACTGAAAGTTGCAAAGGCAGGTTTTCTTTGGGAGTTCACTGTTCAGTATGTCCACACACTGGCTAAACACCTCTTCAAAGCCTTTGCTGTCCCTGGATAATGAATCAGATCACAATGTAGACTAGACTTCAAGTACACATGATTCTTGGAAGCTGCCCTAGATTAATGTTTTAAGAGCTATTCATTCATGCTCCCCAAGTTTCAGAGGCAGAACAGATGACTCCTGACTGTGAAGCTGGCAGAGATTTCCTCATCTCAACTACTCCTACAAAGTGGAATCAAGCAGCAACAGCATCCAACTGCATTAACTGCTCCAGCGCCTGGCAAGGCTATCTGCGGAGACAGCACCACGTTACGCAATGACTGCTGGCACCAAACGCCGTCCTGGCCATTATTCCCTACCTGAATTCTGGGCACAAGTACCCTTCCCCAGGCAATCTCACCTAACCACTCCTCAATCTGCGCAGAGCACAGCTCCCCCCCTAGGCACTACTCCATTCTTTCCATGTCAGGGCAGGGAAGAGGAGGCAAGTCAGAGATCCTTCTGATTACGCTTTTCACAGATCTGACAAGGATTTTTCCTCCTTCTCAGCTCTGTGTGGAAGTTTACCAACTGCATTTACTTCCCTGGACATGAGATGCTTTTGCTTTTACTAGCGTATTTTATTTCTTGTCCAAGAGCAAAGTGGAACTCCACGCAATGATTAGATCAATTAGCGTGCAAAGAAAAAGTGTAGACTTACACCCACACTCATCTGCACTTCTAGGCTCGGTAAGTGCATTCCTTAATGGCTCCAGCACCCTTACAGGATCTGTGCTTTCCTGCATTTTAATTGAGGACTATAATTTATACACCACAACCCAAGCACAAAATTCTGAGTCTGGAGGGTTCCCAATTAGGGATAGTCTCAGGTCTTGGCTTATGCCAGGGAGAAGGTGGTACTAATGATAAAGATTTTTTAGATGTTACCATTTTTTTCCAAAGCTGTCTCTGTATTTTCAAGGTATTTTTTTTCCGTCTTAAATGCTTTTCAATTGAGATGCCAGCAACAGGGACAAGGAGGTCTCTACTACTTTCTGCCACTCTGGAAATGGTTTTTAACAGTGATAAACTGGTTGTTCAGGTGTAACTCAAATAGGTGCTTTAAAAAAAAAATCTCCTTGCTCGTTTCAATGGCATTTCTTCAAACCAAGCCTGTTAAGAAACTTTGAGCTCAAGATCCCAAAGCAGGAACCACCTTCATTTTGCTTCCTACAGAACAAAAAATACTCTATCAGCATTTAAAAGCACTAAACAAAATTAATAAACTGTAAACTAACCTCTATTTACTAAATTTTACTTGAATTCACCCTGTTCCTAAAATACCCATTATTCTAGTATTTAAGTGCATGATTTAGAAGCACACTCAATGGTGCTTGTTCACCACTAGTATACAGGCCAGCTAAAGACAGTGTTTAAAAAAAAAAAAAAAAAAAGTCCTCCCTCCCATTCTTATGGCTTTGGACCTCAAAAAAATTAATTCTCATTAGCTAATTAACATTTCCAGCCTGAAAAGGGACTGGTAGAGACCTCAGAGATTTATCTCAATTCTACAGTCTGGGAAGGTAAGGATATCTGAGAAGTCATCTCAGTGTTCAGAGCTGGACCCTGCTGCCCCTTCTACCTCCCACAGTAGGAGTCTTACCTTGAAAAAAAGATCTCTGAGAAATACTTCTGGAGTGAATTCAGTCCCTTCTTCCTTCTACTGGCAGGTTGCTACTTGTCTAAGACATGGGAAACATCCCTTGCTTCAGGCAAAAATTCTCAGCAATTTCATCTTAAAGCTTCTTCAGAAGAATCCTGGTTCAGTCTCATATACATGCAAGCACATCAAGCTTGCAGCTGCTTACTCACCAGCATTACCCCAGCGTTGGCTGCATGGAGGAGTATATCAGTGCCAGACGCCCCCTCTTTCTGGCAGTCAGCAGAGGTACTGGAAGAATAACCGAAGGTAAAGTAACCTCACAGTCAGAGGACAGAGAAGATCACAATGATAAATTCCATTAAAGCCTTGCAGTTAAGTAGCCAAGACCTCACTGTAGACGCACACCACTACCAAGATCTGTAATGCAGTGAATCAATTTTTTTCTGGGACCTTTTTTTATTGTGGGCTGATGCTGTGATCTCAGCAAAGAGGATGGGACTTTGTGTTGAGTGACATTTTACACAAAAGGCAAAAGCAAGATACTAATCTAGATTCTAGTGCATAAAGACTATACGTGCATTTCCCCTCAGCTCAGCCTTGAAATCACAGGACTGCTGACTTATGCTTCACTCCAGGGCGGGGAGGGAGTTAACAGCCATAACAAAGTCTCACACTTTGAGAATCAGTGATTAAAGACTCCCATGCCCTATAGAGATATAAGCTTCAAACCATGAGTGGCAAGTAATAGCGTTACAGCATTGCTCAGGCAAACCAAGTGTTACTTATCAATCTGGTGAGCTCTCCTGTGTCCCTGGGCTGGCTATAGGGACTCTGTGGGTGTTGTGCTGATCTTGCATAACTGGCCTGCATCCATGGCATGCAATTCAGAAACACAAAATGTAATATCATCTTGACGCTTCTGCAGGCTAAATTTCAGCAACAGATCTCATGGCACCCTGCAGAAGAAGGAAGGTAAAGAGTTCTAAGGCTTTAGACCTCATAGGGATGTAAATTAGGGCAGATTTATTAAGATTGGAACAACGAGAGTTTACACTGACTGAAACTCTGCAGATGTAACCATTATGTTGCTGCTACTTGAGTCCCAAGTGGAGCCCAGCAGAATCTAATTCTTTAATCAAGACAGCAAGTGAAATAGCTTCCCCCCAGTGCAGTCAGTTTAGAAATCAAGTCAAAACCAGCAGGGCTGCCAGTGAAGCAATTAGGTATTTTCCATAGGTAGTCTGATAAAGAAGCCAGTTATTTACTGTTTCCCGGCATGTCAGTTACTTCAGTATTTCCTGGACAACATTCACAAAGAAAAAGCTTTTTTTTTTTTTTTTTTTCTCTCTCTCTGTTTTTTTTTTTTTTTTTTTTTTTTTCCCCCTCTTAACAATGCAAAGATGTTGTATCCAAGAGACAATTTTTTTCTTGTTGTTGTTTTGCTTTTAGAGTTGGCTTTTATTTCCTCACCTGGATAACCACAAGCACTTTTTTTGTGAACGTTAGGTAACAAGAAAGCCTGCTGCTAATTCTTTCTCATCAGGGCCTGGGGAAAAATACAAGCTGTTGGGCAAAAGCTGAAAAACAAACAGAAAAGATAGAATGGGGGAGAGAAGGGGAGCGAGAAAATAACTCAGGAGTGAGTCAGTCATGCTCCTCCTGCTTAGTCACCTGTAGTGCTTCTCTCTAGACACACCGGAGATGAAGAATAAGATGCCTGCCTGCCTGCCACCCACCTCCTCCTCCTGACAAGGAGTTACGAATAGAGGAGATTGGGCAGAGTTTTAGGGGACAGTCATTACAGATGCATGCTTTCCAGAGCAGCAGAGTTGACAGTAGCCTGTTTGCTTGTGTTTCCCACCCCCTCCTGTCACCCTCTGTGCTATTTCTCAATTAAATCATCTTGAATCAATGTGTTCGTTCGGTGGTTTAAGTTCCTCTGATGGTGCCCTGCAGTTTTGACATCGTAGGGAGTTGCCATGGAGAAAAGGGTGATGTCATTAACACAAAAAGCACTGAATTTACAAATACGACAGGAACAGTGCTATTTATAAAAAGAGCTGCTTTTCTCCCCCCACTCTTTGCTGGAGTGGGTGGAGGCAAAGGCAGCAGTTCCATTCTTGATGTTCCTGTCAACAAGTCTCAGAAATGAATTTTCTTGTTAGAAAATATCCTGAGCTCATGAAATTGCTGAATGCTGTCAGCTTTCGGACTTCATTCATTAGAGCTGGATTTAGCCTTCCAATCCACAGTTATTTTTGAGGTCATATAACACTCGTGTCTGTATAGTAATTTCTATCCTGGAAAATCTGTGTGGCGTTACTGAAATATAGCCACTTCTGAAAGAAAAGACAATAACATGTAATGAAAAAGAGAAGAGACAGATACCCTTTTTATACATAAAGGCTTCATGCAGCTTATAATCACTTTGAGTAATAACTTTGACTGCTGGTTTTGCCTTAACTATGTGGGGTGCCATTGTGCATTAATGTACCCCTTATATAATGAAATATTTAGTGCAAATAAAAATTGCAAAAACACAGAAGACATAGAAAATAGATAAATTTAGACATGAACGACAACAGCAAAATTGAATAAATTAGGAGGAATGAAGGGTGGTTTAAGAACATGACAGAGAACCTATCACAGATGTCCAGAGTATGATGCCTATGCATGTGTATAGCACCTAAACCAAACATACAACCATCTGGCAAACTGAAATCTGGCAGGACGGTGACACTCCTAAAAGCCAGAAGCTAAGAATTATTTCACCAAGTTACAGTTCAAGGTCCAAAATTCAGTTTTTAATACTATCCACTCAATAAAACAGCTTAGTTATCAAAGAAAAAAAAAATGTTTGGATCTCAATAGTTGGTGCAACTACGCTCCAGTTTAAACAAACAACCAGAGCAATGCTTTCCCCAGTTTGACTCTCTGGGTACTGTCAATTGCAAAACCTATTTTGGTGAAATGTTACTGGTTGCACTGTACACTTCAACTGCCCAAAAGCATCACAGTGGTAGGAAACAACAGAAATTACTAGTCCAAATGTAGGTTAGGAAACCAGCAACTGCATGCATCAGCATTACCTTGTTTTTATGTACCACTTCTCCAGAGAAGCGAAACATTTATAAATATACCAACATATTTATATATGAAAATATACATAAAAATACAATGCCCGTTTTATAAATGGGAAAACATAGGATTTAAACAATTTGTCCAGTATCACATACAAAGGCAGAAGCAGTGCTGACAGTGGAAGGTAGTTCTTCAGGCTGGAATCGTTTGTCTCAGTAACGGAAATTTAACAAAACCGTAAATGCTAGAAGTATTAATAGGGCTTTGCCAAAACATCCACAGCTTCTGCAGCACAATATCCAACAGGTTGGCTTTTAACATAATGAAACTGCAAGATGATTCAGGAAAAGCACAGTTTCCTTATCTCACCTTTACAGCAAGTCCAACTACTCAAACGCTATTTCCGTATTTGCTGTCTCCTGTTTTGAGAAGACTGGGGTGAATTTACCAGTTTACCAAGAATCTTCTTGTAAATCTTATTCATGAGCCTCATCCAGTGCAACGTGCATTCCCAGCCACATAGCCCTTTCCCCTCCACCCATTTTGCTATGCATCCATTTCTGGGAAGGATAATGATACCTCAGGAAACAGCATTGTGGAAACCACAGGAAAGTTTACAGATGTGAAGAATATGCCATATAGTGAAAGTCCACAGAAACTTAGGTTTATAACTGAGAAAGATATGAAGTGATTTGCTGACAGTATATAGGTACACTGCTCACTGATAAAAATACCCTCAGTTGAGCAAATAAAAAGCAAAAGACGTTTTGATCTTGGTGCATGGATCACATGTTTAGCAGAAATGAATGCTCTTAATCTTGCAGTGAGGATGGCTCCCATGCTCAGCTGTGTGGTAATTATCTGTTGAAAGGACTGAGAACAGGATCAGTGTGACTTTTCCATTGTTGTCTAGCTCAGCAAGTGAAAAATATGCTTTCCCAGGAGATGAGGGGTAATAATAATTGTTTTAATTACATAAAAATGGAAGATTCTTATTACACATTCCCTATATGTTAAGCAAATGAGAGACTATCTTTACAGCTGCCCACACCAGTTGTCAGTAATGTTTGCTGTTTCAGGCTAGGCAAGATTACTTTCAGCTGACACTCATGCTTTAGATCTTGATATAAAAACTGCTGCTTTTAGTTGCACGGGATCTAAGCAATGGTTTCCAACATACAAGAATATGGCTGACCCTACTAAAGCTCTATGAAGTTTTGCATGGTTTGCCTGCAAACACAGCAGGAACAGTTGATGTGCCACTGAAACAATAGATGTCTGCTTACAGTTTAAAGGATGTTAGATTTAATCCCCCAAATACTTGTCTTTTAAAAAATGATATCAGCAGATCTGGACTGTGAAGCCATGGGAACAGACTAATGAAAGGACAAGTTGCAGACAGTTCAGTTCATGGTAGATGTAAAAAACTAAGCAAGGGAGTAAATGAAAATCTATTGGTATGGCAGAATGGTCCAAAATGCCTTTACTGGATCTATTTTTTACTGGTCATTTAAGAAATTATCAGTAAGTCATATCACTTTTCTTCCCAATGAAATGATTCCCGAGTGAATGGTTATTTGAAGTATCACACTACATCAAACTTCATTATTATTCCAGCTTCAGGAAAGGAGCTATACAATTCAAGAGATACTGAGGAACTGTGTATCTAAAGAATGCAAAGTGCCAGAAAAACAAACATAATCTCGAGCACAGAAACTGAACAGAAGACTAATGTTTGTCCTTTTTTGGAATTGTGTCACTTAGCTACTGCTCCTGCTTAGTGAACCACACTTCCATATCATTCAGGAGCCACAGGATCAATAATTAAATAGCTTTGGATGGAATTTATGACAAAAGGAAAGTAGGGAACAATAAATAGTTATAGAAGCAATAAAAGGAACTGGGCTCTTCCCAGGTCTTCCTGAGTGACCTCAGTGATCACATGCTAGTTTAGTAATTTAAAATATTCTATCAGATAAAGAATGAATGACAGTGAAACCTCCTTATTTCTGAGTTTTCGAGACATGGCATTCTGTTGGATTAATCAAGCAGAGAGGGGCAATGAGTGTAAAATAGTAAGAACCGAGAGAATGAAACTGCAAAAGGAGCTTCAGTCTTCCTTCCACATTCTTTAAGGGCAATCTTTTTAAGCGCATGCACATTAATGTAACTGCAGTGCCCATAGCCCAAGGCTAAACGAGAGACTCTAACCACCAATTCTCAAGACCACAGTCAAATAACTCACTTAGAATAAGAACACTGAGCTTTTGTACACCGAAGCATCACTGGGAAATCACCAGTGCACAGCACAGAGTGCAATACCTCAGAAGTTACAGTTTAGCCCAAAGCCACTTTGGAATATTTATTATTTGGGAAATCAGCAGCAGCAGAGGAAAGACTTGGAATTATTAGGTGATGCACAAGCAGGAGGTGTAATTTGTCTACATTTAAAAATATTCATAAATTGTATGGACTAAAAAACAGTTGGATATGATTCATAGTAGATTTTGTAGAACCAGAACAGAATTAATTAGTGCATGGAATCTACAGTCTGGTAGGTCAGTCAGAATGACACAAAATGTGAAGCAACAGTGTACTTGATAAAAAATAATTAGGATTTTTTGCTTCTATATATATATATATTTTTTTTAATTTTAGACTACAGATAGAACAAATGGCTCACTTAAGTCCTTTTAAAACTTTCTTTTAAAATATTGATTTCACTGTCTCTTCTCAAGTCAGACAGCAAAATTTCAATGAGGTTGATGAGTAGACTTTATTTTATTATGTAAGATTATTTTACAAAGTAGTGAGGATAGTGACACACCCAATAGGTAGAAAACAATGCAAGCCAATTACCAAATTAATATAAAGATATTAGAAATCAGAATAATTCAGCTTATTGAAATAGTTCAAAAACTTCCAAACATTCAGATTCACATCCTGTCAGCTGGTCACAGTATCCTAAGGGCAACAAAGCTGGTATAAGGGCCTGAAGTCAGGACCTGTGAGGGGAAGCTGAGGACATCTCGGTCTTTATGTCTACTTTTTATGCCTTGCCCTCTACCAGATGAAAGAAGAGCTCTGAGATTTGCTAGTCTGTAGCAATAGGGGACAAATGTTGCTGTGTGTTGATGTAGCCCTCAAGATTCAGATCCTGTATTTGTCTAAAGTTTGGCAATTTCTTAACTATTTTGCAGAATGAAAGCCTGACAAGAGTCATAAATGTGAGAGTTTTGGTTTAGAATTACCTAACTACTGTCCCAGGAAAATTTAAGGTTACTGATGTAATCCAACATAATTACCTTTATACAGTGCTGAATTTTTGTTAAACGTTCCTGAAGTTACATGAATACATAACAGAGGCCATAAATAAGAATATCAAATAGTTTTATAATTCAGTATCAAAGGCTGTAAGTACAAATGTGGGTTTTCGTGCACCAGCCACATGAAATGCATTCTCCTTATTCATCAGTTGAATTTATAGACACACCTAATTTAAGTGTTACAGGGGGCACATATTAAGGTAAACTGCAAGCTACTGTTTCTAGTTCACTCTGGAAATTTTTTGTCAAGTAATTTCTGCTAGCACAAGCACAAACTTACAACTCTGATAATGTATCAGTCAAACAGGTGACTAGTTCAACTGTGTGATTTTCATAGCCTTTGTATTTAACACAGACCCTAGGCTATGAGAAGTCTCAGATATGAGGACATATAGAACATTTACTTATCAGTTCAAATAAATATATATCAACTATCTCAGTTTTAAAATTTCCATCTTATACAAATTAAATACCTTTTTAGGAGAGCAGGTGATGAATTCTATTGCTGATATTTCATTAAAATAATCTTTTAAGATGCAAACCTTTAGCAAGTTAGCTTCAGAGCTTGCAACACATTTTTTGTAAATATTTGTAGACGCACTTTTCAAAGTAAATTCTGCTTTGGTGTTAATGATTTGGAACTCTGATTCTTATTGTTGGCTCCTACAGCTTCTTTTAATCACTTTTCTGCTTTTAACTATCAAACTCTGCTTTTCTTATCATTTGCACTGACATAATCAGGTAGAAGCAATAAAATCATATAACATTGCTGGTCGTTACAGTACATAAATACTGATGAGGTAACCTGTACTATCTGTAAGTAAAGACAGTGATCTTGATGAGCCCTACAACTACTAGAAGCAACTCCTTTAAACCCAGATAGAGCTAACATGGCCTACTGAGCAGTAAGTGACTCAGAGCTGTGTTTTTTACCTCACAGTGCATATACACATTTCACAGTATACATACACATCTAATGCACATTTTATTAGCCTAGATTCTTTTTATCCATAGCATCTGTTGGGGGGCTCAGGTATGGTTTGTTTACTGTTCTCTTCCCATTCTCTGGCCAGTCAGAAATCTAGGGAGACATCAAAAATATAAAGTACTGCTGCTGATATAAAGATCATAAGAGAAATAACACAAATAAGATTCTCAGGCTTTATTTAGGAGGATCCATATTTACTTTCCAGCAACGTCCAACATTATAAATCACTTCTATTCTCCTAACCTTTCTCATCCAACATTTGTATGTACAGAAACACTTTAGAAGCAAGAAAAAAAAACTGTTCATAGAAGATCAGCTTACCTACTGCAGGTTATCCAGGCAGGAGAAAAAGTATCATCTGGACTATAATATTATTCTAAGTATAGCTTCATATTTAACTTTAGACTATACTTGAATTGCATCTAATTAGTGATTTTAGTGAAAACTTACTACTGACCCAGTAGCTAGGATTTTTGCTGTATCTCTAGTTAGTACAATACATGCAGAAACAACTTTGTATACAAATGAAAAGCAGGCTGAAGAGGAATGCAACCTCAGAGATCATACAGGTGTGTTGTTTTTTTCTTTCAGATAGTAAAATAAAATACATTTCATCTATTAAAAAAGGCATTTTTTTGTTTGGCTTCAGGAGTAATTGATTTTCTAGTATACCTACTTCTACAATTGTTTCTCTCTCCTATAGTTAAAATAAAGATTTTCAAACCCTGAAATGTAACCACTGATTTGTTGAATTCAAATGTGGTAGGCACTTTGATTCAACTAACATTCATATTGTTCAACATCACATGCTTTGTGTTATATCCCCCAACTATACAATTAAGGAAATGTTATGTTATTCAGATGAACACGTAGAGCCATTTACTTAAGCAAGGTAACCTTTATTTTATTTTCAAGTTTGATGTTTTCACATTATTTACAGAAGAGAGAAACCAAAGACAATAGAAATAGAACAGTCATGTTAAATTTCAAGTATATGGTGTTTCCCCAAAGTCGCATCAGTCAACTTGACACCTTTTTATCCAGATTCCAATGGTATTGCTTTCTGGTAACAGAACATGGTCAAATCTGTTTTGACCATGGATCAAAGTTTCCATGGATCAAAGTTTACATGAATCTTTTCAGGATCTGGGAAACTACGGGCCCATCAGTCTGACCTTGGTGCCAGGGAAGCTCATGGAGCAGATTATCTTGAGTGCCATCACATAACGTTTACAGGACGCCCAGGTGATCAGGCCCAGTCTGCATGGGTTTATCAAAGGCAGGTCCTGCTCGACAAACCGCTCAGTGTAGAATGGAAAGGCTGTGGATGTTGTCTACCTAGCCTTCAGTAAGGTTTTTGACACCGTTTCTGAAGCATTCACCTGAAGAACCTGGCTGCTCAAGGCCTGGACGGGAGCATGCTTCATTGGGTTAGAAACTGTCTGGAGGCCAGGCCCAGAGAGTCATGGTGAATGGAGCTAAATCTAGTTGGAGGCCGGTCACAAGTGGTGTGTCCCCAGGGCTCAGTGCTGGGTCCAGTTCTCTGTAATCCCCAATGATCAGATGAGGGGATATTGTGCACCCTCATCAAGCTGGCTGAGGACACCAAGGTGGGCAGGAATGTTGATGTGCCTGAGGGCAGGAAGGCTCTGCAGAGGGACCTAGACAGGCTGGAGCGATGGGCCGAGGCCAACTGGACGAGGTTCAACAAGGCCAAGTGCCACGTCCTGCACGTGGGGCACAACAACCCCGTGCAAGGCTGCAGGCTGGGAGCAGAGTGGCTGGAAAGCTGCCCGGAGGGAAGGGAGCTGGGGGGATTGGTCAGCAGGTGGCTGAACAGGAGCCAGCGGTGTGCTCAGGTGGCCAAGAGGGCCAACAGCATCTGGGCTAGTGTCAGAAGTGGTGTGGCCAGCAGGGAGAGGGAAGTGATTGTCGCCCTGTACTTAGTCCTGGTGAGGCCACACCTTGAGTACTGTGTTCAGTTTTGGGCCCCTCACTTCCAGAAGGACAGGCAGGTGCTGGAGTGTGTCCAAAGAGGGGCAACGAAGCTGTTGAAGGGCCTAGAGAACAAGTCTTATGAGGAGCTGCTGAGGGAACTGGGACTGTTTAGCCTAGAGAAAAGGAGACTCAGGTGTGACCTTTTTGCTCTTTACCATTACCTTAAAGGAAGATATAGTAAGGTGGGCATCAGGCTCTTCTCCCAAGCAGCAAGTGGTAAGACACAGGGAAATAGCCTTGAGATGCACCAGGGGAGGTTCAGTTTGGATATTAGGAGAAATTTCTCTACTGAAAAAGTTGTGTGATATTGGAATAGACTGCCCAGGGAAGTGGTTGAGTGACCACCCAGGAAGTCTCCAAGAAACATGTAGATTTAGAACTTAGTAGCATGGGTTAGTGGTGGACTTTTGTACAAGTTGAAAGTTGGAGTAGATGATCATTCCTCTGCTTCATCAGTAGATGAAGCATTCAGGTTGGAGAAGACCTCTCAGATTTACCCTCCAACCAGGTCTGAAGCAATGGTGTGTTTTGGGGATAGGATGTTTGGGTTGGTTTCCAGCAACCCTCCAGGTAAGTGTCTGCCTCTAGCCTCAGACAAGTTTGCCCTAAGCATCTCATTTTGAATTATAAGACACAGGCATGCTGACACCTCAGATACCACGACTGTAATAAGCCAGTTATGAACTAGAGTAGAGGACAGCCTTGCCCTCAAGATGCTAGGAGATCAAAATAGTCCTAACATCTTCGCAGGAAAAGAGGCAGCTTTAAAAGACACCAAGATGACAAGAACCACCACAAACAATAAAGGGTAGGGCAAAATTACAGCTGATGTCCAGACTTAGAAGTCCCAGGGAGGTTGCTAGTAACAACTACGATGACAATAGGCAGAGCTACAAATTCAAATACAGTGCTTATTATACAAATAAAAATAAGTCAAAGGAACATCATAGATCTTGGTTGTACCAAAGTGCTTGGCAAACAAACATTGTACAGATAACAGGGATGCCTGGGGAAAAAGAAGTAGACCTTTTACATGAGTTGATTGCACCAATATGAGAGGCAGAGACTAACCCAGGCAGGAGAGCTTTCAGCTAAGCTAAACTGAGAATGAAATACAGACATGTCTACACTTTGTTTTTTTTTTGGTAAAAAGTTCCTCTTCATTTTTCTTTTTTTTTTGTTTCTTATGTCAAAATCTGTAATGTCATTGCTAAATTACTTTGCTAATAACAGTAGTTTTAATAATTCACTGGCTACAATACACTGAGGTACGTGTGTTGTCTGGAACGTATGTAGAACAACAGAATGGTTTGGGTAGGAAGGGACCTTAAAGACCATCTAGTTCTAAGCTCCCCACACTATGGGCTCCCACCCTACACCTGGGAGAAGAGGCCAGAATACCCCTATATGCTAAATGCAGTGCAGGGCTATAAGATAGCTGTCGGAGAACCTGCAGGGACTTGAATCCACAATCCCCAACAAAACAGTAACAAGACATGCTCTTGCACTACTGTGCAAGAACACTTTTTGCTCACAGAGAAAACAGTAGTCAAGAAAACACAATAATCGTGTTTCAACCTTAAAGTAGAATTCAATTTAGAATAAAGGCAAAAAGTTTCAGTTATGTATTTTGAAGACATCAGGAGCAAACTTCCTTTACTGAAACTCTGTGCAGACCAGTCTGAGTAAGATTAATGAAACAGATGAAATGTTACTGAAGTTCTTCTATGCTGCTTGGAAACAGGTTTTGTCTGAGAGCTCCTTGGGATAACCAGATAGTGTTTTGAACATTTTCTTACTAAGCTACTTTGTTTTCCTAGCTGTGTTTCAGGCTCCAGAATGTAAAGGCTAAAAATGAGAGGACAATGAGTGAGATCACTCACAACTTATTAAAATCAAGTTAGAAAAAGTAAGTAAAAAATAAAATTTCAGCTAAATGAAAAGTGCTGACATGTATGTAAATCCCTTTACAGCTCACAGCAGTTAGGCCAATGCACAGCTCCCAAATATTTTATTGGTGATCTTTGCTTCAGCCTCTGGCTAGAGAAAGATTATTATATTTTATTATTTACTTACTCAGTAGATAGCTAACTAACAACTTGTATTACAGGAAGCATTATTTGAGGCATTAATGGACAAAATTCTTCATAAGCAGTTTACATTAAGACATAGTAAAGCTTGTCTATCAACACATTTAGTCTTATTCCCGAATTACAAGAGGATATAGCCTTCATAAAAGGAACTATGAGGAAGACATTAAGGATCTGGAAGAGCAAGAACACATGTCAAAGTACAAAGATTAGTGACAGACAAACAGAAAGAACAGGAAAGAAAGTGGCTTGTAACAATGTAGAAAATATGGACTTAAGTTCAATTAGGTAAGAATCAAACAGAACCATGACCAGAGAACTTGACCAAATAAAAAGGACACTAAACCAGCTTGTTTGTTAATCAGGAGAACTACTAGTGATGCAGTGCTCTTCTTTCTTTCATACAAGGAAGAGGCTGTAAGGAAGTAAACCACACATCTGAGAAGTTTCTCTGCATAGTATCTTGGTATGAAATCCTGTAAGTTCTGTTCAGTCTTAAATAAAGTGAGTACAGGCCTTTGTATTGATTTTAACAATGCAGTTTGTAAAAAGTTAACACAAACATATGTCTCCAAAAGCTTTCACACAAACCTGGAAACACTTCACATAAAGCAAGTAGAATCTTCAAAGGGATTTCTGAAAGGTGTTTATTCCAGACAGTAACTCTAGCCCTTGCTTTAAGAAACAAAAACAAATATGCATCTTTTTTACTTGTGACTCCTACTTCTCCTACAACAATCATCCATGACAACATATTCCAAATAGGAACATTCAAGTTTTGACATGTATTAAGTGCCCAGGAAGTCCTGTGTGGTTATGAAAGCTGCGACCAAATGAGGTGCTTTCGTATCTTGCAGTCAAAGGCAATCCTCAGTCAGGCAGAAGCACTCCAGTATGGATAATAAATCAAGTATTTTGAAACCATCTGACAGTAATGCTTAATACAACCAAGATACAATCAAAAAACAACTTTATTGATGAAACAGTGATTAAAAGCAGTACTACAGAACAACTAAATGTAGGGCAAAGACACTTCCAAGACTACAGGGTGAACTAGATATTAAATTCATTTCTGAGAAGCTACATAGAAAGTGGAGTGGGCAGTTACAACAGCTTGTTTTCTCTGACAAACTTCTCAGACACAGACTAGTTCACCTAACAGTTTCAGGATAGCTATGCACTGATGCAACATTATTTAGCAAGTCCCATAGAAATGTCTACAACTGCTGCTCACACTTACATTTGAAAAAAAAAAAATAAGTTATGTGTATTATAGACGGGAACTTAAGATTTGTTCTCTATGAAATCAGATAAAGTTGTCCAAGACGACGATGTCTCCCAGTGCTGCTGCTAAGAATTCATAAAGATGTTTCTGGAAACCGCTGTCAAACTTGTCACTTAGTTCCTCTCTCAACTCCCTCAGCAGAGGCACTGTGGACTTACCATCTGCATTCAAAAATCGCTCAAAAAGTTTATGCCAGAAATCACCACCAACAGTCCTAAAACAAACAGAGTAATTTTCAGTGAAACTGTAGGCACACATAATATGTTTGTCAATATTTCCACTTATATTCAGCACTATATGCCTTGGGAAGACCAGTAACAACATTTTCATCCATATATAAGGGAAAACTAGGAATGTTGTTTGGTTTATGTGTAGGGCTCTTTCTCCAGCAGGCTTCTTCATATCTAAACATGCTGTTTCACAGTTCTATCAAAAGCAATGCTTTTACAGTTAACTCTTCTAGTGTACTTGACCACTATTACCACCCACAGAGACACAGCACTTCTAAATGAGTTAGCAAGAGGATTTTTTGCACCAAAGTTGACAGATTCCTTTTTCATGAATAAGGGGCAGATATAACTCTTAAACTCTCATTTACAGGCTGTTTCCTAGTCAATATTAAAGAAAAGCTCCAAGAAAAAAAAAATGGGTGGTTTACAGCCAGTTTTTAAACTCTTTGGAGTTTTGTTTTTTAACCTCTACCTTCCATCTGTCAGAATTCCCATACAGAGAGCATTTCAAAGAAAATTAATAGTAATAAATACCATCTCACAGATGTCACAGATATACCCACACAACATGAAAAGGGTGACTCATTAAAGTCTATGAAAACTAGTATCAGAGCTAATATTTTGTTCTTCAGTCTTGCTCTGAAGACCATAGACTGTGCTGTTTCTGATTACTGAAGTACTTTTCCCCTTTAAGCCAGGAGTTATGCTGGCTTTTGAACAAATTATCTACCTCTGCTTTATGTGACTCACAAAACAGCAGCAGTCTTAGTCTCATCTCAGAGAGAATCTGACCTGTACTATTACAGTAATAACTCTTACATTTTCTAAGATAATGAAGCCATACAGAACCCAATAAAAAAAGACATGAGATCACTTCCTTCACAGCAAGTAAGGGGGAAAAGCAGAGGATGTTACATGTTGGTAAGTATGTCTAAAGAGTTAATGAGTGACAAAAATAGTCCTAAAATTTTAAACACATTTTCTGTATGATAGCCCTTATCAGCCTGCACAGATGAAGTTTCCTAAAATAACATGGTGAAAATAGAAAAACTAAAAAAAAAATACTTCTGGAACTGAACAGTTTCCATCAGTAACATGCTAAAATTCCCTACCAAAAAAAAAGATTGAATTCAACCTTATAGTAAGGCTCAAAAATCAAAATAGAAACTCGATCAAAATTCACATTCTATCTTTCCAGAAGTCTTCACCATACTGTTTAACTGAATTGCTCTGCATTCATTCTGTCAGCTTTTAAGGCAGCACTGAGTGCCACTGGGTCTCCAAGGCCATTTTTGTGCTTTGCCTTGCAATTTTCAACTTGCAAGGATAGAGCACAAGATTAAGTAATATCCATCAAATGGGGAGTACTTTAATTGGGCAGACCCTTCTGGTGGATGAAGGCTCCCTGCAGCAGTAAACCAGCTTGTCAAAGATTACTTGAGTACTTATTGAGAGCTTCAAATTGACTGGAGGAAGGGTCATTAGCTGTTAGTAAGAACCAGACACACCAAAAGATTTTAAGTGTGAATGCAGAACTTTGCCAAGCAAGAAAAAAAATCAGTGCAGATTCCTAATTCCTACATAATGAAGTACACCATTTACACTGTTGGTAGAACGTTTAAGGATAACATGTTTATATAGGTGTTTTAGTTACACCTTTATTGGAATTCTTGATATTGAAAAAATTAGTAAAGAAGAATGACAGGCACAACCACATTTTCAGCAGCAAAATAATAAACAGGACTGAAAATAAGTTATTTGTATTTACAACTCCAGAGAAAAAACATAAACCAATGTACCCAAGTGTGAAAAGAGTCATTACAGCCTGGGTTCAGCCATACAAAACACATGCCCAGACTTCACCTTCTTCCTTACTTCCTTCCTCTAACTCCACACAGTTCTGTGATAAATGCTCTTCTACCCAAGTCTCCCTCTACTTTGAGCCCTTCCTTCAATCCAATGGCTGCAGTTTTGACCCAAATACCTTTCCAGCTGACTCCTTCTCTCCAAACTCCCCATAATGGTCAGTCCTATCCTTCCAAACTCAGACTTTCTATACCTGATACTCACATACTCCTGGTCCAGTTATCCAAAGTTACTGTTATTTTTCTCATACCCACATCCTGATGAGGTCCCTAACACCCTTTCTCAGCTCAGACCTTGATTGGCTTCATCTGTTGTAGCTCAATTTCATCTTTTGTAGAACAAAAATGAATAAAAATTAAAAAGCAACACTTCAGAAATGTATCCCACTATCCCCAAAAATACTGCAAAAAATGGATTATGTGCTGATAGAAATGAATATACAGGAGTCCTATTTTTCAGAACAGGTCAGCTTTACTTAAAGATACAAAGTGTCAGAATATCTGTTAGTAGAAAGACAAAGTCAGTTTCCATCAATGATTTAGCTGATGGGGAGAGGTTGGAAGGAGGAATGTTCCAGTATTTCTGAAACTAAGGTGATATAAAATACATATTTACTGCCAACCTATATATAATTGATATTCATCTCCTCAGAGGTGAATTGCTCTTGGTGATTTTGTTCTTCTCATCTAGTCCTGTAAGTTGATCCTCTTAAGAAAGGAAAAAAAAAAGAAGCAACTGGGTACAATATGAAGTATATAGTCAGTACCCAGCAGAAGCCTGCTGTAGCTGCATAACTACTGGTATAATTCTATAACAGCATGTAAAAAAAAGAAAGATATATGCAGAATAAGAGGAGAAGAGAATTTTTCCCTCTCCCTATAACCCAGCTTAAGATGATTTTTTTTCTAATGGTTGAACACAAAGATTTATAAGTAATGCAGGTTGCTAGGGAACTGGACAAATCCCAAATCTGTAGTATGTTTTCTTAAAGCAATAGTTACAGACGTACATCTACACATCAGGTATAGCTAATATACCATGACCCTGAAATGCAGATAGCTGTCAACCAACTTCTGCTATGAGCAGGAGAGCTCTAGAAAATCCTTATGAAATGCTAAGGCAGAAAAATTCTATAGGATACGACTAATGAAATGAATGAACTTTTAGTTTAAGAACGTGTAGATGAAGGCAGAATAGTGTTATAGCCCCAGCCCTAGCATGTGTCTAAATGGAAACCCTATAAATTAATAACTTAGAACAAATACCAACTTCCGAAGGAGCGGTTGGCTGTGCAGCTTAAATTATCAACGCACAAGAAGAAAAATAATTAAAAATTATACTGCTTTCATAACTGTTACAGACAGAACCCTAGTGTCAGTGTCTTAGTAACCCTTCAATAGATCCTGGAATCAAAAAGCAGAAAATCCAAGTAATCACCACTTCTAAAGCAAAAGCTCATGGAATTTTCTTACCACTCACCCACTTATAAACATCTCCAAGCTTTGGCTACGAAGTCAAATGAGACACTAAGACTTTCAGACTGGTCTGAAAGGAAAGCAAGACCAAAAATAACAAAAAAAACCAAAATCGATCATATTGTAACTAGACTGTATGGCTTGTATTCAGCTTAAAACTGTCTCCTACATAACTCTAAGGGTACCAGTAGTAAGTCTAGCAGTACTGGTACTAAGACTAGTAGTTTCAAAAATCAGGCCCCCACAGATCGTATGCTTTTGACAGTTACAGCACGAAGAGCTGGGTTTTAAGCTTTGAAAATAGTAACACTAGAAATGAAGGACTAAAGAAAGTGAAGGAAATTGGAAGAAATGTGTTACTTCCCAGTAGCCTCCTCTGAAAAAGGACTTACTCTGATATGTTTTGGCTGATTTTCCAGATGGAATTCTCTTGACAGACCTGGATGTGATCACCAAACAGCATCAAATGGACTATATCTGCAATGCCAACCAAGTCTACCTGCAGTCATAACAAACGTTAGAAAGTTCAATTTCTGTTGATTTCTACAGTTCACCACAGATCTCTAATGTTGGTGCTTTTACATATTTAAGTCTGTATTGGTCTCTGCATCAGGATCTTCAGAAGATACTAAGCAAAACAACTTCAAAATAGAATTCTAGTCTTCCTTTACACTCCTAAATACATACAGTAGTCAAGGCACCCAGCAATTCCAGAACAATGCTGCTAACCCCTTCAGTTAATGCCAAAGATGTAAAGCAGATGAGAAATTCTCAGTATTTTCCACAGATTCTATAAAATACAACTTAAACCAAGATTTTGAAAAGGAAACAGAAACTAAGGTATCCTGCCAAACAGACTTACCTGATAAGGAAGGGAACTTTTTGCCAGAAGCTGTTGTCCATGAGGAGTCTGAGATATAGGAAAATTATTGGGCAAGCTTACTTGAGACTTCAATCTCAAATCCACACTGTGAGAGAAATCCACTACCTTCAGAGCTCCTGTCACCTTATCATAACCAAGTAGGTCACAGATACTGAGTAGAGAAAACAAATGAAGCATAAAGCAGACCAACACATAAAAAAACAAATTCAAGAAGCAAGTCTTAGCTACATCAATGCTCCCCTCTGATGGCTAGCTTAAGAACTACTACTGAAAGGTCTTCCCCTGAAAGGGGAACCAACCAGCTGGCAGCTTGAAGCTTACAGATGACACCTGTATCTCCAGAATAGCAATAAGAAACACTAAAGACATTGTTTTGATATTCATCAGTTATCTGAAACTGAGTTGGAGGAACAGGAAAACATCATAACATCTAGTACTTCTCCCTCTCTTTCAAGATATCAAAATAAAAGAAAGAATTAAGAATCATACTTCATTAAACCTTCCCTAGTCCACACACCAGTGAGGACAAACCTAAATGGTAGAAGCGAGTACTTGTATAGATGACAGCTGCCAAGTCAACAATATAAACAGATCACCCTGCTCACTATTTTTATTTTATTTTTATTTTTTTAATATTTTCATGCTGTAAGCATACTTCACGATTTTGACTGCATTTACATTATACAACTGTCCTAGGATAGTTTTTTTTTCTATGACACCAAAACCTATAATCATCCTTACTTTTTGGCAGCTAAGATTAGGTTTGCATTTTCCACAGAGAAATCATAATAAACCTACCAGCAGATAACCAAATCCATCACACCACTGTTTGATCAGTGATTTGCAAAATGGGGTGCATGCACCCCAGAAAGCGTGCAAGACAATTCATTGGGGGTGTGTGAAGAACATGTACACGTACTACGAACATACTAATAACTTATAAACAAGTATGCATATATTGGAAGTGACTTCCCTCTTTTTTCCCCCCCGATAGGGTTGCACAAGCAAGTTTAGAGACTACTGTGTTAGATGCCTGTAAGTTGAAAGTTACTTTAAAGTCAATAGCTATTTTTAATTTATCAGCAATGACTAAGAACTGCTCCAGTGAATTTATTCTAATGTAATTTTATTTGAATCATTAGGTATTCTTTCAGTTACTACCTTCCCACACTCCATTCATAGATCATACTCCAAGGGATATGTGACATTTTAAACTTAATATAGGAATAAGTTTAAAGCAGAAAGCTAGATCTGTGCGTACAGTAAGTTACAAGCTGGACTACAGTGGAAGTTAAGCAACACATTTAAGAGTGCCTGGGTATTCCAGTTCCATCTGTCCTTTGTTTTCTAATTTTGTGTTTTCCAGATATGCAAGACCAAAGACAAGTTATTCACCAGTATCTAGTTAATTGTCCAGAATTTTGGAAAAGGAGAAATTTGGGAACAGGGACAATAGCAAAAACATTTTATTTAGTATCTTATATGTTCTACAGCATCACTATATATTACTGGGGGGGGAGGGCACACAGGCATAAGGTTGACTCCAAAAATGTGTTTTCACTGTTCAGAATTTTGCAGCCTAAAAAAAAAAATGAACTGTTACATCAGTTTCCTACCTAAAAGGGATAAATTACAAAGAGTTATAGCTGAAATCAAGTATTACATATCCTCTCAGATCCATACAAAGAAACTAACCTGTCTCCCAGAAAGAGCACCTCTGGCCTCAGATCTCCATGGACAATTTCTGCTTTGTGGAGCTTCTCAACCACACTCAGGAGATCATGAACAACCAGCAGAATAAATTCCTTTGCGATAGACTTGCAGCCACGAATAAGATCCTGAAAACAAGGAATAAACATGCATCTGTACTACAGATTAAGTGAAATATTTATAGTTCACCTTCCCCCCCCCCCCCACTTAACTGTATAAAGGTAACAGTCCTACCCTAAATTTAGTGTAATCAGGTTTTTCCCATGAACATCCAGCCAGAATTAGAATAACCATTATTAAGAAATGGACAAAAACAGGAGGAAAAATTAAACTTAAGACTGAAATGACTACTTGATTTATACCCTACTTAATTTATACGCAACAACCCAAAATGCACTTACCAGACTTTATTTTAAATGTAAATCCTTCAACAAGTCATTGAGCGCTATGACCTTTCTATGGCAGACAGAACTCATTGAAAGATGCCAAGTTAAACAACGCAGAGTTTTAGATGTAAGCCTTATTGTGAAATAACGTGTGGTTCTGGGCTCAGGTTGTTTATCACTCATGAATAAAGTTTAAAAAAATGGGTTTGTTTCAGAGAAACACATGATCTATAAATGAGAAACCAGCTTTAACTAAGGCTGTAACAGATGGCCTTAATTTGTATGTAGATAAAACAAAGAAGAGGATTTAGATTGCAATAATAAACACGTGAAGCTATCTTCAGCAATAACCAAAACTCACTATTAAGTACCTATGGAAGAGTTCATGTCTTTTGCAATTGTACTTTGGTTATCTGTACTGACCGCAAGCGTAAAGCGATTTACATCCCTGTGCAGAATCACACAGCCATCCTGGTATAAGAAACAGCTGCAGTTTTCACTGAAGCTTTGGTCAAAGTCAGTATTCAAACGCTCCCGTAATTGAAGTGTGATATAGAAGTCCCAAGGCACAGGCTGAGAATACACCTACAAGAGAATACATAAGAACATTTATTTTTGGAATAAAGCAAAAATTGCTCATCTTCGCATTCTTCTCATCTTTTTAATTCCCAGTTTAGCAAGGAACATTTGCCGCAGTCACAAAATTTGAATATATATCAGCAATTTGAAAAAGGACATGGAATAGCAAACTTCATGCATGGAATTCCAGAAGTCATGGCCAAGTTCACTTACAACGTAAGTTATATCTCATAGGAACTTTATACATGAACTGCAAAATGTTAAAACATCATTTATGTTACCTTTATTACAAATCCCTTTGCATCCAACTGGGCAAAGTTAGCTAGATTCACAAAAAACATCTTGTGTTCTTCATTGGTCCAGTATTCCCATTTGATAGAGTAAGTCTCATCTCCTGTTATGAAAGTTTACATTTCATGAGCTGTCGCAGCAAGTGTGCATCCAAGACTGTTCATGTTATTCCCCCTCTACACCACATAAAACTGGTATGCATGAAGTATATTTCAAACCAATAAGAACATCAATAGATCCCTTGCGCTCCCCAGGGTGTCTGGAATACCTACCTAGCTTAATGTCTTTCTCGAACTCCATGACAGGCATAGAGCCAGTCTCCAAATGAAAATCTGGAGAGGCAGTCAAAGATTCTGGCATGGGATCTAAAAGCTTTTTATGCTGTTCAGCACTCCAAAAGAGCAGAGTTACGTCACCTAGGAAGACAAGTAATAGAAACAGATGAGCTCAATATAGGTGTTGAGTCTCTGAAACAATTGTATCTGTCAAGAAGAAAGTAACTTAGATATTGGAAGCCTTTAATTTAGCTTTCCGTCTGCATACAGATTCACTGCATCACCTTTCAGCAAGTCCATTAGTCTCTTCCCAATAGTTTCTTGTTCTATGAAGTGAACATAACTCTATAAGGCAGTTTCAAAAGGGAGTGCATCTCATGAGATTCATGACACTACTGTAGTGTATTGTGAGATGTGCCTTTCACGAGAGACAAAGCTCTGAATTAGATGATGTTCATCTATCTGCTCAGCAACAGCAGAATCCAAAACCATTATTTTGTGAATTAGCTTTCCTGTTTTAAAAACTGTATCTGGAGTAAGTGATCAGTTTGTGGTTTTTGAAGCGATGGGCTTAATTGAAATTAACTTCTCTGAATACAACAGGGTTTTTATTTAGGAAAGAACAGATTGGACTCCAACTCTGCTGTTCTCTACAGTGAGGATTTAATGGATTTCACCTCATGAAAACGTACAAGAAAGTTACATGTAGGTCTCAGTTGCTTTTCTGCATAACAGAAGACACCAGTCAGTGGATGAGATCATCTATCCCAAACCAAGGTAGCCTGAAAAGTATTGGTCTCCAATATCAGGCCAAGTAAAACACATCAGAACTAGAAGGCTTCCGCCAACTTCCTTTCCCAAACACTAAAATGGTGTCACCCATTACTAATTATAATCTTTCACAGCACAGAAGTAAGAAAGTGTTATTATCTACTATTGTACTTATTTAAAAGCATTGTGTTTAGTACAAGTAAGTCCATGGAAGCAGATCCAGGAAATATTGTACTTTATAGGCTAAACACATGTTCTATTGTATCACTACAAATTTCATAGTTCTGTGAAATTTATGAGTAATAAACTGTCAAATGCCTGAAGTAATTTTTCCTGCTATGCAGCATGAAGTATTACTTATTACTACATCCAGGTTGATAACTGCACTTCAAGGGAGATGTGCAGAAAGGGAGGAAGAAAGAGTAATAAGAGAAAAAAGGACCATTAGAGCAACTGAACAAATGCCTTCTCTTTCTGAAAATAAGGAAAGATCTTGCATCCTTCTCCAAACAGTAGCAAATATGAAGAAGCGTAGGATCTAGCTGAAGTACCAGCTACGTTTGCAGCACTCTTCTAATAATTTTCCTCCTAATTTTACTTTGATTCCAGTTCCTGAGTTCCTGATCATGCTTCATCAGGAAACATGAGTGGTACAACAGACTTCTTTAATAATGTAGTCTAGAGCTACACAACAACGTATTGTTCCTTAAAGTAGATACACAGAATTTTCAGATACACACGTCTGATTAAAATGTCATAAACCGAAATCAAAGGAGGCAAAAGAGGTTAAATATCTTGAAAACTTGTTCAATACAAACTTAATGGTACTAGCCAGGTTTTGAAGGTAGTGACAGTTTCTGTATTAATTGTAACAATGATCTATAACAGAGAAACAAAAGGTCTTTGTCTAGAAGAGATAAATTAACTATGAAAGTATTGGTTTTGTTTTTCTTCAATGAGAATAAAATACTGCAAAGACACACTACTGTTTACAGAAAATTTAGAGTGTAGAGAAAATTTCATACTTGTTTCAAATTTAAACTTCAAATTCATTGGCCTTTTTCAATGTCGCAGCTACTGGCCTATGAAGAGAACAGTGTGATAATAGAAGAAAAAGTCAAAACAAAGCTGTCTTAAGTATTCTCCCTACCATCCAGACAGAATTTTTCATTTCTGCATTTAACCTCAACTCTCACACATTCTCTGCAATAATACCTTAAAAAAACTTCTCTATCACCTTAAAGAAACCGTCCATTACATTAAATATTTGTCTTCTGGACACTGACAAGCACCCTATACTACATACCTCAAGTGGTAGCGCTATATAGTATAGAAAAATGACAAGTTCAGTCACAAGACAGTATAGTGGAAAATACACAGAAAATAGAGTAAAACATAAGATACGCAGAAGCACTACAGAGTAACTACGGCAGATGCAAGTTATTTGTTGAAAGTGAAATTCAATTTAGTACTAACCAGTAATGTTTTCACTGATACCTCCAGAATCAGTAATTGTTTCAGCAGGCAAAGTCTGAGCAAGTTCCAGTTTCTCAGGGATGTGCAGGTATTTAATTGTGGATATTTGTGTAACAGAAGAAAGAGAAGATCCCGAGGAGACAGAAGAACCTGATGAACGAGTATCTTCCAGGCTTGCTTCCATGATTGGACTGTGAATAAAGGACATCTATTCAGACTTTCAAAAAATGCAAGGTATGACCAGTGAAAGGATACCGTGCACTCCTAGACTTTTTTTTTTGTAAAATAAGAAGCCCTTCCCTATCCTTTCTGGAAAGTGTACAACTGTGTTGAAACAACATTTTAGTTTCAATGAGTTCACAATCAGAATCCTAATCTACAGCTGACTTCTCTTCTTAAATAGAACTGCTACAGTGGAAGAGAATGACAAATGTTTATTACTACCTCATTCTGGTAGCTGCACCAAAATTCAGACCAACAATGCTTTTAAAGCAGTGAAGAGGGGTAGGAGAAAGAAAAATCACTCTTGATTTTCCGTCTTAACTATAATCAGCATGTCTTCCCAGGGAACTTACTAAACACACACCTTCAGGTTGTTATACATGTTTACACATTAACAGCTAGCAAATCAAATGCAGTTCTGAATTAAGTAAATGCTATACAGTAGATGCTTTTTTCTTTACAGTGGTAAGAAACAGCAGTTTTTTATTCCTTCTCTCCAGCTTTTCTCCTCTGTAGAAGTCTAAGCCATAATCATCAGATCTATTTTATATACTGAAGTGACTACAGAAACAAATAACTGATTCTGCTTTTATTCTCCTGTTAAAAAGTCAGAATATGCTTATGAATTTCTTTACAAATTAATCGGTAGAAAAAGCATGAAGTCTTGCAACAAACATGAAGAGATGATTGAGCTTGCTATTACTTCTTATATCTGCTTAAGGCAAAACAGATCCTGACCTAGAGAAAGCATTCATTATACTCTGATCTCTTCAGAAAATTGTTTCTTCAGAAACAATAGTAAAAGCACAACCAAAGAGACACGAAAAGGGGCTTAAGATGCAGTGCTGTTAATTACCTCAGTTTATTTACTGAATGAACTTCATTGTATGTCCCCTCACAAACTGGTGTGTTTTGATTCGGAGGCGCACTCTTTGATTCTGGACAGTCTTCCTTCAGAACACTCTGTGAATAAGCAGGATCTGGGATTCTCTGAGCTAACACCCCGTGAAAGGGAGTTGAGGCAAGATGGGCAGCCCTAACAAAGTCACATGTGTCTTCTGGGTTGGCACAAAGGGTTTTGTTCTTGTAGGAGCCTGTCACAATTGCATCTTCAGACAAAGGCTCAATTCCATTCAGCTCATCCTGGAACAGGTAAAAAAAGACAATGAAAAGGCTGTAGATAGTATCAAATGACTTATTTTTAACTGAAAAGCTATCTTCTACTCTCTCCCCTCTTTCCTGTTAGGGGATTCAAAAGTTCCGCCAAGATGTGCTTCAAACATAGCTTCCTTCCACAAACAAGAAGTATATAAAACATGTCATACAAGCAATTAATAAGTATATCATATTTTAAAAAATAATTGAAAATTACTTACGTTTATCTGCAAGTATAACAATAAAATTTAGTTACTGAATTTTTAAACTGGAATAATTATCTCCCATAATAGTGTTCTCTCTCTGTCTTCAACCCTGTTATACTTCATGTGACTCTTTTAGTCATTCCAGTCCCACAGGTATCGATTACCTAATCAGTATGAAGAACACTTCTTCCTTCCATTTCTTCCACCCCACCACCTTCCAACTTGGCTCTGACATCCAGACTCTGCATACTCCACTTACATCTCTCATTCCAATTGAGTAACTGAACCCTAACCATAACATAATTGCATTTTTCTCCCCTCAGAAAAGTCTATCATTGTTTACCTTCTAGAGTGTTGCAGAGCTGTCAGGCATTGCCAAAGACTACTTGGTATCTAATGCCCTAGAAGTACCTCTCTCGGTTCAGTTATAATTGCATTATTCAAGTGTTGATTGGTCAGGACTCCTACATACGGGCATGGCATCAAGACACCTTAGGAAATGAGTGCAGAGATTTAAAGGAGTCACATAGGTGACAGTGTTAGGCATTGAAGTAAAAGCTGCACTCTACGGATATCCAGACTGACTCCGGAACCGAACTCAGTATGATGATTACCATGAATTATTTAACCCTATTTCATATTGTAGCTGTACAAAAAATCCTTCTCAGCTCAGAATAAAATCCTCTAACTCTTTAAAGCACCAGCCTAAAGGTCTACTGCAGCATGCAGTAACCAAATCCTTTGAGACAACAGCTAACACCTCTACTGAAAGCTTTACAAGTATCTGCAAGACTCATACAGAGACATCAGATCAAGACAGCTTAGGAAGCCAGTGCAGAGATTTAGAGGAGTCTCATATGTGGCTCTTTAGGTAACAGGAGCTGAGATGTTTGGATGCGTGGCAATAAAGTGGATGGAACAGGATGCAGTGCTTGAGAGTTATGCTCAATCACAAAAGCTTTTTCAAATTTGAGTGAAGAATCCTGACCACTAATCCATTGCTTATAATCTGGAAGACTCTCTACCATTATCTCCGTATTAGTCAGGTTAAAGCCTAATAAAAACGTTAATTCCAGTGAAATATGAACTGATTCTATAAACATCACGCAATTCAAGTATTGGCATGCCAGACAGAAGCTTAGATCTCACATCAGTTCAGCCAGTCTCACTCAGTTCAACAGTAGGACATTCTTTTTTGATTTCTCCTTGACAGGAAATTATTTCCTTTAAACTGTTTCCTTACACAGGCTTCTGGTGGTATGTTTTCCTTCGCAGTGGCAGATTCTGAAGGTTTACGAACAGCGAGAGGGCACCGGGCACTTTTCTTTGTATTATCTGTAAGACAACTAAGATAAGAGTTAAATGTCATTGAATATTTATTAGAGTAGCTTCCAGTCTTCAACTTCCTCTCAAGAGTTTAATCCACTGAACATTTCAATCTACCATTTTCTACTACAGAACTACCAACAGATTGCAATATATACTACTCTCCTGAAAAAGAAAAAGCTTATATAACACCCTGAACAGCTCTAAGCTTGAGGAACAACAACACAATTTCTTGTTATCATGGACATCCCAAGCAGAATAATGAAAGGAAAAAAGAAAAAAAACAAATATAAAAACCCACATCTGTTCAAGGAGGAGACTAATTCAGCTGATAAGGTAGTTTGAAATTGTTTTTCCCTTCTCCCTCTAAAATCTAGGCCTTGAGTAATTCTACCTTATGTTCTGGTTTGCTGAAGTAGATGATTCATCAAATATGGAGAAAGGCATAGACGGATATGTTGATGGAAGGAAAACTACATCTAAAGAGAAAAACGAGAGGCTCTATTATATCAACAGTTTTTCTACAACATATAAATGCTACTTACAACATCCAATACTTAAAAATACTAGTCCTGACAGGAAGTTAGAGCTGACAAAGAAACTTTAGAGAACAAGCTTTAATTTGTCATGTTAAACAACCACACTTTTACCACATTAATCAACTTGTTTTCTAGAACACACCTTCAAATTTTTCTCTTTTCCCAAGGCTGGCCTTAGCCCTCTGCTCCTCCTGTTCATCCTCAGAGGATAAAAACACACTTCCTCCTCGTGTATCTGGGCATACATCAAGAGACTGGATAACCTCTGCTAACAGCAACAGTAGTCAATTACTTTCAAAAGTAAGTTTCCTTCAGCACATAGCACATATCCATACCAACAAAACTGAAAATGTAATTTATAATTATATCCTTCTACCAAATCGTCAAAGGAAAAAAGGAAATGACTTAAGACATTATCAATCTTAACATGAGTTTTATGTATGCAGTCTTACTCAAATCTGCAAAAGAGTATAAAAGCAGAAGAAAATCTTCAGCTGTTAAAAGAAAAATTATCTTCTTCCTGAAAGACTCCTGAAATGATGAAAGTTCTCAGAAACTCAGGTGCTCAGTCTCTTGTCTAGTATACTTAAAAGTGCTGGACACTAACACTTTCTCATTTTCATTCCTCTATTCCATATAGGCTTTTTTTTTTTTTTAGCTTGTTGCTGTTCTGCTATTCATGTAAGAGAACACTTTCCATCAATGCAGCCTTCTCATTACTGCTAAAAAATTTAAATCCTTACCTTCGGAACAAGATGGTTTGCGCAGCTTAATATCTTCTGAGGGCTGGTATTCACTGTAAACAAGATACAAGCTGACATTTTATACACTCACAAAACATAAGTAAACTTCATAAAAAGGGCAAGCCAAGTTGACCTATGCTATCCATTAAAAAAATTAAAATTATTCTCAAACAGAAGTTTATCTTCACACAATTTCTGTTCAAATTCTGGTTATAGGCTGATGCCTAGGGTTACATCCACTCTTTCTGTTAAAACATAAGTAATGTGGAACGCTGTTTAAGTAATTGTACCCACAGGTTCTCATTGCTGGGAAAAAAAAATCCTTTATTACCTTTCCAAGTGAGGCTCTTTCACCCCAAGTTCTGTTGCACTCGAAAAAGTAAGTTCTTCTTGTCCCAGAGATGGAAGAGGCTTTGTTATCTCTGTTGGCTGTAGGAACAAAGACATATTTTGGTTCTACAGGTATGGAATCACAGACCATACAACAAGATTCCAGGAACAGTATAGTATGACATTCCCATGTGGGTCATGAGAACTCTGATGCATTAATGATTGTCTTCGTACATTTTTATTGTACTCAATTAGTTGCATGATAGAGAGACTCCATTCTTATGTTTAGCCCAGTTAAAGTGTACAGATTTTACTCTTTGCAACTCTGTAATTTTCATAGGAACTTTTAAGTACACTGCAACTATTAAAGACATTTTGTAACTGTTTTTTAACATAGTTTACATCAAAGTAGGAGCACTTTGCATTTCATCATTTAAAAAAAATTTATCCTTAAATCTTTGTTCTGGAAATGAGGACTGGGGGTACTGGAGGTATTGGGAGCAGTAGGAGAAAATAAAATACTCTATTGGCCCAATGGATATAGTAGAGAAAAGGAAAAGCTTTGAAGTAATTAACTTTTACTTGTTACCTACAACCTGTAGGAAAATTGGGGTTTAAGTACTTCTGCAAACATAAGAACAGGTTGGGTGATATCTTTTTGCTAAAAAACAAAAACAACTATAAATAACACTACCAAGAGAACAAACTATACTTGCTTCAAAGATACTCTGATCAAGACTTCTCTGCATATAGAAAAAAATTAATACATGATAGAGCATACTATCTATAAGATGTGGAGACAAATCTCAGATATGGCTTGTGTACTGATTCTAGCTGGGTAGAATTAATTTTAGTCATAGCTGATTCTGTGGTGCTATATTTTGGATCTGTGAAATTAGGTAGTACTTCCCATCTTCTGGTGAGAAGTAGTGAACTCCTTATTTTGCTTTTGCCTATTAATTTGTTTGTATCTCAACTCACAAGTTTTCCCCAGTTGTAACCTTGTGAATCTTCCTCCCACTGTGGAGAGTGAGAAAGCAGCTGTGCTGCCTACAGCATTTAACAAAACACTTTGCCACCTTTTCACTCCTTTCCCTAGTTCCAGTTTCTTCTGTCTTCTTTTGCACTACAACTTCTCTATATAAAAGGAAACTGCACGCGAGTGGCCTGAAAGAGCAATTCAATCTCAAGCATTTAGTATGACTTTTTTTTAAAAAAAGGAAAGAAGAAAGCTCATTATACCTGAGCATAAGGCATCTTGTCAGATTTTACATAGCAGCAATACTTGTAAAATTAAGTTAGACTACAAGACTTGAAGTCTTTGATTACATCCTTATACTGGAAGGACATTTAAGAAATATTTCTGAACTTTCTTTTACTGGGTGACACTTAATGCACACGATACAACAGACTGAAGTACCCTTTCAAAAAAAGGAAAGCCAAACATAAGATATTGTACTCTTAATAGTACTTGTAAATAGTAGCTATTTGTAGAAGTTCAGGTAAACGAGGACAATACCTGTTCACATGATTGTTGCTGCTGCTTGTCACCTTCTTTCTCTTTTAATTTCTTCTCCAGAGCCTCAATTTTCCTTTGTATTTCTTCCTTCTTCTGCATTATGGCCTGAAACTCCTCTAAGGAAGAAAAGCTTACATGGCACAGTATGTATTTCACACATGATCCATTATCAAGCCTGAATTCTTTTTAAAGAGACTAAAACCTCTGGTGGTCTTTCCCCATTTCCTGTGTTACACACTAAGCTTTCACCTATGTTGCTTTCTTTGTACTTCAGACCAGTTAAGTAATCAATCCAGTAGAAAAAAGCAGCTGCAATAATAGAGGTTTCTTTATACTGACAAGAAGTCTGATTTTATGATTTTATCTCAGAAGAACTTATGTCATCCCATTCTGAAGCATACCTTCAGCTTTCTTTTTTGCTTTCTTCCTGTAGACTTCAGCTCGAATCTCTTCCAATGAGAACTCTTCCACTCCTGCATAAACTTTGTCTTTACAGTACATCACCATCTCTTTTTCTTGAGAATCCAGACGTTGATTTTGCACCCGCCATAGTGGATCCTCCTCCTTCTGAGGCTTGCGAGCACTTAAAACACTGTTTATGCTCGGATCAATCTTGCAGGGAGTCCTGAAAACACAAGCACTTATTACTCGGATCATATGCACTTCACCAAAACACTGTAAAAAGATTATAGGCAAGAAAACAGCAAATTTCAGAAACCAGCTGCAGAATAAGTCTACAGACATTCTGTTGTGTTGACAAACAAGAAAAATGGAATGATCGTACATAAAAGGGAAGAATATCAAGTCAGAAAAAAGCGTTGATAAGACCAAGTCAAGAGCATATAAAGTTCTTATGATACTCCGAATTGTTGTGCATTCTGAAGTGTGATCTGTTTTTACTTTAGTTCCATCAGTCTGTGTGACCATACCGATGCCAAGTCCCCACTCATCCTACAAAACAGATTTTACCTGACAAAAAAACAAACAAACAAAAAAAAACAGAACAACAAAAACAACAGAAGAACTTAAAAAAGGTCTTTGGCTAGATTGAACTTGGCATTTTAGATTCAGGGGATAAAAAAAGATCTACGACACAATAAGCAAGTAGTTTGCTCAAGGAAAATATTCTGCATACTAAGTGACAGAAAGAAGTTGCCTATTACAAAAACTAATATACCTGTGCAGTGAAAGAAGCCAAGAGAGCAGCATGTCAAATCTAATTTTAATACCATCACTGTTTTCCAGGAGAAAGTCTTATAGCTAAAACAGTTTTTATTTATTTAGCATTCTTAAATCATGGTATGTCCTTGGTCAGAGCTACTTTGCAGTCCACATGCAACATACAAAGCCCATAGGAAAGATCTATGCTGCCAAACACTTTTCAGAATTCTTTGATTACACGTAATTTAAAACCAAAGAAGCAGCCTGTAATATCATACATTCTTTTCCACCTTTCTCTTAGGGAGAAACTATGCTTTCTATAGCGATCATCAGCCAGCAGAAAAAGAAAGTTAAGCAGCTTTGCAAAATATCACATTTTCCTCTGCTGTAACAAAACAGTGAGTGCTGTACAAGCAGGAAGGTTATTTCAGGCAAAATTGCATACTCCTCCATAACCTATGCAACACTGTTGTCATGGAAACTGACAGCTTCTTTCAGTATAAAACTCTGGATAGGTTGAGCACAGAGGAAGATAAGAGGAAAACAGCAGTAAGCCTCTGTCAATTTGGGGCTGCTTTCATAGCAAGTAGCATCCTAAGAGAGGTAACTGTGGTTTTGTTTCAATATGCTGAGTCAAGCCATTAAAATATTTAACATGTATAAATGTGATACAGGCTCCCCCAAAATGAGCACACCCAAATATTTCCCATACCCTTATGCATCCTCCACTGAAGCCTCTGCCATCAAGCTGAAATACTAAGAGCTTCCAGACTGACAGATTTTAAGATTTACTTAGATCTAAAAGCTCAATTACCTGGCTAAGTCAGAATATTACAAATCAGCTTTGATAATCTCAGGTGCAGGTATCATTTCAAACTGAAAACTCACATGACTTGCTGCTGAGACGATTCTTCTACATATGGGGTGAAAGTGGTCATCGGACAGGGCATTTCAATGCCAGAATTTGCACTGCTGTGAGGACGCTGAAAAAGGAAGAGTCAATGTTAGCAGCCTAAAGACTCATTGTTAGCTTCTCTTTTCTTCTGGTAACTGAATCTCCTTCCCCCCTCCCCCCGCCCTCCAGTGTGGGATATTTGGTGGTTTCATTACTAAGAATTAAACTTGATACTTTTCACAAGACATAAATTTAAAAGACTACCTCCTTTCTGATACACAGATAGTTACAGACCAGTCAGTTGGGCACTAGCACCTAAAAAAAGCAAGACAACTCCTGCATGTCCTCGTCAGGATTTATGTTCTTTATTATTCTGACGGAACATTGGTCTAGCAGGGTATTCCATTTTCTCCTCATTTGTTTTCCAGAAACACTATAGACATTTTTCAGCCAAGATTGTCTCAATCATATAATACTATTGTTTCTGCTGCCCACTAAGAACCTCCAAGACTTCTCCATTTTCTTCTCAAGGACCATTCCTGCACCACAGAAATCCCTTAACTGCTTTTGGAGCCAGATACAGATGGCATCAAGTCTGATATCATTCTGCTGTCATCTACCTACTTGAAATTCTCCTGGATTCCCAAGAAGAAAGTTTTATGTAGTAGGGATATTTCAAACTGGTTTCCAATTAGTTTACACTACTGGAACAAACCTTCTATCATCCCCTTTTCCATCTACTGGCAAGCTTCTTTATATTGTTAGGATTAATATTTAATTGGTACAGTTCTCCACTTCTTTTGATCTTAACTCTTCTGTTTTCATCACTAACACTCCAAACAGACTTGCAGAATGCTGTACATGCCTTATTTTCATATGCTAGACAATGAGTTCTTCTTGCACGTACGTATTGTATGTTTGGGTAGGTGTTACGTGGTCTCCTCTAGAGAGGCCCGGACAGGCCTGAGAGGTGGGCCTGTGCAAACCTCTTGAGGTTCAAGAAGGCCAACTGCAAGGTCCTGCCCCTGGGCTAGGGCAATCCCGAGCACAAATACAGGCTGGGTAGAGAATAGGAAGAATTTGTGGATGCCCCATCCCTGTAGGTGTTCAAGATCAGCTGGGTTGGGGCTCTGGACAACCTGGTCTAGTGGAAGGTGACCCTGCCCATGGCAGGGGGGCTGGAACCAGATGGCCTTTAAGGTCTCTTCCAGTCCAAACCATTCTATATCAATAGAACTTTTGCTCCCTTTTCTATAGAAATAACTAGTGTCTGGCTTCTCTCTTTCTTTGCAGAATCTAGTTTTACCTCATATTCTTAGCCTAGCAATGTCTTTGGAGGGCAGGAAAACTACCTATTTTTTTGGTTAGCAAGAATTATGAATTTGGCTTCAGAAATAAAGTTTTGAGAAATTATTTTAGCAAGATCAGCTTGTTAAACCTGACTAGGTTACACAGGGACAGAGAGTCTTCAGGAAGAAACTAGAAAGTTTGGTTGCTATCTATAGAAACAAATCCCAGGAAAGCGAAAAAGAACATGACCTTTGTCTCAGTTATCAGAAGACTGACTTACATACACTTTCCTCTCTTTTTTTTTTTTGCCAGTCTACTTTGAGACTGCTTACCCTTCCAGAATTCCAAGGACCTGCGCTTTGTTCATTCTCCTTGGCCCTTGGAACTGGAGGTACTGCCCATGACTGTGGCGTAAGTACAGGAATTTCAGGTCCAGAAGCCAAAGATGAATTTTCATCAAACACAGCAAAACCTGGATTCTTTGAAAGCTGCTGAGAAGTTAGAGTCTGGAGACTTCTGTTTTGGTTTGTGGCTGTAAGTAAGAGATTTATGCAAGTTAACCTTTAGCCTACTGTACTCAAATGAAAATTCCACATTGAAAGGGTATAAATTTTCCATTAATGTGTGACTCTAGCAATTGACTGTACCTTTCAGCGCATCTCCTACACGACTAATTGGAGCTCTCACTTTTTTCTTTCCCCTGCCTTTTAGATCTGCCAGTGAGCTTCTCTGAGGTTCTTCAGTTCCCAGAAGACTGGTGTCTCTTTCATCATTATCTTCCTCGAGCCCCAGTAGTGTCTGCCGAGAAACACGGGTCTGAAACTGCCTGAGAAAAAAAAATATCGGAGAAGTCAGCAAAAACTTCACTGTACCAGATATCCACTAGAGCCCATAAAACTGTTCTAAGCTCTTCTCTTAGCTACAAACTTACCTGTGATGTGACTGAAGTTTGTCCAAAGGCTCAGCCTTGCGGTTAAGGCCTTCCTGGAATATTGAATCAGCTTTTTTAAAGCTTCCTCTAGCCTCGAGTTCTTCTGCCCATGTGATATAGAGTAGTGCCAATGTTGTACCAATTTCCTGGCTATGCAGGTAACTGTATAGATCCAAGGGCTCATTACAGCAATTTCCCTGAAACAAAAGTATTTCGGTAATTATAAAGGATTCCAAGTCAATGTCTGCTTTTTGATATCCCCTGCAACACATTTATCTCAATAGAAGTCCTACAGAAGCAGCTGTTAGGCCAGAACATATGACTGTATCATGTCATGGTGCACAAAAAAAAGGAACTCAACAGGAGAAGGAGGAATACCTCTGACTTCTTGTATGTATTTGTCAATATTAGCAGCCCCATTAGTCTAGTTTACATGTTCAGAGTATCAAATTCAAGTTTTTTAGCTAGTTCATTGACTGAAATGTAATTTTAATACTCCAGAGAATAGTTACTTCATCCTTACATAAAGGACAATTTATTATTGGTCCAGGGACTGGTAAATCAGTTGAGGAAGCTGGACTTGGAGAAAGTCCCATTAAGATGACAAGAATAGCAACAACAAAAATTATAGCAAAGCAGAGACAAGCCAAGACCAAAACATATTCAAGTTTTTCTTAAGCATAGGATATGGATACAAGACACTTGCAAGTTAATGAGTGGTAGGACAGATATTACACCTAAAATGTGTCTTTAAACCATTTTTATGTTCTCCCAATATACATAAAGAATCAAGCTTCACTCATTCCAACTAGATTTTCCAAAACAAAACATAGGGTGTATACCACTGTCCAAACTGAATGATCATGAAAAACATCTGAAGATTGTATTCAGAATGTGAAATGGGAATTCCAGAATAAGTAACATGTTTTCAGATAAAATTTCTAACATTGCACTTGTTGTACAACATGCTTTTTGACTCAGTTACTAAGAGAAATCAGGTTAACGCTGCAAATGACATGACAAATACAAGAAAAACTATCATCCAATGGATTTTCTAAAAATACTCACAAACTTGAGCCATAGATTAAGATAGCGAGGATCTTTATAGTATCTCTTCTCTTCATTGAGCGCTCTCACTGCCCTTTCCAATACTGCTGAGAGATTGCTTTCCTTTCCACCCTGGGGGAAGGTTTGCTCTGTCCACTTGATGTAGCTAGAAATGGAATATATTCATAAGAAGTCAGTTCTGCATAACATACACAGCTTCTGTTTCAATACAACATAAAAGTTGAATAAACATTAGGTATAGTATTGAAACAGATGCTACAGATTATTAATAAGAAGCTCCAACTAATTTTTTTTAATTAATTTATTATTAAATTAGAATCATATTTTCTAAGCTCTTACAAGAATATCTAACATTTCAGTGACACAGATCTAATGATTTTATTATTTCTTCTGGAGTAGAAAGAAGCTTACCGGTCCCAGACATCCAATGGATCATCACCAGAATAAAATCGGATCTCTGATTCAAACTCTCTAGAAAAATAATAGTAATTATAATTATTATATATATACACACACACATGTATGTATGTGTATATATATATATATATATATATGTATGTATATATATATATAAATCCATCCAATAAATTGCATGTTTTCTACTCTGTAAAGTAAGACCTTCACTCTCACTCATACCTTTCTTTTTTTTTAAAAAAAAAAAAAAAAAAAGAAGTGTAAATGAAGTAAGGTAGGTTTTATATATTGAGACTTGATCTTTTACTGAGACCTGGAGAAGCTAAAATAAACATCCCTTTTGCACTCTTCTTCAAAAGGAATGCATAAGAAGCATTTATTTAAAAAGAACAGAAATACATTGAAACAACCTTTATGAAGTATACTTCCAAGAACAACTACTATCCTAAAACCCATATGGTCTCCCATGTGAGAGACCAATAGAACACTTGTTCTCTTATGAAAAGTTATTAGAGATATTAAAAATCTAATTTTCACATGAAACATCTTTTACCTAAATATATTATTAAAGTATATAATTGGGGTTGGATTACAGAAGACAATGGAAAGTGACGATGATCAGACAACTACAGAACCACACCACAGAGCACAGTGAAGACATCTAAAGGGCCACACTGATAGTCGCTATCTTGCCTTGTTGTTCAACTCCCATGCATCATTCCATTCCTACAACATGATGGCTTTGCTCTCAGGCAGCAAAATAAAAGTCAAGAAAGAAAGCCACTTAGCAGTGTGAGTCAGATAAAAACATTGGCTTGTGCTAAGTAGTGGCTCTCACTTTGCCCTGTAGAACTCCACAGGCAGTCCCTTGTTCAGGGTAGTGATGCACAATGCAATTGCTCACCACCTGCCGACCAATGCCCAGCCTATCCCTGAGTAGTCGGCCCCCCCATCCCGGCTAGCCACCTCTATATATTGTTTAGCATATCAAATGGTATGGAATAACCCTTTGGCCAGTTTAGGTCAGCTGTCCTGGGTCTGTCCCCTCCCACACTGCCCGCCAGCAGGACAGAGCAAGAAGGTGAGAAGCCCTTAGCTTTGTGTAAGCACTGCTCTGCAACAACTAAAACATCAGTGCGTTATCAACATTCTTCTCATTCTACATCCAAAACATTGCACCCTAGCAGCTACTGGGAGGAAAATTAACTCCGTCCTAGCTGAAACCAGAACAATACTTCATTGCAAACCTAAAAATAACTATCTGTGCTGTGCAGCATCCACAAGTACCTAAGCCCTAAGTACCTGTAGCACAGCACTAGCACAAATCTCTCTCTAATCTTCTGTTTTTCTATACTTTTAAAACACTGGTACACATAAGAAGGTGTAGAAACATTGACAAGAAGGCAGGAAGGTAAGGGAAAACAAGGTGTCTAAAATCTTGCTCACTGTTTTTTGAGCTGAACAGCAGTGTGAGTGGAAGCCTCCTGCTGAGCCAGTGCTTCCTGCAAGGTGGACATGACCCGGCCCTGCTTGAGGGGCTGCACATTCTCTTTGCTCAACTCCCACTCATCATTGCAGTCTTGCGACATGACAGCCTCTCCTTTAAATTCTGCATTGAGAGCAAAAACAGTAAGATATCGATACATTAGGTAGGATAGTAGCCTAAAACCTGATAGATCTGGCTTTCAGCAGCCTATCCAGCGCACACTCGGCATAGCCTTACACATATCACACAGACCTCACGCTTCAGACATTCAGCACTTCATTCCCCGTCATAGCAATCACACGAAAGCAGAGCTAAGCCCTCCTCTACGATCAAGAACCCCAGCCAGGAGATCTCAGGGGGAAAAACACCGAGACCAAGGCGCCCCCATCCCCGCCCCCATCCCCATCCCGCCCCGTGCTTCCCTCGCCCTCCCAACATCACCACCCTCCCTGCGGCCGGCGGGCAGCGACCTCCGGCTGGGGGCAGCCCCCGAGGAGCCGCGCCAGAGGCTCCCTCACGGCAGCGGCGGAGCCCTGAGGGACGATCGCGACGCACCTCCAGCACCACGCCGCAACGTCCACACCGGCCCCGGCCCCGGCCCCGGCCCCCTTCAAATTCAAACCTCCAACCGCCGCCAGCCTCCTCTCCCATTGGCCGCCCCGCTCGCCGCGCCCCATCTGATTGGTTAAAGCCCTGAGCCGCGCCGGTGCCTCATGGGAGTTGTAGTTCACAAGACTTCCAGGAAAAATTGCTAATTAATTCTCTAATTGAAAACTTCATAATTAACCTCACCTGAAAGGCAGCTGCCACCACAGGGAGCAGTCCTGCACCCTCCTTTTCCAGCTCCCGCGTATTCCTGGCACTTCCTTTGCTCAGATCTGTTGCTGATCTGTCTGGCTTTGCTGAATTTGCTCAATTCTCTATCATAAAAATTGAAAATAATTCCTTTCGGCGTGCAACCAGCCATTCGATGGGCTTTGTTGTCACAATAAAACTTACTTTTCTGGTGTCTCTCACAAACACAATGCAGGGTTTTGAGCTTCCCAGGCTGGCTCCATTTAACCTGTCAGAACAAAAGACTGTACAGAGGTACTTGCTCAGACTGTAGAAGCAGCATTGCTGTGTTAATGTGATGCTCAGCCCTTTAATTACTTTTTCTTCTAAAGCATTGCAAGGCAGAAACAATTAACCCAATGGGCTGCAATAATTCTTCAATAATATTGCTATACTGCTTCTAGAGCCAGAGAATGACATGGAGTGAGAGATCACATTTTCGTGGTCAGCACTTATTTACATGGTATAGGAATGTCCTGAGAGTTAGCCACGTAATAAGATGGGTGAAGTACTTTACAGCTCCCCACCATAATTTCAAGCTGTTCTTGTGTTCCTGCAGACTAACCAAAATCACAGAATCATAGAATGGCTTGGGTTGGAAGGGACCTTAAAGACCATCCAGTTCCAACCCGTCTGCCATGGGCAGTCACCTTCCACTAGACAAGGTTGCCCAAAGCCCCTGAGTCCCTCTCCTGCTTTCTCATAGGCCTTCTTTAGGTACTAAAAATGACTAAAAAGACACAAAAATGAATTTGGGCTAAATGTTTACCTCCCTTTAAGTGACAACTGAGATCTTAATAAAAGCCAGTAGTTTCAGGGAACAGGGCCTGAAGTGTACTCCTATACTGCTCCCTTCTGTGTTTTATATCTGCAAAAAAATAAAATATGAAGCAGCTAAAAAATTGCCCTACACATGAATATTACCCAATGAGTAATGTAGGTTAGCTGCCTGCTCTTATTGTAACTGTGGTAACTAAAAATATCTCTCATAAAGTAAACTGAATATTTTACAAGTAAAAAGTGATATTTTGTTTTTCCCTCACAACAGGCCTTAATAACTTACAAACTCTGAGGGCATTTCTGGTGCCTATGAGTTATGAAACTTTCATACTCACAGAAGAAATGTAATAATCACACATAGCATTTATGTGATATAAATAAAAGGCACAAGTTGATTAAGGAGACACTGGGGAGGCAAGGACAATCCCCAGATAAGGAAGTGTCAGACAGACAGAGAAACAGATGTAAGGACTATAACTCTCGAAACAGAACATTGGAATTCATGATAAAGATACAACAAACAGAAGAATCAGCAAAAGCCAGCTCTTGCAATTAAGAAACGTACCAACTCAACAGAATCCTGACCAAAAGTGAAAAGTACACTGTGAGGAGGACTCGGGGTCTTCCTCCAAAAGACCACTGCCCACGTCCGGAAGACCCCTGCCCGCAATTCTTGGGAGGCTCTACACAGGAGCAAGGTGCCAAAAAGCTAATTAGCATGAGAAACGAGGGAAGGCGGGGATAGGTGATGAATATGTATAGGCTCTTGTAGAATATTAATAGATTGATTGTATAAATTCAAGACTGCTTTTCGCTTTGGGTATGCACGATAGGTGGAGAGATCCCCTGTGCATCCAGCACTGCAATAAAGAATATACCACTTAAAGAAATTTCAGCTTCGATATTTGAATCTGAGTCCTCTTGTGAGTGCAAGTAAGCAAAGTAAACACAGGGGCATCACAGCTTCATACTTGGAGTTTTTTGTTGCCGCTGTTTTTGTTTTGTTTTGTGGTGGTGGTTTGTTTTGTTTGTTTGTTTGGTTTGGTTTGGTTTAGTGCCTATATCAAAGGCAAGCTGTGATCATATCACTAATGGGTAATTGCTTCTTCACTGTACGAGTAAGAAACATGTGACTTACTTAAGAAAGATACACGGTCTCACATGCCCCTAACAAATCTGTTACATCTAAACACAAACATTTAACATAGTTATCTTACAATAAAATATATAATGTACACATAAAGATACATAAACTCAAGCATAACATCAGGCATAATATGGCCTCTTAATTATTTCAGCTATTCCATTGAGACTTATCACAGAAGAGTTCATGTCAATTTACATAACCTCAAGGTGAGAATCAGAACTGGAATGTGTCATTCATCCCAGCAACCTCTCTGTGCCATATTTAACATTAAATAGATGCTGTGTGCTATTGTGAAGCCTGCATACATATTGTCACAGACCTACTTGTGCTCTTACAACAACAGCACAACAGAACTCCAATGTCTCAGTTTTTATCCACCAATGAAAACTCAAATATGTCCACAGTAATGACAAAGGTCTCCGTCTCATCCTTTCTGGGCTCTTCCAAGAGCCTGTGAAGAAACAGATAGAGAATTACATGTGTGAGAAACTAAGTTGTGTTTTTGCAGTAGAACGTATTTTCAAAGTAGAGTGTCTGGTTTGTTTGTTTGTTTGTTTGTTTGTTTTTGTTTGTTTGTTTGTTTTGTTGTTGTTGTTTTGTTTTGTTTTGTTTGTTTGTTTTCAGTAGAAAACTAACTTTTTGTATTCAAAGATAGTTGTGTACTCATAACAAGGATAAATGCTAAGTAGGTAAGTGGACACTAGAACGCCTCACTGTTCCAAAATAAGGTAGAAGACAGAAAAACAGGATGAGAAGTATGAGAAAAGTAAAAACAAAGTTCTCAAAAGTTCTCAAAGTTCTCAAAAAAAAAAAAAAAAGTTCTCAAAACATAAGAAAGGAGAAAAAAAAAAAAAAGGAAAAAGGAGAATAAAAGGTTATGATATATTTACTATAATGCGCTCATGCTTGCAGGATGCCCGCCATTGCAATCACGAAAAAAAAAAATGCTACTTCGCTGAGATCCTCACTTGAGCCTATGTTATTGGCTACAGAGTGTTACTCACACATGTAGTGTGATTTCTTAGGCTGTTTCCACAAAATATGGAGTATTTTAACATGCCTAAAAGCATTAATCCAATTTCATTAGTATTCTATCCATAAGGAACAGCATAGGATGTTTTAGAAATGTGGTACAGTGCAGTAAGACACAGTAACAGAGCTGACAATGTTGGGTGCAGAAGAAGCTATCAAAGATGTAGCCTTAGATGGGCGCTTTATTAGACTAGAACCTAGGAAAACCCCATTTCAGAAACTAGGAAACCTCATTTAATGCTTAGATATTTCTGAGAGTGAAACTACTTTTTCTCTCTTTTGTCTGATGCATTACAGGAGCCTTCCAAGACTTTAATCTCATAGAATTTCAGAGAAACCCATGTTAGAATAACCAGTTTCCAAATTTGAGAACAGACTACTTTATCTAAGTTGTTTGAAGAAGAAAAAGTAAGGTTTGGAAAAAAAAAAAGAAAAAGAAAAAAGAAAAAACTTGAGCAGCTGTTGGAGAGAAGGTACAAGACATTCATCACTTCAGTCACTGTAAAGTACACTAAGGCCTCCTCTGAGCCTTCTTTTCTCCAAGCTAAGCAACCTGGGCTCCCTCAGCAGCTCCTCATAGGATTTGTTCTCTAGACCCTTTGCCAGTTTTTTGTCCCTCTTTGGACACGCTCCAGCACCTCGATGTTCTTCTTGTAGTGAGGGGCACAGAACTGAACACAGTTTTTAAGGTGTGGACTCACCAGAGCTGAGTACAGGGGGACAATCACTTCCCTCACCCTGCTGGCCACACTAGTTCTGATACAAACCAGGATGATGTTACCGCTCTTCACCACCTGAGCACACTGCTAGCTCCTGATGTTATACTGTAAAATTTGGCTGTGTTGAGCCACACACAAAGGAAAAAGGCTTTTCTTTGGCTGTGAGGAGGCTTTAGGAGGAATACTTCTTGAACATATGGAGAGAAGAGGCAATTTTGATAGAAGAATACAAATCCTCCCCCAGATCCTTGTGCTTGATTTCATTCTGATTCAGCCTCTGCCTTCATAGCTGTAAACACCACCTCCTTTTCAATCATTCCTTTTTTTGGAGCAAATGATGGGACTGTACCTTCCTAAACACAATTTGTATCACAGTATTACTACAGGGTCTCTGCTCTTCACAGGTAATTTCTTCAGCCTCAGTTTTAATGTTAGTTCCAAATCCATATCAAATTTGTGACATCATTCAGTCCTAAACAGAGACAGAATTTGGGCTTGTAGAAATTAATTTTTGGATACCTATTTTTGTTTGTTTGTTTGCTGGTTTCTGCTACTTCCTAAAGGTAAAATGCCTGTATTTCACTTCTTGATTTTTCAAATTCCCTGTCTGTATCTGTTGATTTCAATTTAGGTTTACAATTTTCCCTGGCAGCCAAGAGGGGATGTTTCCTCTTTTCTCTTCCTAGGCTGAGAAAGAAAATTAAATGGCCACTTCTTAGGTGCATGTTACTCCAGAAGAGGGTGCTCAAAGCTCAGGAATGTCTCCAGTCTGTGGGTCATTTCTGCAATGCATTTCAGTCACCATCTGTAAACTCAAATCCAAAATTTTTTTGTTTTGTTTTGTTTTTTAACTCCAGCAGAGAAGTATTGAAGGTTCTTATTTCTGTATATTTTGTTCCTTAGTGGTTTGTATTTATCAGAGAGATTGTCCTACCTGATTTTTGCATCAGTAAAACAAATAAAATAATCAGTAGAGAAAGGCAGCCATTTCCAAAGCCAAAGTCCAAGTCCAAAGTTGGCTTTTTACAGATATGTGTACTACAAATACTAAACAAATGTTTATATCAGCTGGTATGGAAATAAAAATCAGAGCTTGGCTGTGAATGGGATGAAAGATGGGGTTGGGGTGAAATTTATAAATCAACCTGTAGAGTTAAACTTTGAAAAAGATTTGAATGGCTTTGGAGTTTAAAGATGAGATTTTAAAGATATTTAGATGTTTATTTGTCATCAAAAACTACTTCAGAATAAACACATATACATCTCAGTCCTGGACAGAAAAGGGCCAATGCAGAAACCAGTGCCTGCATGCCTCAGGAAATGTTATACTTTATATAACATTTATATACATAATATATATAGGAGCATATATAACACAATATGCTCCTCATAATACTTGTATGTGAGCCTATGACATTTGTTTAGAAGCTTATTGAAACACAGTTCAGTTACTTTGCTTTATCCAAAGGCTTATGACTGGCCTGAAAAAAAAAAACAGAAGAACATTTCTGTAACTAAGTATATTTCTATCTATTTCTCATATAAATATTTATAAATAAAAGTTTCTTCTACAGTATTGCAAAAAGTTAGTCAGCCTTCCCAAAATAAACAAACAAACAAGAAATCCAACTAAGCTCAGTGTAACCTGAGATGGAGTTCAACTTAAAATAAGTAAGTAAATAAATAAATAAATAAAAGCTAACAAAATCAAAAGTAGGTGTAAAACATTAGAAGCATAATAAAAATGAAGGGCTTTGTTTACCATTTTTCAGAGTCATTGTTACTTTTTCATCCAGTTCCAATGATTTACTTAAACCAAAAATACTGTCAGGGCAGGCCCAAGACAAGAGAAAGGAATATAGGATGTGGAGACTTTAACAGGCAGTAACTCACAGATGCTGAGTGCTGCCTTCTGCCAGGTTTTATTAGGTCTCCCAACACCAAAACAACCACTACCATAGACTTAATATTTACAAAATGTAACTTCCTTTGAATGGATACAAGTATAACCCTGAAATAATAAATACTGTGGCTCTATTTACTGATGCTAGAGGTAGAAAATCAAAAGAAAAGAACGGTTTAACTGAATTTGTCAAATGTATATATGTTTGAAATATTTGTCTTAGAGATATATTTGAAATGCATTAACATTTTATATCCACGTGGAACCAATATTGTTATGCTTTTCCTCTAATGGAATTTATTCGTCCTAACAGAATTTTTGTTTTATTTCCAATTTGTGGACTAGAAACTTCCCTTTCACATGGGTAGGATTACTTCTGTGGTGCCCAGTATAGAGGTAATCCTTCCCATGGAAAATCCTGGAAATCTTGACGAGGTTGCCTACACTATTGTACTTTGCCAAACAGCTGTACAGATCAGCTTGGAGAGTCCAGGGCTGGTGTTGCCTTTATTTTGCTTTTAAAGCTGGATTTTAGCATCTCCACTTTGCTAAAAGTCCCACTGTCCTAGGGGTAAACAATGACAGCAAAAGTGGGAGCCCCCATAGACCTGCCTCCCTTTGCTTCAGAAAAGCCATTCACAGGACTTTTTCATAAGGAAAATTCATGATGCCCAGGCCTGGACGCTATCTTGCCATAGCAAGGAGAGGAGCAGAGTCCCTAAAATGACAGCTGCTGCAGATGCCAGAAGCTCTGTCCTGGCAACTATGTTTAAGACCCTTTGAGTTCCCAAATCATGCATTTTTTGGGATAGAAAAGAGGTTACTACAAGGGAAGCCAATAGGAAAGAGGGAAGAAGAGATCCAGAGAGAAAAACTCTCTTACCTGTGTTCTTTCTCTGTTGTTAATTGTCTATACCACAGAAACATGTTGCTTTAAATAAATTAATAAAAGGAAGCTTTTAGTTAACTGGGGAAGCCCTAGTAACAAAAGAGTAGGGTCAGGATCTCTTGAATTTCTTCTTGCCCTCAAGACCAGTATCCTTTCCATGGAAAGGAGGCCCTCCTCCATGTTGAATCCTGCGCCAGCCCCTCCTCAGGGACCCCTTGGAACAACCCCAAAGGTTGCACACAGCTCCAAGGAGCATCCCCAGACAACTAGTGGGACTGCTCAGCCGTGGTAGGTGCAGGACCAACCGCTGAGGATCCCCACAGTGCCAGCTCTCCTCTTTGGCCAGGACACCCCTCCGTCCCACACCCCTTAGACTCAGGAAAAAAAGACTTCAGGAGACTTCACAACCATCCACATCTCCCAGGATTTATGATGGTGCAAACTGGTGACTGGTAGGGAATTCATCCTTGACCTACCTCTCAGGAGAAGCTTTTTCTGGGGAACTGAACACACATGGAATATCAGACACCTTCTTAAATGAAATCTGAAATCTCACTGAGAAGGAAGAGAATGAGCAAGTGAAACACGACTGAAGGTGTTACTAACTTTGTATGTCAAATTCATGCCAAGAAAAGGAAGGATTTTCTTTTGCCTTCTTACCAGGAATAAATACATCTTTATCTCTGAGGCCATGATTTTTTGCAATATAATTGGAAAGGTGAAATATGGATCTCTGAACCCTCATGGTATGCCATCAGGTGTGAAACATTTGTGCTCACAGGAGACCCTAATTCACTGAATGGCTCTGAAGGAGTGGTCGAGTACAGAAAGGAGTCTGCAGAAGCACCTTATCTTTCCAATTTCTAATTCAAGGTGTGTAGAATTAAAGACAGATGCCTTTGCTGTCCTTGTGATGGCACTATTTGAACACGTTTTCACTCCTGAGTGTTGCTATGTAACTTGCCTTAACAGTCACTGAGTTCTGTTTTTGTTTTTTTTTTTTTGTTTTGTTTTGTTTTGTTTTTGTGGTGGTGGTGGGTTTTTTGTTTGTTTATCTGTTTGTTTTGTTTTGTTTTGTTTTGTTTTTTTTCTGTTTTCTTCCAGTATTAATTTTGCTGGATAAAAGAACAAGACCATCAAATCTTGCATAGGAACAGAATGGTCAGCTGGGGCTGCAGAGGAACAAACTGCCAGCAAGGAGCCTGGCAGGTGAATGGCAAATTGATAGAATTCCAATTGCATGCCAAGGAAGGGAAGCCAAAAAAAACAATGAAAAGCAAACTGAAGATGCCCAAATTCAAACTGCATGCCAAAACATAAAGCTGAAAGCATGAGAAGTACACCAATGGGAGGAAGAAAAGCACCAACAAATGAGTACAGACTGCAGATCGAGAGGGCACATAAATCAGTTTGCCAATGCATGTACCCATCAGCACAAACAGCACAGCAGCAGAGGGCAAAGTGCAACACTGTGCCAAGAGACGGGAATAGATCATGTGGCACAGAAAAAGGGGGAAATGGAGCAGCTATGCTGTGTCAGCCACCAGGAACTACATTCTGCTGGAAACCATTTATTTCAGTCATTGCTCACAGGTTATCATAAAACAGTCTTCTGGAAAAGCAGAAAAGGATTTGATTTTTTCTTTTTCTTCAGCTGTGAAGAAAGAAGAGTTGGAGAAGGATGATCCACAGGAAAGCAGTCTCCAAATGTAAAAGTGAGAGGAAAGTTGTGTCTCTGTTAATGCCCATGGAAAACACTCCACTCAGAATTTTTGCTAAAACTGGGGGAACTGGTCGAACATGATCGCAGACCCCACCAACCTAGCTCTTGCCCTCCATCACTGGTTCTCATTGCTGCTTTTCCAGCCATCTAAGTAGGTGGAGGAACATCTCTGCCAACCTGGACTTTGTGGGCCTGGTTTTAGCAGCTTTGAGAGAGGTATTTCTGCTGTAACTCTAAGTGCATGAATATGTGTGTCCCACCATCACTGTGGTGGTATCATCTTTAGTAATGGCTGGTGGGGCCAAATTTGCTGTGCTACAGTAGACACCAAGCCAGTACTCCATATCCAAGTGCACCCGGACTGATTTGGGCCTGGCCTATGTTCCTTGCTTTCAGTACACACATATGCGTGCCAACATTTCTCCAGAAATATTTTTGCTGGTTCGTTAAAGACAGAGATGAGCTGTCAATCAGCACTTCTTCCTAGTGCCAGTCAGTCACTTCTCAGGTCATTATGCTAAAATAATTCAAGGCTCCTTAATAACGCACCAAAGCAGGAACAGCCAGTTGTAACCCATGTTGCAGAGCTGTGGGTAGCAATAAATGGAAGCTGGTATGTACTGGTCCCAGATGCAGGAAAAATGGGGCATAGGGGCTGCTGAAGACCAGGTTGCTTTTATCTGCACTTTGCTCCCTCTCATAAACCTCCTTCGTCCTTTGCAGTCTCTTCTCACTCCCACGTGTTAGAAAACACAGTGCTGTGTCTGTTCCCTTTGCCCACCCAATGGAGAGAACTTGCTCTTTCGTTAGCACAACAGCTGCTTCTTCCGTCAGTTTTCCACTTGCCTTCCACAGAGATCACCCCTTGTTCTTTGTATGCTAGATTATGTCAACCACTGCCCCAGGACACAATCCTGCCTTGAAAAAAAGATCCCTAGTCAGCAGGACACTTAGTACTGCTTGCAACACCATCACAAATGCTGATTGTTGGTGTACAGCAAGCTGGTGGCCCATTTTTTGGACCGTTAGCCAGATGAGATGAATAAAGCAAATGCCTGGAGGGAACCAGAGTAGAAACATTCCAGCTTCACCCACCCATCAACAATCTTCCCATGGGTAACACCAGCACAGAGGGCAGGCTTGGCTCTACCCTTGCTGATGGCTGAAGGTGGTGCAGTAGCAACCAGCATCTGCAGGAGAGTTCTCACAGTCCCATGGGAAACTTCTGCAGGACATAACCCTAAGTTACTGGAGGTACTGTGCTTACAAAGCAGACAAAGGGCACACTCCCCACCCTCCATTATCAGTCAAACCACACCTGTAATTTCTGGGCAAATAGCTTTATTGCAGTAAGGACGAAAGCTTTCCATATCTCAGTCTCCACCTTCAGCAAAAGTGCAACTCCTGAAGTCCACACACAGCGAGGTTAGCTCTCCTCAGAGACAGGACAACAGAGATGAGCACTAACAACACTGGGATGGGGAGATGTACAGAAACAAAGTATAAACCTAGATGAAAGCCTGCTCGGAAGTGATTGTCCTGTGTTTTGGTGTACATGAGAATCCCGGCAGACATATTTTGGTTTCACTCTCTTAAGGGTTTATCTAGATTAAAGGAAGAAATGTGGAGATTTGCCCTGTAGGGCAAAGGCAGGAGTACTTGTTGTTGCTTCTCTCAAAGGACACTTATACTGTTACAGTTCTGTGCTGTTATGCTAACCTGAGCAAGTGAGATAAATTTGTGACCCAGGATTATCTTTCCTGTCTTACTGAAAGTTTAATGCTCCACAGCCCGTGTCTGCCCTGAGCTAGCTCCCAAGTGGAAAACCAGCAGCAGCACAAATTTTGTGTTGATAGATCAAAAGATTCAAATGCACACTGCCATGTTCTCAGACAGTGGAAAACATCCCGGTTTTTGATTGCAAGCTGGGAAAAGCAATTTGCTGTTGTGAATCTGAACTAAAGTACCACTCCCCATGCTGCCAGGCAATGGAGTATTATCTTTGCTGAATTGATGGCAGGACCACAGCTGAAGACAAGATTGCTGAAAGATGAGGGAGGATTGAGGGAGGAGTCCATCATGTTAGCAGCCTTTCTAGCACAAACCTAGGCTCAAAAGCCACACACAGCAGAGATTACTTGCTCTCAGTGAACTACCTCCTTTTTCAGGCTACAGCTCAGCTCTCGGTGAATCCTGAAGATTGTATTTCACCAGTAAAAGAGCCTGCTGGGCTTCTCATGAATGGAGAAAGGTGAGAATGCAAAGAGGCTTGCATCCACAAGTGAGGGACAGAGAAGGCAGTGACGTCAGGCACTTGGAAGCAAATGCTGACCTCCACCTTCAGTGACAATGAAGTCCCTTTTATAAAGGACACCTTGAGTCCTGCTGGACAACGGACACAATGGGAAGCAACGTGCTGACCTACATCCAGCACACCAGAATGATATCTATTGCTGCCAAAATCCCTGGGAGCTGGAAATACCCCTGGCATTTTGTAGGCAGGTTCTGGCAGAAGCTCTTATCTGGCCCACAAGGTACAGCACAATTAGTTGTCTTGTGACATAGAAAAATGTGTGGCAAAGTCCTCAGGAAAGAGCATGTGATCCGTCCTTGCTTATCATTGATGGAAGAAACAGTAACTCCCGAGCATTTGAACACCCGCTTACTGGCAAAAGGGGGACCTGCCGTGGCACTCCTGCTGCTCCCAGTCTCCTTGGATGTCATGCCAGTTGCTTGTGCTGGGGTGCAGAGAGCATAGCCAAGCCCTGATGTGTGCTCCTGGATGCAGTCATATGAGCAACTGCAGAGTCAGAGTGACTTGCGCTGGCTTACGCCCTGCAGCTGGCATCAACCTGCAACACCCTAAAGGGAACAGCCAAGCAGTCAGTGCTGGCTCAGTGACCCACCAAGAGGAGATGAGGGCATTGGATTGTGCAGTTAAATTGCTACCATGAGCTGAGTTAACTGCTTCAAAGTCAGTGTAGCTATATCTCTGCTATTCCTGCAGCCAGTCTGGGAAATGTGATGTAGGGGACTCCAGGGCAAACAGGCAGAAGAGTGGAGAGATGGGACATGTTTTCCCCATCCAAAATCCCATGTGGTGTTTCAAGGTCTTGTTAAGAAGTTAAATTAATTGTAATCTGGCTTTAATCTCTGCATGCAGGAGAGGCAACTGTGTCCTCCTGCATTCCAGTTAGCCCCGAGCAGAAAGGTGGGCTCCATCTCAGCAAAGCAGCAGAGATTCCCCAATTTCAGTGGGGAGCATACAGGCTTATTTCCATTACACCATAATGCTATTTTCTGACGCTGTGCGAGACATGTTAATCATCACTTCTGCAGCCCCTGGCCCTCTGCGGTGATCATCCTTGTCATCTTCTTCCTCCTCATTCTCCTGCAGATCTTGATCACTGTCATCATCATAATCTGATGCATTGTCCTTAATCACTTCAACCTTTTCTCCAGCATCTGGATCCACATCAGTCTTAAACCACACGGCTTTGTAGCCATGGTCCCCCTCATTCCTGTCTGTTTTGAGGATAGACTTTACTTCTTTCTCATGTTTAGTGTCTTCTTTCACCTCTTCCTCTTCATTTTCCTCTTCCTCTTTCTCTTCCAGGTCAAAGACGACTGTGGAAGGTGTGGAAGTCTTTGCGAGGCCATCAATTTCTTCTTTAGAAGAGGACAAGAAAAACGATGGCTGCTGTAGCTCAGTTATACCACCATTTTCTGAGCTCTTCTGCTTTTTGGCACTCAGATCTGGGTGTTCATCTTGATTGTAAGCTTGGTTCTCATAGCTCCCAGGGAAATCCTTGGAGAACTACAGGAGGAGAGACATCTTGTGAGTGCAGTGAAAGAAAATTAAATGGGATGTAGGTGTGTGACTGAAATTACTCATCTGGCCTTTCTTGAATATGTACAAGCAAGACCCTGGACCCTCTTGATGCTGGTGGAAAAATGTTCTCTGATACCAAGTAAACATGCTGCCTACCAAGTCCAGGTCAAATTTCCTGCTATTAGGCAGGAACTCTCATTTTTCTGCTTGTTTTGTTTTGTTTGTTTGTTTTGGTTTTAGCATGTGTTTTTTTTTTGTTCACTCCCTTCCATTCAAGAATAAAAATTAAAAACTTAACAATTGCAACAACACACCCTAAACAGTTAAACAGTGCTGTTATTTCTTTACATGTAGGTGGCAATTACTGTGAAGAATTTAGCCTAGCAAATGACCTTAAGGACAGCTTTTCAATCTCAGAACTACTTTAAAACCCAGAGACCATGGAGAATTACTGGGACCATTGGTGATGAAAGATATGTTATTGCCTGTCTATTGTCTAGATACATTGTTCCTGCATTTTAGGTGTTCAAGGTTGTCTGCCAGCATCCATTTGTTCCTACGCAAACTATAATTCGGGCAACACTTTGTATTTGAGAATACAAAAGCACTGAGTAGAGCAGGATATGCCATATGCATCGTATACACTTCAGATTAGGTTAAGACAAATTCCCTAGGTGTCCATTTCCTAGGTGTCCAAAACTTGGTTGTCTAAGGCCAAGCTTTAGGATAGGATAAGAAGTGCTCTTTCTCTCCACTGTCTATAGAGAAAGGATGTGAAGTGGTTTATACCACAGGCACATGATTCTCAGAGACCACCTCTGGACTGTGTCACATTCATCCTAGATTTTGTGCTCTGTGGAGCCGTGCTCCTCTCCTTACTATGTCTGTTCAACTACCATATGGCTCCAGCCTCAGAGGACAAAAAAGATCAATAACAAACATCACCAAAGCGATACTGCCTTTGCAAATATTGTCTCAGGAATGATTCATCACCGTTGCACAAATGTGTAGTATTTGGACAGCCCATCCATACTCTAAGTCTTCCTCAGGTCCTACCTACTACCTCTAAGAAATTCTTAATGTGAATCAAGTACAAACAAGTGACTTACCTTTTTATTTATTAGGAATTTGACCGTATTCCCATAATGTTTGTATATCATCAGTCCAAGGAAGATTAAGGTAATTAGCAACAGTGCTGCTAAGATACCACCTAAGATACCCATATCCTGTGCAGTGTATAACTTATCAGAGGTGATTTCATCTACAAAAAAAAAGCAAACCAATGTTACAAAGTCTAAAAATGGCAACGAGCTTTTAAGCACAACACTTCATTGTGAGCAAAGCTCTGAACAGTTTTTGAAGGGCAAAGAAGCACCCTGTGCAGTAGAATGTGGCAGTGATATATTTAACGTCATAACAGGCCATTCATTTTCTGTCCTAGAAGCAGAGGTTTCTATTAAAGTGGCCACTCACAGAATATTATAGCTTGCAAGAAGTTACATAAAGTGGAAATAACATCTATTTACTAGACTATGATGTTTACCCTATGGTTTATTTAAACAAATATGTACACGACTGTATTAGGCAAGCAGAAGTAGAGCTAGGTCAATCTTGTCTGTTCCCACTTCACCCATTTCCACCAGCATGCAAATATGAGGTATGTTTGTAAATATGTATGTGAAAATGTAAAGCTTTCTTTAATGCGGAACTTCACCTCTGATACTAATGAGCATGTTAGAACAGGAAATAAAAGTAGAAAAAACAATGTGCTCCTTGGAAGGAGAGGAATTGACTCTGGCGTCAATATGACCAGCCAGGTCAGGTCTGACTTCTTTGTATATTAACAGATGAGGGTACAGTAATATCTTGGTTATGCTGGTAAGTGCAAAGGTACTAGGAACCATGTTTATGGCCAACGAAAGGGATTATGTCATGAAGGTGTTTGTTGGAAGGATTTTTGCTGAATTTGTTATTGTAATTTTCTTCTTGAAACTGATTCCTGTCCCCATACTAGACCTATCAGGCTCTTTGTGACAGAGTCCCTTTCACCTCCAGGAGAAGACAAGTAGTCTCACAGCTCCCTAGGACACGTACTTTTTCTCACATAGCAGACTTTTAGTGACTCTTTTTAGTTAGTGACTCTAACAGGAGTGATGGACACATGGGCACTATTCAAGCAGCAGCTTGGAGAAACTCAGCACTGCCCACCCTGCGTCAACTGGGGTCTCTCATCTCTGCCCAATACTTGCTGTTCCCCAAGATATATCTCAGCTTCATCAGGATGTGGGAAGGAAAAACATTAGAAGGTCCCCAAGACAGAAAACCCTTTTGTGCCCTCTCTGTAGCTGTAGCAACACATATCAACCTCCTCAGGAACTGCATATGCTTTCAGCCACCGGGCAGCGTAAGCATATTTGTATGGAGATCAACATTACAGTGGAGAGACAGTAACTTCTTCAGGGCTAATCAGCTGTACTTGTTGTTGTCAGTGGGATTCTTTGTTTTTAATTTTTTTGGCTTCATGTTGTAATGTAAATTAATCCCTTTAATGTTTAATGATTAATGAAACACAATTTTCTTCTCCTGCTGATCTGTTTATGACAACGAACTCTGACTACCCTCTCTGCATTTTATTGCACCCTCAGTTTATCATTAATACACTGGTGAGGCTTTAGGACGTCAGGGAATTTTCACTTCTAAATCATGTCTCCCAAGGAGCCACAGCCCACAGAGCTGATGTGAAGCTCCACCGCCCTTAACTCCTTCTGTGCTGTGCAGCACCCAGTGCCTCCATCAAAGCTAGCTCAGCTTGGTGGGATGACTCATGCTGAAATCCACGTAGGCTGACTCTGGCACCAATGTCTCAGAAACCAGAGGTCACTGTACAGTCACCACTTCTCGGAAAGAAGGCATACTGAAAAGAACTCTTTTTTTCCCAATGGATATTGTGACACTTAGTAAAGCACCCTCTAACCTATTGCACACACACTCCTTAACATCACCTATTTGAGCTGAGGGTTAAATAGCCTACTGTTTGGCCAGGCAAATGTTAATCTCATCCTTATTTGAGCCATTCCTGCATGCTAGCTGTAGTACAGAAAAAAGCACAAATCCCCTCACAGGCTCTGAACCATTCAGTGTAATTTCCCTCTACTTCATTGTATAGTCATCAGCATCATTATTTTGTGGGGTTTAAATAGCAAGTGCAACATGTAAAAGATGCAGTCACCTGTTGGTACATCTGCTTGGAGCATTAACACCTTGCTGTACTGACACCTGAGCTAGCCGCCTGCTGAGCTGGACTGTGTCACCTAAAGTTGTGCTTAGGTGATTTTAACGCAGACGGTGTTTTCAACTGTGAAGTGACACTACCATCAAGGAAACCAAATTTACACCCAGGATCCCACTGTTTTCATCCTCCAGTAATCCTCACAATGGTGGTGGCTCTGAGGATGAAGTAATTGAAAAGTCCAACTGGGGCATTCAAGCACACATCAGGTTGAAGTCAGTGAAGTCTGGGCATGATCTACCTGCCCTGATGTGAAAATGCACAAAACTGATTCCTCTCTATTCAGAGTGTAAAAAGCTTCATACGCCTCAAACCTAACTGATTTATAAGAGAAATTTCTAAGTACAGAAGAGTAGGCTATTTTTACCTCAGCAAATCCAAATGATAGCTGGAGGGTTATGTGTGTAGCCTTATGTCTATCATTTCTCATGGGTCATTTTTCCTGGAAAGGCCTTAAAACCTTGGAGTATAAGAATTTGTCCTGACCTGAGCAGAAAATGCCAAGGCTCATGAGGAAGCCTGGCTTTGTGGGGGTGTGCCAACTTCTGTCTGCTCCTTCATAAGACAGGAAATTATGCTGCAGTTTTCTCTATTTTCAGTCAAAAAAAGGAACAAAGATGTACCAAGGTGTCAGGGCAATCCTCCTCTGACATTCTGGGTAATTTTTGACTCACAAAACACTATGAAGCAACTACAGATTTAATTTTGGAATAACAAGAAGAGATGCTACATCACAAAGCACTGCTTAAAGCCTCAAAAGTTCGTCTGAGTCACGTGGTGACCATATCCTAAGGATGTCTTTTGAGCATTTTCTCTGTCATAGCCACCATAGGACCTCCAGTAGATATAGGGTTGGCCTTATCCCAGGCCCACAGACTTCATTATGTGACCTATCATTGCCAGTTTGTCCATGAAAGTGGAAAAGACTCCCCAGTCACCTCACTGTACCAGAAAACCAAGAGATACCCAGCCTACCTGCAGTAAAGACAATCTCCACCACGATGATGGTGCTCGCCTCCTGCAGACTCACTGTATCTTTTGCAACAGCCTGGGTGAACATGGGGAAGAGATAGTTTAGAGACTTTCTAGATTTATATCTTTCTCTCAAGGGAAGTGGTGGACCCTTTGGGGACAAAGTACCTCATCTAAATCCTTGCCATGTCTTCAAAATAACCCAATATCCTTGCATTGTAGCAGTGGCAGTCTGGTCACAGAAGAAGAGTTCTGAAAAGTCCCTTTCCTCAGCCAAAACCACATTCATCATTTGTAAAAAGCTTTGCAGTACAGTGCAATGCTGCACACAGGCAATGAGGTAGTGGGGGGCAGCAGCAGCATGATGTTGGCACACCTTTTTACCCTGCAAACAGCTGTCCATGTAGCTAAAATATTGCTGTAGTCAAGCTGTGTCAGATAGCTCCAGAGGACATGGTATTGTGCCAGGCAAGCTTTACCATTGCCATTTGGCACTGACAGGCAGGTGGGCAACATGAATATGTTCTTCTTAGAAAGTCTAGAATTATTAACTGCTTCTGTGATTGTCTTGATCTGAGCAAAAAAAAAGTACTGGATTTACAGAATCACAGAATGGCTGAGGTTGGAAGGGACCTCTGAAGAACATTGAGTCCAACCTCCCTGCCCAGCAGGGTCACCTAACATATGGTACACAGAATTGCATCCAGGTGGGTTTTGAAAATCTCCAGAGAAGGAGACTCCACAACCTCTCTGGGCAACCTGTCCCAGTGCTCTGTCACCCTCACAGTACAGAAGTGTCCTCTCATATTCAGATGGAACCTCCCGTGCTTCATTTTTTACCCATTGCTTCTCATCCTATCGCTGGCCTCAACTGAAAAGAGACTGGTTTCATACTCTTAACACCCTGACCTCAAATATTTATACACATTGATGAGGTCTCCCCTCAGTCTTCTCTTTTCCAGGCTAAACATGCCCAGCTCTCCCCGTCTGTCCTCGTACAACAGGAGCTCCAGTCCTCTGATCATCTTAGGAGTCCTCCTCTGGACTCAGCCTTGGCACAGTATTTCCTCCCTCAGAAAAATCTTAAGCAGCTTGTGTTCTGTACATATGAAGTCTGCAATATCTCTTACATGGTATGTATGGGGGAGGGGAAATAATTAAAAAAAAAAAAAAAAAAATCTGGTAGGTTTCTCTTTTTGGGTAGAAATTGGGGGATTAATTTAGATTTTATATTTTCTGTTTTATTTATTTATCTTTTAGTCCAAACCAGACTGTGGGACAAGGGTCCTAAAATCTCCCCAGTTGACCTTTTGCTTGTCTCCAATGATATTTTCCACAGGAGGACAGAGGAAACATTTTTTCAGCTAGCACCAGATGGTAGCTTACATGTATGTCATGCAGAGTGCATTTACTACCACTACATCTCCCTCCATCCCTGTACATTTGTGATACAAATGGTTGGGGCTGTCCTTTCATTAGGAAGGGACTGTCCTTTCATTATATTCCACATCTAATGGAATTCCACCCTTGATGCTTCTCTGTCAGAAAACCCTTCCTTCCACAACCCTGGCAAAATATGAAGTTGTCCTACCTCCATGATTACAGTCTCTGGTGACAGCAGATCGACATTGGTCAGGATGAGTCCATCTCTGGTTGCAATGAAGTTAGTGCTGTTTTTTATATAGTATTCAATGTTTGGGTTGAATTTCTGAAAAGCCAGAAAAGTGAATGATTAAACTACACAGTGCTTTGCATGCATCTTTGTAACAACCTGTCAGCAGGACTTGTCAAATATGCTTGAAGTATTAATGGGTGTATAGTGCAGTAAATAAACATGAACTAAAGGAAGTTTGAACTCGGGTGTATTCACCCTCTTGCTCTGAGTTTAAGAGTGTATACTAAAAGTTTTGCCCCCCCCAAAAAAAAAAAATAAAAAACCCCAATCTTATCTGCCATACTGTAAATGATTCTGATCTATGTAAAAGTCCCAGATAAATATAATTTGGGACAGTAGAGGAAAGCTAGCATTTGTCTCTCCCCACCTCCCCTTCATTATGTTTTCTTATCCTGCTTTAAGACTGAAGCAGTAAGGAAGAATTCAGTGCATTTTCGGTTTCTTACTTCAGGGTAGTCCTCATCTTCTGCTTTTATCATCAGGGGACTTGAAGGATCCTGAACTTGGAAGACAAGGCTTTTTGGGGCCGCACCAACAAATGCTATTCCTGTGTAGGTACTGAAACCAAAGGATGGTGCATGGTCACTTTTATTGATGACCTTAATCTCCACACTGACTACAGAGTATTTCTGTTTGTTGTTGACTTGGGTGGCCTGGAGACACACATACACAGGAGAAAGACAGAGAGAGAGAGAGAAAGAGAAATGTTAGTCTTTTCCTGTTAGTGACAAGACATAAGAGGTTAGGTTTGGACCAAAATGTGTTCTAACACAGGGTTCTTTCCATCATTTTCAGTGAGCTTTGGGCCAGGCCTGTCACAGGGGACGTTATGTTTTGGGGTCCGTGTGCCTTTGCTTGCTTCTGCAGTTGGCCATCCACAGTATCTTGGTCTAGCCCTAGAATCTAGATGTGGCTCTTAATAAAGGTCAGCTCTGGACAAATTGTCATGCCCAAGCACAAAGCAGTAGGATTCCAACACCCGCAGACAGAGACTGTTCAAATTCACGAGGGATTGGGGCAGTTCTGTTACTATCTAAGAGTCCACATCTTTCTGGGTGCAGGGAGTGCTTTGTGTAACCAAAAGAGGAGCTTGTTTCTAGGAGTGATATACTTTAGCTACTTTAAGACAAGCTCCCCTACAGAAAGCCTTCCAGTTATGTTCATCTATACTTCGAACTCAGCAGGAGAGACTTGCTAAGTTAACTTGCTTTGATGGTGCTACCCACACATAAGAGAAAATGCCTCAAATCCTGCAAGGGTTTTGCATGTAAATTCGTATAAGATACTGCTCAAAAACTTGGTCTAAATACTTCCAAAATAAAGGATGTGAACAAGTTATCTTTCATTATTAATGTAATTGACTCCTGGCACAGCAAGACTGATGCTCCCTAGAAGGCCAGCTATGCTGGATGGCTGAATGCAATACCATCAGACTTACCATGACCTGCAGTAGGTACGAGTCTGGAGAAGTAGCTCCTTTGTTCATAGTTAGATTTCCTGTGTCCGCATCTACTGAGAATGTATTATCCACATTCCCTAAAGAAATTGAAAGACTATTAAAACACTGGATACCTTCATAAAGGGACTTGGAACTCATTGCTCATTTTTCCACGTATTGGTGACAACAACCCCCAGGCAATGATGCCATTGTCCTTGCCTCTCCCACCTTGTTGGGTGGGGGTTCATCTTAAACAGCTCTAGGCATCTACCAGGCAGACATCTCTACCTGACCTTGTTACCTAGGCTGTAAAGAGAAAGGGACATCTTAGTGCATTGTTTATCTGACTCATGGACATTGGCCTCAACATAAGCTGCATTCAGCTCTGGAAACACTTATTTTTCTCTGCTGCCTACAAAAGGAGCCTAGACATAGAGACCTTCTCGTATTGATGTAGTGGTAGAAATCAACCTCCTACATGAGCCATCTGTCTTTGAGTCATAAAACCATCTATGTTGGATATACATTAAAATATATGTTCAATTTTTTGCTTATTTTCCTCACTTTGAGATAATGTGGGCTTTATTTAGACAAGGGTCCTCGGTATGGGGTTCCCTTTTTACTGTGGGGGACTGAGGTCACACTACCTCCAAAATGCCAGTGGAATTTGAGGTTCTTTAGCATCTCTATTGTCAGGAGTATATTCACAGATATGGTGCCATGTAGAACAAATAAGAGAGATGAACAACTGATCACTCCACCTGACCAATATGATCTGCCTTTGCCTTGATCATTAATCAAGAACTCACTGTTAATAATAATAATAATAATAGTAATAATAATAATAATAATCCTTTGAATGAGAAGGTGGCCCAGTCTCCCAGTCAATGATTGGGCAATCAGTTCACTATATTCAAGTAAACTTTTTGAAATCAAGGTTAAAACAGGACAGATTAGACAGTGGCAACGCACAGTGGAATAAGAGCATTATTTCTGGTGATAAATGAAAATGATGCTGATGATGCGAGAGTTTTTAGGTTCAACTCAAAGACTATGAAAGCGGTGTGACCAGACTGGCAAAATCAGGTCTAAATTCTTAAAGATAAAACACGTCATTCTCCTCCCCACGCCCCCCCCAAAACAAAAATCTTTCTGAAACAGACTCCATGGAGCTTGGCTTATGGGTCTGCAATTCTCTTCCTCTCCCGTTTTGTACAGCCTGTTTCTTCTACTTAATCCACAATGTTCTGTGTATCTAATAATTTTGGGGCAGAAATAGAGGGGCAAATCTTCAGGCCCTCAATTCTCAAGTGCTGTGCAGGGCATCCCCTCTTGGCAGCAGATAATGTAGGAATGTACAAGTAAGGCTGCTTGGAGAAGGTGACAAGTTCTACTCACCACCAATTATACTGTACACAATTTTTTCATTTATAGTGTAGTCCGGATCTTTAGCATAGATGGGCCCTGGATCCAGGGTGAGTGGTTCTTTCTGCAATAGAAAGGCAAGGTGTTACACAGCACACTACAGCACCAAATGCTATTAGCACTCTCCCATCCCATCATGGCTCTGCTGGTTCAAACTGTGAGAATGCCATTTGTTGTATATTATATTATATATTATGGGGGATGGATGTAACAGGGGAGAGGTGAGAAGGCCTTCAGCAAAGAGTTTTCCTTCTCTTGCCTCTCCTGCAACATGATGTAGGAACAAGGACAAGCAGTGCTCCTCTGAGTGAGGGAACTTCCACTTTCCAGGATGATTAAGACTCCTTGTCATGCTGAATTATCTGCATTTATGTCCGGAGACCAGCACAATCTCTAGAAAATTATTAGGCACTACCCACTACCAAGAAAATAGCATCAGGGATACAGTTTGGTCATGCCTGCTTACCGACATCTCGGATATATTGACTCTTCCAGAATAGGGGCTGCTGATGCAAATGCTTTTGTCCTCGTCAATGAAGCTACAGGGTAGGAACCAGGGTGGTTTGGTGTCAGCTTGCTCAATAATTATGTTTATTGTTGCAGTAGCTGTGTGAGTGGCTTCCTTGCTGCTCACAGGCCTGTCCTGTATCCAGAAGCAAAGCATATTTGTAAACTGCAAGTTTTATTGCCAAAAGGACCTGCCTGCAAAAGCCAGTGACCCAGGGTCTTCTAGCTGTTTTAACTCCATTCTCTCTGAGGAGAGACAGTTTATATGAAATTAGCGAAAGCAGTTAATTATCTGCTGACACCGGTGGACTGAATGCTACTCTGGATGCAGTCAGTGTGGTTATGGAGGGTAGAAAGCTGCTCCAAATCAACTGCCTCCAGTATCCACCCTCCCTCTTGCCACCCCAGAGATCTCCTGTTCAGATTTGCCCTCTAGTTAAGAGACGTTGTGGCATATGAGGCATTTTGTTCTGCATAAAGAACTTACCCTTGCATACAAGATCAATGTTGTTGACTTAAGTTTATCGTAATCTAATTGTTTTTGCAAATATATTTCAGGATTATTGATTCCTTTTATGGCAAAATAATTGGTGGTGTCCTAGGGAAGAATAAATAAATAAGTGGAAAAGCTTTATTAGCATACTTGATCACAGACATGTTGAAAATACTGCTCATTGCTGTGTTTGTCATCCCACATTTTTATTTATTTATTTATTTTTACTTCTAGCAGACCCTTCCAGATTTCCAGTCTATCCTGGCATCAGTCTAACTGTACTTACAATTTGTTTCTCACTTTATCAAGCAAACCCCTTAAGATCGAGAAAAAAAAAAAAAAACACAAAGGCACTAAACTAGCACCTGGGGAGAGTCAGGCCTGCCTTCGGCTTTGACAAAGACTTCTTCGGTGATTTTGGGCAACTCATATCTCCACTCTGTATAGGCACTGTAGACAAAGAGACAATAACTCCTTTTTTTCCCCTGACTCAGTGCAATTCTGAACTCTGTAAGGTGCAAAGGTCTCTCCTGGTATGTTTACAGACCATCCCAGCATGAGTTCCCTGGATCATATGGTTCAGAATATCCCAGATGAAAGTGTGGTCTGTATAATGTAATAAAAGTGTGAGCACTAGAAGAGTTCAATACCAGAAATACCAATTGCTCCAATCTGCTAGCCAAACCAATGCTTGTACTTAACAAAAAGCTTACTTAACAAAAAGCTTTTACTTATGAAACACCTCTTCCAGAAGGTGTTGTGGAGCCAAATGCAATACAATGATCCCTTAGCCTCAAAGCTGGGGCTCGTCTGAAGACTTCATCACAAAGACTTCTCTCTTGCTTTTTTTTTTTTTTCCTCCCCAAAGAAAGATGCTCACCTGCACTGTTGAATTTAGTTCATAATAGATGATGTCCAGATCAGCATCACTAGCACTTAAATCTTCACGGGCTATAATGGTTGCATTCACTTTTGTGTCCTGAAACAAAGTTGTGGTTATTTTCTCTGTGAAATTGGCTGAAGACCTCTCTCTGGTAATTATTCCTTAGTCCCATAGCACTGTTTGACCCAGTGCCCTCTTCATTTATGTGAAACTCTTACCTCAGGAACAGTTATGGTGAAATTCGTTTGCTTAAACACTGGGGTGTTATCATTCAGATTGATAATGGTCACAATAATTTCCAAAATGTCTTTCTGTAGAAATGGTAAAATGAGAGAATCAAACACAAAGGTAAGATTGTTAGGGGTTGATCCCAGTTTGCAGAGTGATGGAGAGGAAGGTTTGAGAAGCACAGCTGGTGGGTGCTGAACAGGGCTGGGTTTTGCAGACAGCCCACAGGGTGTGAGATTTGTAGCTTGCTCCCACATCTCCCTATTCACAGAGCCTTGAGTGCTCTTTCTTTGACTGTTAGAGGACTGTGTATGCCTGGAAGGAAAAGGATGGCTCTTAACCCTGGTCTGTGGGTTAGGAAGAAACAAGGAAAGTGCTTCCTTGCAATACCTTGTAAGAAAACAAAGTGTTTGGAAGAGCACTCACCTGCCCAGAAGTGTCCTGGCAAGCCACAAACACTATCAGCACGGTATCATTCTGTATGGAAAAACAAAACCAGAGCCATTTTAGAAACAAGCCAAAATATACTGAATATACTTTTTCTGAAGTAAATGAGACAAATGCATGCATTGCAGAATCAGAAGGGCTTTATCTTGGTTTTGGGCATATCTAACATTTCTTTTCTTTCTTTTGCAGCCATCCATCAGTGCTGGGCCCTTGCTTTACTGGGGTCAAAACTGACTGATTCACCATCTTCTTTCTTTGTGATTCCTGTAACCTGGTGGTAGAGCTAATCAACCATTTTGTCCCACTTAAGGAAAGTTCAAACGGATTTCTTTTTAAATTGAATGAAACAGAAATATGTCATGCACCAAGTGCAGCATGGCCTCTGTCTGCTGTTCCTCATGCAAATGTGGGATTCTACATTTGGGGAATGGCAGTTTAAGGACACTTGTGGCTGCATGCAGAAGGTAGGTAGGTAAAGTAATTTAGCTGTGACCTAACTGAACACATTGACCTTTTATACTGCTTTTATGCTCAACATAAGATTACCTCACTGCTCAGCACTGTATTTTATACATGCAAATAAGGATCATTCTACATGCATCCTGGAGAGCTCTGAACACCACAGTTGTCAGACTTCTGGTTTTAAACCTCCACCTTGCTTTAATTCATACAGATTCGTTGAAGGAAGGTGACAGCAGGCATACAATGCAACCCCCTCCTCCCTGCCCTCTGCCTGTGCAAGGGCTGATCTCCCTAGTAGTGAACTAAAGCACAGTGAAGATATTTCCTAGATACTTTATACACAGACTACAAATCCGTGGAAGTCCAAGACCCCAGCTTGAAACCCACTGCTTCCCAGCATTATCTGTCTCATCCTTACAGCCTGCCAGCTAAAAGCTTACCTCATAGTCCACACTTTTGACCAGCTGCAGCTGAGACCCCTCGATGGTAAAATAATTGCCATCTGGTGAGGAAGGATCAATCATTGCAGTGAAACCTGCTTCCAAATTGATAGTGGTCACATTGTATCCAGGAGGGTTATTTTCTTCAACGCTTGGTTTATTGTTAGAGACGGAACATCCTGGAAAAACACACAAATGAGATACAAATTTGCCCAGGTATTCATGTTGTGACACAATTGCGTGAGACATGAGACCCCGCTGGTTACCATTGAAGAGAAAGCTCTTGAACAAAGCTGTCTTAAAATAAGACTGTAAAAATCCTTTGCCAGCTGCAATGGTACAAGCTGGTGCCACAGGGATTATTATCCTGTGGTCACAGACCTCCTGCAACAACTTACCTGGTTGTTGTGCTGAAACTTGTGCTATGAAGGGCAGTAGAAAGAGCACAGAAGTGAGAAGCAGGTGAGAAACATCCATGGTGAGCTGCTAGTCATTGAAGAAATATGTTTCTAATTAAGCTGATCCTCTTCTCTCCCGGTTTCTCCCAGTGCTGTCTCCCGCATGAACTGCTTCATGAAGGCAAAAAACATTGGCTGGCTGGAATGGATTGCTCGAGTTCAACCTTTGCCTCTTTGCCTCATTGGATGACTTATAAGACATTAACTGGTCACAGAACATGATAACGCATAAATTCCCATTACTACTTTGTTCCTGAGTCTTTTCTCCTTTAAACTCTCTTTAGCAACAAGGGAATATTTGAAGCATTTTAGAACTCAGACCCAAGTTCCCTAAGACAAGCATTAGCAAGAAAGAATATGAGAGCTGACAATTCAGAAGTTGTCTGTATACTCCAGACTTTCCTGTTGGGGTAGAAGTAGTGAAATCTATTTTTCTTACGTGCCAGAGATATTGTCTATTTTGGCCAGATTTCTTATTGAAACAAGTCGTAATAATACTAATACAGCCCCAATGTGCTTACTTACTTTATCCAGACTTCTTCTGCATGGCCTATGTCCCCCTTTATAACAGGTTTTGCTTTCCAACCCATGACCTCTGGTTTCTCTCTTCTAGTTTCAGTTTGTCATGTTGTTGTTGGGTTGAGATGGCAGCTCTGGAGGAGCCAAGAAGTTGGGTTTTCCTGCTTGTTCTATGGCTTGGACCTGTTGTTTCCACAAGATTTTATTTTATTTTATTTTATTTTATTTTATTTTATTTTATTTTGTTTTGTTTTGTTTTGTTTTGTTTTGTTTTGTTCTCTCTCAGAGTGTCCCTACCAGCTGAAATGTTTGAGGATAGCTGAGAGCTGGCCTTGGGGTGCTTCTTCTTTCACTTCTTCTTGTCAAACAACATGTCAAGACCTGAAGGGGCATAGGCATATGATTCTTAACCAGAACTTTGCCCAGTACAGGAGCAAATCTTTTCAGAGGGTCTGTTGGTTGAAGATGACAAAAGTCTGGACTGGTTTAAGAGAGTAGGACCTTAGCAGTGGTCCCATCACTTTCTCAGACAGTCTGATTTTATCATGAAAAAAAAGAAGGGGTTGAAAGTAGGAGTGGCACCATGCAGAAAGCACCAAGCAGTGGCTTAGTGCCTTACTGTGCTATTGTTTACATAAGCTGGACTTTGCCCAAACTGTTTAAGCTTTTTTTTTTTTTTTTTTTTCCTTCATTTCCCTATATTTAAATTGAGGGGATTAGTCACCATTTTTCTGTTTTATTTTATTTCACAGAGCATGGCCAGAAAGTGCTGCAGAGAAGGGAGCCCTTGTTGCCAGGTGGACAAAAAGAGGCAAATGGAATAACTGTGCCTCAATCTCTCTCCTCCCTGAGCAAAGTCTTATTTCTTTATGATAAGTCTTTCTTTCAGAGCAAGATGACTTGATGCCAGTCTGATTTATCTATAAGGCTTCTTCTGTACCTGTTGTTTCACATGTGTTCTCAGCTGCTGGCATGCACATCATCAGTGCTGCCAGGGGCAGGTGTGCATTACTTTGCAAAAGGAATGTCTTTCCTTTTATCAAAAACCTACCATTTTCTGAGGAAGAATCTGCTGAGAATTAAAGTCCTGATGTTTATCAGGTGGGGACTGGGGGATGATGCATTGATGTATCCAGTAACAGGAGCATCTACCGACAGAAAACCTCATATGTGGAGCAAAGATAGGACAAAGGGAGGCAAATTAATGCTCCCACCATTAAAATGGCTTGGGAGGATGAGAAGTAGGGATACTGTGAAAGATTACAGAGTGTTTCCCATGAAAAGTAGTACAGTCTGGATCCAAAAGATAAAAATGTGCAGAAAGTGTCCTGAAAAGCATATATATATATATATATAATATATATATATTATTTTTAAAAGTCAGCTCACAAGTATCTTGATTACATTTCTGAAAAAGTTTAAGGTTTCAGTGAACACAAAGCCATCTTAGCTGCTCTTTTGTTTGTCTGGCAAAGGAAAGAGCTAGACCCTGTGTAAGTCTCTAGGTTATGATAATCAGTTATGTTTCTTAGACAAACTTGTTATTCCCAGCTGCCCTATCAGGACCCCTACCAGGTGAGCAGAGTGGATCCAAAAACAGTGACAAGGTTCACACATAGCCCAGTGATCGACTTTCCAGCAACTCTATAGGCATGAGGCAGTTCCCCTTCTACCAGTGGCTTTTTGTAGAGATGCTCCCCCAAATCTCCATCCAGGTGCCAGCTACTTACATCTCAGCAGCTTCCTGAAGCCTCATAGTATTAAATTCTCTTCATCCTGTCTCTTTCTAAGCCTATGTACATTTTTCCAAAACAAATACCATATGGCAAGACATTTGGCCACTTGTTGTGCAGACAAAAGCCATTGTTTCCAACTTGTCCCTTGTGGTCCCTTGTGTAGGAAGAAAAAGAGGACAGCTACTTTTGCTGCTCCTTTTAAAATCCTAATTGATTCTGGAAAGTTCTTTGATTTTAGCCAAACAGTTTAACAAAATGCAGATTGTCAAAACTCCCTCCAAAATTCCTCCAAGAAGTTTCTTTCCTAGCAGAGATTTCATATAGACCAAAAATAAAAAAATGCCAAGGCCCTTGAGAACAGCTTTACAGCATCACAGTAAGGGGATGGGTGCTTACATGACTGTGGGAACAATAAACTCCCAGTCAACCCTGAATTTCTGTGGGATTTGCTGCTCCAGCTGGATGCATATAAGTCCATGGGGCCTGATGGGATTCATCTCAGGGTAGTCAGAGAGCTGCCTGATGTCATTGTGGAACGTCTCTCAAGTATTTTTCAACAGTCTTTGGAATCTGAAGAGGTCCCCATTGACTGGAAGCTGGCAAATGTGATTCCATTTTTCAAGAAGGGCAAAGAAAGAAGATCCTGACAATTACAGGCCTGTCAGTCTCACTTCAGTGCCTGGTAAAATTATGGAGAAGATTATTCTGGGAGTTGTTGAAAAACACCTGAAGGACAACACAGTCGTTGGTAACAGCCAAATTGGGTTCACAAGGGGAAGGTCATATTTAAAAAAATTGGTTTCCTTTTACAACAAGATCACCCATCTATTTGACCAAAGGAAACCAGTTGATGTAGTCTTTCTGGATTTCAGTAAAGCTTTTGATACTGCCTCTGTCCAGAAGTATTCTTCTGGACAGAATGACCAGAGTACAGTTAGATAAACACATAATAAGATGGGTAAAAAATTGGCTAATGGGTCGGGCCCAAAGGGTTCTTGTAAACGAGGTTACATTGGGATGGTGACCTGTCACTAGTGGAGTTCCCCAGGGCTCCACTTTAGGACCAGTCCTCTTCAATGTTTTCATAAATGATTTGGATGTAGGACTTGAAGGTTTTTTGAGCAAGTTCACAGACAATACCAAATTGGGTGGACCTGTTGACTCCTTTGAGGGTGGTGAGGTCTTGAAGAGAGATCTGGACAGGTTGGAGAGTTGGGCAACCACCAACAATATGAAGTTTAGCAAGAACAAATGCTGGATTCCACACCTGGGAAGGGACAACCCTGGTTATACATATAGACTGGGAGACAAGATTCTAGATATCAACCCCATAGAAAGGGATCTGGAGGTTTTGATCAACAGCAAGCTGACCATGAGCCAGCAGTGTCCCCTGGAAGCCAGGAGGGCCAACTATATCCTGGGGTATGACATTACTAACTTCGAGGGAAGGGATTGTCTCACTCTACTCTGCCTGGTGTGGCTTCACCTTGAGTACTGTGTACAGTTTGGGCACCACAGTATAAAACGGGTATAAAACTCTTAGAGAGTATCCAAAGGAGGGCTACAAAGATGGTGAAGTGTCTAGAGGGCAAGGCAAATGAAGAGCAGCTGAAGTCCCTTGGTTTGTTCAGCCCAGAGCAGAACAAGCTGAGGGAAGCCTCATGGCAGTCTGCAGCTCCCTCATGAGGGGAGCAGAGGGGCAGGCGCTGAGCTCTGCTCTTTGGGGACAGTGACAAGAACCGAGGGCATGGCATGGAGCTGGGACAGGGGAGGGTCAGGCTGGGGGTTAGTGAAAGGCTCTGCACCCAGAGGTGGTTGGGCACTGGGGCAGACTCCCCAGGGCAGTGGTCATGGCACTGAGCCCGCCAGAGTTCAAGAAGTCTTTGGACAAAACTCTCAGACACATGGTCTGATTTTTAGGTAGTCCTTTGGGGATCTAGAAATTGGACTCAGTGATCTTTGTGCATCCCTTCCAACTCAGTATATTCTATGATTCTGCCAGGCAGCATGGTGCAGAGATGACATGTAAACCTCATTAAATCATGGGAACAAATTCCTTCCAGTGGAGCTTTGCCTTTACTGGCAGTGATAAGGTTGGGCCAGTAAATATGAGGGCAGAGTAGAGCGAAAACAGTATTTATGGGGTGTATCTATGCTGTGTAGTTCTCATTACAATTCCTTGCAATAAAATCTAGCACATCAGTTTCTGCTAAATGGAGCCAATCCTGATGCTGGCTTCTTTGTAAAGTTGAGCTGTGGGCAGTGCTGAAACCCAGACACAGAAGACATAGCCAGAGCCACCAGCTAGTCCCAGCATGCTGGTGTATATTGGTGGGGTAAACATAGCAAAATACTCCTTCCCCCATCCCGACACCTAGTAATGGTACCACCTTCACCATGTTTCCCCAAATTACAGCCAAAGCACAGGCTCAGCTAACATATCTTTATTTGACTTCAGAAGCAGGCATCCAGATGCTAACACAGTAGAAGTGATGTGCTTCACTCAGGCTCCACCTATTGACAACAGTTCACACTAACATGTATTTTACTCTTGATTATCATCTAAGAGGTTTTATTGTGTGCTTTTTTTGTTTGTTTTTTTTTTTGTTTGTTTTTTTTTTTTTTTTGGCTGCTTTCCAGAATTTTATTTGCTGATCTCAAGAGTTTTTACTAAGCAAAATTCAATAGCTTTACTGTTTTTTTGTTTGTTTGTTTTTCCAAAGCTGCATGCATGCAGAACCATGTTGTCTCTGACAGCACACTGACTTTCTCTTCACCTTCAGTCAAAACTGTTGGTATCTTGCATGATGTCTGCAACCAGATGCTCAGAAATGGGGCAAATGTACTGGCTGGTAACTGCAGCAGCTTCCCTGGCATCGCTGTCCGAATGGCTGTTGGGAGGGGGAAAATGAGCAATAGTTTGTTATTCCTGTGGGAACACTGTTGGAATAGTGACAAGACCACCTTGTAAAATTCAGAGATGATACCCATGAGTAGATGTATGATAGAGGGGCCCAAATCACAGACGCAAGGTGCTTAACAGATGTACAGACAAGGTTATTGGTCTAATCATAGAATCACAGAATGGTTTGGATTTGAAGAGACATTTAAAAAATAATCTACTCTATCTCCCCTGCCATGGGCAGGGTCACCTTACACCAGAGCCTCATCCAACCTGGCTGTGAACACCGCCAGGGACTGGACATCCACAGCTTCTCTGGGCAACCTGTTCCAGTGCCTCACCACCCTCTGAGTGAAGAATTTCTTCCTTATATCTAATCCAAATCTGCCTCCTTTACTTCAAAGCCATTACTCCTTGTCCTATCACTATATGACCTTACATGCCCAACTTTCTTATAAGCCCCCTGTAATTACTGAAAGGCTGCAGTAAGGTCTCCGTGGAGCCTTCTATTCTTTAGGCTAGACAAGCCCAGCTCTCTCAGCCTTTCTTTGTAGGAGAGGTGTTCCAGTCCTCTGATCATCCTTATTAATTCTAGGCAATGTGGACAGAAAGTACTAAGGGCCAGCTCACTCCTCCTAGTTTTTGATTCATATCCTAGTATTTTGATTTAGTAGTTTAGTATTTAGTATTTATTTTTAGTAAATTTTAGTGTCCTAGTATTTTGATTTAATAATGAGATGTCTAGCTGAAAATGGTTGGTCACTGGGAAGACAAAATACCCAGGTGCTGGGGTAGTGTGTGTTTGAATCAGCAACTGCACCAAAACATGGTAGCAAAGGCTTTCTATTTCAACTGTTGGACCAGGCTTCCTAGTGAGATGTGCATTTGTTTATTTATTTTTTTAGTCCAGAATAGCAACTCTGCAATTAGAAAAGAATCTTATTTAATTTCCCTGGGTTTTATTATTTTTAATAACTGGCTTTATATGGCACTTTTTAGCTGTAAATCTCAATGTCAACATTGCTTTAGATAAAGCAAAACTGAGTGCCAGGCAAGGTCAGCATGTAGAAATTGAGATTGCTGTGAATGCAGGCATGGAAATCAATTGAGATTGCACACAGCTGCCTGCTGTCTTGCAGTTAGACCAAAGCATTTGCTTTGCTAGCTCTGCAAACCACCTCTGGGAGTGCAGTTGCTGGCAGAGTGGCAGGAGGTACAGAACTGTGTGATGGAGGGCTGCAGTTCAGCAGTGACACTCCCCAAGACATCACCTTGCAAGCTGATGCAGAGGAAAAGAAGAAGTGGTTTTAAAAGATGGACAATTTCATAGATCCAGTGGTGCAGCTATTTTTGAGGATATCAGCTGAGCTGTTTGGATCCTGTAGTGCAAGGACCCACAGACCCCATAACTACTGATTTTATCAGACTTCTACTGTCAGAGCAAAAACTGGACGTTTACAAGTTACTGAAAGTCCTCTTCTGAACTTAGTACTCTGGCGGTTGGGGCCATAGAAATGCCAAGGTGAAAAGTCTGTCCCTCCTACCTGGCATTCAGAAAGCTCTGGTACAACCACATAAAGCAAAGGTCCGCATTGCTGTCTTCTTCCTCTCTCATCTGCACATCTGTGTTGACTGGGCCTGGAGAGTTGCTGTAGATAAAGAGAAATATTAATTAAAAATAAAAATATTGTAACCACCACAGTTGTAAAGCTGTGTTGCTCTCTGGAAGGCAGGTTCATCCCACCTGCAACCTGCCACATGGGCCAAGCTCTGTTAACCAGCTGACTGACACTTAGCTGTGTAGGAAAAGAAAAAGGTATCCTCCTCAAATCAGGCTCAGATGTTCTCTAACTGGCAAGAGGATAGATTTTAATATGCACTTGTATGCTGCCTCATTACCCACTGCCATCATGTCCTTCAGCCTATGGATATATACCTTCTTCCAGCAACTGGAAATTAAAAATCTACTGCATCTGCCAGGATTTTGTTATTAGTGCATGCCCTAGAAAATATCAGAACACCCTGAACAGATGGGAAGGAATCAATGTGCTATGTTTCTGCCTTGGAGAACCAAGCCTGCAGGATGCCTCTGCAGGCAATTCTCTCCCCTTGTAACATACCAGAGTCAAGGACAGCAGCAGTTGTAGGGTGTATCACCCTGAGGGCCATGTACTGACAAGGTACATGATCATGGGCTTCAGTGGGAGCAAGTGGTTCAGTATTTCAGCTGTTCGAAGGAACCCTCTTGGCAATGTATATAATTATGTCTAACAGCTGCCCAGTTTGGCAAAGCCATAGCTGGGGACTACGAAACCCTGAGGTCTCCCTCATTCTGCAACAGAGCACATTTTTCTCCATGAGCATTTTCTCAAACACTTTAAGCAGGTAATTCAACTACAACATTCCCCAAAAGACTAAACCAAGCACAAACAAAAATATCTCAACCTGTGATATGGTGTCAAGTTTCCTGTCCTATGGATTAAGCTTGATACTGGCATATGCCACAGATAATGTTGTCTTATGCTTAGAAATTGCCACACTCGGAAGGTTTGTGCTGGTCCACTATTGCACAGCAGCTCCACAGGGGTCTCACAGGAGGAGACCAAGCCCCAGACAGCTTGCTCTTGTCTTGAGTTTTCCCAACCACTGTCCATGCCATCCCCCTTTCCTTGGAGCTAGGGCCTGCTCCCTGCAGCCTGCACTGCCCACGCTGCCTTCCTCTTCCTGAAGAAAGTTGAGCTCTTACCTGCGCTTGTGGCCCATGAGATTTTGGATGAATTTCTGAACCTGGGCATTTCCTCTCATCTTGCTGTATTCGCTGGTAAATAGTCCATCTGAGTGCCTCTGGGACCTGCATCAGACAAAATACAACAGCTTCTCCTCCCAACCACAAGACTTATCCCAAGGCTCTGAAATCTCTCTTGCCCCAGTATCCAGGAGCCTCATATCCCTGCCCTTCTGTCTCCTCTCATCAGCAGCAGCCTCTGAATGAGGCCAGCACTGAGTTTAGCTCTGGAACCAGAGGCAGTTCAGCCCCATGGGCTTCTTTTCCCACCTCCCACTGGAGACTTCCCTGCCCCAGGAGCCTGGTTTCAGCTCCTCCCTACCTCTCCTTGAGGCCCACCAGGTGTTTCACTAGCTGCTGCACATAAGCATTATCCTTCATCTTGCTGAGCTCACTGTGGAAGAGCCCATCCGCATGTCTCTCAGTCCTAGGTGGTCAGAAAAGAAAAAAATGGATGAAAAAACATGGTTTATAAGACTGGAGGAAAATGGTCATTTAAAACTGCTACCTGAAGGAAAGATAGACAAGAATTTGTGCTAATTTGGCAAAAGTTTAAAAAAGAATATTTTCTAAAAGTTTAAAAGAAACACCTGTGTTAACCTTCACACAGCAAAAACACCTGCCCTTGCTCTAATGTCTTCACCTCAAGAAATTGATGGACCTGCTAGGTAATGGTAGCAGTGCCAAAGACTCACACCTGGCTGATTGACAAGGCATTGAAAAAGTGCTCAAAAGTCTCAGCTGTGTCCTCCTCCAGCCTGAGTCTTTTGGTCTCTTTGGGCTTGAAATGCCCCTGCACAAGCAGGAGCAGAGACAACTCTGCCTCAGTCTTACAGATAACATTAGGAACTGGTGAACTGCCAGGACTGCCTATATTGGTTACGTTTTTGTGACACTAAGCTGTTTAAAACAGAACCTTCCACCTTTACCAACCTGTATAAGTATCTAGTAGGGAAACAGGCCCAAGAGTGATTTTTTTTGTGTGTGTGTGTGTAGTTTGGTCTGTTTAGGTTTCTGATTTTTCTTCTTAAGCAAGAAAAAAAAAAAAAACATTTTCAACATTTGTATTCCTTTAACTAAATCAATTTAGGGAAAAAAAATATCAGCCAAGCAGCTGTAACTTCTGGAAGGAAGATAAAAGGCTGGCTTTATAGTTAGCAGGCTCTTTGAACAAAAAGCCATGGAGAAAAAGGAAGCAGAGGCACAAGAAATGCTTACCTCTCCAGGGATGGAAGAGATGCTGAGAACTGAGACAGGACAATCATGGGAATAATTAACTGCCACAGACCAGTCATCAGGGAAAACATGTTGGCTCCTAAACTAAAGCACAAGGTTTTATGACCAGCAGAACCAACAACCTTGATCTTTGGTACAGTTTGCGTGCCACACAGAAGACAAGGCTTTATAAATAACTTTACTATAACTAAATTAGCAGAAATTATTGCAGCAAATATAGTTTTTCTTTAAAATACAGAAGATGAACAATTCAAATCATTCATGTTGCCAGTCATTTGTAAAATGTTTGTAGCTGTTATCCCACTACCACCATATAGTCCCAGCGCGTGCGTCTGAGGGGCCTGTTTGAGATGATGTTCGTGCTGGAGTATTGCTGTGAGTCAGTATAATATACCTTGAATAAGCAGGGAGGTGTCATGTTGAGTTAATCCATGGGTGGCACAACTCTGTGGAATAACGTCCACTCCACTATGAGTGTCTGAGAGATGAGTCTTCAGGGAGAGGATTTAAAATGCCCATTAAAACACCCCGCACAGACAGTTATTAATATACCTAGAGGGTGTCCAGGATAAATCTTTTTCTTTTTTTTTTTTTTTCTGTTGTCATTGTTTGTCTATTTTTGTTTTGTTTTCCCCTAAATTATCAGGCAAAAAGATTGGCATGTAGCAAAGAAGAATTCATCCACTCACAGGGGAAGGGAAGGACTCTTGTGTGTGCTGATATCTGCCTATCCTCTAATCTTTCAAGAGGGAAAAAAGAAATAGCACATTTTCAGTAACAGCAAAACCTTGTATTTTGTTTTCTAACTGAAATAAAAAGAAAATTGCATTTTGCTTATCACAAGCCATTGCATGTTCTTTCTTTTTATTTCCAACCTCATTTCACAGCTCTATGCCTGCAGAGATGCGTGTGTGCCTTTATAAGAGGGTGCTCACATTTTCCTAAGGAATACACAGAAAACATGCCTGTAATTTTTAATATTCCTGTCTTCCTCCTGCAAAGAAGCAAATCTTGCTTTTTAGTCTCTGTCCTGGAAACTCTCAGACTGTACTTGCTAACCCCAAATCAAAGTCCTCTTGCTTTGGTTTTATTCTAGTCTGAAACTAAACAGAACAAAGAGCATTAAAGGACTGACAGTTTCCTCAACACTTTCTCGCCACCCTCCTGGGACTGTTTTCTAATCTAGATACCACAAGATAAGATGAGACAAGATGGGGAAAGAGAAGAGTGGGGGATTTATGCAGAAATGTATTTGCAGTAAGCCACGGCACAAATGGGGGCTGCAGAGCAGAGAAAAGAGGTTTGGCAAAGAAGTTCGTGATTAAGAATCTGTAAGCTTCACCTCACACACACTTTTGATGCTTTTACGTTGGTTTCCTGCCTGGTTTGGTTGTGAGGGGGGTGGAACAGAAAAGAAGAACATTTCAAAGATCAGTTTCTTATGGGAGTCCATACAGTACAGACTCCACATTATTGCTTCCTGCTCGAGGAATGTGAAAGAGCTGAAAACAGACATCAAGAATAGGCTGTGCCACCCCTCAGGGAAGGGTAACCTGGACCCTGAGCCTGTCCTCAGTCAGTATAAGACCTGCCATACAGTGCCTTGCCCCCCTGGCCAACATCTCACCGCAGCATTTTGGCCTTTCTTGTGCCATCCCTGTGCAGGTTCTTGTCTTGGAGCACCACATTTAACAGCCCATTTTAAGCATCAGCCCTAGCTCCAGAGTCTCCCCTCTCTTCATTATCTTTCTGGCTGCTAGCCAGGGAGATCAACTCGTCTTTTCCCTTTCTGGACATGATCTTCTCTTCTGCATGCAGATTGCTTGTTGAAGTCTCTTGGAACAGTGATGGTGGTTGAGGAGCTTCCTTTCTGTGTCGGTAATGATTGATGATTACTTCGTATTGCATAGTTGTTTTATTTTATTTTTAATCAATGAGACAATGTCAGAAGGTAGATTTTGAGTTTCATCACTGTAACACTGTTTAACCTCCTTGACTTTCCAATCCTTTATTGCCCTCCCCAGTGCTGCTGGCTCTCAGTAAATGCAAACTCCTTGGACTGCTAGTGCTTTTAGCTGAAAGAAGAGCACACCGACTCAGCGCAGGACCTGGGAATAGCTCAGCCCCTTGCAGCAGACAAATCCTGCTGCTGAAATGTCACATCGCACCCACAGGCTTTGCTGAACGAAAGCTGCCATCACCTTGCAGGAGCACTACTGCCAGGAGAACTTCCCAAAAGGAACATTGCAAGCACTACACAGCCAGTTGGTGCACCTTCTTGCTCTTGCCTATCCCTTCCCAAAACTAAGGACCGTGAATCTCTGGAAACACATCAGCTTCAGCTGCTGTTTGGCTCTTTTCTTCCCACTGGCTATTCCAGAGGAGGAAAACCCCATCCATCATCATCACTGCTGCTCAGGAGAGGGATGAACAATGGCAATAGCTCAGCGAAGCATCACAGAGGCCCAAAATACACCACCCAAGCCTTGCAAGTGGGGAAGAGGCAGCCCATCCAGCCTGACAGCGTCAGCACAGCCATACTCACCACGTCGTGGTCACTGCAGGCTCCCAGCTGTCCCACAGCTGACAATGCACCACTGGCCCACTTCTCTTTGCAGCCCCCTATAAATCTGAAGCCCTTATCAAAAGCAATTATTTGAGTAAAGATATGAATATGAGTAATCATGGTTAACAGCAAATAACACATCCGGACTGAAACATCCTTTTAATTACTTTCTAAACCCAATCGGGTCATTCACAACAGTTCAATAGACCATATTTCTGCTGATGTGTAATAATTCCTGTTTGTGTGTTTAATGAGAGTAATTTGTAGGGCAAACATCCCTGTACCAATTGATTCACCATGATTGTCATCATTATCTCTCCTCCTGGCTTTAATTACCTCTTGATATGAGCTTAATCTTCTGCTCTTCTTCTTTTTTTTTTTTCTTTTTTTTTCTTTTTTTTCTTTTTTTTTCTTTTTTTTAAATTCTGGCTCAGCTTTTGTTTGCAATCACCAGGATGATTAGATGAGTGTGATTTGGCTAAACAATCTGTCACTTTTCTTAGGGCAAACATTGTCTGATCAGTAGGACTGGTCTGGGTTTGCAGGAACGGACAATATTTTTCAAGCGATGGTTTCACAGCCACTTCTGGGAAAGGTCTGGTGAGAACAGATTGTTCTTCGCAACTTCAAAGAAAGAAGCATACTGACACATGCACAAAAACATGCTGGATATATCCCCTGCCTTTGCTGGGTTTTGGAGCTGGTTGCTCTCAAACTTTGCTACTACAGGTGACATGGAAATGGAGGGAGAAAATAGGATTATGCTCTTTCTCTCCTTTTTATGTTGTATAGAGTAGCTTGGGAGGATTCATTGTTATAAATAAATCTTCTTATCTTTCTACTGGAAAAATAGCAATTATATTACACTTTTTCTCATCTACTTGACCTTTTTTTTGGGGGGGAAGCAGATGGCATCCCCATGCTAGAAGGCTGGGAGGAACCTAATTCTCCACACCATCTTTCCCTTGGAAGAATAACCCATGCACTGATGAGCAGCAAGCTTCAGCACTACTGTGTATGACTGCAGGCTGCAGCCATACCCCTACACAAGACAGGGGACTCAACAGCAGAGAAAAGCTGCCCCTTTCCAGGACATGAGGACAGGGAGGTGCCATGGCCACCATTTGGATAGAGAAATCCATTTTCTCCCTTGAGACAGTCCAGGTCAGTCCTACACACATTCAAGCATTTCCCAACCAGTTTGCTGTCCTTTCTGCAACACATAGACCTTACAGCTGCTTTCTTCAGCACTGTTAGAGTTGTCATTCCTCTGCAACCCTTCCACTATCTCCCTGATGCCCCTTTCTGTAGTGTTCACAGAATCACAGAATCACAGAATTTCTAGGTTGGAAGAGACCTCAAGGTCATCGAGTCCAACCTCTGACCTAACGCTAACAGTCCCCACTAAACCATTTCCCTAAGCTCTACATCTAAACGTCTTTTGAAGACTTCCAGGGATGGTGACTCCACCACTTCCCTGGGCAGCCTGTTCCAATGCCTCACAACCCTTTCAGTGAAGAAGTTCTTCCTAACATCTAACCTAAAACTCCCCTGGCTCAATTTAAGCCCATTCCCCCTCGTCCTGTCACCAGGCACGTGGGAGAACAGGCCAACCCCCACCTCGCTACAGCCTCCCTTGAGGTACCCATAGAGAGCGATAAGGTCGTCCCTGAGCCTCCTCTTCTCCAGGCTGAACAAGCCCAGCTCCCTCAGCCGCTCCTCGTAGGACTTGTTCTCCAGGCCCCTCACCAGCTTCGTTGCCCTTCTCTGGACCCGCTCAAGCACCTCGATGTCCTTCTTGTAGTGAGGGGCCCAAAACTGAACACAGTACTCGAGGTGCGGCCTCACCAGAGCTGAGTACAGGGGGACGATCACCTCCCTAGCCCTGCTGGTCACACTGTTCCTGATACAAGCCAGGATGCCGTTGGCCTTCTTGGCCACCTGAGCACACTGCTGGCTCATATTCAGCCGACTATCCACCATCACTCCCAGGTCCTTCTCTGCCTGGCAGCTCTCCAACCATTCCTCTCCCAGTCTGTAGCTCTGCTTGGGGTTATTGCGCCCCAGGTGCAGGACCCGGCACTTGGCCTTGTTGAACTTCATGCAGTTGACCTCAGCCCATCGGTGCAGCCTATCCAGATCCTCCTGCAGAGCTTTCCTACCTTCAAGCAGATCGACACACGCAGGCTTAGTCAACGCATTTGACTGAGCCTGCGTGTTACAGGCTCAGTCAACGCATTTCCTTTCTGTACAACCAGGTGCAGATCCACTGAGTCACATCCTTCTCTCACGGCATCTGAAAGCTCTTCTGAGCACCCAGCCCAGCTTTGGGAACCCTCAGTGATGCTAGCGATGCCTGCAATTCTCTGGAATTGTGTTTAAATCTTTATATTTTCTGTACTCGTATTTTACGACAGTATCACTGGTGAAAGGATCAGCTGGGACTGCTGGTGTTGCTCCACTGCAAACATCTTCAGCTGAGAATGGCAATGTAGGAACAGAACAAAGAGTGGGGAAAAGTTCATTAAAAAAGCACAAACAACATATAGGGAGCTAAAAATGACTAATGTTATTTCCTTTCATTTGCAAATAACGTCAACGGGTCTGAAATGCCCCCGCTATAGGGGAAAATCAGTGTGCCTGAGCACCTAAATGGGTCTAGAGAAGAGGCACGCTGGAGAGGCTGCACGGATGCCTGATGAAGTGGCCCCAGGATGGCAGCAGAGGGTGAATAACAGGAGAGAACAAGCTTTTCGAGACTGGAAGAAACAAGAATTGAAGTAACCTGATTTGTCTACTCGGCAACAAAAAGTGATTTTAGCCTTGCTGCAGCAGTTGGAGAGAGTGAAAAGGTGACGGGGTGGGAAGGTGTGTGTCCAGGTCCAGCAATGCTGCAACATAACGCAGGTGACAACTGTGGGCTTGAGTTTACACACAGCTTCTGAGGCCCCTGGTGAGGAAATTTAGGAGCATACAATGAAACTCAAAAGTTTTTGCAAGCTCTAATTTATGTCTGAATAAAGCCCAAAACAAGTCCTGAGTCCTGAAAGAGCATATGATCCTCCTAACTATAATTAACACTAAACTCTCATCAGGAGACATTGAGATAGAATGGATAAACAGCAATACTGCTAAAAAATATTAGCTGTCCGGGTTTTTGAGAATTTTCACCCTGCTTTTCCCATTTTTCACGTGTGAGCACTCAAAGTGGGAGTGAAGATTCCCCTTACCTGCAGGCAGCAGGCACAAAGTGTGATTAAATCACCCATTGATCACTGTAATCTGCCCCATTGTCTCTTTGCAACAGCATTACAGGGAAAGCTCTCCACCATTGACTGGAAGAATGACAAAAGAGAAGGAAATTGTTGCCCTCATGTGATCCCCAACTCACACAGATGTCACACCCAAGGCTGCAAGAAGTCAGAGCTGAAATGATCCTTGCCGCCTGATGCCAGTGACTTATCTAGACACAGGCTGCACCAACTTCATGTTGTCCCTGGCTGGAGGAAAGGTTGGGGATCACCTTCCAGCAGGCTCCATGTGGGAATTTATGGATGCTCTGCTTTTAAATAGGATGGGGCCATCCACAGCATCACAGGACCAACCACAGAACAGTGCCCACAGCTGTCTATGTGCTCAGGGAAAAGCTCCTTGGCCAAAATCGAAAGAAATGGCCTCAGTGATCTTATGTAGCTGTCCACAAGCTAAATGTTGGTGAAGATGGTTCAAGAAACAGCCCGAGTTTGGGAGCAGAGACAAGTTTTGTGCCTGAGATAGGAGCAGGACAGGCTGGGCTTGGGTGCCTTCAGTCTGGGCCTCTCTCAGATGCGCCCTAAGCCTGAGTGCTCCTTACTCACCCTGTCACACTGAAATCCTCACAGAGCCCATGACTGTCAGGAGGCAACCAGCACCTGAAAGTGTGGGTTGTGGTCCTCTTCCTATGGACCAGAAGAAGGCAGCCACATTTATGGGACACAACACAGTATTGACAGGATGTATAGTAAAGTCTGTAAACAGGCAAACTAAGGAGGTCAGAGGCTGTACATCAGCACCCCATGAAGAAGGCAGGGAGAGATGCCCTAGGGCAGGAGGGAGATGGGGTCTCTGAGCCTCGGGGCCATCCCTGAGCAGGAGGTGAGCTTCCCTGAGCGTGTTCCCAGGTGTAAAGCTGCCGGGATCTTTGTGCAGTCTCCTGTGCTTAGCCTTGACGCCGGCTGACATGCGCAGCATGGAGAGACCTGTGGTGAGCAGTATTAATTAAATCCACTTGCCACGGGTGCAGGGCTATTCTTGGCAGCCACACTGTCAGCTGGGGACACCCTCATGTGAGGCAGCAAGCAAAGGCACTGACCATCCTCACCTCGACACCGAGGATACCTCATTTATCCGAAAGGATACCTCATGGCTGGTGCACACCCTGGCACATCTCAGGGACACCAAGGCTGGGTGGTAGAGAGGAAGGTCTTTTTTCTCCTCCTTACAGTAGGAAGGAGGGGTGACCAAACCTGCCACATGACATGCATCACCTTAGAACTACACTGCCATAAATTTGGCAATATTTAAAGAAACCACGAGCCTGTCCTTTGGCTGTGCTGTAGGAGAAGACAAAAGAAACAGCACTTTGTAAAAGACAGGATTTCATCATAAAGGCAAGTGTTCTGATCCCACACTGCAAGAAAGACTCAAAAATTACCACACGCAGCTCCAGAGGGTTGTTCTGAGACATAAAGGGAGAGAAATTCCCCTTCATGCTTCAAGGAAATTGATACAGGAGATCAGGAAAGACTTTCTAGCTGGAGAATCAATGTGGGTACATCTCCGGTGGGCATTAAGAATAGGCTGGATAAATGCTGTTATTGTCGTGTGGATGTTGTAGCCCGTGCCTTGGATGGGGAAAGCCTATCCAGCCTTTGGGGTTGCTGTTTATCCAGGACAGCCCTTACAAGGTCGCATTCATGCCAGCTTGTCCACCGTCCAGACCCCAGATGTATTACTGCAGCAACTCAGGATCTGCTGGGGCTGCTTTTCTTCATGGATGCACCTTGCTTGGCCAAAATGTGCATTCCCAAATGCTCCTGCAGCCTCTGCACTGCTCTGAGATCTATGGCCTTGAGATGGCTGAGTGCCCTGGGGTGAAAACAGATTGAAAAGGTTGACAAAGACCATCTCACCCACCACACATGTCCAGCAATGGCATCACAAGTCCTGAGGGTGTCTAGGTGCAGCCATCTTTCAAGGATGCACAGTCTGTGACACCATCCAATGGTGGCATCTGCTGATGGCATGGGAGTTTATTGAGGTCAGATGGTACTAGGAACTGCATGGCTAAATCCTTCCTACGTAAAAGTAAAATACCCTTTAATCAGCTTAAAGGGTGTTCAGGAACTTCTACTTCCCCCATTCTGTTTTTTCTTAGTATGCATATGTGTGAGCCCGTGTGTGTAGTGAGAATTTTCTCTTTAATGTTTTCAGGTGAGCCTACTCCCATGCCAAGGAGCTGACCACGATGCTGCTATCTACTGAGAGCAGATTGGAGTCATTTTCTTGAACCACCTCCAAATCTGTTAGAGAAAGGACACTAATTGGAATAAGGGGATTGGGGGATTTAGCTTTCCAAATGCTCCTTTCTTGTACAGGATGGTTTCAGGAGTAGTTTTAATCTTTACCACCTGATCTGTAATTTTGGCTGCAAAAAAAGGAGGAATGGGATGGGGTGGGAGCAGGGGCAGGGGAAGATGTAGGTGGGATTGAAAAATGGAGGGAGAAGGAAAGTTACAGTCTCATACAGCTAAGTGAGACCTCAGAAAAACACCCGCCCTACTCCCAAACCCCAAGGTGGACTCAGTTATTCCAAGATCCTGAACAGAGCAGGGATCGTTCCCTGTCTTGGAATAAATCCACGTCACAGAAACAGACCCTCATGGTCCCTTTTGGCAGCTAGTGCATGAAACAGAGGGGAAAACCATGTTTCCTTTCTGGGCTGCTGGCTTCCCAGTGCCTCTGTGTGTAAATGGTCCACAGCAATCCCTAAAGGGCTCCCTCTTTGAGCAGGAAGCATGCACCTCCCTATGCCCAGTGCAACAAAATATCTGGGATCCGTTCAAGTCCCAGCCCTGAAGGGGAGAACCCCTTCCTTGTGGCTACAGATCCTCCACAGCAGCATGTGATTGAGCAAGGGACAAATTGCTCTAAGCCAGGAAGGTGCCTGCCTGGATCCAGGAGTCACCAGCAGAAAGGCATCTCTCGCTGCTGTACCTCTGGGGAGGTGAGGGATGTGTGCTCCTCTCTGTCTATTTGCTTATATAGTGCTCACCTCCTGAGCTGCTCTTGGGTCCCCTTATATTGCTTATTTCTCTCCTCCATTTTGTTCAGCGGGGCAGCAGAGGTCAGAGATGCCTTGTGCTTTGCTGTAACATATGGTGCCCTTCTGGATTTGCACCCGACTAAAAACAAAGTTAAAATGTGGGGGGCAAGAGGTAATCACTCATAAAAAATATCACATTCCTGAAAGTGTGCCCGTTTGTTCTGAAGTCTGGAAGGTGCTGGACATGCTAGTTATCTCCACCATTGGCAGCGCTACCCACGGGCAAGGAGAGCAAAACCTTTGTGTTGGGAGCTCTGGGCTCTGCTACAGCAGACCTCAGCCATTTGTACTAAGGTTGTGTCTGCCTCGAGCCAAACCCTTGGGTGAAATCTGCAGCAAAACCTGGCTCTTTAAAGAAAACATGAGGCATTCTGCTCACATTGGAAAAATCCCAAACTTTTAAAACATTTTGCTAAGAAATGAGAGGATAGAGGAGAAAAATAACCAACTGACAGGTGAGTACCCACCTTGGGTGCTGGTCAGTGCCTTGGCTCTCCATGGGATGGGATGATAGAGGTGCTTTGGTGCTTTGGGACCAAGCCAGAACATCTTTTATCCACCTGCTCCAGAGCAGGGCTGAGTACTAACCCAAAGAGTCCCCTGGGGGTGTGAGTCTGCCTCCCTAGAGATGCTCTGCCCTGGGACGCAGGGGCTGAGCCCGGCTCATCCTGCAGGAGCTGCTCCCCTCTGCAGGTGTACCCGCAGCAAGCAGGAGACAGCCTTGAATTTGGAAGGGCTGCATTGAAGCACTTCCCTCCTGCAAGTAAATCTTTCCTCCTGCTTGAAGCTGGACAAAATAGAGGGAAACAAAGGCTGGTTTTACTGTGGCTGGCACTGTGACCCAGAAAAGCAAAGCCAGGTTCAGGGGATGGTGCCGTTTTGAGAGGAAGAGGGAAACTGCTTTCCTATGTGCACATTGTGGCTGTCACCAAGGAAGCACAAATAACTTTCTAAAGACCTGTAAAGGCAAGCTTCTCCCCTGACAATCACTTGCTACCTTTTTTTACATCCTTTGACCCTTCTTTCAAACCTCATTCAAGGCCTGATGAAGTGAGGGCACTCTGCCTGTCCCCAGGTTGTTTCCATGGCATGGGATGCGTGGATGGGACAGCACACACCACTGCAGGGACACGGCTGGGTGGCTTCTTCCCCAGGGCTGCTCTGCCTGTCCTGGCATTCAGCCTGGCATCGCTCTGCTCAGCTGGAAGCTCCCTCGTACCTTGACACGGAGGAGATCCAAGGACTGTCTCTCCACTGCAGAGCTGCACACTAATGCTCCCCATGCGTCTGGCCTTATCACAGCTCTAATTGGCATAAGCATCCGTAATCTCAGCCTCCAGCTGTTTGCTGTGTCTGGGGAAGAGGAGAAAGCACTCTAGGGAATTAATTTTAATTATAAGGATGACATGCTCTGCGTCCTGGCTGGCAGGTCTGGCCCAGCTGTTCCAGGTATGTGGTGCCAGCAATGAGCAGGGCGGATCCTGGCAGTCGCACAGCCACGTGGACAACATTTTGGCTGTGTCCCTCTACGGCCTGTGTCAGGGACCTGGAAGGCTGTCCTGTCCAGGTGGAAGGGAACAGGCGGTGTGAGATAAGGGGGAAGGAGGAGCACTTAGAGGTTCTTGCTGCTCACAGGCATGTCTTTCCAGGCCTCTTACCTTGCAGCCTCCCCAGGAGGTTTTTCGTAATGATTGGCTCCAATAAGCTCATTGATGTTTTAAAAGCAGGAGAGACTCTTGAAGTATATTCATTTGATCTGTCCTGTGACACAAGCCCTTGTATTTCACCGCGCTACCCCCACATGAGATCAATTATATGGCTTAGTCTGAAACCAGGCATCCAAAAAAACATCTTGGTGTGATTACAAGCTAAAAGAGACAGCAAATCCAGCCGTTTTCTCTGTAGTTCCATTCCCAAAGCTAATCACCATTAAAAATGCATGAGATTTTACCTCTTACATGGATTTATCATAACTTGCCAGAACGGTGAATGTCAAAAGATCTATTCAGTGTGTAAGTAAATCCCTGCAGCTTCTTGAAGGGGGACTCAGTGAGCCTGGGAACCAGGAGAGCCCTACCATCCTTTTCCCTTTCCTGCAAAGGTTAACCCGAAAGGCAGGATGCTGCCGCTGTGTCTTTTCTTGGAAATGCATTACAGGCGAATTGTAAAGCAGGATGGCTTTGCTGTGGATGATACTTTCATAGAGAATTGCTCAGCTAAATATGTCAAGTAAAAGGAACAGGACTGGCCATAAAAGCTCTTTATTTTCCTCCCTTTGTTCTGATCCTGCTGATAGCCCCAGTGATCTGTTGCTGGGCTATCAGGGTACTATTCAATACCTGAGTTTAGGCACATCTGTTCTGAAACGTTGGCAGGTAATTTTGTTCTCCTTTTCTATTTAAAAATTCAGTGCCTCGAGTGTGAAAAACTACGGTGATAAAAGTTCTGTGTCTTTTGGGAGACTCTGACAGATGTCTCACTTTGCAACCTTTCTGGTCCTCTGAATTGGCTAAAAACCAAATCCTCTATCAACTCATCCTAGGAAGTCTCTGGAGGACTCTTTCTGCCTCCTTGGCTAGCTGTCAGGCACCAGCTCCACCGCAGCCCCCTTCCTGAAAGCTGACCGCATTGCTCATTCCAAGACTCTTTTTAAAACATGCCTCAAAACATATCAAAAAGGCAGATCTTCCACTATTTTGTCATTCTGTGCAAGAAATGGGTGCTTTCCTGGTGCTGCTGATCCCGGGCAGAAGTGGGTGGCTTGTGGGTGGTGAGTTGAGCAAAGTCTTTGCATGCCACATCCTGTGGTTGCAGATGCATGGCACTGAAGGTCTTGCGAAATGCTGAGTACAAGAGCCTCATCCCATATTTGAAATGAATTTATACAGATAATCTATTCCTGGCACAGGGGAAGGAGCCCACATAGGCAGATGTTTCTTTGATGGCTTGGCTTGGGCACCAGACTTATTTGAGGCTGAGATGCCCTGCTGGCAGAAAGTGCTGCTGTTCACCCCTCGTGTCCTTCACAGCACCTGCTTAGGACAAAATAAAATATTTTTGATGTCATGAGAAGCGGCTGTGGGTGACTTTCACAACCTCCCCAGTCCCTGCCCTGAGCCAGCAGGATGTCACAGAGCAACTGATGAACCAGGATGCTCTGCAAGCTGCACATCCAAGCAAGAAAGAATTGTTCAAAACCACTGATTGCACCAGAAACTCTTCAAAGGTGCTCTTAAACACTCACTGTCCGTTGCTCAAACATCCCAGCCCTGGCACATAATGCTTCCATAAGGGTGACAAATGGCTCTATTGCTTGTCATCTTTTTTATTTTGCAGTGGCATAACGTGACTTCCTTGGGTATGCTGATGCATTACAGCCCTTCCTCCTCTTCTGTGAGGAGGACAGTTCCTCTCGTCCCAGGAAGGGGCCACAGCTCTAATTCACTAACAGAAGAGAGGAAGCTTTCCTGCCGGCCCTCACTCTCTGGGATTACTCCCAAGGGGACACTGTCACACATCAAAGCCCCTGGAATCTGCTCTCTACAAGGCTGCACCGAGGACTGAGCAAGAGCAGCAGACACAGGGGAACCACAGGACTTAGTGGCAGTGAGCAAGGCTCACTGCAGCCTGGGAGTTTGCAATGGGAGAGCCGTCCTAATTAGTGCTTTGCAAGGCTGCTCTTTTTTGGAAGTGAAAAGCCTTATTTCACATTAGTTTAATCCACTCCAGGATTAAAGTGGTCTGGGATTAAAGTACTGCTAGTCTGGAATAAGGGCTTCCACGCTGAGAGTTAAGAGGCAGTCTGTGCTAACCCACAGGGAAAATCAAGATAATTAATATAAATTGACTGTTAAAGGAGATTAGAGAAATGGTATTAATCCCTGTGGGAAGGCAGAAGGCCTGCAGTCACAACTCAATCCCGATCCCTTTGTTGCTCAGCTGGTTTAAACACAAATAAATTAAGGGCATTTTCTCCACACAGGAGTTCAGTGCAGTTTCATTAATGCACTTCAAAGCCTCCTTTGGCTAGTTTGCATGGATTTTTTTTGAGCAAAAGGGCTCTAGTAAAAATGGTCCCACAGTACCCGCTCCTCACTGAGTGAAGGCTATGACAGCAGCACTTGTGCCAGCACTCGGGTCTTAGGATCCGACCAGCAGAGCAGAAAAGCTGTGAGCAGCAGATACAAACCACTGAGCTGATGCAAACTCCCTCTGCCAGGACATGTGGGTTTAAGAAGTACCGATGGGGCAGTTTTGTCCCAGTTCACTGCACTGGATGATGTATATCTTCTTAACCTGACAGATTCACAGCCCTGCTTGTGCCCACCTGAGCCCCGAACTGTTCCCAAAGGAATGGGGAACCACGGGCAGACGGGATGGTGTGTGAGTACCCACCGCTGCTGGAGCTTTGTTTTGTCTTTGCAGGACAGAGCTTTGCTCACTGATTTGAGTCCACATCACAGCTGGGTCAGCTGGCAGAAGGAGGGGAGTAGACATACTCACAGGTGTTGGGATCATTGTGAGGATGGCACACGTGCTATGGGGACAGGAAACAGTCAGTACAGCTCAGCAGCTACGAAGCCGATAGCATTCTTGTGAACTTCAGAAAGAACTTGGAAGTCACACCTCTGGAGACAATATGGCAAGACAGATTGCCAGCTAAGTACTTAACCCAAAGTAATTTTCTCCTACCCATGTATGAAATTGTGAAACCCAAGGCAGCTGGGTAAAACAGACTGCGGGATTAACTGCTGATAAACACAGGGAAAGGATGGTACCGAGGTCCACGTCCCCATTCATGGTAATAGGGCTCTGGCTTTTCTATGCTTCACATGCTGAGGATTAATTGTGGCCTTCTCCAAATAAGAGTAAAGGAAATTGGTGTGGGCAGACACTGGAGAGAGGATTTCTTCTGCCAGCCTCTTAATAGATCAGATGAAACCTATATCTGGAACAGGTAACATACTGATATCTGTAAGCAGCTCTAAAAATCTTCTTGCCTTATATAAAAGCCAGCAGTAATGCAGTTCCCACTCTCCACATGGTGTAAATTATACTTTCCTGCTATGCCTTCTCTTCCTACTGCCTTCCACAAACACCAAGCGGAACTGACTGGTTAGCTCACCCCAAACATCTGATCTGAGGTTTGGTGGCATGGCTGGAAAGGTGCCCACTGAGTCTGGATCAGGTCCCACATCTCCCAAACCATCTGGGCTAGAACTGGGGGTGACAGCTCCCCCGTCCTTCCCCCGCCTCCAGCACCAGCTCTGTGGGACTTCACTGAGCTCATCTCTGTCAGCGCAGGGGTGAATGCAGTGATGCATTAAGCAGTAAAAAAAGCACAATTGTTGGTATCTGAGATGAATACATGTGGTGTCTGCCTTGCTGCTTGCAGCATTGCAGTCTAGAGGTGTTCATCCTAGGGAGTGAGAAACGTCACCTTAACCCCTACCTCTAGGAATCATAATCTCCGTCTGTTATTTTAGCTGGCATAATTATGACAAGTGTTGTGAAAGGTGACGCTGACTGTGGCTGGCAGAATGAAGGCTGCCTGAGTCTGCAGGTGTGCAGGTACTTCTCAAACAGAATTATTCCAGGAGAGCTTTGGCTTCTTTTTCTGTCATTTACAACAATAAGACATCCTAGTCCCCATGTGCAGTTTACAGCCTGCTACAGCACCTTTGCTCCTACACCTACTCTCCATCTGGTTGTTGCCTCAGCCCTGCATTTCTGCAGCTGATTATTTCTGCCCAAGCACAGGACAGGTGCAAAATTCCATTTGAATTGCATCCTGCATTTGCCAGATGTTTTTTGCAGCATAACATTTTGAATTCTCATCCTGTGCTCCAAGATATTCGCAGCCTCACCTGTCTTGGCAGTATCTTCAAATTTAATTAGTGAGCTCTCTGGACACTCACTCAGGTCAATTATGCAAATTCTAAACATTACCAAATTCTGCACAGACCTTAGAGTACAGTTTTCCAATCTGTTATTCACCCAATCCATAATAATTTCAGCTACTCTTCTCCCTTTCATTGCTTAAGACAAGGCTATGTGAGATTGCAGCAGCGCTAAAGCTGAGATACGTGGTATCTAATTATTTCCCTCCTAGCTCTAGCGAGGAACATGCTCTTTTACTTGAAGCACCACAGATTACTCTTTAGTCCCTGGTTTCTTATCCCTCTCCATTTAAAAAGAGGCAGTTTGCCATTTTCTGGATGGTTATAGTCTCCACAGTCCTTCAAATGCTCTCGGGGATCCAAGCTAACAGCATTGATTTCTCTAATTACCGTTCATACTATTGCTTTGAATCTCCTGGGGAAAATAACTTCAGGTCAGGCTGACTTGAAACAACCTCCTACTCTGAAACTTGCTGTTTTTTTCTTTTTTCTTTTTCTTTTTCTTTCCCTACGGTGTAGCTTCATCAAGGTCTGACCGATCCGAGGGTGCTTTGATCTGCCACATTTGCAGTGCAGTGCTTGTGGGGCCACTGCCTCCGTTGTTTCGGAGACGTATAAAAGTGGTCAGCCTCATTCCGAGAAAGACATTATGCTCAACATACGGACCTTGTTTTTTTTTTTTTTTTTTTTTTTTTTCCTACTCTGCCTCCCATAACGTGCCGCTGCAAAGTCTTTTAAATCCGTTTTCTTGCCGTTTTTCGCTCTGAAGGGCGCGTTGCCTTGCTCCAGCATCGCTCCCGGAGCTTTGGGGTGGGAAGCCCGGGGGAACTCGCACCGACCGAGCGACGCTGTGCCGGCAGGGGGGCGGCTGATCGAAGACGAAATCTCAGCGGTGTCACCGAAGACTTGTCCTTTTCCTCCAGCTCAAAAACCCAGGGGGAGAAGGAGCCTCCCCCAGCGAACCTCCGGCCAGGCACCCCAACCACGGCAAGAGCTGGGGGGGCCTCCCCCCGACCCCAGCCTCCCTCCAGCCTCCCCAGGGGCTGCGGGTGCCCTGCGGGGAGGGGACACGGGCAGAGGGAGGGGGACACGGGCACAGGGAGGGGACACGGGCAGAAGGGGGGGACACGGGCAGCCCGCCCCCTGCCGCTAAGCCGCCCGGTGACCCGCTTGGTGCCGGGGCTGCCTCCGGGAGGCTCCTCCCCGCTCCTCGCAAAGTTTGGGGCCGGCTCTGCCGGCTTCCCCCGGCCTCCCCCGGCATCGCCCCGGGGCCGGGCAGCTCGGTGAAGCCGGCGGCTCCATGAGCCCGGCTGCCGGGGCAGCGCCGCGGCGCCATGGGGAACGGCAGCGCCCCGGGGAACGGCAGCGAGCCCCCGCCGCCCCCTCCGGGAGGCCACAACGTCGCCGCCCTGGTGCTGGGCATCGTCCTCATCCTCCTCATCGTCGGAGGCAACGGGCTGGTGTGCCTCAGCGTCTGCACCGAGCGGGCGCTCAAGACCACCACCAACTACTTCATCGTCAGCCTCGCCGTCGCCGACCTGCTGCTGGCCATCCTCGTCCTGCCCCTCTTCGTGTACTCCGAGGTGAGGCTGCCTGGGAGGGCTGCGGGCTGAGCGGAGGTCCTGGGTGGTGGCGAGAGAGCGGGGGTCCGAGGCTGGAGCCCCTCGGTGGGTTTGTGCCTCCCGGTTTGGGATTTGTGCCCCCCAGCTCACTCCGCTTTGGGATTTGTGCCCCCCAGCTCCTTCTGCTTTGGGATGACCACGGCATCCCCTCTGGCACCCTGCCTGGTCCCCGCCGGACTGCGTGTGTCGCTTTTGATCCCCCCCATCTCAGGGCATCGATCCCCAGCAGCCCAAATTGATCTCCCTTTTCCAAAAAGAGATGCATAAACCACGGCGGCTTCTCGCCCTGGTGGCATCGCCGCTCGGCACAACTTGGTGGCTCCCCTCGTCCTGCCGGGCTGGAAAACCCCAGTGTCCCGGGGTGGTCGGCAGCTCCGGGGAGCCGTCACACTGTGCACATCCTGTTTTGCCATCAGCAGGTGTTTGGGAAGGGACAGAGAGCTCAGCTCCTCTGCTGTGCTCTGCCTGGTGTGAGGTGAGCAGGGCTGGGTGAGAAGGGAGAGGAAGGAGGCTGCTGAGACAGGTTGAGTAGGGGAAACTGACTTTTTAGGGACATTTTTAGGGATGGGATCGCCCCACTGAAGTGGCTTTGGTGGGAGGTGTTGAGTCGGGCCTCCAGCCACCCCCAAAACCTGTCCGCTTCTGAAACTGCAGCAGCTGAGGGCAAGAAAAGTGGGAGCGATGGGCAGGGATGTGCAATTCACGGGCTCCTGAGGCAGGGTGGTTTTGCATCTTTCTCTGTAGAAGGGAGATAAATTTGTACTGCCTGAGGATCGATGCTCTGAGATGGGGGGATCTGTCAGACCAGGGTGAGACGGATCTATTGGACCAGGCTGGCCACAGCCTGTAGCTCCGTCCCTGCAGCACCCAGAGGTGAACGGGGGACAGCACCCACAGGCCAAAGTAGTGGGTGTTGTGCCCCTGGCCTCGTGGTGGCCGGTGGTGTGGAGGATAGAGGAGTCCTTTCCCGATGTGGGGAGAGCCAAGATGAGACGAAGGTGGGCAGCCCCAGTGAGCCTGAAAGTGGGTCAGTCAGACCTGACCTCACATTTTTGGGTTTGACACATGGTTGGGTTTTGGTTTCACACGTGGTTTGTAAGGTGGTGGCTTAAGTGTCACTCAGGAGTCCCCAGGAGCAAGGCAGCATGGGGCTCCATCTGTGAAGGTTAACACAGGATCATACCAGCAGAATTCAAGCCTTAGTGTCTCCTCTCCTTTCCCACGCCAGGGCTGCTGTGCAGTGCCTGACCGGGTTGGGTCTGTATTTTCTTAAGCAAGGAAGGCGGCGGATTAGAGCTTAGGATGCTTTTAGCCTCTACCTGGTCCTAGGATTTGGCAGGACGTTGTGACCTCTCTGGAGACAGACGTCTTCTAGAGGGATGGGTTCAGCTGGGGAACCCTAGGAAGAACCAGCATTGGACAGGAGCAATAGATTCCCCTCTCTCTTTCCCCTGCACTCAGAGGAGCTTGGTTTTGGTCGTTTCCTTCTCCCTTGTTGTCTCAGTTTTGGTGGTTAAAAAGCCTCTGTCTCTATCATCCTTCTCAGCTACTTCTTGCTAATTGGATTTTTTTCCTTCGCCCCCCCCCCCCCCGCCCCTTGCTCTTCCCGTTGTCTCACCGTGCCTCCTGTTCTTGAATCTGTGGGCAGACAAACACCAGTGTGGTTTCCTTTAGCCTGCAGGCTTGGGCTTTGCTGGCATACATAAAATGCTGGTTGACATATCCTGGCGTACTGCTAAAAACGCTTCCTGCTGGGCACAAGCCTTGTGGGAACTTCCTTGGGTACCACAGGCGATTTCTGGGTGCTCAGGCAGAAGACGGAGCACACAGCAGGGTCTGTGCTCCTGTAGCAGCCGCTGCCAAACAGCAATCTCACACAGAGTGGCTGCAGAAGGTGCTGAACGGGCATGGATGTGCAGCAGCTACAGCCTGCTGGAGCAGGCAATGGGGCATTTCCTGTGTGTGGGGATTTGCAGCTCATTTTGTTGTGAAATATGGTAAGGAAAAGCCATTGCGTCAATGCTGGGGGACAAATTTTTGTTTTTCTCAGAGGCCAGTGTGAAAACTGTAGATCAGAATCAGCTGCTCAATCTGAGTGTGTAAATGCAGATGTGTCACTTATCATGAAGGGTGACACAAAGGGGGAACATCTGTTTGTTAATGAGGAAAGGAAAAGTGACCTGGGCAGGCAGCACAAGGGACACAAGGTGTAGTGATCGCTGCTGCTTAAAAGTAGATTGATTTCAACTTGCACTTTGTACTACTGTGTTTAGCCACTGCAAATGTTGCCTGAACGGTCCTGAAGGTTCAGTACAGCTTCTATTCCTTCTTGTGGTTTTTGTGTTTATTTTTTTAAACTTCCCTGCAGCTTCTCACAGAGCAAAGGTGGACTTTGAGGGTGTATTGGAAAACTTGAGAACCTGATGAGAGGATTTTTTGCTCCTTGCTTAGCAGAAACAGACCAATAAAGCCGAACTGCTTACTTCATTCAGCAGGAGAAGCTTGGCTGTCCTGTGCCTTTTTCTTCTGAGATGTCAGGCTTTTGGAAGCATCCCTCTGAGTCTAGGCTTTAGAAGACAGGTGGAAGTTTTAAAGAACTCTTTAAAAACTTTCGAGGTGACATCTGACATCTCCTCAAAACAACAGATCTCCCATAGGCTTCAGCGGGATGGGATTCCTTCCTGTGAGATGTAGGTTATCTTGCTGGCGTTCATAGAAGCCTGAGCAGAATGGGAGAAGTCCTGGATGCTGTTACTAGTTGTTAAAAAGTTTCTTTCAGCCCATTAGCAGCGTTTGTTCACACATGCACCCCTTTTGTACCTCTGAAAGAGCCAGCATAATGTCAGAGCTGAACTCCTAGTCCACCCTGGTCTTGGCTGTATGGAGCCCAGTTGTGTCTGCTCCCTGTGGGCATCTCTTGTTTGTCCCTGCAGAGTTGGAGGCTTGCTGAAGGCAGGTGCTGGGTAAGGCAGAACCTGGTGTGTGTGGTCACAACCTTTTCTTTTCTGTACTGTTTCACAACCACACTGCAGTCCTGACTGGAACCAGAGCTGAGCAGAAGGGCAGGGAAATGGGGCCACCTGCTGCAAACGTCCTCCAGTCCTGTCCTCTCCTGGGCAGTTCATGAGAGAAGCACCAAAGCGTCATCATGGTGAGCAGGAGATGTGTCTGTCACTCCTGGCCAATTGCCCTGCTTCACTAGGCTCCCTCAGCCATACTGGTATGTGAATATACACCATATATACCATGAAGAATTAACAGACAGCCTTTGGAGACAGGCTGGTGGTGCAGGAATTCAGCATATCCCCCTGAACTGGGGCCGTGGGGCTCTCTTCAGGTGTGCAGGGAAGCCTTGAGTGATGTAGGCCCCATCTCCCCACAGACCAGCCTTCACTGCCTGAGATGAACATTTGCCCCTGAGTCCTGCCCCATCCTAGTATTAACTGTGTTGTTGGGAGTTTTTCAGATTGTGTTTCTTTCCTCGCTAATTTGACCTGTGAAATTTACCTACCTTAACAGCTCGAGTTAACGCTGGGGGCCTTAATGAGCAAGAGTGTTAAAACTGATGTGATGAAGCTTGTCTTCCCTAAATTCAATCGCTGCTGTCATTTGTCAGTTTTGATCTTCCACAACCTGATGTGACCAAGAAATACCCTATGGATAGGGAAAGAAGGAAACATCAGCTTCCCGCTGGCTTAAAGCATCCATTTCCAAACTGAGCAGCTCCTGAGACTGTGGATGTGAAGTGAATTCCTGCCGAGGCAGTGGTTACTGCCAGTTTCTGTCTTGCAGAAATGCACCATCTTTAGAGAAAACCAAAAGCACTTCTGAACCCTGATCGTTCTTCGTTCTCTTTGGAGTGCTGCTTTGGATGGAGGTGGATTGACAAGCCAAGGGCAGCAGAGGTGGATTAGTGCCGTTTGCCATCTGCCTCTCTATCTACTATGCAGTGGTGACAGAGCCACCGTGCAGGTATCGGTGCAGTCGTGTGCCAGATCATAGCACGGGGATGCAGACGTGTCCAGCACTTTCCACTGAACTTGTTCAAACACAGACCAAAGAGATGTTCTAGTGTTTGCCAGGTGTTAATTACCACACAGAGGGCTGCCCAGATGTGCAGAAGGTGTTTGTAATTCCAGCTTGCTTGGGAAACACAGCTTTTGGGCTTGTAATCATACTGACTTCAGCAGGAGTTCTGCCTCAGTGAGCGGTATGATGGGGCAAAGTAAAAAGCCATGGGAAAGGCAGACTGCTCTTCTACAGCGTCCTTGTCTTTCTGATGGGAGTGTGAAGTTGTGCTCTCCTAGCAATCTGCTGGCAAAGTAGCAAAGATGATGGGAAGCAAAGGGGAAGGAGGTGGCCTGGGGCACTCCCAGGGGTCTGTGATGATTCCCCAGGAGCAAAGCCCTGCTTCTGTGTGAAGGGAGGCCAGGAAAAGACGCAAGAATCTGCCTGGAGCAGCGACAGCACTGAGAATGGGGGTTATTGCTCCCCTGTGGCAGTGAGAACACATGAGAAAGTACAGCTGTGCGGTGCTGTGGAGGTACTGCAGAATATTGTTAAGCTCTAAGGGGCTTTGCCTACCAGAGATCTGCTGTTTGTGGCTGTGTGGCTACAAAGACTCGCCTTTGTGCTAGCTGCTTTGTCTGCCCCAAAGGCTCTGTGAGGATGACAGGAACCTCAGCAGCCTTTCAGTTTCGGGGACATTCCCAGCAATTAGGGCAGGCACCAGGCTGAGTGACTTCCACTCCTGTAGCCAGCTGCAGAGCCTACCTCCTACCTGCTTCACCGCGAGCATTCCTCTGATCAACGCTTTCCTTAATCCATGCCGAGGGCCTGAGCTGTGAAACAGGTCTGATCCAGGAAGCTGCTGGCAGGAGCCGTGTAAGGCATGGTTACGTAAACATCTTTGCCCGTAAGATCCATTAACTGATTACGAAAAAGAGGAAATGGTTTTAGCAGATCTGCATGTTTACCCTGCACCTCTACAGGTCAGGGAAGATGGCTGTCCCAAGCAGGCACTCGGCCTTGCAGATCCTCAGAGCAACTGAGCAACCAGTGCTAATTACACCGACTGTTTTCCTGCTGAGGATGATGCTGTTCTGCATAAAACTTTTCAGGGTGTCAGTGTACCACTGGAGTTGGAAGAGCTCTTCTGCAGCAAATTGTATTATATGTGTGCCTGTGATACTGTAGGAGTCGGTCAAAGAAGCTCTTTAAGATCTGATTTGGGGTTTCAGAAGTCAGACATTCTTTAATTGCAGCACTGGACGGATGCACAGGGGATCGTACCACCTAGTGTGTGTGCCAAATTGTCCAGGCTACAGGGGTTACATACAATTAAAACATAAGTATTTCCAAGAAGTAATTACTTCTTTTCATAATTCGTTATAATATGTAAATGGTCCTGATGCGTGAGCATTTGTTTCCACTGGTGGTCGTTCAGGGGTCTCTGGTGGTTGTCTGTAGTCTTCCTCACTGTGTTCCTGCTTGAACCCAGTCCTTGTGCATGCTCAGGCCATCTCCTTTCTTATCTTATTGTTCCAGCTTATCCAGGGCATACTAAACTAAGTCATTTACACATCCAACAATGTGCGTGCCATGAGTTCCTCACCTATTCTTTGGAGGCACATCCTCCAGGCCTAGGTTATCTTGCCCTCCTTCCCCAGTCCTGTGTTATAATTCTGTATGGTCTTAGGTCTTACAGATAAGGCTGATTCTTTAGCGAGTAAGGTAACATTAGGCATACAAAGTTTCCAGTCGTCCTTCTAGCTAACTAAACATAGTAAAATATTTCAAATTTGATTCTATTATTCTATCAGGGAGAAAACCTAATGTCCTTCTGACTTGGTATCACCTGTGAGGCAGTGCTTCTGATGAGAACAGACCTCTGCCGTTCTCCAAATTTTCTGTGGCTCTCTGTAAATGCATGTCATCCTGTCTGCAATAGCACCTGAGATTAAAGTCTGGAATCTTACAGCTTCTGTGGAAATAGATGTTATTCTAGGCTGAGTGATACCTGAGCCATACAGTCCCTGGATGAAATAGTGGGGAGATGATATGATATATGCCAGCAATTATGAACCAGTGCTAAGGATTTTATTTTCAGGGCCTTCATAACGGTTCAGGTGAACCAGATTTCCACCTCGTTTTTAAAGGATATTACAGCAGGTGTGAGGCCACTTTTGTCTTGTGTCTCTCTCCTCTCCTTACTCTCCCTTTGCAGGCCACATTTTGTCTCCTGGAGGATGCAGCAGCCAACCTGGAACATAAAAAAGCCCAGAGTCAGCTTCTGGTGGGCATTCAGATTTTATTTTTTTTTGAATCAGATCCTGGATTTGCCCACATGCAGGGATTACTGCTCTTCTCATCGGTGCCATATCTTTCTCAGCAGGCCTGGGCTCTTAGGATTAGCACTTTCAGTCTCTCCATGTTGCACACTTGAACCATGGCCTTGCTGAGCAGAGGCAGGTACTTGTTTGGAAATCCAGCCAGGCATGTCCTAATTCTTAAGGGCTGCTATTTTCTGGGTCTCTTATTTTGTGTGCCATCACCACCAGAGGCTGAAAGATTGCTTTGTGTGCCCTGCTTCTTATAGAGCCTGTCTGCTGGGCTGGCAGGAGACAAGTATGAAGCTTCTGTGTTGTACCATGGAAAAGTATGTGGCAAGACTCAGACAAGTGCTTTCACCATAGGAAAAAAAGAGCAAAACTTTTGGCCCTGCCCTGGCTCATGGAGCACTGGTGGTGTAAGAACTTATCTGGCATTAGGTTGTGTGCAAGAAGGCAGATTTTCCCTTTGGAAAAAGGAAAGCCTTGTACAAATTGGCTGTACTTAGGAACAGGAACATCGGCATGACCTCAGTGAGGAAGGCAGCCTGCAAGGGCATTTTAGTCCACCTTCTGCCATCCTATAAAATCTTTTCCATAACTTTTTATTCTTTATGAGAAGAAATTGGAGTTTTTCCTCCTCTCTGCAAGGTGGTTGATCCAGAACTTAAGTGCCATTTGTAGTGAGACACCGGGACCTTGGAAGCGAACACGGTGGCTGCATGTGAATTTCCTGGTGCTAAACAAGCATGCAGTCTGTGCCTGGAATACTACTCTGAAAGGGCTTCAGCTGGTGTCCAGAGAGAAGGTGATTATCACCATCCTATAAACCCTCCTTGTCTTCCACAAAGCGCTGAGCTAAGGGCAAAGCATGCCACACACGTACAGTTTTCCACCTTCTCCAACAAGCGATGTCTGGAGATTTTGAGTGTGGTCATTAATGTGCCTTTCCTCACCTGTTTGGGTGTGCAGAGGATGGCTTATAAAAGATGTAGCAGGTAGGCTGCCTTGTGGGGTTATATTTGCAGCTTTTGTTTTGTTAAAGGAGATGACGACTTGGCTGTAGAGCATGTTTTGCTCTGCAGCTGGCTGGCTGTGTCTCCTCAGCACCAGCCCTACTGATCATGTGTGTGTTTCTGGAAAAGAAAATGAGGAGCAGAGAATGGAAAAAAGAAAGAAAGAAAAAAAAAAAAAAAAAAAAAAAAGGAGAGTTGCTCTGGAGCACATAAAGGCGGCTTGAGCTGTTTATGATCCCTAAAGCCTTACACTGTGTACCTTGGTGGGCTAATCTTCTGCAACCTGCTGTAATTAGGTACCACTTAGCCACATGACCCAGCAAAGCCTGCTATGCCTCTAATCCAAAGTCACTCACCCATCAGGGAGGTTCTTGGCACATTTTGCTATTGGTTCCCAACTTTCTGAGTGCCCAGCATGAGTCTCATGGCAAAGACTGTGTCGTTGGAAGGTGCTGCAGCCTGACGGATCTTGTCCTTTTCAATATACATTCATTCTCCAAAATCACAAATGGGTTTTGACCACTGTGGCTCTGAGTCAAATTTTCTCCCTCATAATCTGTACTGGTGAGGATCCTGGTGAACTCTGGGCAAAGATTTGAGGGTTGTGTTTCTTGATTCAGCTCCCAAATTCTGTTTGGAGTGGCTGATCTGCACTAGAGAGAAGCCTGAATGAAACATGCAGGTCTGAATCCAGACCTCATCTGGAAGTCCAGGCTGCCTCTCAAGGAGATGGGTATATAAAAATAGCTAAACAGTTTCTTCAGAGTCTACTTTGGCTTCACAGCTCCACTAATCATAATCCCGTGCGTGACATCACTACTGCCTGATATTAATCCTCACAGAGCTGCCTGCTCCTGTAAATGTGAACAGGAAGGACTGTGAATGTAGAGAAAGATCAGCTTTGCTCAGGTTACTGCGTATGGTCAAAAAACAAGAGGGAAAGAAAAGTGCTGGTTGGACTAGATTTAGAAAGACTGTGCTTCTAGAAGACCTCTGAGGAAACTGCAGCCCTAATCTCTTCCTAGCAGAGCACCAGGTAGAAATGTCTCAAAAAACAGTTCAGCAACAAGTGCCATGAAGCCAAAGTCCTCAAGTGCAGGAGAACTTGTTGCATTGTAGGGTTGAGGTTTTCTGTCCTGGTTCTTCAGGATGCTGACACTTTGACTTTGCAGAACTTGAGAAAGAGCAAGCCAATGTTTTCCAGCTGTCGTTAAAATTTTATGAAAAGGACTGACAGTGTCGGTTCCATCTCAGGTGCCCACTGAGATGTGCCTAATAATTGCCAATTGTGACTGGGACGTGATAGCTGTTCCCCTGGGTGGCTTTCTTTTGGGTTACTTAGACTAAACAAAAGTCCTTCTCTCTACTTCTGGTTTAGAATGAGATACAGTTGAGTTATTTCTGTTCTTGGCCTCATGCTGATACCCCTCAGGTTGCATTTGCACCTCAGTCGGACTCCTCTCCCGGTCCCTGGTACCTCCCTGCTGGCCCCATTGCAGGCGTTCTGCTCTTCTTCCTCCCAAAACGCCAAATCGCTTGATTCAGCTCCCCGACAGTTTTTAACTGCTGCCTTCCCAAGTCAGTTGATAGTTTTCTGGTACCAAAGTGCTGATTTTGGAGCTAATCCAGGAACACGGGAGCAGGAGCCGTGTTCCTCAGCTTGCTGACTGCCTGGGCGGTGCTCTGCAGGTCACCCCCAGCAAGCTGAGGTCCTTCCACATGCACAAAGCTGGTCATCCGCATCCCTCTCTGCCTGTGTGCTGTGACATATATACATGTATCCTGTGTATTTCATAAGCACAGGTAGTGCTTATCATATGTATATATTTTATGTAGCATATCACCTATTGTTACTATATGTATTCTATCATACAGACATTCTATATTTATACTTGTTCTGTGATTGTATGATATTATGATACACTACATACATGTACATATAATATACTACACAATGCATATTAATTAATTGATAAATTATGTGAATAAATATACATTTTATACATAGATAAAATACACACAAGGGGGCTGATATATACACACACATATAGAAAAAGATATATGTAATACATTGTATGAAGAGATAAAAATATACAGTAAATATTACAAGTAGTAATATATAACAATAGTAATACTTATTATTTATATATCATAAGATTATATAGTGTATATAAAGTTTACACTGTAGAAAATATGTACAAAATATTGTATAATATCTTCTAAACTCAGGGGCATTTAATATACATATTAATTTATAACCTATTTGTAATAATCTAATAATTTTCATAATCTAATTTATATATGCGAGTATTGCAAATATTACACAGATAAGATCTAGAGACATGTATGAAATATGTAATGTATAAATACAAGTTATACATTGCATTAATATATGTAAAACATTAAAAAACTATATATTAATTATATAATATATATATTGAATATATCATATATATTACCTATATTATAGCAATATATATATATATAATATAGTTTATATATCAATATAATATACATATGCTATATATAATTTTATCTTTATATATTCTGTTTAATATGTAGAAAGTATGTAACGAATGTATGCATTCTGTATATATGAGAGATGCTTTTATGTACACATACACATATATACAGATATAAAAATGTCCTTGGGACTTTGCAAATGGGGGAAGTGTCAGGCTGTGCTCTGACACTGTATATAATATCTGCAAGATATGCAAGCTGCCTTTAAAAGACCTGTTTGGAACCAGGATGACAAGCAGCCAGTGCTACCAAACTTTTTGTTTTCAAGCTAAAATCACACCTATTTGTACATCACGTTGAGTAGAGAGTGGGGGTTCTTACCCCAGCCTCTCTCTGCAGAGGCACCTGGAGGATTGCAGAGTTTGCCTGGCGATCACAAATGTAGGAAACATTCCCTGCTGCTGTAGTAGGAAGAACTCATTGAGACTTTCTGATTTGCAAGCAAATCTGTCAGTTCCCTGTCTGTGCTGACCAAACTCAAGGGAATAATGACATGCTGGCACGGAACAGAGAAGGTTTGAGCTGACACTTTATGTGTATTACACTTAGAAGTGCTCTAATGCTGAAATAATTGGCTGGTTTTACATCCGGACAAGACTGGAGTGTGGCTCAAACAGATTTGTGCAAGCAGTTTTTGGTGGCCGTGCTAGTTGAAGGTGTTGCTGTCCTTCCTTCTGTCCTCGGTCTCATGCTGTGCAGTCTGTGCCACTGGCTGAGAAACAACTCAGTGAAAAATAGAGAGCCTCACCGTGCCTTCAGCAAAGGTGAAAGCATCATCTCATAATATGATTTCTCTGAACCCCAGGGGAGAAGGATTTTTTGCCTGGCGAATTAAATACGTGCTTTCTTCTTAAAGTCTGACAGCTCAGACCAGTCCTTCAGGAGCCTGTGTGTGTTTCTTGCTGAGGCTATCTGGCCCACACCACTGCCTGTTCTCTGCCAGCACTACTGCTTCGTGCTCAGCTCCTTGCAGAAATAACATCCAGGCTTAAGGTATCATTATGCCAGATACAAGAGGCTCAGTTGGTTGTGCCTGATTCTTTTTTTTCAACATGATTTAGTTTGGACTCAGTGCTTGCAGACCAATTACAGCCGTCTGGTCTTCTGGCAGTGTGGGTTGACAGAGCATTATTATCCACACACACACACACATATATATATATATGTGAGTCCTGATTATATGAGTTTAATTTGGGCGAATGAGGGAGCTGTTCTTCTAAACTGCTAAATTAGGGTGGAGAGGCTTAGACTGAGCTGAGAATTAAATTATTTGAGCCTCTCTTTTACTGACAGGGAAAGACAAAAAGGTACCCACCCTCTCTAGTTTTACTAAAATTATATTTTTTTATAAAAATTCTGTTCATGGTCTTGTCCTAAAGGCAGGTGTCCTGGTGCAAGCAAAGGAATCTGACATTCAGTTTCTCAGCTTTGGGTGCAAGACAGTCTGGCAAGTATTTGGTGTCATGTGCTGAGGAAGGGTTTAATGAATCCTGATGCACTTCTGTTCTCCTTGAGCTTTTCCTTCCATTCCCATTTTCATTTCATTCCCATTTTCCAAGAGACAGGTTCACAACACACTGCTGAGGAAATGGTCCTGGTCTACAAGCTGGTGGTCTTGGGAGGTTGGCTTTGTGCTTAGCATGATAGGATACAACAGTTGTGTAACACAAAAACTGCTCATGTTGTTTGCAAACTGGGCATTGGAGCAGTTTGGAAATGAAAAAAGGAAGAGGAGCTTCAGGCTATGTGAACTGCTGGGGAGCCTCTCCCTGCTTCCTCTGTGTCTTTCAGCTAGTGATAGTCCTGCATGGCTGGGGAGGTATTTGGGGTGGCACATTTGATGAGTCTGGGGGTTTTGAGTCTGAGGGCTGTCACCACATCTGTTATTCTGCCCAGAGTGATTTATTTGGCAATGCTGATTGTCTGTGAGCTCAATTCTCCAGCCAGGCAGAACTGCAAAGCCCTAAGGAAGCTGTGAGCCTCACGTGGGGGTAGTTCTCTTGCACCTCTGTTTAGCTGGAAGGGGGAGTACCATGCTGAGAGGGGTGGGCTGCTTGACTTCAGGCCCTGTACTCGAGTGGAGGAAGGCAAGAGGCTCCCAGACCCAAAGTTGTCTCCCTGTGCTTTAAAGGCAGTGGGATATGGCACCTGCTGACCCCAGGGATCTTGTCCTTCAGTTCCAGGGAGGCGTGTGGTCCCTCAGCACTGTGCTGTGCGATGCCCTGATGACCATGGACGTGATGCTGTGCACGGCCTCCATCTTCAACCTCTGTGCTATCAGCGTGGATCGGTAAGTGCCTCCCTCCTCCTCCTCATGACAGCAGAGAGGTGCCTGGCCAGAGAGCCGTGTCCCAGCCCCAAACTGCTTCCACACACACCCTCGTAAGGATCCCATGCAGGGAAGCTGCATTTTGTTTCCCCCAAGGGAGGATGTTCTGTGCTACCACCCTGCCTTGTTGTCAGCTTCAGGTCCCATCTGCACCCTTGTGGCCAAGCTAAAAGCACAGTGGTGTGACTAGGACAGAGCTGTCCCGTTGGGTGCTATTCTGAGGGGGGAGACTGGTTGTAGCCCAGGCCTTGGCTGTGCAAGCAAATCTTGGGGGAAGGAGCTCACTGAACAGCAGCAAGCAGCTTGGGAACCACTCACTTCTGTTACTACTGACTCACCCGGGGCCTTCTGTTGGCAGGTTTATTGCTGTTTCAGTCCCGCTGAACTACAACCGGCGACAAATCGACTTGCGGCAGTTGATCCTCATCTCCACCACCTGGATATTCGCCTTTGCTGTGGCATCCCCAGTCATATTTGGCCTCAACAACGTTCCAAACCGGGACCCCAGCTTGTGCCAGCTGGAGGATGACAACTACATCGTGTACTCCTCCATCTGTTCCTTCTTCATCCCTTGCCCCGTCATGCTGGTGCTCTACTGCGCCATGTTCCAGGGACTCAAGCGCTGGGAAGAAGCCAGGAAGGCCAAGCTACGGGGCGGCATCTACGGGGGCAACAGAAAGCTCTATCACCCCTCGCCCTTTATCGAGAGGGAGCAGGCTGGACTGGAGCCAGACGAGTGCAACCCTTACTCTCACTCTGAGCACCCCCTGCCTGGGGACTATGTGATGAACAACGGGGTGCAGACTGTCTCCTACCCGCACCTCAAGTACCCACCCCCAGAACACAGTCGGAAGCGGGCCAAGATCAATGGTCGGGAGCGGAAGGCCATGCGGGTGCTGCCTGTCGTCGTCGGTGAGTTACAGTCGGCGATGGCTGGGAATGGGGTGGGTGGGAGACGTGCTGCCTTGTCCCACAGCAAGGTTCAGTCTGGCAGGGCTTACCTGAGCCTGGCGAGCCAAACAGTCCTTTTGTGTACTCCCAAGCAGGAGCTGCACAGCCTGAGCACAGTTGTTCATGCAGGGACAGGAGCTGGCACTCTGGCCTGTGCTTTTTTCATTCCTGCAGTAGGTGAGGGTGGGGTAAAAACCTCCTCCCTCTTCCACTTTCCCAATGCAATGCCTTCACTCTCCATGCATGTGGACTCTTGTGTTCGCACTCACCCTCCCCTTGCTGCTGCGGAACAGCCCGGCTGCAGCTGCAGACCTGTCAGACCCACCTGAGGTCGTTAGAGGTAACAAGTACCCAGAGAACAGCTCCATCTCCCTTTGATCCAGGGTAGCGTCAACAAACATCACCCTTGGGAAAGAACATTTGCACACTGTTTATAACTCAACCTTTTCTTCAATGTAAGTGCGAATCCTGATGTCTTAAATGCTAATTCAAAACGATACATAGCTTACGCTTTGCTTCACCAACATTTACAGTGAGAAGGATGTCCAAAAGTTTTTGTCTTGGAGGAAGCCCAGCTCTGCACATCTGCTGCTCTTCTTGGTTTTTCCCCCCCCCCCCCCCCAAAGCACTCTGAACTGTCACCATTCTTATTAGGCTCAGGCTGCACTTGTTAACTTAAACCCTTTTTAACACGCCACTTTCTCTCTTTAATGTCCTCCTGGCAGGTGCTTTCCTCTTCTGCTGGACGCCTTTTTTTGTGGTCCACATTACAAGGGCTCTCTGCAAGTCCTGCACCATTCCCACGCAAGTCACCAGCACTGTCACTTGGCTGGGTTACGTCAACAGTGCCGTCAACCCCATCATTTACACTGTTTTCAACGCCGAGTTCAGGAACTTCTTCCGCAAAGTCTTGCACCTATTCTGCTGAGCCCGCTGGAGCTGGGAGAAGGAGCGACCAGGACTTTTTGTATAGTTCATTAAAGATCTATTTCTGCCTAAGGTTTGCTGTCTTTGTTGGGGAGGAGGGAAGGAGGAGAGATGGCAGCTATGGGATGGTGGTTCCCAGCCCTCTGTGTCCCCTACAAGGAGTTACAGGTAAGTACCAGTGGATACAGCTGGGATACTCTCTCCACTGGCAACTGCAGGTGGAGCCATATTTTTAACACTTGGTGTTTGACATAAGCAGCAAGAGACACCACAAGACAGCACGGCTGGTTCTCAGAAAACTTCTTGGTTTGGATTTATCTGCCTGAGCTCCTCTTAGCTGTCACTAAAAAAAATCACACCACCCACCACCCCCAGACATGCTCCAGGCACAGAGGAGAACTTTGAAGCTTGCAGCTGCTCTGGCCTCAAGACTCGAAGACATTCACTACCTCACCCCTGCATGGGGGATGTCCCACCAGCTGCCATCCAAGGGGTTCCAGTGAGGGCACCAGCCCGCCCTTACTGCAGCCTGTCTCCACAGAGGCTGTGTGATGTAAACTGTGAGGATAAGCCAGGCTCATGTCTGCAGACACGACTGCTGCGGCACGGCTGAACTGGGCTGTGAGGTAACATCGGCAGGAGCCTGTGGGGAGGAAAAACAAAGTTAAGCTGTTTTCCTAGATGGTCACCTGCCAGATGAGGGTGTATATACCTGTGTAACTTCCTTTCCCCCTACCCCTAATAATTTTAAATACAAAGACTGGTTTGACTCATGTTGGACAAGAGGAGATTAAGGTCCTACAAAAACCGGCCTCTGCCCAATAGTGCTAACACCGACAGGGCAGAAAGGCTGGCCCTGGCTAAGAAATGCCAAAATTTGATTAGGATCTGGAGAAATCAACTGGTCAATGTATCACCTAGGTAAACGCCGTGAGGTAGCACTTCTTTGATCCCACAGCTCGAAGTGCTGCAGGGAGTCATGCAGACAGCTCCCATCTCCAGTGGCCTTTCCTACCATATGAGGAAGAGGAGCATTGCATTGCTCATCCCTCCCTGCAGGCAGCAGCACTGGGCTGCTGAGTCCTGACCACGACTGCCAGCTCCCAGCTGCCAGCTCACAAAACAATGTTCTTGCCTTGCTCGTCATCCTATTTTCCCCACTTGGACATGGTGACTTTGCACTCAGGCTGCTGGAGCAGAACATGCAAAAGTCTGAACAGGGAGAAGAATCTTGTTTCTTGGAAGAGTGCATGTGGCTGCCTGGTATTAATTTTAGATTTACACATCCAAAGGCACAATGATGCTATTGCTGTTACTCACCAGGAATTATCCAGAATTTCTCACTGAGCTGAACAATACCTGCCAGGAACCATTTCCAGCCTGCTGAAAAATCTTTTCTCCCTTTTGGTAAACCTGAGCACAGTGACACCAAGGGTAGCCAGAGGGAGTAGACAATGCCACTCTCTGCGGCGCAGGAGGAAGAAAATGATTATCGCACAAAACAACAATCTTCTGACTAATGATTTTTGTATAGGGTTCTTGCTTTCTAAGGGGTAATTTGTTTGCTTAGAAATAAAAGGAAGAAAGTACTGCTGGGAGGTCTTGAGATTTTCTTTGAGTAAGGATAAAAATTGCTCAATGAATTTATCATCAACAAGCAAACACATTAAATTCCCACAATGATTATACTGTAAATTTTCAAGTTCCGTGGTTTGCATCACTATGTTGGGGCCAGCTGCCCCAAATGCCAGGGCCCTGATGAGAAGCTCCCCAAGAGCTTTAATTACACGAGTCATACCTACGAATTTTTCATTTAGGACTTAGGAGTGTTACCTCACTCACTCTCTTCAGAATTGTTTTTTCCTTAATCAAAAGATGCAGTAGGAACAATTCAGACAATAACCAAAGGATCGGATATACTCATCCATAAGCTATTTAATGACGGTAGTGGAGAACTTTAGGTGTGTTGCTGCTACAAATTGCTCCTCAGTTACCTACACAAACAGGAGACGTGGTAAGCATGTATATGTTACAGCTGTGCTCACTTCTTTAAGTTGCTGTAATTGTCCTTGAAGCAACACAGAGCTCTACTTCTCAGACCAGCAGTACTCTGTAGGGATGTTCCTCCGTGGAGAATGCAAGGTGAGCCAAAGGAGTGAAGCAACAAAAATAATAATTTCCCAACTGAAAGGTGAGTTTGACATTCAAAAGCACAGCTTTAACACACCAGAATTGCCACTTTAGAGCCAGCCTCCACTGCATTCTAATGCGAGACGCTGTCATCTCGCCCTAATTTATTTTGGGAGTAAATTGATCCACAGATTCACTAGATTGCAACTTTGCAGCCTTCTCTGAGAAAAGCACCTCTGCTCAAAGATGCCAGCGTGGAGGGGAGTTCAGACTGAAGGAAAGAGCCCACTGCTGGCAATCCTCCCTTCTCGGTGCTGGCCAGCTCAGCGGCTGGCTCACGGATGAGGTGAGCACACAGACCCTCACTGACGCACCTCTGTGCTGAGAGCTTTGCACGTACCCAAAGACAGGGTACATGAGGCAGGTTGCTGAAAACAAACTGGCACTTTATCCGCACAGCAGCGTGAGGTGTTCAACATACTGCACGGTTTGATTTAGTCAGAACCTTAATGGGCAATAGATAGAGGCAAGAAACGCTGTAAATTAGTTGTATTGTTGTGGGTTCAATTAAGACTCTCTTTTCCATTAACTAAATCTCTTCAAGATTTAGAAAACAAGCAATCATCATGTAACTGTGAGAAGAAACTATAAATACTGAAGTATTACTTTGGGGAAGCAGAAATATGTTGCTTGCTATGGGATTCTGAAGAATTGCCTATTCTTTCCTTCCCTAGAGTTTCACATGTCTGTTCTCAGCCTGCTTCAGTTTGTGCATGGCTTTCCACTAGAGAATGACTTCCTTCAGAGGAGGCAGGCATGCTGCTAACTTCCTTCAGCTAATGCCAGTTCCTTACCCTCACTGGGTTGTGGGCCCTGCTTTCACTGCCTCCCTTGCCCATTAAGCTCTGCATTACAAGGAAAAACCTTGCCAGGATACAGCCAGAAAGCAACATTAATCGAGTGTCACCAACCTGTGCTGGAGATCTGCCATCCTCCCTCTGCGGACAGGTCTCATCGGCTGCTTCTCAGCAGCTGGTGCTGCAAGCAAAACCCTGCCAACAGGTGTTTCCAAAGAGAAGCCTTGACAGCACAGCAAACTGCTGTATGAGCTGATCCACCACTGCATCTCCTTGTAACACATGGCGTATAATGTGTCGAGACCTTTAAGTTTAACTGTGGAAGCAATGGACTTGTTAGAAACCGCCAGTATAAAACATTTTTCTATTGCATTTTTCTCTATTACTACTTTGGTAACCCCTCTTAGTATAAATCTTCCTTCCCCAGCAATACTAATTTGCAGTGAATAACCACACGGGACAAGTAGCCCCTCACAGCTGTCATGCCTGAGGCTAAAAAAAAAGAACCTAAGTAGACGTTTGTGTGTTTACTGGGCCTCCTCCTGTCTGGTACATTAATCTTCAATCAGGAATGAAGGTGCCTTATTAGCCTAAATTATTAAAGTAGTACGTTAGTGATTAAAGAATGTTGTTGTAGTGATTGAAGCCATTAATTTCTTAATGCTCGCCACTTCTTTCATTAGAAGCTGCTAAACAGCAATGAGAGGCCAGCGCTCTCTCTCTTTATCTACTCTTACTTTGGGTCTGATCAGATCTGATTTTGGCCAGCCAGCCTCTGCAAGCTCCAGCCAAGGCACGCCAACACGATGAAACTGCTCTTCCCCTGCTGACCAAACCACTTCCACACCATCATCCTGCAGAGACAAAGAGTGAACACGTGTGTGTGTAACTGCACCGACTCCTGACAGCCACACCTGCTCACACTGCATTTACTAGCACACTGAAGTGCTGCCATGGGAATTAAACAGTACCACCGGGCACACTCATGCTTTCATTGCATTTTATTTAACAACATGTTATTTTTCACTCGTATTCAAGTGCAGAAGCTCCAATGTGTTCCAAATTTGCCCAGCACAGAGGGAACACAGGGGAAAAAAAAATGTCCTTCCAAAGGCAAATTAAGAGTTTGTACTTTTTCAAGGCAATTAAATAAACCAAATGAAGGATCGTTCCTTTTTTTTCAAACAAGAGGTAGGGAGGCACAGGGGAAACAAAATACTGGCAAATCTCATTGCAGCAATTGTTTTAAATCCATCTCAAGAGAGATGAAGAGATTGTTGTAATCCACACAGTGGAGGTTTCAGTCTGGCAAAGTCAAAGCTTCCTCAAGCTGAAGGTGGCTCCCAGCTGGTAGGCTGCAGTTTGCTTTTTCCAGATCAGGTTTTCTTAGTTCCCGCATCACTCAAAGTTTTGGAATAGGATCGGGAGCCGGCAAATGCTATCACAGTATTAAAAAGTCTTTCAAAAATGAGTTTGTTTGTAAAGGCCAGACAATTCACATCAGGTTGCCGATCCAGCCGGCTGCACCACATTGTTCATGGAAGGTTAATGAGGTAGGTTTGTTCAGACGGAGACTTTCTCTATTACGTTGTCTGTGACATGCACCTCGTCGGCTTGCACCGTCACCGTGGTTGACTCACCGCAGATGTGCTGGTGCTCCTTCCAGTCCTGCGAGGGAAGAGCAGACGGAAAGGCCATGAAGAGAAATGGCCCGGGGAAACCGTGCAGCCTGCCAAAGCACACTGGACCCCAAGAGAAGCTGTATTTGTTTGAGAGGCGCTTTCTCCCATGCAGATGGGACGCAGCAGGTCTCTAGTGCTCAGCCACACAAGACTAACCAGAGGCAGGAAAGGAACCACATGCTGGGTCAAAACTGGAGGGGGAAACAAACTAAGCAGAATGCTGGTTTCTCAATCCAAAGACCAACTCAGGACATCAATGTCCTTTAGGTTGTGGAAATTTTACTTAAACAGAGTCAGAACCCTGATTTAAACACTCTCCTGAAAGATGGCTCGATACAAGATAGCCCTCCTGAAAGGCAGCACCACACAAGGGGTCTTGGTTCAGTAAAGGTAAGAGAGGAAAAGAATTCCTGGTAACACCCCTACTACCTCTCAATATTTCTTTCTTTAACTGTAGTCTGAAATAACCAAAGTACTCATTTAACTTGTTCCACTCAGAGGCTGCACATCATAGATCATAAGTACAGGGGGAATTTCAAGGATTCAGTTACTGACAAAAGCCTCAAACCAGCCCACCCTATTCCAGTGCAGAACGCTGGCCACCAGCATGGGCACACAGAAGCAACAGGCTGCCTAAGAAGGGGACCAAAACATGACTACTCTGTGACACTTCCAGAGACATCTTGTACTGACAGAACCATAGGGTGGAATTGCTGTCCTTGAGACACCTGAGGAGAGAGCAGGCAGACTTTGTCATTTATCTGTAAGAAGCATTTGTTCATTCTTTGGAAATTTTAACCTTTCCACTATGCAGGCAGAGAACTTGACCATCATTATACTTTGTTACAGGCCAAAGGAAACAGTCAAAATTCTTCATCTGCTCAATTCAGTTGATGAAGAGTGAACTTGGACAGAATTCAGAGCCACAACCTTGGCTGAACTAAAAGTATCCCTTCCTTTAAAGCAAGGAAGTGCCGGGGGTCTTTGTGAGAAACCGATGGGAAACACAAAGCACAGCAGCTTCCTCTACTGTACTTCATATCTACCTTCCATGTTAAAATCTTACAGTTTGTCTCAGTGTGCTCAATTAATTTTTTTTTTCATTTGTAGCTTCACAAGCGATGTAAAAAATAAGAACTGTCCCCAGTGGCACAGCAGGACTGTAGGTACTGAGAACACAGCTTGCCAGGAAGCAGCAGGGAAGGGCTGTACGGGTGCTCCCAACTAACTCACCCCCATAGTTCACACAGGGAGGCATCCACACCCTCACTTCTGGTTTTACACAGATTTCTGGATCCCCTTTAGGAAGGTGTGTGCAAATCTTGGGGCCATTCCCTACCTGTCTGCTCCATGACCCGCAGACCTGCCCCAGCGCTACAGCACTGCCAGAGATCCAGCTGGCACGGTGTGTTTGGGGCTGCTGAGTGAAACCCAGGCTGCTGACCTGTGCAAGGCTTGTGGGCTGGCTGCCGGCACGACACGACCCCTTCTGCCGCCTGCTCCTCTTTCTGTGCCAGCAGGCAGCACAGTCTGGCTTTCCCCAGGGTCACCATGGCCCCCTCTGCACAACTCAGTCTGCAACTCACAAACAATCTTATACCTTCCGCTGACAGAAAGTGGAGCAGTAGTTGACTTTATGGCATCCTGTGCACTCGTTCATTGCCTCACGACCACAGTTGACACAGGACTGCTGTGAAAATGAACAGCAAAGTGACCACGTCAGAGAGAACAACAACAGGGAGGTCACTGAAGTGAAATACAGGTGCTGTAACACGACGTAATGCAGGACCGCTACCGAGGGGCTGAGCTGCTCTCAGTGCTCCTGCAGCGTGTAACTGGGAACGTACCTGGCACTGGTGTGGAGACACGGGGCAGGCGTTACGGCCCCCTTAGCCCCTGTCTGCCGATGTATCCTCGACACGCAAACACAAACAGGCACGGTGGCCTCTGGACACGCTTTCAGAGACCCACTCTCCTCGCCATTTTATGACGTGTACCTTTTGTTTTCCTTTCTGGAGGGCAAGAAGCCCTTCAAAACCCTGGGTGAGATACTGAGTCATTATGGAAATCTGCCCACAACAAACGGGGGTGCCTCCCTCCACGGGGACAGTTTATCCACTGGCCGCTGCCAAGTCACTACAGGCTTCAGCCAGCCTCACCAACAGCAGGCATACTCCACACAGCAGCGTACAGGCTTCACACAGGCCATCAATACCTGAGCTCTGAGTTTATCTCAAATTTGAAGTTTTAAAGGCAGACCTGTCTGGTGTTAGCTTTACAGCCCCACGTATTTCTGAGGACAGGGTCTGAGGAAGGACAACAAGAGTAGGGATGAGGTTGGGACCCTTTCGTTTCATCTGTGCCTGTTTTTGAAAGGGAAAAGGGATCTGCTTTTGTGGGCCCAAGAAGCTTGCTTCCTTTGTCAGTCAGCAGTATGGCTACATGAGTAGTGTCTTAACAGCTAAATAGGAGACAGAGGAGTAAAATTAAAAAGGCTGTAACAGGAGCACGGGACTTAAACCCAGAAGATGAGGCAGGATACATGGATGAAAAATCACACCTGTTTTTTTAAAGGCTGTTTTTTGTTTCTACCACTTTAATCTTATATCAGTGACATCAATTAACATAACCTGTATATTTAGGTGGAAATATCACTGAATTATAACAAAAATAAGCACTTCACAGAGCATTCAAGTTTCCAACTCATTAAATTACTGACAAATCATTAACACATCAGAGTGGCAGTGCGAGGCCATGAGAGGAAGCATTTCTTGGCTGTGAAAGTATCATCAGCATGGTGCTTAACACAGGCAGAATTTAGTTCCACCGACTCCTTTTTTCTCTTGAGCAGAAGCAATCTAACAATCAACGCCCTGATTAACACCGAGTTCAACACATCTCTGGCTCACACCTTATCAAGGTACCTACAATTAGTAGTTGGTTTGACTGAACTATATTTGTATTCCTGAGATACAGCCATAAAGTCAGGCTACCAAAAAGAGGCTTATTGCTGCTCCAGCTTGTGAAATACGTCCCAACGGGATACTTGATCAAAGCTGCTCATAACTCATGCAGTACTGGGAAAAGCTGAAAATACGCAGCGTGTACTTGTACCTGCAGATCTCAGAAAAGACTAGAATGACACACAAAGCTATGAGGCCTTAAATCACGGGTTCTGAAGTACCATGGCTCAGATTTCCATTCCAACAGCCGGAGGGGACCATGCAGCTTTAATAACCAGGACAAAAAGGAAAAAAAAAGTTTCCTATCACACCTGTGTGGTAGCCATCAGTTGGAGCTGCACTGTCATTACTTAGAGGTGACTCAGATTGACTAGGTTAGTCGGATGATCATGAAAGGATTGTGACAACATGGAAGGCTTGGGAAATGGTTCACTTTGCTTCAAAAGGCTTCACTTTACTAGAACAGAGCATCAGTCCCACTAGAGAAAGCTCAGATCTCTGCCAGAAGACCAGGCCAGCCACAGAATACATGATTTCCACAGCAGTAAGAAAAAAAAAAAAACACAACACACCTCTGGATCTTTACATGCAACACAACAAAGAACAAAGGACTCTTCATAAAATAGGAAGAGCTTACCTTGATGATGATTTCTGTTTTCCCGTCCACATCTTCTGTTTGCTGAAATAACTGGTTCTGATATTGCTGCAAGGAAAAAAACATCATGCTTGTTATTTCACAGCCAGAGTATGATATGAAAGGTCAAAATGGGTGGGCTGTATAGAGGATCCTGCCACTGAGCTCGTTTCCATCAAGCCCAAAACTGCAGTTCCATGAGGATCAAGGGGAACCTCACTCCACCATAAAAGAGAGGGCCACTATCCCATTATGTGGAGTCAGATGACAAACCCGGAGAAGCACAGCATTTATTCAAACTGTATTCCATCCAGTCAAGCGCTTGTGCTTAAAAAATGTGGCTTAACTGTGTCCAAGTAGGAACTGCATCCTACATAAGACACTGAGAAGTTAGCAAAGGAAAAAGAAAATCCCAAGGTAGTAGGGCCAAGTGCCATCTTCTTGGGCAAAATTTTGGTTCAAGTCTATTGATCCTAATCCACTAACAGGCAAGGGAGAGTCTTAAGAAATGGAAGAGCCCAACAGACATGGGATTGGATTAGGAAAAAAAAATCAGATGAAATTAATACACACAAGACATTAGAAACAGCATCAGCCATAACCATTTGTTTTCCTTTTAATGAAAGGATAAAAGGGCTTTCAGACAGTTTTTCAATTAAGCGGTCCTCTGAAGGTGAATTTTAAGGCATACTTCAGATGTGTTGCAGATTTACATCAAAACAGTTAGAGTCCAACAAGCACCTGCTCCCCCTACAGTGTCTTGCCATCTCAACAGCCAGTGCTGCTCAGAGACAAGAGTACTCAAACAAAGGAATTCAAAACTGGCTTTGATTTGATTACCTGCTAACCCTGATTTCAACTTCATTGGGTACAGTTAAAAAGAAAAACCCAAGCCCCTACCTCCCAGCAAAGCAGGTTTATCCAGGACTGAGTATGACCCAACATGTAAGGAGATTAAAGGCTTAATTTAAGAGTGTCTCTATGACCTGACATCTCAGTATTTATTCTCCTGTGAAATCACAACCTTCAAATCTTTGTGTTAGCATGACACAAGTTCAAATTAAAAAAACTCTTTAGGGAGATGGAGGAAGCAGGGAAACCTCTTGCTGTTTACTGCGGAGGTATGATTTGGTTCTGCAGTTGTGAGACAAACAGGCAAGCTTAAGGTAATGAGCAAGACAGTACACGTGCATAGCATCCCTAGCACTTCATGTACTGCATGGATGAAATGTATATCACATGTATGGAGATTTTAAAATTGCTATTTTGGCACTACTATTTGAAAACCAAAATCGTGTCCATGTCAAAAACATTCTCCTGAAGACAGGAAACACCCCAGCAAGCTTGAGATGTGGCTCCTGGTGTAAGAATCAACCCTAGCATGTCTCAGGAAGAAAATGACATAAATTCTTGAGAGAATCATCAATGTCAGTGAGCACCAGCTGTGGAGAAGTTGGGACTGAATGCTTTGTGCTGCAGCTTCTGCTCTCTGCCACCCAGTTCCCTGCACACAGAGACCTGGCAGAGAACTGGGCTGGCAGGAAACTGAAGATTCTTCAGGAGAGGATAAAATGTGTTTTCTATTATGAAGTGAAAGACGAATGACCCACATTGAGCATACTGGCCTAGGAAAACTGCACCATGTTTTTAAACTTCTTTTTAGTGAGGAGAATGGAAATACTGATGCCGAAGCATGCAGTGAGGTAGCATTTCAGTGCAGCTTGACAATCTCTGCACAAATAAACCCTGTTACTACAGCTCCCTCTGCAACAGCCTGCACAGAGACAGCGCTTGGGCTGAAGATGCTGAATTCCAGTTCTACGAATGTGCCACAGCTCTGGAGTTGATTTAAAACCCTTTCTGCTATCAGAGTCCACTACATCCTCTACAAATGTGGCCAATTCTGTTTTCCAGTGAGACTGCCAAGGAGAAAGACATCAAGAGGAAGTCCAGTGCTCCGCTGTCCTTATCAAACCCATGGTAGCTCCTTCAGCTCTGCTCTCAGTCCCCAAAACCTGCTGATGGAAACCACACATTTAACCCCCTTCTGCCTCCTTCTTATCTAACCCCATAGCGAGCCCTCTGGTTCTGCCCAGCTATGGTATGAAGAAGTCACATCATTCAGAAGCTGCAGAGAAGGAAAAGGTGCAGTAAGAGAGAGATCAAGCCAGACACATCCGGATCTCTCACAAAATTGTCTCCAGGAAACTGATAAGCTCCAACTCCCAAACATTTCCACTGCTGCTTTGGAGGACATAAGCCATTACTTGCTCACTAGAACTACTTTTCTTAAATGCCCAACCCTTTTTAGGTTAATTTCATACTCTCTAGCTCTGAATTGTTTTAATCTTTCTAAAAATGAATTCAGATGCTCCAGCTGTTAACAGATTTAATCTTCCACCTTGTTTTCAAATGAACAGGGTTCTGCAAGCATCACTGCATTGCAGTAAAAGGCCTATTTCAATTAAAACACTTGTCAGATTTCAGCACTGATTTTTTCAACTTTTTACAGAAAAACGGCTTAACACATTTCCTAAATATCTTTACCTTCCAACGTGTCTTACGGTACAGAATTTGGCGTATTCTCCCCCTTTTAAAGTTTATCTGATATAAATGATGGCTTAATGCACACTCAAAAAAATTACATTTCCAAAGCACACAGACCTTTGTGTAAAGTAGTCTTTAATCCATTCCTTTTGGGCCAATCCTGCAAGTGGTCAAATATCTTTTGCAAGAGATACAGCGCCCTTGTTGTAGTAAAGCCAAAATTCCAACAGAAACTAAAAGATCTGATATATTTATCCACAAGCTATTTAATTACAATAGTGGAGAATTGTCTCTGAACAGCTGTGCGAAGTTCTGACAGAGCAGTTTTATTTAATGAATCCCATGCAAAATGTTGCAATTCAAAATAGCTTACAAGTATATGGATACTCATTTTTTTGTAATAAGCATGACACGTTTTGTAAGTTAACATGGTTTGTGGCTTGCTTTCCTTTCAGAACACCATTCCCTAAGACTCCTAGGTAACATAAATGCAAGTTGTATTTGGTGTCTCTGCCAACACAAGGCCACACACAGGCTGAGCACCAGCTGCATATGCACATATTGTTTACAGATAGAAAGCACAAGCTTATGGCCATCCAAATTTTTTAAACAGAGTCAGCTTTTTGTCTGGGAGTAACCCTGTGAGGGCTCTGCTTATTAATTAAGGAGTTCTCATCATCAAGAGTCACAGACTGCATATACAAGACAAAAGGTTTTCAGCCTATTCTTTAGACTCCAGGAACAATTCTGTTTTAAAAGTAATTATGGCAAAAGAAATATTCTCACAAACACTGAAGCTGTAGATTTTGGGCTTACAAATTCTCGTTATTTCAAGGACTTGAATGGTTGGCACATTTTTACAAGGCCTTTTATCCAGAGAGCCTTTGCAAACTGGTGTGCAAGCCCTCTGTAGAACAAGTGTTATCCTTGTTTAAAAGAGAAGGCTCTAAGGCCCAGAGAGCCCAAAGACCTGCCCAAGAGCATCTAAATAACTTGTGGCAAATCTGGAAACAAAATTTGGAAGCGATCTTCAGTCTTGTAATTTGTGCAGCAAAACAAGACTTAAATAAACGTACAGAAACTAAAAAGGACAAAGATAGCAACAGAGTGCATGTGAGGACTTCCAAGTTCCAAATTTTGTGCAAGCAAAACTATGCTGGCGAAGCCTCTAGCTCCAGCACTTGAGACTTGTGACCTACAATTCCCTCAGAACAGCTAAGGACATCACAAGACCCTGGCACACACAAAAAAATAAATAAAAATAAAAAGTGAAATTGTTCTAGTAGAGAGCCAAAGTGAAAAATCTCATGTCAGATATAAGAGAAGAATGGAAGGCAAGTCTTGTTTTTTTTTTTTTTTTTTTTGTTTGTTTTTTTTTAAATACTTCTAATCATATGTAGAGACAGGCATTTCTATTCTACTGCTGTACAGCCTGACTCAGCACTTCCCAGTCCAGCCCCCCTGTTGCTTCTGAGGATTCTGTACATGGGTATCACCATTTGGAAATGCAATTAAGGATCCAGTCCTTCCACAAAATTCGGATTAGACATGCCATCTTAAGAAAGAAACGTGAGTGGAGATGCTTCTAATTTATGCTGCGCTTATCATTTTAATGCTTTTTATTTGCTACTTTTAGCAAATCTGCTTCCTGCCACAATTCCTCTCTGATGTTAGCATTTCCACCCTCAAAATGATATGGACAAGGGGAATAATGTGTTCCTAAGACTCCACTGAGCAGCCCTGGATCATATAGTTAGCAAGTGCAACCAGAATGATACAGTGATGTCTGCTCTTTGACTTCACAGATGACAATGCAAGTGTAAAGGCAGCACAAATGTCTCCCCTGCTCCACGAAAACTTGCAGAAAAAGCCTACCTTTCACATGTCAGAGCTGTACAAATTGCACAAGCACTGAGCACTGGTCATTAGAGAGTACAGCTTCTGATATTTAAAGCCAAGTCAACCAAACTGCTGCTGTACAGGAGCAGACTGGCTTGTTTCTGGTATTTAATGAACTCCAAAGGCCATTAAATAGTAAGCATAATAAGTAAATACAATTGAGTAACTGATATGCAATATACAACAAAGTATATTATAAGTGATTAAAACTTTCAGTGCTTCTTATTGTTCTCTAGGGAGAGAAACTGGCACACAAGCTAGCTTTCAGATGTTTGCTGTCCTCACTACTTCTCTACTCTGCTTAAACAGCGGGCTGCTTCAGACTTTCTCTGAAGGGCAGTAAAGACAGTGCTGTCCCAAGCTCCCTGTCTTGCTCTTCTGCAAGAAGGCAGAGGCTATCTCCTTCTTTAGCAGGGATGACAGGAGGATACGGTCAGGGGTGTGGACAGCTACAAGATTGAAAATGCTTGATCTCAACTTTTGGAAGAGCCAGGAGGCTGAAGGCTCTGCTCTGCTGTGAAAACTCAAGACGTTGTTATTTACAGGCAGGGCATTGAAGCTTGCGTAGCCAGCTGGGAAGGAGCCTGCTCCTGCTAACAGATTTCTTTAATCCTGCTACGTATTCAGTCACTTTTCCAGGAAGAGCTAAGTCTATAGCTTTATTATAATTTAATCTGTTGTACTGCCTTTGCTCTGCAGGTCTGATATAATCAGAGTCTTTCATTTCTAAATACGCAGGAACAGACTGCCACACAGAAACTCTGCACACTGGCAACACTCCGGCAGGGAACGAGCCACACCACTGCATTCGCTGCCTCTGCTAATGCAAATGGAGGATGTAGCAAGAAGGCTTCCTGTCTCTTAGCCCTTGGAAGTTATGTCAGCATAACGAGCACAAAATACTGATAGAGTTCCTCTCTCTTTTGGTCCAGAAAAAATCAGCAACACACAAAAGAGGATGACACCTCTTTCCCCCTCTGGTATATCTTAACTGCCAAAAGAAACAGTCTGACCAGAGACAAAAAGGGAAAGAGACTTGTGTTACAATCAGGGAAATATTCAGGAAATTGGAGAAACACCTCTGACCAACACAAAAGCAGACAGCTTGTTATTTAGTATTTACTGTAACTACTTCTGATGCCAGCCCTGTACCCAGAATCAGATTTTTTCCAAAAGTGGAATTCACTAGAAGGAGCTCAGAATATTGTCCGGATTGTTCCAGGTGCTGGAACACAGCAGCAAGCCTGAGAATTATTATCTATTTAAAAACATACCACCATGACCAAGTGTTTCTATCAAAATACAAAACTCTTGGGGAACCCCTTACAAAACAAGAATGAAAAGACTCAAAGACTCACAAATTGAATAATGAGGGATTCAGTAATTATGGGGAAAAGAAATTCCTCTGGAAACAAACACATCATCATCCTTGCCTTGTAAAGTCAGCACTTGGAGATCAATAGACAGGAATGAATTTAACTCCCATTCCTGGGGCAAGAAGAAACTAGGTCTACACTAAAGTGAGCTGGATTTGGATCAGTGGGTGGGAGGAACGGACTCTGAAACAGTGGTTCCAGAAACCACTGTAAGGATAAACAGAAGGGAAGACAGAATGTAAACTGGAAAAAGAGCAGGGGAGGAGTTAAACAAAGTAAGATGTTCATCTGTAAACTGTCAAAGCTTCCAATTTTTTGCTATCCCATGCTCTACACAGTTTTTAGCAGCAGAAAGCCCCAAACTGGACAGCAGCATGAATACCCATTCTGCCAAGGCAGAAGGCAGGGGAGAATTAGACTCTCAAGGTATCACACACCTGCACATCAAGGATGCAGCGTACAGAGGAGTTTAGCAGAGACAACGTGGCAAAGAACATCAAAGATGCTGCAAGGACTGTCATAGGGGTTCTCAGCAAAATCTTCCCACACACATTTCTTCAAGGCCTCTTGCTGCACACTCATGCCTATGAATTCAGTGGAAAGCTGACGTTAGCAATAACGCCGATAGCAAGAGCAAACAGCGTGGTGCTACCGGTTCAGACACCGACAACGACACGAGTTTCACGGTACATTGCCCCCCGCCTCTCTCCCTCAAGTCCACGCCAGCAGCTGTGGATCCGTGGGAGAAGGGGAATGCATTCAGCAGCGCATGGAGCCGGATTCAGGGTGCATGCATGTGCTGGCGTTCAGAAGAATCCAGGGTCCCTACCATGCATTAATTAAAGAGAAGAAAAGCAGGGAAAACAGGGCAGTCCTTGTAGATAATCCCCTACAGAGGAGAAAGGGACCACTGGGTATAAGCCAATACTCTTGTAATGCCAGCTGGCCTTGCGGTCTTATCACAGGACACAACAGAGTTCAGCTTTGCTTGAACAGTGCTCAGCAAGACACCTCTAAATTTTGCTGGTTATCTTCCCCATAAACTCCACAGCTTGCTGTTTTTATTATCTCTCTGTCTCTTCAGGCCATCAAAAGCCCCTTTGATAGCCTCGCTCACTTGACAGAAGGAAAGCAGTCACCGCACGGCTGAACGCTCATGATCTTCCCGATATCAGGTCTCATGGTAATTCAGTATCAGTGCCTCATAAATTTATGGAAGCCTGATGGGAGAGCTCAGGACTTGTAACAAAAAACACTTTATATTACCGCTACCCAGAGCTGTTGGAATCCCAAAGCACTCTATTCCTTTTTCCATCATATAAATAACTTAGTTTTATCTACTGCTCTCAAGACATTTAGAAACATTTTCTAAGGGCTGCCACAGTTATAGCCAGTGACAACAGCAGGGTACTGCTCTGTTCACTGCTCAGCCAAAAAGATGTCCTTGGCTGAGTCATCTCACCTCCCCCGGCATAATTACCTCTTTCCTCTCCACATCAGCTTGGATTTTCGCTTGTGTGACAGCAGCCTCGCGGAAGGAGGAGCTGGCCTGCTTGGCCTGTTCGATGAGAGACTTCAGCTGCTGGGCGGTGTTGAGCAGGGAGTTGACCATCTCCTCCAAGTACAGCCAGCTTCGTTGCTCGGTCACTTCCAGCCCATTCACCACTGATGGCGAGATGGCTTTGGTAGGGGTTGAGGGGGGCACCGAGAGAGCAGGGATTGGGGTCAACACTGAACATAAAGAAAGAAAAATAAAATTGAGAGAATTAGGGCACTGCATTACCATGAAGTTTTCTCTTTTTTTTTTTTTTTTGAATTGTTAACAGGGTCTACCAACATTTCCAATCCAACTTAGTTTCAGCTAAACAGACTTACAGGTAACTTTTGTGACTCGAACCGCACAGAATCAGAGCTGTGCAGAGTTAGCCCTTGGGCAGTATCAAACCCAGAGTACAGAAGAGCAGGTACTCTGACTATGAATTAACACCTTCTAGCACTGCTGCAGAGAAGACCAATTAAGCAGTGAAAGCAGCGTTCCCAGGGACTCCTCTGTCACTATCACCACCATGTTCCACTATGTTGCCCTTAACCATCACTACATAAGGTTAGAATTAATAGTTAAGTGACCCAAAACAACAAGGCTCCATAAGACTTTTCTGAAATATTCTTATGTCGCTGTACAGATGTCAGTCCTCAGGTTGCAAAGTGACAAAAACCAGGCACCGACCCACACCACAGTCCCCTAACGCCTCCTGAACTCTGATCTTAACATAAACCTGTCTCAAGACTGCAATAAAAACGGTTACCAGACAGTTACCATCACTTCAAAATTACGTGTATGACATAAACATGCACTTTCTAAAACCACCATTTAGGAAGCCCTTTAAAATACCCTCAGCCATTTCAATGTCTTTGGACCCCTTCGTCATGGCTCTTACCCATGAAACAAACTATTGGCCTAAAATTAATCATATCACACTGAAACACCTAGAATTTTAATAAAGGGTATTCACAGCCACCTATATTGGCTTCAAATATCCTATCTTCCAAATAGCAACGCTCACTGCAGCTCCCAAACCTCTTGTTGCCAAATGCCAAAGGTGAGAAAATTAAAAGTCCTAGAAAACCAACATCTGCCTTTGCCTTACGTTTGCAAATGTTTTTTTAAAAAAATCTGCAGTTACTGCATCCCAAAAACATTTATTTTTCACACTATGTTTGCACATACATTGGGAGGCCACAGGGCGAGGAAATTAAATTTAGATCTAGGAACCCAACAACACACAGCGTAAGCTCGCTTTCCAGGAAAAAATGTTATCTGGCTTTACTGGCCTTACTTTTTCAAAATCGAACTCTAAACACTCACAAATCTGCCACAAAATTAAGTCTAAGACATTCACATCTACCAACAGCCAGCCTGTAGATTCCTCACTAAATGGTTTAGTAGAAAAAAGAGAGGCACCGCTAACTGGGGCTGGTCATTCTTATTAACCACAAATCTACTGCTTGTCTGTTTCTGGATTTTTCTTGATACATTTAGGTAGGAACTGCAGGATGATCCAGCACACACAAAAACCAGTACGTAGAAAGTCTGAGAAACCACATACCTTCCTGGATAGTTCCGCTTTAGCAAGGGAAGAGCTTTTAGTATTCCAGACACCAAAAGTCAATTAGCTTCCTTGATTTTTAAATAAAGAGTGACACATTCGTGTGATAAATGCTGGGCCGTTCAGCCAATGGATGGCATAGCCCTCAGGGAAATGTTGAACACAGCAGGGAACGTAATACCAGAAGCAGTGAGTATTTAACATTTCACGTTCACATCCTTCAAGCGTCTGCCTTCCTTCGGAAGCGTTACTCTTACACCTCTAGCGCCTCTGCCCGGCAGACCCTCTCCAGGCTCCTGCACTGCTGATGCTACCAAAGATAAAGGATGCACTGACAGCGTCCTTGGTGCCGTATCTGTAAGCGTCTGCTAAGCAGTGCCCTGGAGACAGCTGCAGGCAGGAGAGCTGCCACTGATAGGTGCTGACAATTGGTTGCATTAAAATGGAAAATTATTGGAGCCTGGTTCTCTCCCTTGAAACCAGACTTGAGAAATTTAGTAAGCAGGAAGCTCTTGAACAAGTGTAGAGGCTGAAGCAACTGAAAGGCAATTTTTTCTCATCTACTTTATCATCAATCTATTATCACAGTCCACTTTGGATGTCATTACAGATGGTCACAAAAATGGCTTTCCAGGCCAGTGTGTCTAAGGCAGCTCAAAAAACAAAGGCAGAAACAAGCCTCAAACCTCTCTCGCTGAGGGATGGGGACACAGGGCTGCACAACCAATTTAAAACCTCAGAACAACAGAGCCCCCATTCAAGAAAAAAATCTTTGTGACTGCACTTAAAAAAATACTTAAAATTCAAATGTGAATACTGTCCTGAAAAAAAATCAGTGTAAGAATTGTCCTGAACAGCAACGGGGCAACCGGGCTGCAATTCCACTCACAGTGAACCTCTGCTTAGTAAGTAGACACACAAGACTTCTTGCAAGGCTGAATGAACAAGGAATATGTTCCAGGAGAGCGACTAATTTCAGTATACTAATACTTTAATCCTTTTCAAGTCATACCTAGCAGTTTTTCACACAAGCAGCAAAAGGTGAAAGAATCCAGCATGGATATGGAGAGAGAGAGAACAAGTCTCCAAAACCATCGTACTGCAAGTCACTGTGTTAGATGTACAACCTTTTTGGACATCATTGCAAGTTTATCATACAGATAAACTGATGTTTTACACGCAACAGCCCTTAATTAAAATAGCAATTTTACTCCATTCACGCATGACTGGTATAGAACTATTTGCACTCGGGTATGAGTAAAAGATAAATCAGTCTTTTATCAGCAACTGTTTGCAGAACAATATTTATCACAGCATGGCATTTGATAACTTATCTAACAGGAATTACTTCCGATTCTTCATTTTAGAATAGTTATCTGCCAAGAAATAGTGATGATCTTTGCTTCACTGGTGCAAAGAAAATCAATGTTTAATTAATTACATCAAGATCTGACTCAGACTCAAAACCAACAATATTTCATTCTGGACAGAGCAGGAATGCACTGTGCTGCTCTGAATAAGTAAATAAAAGGTCAACTTGAAAGGAGAACATGTGCTTTAAAAGAGAAAGACTTCACAATTGAATGCACAAATGAATGCTACATTTATGTGACATCTTTTTGCTACTTGACAACTTCAGTGGGAATCCAAACCTGCCTGTCTTGCAGTTCCCTCACATCAGTGATATCAGTGAGCAAGTAGCAAAGTAACTTTACAGAACCAAAGAAATTAGAGAAGGAGAAACTGACCTGGGATGTGAGAGCAGCACAGCAAACCTGCTCAAAACTGCATCTAAGCATTTGTGGATTCATAGAGGTGTCACAATTTTTAGAAAAGCTTCTACGATATAATTTTAAATCTCAGCAAGGAGAGATGGTTTCCTTGCATCAAAGATTAAATAAATAAATATCTATCTACAGCACCCAAGTGGTGACAAAAGCTTTGAAGCAAAAGCCTTATGAAAGGCAGGGGGCTGCAAAGAGGATTTTGGAAGCAAGATCACAGGAAACCACTCCGTTAAAAACCAACAAATCAAAGTTCTCAATACCAGTGTGAAAAACTTTCCTGAAGTATGGAAAAAAAATCTGTTTATCCAAACTTTAATAACTGCAAAAATCCTAAGAAAAAAAAAAAAAAGAAAAAAAAAAGCACTATTTTTCTGCTTCAACCTTTACCTCTGGTGGGAAAGAAGATCACAACATAAATTCAAGCACTGTTAACTGTGTCTTACAGATGTAAAACATACCAATTTTGGGATGAGATGTTGGGAGTGCAGCTTCAGGGAAAGGTGAAATCTGACAGTTGTCCTGGTAACTTGGATAGTGAGGTTCTGGGTGATTGACCCGGCAAGGCTGTTGAACATTGGTATCTTGAACTGCAGAAGAACAACATCATCATAAATCATTGTATAACAGAGCTTTCACACATTTCTTGTGCCTCTTTTACCTCTATTTCTTAAAAAAAATTCCTCTGCTCTATGATAATTGTAAGGGTTTCAAACGAGTAACAACAGAGCGATGTTACACAGCTACCATGCAGGGCAGCCTTGTACTGATTTCATCTCTCTCTGTGCTCACTTTTAAAGGCTTCTGTAAAAATTACTGCCAGTTTCCTTCGCATACACCTCAATATTTGCATTGACCAAAGGACTCCAAACTATTGTTCTCAATGGAGGTTAGTTCCCTTGGCAGCACCAGCAGTACTCACAACCCCATGTAGGAATTAAACTGAAAGAACTGAAATTTATGTTACACGTTTATATTTTCTTGGTTTTATTCTGGCATTTTTCAGCATTTATTCAGCACTTTTCACTTAGTTTAAATGCTCGGCTATTTTTGGCAGTATTTTAGGATGAACAAGGAGCAAAGAAAAAATGACAGAGATGTCCATTAAACGAAAGAAACCAGCAGAGGTGTACACTAGCAGCTGCAGCATCTGGACAAAACATTTAAATATCTTTTGTGAAACTGATCAAAGATTCCAAGCAGTTAAAATCGTTTCAAAGAAAGAACAGAAGGCCATGTATAGCCTCTGTGTATGTTCTTAAAAAATAAATCCTTCATGCAGCATACAAAATGCTTCTTGCTATAGGAATGGGATGTCCAAACCCTTTTTTCCTGCTTCTTATGGACAGCAAGCAGACATACACCTGAACCCTTACCAGTGGCTCCTGTGAAAACATCACCCTGGGATGGACTTTCTGAGATAATTGCTGTGGCTTCCACTGTCGATGTGCGGTCAAAGGTCAGAGCACCGGAGGTAGTGATCTGTCCAGAAGGAGTCACGGTGACTGGAAATGGTAGAAGTACTTTCATAATTAACAATCAGTGCTCAAGCCTTGGTTGTCTAGCTGTTGAGATCCCTGTTCTGAATCATCCAAAGTCACAGAACTCACAGACCAGTCAACAGCCTGTGATAGCTGAGTTTGGATCACACCTATAACCGGTAAAACTAGAAATGGGAAGAAAAGCCCTGCTCAACTTGCGAAGGTATTGTTGGCCTCCTGCAAGCCTCTGCTTATTCTCTGGGTGTATGAGGGCAGAATGTGCACTTACAAAGTAATTCCTCCCAAATCATCACCTTTACAATTATTGCATGAATAATAACTTGACAACTACTTAAAAAATCCGGTAGTGCCACAAAACTCATTAGTTTCTGGCTGGTCCTAATTTATCACAGAACTTCAGCCAGCATGGTTCTTACTACTTAAAAATAGTTTTATAACAGCAATTGTGGATTACAACTAATTCTGTGACAGTTTGTTGAACAAGTTTAATTGTCTTTCTGCATGGAGTGATACAACGAGCTTGGCCAATGCAAGGAACATGTCACAAAATACATTCAGACGAACATACCAGTGCAGCTCTAAAATGTTTAAAACCCTTTTTAAACAGGATTAATCCAGCAACACTAATTGGTAATGGCCTGATTCTGTGAAACACTGCTCAGTCTGAAGGATCTTTTTACAAACAATTCAGTTATAAGACATTGAGGCTACAGTTTCATTCCTGGTGAAAGATGTGGCTGCTACCAAAATAAGCAGTCCTGCTCTCTCCCAGCACTAGCACGAGCAAACATGCAACCTCCCAGCAGCTGACATTAATGAACCAATATAGATTAAAGCTGTTTTGGGGAATAAAAAAATAAAGCTCTACAGAACCTTTATGTATTTCTCTTCCTGCTGTTGCCAGTAATCTAATCTTGCTTTTGGCCCGCTCAGTTCTTTTTAATATTTTTGTAGCTTCCTCCTCAATTCACTTTGTAATGTTACCGTCCAGATGATGCTAGTGTGATGAGAGCAGGAGGACACATGAATGTGACAGGGAACGTGTGAGCTGGACTAGCTTGCAAATTAATTTCTGTTCTCATACAGACGATTTGACAACCAAAAACATTAAGTAACAAAGCGTGTCCTGATTGTTTGAGAGGAATTTGCAGATGAAAGTGTCACCTTCTGCCTCTTTCATTAGCGACTTTCAGGCTGTGGATTTCATTACAGTTGCTTAGAGCCTACTTTTCTATGCATTTCAAGAAGTAGCACAAATCTTATTACAGAGCCCTCACCAGCTACTGAAGGACAAAACCCAAGCTCAGGATACAAAATGGGGATTTCCTGCAGAGCAGAAAAGAGGCAGCCTTCCCCTCAACCTGACCTCAACATCAGGAAATTTCTCATATGTCATTTGTGAAAAGCCTACCTAAAGCCCACTGTGGATCAAGTCCAGGACTCCACAACTACCCCAGCACTGCCAGGGCGAGAGCAGGTAGAGGGGGGAAAACATCATCCAGGCCTCTCTCAGAACAAAATATGAAACCTACAGCTCACTGGAAAAGGATATTAACATGCTTAAAACTCAGACACTGCTTTAATTTCTAGAAAATATGAAAGGATACTGGCTAAAGAGAAAGAGCCAATAAAACTACCCAATGATAAGGAAGTAATGCCATTAAGATGATTTTTCTCAGCTGGATAATTTCATGGGGCTACTGATAAGACATTAAATATCTAGTCTGTCAATTCTTCAAAGAAGGAAAGCAATTTTTACCACGAGAAAAAACCTACATGTAGTAGCAGCTGTGGCAGGAAGCAGAGTGATATTTTTGGAGGATTCCTTCTTCACAGTATTTGCAGACATTTCACTATCTTTTTTTCGCCGTTTGTATGGTACAAATAGTCGTACAGGGCCACTCTAGGAGAAAAAAAGAAAAAAAAAAAAGAGGAAAAGACATTAGCTAAGGCATCTCTTTGGGGACTACAGGTTTACTCCAATCTCTCCAAATACACGTTTACTCCAATCTCTCCAAATGCAGCAAAGATCATGCAGTACATGTTCCCATGGAAGAAGATACATGGTTTGCAACAAATGACCAAAAAACTTCTATGGCAGTAGCTCCAAAGTAAAAAAAAAAAAAAGCAAAAAACTCTGTGAATAAAAAAGTTGCATTCACCTCCACGCAGCTGAAGAGGCACAGATTCAGCCTCTTCCCACCATTACATAAGGAGCAAAACTGGGCAAACAACTGACAACTATCCACAGTGGTGGAAGGAAAGGGAACAAGAGTGAGGGGAAGACACAAAGCAGGTCTAGATAACGAGCATATGATTCAATTCACACCAGAAGAGTAAAAAGCAGAACTTCAGGTGAAGCTAAATGATTCTGCTTTCATGACTTTAGCATATGTTTTTTTTAAAAAAGAAAGCAATTTAATAGGAAAATACGGATCTAACAGGATATGGATAAAAAATTAAAATAAAATAAAATAATAAATAATAATATATAAATATATAAATAAAATAAATAAAACATATAAATAAAATATAAATAATTGATATATTAAAATATATATGAGTAAAATAATATATATAAATATATATAATATATATATAAATATACGGATATATAAAAATATACGGATATATATAAAAATACGGATCTTACACTACTTCCTCATAAAAACATTTCTTCCAGCTCAAATAATTGTGGAATTTAAGCCAGAAAACACTAATAGCATTGACATCTCCCCAAAGGCATTTTACATAAATATATTATTTAGGAAACAAAAATGAAAAAAAGAGAGAAAACCAGCAACAACTATCACCTGGTTAAAGTGAGGGGCAGATATGAACATCAGAAGCTGCAATGCAGCAGCACTAGCAGTTCCCTGTCTTGTTTCTGTATGAAGCATGGACAAAGCTTGCTGCGACCACAGTACTTGTGAATGTTTCTAGGCCACTCACGACCTGCTCACAGATGGCTGTGGCAGCTTGATTGATGAATAGGTTTTAAACTAATGGATATAAAATCTACAACTCACCAGAGTCATGTCATCACAGCAGGCAGCACAAGTACAAGAGGCAGCGTGAGGATTTAAAATCCCATCCTGAAATTGGAAGATTACAAATTCAGCACCAGTCACCAAAACCAGTGAGAGCATGACTGTACTTTGCTTGAAGAGCCAGGCAGCTCCCAGAGAGATGTAACCATTCCCCCCTACGTGCCCTAAACAGTAAAAAAAAGACTGTCTCCCCTCAACCAAATCAACACGTTGCTTCTGACTCACCCCACAACACCATCGCACACAACTCTGCAGAGGCACCATGCAGAGCTTGGACTGCTGTGCCTGGCAGACTCTGTCCTGAATCTCTCTGCCCCTTCCAGCAGAAAGGAGGAAAGAAATTTAACCTTACATGAATAAGGCACTGCAATGGTCTCCCAGCATAGCGGATGCTCCTCTTCCAGTCTTTGCTGCTGGCTCGTCCTGCCATAGCTTCAAATTCGGTGGGGCTGTACCAGTTGTCCCCTTGCTTAATGCACCTGCCTCGGCCTCCTGAATTAAATTAGAAGAAAATTGTTAGTAAAGGTCAAGGATTACTCTGCTCTTTTCCTAAAGAAGCAAATACCAAAACTGCTGGACAAAACAGCAGCTAATCTACAGTAACTACCAACTATGCCCATCTGCTGTTTCTCATCACTCTAGGATAACCGTGCCCATTTAATATGCTGGCTGTGACAGTAATCGCACATGTTCAGTGAGTTCCAACTTTGTGCTTCACCAATATTGAAACAGGCTAGAAAAAAACTACTCATCCACAAGAAGGATAAGTCCTTCTTGGATAACCACCATGAACATAAGCTCATCCTTAATTTTCGGTTAAATTTGTAATCCTTTTGGTCATGATGAAAACTGTCTTTCCATGCAGCAAATGCTGTGCAGTGCAGTCAGGCTTGTGGCAATTTCTGCCATCGCTTCTTCAGCTTTCCCACAGAGATAAAAGAGAAGAGAAGGGGCTAAGACAACTTAGGAGTCTTATTAGGAGACAAGCTCTCTGCTTTCCAATGCAGCAGGGATTCTGCAGAGCTTTGTAGAGACACAGTTTTACTTCTGAGAGGTCCGCAAAAAGAACATAAGAGTCAGACAACTATCAGGAAGACTCACTGCACAGCAGGCTGCATCTTCACGGATTGAAGAAAAAAGTTAAAAAGCCTCTGACGAAAGAGCAAGGAAACAAAAGGGCAAAACATGGGAGAATACTCATGGGACTAGGCTGGCTATGAAAATGTCCTTATTTTCTTCATGACTGGTCCTTCAAGGTAATCTGATTAAAATAAAAGTGCATGAAATGAAGAAGGAGCCATCGTGTCATACTTCATCACACAAGAAGGTCATTTTTACCTGAGCCAAGTCTGTTTTTATACAGAATCCCACTGATATTCCGGCACCTCACCGGGAGCTCGTTGTCATACACAGATGGGTCCCAGTTATACTTGGTTCCAGTTTTCTCTTGGACGGATGTTAAAGGGGTAGGAGGAGATTGCGGTCCTTTGAAAAAAAGAAGAGAAAGGTGACAGCAACCAAAAGGCACAGTGACTATACCTTCACACTGAATTTGGCGAGGCCAACAGTGTCATTTGGTCAGTTCAAGCAGATGACACCTTTCCAAACCACTGCAAGTTACACAGTGTACAACGAAAAATTCAGGTTGGAACAGATGCCCGATGTAAGCTAGAGCAGTGAGTCTGCCCTGCCAAGCTCAAGAATTCCTCACAGAAGGTAACATTCTGAAAATGGCAGAAAATAAAGCAAACTGCTTGTGAGGAAACAAGCTCTTAACGGTGTGTTAAATGCTCGGCTCGTAACCTGCAGCTGTCTGGATCTTACAGTTCCCAAAGGGCAAGACTGTAAAATGTGACTGCCTGCCAAAGGTTTGCCATGCCATCTTGTGGGCAGAAAGGAAACTGACAAGGCAGCTGTGAACAAAAACCTTAACCATGAAGACACCATCTATATTACAATTCAGTATCAGCAAAAGGCCTGAATGGACACAAAACTATGTGCAAGAACCCTTTAAAAAGAACCCACGTGCAGAACTAGGACATTCATATTTTTATTATCAATATCAGAATGATCGATCTGAATTTGGGGGTGGGATGGATGCAATAACCCAGCAGCAGGGTGAGCTCTTTCCAGAAGCTTACTTGCAAAGATTAGGGCAATGTATAAGAAAATGAAATACATTTATGAGACCAAAACCAAAGAGTAAATAATCTTCTTCTACTCCCAAGAAACACAAGAAACGTTATGTTAAGAGAGGATCAATGGTCCCCTTCATTATACACACGATGGTTGTTTTTTTTTTCCAGCAACACAATTAAAATGCAACCCCTCTGGAAGAATGACACTTCAAAAACAGATTGCCTTATACCTGGTGTGAGAGGTGCTGATGGTCCCTTCAGCCCCGTGGTTTCCACAATGCTGCCGTCTGTGTGAACGACTATGAGAGTGGCTTTTTCAGTATTCAAGCTGTCCCCAATTTGGAGGGCTGTTCTCCCAGACTATGGAGGAAATAAAAGAGTTTTAAATCATAGAGTTAAAATACCAATGTATTTTAGTATTCCCACAAATCTTCTCAAAGTTACCCTAAGACACTAACAATATGGCAATAACTAGGTTAGTTTTTGAGCTTTAGGCCAAGCAGATTCAAAGCTTACATGTTCCAGGTTGTTCTATTACAGAATGAATATACGTGGGTGGAAAGGTAAAGAAAAATTCTCCAAGTGATAAGGAAAAACCTGTATGTGCACAAGTGGATGGTTTTGAGCCTTAATGTCTGTATGCAGCAATGAAAACACATTTTTGATCTTGTACACAAACTGAGCTCTCCATTTACACTAAGAAAGCATGTGGGACTTTGCTAAGGCCCTCAAATGAAAGGTCAGACTCACCAGCACATGTCCTGAAATTGAAGCTGCATTTGCCACAGATGTGGTGAAAACATTGTCTGCGGAGGCACCAACATTGGCTACTGTTACTGTGGTGACTTCTGAAACATAAATCAGAAATGAATTCTGCTGTGTCCCGGAAGCTCGATTAACAGTTAAACATCAAAAGATATAACTGCATTTCCTTCTTCTTTCATATTGAGCATCTGTTTAATTTTTCATGACAACTTTAAGTCATTATAAATCCAATCACTCTGATTTTTATTAAGCTTCGGGTTGAACATAGAATGGTTTGGGTTGGAAGGGAACCGTAAGGACCATCTGGTTCCAACACCTCCCACCAGACCAGGTTGCTCACAGCCCCATCCAGCCTGGCCTTGAACACCTCCAGACAACTGCTACAACACCGGCATGCTTTAACCTCCTTGAGAACATAACAGTACCATCAGCTTGTGATGTACTAAGTTGAAAAAGAATATTCCGTCTTTACTAAAAAACAAGTGATGTTTTTTTATTAAAAGAGGTGACTGGCAAGCATCAAAATAAGGAGAACTGACCGTGCCTCTGACATGTTAATTTTTAGGCTGCTGCTTGTTACCTGTATACCTTATCCAGTCAAAAACAGTTAAATGTTAGGCTGTAACTTGGGTATGATATATACGATATATACTACATTTGACTGCCTAGCTAAAACCAGGGATTCTTCCACACCTTGCACAGGGTAAAAGTGAAAAACCAACAACGCTGAAGCTCACGTGTACAAGGAGGTAATGATGCAGCACTGTGGGATCTGATACTACCTGTATTACCAGAGCATGCTTCCAAAATTCAGCATATTTCAGGACACATTTTAGGGGGAGATTTGCACACAGGGCCAAAATAATTTTAGACACCAACGGGAGGCTCCCGCTCCCTTCGCTTTGTGGGATGAAAACAGCATGTAGTGTGAAGTCGGTGCTACTTTCTACAAGTCTGGGAGTCAGCACAGCTTTAGCGTGAACCTGGGACGTGTTCACCGTGTTACTGGGGGCAATAAATGTAATCGACTCTCCTCAGCAACACAGCTGCGGACACCACAGAGAGCGGGACGGGGCAGCAGTGCACCCCACCGCCTCAGCCGCCCGCCCGCCCCTCACTGAGGCGCCGCCGGCGGTGTGCGTGTGGGAGGGGGGCGAGTGAGGGGAGCTGCGCATGCGCGCTGCCGCCCGCCCTGACCTGCGAAGGCGGCGGCCTCGTCGGCGCTGGGCAGGGCCCCGGCCGCCATCTCGAGGTGCTGGGCGTCCGCCGCCATCACCGTCACGGCCGTCACCCGCGCCGCCTCTTCCTGCCGCCGCTCCGCCTTCGCCTCCGAGGCCGCGGGCTGCGGCTGCTGCTGCTGTTGCGGCGGCCCCCGCTGTTGTTGTTGTTGATGTTGCTGTTCGGCTCCTTCCCCAGCCGCCGCCGCCACTGCGGCCGCCGCTGCCGCCGCCTCCGCTAAGCCCAGCTGCTTGGCCGCCGAGTCGGCGTCCTCCATGCGGGGCGGCCCGGGAGGGGTTTAGGGGACGGGGGGGGAGCGGGACCCAGCCCGCCCGAGCGGCCCCGACCCCCGCCGAGAGGGCCCCGGGGCGGTGGGGGGGTCCCCCCGAGGCCGCTCGGGCGCTCGGCGGCCGAGCGGAGCCGAGAGGAGCCGAGCGGAGCCGAACGCGCCCCCCCCGGGCGGGCCGAGCGCTTCCGAGGGGGCCCGAAGCGTGCCGAGCGTTGCCGGGCCTCGTCCGATGGCTGCCGAGGCGCGGGGCCCGCGCTGCCTGCCGGCTGGCCAATCCCAGCGCGGGACGCGGCCGAGGCCGCGGCCCGAAGCGATACCTGACAGCTCGGGCCTCCCCGCCCGAGCGCGCCCGAACAGGGCCGAGTCCCCGAGCGGTCCGGCCCGCGGGGTCGAAGAATCCCGAACCCGCTCGAGTCTTTTCCGATCTCGCCCGAAGGCGGCTGGAGGCGGTGGCGAGGAAAGCCGAGCTCTTCCGAACGCCTTCGCCGGCCCGAACGGCGGCGCCCGAACGGGCACTGCCCGAAGCCGCCCGAAAGCGACCGAACCGGGCCGAACGCTCCGATCGCAGCCGAAGAGCGAGGGGCGGGGCGGGGCCGCGCGGCGCGGGGGCTGCCGGGACGCTGGAGGACCGCCGGGGGCGGGCGGCCGACATGGCGGCGGCCAGGCGAGGTGAGCGGAGCGGGGCCTCCGCCGCTCGGGGCCGGCCCCCGGCCCCTTTCCACACGGGGGCAGTGCCCGGTGCCTTTCCTACTCCTCCCGGCGTTGTTAAGGCCGCGGGGAGTTGGGGCCTGGCGGAGGGAGGGCTCTCCTAGCCCCAGGCCGTGTCGCGACAGTCACGACATGGCGCCGCGGAGGGGGGGGCGGGCAGGAGGCAGAACAGCAGCCTGAAGGAGAATTCCGCCTTGCGATCATCGCACTGGGTGGTTATAACTGCAGCTGGGGCTGCCTGCGTGCCCTTAATACAGTTCTGGCACTAAAACCAAAAAACAAACAAAAAATCTTTTTTTTTTTTTCCTTTTTTTAAAGAAAATTGATTATATTCTGCCTCCAGTAAGGAGGTGACCTGGGGTGGAAGGTGACCTGGGGGGGAAGGCTCGGGCTGTGATCCCTGCTTGTCCCAGGTACCTGAAGAGTCAGATTCATTAAAGCACTTACAGAAGGGCTGTGTAAGTGCTTTAATGGGAGCCTGCACTGGAAACAATTAGTGCTATGCCTTGTTTTCTTTTGGACCCTATAAGTTTTAGGATAGGCAGAAATGAGGTGTCAGCCCGCGTGCAGCAGAAGGCACTGTTCAGGGTCTTGTGAATGCAGAATGCCCATGTTGCTGCTGCAAGTCTGTGCGCTTCGTGTTAATGCTTTAAAGTTCCTGTTTTGCTTCTTCTCAGGTGCCAGAACTCTCACGTTCGATTTCAAAATGCCCCGGCAGCAATGCAGGCTTCATTAGTCCTAGCAGCGACGTGGTCTTGGGTTATTGGGGTTAGCAACCCGCAGTTTTAATTCGAATATATGATTTTAGTTATGTATTCAATAATTATTACTAAAGCGCTGTATCGCTTTCACATTGTGAGGTTTCAGTGTTTGACCTGTGTGAAATGTCCTCCGCCCCTCACGGGGAGGCAGCATATTCTAAACCACAGTGCCTGCAAACCTGTGAGTGGAGCAGATGCAAGAATGTGCTCAGTGCCCTCTTGTGGAAAAAGATCTTAAAATGTACAAATAAACGCGGGGTAGCTGCCATTAGGGAATTCAAAACGTTTCAGGTTGCCCATATGATAAAACCACACTGCTGCAATTATCCCCCCTGGCACCCCACAGGGCTGATGAGTGGGTGATGATACGTTGGTACGCCTTGTGGTTGATTATGTTTGCTGGTCCTTAGGCAGAGCTCCATCTCTGGACGCCTCTTGTAGAACGATAACATGCCTGCACACGTAGCTGTGGTGTTTCACCTTAACACGCCGCTTCACAGCTGAGAATAACTGGAAGGTGGAGACATCTCCTTAGTCCTGAGCAAGGCAGGAAATGCACGGTCCTGATACAAGGCATCGCTTTCATGTGAGGTCTTCTCTGGGATGTAAATGTGAGCACACATTTAGCCATTAGTCACGGCAAAACAAGACGTAATAAAACCTTTAACTGCAATCCACAAAAAGAAAGAAAGCATTTATCAAAACGCTTTTTGGCCAAGTGAAGGGACCGGTCTGGTAGGAGCCTCTGCTCCCTTCACAGAAAACGGAGCAGAGATGCAGCATGCCCAAAGGCATTTCAAGTCATAGACAGTATGAATCACCTAAAATTGCTTGCCTATTTCCACTGTGTTCCCAAATTGGATAGCTTAATTGGGTGCCTAAAGTTAGTGGGGATTAATTTGGGCCCAAGTGCATAAAGCTATGAGGTGATGGGGACATTAACCTCACAAAGTCCAGGGATGGAGGTGGTGAGGTGAGCGCGTCCTGCTGACACGATGATGATGAGATGCCTTTGCGAAGACAGGTGGCATGTCTTCCACAGGAGGTTTTGCTCTCCCTGAAGCAGGGATTGTAACTTTTCCTTTCTTATTGCCTCTGAAACAGGCTGAGAGCGTTAGGAGTTACTGAAGAAGTATTTAAATAGGTTGTTGCCATCGTGTTGCAAGGGAATTTTGTTTGAGGTTTTGGATGGAAAAGAGTAAAAGGATCTGTTAACTTGTATTTTGTGTCGGGTCTGTGGGTGATGAGAGCACAAGGGTTTTTACATGGGATGGTTGCTTTTGAAGCAAACTGGCTTGGAAGGATGTTATTTTAGAGGAAGGAGGGAGCCCTGTGTTCTGTGCTACCTCTCACAATTTAAAAGCAAATGTTAAGTTCTGGTTCCTTTGCATGTTTCCCTTGTTCCTGCATGGTTAGAGGGGATGAAGTGTCATCTGCAGGGAATGGACAGGATGAACGAGTTCTGTGTACTCCTTTACATCTTGAAAGAGCCGCGTATCTTGGTGAAAGTGACTTTTCACAGCAGGGATTTCCCCTGATTAATTTAGAGTTCAGGAATTTGAAAAAGTTACTTTTGGAACCTGAACTGCATGAGCTGAGAAAAAAAAAAAAAAAAAAGGTCTTCCAGTGAACTGAGAGGTAAAAACTTCTACAAGCACGCTTAGCCTCGCTAGTAACATCAGTGGTTTGAATGTTGCTGCAGTGCTTTTGGTAAATATTGAGACTGATTTTCTGCTCTTTTTTTTCTTTTTTTTTCTTTTCAACGGAAAGGAGGAACTTCGTCAATTGTATCCTTTTTGTACCATTCATCCCTCACATGCAGGAATCTTCAAGAAAATCAGTGGCAAAAGTTTCATCTCTTCCTGCCTAATAAATATGCACAATGTGATTTTAGTGTTATTCTGCAAGTCTCCCATCATCAGCACCATCCGTATGAAGCTAAACTGATAAAACATTTCTTCCACGGGAAGGTGGTTTTTGGAGCTGGGGCTTTTTGCTGAGATTTTGTCCCATTCCTGCACAAACCCCTCTAGCCCATCCCACAGTCTTGACAGAGGGCTGGCAGACACATTTTCTGATCACATAACTTCTCACTGACTTAAGAAGCAAGGCTAAAAATTGGATTTGTGGGTTCACAGACACAAGTCCCATGCAGCACACCTCACAGACAGCTGACAAGAGGCAGTAAAAGCAGCTTTCAGTAGTACTTCCTCTTCTTTCTTATTAATTCTCCCAACCTTTACTCTTGCCAAGATCTAAGTAACCTCCTAAGAAGAGACACCCTTCTCTTCAGAGATTTCCATGCTTAGAACCCACCTAGTAATTTTTTGTTCCACCCTCCTTCAACTGGAAAAACACAAAAACCTGGTTCTATTTTAATAAGATGAGATTCTCTGGGAACTGGAATACATCTGCTGCGTGTGGGTGGGTGCTGCCTTCAAAAACCGGATGGGTCGTTCCTGTAAAGGATGCCTGGGATGAAATCCCTGCTTAGACAGTCTCAGGGTATTTGAGAAGGGCTGGGGAGAGAGGAGGGGATAAAGAATGCTCTGAGTATAGAAAGACAGCTGGAAATAATGAAACCTGCACTGATGCCTTCCTTGTATAAATTGCATAGTATTATTTAAGACTAAGAAAAGCATCTGGTGCAATTTACTTATCAGAAATACCTCTGAATGGCCAGACTTTCTAGACTCCTTGAGCCACATTCCAACTTCTCCATGTGGTGGTGAGCCCCAGGATGTCCTTCCCGTATTAATGTATTACATTAATAACATGGTGCTGTGCCTTGGGAGAAAATGATTACATCAGTGTGTGGTGCCTGCTCTATAGGAGTTGTACTGACCATGGGGGTGAGTGGGCGGGCTCTCGAAGGCATCTGTTAGTTATCTCGTATAACCCAGGCATTTAAATGCTTTTGTAGTCAGAGGGAGAGGTGGGATGGTAATTTATCCCACTGCAATCAGGAGCTGCTTGGTTATGAAGTTGCTCATCTCGGCTGTCTCCAGGGGGAGCCCGGGTGATTAATTCAGACCAGAGGCATAACTTGCCGATGGTTATCATAGGATGGCTGCAGGTGAGATGGATCTGTCCCGAGCCTGTAAGTAACTCTTCCCTATTTGTACCTCAGTGCTTGCTGTGTTCCCTGCCTTTCAGAGGCATTCCGAGGGTGTGTTAAGGATTGGGGAGGTCTCAAATACCTTGGCAGTGGATCCACATGGATATAAATAACTAGAGCTAACTATCGCCTTATGCTAGACAACAGTTTGTTTTATGAGCAGCGAGTTAAGGAAGTCTATTGTACAAATCTACATCTCAAAGTTGAGCTTATGGCCTTTCTCAGGCACACAACAAAGGCTGAGCTCAGCTCTCAGACTTTCCATCGTGCAGGCAGTAACAGGGCTTGTCTGCTTCACAGAGCCACCTATTTTCAAAACGTAGAGGAATTTGATACATTGGAGTCTGCCAACCGTCTGTCAGCTTGGTTTGAGCTGACTACCAGGTATAGAAGTCTGGGGAAATGTACATACGCACACACACAGCTCATTTCCTTAGGCTAACAAATAACCCACTACAAACCAAATTAAAAAATAAAAAAGGAACGAAAACCAAGCCTGAAACAGCAAGCTGTTGTCCTAGCTCCTGGCATTTGTGATCTCAAGTTACTTTCTGAAACCTACCCAATATGCCAGTCATAGTTGATTCATTTAGTATAACAAGGCACAGCAGTATGTTTTGAGGTTACTTAGGAAGTGGTTATTTTATGAAATGGATCCCACCTCATTACTATGAGAAATCCTTAACTACAGTTATCAGCTCTCATCTGTTCCTTTACAGATTCTACTTTATATAAATGGGTTTTATTACATCTTTTACTTTTTGGCGACTCTTGACATGATATTTTATAAAAGTAAGTTGCATGCTTTCTAACCAGAATTAGGCTGCATGGTTATGTGTTGCGTGTGTTTTGTCGGTATCCCCACCATATTCTTCTGGCTTATTTATGCTGTGCTATTTTACAGGTCAAGTTTTCAGTTATCCGGACAATTTTTTGGCTCCTGATCTCACCCTGCTTTTCATTATGGCCATTCTGGAAGCACTCCGATTATACTTGGGTATGTCATGTTATCACTGTGCCTGTTCAGTGGAATGTAGTCTCTAACCATTAATCATTCTGAAACCGAGTGTGTGTCAGAATGTGCTGATGTAGCAGACAAGCAGTTTTTTGGGGACTTGTTCATTTATGTCATTAAACTTTATCTGACTGATCAATATATTTGGCCAGAGGGTCAAATAGAATTTTCTCTCCTATGATGCATGATCTATAAGGCCATTGGAAAACAAAGCAGGGTTGTCAGAAAGCAGTATAACTGGGACAGCAGGAATGCTGCTGTGCTGTTTACAAGTGAGCATGACTTGTGAGAGTGAACATGTTGAAACAGAGATTTCCATTCACCGAGGCAATACAGCTCCTTTCAACTGCTCCAGCAATGTACGAAAGTAGCCAAATGGAAGGAGCCTTGTGGAGCAGGTAATGCTAAGGATATCCCTGAACAGCCTACTGGGACTAAAACTTTTCCTTTTGCTCTTTCTAAAGACACATATCAACTCCAACATCTCCCTTTCACTATGCCTGAACAGCGTAAAGGACCCATTTGGAATCCTACTGACCACTCACCAGAGCGAGCTGTAATTTCATGAAGTCTTTTTTTTTTTTTTTTTTTTTTTAAGCAAGGTTTACAATTAAAGTGTTAAAATAGTAATATTTAAATTTGTGCTAGATATATCTAAGACGTTTACACAAGGTGGGTCTCTGTTGAATTCTGATGAGTTGCTGTAGGGGTGAATTTTTAGCCTTAAAGCACTCTGCATATATTTGCTTGGAGCAGTTGGATAAATAAAAAAACAAATTTCAAGTTTCATGTAGTTAAAGTCTACCAAGATGAGCTCAGAAATAAGATGCAAGAAAAAATAAGTGCAGCTTCCTCATAATGATAGTAATTTGCAATAGGAATAGATTACTAGGGAATATAGAAGATTCTCTGTTGCATAAGATTTTAAAATCAGTATTGGATATCCTTAAGTGTGTCCCACAGTCACCAAGTTGTCACACTAGGTGTGGGGCTGGAGGGGCACTGGGGGAAAATTTGGTGCTAGACCAAGAAGAGGGTCAGACTGAGCAATCAGAATAGTTGCAGCTTCAGAACTGATTATTGTAGTAAGAAAAGGTTGGTGTCTTGACTCTGCGTGTCAACTGGTTGCTCTTTATTTAGCTTAACTTCAGTCAGCAAGAAATTGATTGTCCATTGGCGTTTGGGTTGGTTCTTAGATGTACTGACAGTGCCTTCGTTCAGGCCAGTATTTCTTTATACTCTGAACTTTAAGAAATAGAGCCCTTTTTGAACAGGAAAATTCCAAACTTGGGGCTTGAGACATTGCCATAAGAAATCAAAGATTCATACCAGCTTTTTGTTTCCTTCAAGGTTCAAAGGGAAACCTGACAGAAGAAGAGGCTCCATTAGGGATCAGTCTTGTGATAACAGTTGGAAGTGTGATTCTGTCTGTGTACTTCCTGGTATGGCAAACTTATGTGCTGAAAGCAGATGTCATTATAAACGCCATTCTTCTCTTCACATACGGGCTTGAGTCAGTACTACAGGTCCTGGCTATTGCTGCCTTTGTTGGCTAAAACCGAGCTGTGTGGCACAGCAGGTTTGCAACACATTTCTTCCTTTAAAGAGTGCTTTTTACATTTCAAAGATTTGATTCTTTTGCATATAAAAAATCTGTAAAGCTTTCTTCTGTTTAAATTATTTTTCTTTGGCAGGGATCTCCCCAGATGGTAGGTGAGATACCGTAAGATAATATTGCAGCTGTGTTACGCTATCTCACTAATGAGCATATGTATGGGCAAACACCAGAGATGATTCAGCAAAAACGCCTGATGTTCGTCAGGAATCGATACTAAATGCTCATTCCCAACACAGAACAGTAGCTAGTGCATCATATAGCTACGTGTCATTGAGATTGCATGAGCTTTCACAGCATGGCAGCAACATGCAACCCAAGTGACACAGAAGTGAATCAGGCCAACATAGCCTGGACTCATTTCTGCCTTGCCACATACACTTCCGTGTTTCAGGGCACAATTTTGCTTTATTATACATCTTCTGCTCTCATTTGTGTTTTCAGACCCCAGCGGTAATTTCCCTGACTTTAGTAGGGCAGTGCCTGATTTATCCCAGTGGGAGGGAGAGAGTTGAATTGAGTTTTGCTCATACTTGGAGAGCTGAGGTTTGGGCAGCTGGTTCTTGCTGATGTGGAGGCCAAAGGCAGTAGTGTGAGGGTTTGTTTGTTTAAATAGGACGGACCTAAGATGAACATAAACATTCACCATTCACACACCCTTGTGTCCTATTTGAAAGCCCAACAGAATGTTGTCAGGTGTATTTCTGTCTAGCATTAAATGTGTTTATATCCATGATTCTGCAGAAAGTACTGCATTCCAGCCTCTTACTAAGTGAAGAACTGCGTGCAATTTCAGATTTTTTTTTTTCTCTATCAAAAATATGCAATAACATGTAGCTTGGGCAGTTTGTGGGGTTTTTGTACAAGCAGTTTTTGTATTCAGAATTTCTTATTTTTGTATTTATTTATTCAAATAAATAATGTGTTAGATCTAAGAAGTGTTTGAAGTGCAGAGCATTTTGTTCAAATCTTAGGGTACAGCTAAGCTGCACAAAGAGAGACTTGGGCGAGACTGGATGTGTGCAACAAACTTCTGATCCCACTGCAGCTGTATTTAGGCCATGCTCCTGCGCTGGGAAAGAGTGTTTGAGGTCTGTGCTAATTCACACTAGCCAAGGGCTGAAAGTACAGTGGAATAGACCCAGCACAGCCTCAGCCACATCGCTTCTTTCTTGCCAGTGGTGGCAGGAGGGAACAAAGGTGCAGAAGCAACCAGTTTCATCCTTCAGTCTTAGCTGTGGGAGTCCGTTCAAAGGCCAGGTAACACCAGCTTCTGGCCACGTCACACCACCCTGTAGTCAAAACCAAAACATTGCATGCTGGCGTGAATCTCCTCGGGCCAGATCCTCATCCTGGTCTAGTCAGTGTCACAAACAACCCTTTGCTGCTCAGCAGGAGGAAGGTTGCACCCGTGAAGACAGTGAAGCAGCAGAACTGAGTGTGAAGAAGCTGCCAGTAAACTGAATGACCAAATGTTTCTGGGCTTAATCTGCACAAATGAAATACCCACCCATTTGTTCTTCCAGATTTGCTTGGCATAATGGAATGTACTCATCGCATACTCGTTATGAAGATTGACAAACATACCTACCTGGATCTACGCTGGTAGTGATGAATGCATTCCAAGCAAAAGCCCTTTCTGTATGCGTACAAATAAAAGAACAAATTTTCCTGGTATCTATTTATACCTACCTTATACAGAGGTCTGGAAATAGTCTGACGGGTTTTAAAGGAAACTCTGCTAAGTGGAATGTTTTTGTTGTTTTTTTTTTTTTTTTACCTGAATGTAGGTGGTACAGCAGATGGAGTCACACATGTTGACTTCAAGTTGCAGCCTCTGCACTTTACCTTCCTTCCATCTCATGTTGCTTACTACAAACAAAACACAAAATATTAGCACAACTACAGGTAGCAAAGACCTAGAGTGTAGGCAGATACATGACATGTTAGTAAAGTTAGCAGAAGTTGTTACTACCTTGAAATGTTTAACTGAGTCCCCACCCCAGATCACCACCACCTCAGCTACTGCCCTACAACCATTTTGGATTCTGCATTGTAAAAACGGATCTCGTGCAGAAAGCAGCCCTCAGAAACAGCTGTTCTGGTGAAGGTGTTAATGAGGTGATGGCTGCCATCTTTCTGTTTAACCCCACAGTATATAATATAAGTTCAGGACAGTCTGCTGTACCACAAAGAGAAAAGCAGCCACCTCCTCAAGCTTTAGAAAGCACGCTCTGTGATGAGCCTGCTGGTCCCTAATGGCCTCACACCATCAGCTAGATGGAAAATGAGAATTAACAGAGACTGATAATGCTCACTTACAGGCAGCAGTGGGTAAGTATACAATGATAAACCAATTTTTAGGCTTGTTTCAGAGCCTGATGGCTTGCAGACTGGCCACTGGTGCTTGCTGGGGGTCAGCTGATGCCAACCTGGACCTGCACCCTCAGAAGGGCAGGACAGCTCCACGTCATTCATCCAATTCCAAGATAAAATTGTCCAGAGACTTCTGATTAGATGCTCAGATACTGAGATACTTCACTGGTGTCAGCCCCTCACTCTGTGATGGATGTAGGAGAAGGAAGCTTCAGACAACTCCTCCACCTCGGGTATTTCCAGGGTTTGAATGGGAATTGTCATTTATGCTGGTGACTGATTTCGTGACAGCTTCTCTCTCTGCTGTACCAACAAAGACCAAAGTGATTTAGGCCCTGACCTCAGAGCATTTCTTTAACCAGCAACTTCCTTTCCAAACTGTTCCCATTGCTTAGAGAAGCCAGGGCACAGCATAGTAAAGCCATTGATGACATTTGCCAGACATAAGATCGCTGGAGCTTTTAATTATGAGGCCCAGCCCTTCTGAAACAGGATGAGCAAGTTGGATGAAAATGGCATTAAAAATTTAGAGGAACACATATTTTGAGGAGCTGGGTTTGGGTGTTGTTTACTCCGCAAGGAAGAAGTCTTTGTTCTCAAGCCATCAGAGGGGTGTCTGCCGCCAACCTGATTTAAAAGGCTGATCCCGAGAAGCAAGTCCGCCTCCTGGCATTTCACGCTCAGATATTTTGAGAGATGGGGCTTTACTGGTCCGAAGCTCTTCCGTGTTCCACAGCAGGCAGAAACAACACAGAGACCAAAATGCAACCAAAGTGCTGCATTCCCGTGGTGACAGCCACCTTCATCCCAGTTTTGAACATCTTCGAGCCGTGGAAGAAGGAGAGAGGCTGAGGATGTGTGCTCATCCAGCTCTGCATGTGGGAACCAAGCAAGCTGGTGTGCAGGCACTGCTGTGTGCATCAGGGTAATTCCCCATCTGGCTTAGTGCCTCTGCCCCACTTTGACCGGCACCAGATGTTGCAAGGAAGACGTATTGAGCTCAGTTGTGGTTTTCTTTCCTGCCCAGAAGTTCCCTCCTCTGCTCAGCAGTTAGAGATTCCCTACAGGGCACGGCACCTCACGGTAGCCCGCTGTGCCTATTTTCATAATGAACAGAGCCGAAACTGCCAGATAACAAGCAGTTAGTGCCTGAAACATTAAATAGCTTCTCCAACAATATCCTTCCAACTACCTGTTTGCATCCCGGGAAAGTGAGCCCAGCCCAGTGCTCCCACTGGAACGCCCCGGTGGCGGCTGACGCATTTTAGCGGTAAGGCTCTCTTGCACAAAACCTTTCAGCTGCAAGGCCTGCCAGCATGTTCCCACAATGTTTTCCTGCTGTTGGAACCGATGTCCCTTCCCCTTCCAGGCTGGCAGTCTCCAAATGGTGTTTCTCCCAAGGCTGGCTGTGTTTGCATGCACAGAGATGCTCCCAGGATCGCGCTGACACCGAGGCAAAGAGGATGACGGGGCGCAGGGTGGGTGCGTTACGCTGAGCAGCACCAGATCACATTTCCCCGCAGCGGAAGAGGTCATTCTCCTGCCAAAACTGAGCTGCTGATAATCTAAGCTGTCCTTTGGGGAGCTGGCTCTCCCCCTGCCCGTCCGGCTCACCCAGCAGCATTCCTCCCACGATAACTCACCAGGGGCGTTTCTGCTGCGTGGCTTCGGCCGTGGGCCAGGCAGAGAGCTGAGCACGAGCCCCCGTGGTGCAGCTGGCACTGAGGAAACCACCACGACGGGGAGCTTGACAGGCACTGTGTTGAGGAGGCTGAGCTTCCTCCAGGCTTGTGTCCCATGGTGGAAGCGTCTTCGTATTTCTCTGGTCTCTGCTGGAGTTGCAGCTTCCTATGGCCAGTGGCGGGTGGTGCCTATCATCTATGTGCCATGGGCTCAACACACACTGGAGGACTGGGCTGGGGAGGGGGTGTCTGTAAAGCACATCCACTTTAATAAAATCTTTTAACAAGCTCTATTTTTTCAAGATCCTCCAACCAGACGGATCACACACTACCACTGCTGTAACACCCATGAACTCAGCTGGTATTTTCCAGCTTAATGATCCTCAGCCCATGAGCTAATCCCATCAATTTAAAAAATGTTTAAAAACTAAGTCTTCAGACAGATGAAACCAGGTACTTTTTGAGAGAAATCTCTACCCACATGAGAGACTGTTTCCCAGAGAGCAGCGTCCCTCCGAGCCCCAAACCACACACTCAGCAGCACAGAGCTGGCAGCAGGGCAGACCCCAGAGCACAGCCCAAACATCCTCAACGTATTCTGGCAACAGAAGCACAGGAGCAGCCTTACCATCCTTTAAAATTTCCCTCTGTTTTTTGGCAAGCAAGAGAGGAGCAACAAGGGAAAATGAGAGGAAATTTTCTAAAGAAACCCTTTCAGAGAGCATGAGGGTAATGCATAGGGATGGCAAGAGCACTTGCCACAATGCAAGGAGCAATGCTTGAGTCCTACCTTGGTTCCTTATCGCCAGAAGCTGCTTTTACTTTCAGTGTGCCTCTCCTGGTACCTGGCGAAAAGGGGTAATGCCCTGGCTCCTGCTGGTATGGATGATGCGGCTTGTACAGCTGCAGGGGAGGTCCAACACAGCACTGCAATAGCATGGGAATGCTCTGCACATTGGCCAAAATGGCCTTTTAGATCTCATCTCCGCCAGAGCCTGTGGGCACACGCGTGTGAATAAAGGCAGGGTCCTGCCTGCAGCAGTCAGCAGAGCAGAGCCCGCAATGAGCACCTCCAGCCGAGGAGCAATTCCTGCTCGGGTGGCACGGTGCTGCTACCAAAGCCTTGCCTGGTGCCAAAGGCCAGCAAGCCCTCAGCTCCCCCCTGTGCCACGGCAATTGCTCATCTCGGTCCTCCGGAAGGTGGTTTACGTACTCACAGCCCCCTTCCTGCCATAACCCTCTGCTAAAGCTGCGTTTTGCCTCTGCCCAGTGCCAGGGGCTGAAATGTGGGGCAGAGATGTGGGGCAGAGCCCTGCTACCTCCCACCAGCTCAGGAGCTGGGGCAAGATGAGGGGCTTTATGGCCGTGCCACCCTGAGGGGCACAGAGCACCATGCGGTGCCCTGGCTGGGGCTCCGCTCCTCACCCCCCCACTGGATTGGGGACCTGGGGAGAGAACTTTTTGCCCTCTTTGTCCACCTCGCGGCATCTTTCCCTGCTGCAGATGTCAGGGCAGAGGGAGAGGCAAGAGCGAAGCTGGAGGAAAACAAGCGGCGGAGCTGCAGAGAAGGGCGCCAGGTTGCACAAAAGGTGCCTTGTTCCCCCCGCGAGGCGCTCAGGGCAGCGCGTCCCCTCCCTCGCCCTCGATGGAAAACCCAGCTCAAAACACTCCTTCATCACCCACCTCCCCCCCGCTGCCTTCTACCTCCCGCTTGGGCACGAAATGTTCTCAGGCGGAAGAAACCTGAAGTTTTACACGTCCCCCCCGGGCAGCACACGGCTCGGCTCTGGCTCCCCTTGGGCCAGGAGCGGGCGAAGGCCCCAGGTGCCCCCGCACCTCACAGGGATGCAGGCGCTGCGCCGGGGCCACCAGCTCCTGGTTATACAGTAACCTGTTGCTCCGGGTCCAGCTCCACCTCTCGCTGCCTCCACATCCCTCCCCTCCTCTCTCCTCTGCCAAGAAACCTCTGTCACCTGCTCGCAGACAACTGGGGCGAGTGGCACGGGGACGAAAGGGCAGAGCAAAGCCAGAGGCAGCGGGACCCCCGGGCTGGGGCGCTGGGTGGGCTCTGCCTTGCTCTCCCCTCCATCCTCTCGGCCGGGGCACTCAGCTCGTGGGCAGAGCGTGTCGCAGGGAGGCACAGGGAGGTGGGCTGCCGGAGAATGGCAGCAGGATTTCACTAGGAGGGCACAGCTAAGTGGGACAGGACGTACAGGAGCCAAGGAGACTGCAGGAGACACCAGAGGCTTCTCGGCACCGGTGAGTCTCTCCTTTCAAACCCTAAAACTTTACATCCCCCCCCCTCACCCCCCTCCCTGAGTTTATCCGCTTCAAAAGTTTGGCTGATTAAGTCTCGGAGGGGGCGTGATCAGAGGGGGCTGTGGCTGGGATACCTGTAAATGTATACTTTTATATCCTTTTTTTTCAACGTGAGGAAAAAAAAAAAAAAAAAAAAAAAAAGTTATTTTTCTAGCATTCTTTTTTTCTGGGTTTGTTTCCCGTTCTTGCACGTCCCCAGCAGGCTAGATCCAGTAGGTGGCACTTTCTTGGCAGCAAAATGTCCGTCCTGCACAGAACAGGATCTTTTTTTCGTTTCTAATGAAGCTCGGAGACAGTAGGTTTGAGCAGCTGTTTGTTTGCAAACCTTGGGGTTTCCTCCCTTTGGGATGTGTGTGGAGAGAATTTTTGCCACTACCCACCGGGCTCCTCTCAGGCTGCTGCTTTCGATGAGCTCTCCCTGCCCGTGACCTTGGCAGGATTCATTACCCTATTTCAAAATGAGGGGAAGGCTCACTCAGAGCCACCCCATCCCCTTGCATGACAGCTCCAGCTACCTGCGAGCTTTCATTCCTATTCCCGAGTCTGAGAGCTGCTCTCCTTCCCCTTTCACTTATTTGCCTGGAAAATGCCAGTGCAAACTCCACTGAGGACAAGGTTCAGGGACAAATGATTTGACTGACGTTATTTTTAAATATGAAGAATAACTCTGAGACAACACAGTAGTAAATTACAGTGATTGCCCTGCCACAATTAGGGCAGTGGAGGGGGTAACACTTCTGGTGCTGGGCTGCTCTGAATTGCCACATGAAGCAAGTGTGGGTAGATCTACTGGGGGTAGATCTCTTGGTGGTTGCATGGCCAGGTGCTACAGTGCCAAGCTGCTTCTGTGGGCTCTGTCCCAAAAAAAAGGACTTTTTCTGGGTTAAAGTAATGACAGAGAGAGGCTCAGCCCCCAGCAGATGCACAACAGTCGAAGGGAAGACCCACGCGGGGTTTTACCTGAGACTGCCACATGCAGTGGGGCTCCTGGCTCTGTTTATTCGAGTGATCAATTTTGGGGTTGACAAGGGAGAAAAATTAGTCCTCAACACATATAAAGGGCAGAGGGATCATGGGGCCCTTTAAAACACAGCTGTGAAGAGGGAGTTGGGATCCACTGTGGGAACGTGTCTGTAAAGTGGCAAAGGTCATTGCTTTGCCCTATTAAAAACAAGGTTAAAAACTGGTGTTTGGGACAACACAAACAGATTAAGCCCCAGGCCTGCTGTTGGACCTGGGTTGTACCTGCTTTCGGTTTCTGCTGCTGAACAGTTAGGAAGCGAGGCTGGTCAGGGACTTCTTGCTCTCTCAGCTGGATCCCAGCCCTGCAGCACACACAGGAATCTGCAGCGAGTCTGGCACAGGATCTGCTGCACTCTGCAGGACAAGGAGGGTGGGTTAAGCATGTAAGGAAAAAACGTTACAGGGCCTGGGTCTGTTTCTGGGCAGCGGAGAAGAAGCTGAGCACCAGCATCATTGATCAGGTTATTGGTAAAGACCCAAAGAAGGAAACAGCTGTGACGGAGCGCTGCTGCTGTGCGCACACACGCATACTCCCCCATTTGCTTGGTGTGATAAAGCAGTTTGCCAAGCTTGCAGTCCTCGGCTTTCTGCCACTGTGGCTGTCACCTCCCAGCAGCAGAGCAGGCAAACTCACTAAGTCAGAGGTGAGCAGCCTGAAGGGGGAAATATCTTCTGGTCCACGGGCCCTGTATTGGAGGCAGACAGCCTCTCTCCTTCGGTGCCCGCTTTTGTTGACTGCAAACAACTCACCATCAGCTGGAGTGACAAAACCTGGCCCCGAGCCTGGCCAAGTAGGTCCTCTGGGTTGTTGCTGCTGTGGCTCCATCTGACCGACTCCCTGTCTGCATGGACGGGGTGCTTGCCAAGCTGGACAGCAGCTCGCCTGCGTGCACACAGGTGCATTGTGAAGAAGGAGCCGTCTGCGGTAGCGTTAGCAGCAGCCACCATTTTGTAGGGCTGTCCTGCTGGTGCTGCTTGGCTTCAGGAAAGGGCATGAAGAGGCAGGGAGGGGTTGCACAGGAGGAACCCAGGCCAGCCAGCATCACTCCGGAGGAGTAACTGGGCTGTTCGTCCCAACGAGGAGCCCCCGCTGAGATGGATGGCCTCAGGACCGCGTCTGCAGATGTGTGCTGGCATCTCACCCTTCACCAGATAGCTTTGAACGTGCTGGAAAACAGAGAGCTTTTCGTAGGGCCACAGGGAAATTCAGGCTGGAAGCATAACTTCATAGCGACAGTGATTCAGAAGGGACCCTAATGGACTCGTGAGTTTTCAGTCCTTCTGGTAGACAAAGAAAGGAGTGAAACAGGAAATATATGCGTTGGCTTGTGTGGGCTTGAGAAACATCCATATAAATAAGTCTGGGTGCAAAGCCTGAGTGCGTGGGGGGAGCCTCGGAGCCTTATTCCCCTAGGGCTGGGTCCTGGGGCAGTGCTTTGGAGCCATCCCCACCACACTGTTTTGCTTTCTTTCTCTCTTCCATGCCATGGTCTCGCTCTGCATGCTGTCAGGGCAGGTTTGTGGTTTTGACGAGGACTCAGCCATCTTCTCCTTGTGCAGGTCTGATGTCTGGCCTCACGTCTGTTTTACAAAACAGCAGTCAGCGCATGTCTTTGCATGGCCTTTAGCCTAGGAGCTTGATGTCATTGGCAATAAAATTCATCACCCTCTAAAAATACTCGAGCCTCACCGGCCTTCCCTAGCGTGTCCCAGGCAGAAGTGCTAGGACAAGTGCACCAACTTCCTGGAGCAGCAGCGATGGCTTCCCGCGCTGCAATAAAGCCTTCTCGGCAGCAGGGTGTCTTGTGGTGAGCAGCAGCATGCACGCAGTACCGGGAAGGCCTGGCAGCACTTGGCTTTTCCAGCACGGCCTCCTAAATTACCCTACTTTGGCCAAGGTTCAGCAGGTGCCCAGAAAAAATACCTACCTGCCTACCCAGGAGGTATTCCAGCCTCCCACTCGAAGGGAGGGGAAGGATGAAACACTTGGCAGAAACGCTGCCAAGAGGGATTCGATCATGGGGAGACGATCCCATGCACTGGTGTCATTGAGCTGCTCCTGCATGGACGAAGCCAACTCTGCACAACGTGAGAGCTCTTCCTCTCCCAGGGAAGTGGGAGGTTTCCTTTCCACCCAGGTGGGGATGTCACCGCCTGCAAACTTGAAATACATGATGCCACAGGGGGTTAACCAAAAGAGCTCCAGTGTTTTTATTTCCTGGTAGTTCAGATAAATCAGGAAGAATCACAATTAGGAAGGGTGTGTAGCTGGGAGCTGGACCAGTCTGGAGACTTTCCCCACTCACCTGCACTGCAGTTTCCCAGGAGAGCCCAGCCCGTGTTCCCATTCCCTGAATGATCCCAAGGGTTTTATTGCAATGTGCCCACCACCACCAAAGTTCCACCAAGGAAGCAGACCAAAAGCTTCCCCAAAAGCTTGCCTTCTGGACAGTGGGCACACACACTACCTTCCTCCACTGACCCTGAGTCCATTCTGGACTTGTTGTCACAAGGAAGGAGTTTGTGTCCTGTGGGATCCCATGGGAAGGAGGAGCTGTGCTGGGGCTGTTCCCAGTTGTGGTGGTGGGATGGGGATAGGAAGAGGAAGCCAAAGGTGGGGACTCACAGGAAGGGGGCAGCTGATAGGATCTGGCAGCAGCTCTGGCTGTCGTGATGGGCAGGTGTGGCACAAATGAGCCCTCGTGGCTCACTGACCTCCAGCCCAGCCTTGCCCTTGGTGCAGGCGGTTCCTTTGGTGGCCAGTAGAGCAGTAACACCACGCATTAGGTGGGCTTGGGTCTTCGACACCACCTTGAAAAGAGCCAGCAAGTGCTTTAATGCTTTCTTTGCCTTGGTTTTCAGCTGGGTTACTGGCACTTCAAAGCTTTTCATAATTCGAATTTGCTTGAATTTTGTTCTTCCTACTTCCTTTTTTTTTTTTTTCTCCCACTCTCTTATCAGTCTGAGCCTGTCCAGATTTATATCCTACAAAGGTAAATTGCGGACCATTTGAATGGCAATAAACCAAAGTTCAGCCACCCAGCAGTAATGCTGACCATTGCTAAGCAATACAGAAAGTAAAAAACTGCCGCTGGCAGGATGATGATTAAATCAAGAGAGCGGGCACAGTCTGAGCCAACACCAGCCTCCCCCAGACTGTTTACATGCAGCTTCTCTCTCGCTGAAGACAACCAGAAGTGGGAACTATCTGGGAGCCGATCACTGAGCTCCAGCAAGGAGCACAGTTCCACTCACTTGTTGCTTCTCGTAGTGGTTTTCGGAGACGGGACAAGGCGACAAGGTGCCTGTGCTGGCTTCACACCAGGGCTGTGTCTAACTCAGAAGCTCTTTGTGTGTTGGAGGTGTTGGCTACTGGGAGAACTAGAGCTGCCACCCAAGCTGTGGGCTCTTAGATACCTGCACCAGCAAATACAAAGTCAGCAAACCCAAACCCTAACCCTAACCCACCTCCTTGCTGAGGATAAAGCAGGTGCCTTGTCCTTTACTGCTGCTCACTCCTCATTGCTACCAGCAGGACTCCTTTGGGGTCACTCCTCATCCTGCAGAAGATGATTGGCAGTGAGGAGGGTGCTGGTGGGTGCTGGTCCTTGGTCCAGGTGTGGCTCACAGGGAGTCACAGAGGCTTGGGGCTTGGGCCAGAACTGGGACTCGTAGATATGAAATTGTCCAAGCCAGGTTTGAGGCTTTCGATGTTAACTCTATGGAGAAAGAAGCAACAACTCTGTGTCTGTGCAGAAGATAAGCACTGAGACATCTGTTTGCCCTAGCCTGAGACACCTCTTTCATCAGTAAATTCACTTTATGAAAACACTGGGGAGAGGGGAAGAGAGAAAGGTAATTGCACCCACGACAGCCCTTAATAAATCACAGGCTGGAGCCTGCTCTCATTCCTGACACTGCTGCCTCTTAATTATAGCTGTGTTCATCTGAGGAGACGGAGTAGGAGAGCCAGGCTTTATGCAGAAGGGAGCACTAATTAAAACCTCTCTGTTCCCTAGAAAGATATTCATGCTTTCCTCTGGGGAGGAAGCGAATGGACTTGTTCCCGGCCATTCCCCGCAGGTTAATCTGTAACACTGACTTTCACACAGTGAGGCAGTTCATCTTGTTTTCAGTACCTGATGCTCTTGGCATTGCTTCTGGGTTGAGATATGGGACTTTCAAAACTCTCTGAAGAAGGAGGAGGAACAACAAGCATCCGGATAGCCTGTGCAGGTGTGGGTGCTGCTTGTCCAGTGTAAGGTTTGGGATTAGGGGCTGGCTCCTGAGTTGTCCCCTGCTGAGACTCCAGCCCTTAGTATCTGACACAGGCAGCACTTCTGGGATGAAGTGTGCCCCAGCCTGCACCCAAGCAACACTGAGAGACAAGCGTCTGACTGGAATTAGATGGACCTCAAGAGGCTGGATCCATGCTCAGCTCCACAGGGGAAAAGAACCAGGCCCCTCGGGCTGGCAGGGGATGGAGCCTTGCAGCACCAGGCACCTGCAGGCCAGCATCCCGAGCAGATCTCCAGGTGGTGATGGTACACGACTGTGCTGACACAAACCCTTCCAAATTGCAGGAGGACAGTAGTACATCTACGACACGGGAGCAGCAATTAGGCCCACTGAAGTCAAAGTGCTGGTTCCTAAATGGTGCAAGTCAGCATTTTGCAGCTGGTCCTGCAGTACTCCAGTGGCAGAAGCTGGTGAAGGGAGAGCACAACCCAGCATCCCAGCATAAGCTCACTCCAAGCAGACACTCAAACAAAGCCAGGGCAGGTTAGATATGAATAACGTGAGGAGCATGTTGTGTTTTTTTGTTTGTTTTGTTTTGTTTTCAGTAGAATTGGGGAGAGTAAATGTGCCATAAAAGGCTCTCAGGGTTGATTGTAGATCCACAGCACTGTCAGTTTTGTTGTTGCTGTCAGTTGCTACTGCTTGAATAAGTTAAAAAAATAAAATAAAATAAGGTTTCACCAACTGAAAAAAAAAAAAAGCCAGAAAAACTGCAGCTTAGTCAGAGGAGCTGTTGCACTGACCTAGGTGAGAGCAGGTTGAACAGGATAAATTGAAAGCAAATGTACCAGAGCTGTGCTTGTCGCTGGTCTTTGCCAGTAGGAGCAGGTAACACCCTAGGTGTGGTCAGGCCATCAGCTGCCTGAGCAATCCTCTCACACGTGGAAGCACCCTTCTTCCACTGCTCCTCCACTCTGCTGCTGTTTAAAAATAAAGAAGGAAGGGCCCTTTTATATATGACTTAAGTTACGAAACTCACAATACTCTCCAGCTTGGGAGTGACAGAGCTGAGGTGCTGCTGTCCTCGAGATCCGCGATGCTGCCCGTGGCATGGAGACAGTGAGATGGGAACAGTTGTTTACTGATAACAGAGCCGGGGGGCATCCTGAGAAACCAGCAGCTGGCAAGTGCAGCGCAGACAAAAGGAGATGGTTGAGCTCACCATGCAGAGCTGAGCTGCATCTTGCCGCAGGTAGTTTGGGGTGTCAAAAGTTTAGATGGGTAGGACAAAGTGCAGTCGGACAAATTCATCCTGACACCCACAGGGAGCTGAGCACGGGGGGAGAGGCAACGGGTGACCCTGTGTCCAGGCAGCTGCCTCTGGCCCCAGCCCCAGCGACTGATCGGTGAGAGGAAATGTTGTATAGGTTTAATCACAGCCTAGGAAGCGAGGGCTGAGGGTGGCTGGATGAAACAAGCTGAGCACTCAGCGCCCGCCTGCTGCAGTCACATGCGGACTAGACCAGACAGGTCCCCAGAACATCTGCTCCACACCTGGCACAACCCCAAGGAAACTCCTGATCTTTGCTCCCTGCCTGCCAAGACCTTGTAAGTCAAAGGTTAGGAGAACACGTAAAGCACTGGTGAAGACAGCAGGGCCAATCTGGGCTGTCACTACTCTCGGCAGTCCCTAGTGTTTTCCTAAGAGCACCGTGTGTGACGCTGGCTCCAACATGATCTGTCCTTGGCCAAGTGCAAATAGCTGCCAAGATGCTGCATGAAGAATCCGCTCTTCACTGCATGGGTGACTGCCACTCAGGTCCTCTCGTCTCAGCATTCTTTCCCCTAACACCTCAAGCGAAATTAGGGCTTGGTTAGCTCAAAACACCCAGCTTAGCAGTAGGTCCATGCTAGGCTTTTGCCACAAGTTGGTCCTACAGATGAGGACCTGGCAGGCGATCACCAGGAGTAGCACTTTGTCATAGCCCAGCTGAGCCCCACCAGGGCTGTGTGTGCTGAAAGAGCACCTTCAGGAAACTCTGGGAGCATCCTGAACTCCAGGCAGCTGTGGGCAGGAGGGCTTCTTGTCCACCAAGGTCAGGCCAGGAAGGGTAGTTACAGAAAGAGCTAAAAATTATATCTAATATAATTTTATCTACAGTTGAGGGGAACTGTACAGGAAGTTTTGCTACCAGGGTTGCATATCTGCTTTTCAGGAAAGCTGGTGTTTGCTCTGGTGCAGGATAAATGCCTTTGGTTTCTCAGAGAGCCCCTGTCCCTCTCAAAACAACATGTATTCCTGTGCTTTTCTGGGCTACTTGCCTCTCCCATCAAAGCCTGAAGCTCATTGAGATTGCCCACCTCCTTGCATAAAAGGGCTTTCTTGCTCATTCTCCCTCTCCCCTTTGAAGATCATGGGGTAATTCAGGTCAGCAAGGACCTCGGGAGGTCTCTAGCCCAACCAAAGCAGGGTCAGTCCTGAAATCAGGGCTTTACCTGGTCGGTTCTTGAAAATAAAGACTGGAGATGGCATAGCCGCTCGGGTAACCTTCTCCACAGTGCTGAGCTTCCCACAGCAGAAAGTGTCTCCTTTGTGTTTGCCTGCAGAGCTTTAGTCTTTTGGGACTGGAAATCCCTGTGCCAAGCCCCTGTGGGCACATGGGAGCAGCTGATGAAGCCTCTGATGATGTCTCTTCAAGACATCGCAGGAAACTCTTCTATGCCCTTTCCGGCTCTGTTATCACTCCTGGTTTCTTGTAATCCTCACAGACTCTCATCCCAGACCTCTGCTGCAGGGACCAAATATGCTTTTACTCTTTGCCCTAGCAGAAGTGTAATTTTATTTTATTTTCAGTGAGATTGTTAAAACATTTCTGCACTGTAAGATTAGGAACTGCCATTTAAATTCTTTTGATAAACCCAACCACACACATCCTTCTATTCTAAATGAAACAAAGGGCAAAGGGAACAGATTTTTTTTTGTTTGTTTTTGGAATGATCTCTCACGGGACTGTTCTGGTTACTGCATAATTGGCTGTTTGTGCTGCAAAATCCCGCTCCTGCAGGCCTCATCCCCAGAGCCTGGTAGCACTACTGAAAGCCCAAGTGATGGAAATCAACCATTGAGCCCAGATCACAGATGGTTACACTGAAAAAGATCAGGGTTTACTTGCATACATGCAGGAGGGGGCTCCACATTTGGCAGTGATGCTGGCTTGAAGCATTCTCGGTCGTTCGTGTTTCTGTGACTCTGCTTCATTGTGCTGGCACAATATCTCGTGGGGCTGGGCTGCAAGTCAGGTCCTGGAGCTGATCCGGCTGGAAAATGAAACAGCAAGGTGAAAAAATGTGTGTGTTGGGGGGAATGGGTTTCAAACCCTGTTGATTCCTGCTCTGAGTCATAGTGCTCCTGCACACACTTGCTGGGGGCCACCACCTGGGTGCTTAAGAAGAGGTTAAAGAGAGCAGGCAAGGAATAAGCCCATTTGTATCACCTGCCCTTGTGCCCATCCTCTGTGGGTTTCCAGACACCAAGTGCAACTCTTCCCCTGACAGCCAGCTGCTCTTCCCAGCTCAGGCACTTGCCCTGCACCTCTCCTCCCAGCCACAGGAGCTGATTCCACTTCAGCCTGCAGCTCTCTCTTTGTGAGACCATACAGTTTTGTTATGCCGTTTTTGTTATCTGCCCTACTTTAATAATTTTCACTCACATTCTGCCCTTATTTCCTCATTTGCAAACTCACCACACAAAAGAGGCTATCCTCCAAGCAGAGCATAGAAGTTTGGTCAAATACTTTCCAACAGAACACATTTTGCATCAGAAATCACCATTTCAGTTCCTAGGAGGACTCTGTGGGAATCCAAAAGTCTCAACATTTCTCAGGTAAAACAAATAAACGACTGACAGCCAAAGCACATTTTGATGAACTCCTGTTTCTGCCTTCCAGGGGTGACCAGCAAGTGGTATTTGATAAGAGAATCCCCACCACCCTGCCAGCCCAAAATGTGACCTGAGCCCTGTCACGTCCCTGGTACTGTGGTTGCCACCAAGTCACTGAGCTGGTTAAACTGATGTCAGCTTGTTTTCCTGCAGTGACACTCGTACCGGTGCTCCCACGTGCCAAGTTTTAGCTCAAATGAATTGTTTTTAAGTGGCCAAAAATACATAGACAGGATATGAGTAGGAAGCATAAAATGGGGTGGGAAGAGGTGGCAACGAATGCTGTCGTGATTAGGCTAAGGAGGCTGGAAAAGCCTTAAAACATCAAGTGTGATTTTCAAGACATGAATCTCCCTCGTATCTTCTGCCCCACCTTCCTGGGCAAAGTCAGAGGGTGAATTTTAGAGCAGGAAATGAAAATTATTGATGTATTAGCTGCCCCAACCCCGAAGTGCTGTATGCAGACATTTGTAAAAGGAGTAGGGAGCAGCGTGGAACATCTACTTGCTGGCACAGGCAGAGGGAGAGAGGCTGCACTCCTCTCCCTTTCTTTGGGGAAAGATCTCATGGTGTGACCTTCCTCCACAGGGAAAGAAGCATTTCTTGGTTCACATTTACCCATTATGTTCTGCATCTTGCTGCAACCCCAGGGACTTCAAGATGACCATGCTGAACACAGCCCCAAAAGTGGCTCTCAGCCTAACAACAAGCTTCTCTCAGCTGCAAAAGAAAAAAGCTCTCGACACACTAGCTGCCCTGCTGCACACCTGAACCTCTGCCAGACAAATGAATCAGCACACCAGGGAGTGACCAAGAACACTCTTCCTTTAGGAGGAGGCAGTGGAAATGTCCATTGATCTCAATGCCCCTGTCTTACTCATGAACCGGTGGTGTGCAGGAGTCTGTTTACAAGGCCAACTCCTCCTGCCCCTCCTGGGGGTCGGTGAGGGACCAGCCATGCCACCCAGACATCCTCCCCTGAAGCATTTCTTCCCTGTCTAGGCTGGCACTAGCCAGGCAAGCGGTGTTCAGGTTTGTGTCACGGTCCTCCTGGGGCTAAGGCTTTTGCTGGGAAGCAATTTGGAAAATGTGTTTGTCTGCCAAATTTATCTGTTAGGTCACCTGTAAAAGCAGTAGCTGCAGAGGCTGGCTTGTAAGGATTGTACGGTACTAGGTGGGGTCACGGCGTACCTACACATTAGAGCAAATGTTTAATGAACTATTAATGCACTTGGGTGGTCAGCCCAAAGCAATCACCACTGCAACAGCCAGTCAGTCACCAACCTGCATGGCTGCAGCTGGCAATAAACCACGGACACCCCTGGGGGATAACAGGGACCACCCAGGTGTCAGTGTGGTGTCAGGACAGTTGTCTGATAGTTGGATCAGCTGCTACTTCTGGAAGAAGCCGAACGAGAAAGGAGAGGTGTCCCTGTTGTGCAGTGAGGAGCACGTGAGGACCAGCTTTGGGAGTCAGTCAGTGCCTGCAGCCAGCAGACACGAGCACGCTGCCAGCTGCGCACAGGGCTTTGGTGCTTTGCTTGAAGACAGAAGCGATTCAATGCCCTCCTTCAGGCTGGGCTGGAGCAGAACAGGGCAGTGCCTTGGGCTGTGATCAGTCCTGCTCTGGAACATGACACACACGCAGTCACTCCCTGTTTTTACTGGCCTGACATCCGAGTCCTGATTTCTACACAGAAAATAAAAAGGATCCCTTTCAGCAACAGAGGCACAGTGTCAAATCCTCCCCCCTTCTGAAAATCACAGCTCTAACCCCCTTGCTGCCCTCTAACCCCCTCGTTCCCTGCCTGTCTCTCTTCTCCCGATGCCCCATCTGCCAGCAGCTGGACAAGGGGACAGCCTTTGCTCGCAGAAGGTGTGGGCACAAAGGAAAAGACTAGAAAATTCCTCACACCACTCTTCCCTTCCTGGGAATCCTAAGGAACTCATGTCGCATTTCTTCCCAGGGGACTCACAGCACGCTTCGTCCCATTGGGATAGTTTGGAACTAGGATTTTTTACACCATTTTAAAGAGCTTTCATACAGCGTGCACTCCTCCGCCTCCCTCCATGTCTCGAAAAGCATCTATTAATACTTGGCACGCTATTTCTGGGCTGGATTCTGAGGCTTGCTAAACCGCAGCCCAAGCACAGGTAATGCTCAGCTTGGCAGCCCCGGAGGAGACAGGCTCGGCAGACACAGCGAGCCCAGGCCTGCTCTGTGCTTTTCCGTGGCTTCTGTGGGGTTTCTCCAAGAGAGAGGAAAAGTGTGAATTCAGGAGCAGTGACTCAGCCTGAGGACTCTGCCCACACTTCTTTCAGAGGGGCAGTGGAGGTGGAGTCAGCTTCCAATTTTTGTCCCAAGATCCTGGTGATTGTGGCTATTTGTGCGTTCTCCCTGGATATTTATAGGGCAAGGCACTGTCTAGACTTGCTTTTGGTTGTTTCTTTAAGGGGAGTTTTACCTCCTGGCAGGAATATAGAAGCTCCTAGTTTGGTTCAGCTTGTGCTGAGAGCCTTCCTCTGCCACACCGGCCTCTGTGGGCTCCCAGAGCCTCCAGCACTGCCTTGGCTCCTGACCTGGGTCTCCACTAAGGGCTGTTTGCAGATCAGCCATGGACTGCAAACAGCCACACGTGTGTGTGTGTACAAGTGTGCTGCAGGGGGATGATTTCCCATCCTTTCTCTAGGTGATCTGTGAATCTCACATCGAGAATTTGTAAATATTGGCACTTCTGCTCCACGGTACCATTTTGTGTTTCAACACAAGCCTCCATTTCATCCCCATGATGGATCAATAGTGCAGACAGCAGATGTGTTGCCTCCAAACTCCTAGTGCAAGCTGGCAGGGCTGTGTGGCCCATGGGGACCGCTCATGCCAAGCCCAACTGCCGGACAAGCATGTGGGTGTTCCCCTTGCAATGCTGGGAAGTAGGACTGTTTGCTCAGGAAACACTTTTTAAGCACAGGTTGCTGTTTCTGAGGAGGTTGGTGAACAAGGCACTGGCTCCTTGGGTACAATCCTCAGTGATGGGTATAAATCTTATCCCATTTGGGCTGAGCACAGAAGGGCACGGCATATAAGAAGGGGAGAGACTTAAAAAGCAGCAGTCGGTCCCATCAAAGAAGAGGGATGGCTGTAGGGCAGAGGTGTCTTGGCCTAAAAAAGCTGCTCCCTGCTTCTTCCATGGAGGCTGAAGAAGACTTGGTTCTTCTCTACCTGGGCCTTCGATAGCTACACAGCGAGTAACACACCAGTCACAGCTGGGATTTGGCCAAATCTACAACGTGTCTTTCTGCCAGCAACTGATGTCCCTGACCTGCTGGGCTGGGTTGTATTTATCCGGGTGCTCATCTCGTGGAGAATCTCTGCAATGTGAAAAATCTTGTGTGCAGAGCAGGGAGTGTTCCTTCCAGGCACCCAGCAGGCTGTACCCACTGCCTGTGATTCTAACGACTGTAACACCTACATGCTGTGCATGCCCTGATGCTATGCTTGCATTTGGGCTCACCTCTTCCATAGGGGCTAGCATCTTCCCAAAGCGACCTGTGATCTTGACTGGCTCCGTCACTGCAAAGATGAAAACGTGAAAGGGTGCCACAGGTGGGAGGGAGGAAGCAAAAAAACAATACTCATTGCTTTCCAAAACATGGGGCTCTGTAAAGATATCTCAAAGAGGGCAGATAATAAAGGGGACTCCCAGGGAGTCTCTGCGAGAGATTGGTTGGATGCTTTTCCCTTCTCAAAGCAGGAAATCACCAGCAACAGGTTCAAATGGAGTCGTGAAGCTTAGACTTGGCCTCGCTGAACCACCTTGACTTGCAAGGCCTGATCTGAAAGATGGGATTTGGAAATTCCAGTCTTAAGAGGAAACGTGTCTTGTTTGCTTGCTTTTACAAAGCAGCAACAACAAACGTAGCATGTTCACTTGCTTCTTTGCTCTGGATATGGGTTTCCCCTGATGCTATCTGACTAGCCCCAATACAGGTTTTTTTTTTTTTTTTTTTTTTTTTAGAAGTGTATGCTGTTGGAAGAGACCCTACAGAACAGGTTTGAGTTTCTTTCAGTGAGCCCTGCCAGGCTTACTTCCTGGCAGGTTCAGAAAAGCAACTGAAGGCAAGAGAAGGGTGGGTTCTTCATAAGGATGCTGGATCAGGACACACAAGACCCAGGTTAAATTCCCAGGTCTGCTGCAGTCTCCTGGGTTACACCCCACAAGCATTTTAGAGACCTAAAGCAGGCCATGTGAATTTATAGCTCTCAGGTGCCCCATGGGGAGCACTGAGCACACACCCCAAAGCCTCCCCAACACCACAAAGCTGTTCTGTTAGTGGGATGGCGTGGGATGTAGCCCCTTCTGTCTGCCAGCTCCTCCCATATGTTACCACAGCAGGTAGGGCAGATGATGGGAGCTGGAGGGACGTTCACAGGGGCTGTCTGGAGCGTGGACAAGCCAAGCAGTGCAGGACACATCCTGCCACAGCGCCTGTGCTCCTCTGCTCTTGTGTACATGACAAGGCTTAGCTCTGCAGGACAGTCTGTCAAACAGCTTTCGTCAGCATCACATTCCCTTACAAAAACACCCAGCAACTCTAACAGACAGCGCTTTGTTTTCCTGGGAAGTTAAAAAGAGAACATCATGAGGTGGACGGCTAATGTTTCTAACTGATGCTTTATGCTGCTTGCCGAGGCTTTTGCTAATTGAGCACCTCTGCCTGGCCCATCCAGTTGGCTCTGGCTGCCTGCACAGACAGCAGCACGCTGCCGGGGATCTGTGCCCTCCTGCCCTGGGGCAGCCTTTCCATCACGTACATTTCACCCATGTTCATGCCCCGTAACCTGCTTGGTGGTGCCTTCCCTCACCATGTCCTGGGGCACTTCACATGTGGGGCAGAACAAGGCCATTCCCACCACCAGCTCTGGGCTGCATGGATGGGGCTGCCTGGACCACTTCACTTGTTGGCCTGAGCCCTGTTGGCCCAACCAGTCAAGAAAAGCTTTAGGCTGTGGACATTAAGCCCTATTTGCCCCCTTTTTGGTGACACATTGGTTAAACCAATTAGTATTAGTACAATGGCTCCAATTAGGATAATATTTCAGTGCAAGTCCATGGGCATTTTGTAAGTCCTATCACACCTGGCAGGATTTTTCAAGGTCTGTTAGAAGTGAGTTAGCCCATGCACAGATAAGCTTACTACTATACCTAGATAGCTTGTTGGGTTTTAAGGTTTTGGAGACAGTTCTTAAACAAAACTCTGCCCGGCTCAGGAGTAGCAAGTCCTACCAGACAGAGCAATGCATGAAATGCAAAGTTAAGTTCCTTTTCCTTCCTCTAGAACCAAGATGTACGTGGTCATTGACAAGTTCTTTCCAGCTCTTTGTGCCACAGTTTTCTTGTGTGTAAAACAGGTGAAGTAATGCTAATCAGAACTTCACAGAAAAATAACTGTTTTTTTTTGTTTGTTTGTTTTGTTTTTAGTTATTTTTCCTGAAAGTTTCTGAGATTTGGCTTCATCCCAGCTTGGAATTAAAACAGAAAATTTCAAAAATCTCATCCAATACAAACTTAGGGAAAATCACACTCAAACAGCTCTTTCACATAGATGAATATATTTTGTCCTCGATAAATATCAAACACAATCTAGCTAACATTAAAGTACACAATCCAGCTGAGTTTTAACAGATGTTAAACTGGAGATAATTTCAGACTGAACGTATCAAAGTTTCTACTCACAAGTGTCTTAAGTTGAGCTTGGCCTTATTTTTTTCTGCTGTTCCAGCAAAACCTGTTACATTCTGCCCAGCATTTCTCTGCTGCTACAGCTGTGTATTGTGATGGGCTCTGACACCAACAAACCCTCTCCAGCCCACTCTGATCTCAGTCTTAAAGGTGCTCTTAGACCTGTGAGGAAAAACACTTGCAGGCACTAGATGCTGCTATTGTTACTGGTATTCACTGTGATTATGATGAGAATTGTACTGGCCCTAAAAATACACGAATATTTCCTACTTTCAAGTTGTCCAATCTTCACCCAATATTTAGAATTTTTCACAATCCCTTTCCATTTGCTTGAGAACAAAAACAATGCATGGCCACAGCAGACGAGTGGGAAATATTCCTGATAAAAATACTGTATAACAATTGCAGTGATCGGCCCACAGAAAAGAGAGCTATTACTTTTTCCTCTATCCCAGAGCTTCTCCACCCTTGCAGGGCTGCAGCTCCCTCTTCAAAGGCTCAGAGAAAGTCAAAACAATGCATGGCCCTTTTCCACTTACAATAAAAGTACAGAAATGGAGACATTGTTGTCATTACAGACAACAATGACAAGCTCCTATCATGAATATGTGTGTCTTTGGGAGGATATTTGACCTTCAAGGGCAAGGATGTCCGGAAAATCAGGGAGTGAGATTTCCTTGGCTTTTAAGCACAATGCTTCACCCACCTCAGTGTCCTCCAGCACTGGCTTCCACTGGTCTCCCTTGGGCCCCCAGTTCAGCACATGGGACCTCTGGGCATGGCTTGGGCAGATAGAGATGTGGGATGGAGGCTTTACAGGATCACTGCTAAATTTGCCTCTTGCTTCCCTTCCTTATGCATGCTGGCCCACTGGGGAAGGAGGAGAAAGCAGCCACACCCTGCAGGGAGATAAGAGAGAGATCAGGAACCCTCTAATCAAGAGAGTGTGAGCACAGCTGTAATGACAGCAGAAGGTGAAGACAACATGTGCATTGAGGTTGCAGGTTGATGGAGCTCTTAGAGATGTCCCCATGGGGACAGGGAACCCAGGAAAGCAAGCTGCTTGGTCACAGCCCCCTGAGCTTCTTGCTTCTTGTCCCTGGCTCCATCCACATTTAGAAGTGATGTTCTCTCAGCCCCTTCTTCATCTTATTCAAGTCTGGTTGTCTCTCAATTTAGCAAAATAATTATAAAGACTCCAACCCATCAGAAGCGTGTCCTCCTCCAGTCAACCAGCCAGGATTCAATTAATATCAGACAATTTAAACTGAATTAAAAGCTCTGGCTCAAGGATCTGTCCTGGTTTAATTTGGCCAGCATCACACCACACCCTCATTTCACTTAACACGAGTTTGAACAGAGACATGGTCCTTAAAGCAGCATCAAGAAGGTTAAATAATGAAAATATCATGAATAAATAAAAAGCAGGGAGCCCAGCAGGATAAAAACCTGCTGACTCGGCAGGCACTCACACTGCTCCCTGCTCCGTGCCCTTGTTCAGGTGCAGGAGACCTGGAAGCGAGCACAACCTCCCAGCAGGCAAAGGACTGGGGGCACGGGGGGCACTGGGAGCACTGGGGTTACTGCAATTACCAACAAGGAAATGGAGCAGGGATCACTCAGGCAGATGGGTCAGACAGAGCAATTGATATCAGCACCGCTGACATTTCATGCTAACACATTACAGCTTCTGCTCAGCTAAGCAAAATCCTGTTGGAGCATCAGCGTACGAGGGGCACAAAGCCTCTCGTGCTGTTTTCCGGGCGTCAGGTTGTTCCCATTGCACACTGCAGGCAGCATGTTGGCAGGTAGTTCTGGTAACTGCAAAGGTCTGGAGACACTTCTACTAGCCAAGGTACGCACTAGCTTATTCTGCCTTCCTCTAGGGAGCCCAGCTTACTCCCTTAGGTATTTTCTTATTAACCATCAGCAGATAAAGAATTGGCACATTTTATGGCTGGTCCATTTCTACCCCTGAGGCTGAGCAGTGAATGCTGTCATTCCCATTCCTCTGGCAGCAAGGCAGGATTTGGCCAGATGGATTCTTCTAAAAGCAGGACCAGATCCCCTAGAGCTTGTCTTTTGCTTGTGAAGGAGAAACCAAAAGCAGCAAGTCCTCGGCTGCGACCCTGGTTCCTCCTGTTGTTTTTTACAGCTGGGGCCTGGGAGCAAGCTCTGAACTCCACCAGGCAAACTCGGCACTCCCTTACCTTCTGGAGTAACCTGGATTTCAGCCCATTAAGGACACGGCCCTGCGGCAGTAAGTGAAAGGGAGCCAGAAATATTACATTAATAAGCAGAAACGTTCCCAGCTCTGATCATTAGCCATGGGACTAAAGTGCTCAGACAGTATAAAGTAAACAGAAGAGAGCTGGGTTTATTAGAGCACGTTCCCTTTTCCAGGTATCTTATGCTAATGTACACAGAGATCTGAGAGATAGGAACCGTTTGAGGACTGTAAGAGGAAACCAGCAGACAGCTATTAACAGAGGAAAAATTCACAGGTACCTAAGCCTGGGCACAGGGACGGGTTTTCTTACACTCAGAGAGGCTGGCAGAACACCAAGTTTCTATTCTAACATATATAAATTTATAGCCACGTTTGTGTGTGCATGGACTTTGGTGTCTGCCAAAAGAGAGATGAAAATGGGAATTTAATATATGAAAATGGGAATTTAATATACTATCTACAAATTACACTTCAAAGTAATTTCTACCCGTGCCTTAGCACTGAGGAGCATTACTGCGATACAAAAGAGGCCAAAAGCCATCAGGCTGAGCCCAGAAAATGCCAGGGGAGTCCGTGTGAACACGAGTGTGTGGCTGTGCAATGGTAGCAGCAGCGTACCTGCATGCTGTGTGCCTCACCTGGAGAGCTGTATCGCCACAAAGCACATCCCTCTGACGTGTTACAATCGGTAGGAAAGCTGCGAATCTGCCCTGACCTCAGGGCAAAACGTACAGAGCAAAATACCACAAGCGAGCGTTTCCAACACGAGGAATAAAACCGGATACCTAGGGAATCTCGGGCAGCTCTGCCGATGATACAACAAGCCCTGCAGCAGAGACAGTCAGCCTCCCGTTGGGAAATCCCAGATGCCAGGGATGACTCCAAAGTATTCCCCAGGGATTGCACACAGATTGAGCCTAAACTCAGTTAAGCAAAACCTCAGGGAGGCAGCTCTGCACGTGCCAACCACCTTGAAAGGTTCCATTGCAGGAGCTCCCACTGAAAACAGCAATTAATGCCTTCCTTCAGACCACCAACGGGTATCTTAAAGCCATACCTTTGAATTCTGACAACCTCATAATGAGGTGAGCAGGGTCTGACCCAGGAGAAGGAAAAGAGGCGCTGAGTGCACAGCCCACACACAGGTGCCTCCCGAGCTTCTTAAAAGGGAATAAAAAACCTTGAAGAGTTTGTCTTGGCTTTCCTTCAACTCACGCACTAGAACTGAGGTGGATATCTTGAATCCCAATATGAAATGTTCCCCGAGTTTTTATTATACCTTGTTTTCCCTTTTTTTTTTTTTTTTTTTCCCTTGCAGTTCTGCTCTCAGAGCAGCGCCTGCATCTCTCTCAAGCATTTTCTCATTACTTACAATTCTCATCAGCAGAAGGAGGTGAAATATCAGTGCTAAGCCTGCCTGCCTCTCACCAAGCAGCCAGCCAGTGCAGTAATTATTTTCTCCATCCTTATGCTGCCGGTGGAGCAGTCTTTTCTCTATTCAGGGAATACACTAGGTGAGGATACTTTAACAGCTAGTGTTTAGCCACATGGCATAAGATAATGGCAGTACGGACATGAAAAATGACTCAGGACACTTACCATGGTGAGCACACGGCCACAGTGATCTGTGAGCCTGCTAATCGCCTCAGAGAGGCCATAAAGGCAAAGGTCTCATCGGGCCATACTAAACCATCGGCAGGGCTGCATTGGTAGAAGGTGGCTGTGCTGAGATGCCACGGAGTCTGGGTGTGCCTGCACAGGCTGGGTGAGAGGGGAGAGGTGGAAGTAGGTTTCAGAAAGGTTGTGTCATCTTCACCTTGGCCCAGGTCAGAGCTGTGACAAGTGTCTGAGCCACAGGGCAGAGACCAGCCTGGAAACCCCACTGTGCCCAGCTGACTGCTTTCACCTGCCCAGGCTGCTGCCTGGGGACCCCAAGTCAGAGGTGGGAAAGGCACCATGCACACGGATAAATCATCTGAGTGTGTGATGGCTGGTTTCTGATTGCTAACCCTGTGTCCTCTGCTTCTGCTGCAGCTGCCTGTCCTGTGAAGCAACATGAGTCTCAAGGGATCCCTCGGCAGCAGCTCTGGCTCAGCAAAGTAAGGATCTCCATGGTGGGCTCCCTCCATCTCATGGCTGGCACTTCTGCTCCTTCCCACCACCCAGGGGGATGCTTCTGGGGGTCCCGCTTGCCATCCCCTGCAGATCCCAGGGGTTTGTTTCACCCTCCGTGGGCACCTCACAAGCTGTGGTGGTACCCAGCATTACTGCCCCTCACCTCACGGGCACGACTTTCCTGCACGTTCCTGGTCTCTGGAGAGTGGGTGTAAGAGTGCTGCCGACCACCGCCAGCACCCAGGGGGACATCGTGACAGGAGCTGCTGGCCACCCCCTGCCTCAGCCATGGCACCCTGAGGTGCCACTTTGATCCTCCCCTGTCCCCACCGTTCCCTCAGGCTGCACACTCCCACACACAGCCTGGGCAGACAGGGCAGGGGGAGGGATGGCCTTACAGGGGATATAACCCATTCCTAGGGGCCTGACACCCCAAACTCAAAGCATTTTGCTCTCATTTATGTCCTTGCATGTTTTTATAGGGGCTGCTTTCTGTGTCTGAGCAGCTGAGGTGGGTTTTAAAAGGGTCCATTAACAAGGGCCCTAAGGCCTGGCTCTTAAGCTGTCTTGGGTTTAGGTGGACTCAGTGGTAAAATGGGGGTTCTCCTTTTCCCTAGCACTGTCAGAGGAGCAAACACAGATGATTTGGGACAGCATGCCAGATAGACATGGTGAGGAGGGCAGTTCTGCTCTCCCTTGGGATTGCCATGGGGCTGCAGTGCTGATCACCGCGTGCATCGCACGTGAGAGCAGATGTTAATGAGGTTAAAAAGTGACAGCTGATTTCTGCCTTGTCTCTCTTACAGTGGCAGCATGGGCAGAGCGGACGGAGCCTCCAAGCTGAGCGCAAAGGACCTGTATGGTAAGTCATGCCCACGGACATGTAGGGTTTGCTATAGCAAGGGCACCTCTGGAGATCTGGAGGCAGCTGCTAGGGAGCTTTAGGCCGGTACTTGGGCCTGTGTTTCAGACCTCCACGCACAGCAGCTGCCCTGACATGGCAGTGAAAATGCATCTTGCCTCCACGCTGCCGTCTCCCACGCAGGGCCCAGCGGTGATTTCGTGCAGACAGGCAAGCAAATGCAGGCACGGCTCCCACCTGCCACCCAGATCCTCTCCAGTTATGCTAGTGAGATAACCCCATAAGGGGCCCGACAAAGGAAAAACTGTCCTCAACATGTTAATGATTATACTCTTTTAACTACTCGGTGAGCCATGAAAACTCCAGTGCCCTTTGGCTGGTCGGAAGCAGAGGGAATTGGTGGGATTGGCGCTTGTGCAGAGCCTGATCTGCAGCTTGTCCATAAACCACCAGAGCTCCAGAGGAGCCAGCAAAACATGGGCTGAGGAGTAGTAGAGAACGTTTAGGTATCAATAACAGTTCTTCCTGATCTTAGAAGCTCTCTTAATGCATCCCAGGTGAAGCCTTGACCTGTGGGGTGTGCTGGGATGGGCAGAACAAGCAGAGAGCTGTGTCAGAAGTCATCCCCCTCAGCTGCTCTCTGGATAAAGAGAAGGGGTTTTGTCAGGGGGAACACTTGCAGCTTTTAGGGAGCCCAAACCTGCAAACTCTCCCACCAGAGAGCTGTCAGTTTGCCAGGTTGGTGCTTGCATAGGGTGTGGAAGGGCTGTGACAGCTTGTATTTGGTTGGCAAGCTCCCTTTGGTGCGGCAAGATGAGGGTGGCTGTGTTTGTCCCTGGAAAGTGCTTTTGGTTGCTGAATGGCTTTGCCTGGAGTTTCATCAGTGTGGAGTGGCCTGAAACTGTGTCCCCCAAATGATGGATTTCAAGAAGAGGGCACTGGTGGGAAGGTAGGAGCTGTACTTAGAGGATGAAGTGTTAAACATAGGAAATGCTAACTGAATAGCTGCAAAGAAGTGAAACATGGGAATAAAGGTGGATGAGCAATTTAATGCTACTGGACAGGGCTACTTCTGGCCTCGATGCTGCATGATGGGCAGGTGCCAAGAGAAGGTTTGAACTGTGTCTGTCATTTGTCTTGGGATGAAAGGACATGTGTTAAGCCCAGAAAGAAGAGAGAGGCCGAGGAGTGGCAATGTTCGGGTGCTGCTCCACTCTGCACACAGGACTGCCATCTCAGTTGAGCTCGTCCTGCCTCTGACAGCACCATTTCCTTTGCTCTGCTCTGAAAGCTCATGCAAATCTTGCAAATCGGGGCCAGAAACATTTTAGTTGCAAGGTAAATAGAGAGCCATACAGAGACATGAGAAAATGAAACTGAGAGTTGAAAACTGTTGGAAACAGGGCATGAGCTCAGGTTAGCACCCACTGATGGAGACAGCCCAGAGCTCTGAATTATCAGGGTGTTGGGGTGGGATCTAATTGTGTGCACAGAACTGATGTGGCAGCATCTGGTGGTGAGTACTGCCCACCCTGCAATGCCTTCATCGTAAAAGCAAGCAAAGGGAAAAGGTGAAAAACTGTTTTGAAACCAAACACTTTCTCAAATAAGTCATTTTAAATGCTGAGTTACATCTTCATATCTTCATTTTTTTTTTTCATGGACACACCCCGAAAGCAAATTTCAGCAAGAACAGGACCTCTCCCACCAAATTCCAGCAAACCTCAAACAAGTACTGTAAGTCCAGAGGCCAAATCCTCAAGAGGAATTAAATCAGCGGCCCCTGATTTCCCTCCTGCCTCAGCAGGGCACTATGAGGGCTGCGGTAATTTACTGCAGAAATCAGTGGCTGTCAGCTGGCTCGGCCCCGTATGCACAAGCACGTCCATGGAGTTTATGCCTGGCAGAGCTTGAGACTTGCTCACTAATTCAGCGTGCCTTTTCCAAAGGACACTCAGTGTGTGTTAAGCCAACATTTAAATGTTTGGGTCCCGTTCCCACTTGAATCCTCCCTCCCCCAACATCAGTTTCTGCTGTGAGCTGGCACATTTGGGGGTGGAGGGCAGGCAAGAACTAAAATTCCAGGGAGAATTATGTTTCATAATGAAACAAATCACATCAAGCCGAGCTGGCCTTGATTATGTGATTATGATGCTGCTAAGGGACATTCAGAGCTTAGGAGACTTTTTATGTTTCCATTTTTCTCTGGTGCAGTCAGGCTGGACCCTCAGCCTGTGCACACTGCCAGGCCTCCAAAGTCTGGGTGCGATGAGCATGCAGACATCTGCTGCATTTAAAGCTCACTGGGTAACGTCCTTCTGCAGATCCAAAGCACACAGGTGTCTTAGATTGGATATTAGGAAGAATTTCCTCATGGGAAGGGTGGTCAGGTGTTGGGGCAGGCTGCCCAGGGAGGTGGTGGAGCCACCATCCCTGGAGGTATTTAAGAGACGTGTGAATGTGGCACGTAGGGACGTGGTTCAGTGGTGGACTAGGTAGTGATGGGTGGACTTGATGATCTGAAGGGTCTCTTCCAACCTCAATGATCCTGTGAATCGATGGGCTCACAGCACCCAGGTCCCAGCTTCTGGGCCACGCAGATCCGCAGAGGTGCTAGCCCCTGAGGAAGGTGGCTGCCCTGGTGTCACAGCTGGCCTGCTCTGAGTGCTGTGACACTGGGTACATGGCACAGCACCAAGTCTTTTATGTTATGGTGAACGCAGAGGGATGCAGAGAGACCCAAATCACTGGGGAATTCTGCAGAAAAATGGCTTACAACCCTGAGATATCTTCCCCTGGCTCTATCCCTACCAGAATCTCAATCAGAGCTCTTTCTAGGGTGCTCAGCCATCCTTGGAGTTGCCTGGCTGTCATGGGAGCTGTGTCATCCTTCCCACCCCCCTCAGCAGAACAGCATCACATTTGCTCAGCTCCGTGTTCTGGAAGCGTCTGTGGCTGCCCGTACAGAGAGCCCCGGCTCGGCGGGCAGCAGGGGGAATGGCTGGCACCTCTCAGGTTGCCACCTTGCTCAATGCACAGCAACTGGCCGAATAAATGTTAATGCGTACCATAAATAAATTAAGCTGCTTCTCCGCTTACCGGCATCTCTTCTGAACCCAGATGAAAGGCCGTGGGGGGGAAACCAACGTGGCTCTGGCAGGAGCCAAGGGAAGGGCTGGAAGGGAGGTGTCTGTGCACAGCGGTCTCCCCAGCACTCTTGCTACCCCTTTCTGTGGCAATAACCAGGTGGACTTTTGCAGGCACTCATCCAAGCTGCTTTTGTGGTTTATCGGATGGTGCTGTCTCTCATGAGGGATCAGGCACTGTGACTGTGAGAAGATGCATAGAATTGAGGGGAGTTTAATGGTTATAGCGGGTTTCACATGGGGCTAGGAGAAGGAAATGGCCCTGCAGCAGAGCTCACTTCTGTTCAGTGCCGAGTCTGTCCCTGTGATGCTCAGCTGCTTTTTGCCCTGCCAAGAGACAGTGACAAGCCACCTGCCTTCCTTGATATGCTCGTTTCTGGGAAAGACCCAACCTTGGTGTGGCACGGGGCTGGAAAAGGGAGGTTAGGGCATGGGCACAGCCGGTGGTCCGAGTTAGGCTGGAGAAACACGGAGCTGCAAGGTGGCAGCATGCGAGGCGCGATCACTTGACACTGCACGCCTCCCGTAACCCAAGAAAGGCTTCAGCGCTGTAACAGGACACGGGATGCAAACACAAAGAGAAGCACTGCTCCCTCTGGGCCCTGGGATGGGTATCATCTGCCTGGGGAGCCGTGGGGAGAGGAGACCCATGAGCTGTAGGCAGAATATGCCGATGGTGAAGGACTGACAGGTTTAATGGTCACAAGCCAGCTCCTTGGGGTCTCTGCAGGCCTCCCGTATTTCCTCCTGGGGCTACGTGGGGAAGATAAGACTGGACAGCCCCCTTTGTTTCCCCTGGCCTGTAATTCCTTGCCAGTTGCTCTCCCACGTCCCCACTTGCACCCTGGGTGAGCACAAGGTGAAGCAGGGCCTTGGCGAGACACCTTTACAGACACGGGTTATGCCAGCTCAAGCAGAAAGACAGAAACACTGACTGGATACCACCTTTCTTTCCCTAAAATTATCAGGCGTTTATCAGCCCAGTTTTTCTTGCACACTTGTCCCAAAGGACTTGCTTGCTGCTTGCCCAGGATCTCGAGCACAGGACAGGGCACAGGGGGACACAGCTGTCTGCCTCCAGCAGCTGCACCACCGGGACCAACACATTTCACCTTTTCCCTGCTCCTGCCCGGTGCCAGCATGGTCTGAAAGCTGCTCAGAGGAGGGAGTGTCCCTGCTGATGTTTTCCCTGTACAATGGGGCAACAGCAAGGAGCTGAAATGTTCCTACGATAGGTGGAGAGAAAGGCAGGGCAGCTTTCCCACCTGCTGCTGTTGTTGGCTTCCTCAGCCCGCCGCAAGAAAGCCCCCGGGCAGCGCTGATCTGCTCACACAGCTCCGAGTCAGAGCACTGCCTGAGACACTGGTTCCCCATTCCCCCGCCATCGGCCTTGAATAACTCCCTTGTCTGCCCCCCGGCTCCCTCAGTGCCACTTCAGCGTCTTTCTTCACGTCCCCTTTCCCACCCGAGATTCCAGCTTCAGATTACGCCGGCTCCTCTGCAACGCTGCCTTGCGGGTGAGCCTTTTATTTAAAGCCTGGAAACGTAATACTCCAGCTGGAAACGGGGCTGGAAGAAAGAAAGCAAGCCAGCATTCCTGGTGGTTCCTGCGGACCAAAACCCGGTGGTGGTGCAGCCGGGAGGCGAAGGCTCTGCTCTGAGTGCTGCTGGCTCAGCTTGGCCCTGGCTGCTCTGAGCAGGCAGCCCTCACGTCCCCATTGCAATGCTTTTGGGATAGCAGCTAGCAATGGGGTCTGCAGAGAGGCCTTTCCCCCTCTGACCCCATAGTGCCTGGTCTGCACCTCCAGCAGCCCTTTTTCCTTGCTGCTTCAAGCCTGCTGAGTTCAATTTCTCCCCTTGCATGGAGGATCTGCCCAGAGTTTACTAATAGGGACATTTTCTTGAATGGAAATGGGTGCCCAGGTACTCTGAGAACAAACACTGGATTAGTTACTTAATGACGACAAAAACAATAGGGGAAACTTTTTATTATGAGTGGTTTTTGGTTCTCAAGTGAAGCAAATTTGTCACTTTGTTTACTTAAGTCAAGGGCCTGATATTCAAAAAATGTCATTACCGGCTACGGGGAGCTTAGAAAACATCATTTTGAATTGTTCAGTGAAAAATAACCTGGCATATTTCTCCCAGCTCTGATTTTAAAGGGACAGGGAATGCCTTTGCCTGTGAGTTTCTCAGTAGCTTGTTTATTTTCTGCCGAGCGGCCGCTCAGGATGCTGCTAGCCATCCCTCAGCATGCCAGGACAGGCAGGCAATGTTACCTGATGTGCACAGCCCGTGCACAAGGGTCAGGTTTTTATTTGCTCTTCTAGAGTGGGTTGTGTCTTCAGCTAATAAAAGAAGAATGTGAGCAATTGGGCTTGAGCTAGTGGCAAATATTAGGCATGCCAGGGAGGAATTTAGCCTCCTGACACCGACTAGCTGCCAACGTGCTATCAGGCAACAGCTCCCCGCTGCCCAGCCCGTTCACACCCCCAGCGTCAATGAGAGCCTTCTCATTCACTTCGGGAGCTTCCAGATCCCAAAGGGGGATGGCTATCCCCACAGATTCCCAGTGTCACGGCCACTGTTACCAACAGCCTCTGGCATTCAGAGAGGCCCGTGGTGGTGGCAGGAAGGACAGGGTGCTCGAGGCTTTGGAAGAAGCTGCAAAGAGGCTTCCAAAATGGAGCCTGGGCAGTGACTCTAAAGCTTTTGGTGGTGTTTCATACCTGCTGCCCTTCTCCTCTCGTTGCTCAGCAGATCTTTTTGCAATGCCACGCTTTGACTTAGTTAGGGCTTAGTTACACAGTTAGGGCTGAAGGCTGGCTCTGCACCAGGAGGGCTTTGCTGACACAGTGACACCGATGCAGGGAGGTGCTCCCATGTCAGACACTACCCCAGCCAGCAAAATTTTCCTCTGGTATTGCTTATCCCAACTCCTACATGCAAAACAAGCCAGTTGCAATGTTATTCCAACCTCCTGTGGTTTCTCCTTCCTTGAAATACTCATGTGGTGTGGAGGAGAGCCGGGCAGGGGATGGCACGGGGCAGGCAGGAGCACTACATCCCACACACTGTCCCCGGCGCTGGCCAGCCATGGGAACCCCCAAGCAGGGAAGCTCCGGCAGCAACAGAGCCTGCAGCTGCCTTGGGGCCGGGAGCCCAGGCGCAGCAGGTCTGTGCAGTGCCCGAAATCAGATCCTTGACTAACCCTGCAGAACCTGGAGCGTCCTCCCACTCGGCGAGGCAGCAGGAGCCTGTTGGGTCGGCAGCGCTGCACACCGCAGATGAGCGATCCAACTGCCAGATCAGATCTGGCCTCCTGCTCCCATCCTGGGAATGGATGCTCTTTCGTAAGGCTGCTTTTTAATGCAGGCCTGACAAATTTGCATAATTGCCATTAGTGTTCTGAAGCATTTGCTGCTTCGTTTCTCCTCCGAAGGGCTGTGTCCTGACCTGTTGCTTTGGCAGAAGAACCAGCTCATACTACATAGGCAGGTTACTATAAAGAGCGCGTGTGCTGCTAGATAGCATATAGATAATATAAGGAATTGGCAAGCTCCAGAAGGCAACAGCCAGGACTTTCCTCAGGATGCTCCAATGGACACAGGGAGGTCTCCAGTGCAATGCAGGGGGAGGGAATCAAGGAGAGGTCTTTGGCCTGGTACTGCCAACGATAACAAACCAATCCTATAAATGCCATAAAACAGAATGTGCAAAAGAATACTATCAAATGGGAATGGCAGGGCCAAATCTGTCAGGCTCACACCACTTTTATACCAGTATCTCAGCTCCAAGTTGCACTGCACTGGATCCTTACTCATCCCCTGCGGTGTCTCAGCTTTGTGTCCGTGTCTTTCACCAGGGCTTTGAAACAAAGCTCAGTGCTTGAGCAATAGTCCTGACTCTTGAGTCCCTTCGAAATCCTTGTAGGATAACAGCCTTTCTAGGTCTGTGGTCCCTGTCACCCTGTGGTGCCAGCCCCTACAGAGATGGATGCTCTGCAGCAGCCGCAATCTCACCTTGCCAGCACAAGGTGGCCGAGGCAGTTCGCCAGCCATCTCCCAAACCTGACCCGAGGGGGACAGAGGGACAGACTTCCTGTGCTCGGATGCAGTCTCCCTCCCATGCCCACACCAGAGGGGGCTGTGCTCCCCCACGGCTGTGCAAGCGTGGTCTGCATGTAGGGCAGAAGCAACGACACCACAAGGCTGCACCGTCTCGCGTTTCACTTGGCTGATATTACTCCTTGGTTCCCTACAGACTGCTTCACTGATGAGTTGCCCGTCCCCCACATTTTCTACAGAGCCTTCCACCCAGCAACAGCAGAAAACAAATATGGGGAGATGCGGGGAGGATGAGGGAGGATCCTGGGTGATAAAACTCCCTAATTAAGCAGCGAGGGCTGTGCACAGAGGGCAGGCTGGGGCCTTCGCAATGCTGGTGCGAATGGCTGCGTTTGTCACAGCAGCACCTGTTTGCACCACAAGTGACTTCAGCCCTGGTGTGCAGCAAGAGCGTGGGCAAGTTTTTGTTTATGAGATTGCAACAGAAGGGCAGAAATGGCATCTCGGGGCAGAGCTTTGGGATCGTGCCCATAACTGACCTGTAAGCCCTCGTTAGGATCAGCAGAGCACCACGGTCCTGCCTCCGCCAGAGGGAGAAAAAGTGCTCAAATTCCCCCAAAACTGTTGGAATGCTTCGTATCACACTTAGTGCTACAGCAGTCCTATGGCTCTTCTGCCCTCCTCTGTACTACTCAAAATCCCTGTTGACTTTAACCAAGTTCCTTCACCTCTAAACTGCTCCCATGGGACAGAATTTATCCCGCTAGGCGATCTGTTGTGCACACAATGTGCCAGGTTGGAGGGAGTGTTCACAGCCACGTCCCAACCCCTGGAAAAAAGGGTGTTGCATGGAAATGGGGAGGGAACTTGGCACTTAAGATGTGTTTTGACTTCCTGGACTCAGCCGATAACCCCATTCCTCCAGGATGTGAGTTGATCGTACCTTCTTTCTCAATAATTCCTGTATTTCATCCTTCCCACTCCTCAACATAAAGCCAAGCAAGACGCTCTCCCTTCCAGCCAGGACTTTTGTGTGTTGCCACTAGATTTTCAGCACAGCACCCAGTTTTGAGTCCATTCTGAGCTGGCAAAATCCACCTTGTTACCTCTGCAGCAGTCTCAGCTTTTTCCATTTCTTCATATGGCCACTGGTGCCAGTGGGAAACATCATTTCCGCAGTGCTGTTTTTCTGCGAGATATTGGTGACAGATAACATTCTTCAGAGAATGGCTTTGCAGTTTTTCCCACAACTCTGGGTATGAGTCCAGATGAAAGCTAGCTGCTTAGGAAGGGACTCAGCTGAATTCAGTTACAGAATCATTTTTGCTTTTTTTCCTGCAAGGGGTGTCCTAGGGCTCATGGGGCCAAACCTCTCGAGGCAAGAGATGAGGCAATTTAATGAAGAAATACAGTTCTGCATATGTGAATATCGCACGTGGCATCCGTGCTTGAGTCATTCAAAACTTTCCGAGTGCCTGTGCCAGACATACAGCAAGTGTTTAGGCTCGGCACGATGCGACTGTGAATTACTTGTCATTGTTTTTGAGGCTGCAGCAGTGGGTCATACCCACCACCTCTGGCCTGATGATGATCCCCACATTATGAGGGCTTTTTGTTGCCAGACACCAAAAGCAAGGCACAAAGCTCTATTGTTTTCCCGTCTCTTCGGCTCTCTTGGCAGACAGCAGGGAAAAAGTACAGCAGTGGTCACTGTGGGTCTCACGCCAGCTTTTATCACCTTCAGATGTTTGCTGTACTTGTGCCATGGCCCTGGAGCTCGCATGCCCTTTGCAATCCAGCCTGTGTTGCATCCCAGTAGCCCTCCAACACAGCAGCCTCTAAAGGGAGAGAGCAGAAGGTGACTCATTTAAGCAGAGGTGCACGCTGGTGTCTGTGCTGTGGCAGCAGCTGCCATCCGATCTGAGGAAAACCATCTTTATATTCCTGTAACTCTTATTCATCACATGGGGATTATGCAAATTCCCTGCCTGCTGGGGATGTGGTGTGGATTGGGTAACGTTACCATGCTTGGGTCTTCTCCATTGCAAGACGCTGTAGAAATGCAAAGTGTTCTAGCATGAGAGGTGTCAGATAAACTGGGAGGAAATTGCTACTGCTGCTAACGCACCAGTGTTCATTCATACAAAATTAAGGAGGTGGAGGACAAGGCTATGGAGAAGGGCAATGTGGGAGCCACTTGGACACGTGTCCTGTTTCTCACGTCTTTTCTGGCAAAGGGAGTTCACCCAGCTCACATAAAGGATCTCCTATTATCTGCAGAGTTGCCTTAGCTTAAAACTTAAAACAGCCACAGGTCTCCATGCGGGCATCACTCTGTGTGGTATATTTGCTTCAGCCCAGCATGACCAGAGCCAGCTTTAAGCTAAGGCAAATAATGATGAATCCAGAGAAAGGCTTACATTGTTTCATCACACTTCTTTGAAGTAAATATACCAATAAAACCCTAACCATTTTTAAAGCTTCCCCATTTCAGACAGATGTGACCTAAGATTGCCTATTTTGTCATTTACAGCCCAGATCCTTACTTCTTCCTGCATTTAAATCAAAACTGAGCACTAGAAAAAGAGATTTCAGCGTTTTGCATCTCTGCTGCCCAGGAAAGCCCAGCTGTTCTCAGGCTGTGTAGTTCTATTTTGAGGATACTGGGAGGAAACATGAAAGGAGAGGTTCCCATGGGCTTAGGGGCCAGGTAGAAGACAACAAGGAGGGTTTTCAGGAGAAGGAAGAAGCAGACATCTTAAAGGGAGGGACAGGAAAGAGAATATGCAGAAACACCCCCTTCCTCTGCCTGGGCAGCTTTTGGGATGTAACTCGAATGGCATCCTGAGACAAAATAGAGGCACATTGTTTGAGTTGTGTGGCTCTTAAAGGCAATACCTCCAGGGAGAATGAACAGAGGGAGTGGGAACCTCTGTATTTCCCCACCACACACCACCCATGCCTTATTTATATCTTGCTGCCAGGTTTGTGCAGCTCCAGCACTGCAGCAGCACCTGGCACTGGGCAACAGCCTTGCCACAGACCCCTAATGGGAGGGATGCAAGAATCCTGGCTGATAGCAGTGATTGCTCCTGAACAGGAGCAGGTAGAAACTCCTTTCTGCCTCCCCCTTGGCCCTCGCTGGCTCACATGCTGGTGGAGAGGGAGCTCCAGGCCCCCAGCACTGGCACCAAGCTACAGGGCCCTCACCAGGGCTGGAAAAGGCTGAAGAGGCCTGTGGCTGGGCTCCGTATGTAAATCCCATCTCCCCAATATCCACCAGCTCTTGACACTGCTCAGCACCCTTCCTTTCAGAGCTGAAGATGTTTCCTGCCCTAAAGTAAAAATCCTTTGTTTCCAGACTGTCTGCTTCAGTCTTTTTCCACTCCCTTTTAAAAAGGAGCGGATGGGATGCGTTAAAGTCCAAATTTGCCTCCATCCCACACAGACGCGGTGTTCTCATTTCCATTAGTGTCATCGATGTGCATGAGAAATGCTTGGTGAGGAAATTGAGGTTACTGAGAGAAAAAAGTTACTCACATGAGACACAACTCCCTGCGGACGTGTGTTGCCGTGTGCCCTGTCCCAGACCTTGCCCCACATTTGAAGTAGAGCAGACTGCAATTAAAACAGCAAACAAAGTGCCATCGACCCTTCAATGTGAGCCTAAGGTAGGAACTGGCCGTGCTGAAATATTAATTCATTTCCTCAAGGTCACTGTGGGAGCTACGGGTTGAGCACAGAGCTGTGGGTGCTTCAGCCATGGAAGTGTTCATGGCCGGGTTGGATGGGGCTAGGAGCAGCCTGGTCTGGTGGGAGGTGTCCCTGCATGGGCCAGGAGGGTTGGAATGAGATGATCTTTAGGGTCCCTTCCAATCCAAGCCATTCTGTGGTTCTGAGTGATTCTGTGAAGGTACAAAGTACACGGGTGTCCTGCCAAGCTGATGAGGCACCTCTCAGGCTTGAAAACAAAAATGATTAGAAATCTGTTGCTATCAATCCTTGCCAGGCTTCAAAGAAAAGCACCAGCATCCCTTTTCATTTCTATCCTCTCTGGGCCCCTCTTTGTATGATTAAGATGTTCCTGCATCTGCAGGCAGTTTTGCTACCAGTGCTCAGCCCTGTGTCTTTGCAGAAGTACCACGAGGGGCTCAGTTTAAAAGCTCTTCTGTGCTGGCAACTTCTGTTTCACCTAAAATGAAGATCCCAAGTTAAATCCCACAGAAAGGAAACCTTCAGGCCAGTGCTTGTTCTGGAGAGACACCTGCTGGCAGAACCCTAGAGCTGAGCTCTGAAACGTGTCCATCCTCCCTCGTCTCGATGGAAGTCAAGCAGAAATAAAAGCATAACAGAGATGCAAAAGAGGCCAGGGGAAAAGGTTCGCGCTAAAGGGGTGGAACTCAAAGCAAGAGCTTGTCCCAGGGCCTGATCCCAGCTCCACCACCCCTTGTGTCTGTCCGAAGCAGAGCAGTCACAGGGGGACAGCGCTGAGCAGTAAAATGCTGCAGAAGACCAGCGGTCTAATATACTTGAGAGATTTGAACTTGTTTAGCCAGTTTTTAACTGCCCTCCCTGCCAGCATTCTCATTTTAGGAAAGCCAAAGAAACCCCAAATTCCCACTTGGTGTGGCCTGAATCGAAGTAAGCTGAAACAAGAGCACTCACGGGTGAGCTGGCTTGAAATCACATCTAGTTCTAGGCAGGAAAACCAAGGCATGTAACTGCATGTTACATGTGGGGGCACACACGCTCCTCAGGAGGGATTTGTGGCTTGTTTGTAGAAATCCTGGCAATCGGTGCCAAGAAAGCACTTGCCTATTAGTTATTTTAACTCCTGTCAACTCTCCAGGAAAGATGAGTAGCAGATTTGGGCCAGTTTTCCCTCCATTTGCACACGATCCGCTGGCAGGTGGATTAAATATAAGTGATTCAGTTGAGAATTGAATGCTAGGAGCCCCCCAGGACTAAGCTGAAGCTCCTGATTGATGCTTTTGGGGTTTTTTCCCTTGTAACAGCAGCATGCTCTGTTCACTGCAGCTACTCCCTCCAAGTGTTTTCCCACATACAGGGTTTAAAGGAGAACGCTCATTAAGTATTTGCCTAACTACTTCCCAGCCACTTGCCCACTACCAGGAATCTCTGTGGCTCCTGGTGGTTTTGGAGCAGATGTAAAGGATAGGCTTGGTAGACTTGTAGCAAACGACTCCACAGTTTAGGAGCAACCAGGAGACTGTGCCTTCCTGGGGCAAAGTGAACAGAGAGTACCTTTCTTGGGATGTAGCCAGGAGTGAATGCAAAGGCTGCCAGAGGCACTGCCTGCACTGAGTGTGACAGCTTTCCCGTATGCCAGTGCCCTGTTGTGCCCCTGCCCTTCTGTCCCCCTGTCACTGTCCCTCCCACAGCAGCCACGATAAGATGTACTCAGGCACCTTAAAAAAAAAAAAAAAAAAAAAAGGAGGCTGCTGACAATTCTTCAAACAGCACAAAAGCAGACCTGGTGCCGCTCCCTTCTGCTCTTCTTTTGATTTCATCACCCACACTCACCACTCGTCCTTTCATTGTGATGGGAATCCATCCCACAGCCATTTTACTGCATCCCTGCTGATGGTGGCTGGGCTCAGGGAGAGCTGCTTGAGCCCTGGGTGCATATTACCAGTACGTCTTGTAAGTCTCCGGGGAACGCTTTTCAATCAAAACATGGCTTGCTGCTAAAAATATAAACCAAAGAAACATGTTGGGAGGTTTTACCTGGGTCCTGCACCACTTCACCAAAAGAGATAAATAGATAGATGGATAGATGGATAGATGGATAGATGGATAGATGGATAGATGGATAGATGGATAGATAGATAGATAGATAGATAGATAGATAGATAGATAGATAGATAGATAATTTAGAAACTGGGTTCAAATTACCAGAGTTTCTATGAGGATATTCTTTTTCTGGGTGCCAGTCTCTCTAAATAGGAAATTTGTAAAATGATACCACATGTTCCATGTTTACAGGGAAAGGGAAAAAAATAGAGAAGCCAAAATCCCAGAGAAGGCATTAAAGAGAGCTTTGAAGTAAACCACAAATAAACTAAGAATAATATATATTTATTTAAAACACAAGCAGCCCCAGAGTTTGCTGTGCCATGAAATCCTCTTGGTTGTGACTATTGCTGCAGAGGCCAGGATATTATAACACAGGCTATTTCCAGCTTAGGATGGGTGAAAACATATAAAACAACAATTACATTTTCTAAGCAAACCAGAGATCAGAGGATGTCCTCTGCTGGTGAGGAAGATGTTTTCAGTTTGGTTAGTCACAAATCACTCTGAGACTTGAGACCTGGTAGTTATTCCTCTACTATGTGCACCAAGTGTATACATGGACTCACTGGACACATACCAATGAATTTATGAGTAAAACCTGACAGGGTAAAATCTTACAGGATTATATTCCATAGCCTCATTAAAATCCAAGCAATGTATTTTTTTCCAATTGCTCATAGTGCTGCTTTCCAGTGAGAAATGCAGGAAGTAATAAAGATTTGTTGCCTCATAAAAATATTGTTCAAAAAAGCCAGGCTCTGACTGGTTGGCCTTGATCCGTACAGCCCTTCCTATCAGCCCTACACTGTGCCTTGCCAGTAAGAAGTGTAAGAAATCAAACCAGCAACGTCACAGCGGCGCAGAGGGTTCCTTCTCGAGTCTGGAGGACATGTAAATGGGCTGTTGTGTCCAAACTGGAGGATTGTGGTTGGATTTTTCTTCTTGCCACATGCACGTCACAGCCCTGTGCTGGCCTGCTCAGGCTGTTCCTCTTCTTCCCAGCCCTCTTCCACGAGTGTCCTTGTCACTTGTTGTCTGAGGCTTCCCTGTACACAAGATTTCATTTCCTCCATAACCAGTGCTGGAATCAAATTAGCAGCGACGTTACAGGATACAACTTGAATGTGCATCCTACACACCTAATTTGCCAATCCTCGAGACAAAAGTTGATGTCATTGATTCTCAACACTGATTGACACTGGAAGCTCAGAGAATAGCACCCCACCACGAGAACTATAATTCTCCCTAATATTCTGATAAACAGACGTTGAACTGAAAGCTTGTTGTCTTTTTTTTTTTTTTCAGAACAAAGGAAAAAATATTCCAACTCCAATATCATTATGCATGAGACTTCACAGTACCATGTACAGGTGAGTATGCAATGAAATTTTATGGGACTGAGAGGCCTACGTCAGTGATAGATGCTGATAATGAAATGTATTTCATTTGTCCTAGAGTTTATTAGGTCAAAGACCAGCTGGGGAACCTTCTTACAATACACAAGTGTTGCTCTCCACACCCTGGGAGAGGCAAACAGCAAAGCTGCTCCATTCTTCCTTAAGGGAGGTGGGACTTCCCTGTTGCCCTATTTCTTTTTCCCAGCTGCTGCATGCAGATAAATTTGCCTCCTGAGCTTCCCTCCGAGGGGTTGTAATTTCTAGCTCCTGTACTGCAGGGCATGCCTGCAGACAGCCACCCACTGTAATTCCCCTCCTTGTGCTGTGGGCCACCCTGGAGCAAGTGGCTGAGACCACGCAGATCCTCTCCATCCATGGAACATGCTGCTGAAGCTGGGATCCTCGGGGCCTCTCAGGTTCCTTTGTGACAAAGAGGGATGAAAGGAAAGAGCATATGTAGGTGAAGCACAGGAGTTTGTTCACCAAAGATGCTTTGAGGAGACAAACTAAAGGACGAGAGAACAAACTACAGGAGAGCAGCAGAAGTCCTGAGATGATTCCTCTCCAAAGACTGACCTCACTCCTTCCTATGAGTCAGAGGCTTCGGGCTGGACTGGATCTCTTTCTCTCCTCTCACACACTGCCTGCTCTTTCTAGAAGTAACACCAGCTCTTCTGCTGCTTTTATTTCTCTGCTGCTCTTCTCCAGCTCCTACCTGTGAAGAGCAGCAGTCATTCCATTATGGTATGACACTGTCTGAAAATCAATGCAAATAGACTCTGGTATAGCTCACAGATCCTTCCACAAGGCTCCAACAGTTTTCCAGGGCACAATTCTGGGTCGTGTTTAAATGCTACAGCAAAACAGAGGATTTGCTGGCTTCTCCCACCTTGTATTCCACATCTTATCTTACCCTACAACTATTCCTATCTTGGATCCCTTACACCTCTGAACTTGAAGAGTGAGAAAGACTCCAATATTAGAGAGGCTGCTTTGGGACTGGGGGAAGAGGTAGAGAATGGTTGCTGCTTCTGCATGGCTGGCCTGTACCAAAGGCTCTGAAGTTACTGGTGTGTCCCCTGTCCTTTGCTGGGCTATGTCAAGGATGAGTGCCAGTGGACAAAGAGGTCAAGGCCTGTTGTGAGCCAACACTAAGCAGTCATTCGGCTGGACATGGTCATTACAGCCAGCAGATGGGAAATGGTTGACAGGAAGGGAGGACAAAAAGCAGTAATTAAAGAACATGAATTTGGTTTAATTACAGATGGACCTCTTTTCTACTTCAAATTTAAATTGAAAATGGCATGCAAATCCATCATTCATCAAAAATACAAACGATCAAGATTCAGCAAATTAAAACGTTTAGTAATTGGGGGGTGGAGAACAGAAAAAAAGATGTTAAAAAGACAAGGGAAGTTCAGTATGAGGAAACAGGAAACGGAGAGGCTGTGGTCCTCTCCCTCCTCTGCATTTGAAGGAGAGTAGTGGGAGCTGCTGTCCCTCTTGTTTCTCTGTCCTTCAAACCCTTCTTGACAGACAGATTAAAAACAGTATTCCACAGTGGTTACAGGAACTCACCTGCCCAGAAAACACAGACCACATCGACTATCATCTTTCAGCTCTTCCTCAGCTACTATGTCCTCTCAAGTAATTCAAAACCCTTCAGCCATGACAGGCATTCAGCCAAATTCATCCCGCAGTGTCACAGACATCCACAGACTTAAAGAGGGGAGCCAGCCTGGCTGCCCGGAGCCTGGCGATGCCTGGAACACAACGTGCTGCTGCCAGCCAGCAGCCTCCGTACCACGGGAGCTCTGCCCAGCTGGGCCGTTTGTCACTGAAAACCTGGCAAGGCAAGAAAGGAAAGCACTTCATGAGGTTCATGTTTAGTAGACAGGGTCCTCTCTTCTCTGATTTAAGGCCTCAGTCCAGCAGAGAGCTTAAGAACACAGTTAAAAATAAAGGGAGCTGCTCATTTGCCTACAGTGAAATTTTGACTTGTAAAAACACTTGTTTGGAAAGAGGCCCTGGCTTCCACCTGAGATACTAACTCAATCCACCCCATCAGAGGCCTGGCCAGCCATCCCCATCAGCAAGTCCTAACAAATAATGTCACTTGTAGAGTCAGGGAAGGGACTTTAAACGGTGACACGTACATTAATTCTTTATTAATTATGCCATATGCCACTCATTTGTGAGTTTCTACCTTGAACTTTGACCAAGACAAACAGGACTTAAGAGGCAAGCAGTGAGGCAGGAAGAGGTTTCCTTATATGAAGCATTTTACACCCTTAAAGTAATCTGTAAGCTGATCAAAGTTTAAAGGTGGAGAAAATCATTGCCCATTTCTTACAGAAATTACCATATTTGAATCTCTGTGTGGATGAAAGGGGCTTTTAGTGAGATAAAGGTAAGAACCAGTTTCTGTCCCCACTCGGTCCACCAGTATCTACAGAAAATGGAAAGGAAGAAATATTCTAATGAGTCCTAGTCAGACAAGTAACTTTCGTTTCCACGAAAATTAACTTAACAGTAAATAACAAAGGAATTTATGAAGATTGTAAACCTGGCAGTTAAAATAATAGAGCAGATAAGATTCCTGTCAGCAGGTATAAACCAATTCCTTTCACCACTCTGCAGGCAGAGGGTTTGTCACCTCTGCATGGATAATATTGACTTTGCAAATACCTTTTCATGCAGCATTTTACAATTAAAGTAACACATACCCAAGCATGTTCTTCATATCTGATTGGACAGCTAATCTCAGCTTTCGGTGGAGCTGCTCAAATACCTGCTAGGAATTTTATTTAGATAGTGCCTAACCCCATACCTTTGCTTTATGAGCACAGAACTGGATCTTCACTTAACCTCTGAAGTGTTTATCCTCTTCTCTGGTCTATCCATTCATTGCAAATTATCCAACAAGCGCCTGAACAACAAATTGGTCACCACAAACTCTCTCCACCCCTAATGCCCACTGCTGAATGTCGTGCTTAAAGACTCTGCCTGGGTTTTTACAGGTAGGAGGGACTTCTTCCCCAGAGCACTGCTTTGTTCCTCATTCGCTGCTCTTTTAGACACCTGCTATTGCAGACACTAACCACAAGGAGCTGAGGCTGGTACTGGGAACAGACGCATTTCCCCCCAAGCTCTTTTTTGTTCTCTTCTTGCATTTTGCATCTCTTGCTCGCCAGTCTTCAAGGACAAAGACTGTGTTTCTTCACTGTCTGGACCCTGACCCTTGCTACAGCACCACTGTAGCAAAAAGCACCAGAAAGAAATTGCCTGAGCCCTAAAGCTGTTATATGATCTCTGGGAGAAGGCACGGGTCTTTCTGCCAGAGCAATTACAGCTCCTCTGCACTTCTGCTGACCCACACGTTAGTCTGACTCAGCAGCAGCATGTCAGCGACCCTAATACTATTAAGAAGGGGAATGGGGATGTGGGGGGAATTGGCTGAGTGGGAGAAATTCCAGGGAAGAGGGAAGGAGCCAGGACCTGTCCTGATAAGCCTGCCGGCAGCAGCAGCCCCCCAACATCAGCAGGATGTGTTGGTCAGGCCTGTAACGTGTCCTTCCAGAAAACTCCCTCCTTCCTCTCCTGGAGGAAGCTGGTTACAACAGGGAAAACTTTCAGCTGCTTTCCCACTCTGGCATGTTCTCCTTCCTATCTCGCTGCCAGGAACACAGCAGAGCAGCAGAGGGAACAAAGTGAAATGGCACCATTTCCCTCTGCTTCCCCAGTACTTCCCATTCCCTGATGTCACCTGAACACGTGGCCTGACCCTGCTGTCACTGGCACGGGGACAACAACGGGCACAGATAATCTGGCTGCTCTGAGCTGGCTTCTCCTGCCTCGCAGTCCCCTCTGCTGGCAGAGCACGCTCTTCCCATCTGCAGAGAGCACTGCTTGCTCTCGCCGCCTGGCCAGCAGCACCGTGAGCTGGTGACACGACCATCTCAGCACATGTCAGCCAGCACAAGAGGGGAAATCAGCATGGAAATCAGGCTGGAAGTGGGAAGAGCCCCAGGCTGGGTCTCTGGGGCAGGTGGAGGGAGGGAGGGAGACCAGGGTAATCTAGCAAAGCCACAGTGCAGGACAGAGGCAAGTACCAAAATACCCCTTTATACAGTCAGAGAGGCCCCTTGTCACTCCCACGAGAGCTGATTTGAGAAATTTTGGTGGGAAAGCAGCATGAGGAGACTGAAAGGCTGGAGCAGAGTCAGCTGTCAGGCTTGGAGCTGTCTTGCGGTTCCAGAAAAGCCAGGGGACTAACCCGTTTGTGCAAAGCACTTGCAAACATGCACGCTGGATGGCGGCCAGAGCTGCTAGAATTGACATATGATGAGATAAATATGCAAGCAGTGAAACTCGTTATGAAAACCTTTGCTGTGTTACAAAACTCTAATCTTTCACCACTGCGAACGGCCTGGTACTAATAGCCAGAACGAACACGTTCCACCGTGACTCTTTCGTGCCCGTGCAATAAAGAACAAACAGCCCAAACCTCTAGAGATGCTTTCACCAGTGATTTATGACGCAAGCACCAACAAAGCTTTTTCACCTGTTTTCTCCTCTTTCCCTCCCACCTTCAGCACTTGGCCACCTTCATCATGGACAAGAGTGAGTCCATCGTGACGGTGGATGACGCCATCCGAAAACTCATAATGCTGAACTCTAAAGAGAAGATCTGGACACAGGAGATGCTGCTGCAAGTGAATGACAAGTCCATCCGCCTGCTCGACTGCGAGTCGCAGGTACCCAGAGCACTCCGTGAGGGTGCAAGTTAACCTGGGGTGTGCAGTATCCTCTTCCCCTTCTGCTTTGGGGAGCCATTTGTGAGGAACCCAAACAAGGCGAGATCTCTAACAAAATCCACTCCGGGGCATGCAGGGGCTGGCTGACTGTAATTAAAAGGACAGGCAGGTGTGGGCTGATTATTCATGGCTCCAGAGCACAGAGACTCCAGATGGAAGATACCTTGAGCTGTGCTCCAGGCAAACAGTAAAACTGCTTTCCATGGGAGTGCAGACTTACAGGTCCACAGAGACCTGCATATAGCATGAGCAGAGAGGGAAGGACCTGTTACTGGTATTAAAATAACACGCAGGGTCCCCTGCTTGAGAACAGTGCCCCATTTTGACAGCAATACATGTACATGCACACAGGGCACCTAAATCTGATGGGAAAGAGCAGCCAGACAGTAGGAGAAGGGTGGTTCTGCCCTGTGTTTAGCAGGGAGAAACTAAAAAAGATTTGCCCAAGGTCATCCAAGAGTCAATGGAAGGGCAAACTCCTCACTGCCATTAGCCTGAAAGTATCTTTCTGCTGGGATGCTGCGATGCACGATACTGGAGCAGGTAAGGCACACCTGTAAGATGACAGTGAGCAAGAGAGCTCAAGTTGTTCAAGTCTCCCACTGGGCCCCCATATTCAAGAACTCAGGAGAACAAGAGTTCTGTTTTTCATCCACCTCTTTCCTGGTCCTATGTAGTCCCAAGCCACTGCAGACTGTGACACGAGTATTTGAAGAGCCCAGCAAATCCCTGCTGAGAAGCACAAGCTCTGTCAGGTCCCTCTCCTCAAGCAGGGATCCCAGGAGTTCTGTAGATCCCCGTTGCCCAGCCTCTTCCTTCTTCTTTTCCAGGAGGAGCTGGAGGACTTCCCGCTGCCGACAGTCCAGCACTGCCAGACGGTGCTGAACCAGATGCGCTATGCCTCCATCCTCCTCCTGGTGTGCCAGGATTCGGAACAGCACAAACCTGACATCCACTTCTTCAACTGTGACGAGGTGGAGGTGAGCAGAGCCCTCCTTGCCAGTGGGATGCGAGTGGGGTGTGCTGCAAGACAGGGCTACTGTGGCCTGCAGCTGGCTTGCCCAAAAGAAAGGGTCCATCCTAAGCCATCCTTCCCACTCTGGTAACAGAACAAGATATGCTCCCAGCTCTCTGCCAGCCATTTCTTCCTTTGCCCACTTGGAGCCTTCAATTCAAATTTTCCAAAGCCCAGCCCTTTAGTGAAACATCCCTGTTTTATCTTTAAGGCGGAGATGGTCCATGAGGACATAGAAAGCGCCCTGGTAGACCACAAGCATGGGAAGAAAGTACGACCACAGACACTCAAGTAAGTACTGCAGGGTAGAGCTGGGATCCCCCAAATCACATCCCCTGCAGAGAACACTCAGTGCAGTGACTGCCAGGCCAGCCTCCCTCTTCAAGAGGACCCAGACAAGCAGCTCACTCATGCGGGCTTAGCTGAGGTTCGCTGCTATTTATGAAAAGGATATGAATTTTGGCTGTCCTTTTTATTTCCTTGCTCAAAATATATCCTTGGTTTACGTGCCTGGGAACAGAGTCTCCATCTCACATAAAGCACCCCTAGGAGATTTTACACCCTGAAGCGAATCATGCTGAGGGAACTCTTCTGCTGACAAGCTTTGAAGCAGGAATCCTGGCTGCTGTGATAGACCCCCACAACGGTTTGTGCTGCCAACTCTGTGCAAGGAATCTCACCGGCCTCACAGACACCCCCTGCTCTAAAGCACCAGCTGAAACAGCCGTACACAGCTACCAGCTGGTGTGCTCTGGAAGAACAGGCCTTCCAGACCACACCGTGCAAGCTCCATTTAAACCAGTCAGGTGCTGCAGCTCTCCTTACCCAAAGATGCTTGCTGTACCCTCGTAGCCACCTCTCCCAAACCTGCAAGCCTCGGGGTACAGGGGAAAGGCAGCCAGAGCGCACAGCATCGCCCCGAGCACACACCCCTGCTCAGGCTGGTACACTCACACACTGCTCTCTTGAGAATAGGATCATCAGCCTCTGACAGGGGTTGTTCTGTGTTGTTTGCCTTGCAGAGCAAACCAAGAAAAGATCAAGCAGAGACAGTCAATCCTCCCACCGCCGCAAGGGCCGGCTCCCATCCCGATCCAGCACGACATGCGAGGGCCAGCGATGAACAGGAACCGGGTGGCACCCCCTTCCCAGTATGAACCAGGTACTGGGAGAGCTCAGTGGGTCGGTCCTGAGGATGGAGGCTCGTTAGCCTGGGCAGCCCACCCTTCTGAAACAGCCTGTGGCCATTTCAGTCCCAACACTGCTGCCCAGTGTCTTTTCACTATGTTATGAAGCAACAGCAAAGACACTGAAATTCCCCAAAGAGGTGACAGGCTGTCACCAAACAGTAATTGCATGAGGCACTGGTGATCTTAAAACATATAGACAAGACAGATCTGGTCAGAAAGGCACATCCTTGGCCCTGCTGACTTCAAAGAACCAAGATTTCACCCACAGAAGTCAGGTGGTCTGCATGAATACCAGAGCAGAGGGTAAAAAGGCAGATCTGAACTTACCCCCTACTCCAAAACCATCCCAACTTCATCCCAGTTCAAGCTGTCTAGAGAAAACTTATAGTTCTCTTTGGAGAAAGAAGTTCCCAGTAACAGAAATAAACTCCTCTGAAATAAAGCTCAGGTTAACTAAAATGACCAGAAAACTCTAACCCTTTCTTACCCCTGCCAATTGTACCAGCTTCTCTTAGGATTAATTTCTAGGCTCAAGGAAAATCTATAAGCAGGGTACAATAAGAAACTCTGAATACCATTTGAGGAGAGCAAACACTCATTTCCTTGGGCTGAGAACCAAAGCCAAGCAGATGATCCGGCCTCTTGAATGAAGAGCCTATTTTAGGCCCAGCTTTGCATAATGAAAATCAGATTTCTATTTCAGAGCTGGATCATCTCTCAACATCTATATTCTGATGCACAGCAGTCTTCTGTGAAACAGCCACCCTTAACTCTGCCCTTCCCAGTAGGCTTAACATAAAGGTTTAAGTCCATTGCTCCCGCCAGCACAGCTGGGCATTTACTCAGGCAGAATTTCTGGATCTGAGAAAACAGAGCCCGGCACAAAGGCAGGAGTCAGGAGAAAGCTTTGAATGATGCCTGTTTGCTGGGATTGTTTCTCCTTTGAAACATGCCTTACTGCTTTTTCTACAAAACCTGTCAAAATTAATCATCTCATCTTAATGCCTGAAGATGACGTACAATTTCCCCAATCCTCTGCCAAAACTGCCTCCCCAGTTCTCCCACTTGATATATCCTGCTGCCCGAACACCGGCTGTGCTGGCCCGTTCAGAGGCCATTTCACTGAGCTGACACATTATTCTTGTCACAAGAGGCTGCCTGAGCAAGTGCTCACGCTGAAATATTGCTGTCCCATTGAGTGTCTGCCTTCTGGAAGCTGGGAGGTACCTGTGGTTTTTATTTTTGCGAATGTATTTAATAGTGATTAAAAACACTTGAGACATTGCACATGAGTTTGTAGAAAAATGCTGTTTTTTTTTTTTTGCCTGGGCCTGCCTAAATATCAATCATGCATAATTCCTGGTGTGCTGCTTTCTAGCAAGGGGCCATTGCATTCCTCTCCAGGTCCTATTTCTTCTTTCTTGACGGGCAGCTAGCTGAGCTGGCATCCCTGCCACAAGCAAGGCTCCTGCGGGGAGCAGAGGGTTAGAGGAGAGGGTTGGAGTTGCTCTGGCCATGCGTGACATACCCGTGGAGCACTCATCAGTGCAAGGGGCAGCTCCTCGGCAGGTGTAAGGCAGCTTAATGCATCCAAGGCAAAGGAGTCAGTGACTGGCAGCTGCTGGGAGCTGGGCATGCAGGTCTCTGCCTGTACCAGCAGCTGGCTGCTCCTCGCCATTCATCCAGTGCTGCTATCTGAAAAAAGGCAGCATACTGACACACAGGGCTGAGGGCAGCTGCTGTGACCCTTGGAAGGTTTAATCAGCAACTTTGATCACCGTTGTGGTCTTCTGAGGTGCTTTCAGAATAAAGGAATGCACAAACCCAGCCAGGAGCGACCACCCCATGGGTCCCTGTGTTTAACAGAGTCCATTATCAACCTTTGATGGTAAAAATATTTTTCTCTCCCTTTCCTTGTTTGCAGACTATGAACGACGAGGCTCTGCCTCCCAGGACCATGAAGAGTCCCGAATCATCTTAGCACAGAAGATTGAAAAAGAAACGGTTGGTAGCAGAACAGCGCACAGTCGATAGGCAGAAGGGATGGGGGAAAAGAGGAAGGAAGCAAGGGGCTCCTCCTCCACGAGCAGGCATTTTATGCATAGTTTACTCATTGTTAAGCTGATACCTACTGCTTAGAAAGATAAGGGGAGCAAAAGCAAAGCTCCCTCACTGGTTAGATGCAATCTCCTTTGACCTGAGGTAACTGATGATTTTGGAAGGTCTGCTTCTCCCTGGTCCATACTCTACTCTTGGGGTTATTCTCCAGATGGCCATCAGCCAGCGGTCAGTTATTACATTGGCAAGTACAGCACACAGAACGGGCACGGCTTTGTATACGGAAAGTGATGAATCCAGGTTAATTTCATGCCTGGATTCCCCATTCCTGTGCATTCTTCCAGGAAATGGAGTGGGCACAGGTCGAGGCACTCGGGGATTCAGGCTTCCTGGCTGTGTGCAGTTTTGGCTTTTTCCACCTGGGTTCATTGCATTTCTGTCCTCACAGCAAATCCTGAACTGCACTCTGGATGATATCGAAGTGTTTGTTGCCAGGCTTCAGAAGGCTGCAGAGGCATTCAAACAGCTCAATCAAAGGAAGAAAGGGAAGAAGAACAAGAAGAAAGGGCCAGCAGGTACAGTGCAGCAGCTAGAACAAATGGGGAATGTGGGGGCACAGACGCAGGTTGGGATGGAAGCTCAGTTCACACCCTAGCAAGGGCAGGTCAGTGCAGCAGCGCTGCTATGGACCCGACAGCAGATACAACAGTCTGGGAGGTCCTGCTGGTCACTGGGGATCTAGTGTAGAGCACACGGAGCCTTGTGAAGGCTCCAGCACAGAGAAAGACATCTGACTATTCTCAAAGCCTGGATTTTTAATAGTTCTAGTCTCCATACCTATTATTGCTGTGTCTTCTGCATGCCAGCAAGATGAACACCTCTCTGGAAGTGAGCACTCTAATTAAAGTGCCTTTCTCTCCACCTTTTTATAAAAGAGGGCATGCTGACTCTTCGAGCAAGACCCCCGAGCGAGGCTGAGTTCATCGACTGCTTCCAGAAAATCAAACTGGCTTTTAACCTCTTGGTAAGACACGGAGGATATTTTTGTCTTATACATGGGTAGAGCTGTTTCCCATATACTGCTGTACTAAGCATTTAAAGTGAAATTCGTACTGAAAAACACTGTCAAGGGACAAAGGTGTGAATTCCAGATTCCTCTGCCAGAAGCAACCACAAACCAAACACTGCGAGGCTTGTGCAGGTTTCTTGGGCCAAGTTGTTAAACTGAAACTAGAAGCCTAAAGTCCACATCTGAAAAATGCAAGCGCCTTCCTGCTGCCTGTGCAAAAGCCAGCACTGTGGTGCCCACGCAGCACTAGGACCCATTCCACAAACGCTGTGAGTGGAGGTGCAGCTGTGCTGCTGGAAGGAGCCAACTGTTCCTCTCCATCTCCCTGTGCCTCCTTTCTCTCTATGCCAGGCCGAGCAGTTGTGCCCCGGCACATGGCTGAAGAGATCATACACATGAAAACCAACCAATTCCTTTTGGCAATGCTCAGGTCAGACCAGTTCCCTAACCAGGCTCACCCTGCAGCTGCAGAGCACTTGTTCCCGCAGGGAACGGCAGCACAGGAAGGACTGAGCAGCTGGGGCCCTGCAGTGCCAGCAGCTCCCTTCTGATGCAATCCTGGCTTAGAGCACTTGTGAAGTTGTGGGCTTGCAGATTCAAGAACCAGTGTGTGCCCTCTGTGCTGACAGCTGTGCAAAGGCTTATACAAGCGTCTCCACTTGTGATACTCACTTTTGCTTGTGGCCTTTGAAAATCTGCGTAATTTTGTGAGAGCTCTAATCCCTGTTAACCTTCTGAGGCACAAACCAGAACTGTAAATATTAAAAAAGAAAAAAGAAAAAAAAGAAAAAAAAAAGTCTTATCTACTTTAAATTGCTCTCACCTGGTCCTGTCTAAAGAGCAGCAGTGAAGCTGCTCAGCCAGGGTCCTGGCTTGTCTCTGGGTATCCATAGCTGATGCCCCTCATTGTCCCAAGGTTCCTGGATCCTCCACTGTTTCTCCCCTGGAGGAGCTGCACTGGGAGATGTCGAGAAGGGGATGAAAAGCTGGAGCACAGACATGTTCCCAGCTCTGCTTAGTTAAGTGTGTGAGACCAGGAGGGTAATGAGCCAGAAGGAAATTGTCAGCTCTGACCAAACTTGCCCAGTGAACAAGATCCTTCCTGAGACGTTAGTAGTAAGGAAACCACAGAGACTGTAAACAAGCCTAAGGCAGGACACCAAGCTGCAACCTTTTCCTTTAGAAGCGAGCATTCACATATTTTTGCTCGCTCAGGACCAGAACTGAGTAATGGAGGTGGCAGCATTGGCCAGCAACAACTGCTACCACACAAACCGATCAGGCGCCCTGCTAGGGCCATGCCACGCATCCACATCCTGATGCAAAGGCTGCTCTGCAGAGGAAGCTGAGGATTCTCCAAGCATCACGAAATGATTGCTGTTGCATCCCAGCCCTTTCTGATCACTCGCACAGCTGAGATGGATACACTGGGGCTGTGGGGTCAGCCAAACCCTTAGGCATGGCATGCCAGGGTTGGTGTCCCACTGATGCGCGGCCCTGCCAAGCTCAGCATTGCAGCTGCTCCCCCAAGAGCAGCATGGGAGCTAACACATAGGAAATTCAGCCACATGTTCTGGCTATCCCTGCAATCCAGCCTTGGTCCACAAACCCACAAAGAAGAGGTGAGAGGCTGGGGAATCTAAGAAGGCGAGGGAGGAATCAGCGGTGGAGCAGCAGTGTATCTGCCCCGTGCTGTCACCTCCCCTGTGCCTGCATCCTTGCAAAGTGCCACTTCCTTTAGGCACCTCGTTGCCATCAATTATTTCACGCTTTCCGCTCTGCATTAATGCTTAATCACCAGCATTTGAAATGACCAGGCCTCGCATTTCGGCAGGGGAAGGGGGCTGTTTTCCATTGCAGCAATGCCAATAGCACAGGACACAAGATACAGTAGAAAGGAAGCACAACTTGAAGCGGTTTCTCACCTCAGCTCAGTTCCTACAACCAGGTAACCCAAACCATTTGTTCCTTCATTCCAGCAGCAACTCCTCCAAACACCACATGTCCCAGGGGCCAGGGCAGCTCCAGGTGCTGCAGGCAAGACCTTGCTGAAGAAGGCAAAACACTCGCTCTGTTGTATTTGTTCCCAGCAACTAATGATACTTTCAGCTTCGCAAAAGTCAGAAGCAACAGGCCTGGCCCTTCCTCCCTAAGGTTTTTCAAAGTAAACCAAGGTTTTCTGTTTCTGCTCAAAATAGTCAAAGGGACTGACTTTTAATAGAGTAGGTACTCCACCCCATCTGAAAGTAAAGGCTGTTAGAAATGAACACAAAATCAAAATGATAGAAAATTGAATGATTCCTACTCCCCCGTCACTTAGTTTTCTTTCCTGATTTCAAGAACACTGTTAAAAGTTCCCTTTATTTTCAGGCTGTATTATTAACTCTACCAAGTATCAGTCAGCAGCAATCCCTCCATGTCACAGAAGAGGAGCCAAAACCAGGTTAGGATTAAACTGGATTTTCCTTTATCTTTTTAGGCCAAACTGAGAAAGCACATCCAGAACCCAAGCGCTTCAGAGTTGGTGCATTTCCTATTTGGGCCACTGGAACTGGTAAGCCTAACTCATGGGTTTTGCTGTGAATTCACTTTTTATTTCTAATGCTGCTTTTGCACTTATGGGCAGCTAAATTATGCAGAAGAGCCAGCAGCCTGCTCAAAACTGCCCAAAGCTGTCTCAGTAAAGTCCAGAAGCAACAACGTCAGTGTTTCTGGTCTCTGATCTGATACCCAGCTTGAATTAAACACATAAACCCTAGCAAATACAAATCTTTCCACCACATTAATAAAGAATTACTGTGAGCAGTGCAAGCCAACTTCTGGTTCTTGTTGGGAATCTGCCTTCAGGTAAACATGGCTCAGTATTTGCACTAAAAGGAAGATGCGGGAATCCCAGCTTGAAAAAGAAGCCAGAAGTGACACAGAAATACCAAGCAATTTTCCATTTTTTAATGTGGCAGTTTGTGATCCTGTCTCCAACAATGGCTATTTTTTAGATTAAACCCTGCTTTGACTCCAGTAGAAAAATTCCTGTGTTATGCAAAGATTTAGACTGATGTTTCTTGAGACAACTAAACTGATCCAAAAATTAGCTGCTGCCAACAGGAGTCAGGCCATCCCTTGGCATGAAGGGTTGCCCTCTGGCTTTCATTTTATTCCATAGAGAACTTAGCCAAGAATTATTTGCCTTATTTGACTGGTTTTATTTGTTTGTTGTTTGTTTTTAATTAATCTGCTAATCAAATACAGTACAGTGCAAGGATAGAAAGGGGATTCTGAGGGAATACAGCATTCCTTTTAGGTAGCAGCAAACCATTAATTTAGTTCATCTGTGTCGTAAAACCTCACCCTTACATATGAAGGCACAGAGGAGAGCTTTGGAAGTGCGAGTCTGATATGAATTAGTCTGGTTTTAGCGGTACTTGCCATGGAAGGTATATTGGCTTCCTTTGGAGTGGGCAGGGACAGGGACTCCAAATGATCAGAGTGACTGATTTTTCTGTCTTAGATTTCTCTTCTTGTATGTGTGCTGCTATGATATTTGGAACTTTCCCTGCAATATCTCTCATATTTGTGTTTGTCTGTAATCTAGATCGTCAATAGCTGTGCTGGCCCTGAGCTTGCCAGGTCTGTCGTCAGCCCGCTTCTGTCTAAAGATGCCACAGATTTCCTCAGAGGACACCTGACACCAAAAGAAATAAGCCTCTGGGACTCGCTGGGAGAGACATGGACCAGATCCAGGTGAGGACAGAGCTGCTGTCTCACCAGGCTCCCCAAGCTCTTAAGAAAGGCAAAGGGGATGCTTGATTTTATGATCATGTCAGAGGGATGCTCTGATGCCCCTGCCTCTCCCTGACAAGCAGTACTGGATGCTTTCCAACAAACGCTCTTTGTGAGGCTCACCACATATTCCCCATGTTCCCTGCTTCATGTCCTAGAGCTGAATGGCCCCGAGAAGCAAACATTCCCACCTACATCCCCAAATTCCGCAACGGCTGGGAACCACCCATAGAAATCTTCCGCGGAGCTCCCTGGGAAATAGACATCGGACACTTGCAAGAAGAGGTTAGTCTCATGCTCCCAACCATCCTTTCTTCCTTTCACCCTCCATCTCCTCTCCCCTTTTTAGAGTGAGAGGGATCTGCCCAGCCTGCAGCTATTTTCTCTGGCCTCTGGAGCTGGCACCAGGGGAACCCAGCAGCACTGCAGAGAGAGCAAAGCTGTCAGGCACTTCTGGCAGCTTCCTCCAATCCTGGTCTGACTTCTCTGTGCGACCATGGAGTTTGCCGTGGCGTGTAACAAATAGTCACCTCAAAATTCGGTTGGAACTGCTCACTCCAGTTAAATACAGAAAGAAAATAAGGCCAGATTCATCACCTTCCTTTCTCTTTGATGCAGTTTTCCCCTTTCCTGGTAACACTGACACCACGTTTACCTTTCCAGCTATCATCAGCCAACGGATATCCTTACCGTAACTCCTCACTCAAACGCGGCCAGACAGCCGATCAGACACAAGCTGTGGATGCCTTTAAGCAGAATGTAACTCAGCATGTAAATAGGTAAGGTACCAGCACCAAAATGGTGCCTCGGCTCCCCTCGGTAACCTCATAACACCCACTGCACCACATCGTGATACCAGGATGATTTGGCATCCTGGCAGATTGCTCTCTGCCATTATTAATTCAGATTTGTTAACAAGATCAAGAGAACTCCAAGATCAGACAAGCTGTCTGCTTTTAATCATCAGCAGGTCTACGAGAAATGGGTTACATGTGTTTTCCACCATAAGAGGCAAAAATATTGGCTGACTTCATTAGTCTACCAGTTTATTGTTTCAGAACATCAGCCCACCAAAGTGAAATTAAAGAGCATGTGCCTTTGGATTTTTCCTAAGACCTCTGAGTTTCAAACTCTTCCAAAAGGACAAATGAATTCTCTGCCACTCCACATTGCAGCGATTCGACATGGAGTTCTGAATTGCCTTACCCTCTGTCCAAGAACAGGCCCAGATTACACTAATGATCCATGAAATTTTAAAGACTTGATATCCAGACACAGCAAAGCAGTTAACCATGGACTTTTCCAGAGCCAGCACTAGACTGGAAAACAGCTGCAAGACAGACTGTTTGTTTCATGTTTTCATATTTTAATCCAAAAGATTTATGAGCTCTACTGCTATTACAAAAAGCTCAAATTCACAGCAAAATCCTCAAATCCAGTTGTATCAGCAAAACAACTTATTCTTCCCATTTTCCCCAACAAAGTTCCTGGTCGGACATAAAACGGTAGAGATACAGTGTGCTGAGTGGAGACAGAATTACAGAAACAAATTCTCTTCTCCAATTCCATTTTTCTTGGTGATGTTATGAAAAATAAGAAATTAGTTTACATGAGAAATTTAAACCCATCTTAAGTGACTGGTAGATATTTGCATAAGAAATATTTTCATCTGTTAGTCTCAGCAGAGGGAAATGATAAATAGTAGTATCGAGTTCTGGAATACGAATTAGCAGCGTGCCATTTTACCAAGGTGACCCTGAGACACCACCCAGCCTAACTGCAGCATGAGCTCATGGAAGAATAGGAGGATGTCCTTCCTCCTGGAACAGGTGTTTGACCTTTTTACCCACCTTTCAGACTAACAACAGCAACTTTCCCTTGTGTTACATTTAAGAAAAAACAGCAAAGCTAATGGCACTGAGGCAGATACTAAAATGGAGAATGTTCTTCCATGCCTCTTCAGCCCAGAGCGGACTTCAACCAAGTCTGCCCAGTTGTTTGCCAAGATCACAGTCCTGGGACAGCCACACTTCCTGCTGTATTCATGCCGTCTTCTGGGTAGTTTGAACTACTTTTCTAACCGAGAGACCCTATATTAGCAAAAGTACCCATGCATCAGTATTATTAGCTAAACCAGGGCTTTGGGCTGCAGAGAAGCGTCACGAAAGCCCCAAGCAATATTACAATGGCCAGCAAATGTCTCTCGTGTAAAACCTAGGTGCACGCAGAATGCACATTATCCTAGTACTCCTCCAACTGTCCCCTTTTCTCGTGACTCATTTACCTTCTGGAATGCTACAAAAGAAGTAATTTCTACATAACTCAGGCTTTTTGCCCCCCTCCCTGCCTTCAGGCACTGCCACCACTCCCCTTCTTGACAGGTGGATTCACTCTGTCTGAAAGTCTGCTCCAAACGTCTGTAGTGCACGTGGCTGTGAGTAGACCGAGTGCTGTCCCAAATGAAGTGAACTAAAGACAATGCGTGTTATTAAACCACTGAGCCAATGGTTTCAATATTTTCAGGCCACCAAAAGCTACCTAATGAAGACAGCAAAACGAACTAAAACTAAACATAATGGACTTGCTTTTCAAAGTCAGGTTTTACAGATGCCTCAGGGGTAGTCTGCAAACAACAGAGTTTCCACAGATCCTACACCAAACCAAGATCCACAAATCACTGACCAAAACCAAGAACTCAGGAACAGAAAAACATAACACTAAAAAAACATAGTTGCTAGTGGTGCTGGAAGCACTGCCTTCACTGAGTTACACCGACCTTGATATAAACTGCTGTAGCTCCACTGGAGGAGAATCTCACATCCTGTTGGCATGCTCACTGTGGATACGGGCACCTGGGACTCTTCTGCATTGTGCAGCTGGTTGCAAGTCCTAAGCAGAAAGATCCACAGAAGGTGCACTAAAATAGTTCCTGCATACACTTATGCAACTAGACAAGATGGTTTTTCCATACTGCAAATGTTTTTGGAACTAAAAAATAATAGGAGCTCCCATCCTAGCTGGAGAAGAAAAAGATGAGATATGCAAATTTTTCCTAAGCCAGGCAAAACAAAACAAAACAAAACGTAAAACCCCAAACATTTCAGTTTGGACCAAACAAAATCTTGTATTTCAGATCTCCACGTTTGACAATCTAACATATTTATTTCATCTCCCTCTCCAAACGAAAAGCTGGTTTAACACTGAAAGCCATTAATTCTTGTGTCAAAAATTTCCAAGCAAAACACTTGAACACATTCCTCCCCACATCGAGTGTATATTAGATTCAAACTCACTTTTCCTGTGAACCTGTGGAATTCTGTTTCAGTAGCTCAGCACTGCCTGATGAAAAAGCCCACAGATTTCCAGTCAGTTCAACCTGTGCTCATGTTTGACACCCTTCTCCCAACTTTGGTGCTTCCTTCTCCACTGCCCTGGCACAAAGACAGTCATTTCCACTTATCGGGATACGACTGTTTCACAAACATTTTTCACAAGGGGTAGGCTTTGTCAGTCTCCTCAGTCCTTTCTGCAGCAGAAAAGCAATTGACAGGGGAAGAAGCCTTTTCCTCCCACCTGAAAGCAGCAGCCTCAGCATCACCAACGACACCAATGTCACACAACCATCACCACCTGCTTTTTGCCAGTGGCTCTATAATGCCTTAGTTGTTCAATTGGCCTCCATTATCAGTCCTTTTTTTTCCTCCTGCAGGAATTTTGAGGCACAGGGAATGGCCCTGCCGAAGAGATATGCCAAAATCCGCTATGATTTCACTGCGCGAAATGCCAATGAACTCTCAGTGCTTAAGGATGAAGTCCTGGAGGTAAGCGAATGTGCTCAGGAAAGAGGTGGACCCTACTTCCCTTTCTAGGAACAGCAGAGAGATCTCAAGGTACTGCCAAGTGCCAGCTCATTTTTGCTTGGTATTTTCTGAGCAGCAAGAAAGCTTTGTTCAAATCTAGAGCTCACTATGCTTTGTGTCCTTTGCTCAGCTGAAACACGTCAGTAGCATCTTTTCTTAAGTTGGAAGGAGGAAAGAAAATGAGTCATTGTAGTACACTGCTCATGCACTTACCAGGCCTATGCTCATTATCATCTCCCCTTCCTGTCCCCAAAAATGGGAATTCTTTTCTACAAAATAATCCTTTCTCGTAATTTCTCTCTTGCTGCACCACTGGAGAAGGTAGGACACAACTTGGTCTATGCGCTAACCATAATGGACCTCAGATTTGAGGCGAAGACTTCAAAAAGTTCAAACTGTAGCTACCAGCAAAGCTCACCCATTCCAGGGAGATTGCTTACCACAAAGTGATTACTTAAAAATAAATAAATAAATAAATAAATATTTCTGCTTAAAAACAAGCCTGCTGAAAGGAGCAGGGGGACAGGTGCAATAGGAGATATCTCAACAGTGGGTGATCTCGCCATATCATGGTTATGACATGACACATGATCAAGTCATATGATAACCCTCTAGCACCTTTGGCAGGACTTGCTTTTAACTTTATTTTAATTCAAAAAGAGAATGCAAAATCAGTCACTGGAAAAGAAAATTAAAGAAAAAAAAGATGGGGAAACAAGTAAAATAAGTAGGAACTATGAGTTCTTAAGCACCCCGGAGGTGCTCTCCTCTCACCATTAGGGTAGGTTCAGATGCTTTGCAGGATAGGCTTCACTCCTGAATTGCAAATGAGTGCAACAGATCTGTTTGCCAGCTCCTGGCCCCAGTGATGTTATTCTGGCAACTTCACATTAGTGCCTGGTTTCTTTTCACTGTGTACCATTTATATATTCCAGAAATGTGATGTTTTCACTACCAAAATTGTATATTTTTCTGTCTCAGGTATTGGAAGAAAATAAGCAGTGGTGGAAGTTGCTCAACCGGAGCGGGCAGGCTGGTTACGTCCCTTATAACATCCTGGATGAGGTGAAACTGGAAGAGCTCGAACAGGTCTCTACTCAGGTGATATTTATCCCATAGCCAGGTGCAGGGCATAATCAGACCATAACCTTGTAATTAGACCTCCCTGGATTTCTTAGGATACTACGTGTGGGACAGCGTGAACCTTCACAAGTAGATGAGCCGGGGTCCTGCATCTCCTACGATAAAACTCCCACATTTTCCCAACATTTATCCCCCCCTACCCCTGAAAAAAGCCTATTCCTCCTGCCATGCAGCAGCCTTGTGCTTTTCTCCCGCTCCAAGATGCCAAGCACACTGCCTGCTGCCAGTGGCACCTGGTAAGCAGGGGTGTGGGACAGCAGCAGCCTGCTGTGAAGCAAGACCCTCACTCAAAGGGACACCCACCCCAAGCCTAGCACCACGTGTTGTCATCCCAAACCCAGAAAAGGTGACACTGAGGTGTCCCCAAACATCTGCTGGCTATGGTGGCTTGAAATAGTTCCACCTTCTGCCAGTGCCTTCCCCCCAAACCCACGCACTTCTCAACCTCAGGTTTATCGCTTTCTGTTGCGAAACTGCTGGTTTCAGGGCTGTGCTGTGAACAAGATGAAAGAGCTAATGCAGCCATGAAAGCAAATTTTGCCACCAAAATACTGGAGTTTTTTTTTACTGGGGATTATATCAAAAACTGACAGTTCTCTCATCCAGTTCAGTTTGGCAGCAGGACCAAGCTGCTGGAGTGGAGGTAGATGGAAATACCATCTGAGTATTAAGTGAATATAGTTCTCAAGCACTTTGTATTGCAAAAATGTGGAGGTGGAGAGCTCCAAACGCCCTAAGGAAGCATGGAATGGCTTCCCCACTTCAGTATTTCTCAGTTTGGGCAAGACATAAAGTGCCCCAGTAAGCGCCTGGACAAAAGCCTTGCTAGTTTAATCACGAAAATACCAGAAACCTCTTTCCAGACTGCTCCAGGCACTTAGAAATAGTCACACTCAACATCCAGTTACTGATGGGATATATAGCTCCAAATGGGATTTCTGCTTGTTTTCTTTTTGTATTAGAATCTTTCTAAGAACCAGACCTCTCCAGGTGGCGAGCATGACATGCTTCATAGGGGTATAAATGCCTTCATGCCATGTTCAGCGTTTGCTTTGGTTTGTGTTAATTCCCATGAGAGCCCAGAGTCAAACCTGATCCACACAGCAAGCACCTCCTGAGTTCACGTGAGGCTCAGCTGAGGGGTCCCAGATCGCCACAGGGAGGACACAGCAATTTGTCCCTCTCCTTGTTACCATTGGGGGAAGGCAAAAAGTTAAATAAAATAAAAAACAGCAAAGAAAATCTTACACCTTGCTTTTCTTTCTTATCATCTAGGCTAACCAGAGGTACAAAGCAGACATGAACCCCAGAGGCTATGGACCATCCAGCCCAACTCACAAGCTACCGGCCAGCTATGCTGGGGATAAATGGGGAAGTGAAATGTTATCACGCAACTCTCCCCAGGACGCCAAAGAACGTATGTGTCCCACGCTGCGCTCACAGCAGGCTCAGGCAGCCCAAGAGCTTGGCACCGCGGCTTTGTGTTTCAGGACTTAATTCAAAAGTTCCTGTGAACATGTGCTTTTGCATGCTCTCTGTTCTGTTTTCTTTCTCTCTTGACTTTTGCAGTAATTCTATTTACTATTTTTGGTTGCTGTGTGCATGTAGGCAGTGACCTACCCAAACACATGGCCCCTGGCACACGGCTTTGTGCGAGGAGTGGCTGCACCTTTTAGTGATAAGCAGGGGACCGGCAGTGATGTAGAGAGGAAATTCCAATAGTGCAGCAGCCAGCAGAGCAGTCCTGAGGAGCTCAGTGACTCATGCCATGGGCTCCCAGGCAGCCTGAGAAAAGGCAGGCAAAAAGGTGATTTAATATCAGCTTAACCTTCCCCTTCTTCCCAAGGAGAGAGCTTCCTTTCACCCCCAGCATGATTTAAGTGTGTCTAAGTGACCATACGATTCAGGCCAAGCCCTTTCTCTTGCTTCCCTTCCTCTTGTCGCACACGCAGTGCCCACCTGGCATGTTCCTTCACAAGGTTTCAGAGAAATCCCAGCCACCAGATCTGTCAAAACCAGACTCACATCCCTCCCACACCCTGCACAAGCCATAGAGGATCACAGAACATGAGAAATACCAGGAGCCCTGCTCACCTCACTGCCTTCATACGCTTGTAGCAAACCGGCTGCTGGGGGCCACAGCCAGGGTTCATCCTCTTTCACCTTCTGCAGACTCCTGAAAGCAGAAGCCCTTTTGGGACGAGGGAAGACCCCACAACACCAGCATCACAGACACCTATCTATTCATAACACCAAGTTATTCTCCTCACAGTCCTAAAGAGTTTCATGGAAAAAGTGATACTGGATGATGCGTCACTGGAGTTTTATGAGCGTACTGCCAGTTCAAGCTTCCTGCCACTTCTATTTAGCTGCACAGCAAAAGCTGGAGGGCTGAGAATTTAGGTCGGTGAATTACTTATTAGAAGTAGCAGTGAGGACTGAGAAGTGGAGGGAGCAGGACTACAGCTCAAAACCAAGACTCCGGTGATCCCAGGCTTGGCCTTCCACATTGGGTAACAGCAAAGAGACAATAGGAAGGAAAATAAATGGCAACACAGAGGTATAGAAAAATGGGAACCTGTTCTCAAGAACATATAGTCAGGCCTCCCTGACTGCTGCTGTCTCATGTGGTCTGTTTCCCCCACCACCCCACTCTCTGCTGCAAAGTTTGCAGGGCAGTTTCCTTATTTCAGTATTCTGAAGGGAACTAAGTAACTCAAAAACAGGAAGATGGTGATCTAAAGCAAAAACTCCACAGCAGAGCAAGACATCAGGGAGTCAGTCCCTTGTCACCGCTTGGCAGCACCGCCAGATCAGGTGTTTTACACCACTGAGTAAACTTCTGCTAGGTGGTGTGTGTGTGGGGGGGGAGGATTATGTGCTTTGAATGAGGTGTGATGAACAGGATAGGTTAGAAACACGAGAAACAAGAGATCAGTTTGAATATATATATTTATTTATATAAAATAGGTCAAAATATGGGTCCTTACAAGCACCTGCTATAGATACCAGTCATGCAAAATGAACATGTCTTTATTAAAACCTTATCCTATTATCTTACCCAATATAATACACTTTTCCCCCAATAAGTGCTTTTAACCAAGAATTTTCAATGGGTAGCCTAGCTCCTGCTGGCTAAAAGCAAGTGCCTCTGTAGACGTGAGCTCTCCTCTTTCACACCAGACCAATCTCTGCTCAGTTAAGCAAGATTTGGAGATTTGCTTTAAATGAGGCAGTTGAGTCTGCTGGCTGGCACCATGCACTTTCCTCTAGCAATTACACAGCTCTATTAATACTGGGCATAATCAGGGATGGAAATTTCATTTTTCCTAGGAACACTAGCAGTTGATCCAAGACTCTCTGACTAGTCCAATGGACATAGCTGAAGCAGTGAGGTCAAAATCTGAGGCCAAAATCCTGGGGGACAGTTAAACTGTATGAAACTCTTAAGCAGCTTTTTAGATTCAGTGGCTGCTGTGCGGATGATGAGCATCTGGCTGTTGTTTTTGTGATTTTTCCTCTCCATCATTCTGGAGAAAAACTGTAGAAATATAGGTTTCTCCCAGAGAGAAAAGCAAGGTTTCAAAATCCAAATGAAGTTGAAAAGCTTGGGAGGAAAGGCAAGCAAATCCTGCTTCATCAGTCTGCCAGTCTCCAAAACCATGGTGGTATCCCATCTGTTCTTAATTGAAGTTTGAAGATCAAAAATGTCAAATTGGAGCAAACCTATTGCTCTAATTAAGTACTTGAACTTGTTCTTTAGAACTAAAACACAAAAGTAAGCACTTTCCTTTGGTGTGTTTACAAAATTAATAATATTGCTGAGCCACATTCTGATGCTTGTTACAATTTCACTGCAAATATTAATTTAACTGGACTCATGACTGAAGACTTGGTTTCACTCCCACTCTTAACCTTGTGCTCTAAAAGGTTTGCCTTGTTTCCACAGAACTTCTGCATCATATGGACGAAGTGAATGATGAATTGATAAGGAAGATTACAAACAGTAAAATTCAGCCTCCCCACAGGAATTTCAAAGTGGAAAAACCTCAGGAAGTTTTTGTGCCCCTCACCTTCGAATCCAGTGCTGAAGAAGTCAAAGCTTGGCTGGAGGCAAAGTCATTCAGCAAAGGGTAAGATCTGCATCGCTGCCATATGAAATGCTGGTCCTTCATTGAAAAAGAAGTTGGGTAGGCAGCTTGCAACATTTCAGCTGGATTTACTTACAGAGACTGTGTTGCAAACTAGATTTCAATCATATTAAACGTAGGCTATATAACTAGTACATTCAGCACAAATCAAATGCATTTTGTTCCTCTATACTATCAAATACACTGCCTTACGGTACAGCAAGATCTCACAAGTAGCTGCAAATAAAGGAAGGGCCTTGCTCATCCACACAACTGAGACACAGATGCTGTACAACATCCTCCACTGCTGCTCATCTGGCCTCACTTAGCCAGTTCAAAGTACTGAACTTAGAGGAAAAATAATTAACTCCCTAACTAACCCCACAACCTGAAAGGCTCTGAATTGCAAATTCCACATGACTGCCTACCTCTGGAGAAACTGTCCTAAAGTATGGCTGAGGAAGAGACAAATCCTCAACTAGGGCTAGCAAATTGCCCCAGCCACACAGACCAAAACGCTGCATGTGGGCGAGGGTCCCGAGTTACAACTCACGCTCTGTGCAGTGTGCTATGAGAAGCTGGAGGATCACTCCCCAAATGCGATGTGACTGGCATGAAACCACTGCAGTACCCACGGGGCTGGACACACACTGGGTGCTGGGGTGACACTGGTGTCACCCGCTCCTCCCAGCCTGCTGTCAACCCCTCCAAGAGCTCGCATTACCCAACAGCTGCCACATCGCCAGGGCCTTGCATGTGAAAAGGTCCTGGTGCAGGGGCTGTACTTCATCTGCTCTCAGCCCTGTTATCTCTGAATCCTCACCTTTGGCAAGAGGCCATGTGTAACACAACTATCTCCTTGTTTTGTGTCTCCCCAGGACAGTGGAACACCTTGGCATCCTTACTGGAGCTCAGCTTTTCTCCCTGAACAGAGAGGAGCTGAAGAAAGTGTGTGGTGATGAAGGAAACAGAGTGTACAGTAAAATCACGGTGGAGAAAAACCAACTGGAGGTAAGTAGCTTTCTGGATAACTCCCACCCAAATGGATGCCTGTACCAGCAGTGTCAGATGGTGCTTTAAACATGCATTTTAAGACACACAATTAAAAATAATAATAATAAAAATGAACCCAACCCTAAAAATACTGAGAATTCTCTTAAGCAAAACGGCCTCAAATCTGTAAGGCGGATCACCCTGTCTCCACTAAAGACTGCCTTTTTACTGTTGCCTTTGATATTCATTCTACTCTTATGGAATTAGTTAAATATTATAATTTAACCACAGCTTGAAGTCGAAATTCAAACTTGCTGTTTTGTTTCCATTCTAGAAAAACAGAGGGGAGACAGAGCTCCAAGAAATTATGAAGCGTCGCCAGGAGAGGATTGATTCTGCTAATTAAAATCTATCTGCTTTTTTTCAGCTATTAGTCATAGTAGTGCAGAAAAAGGGAACAAAAGCAATGATCCCCAGTCCAGACAAGAGAGAGCAGTGCTCCACACTTAGCAGTGTAATTGCCATCAAAGTGACAATTCCTTGAACACTGTTGATAAGGATAGACATTAAGACCATGTCCCATTGGGAAAGGTGTTTTAATATTGCATGAAGTCTTTTTTTTTATATATATCTATATATTTTATACTGAAATTGTATGTGCATGTGATCAGAGTGGATCAGAACTGACACGGGTCTGAATGTAGGACAATGGCTGGACCCCACAGAGCTTTTAACATATGGCTGCACATGCTTCTGGTCCCCTCGCCAGCACGGCTCGGGGATGGAGGACACGGCACGCTGCACAGAACAAGCCAGCCTGAATGTTTAGAGTCTGGGCTATGGAAATATGTCTTTTCCCTACCTTTTGTTTCCTTCTTGGTGGCAGATATCCCCTGCAGCCCAATAGTAAAGGCTCAGTGGCAGTTCAGTGCCCTTCCTGCCCCCCTCTGCCCTCTGGAATTGCAACATACATTACATAAGTCTGGGCTGCTTCTTTAAATACACGTACCAGTTAGTGCTGCCTTTGAACAGTGGAAATAAGCTTTCATTGCGTAATAAAGAGCAGGATCTGAGTGACAACTGAAGTGATTTTAATCTGCAAATAGGTGAGCTCAGCCTGATCATCCCTGCTTACGCAGAGGCTGGGGCTCAGGGCAGCTGCGCAGCCCTTCACCTTGGCACGAAGCCTGTATCTGAAAGCTGCAGAATTGCCAAAGCCAGGCCTCAGATAAGAAGAAAAGCCCCCACCATTTGCTCCCCACCTAGCCACACCCAAAGCCATTTTCTGGATGTCCAACACTCTGCCTCACCTTCGCATTTTCATTGCAAAGAATAATCTGAGATGCTTCCTAAATAAGAAAACAAAACACAATTGGAATGGCTGTTTTAATATAAAATGAGTAGCCACAAGGAAAAAAAATGCAAAAAAAGTTATCTGATTTAGTAGATGCTGCTGTTCTTCAATTCCTATTTTTCTTAATAATGTTATGTGCATATGTATATATCTTTCTAGTGAAATATCCCCTTACTCTTACAATCTATAAATAGGGATGAGGAAAAATATTCCTGTCCGAGATATAATCAAGTGATTGTGCATCAATATTTTACTCAAAGTTTTAAAAACTCAAGCAAGCATGTAATAGATTTCCTGTCCACAGCACATTTGGCACACTGTATTTAGGTCTACGTTTTACTTACAAACTTGGTAAGAATATACCAAAGCAAACACATCTACAGGAAGTGCTCACAGACCGGGAAGACTTCGCCTTTCTCTCATTCACGTTTACTTTGGCTGAATGGGGATTCAGGCCCAGACTCCACAAAGACTTACACACCTTACATGTGTGCTTTCCTTTATGTGCTGTGAAAGGTCCCCACCTCCTTCACAGAGAACCCCTCGAAAGGCTAGGCATGTACCTAAGTCTTTGTATAATTTGGGCCTGCGCTTGCACATTCAATGAAAAAAAGCTGTGCAGATGCAAAGCAGCAGTGGGGGAACAGGGGTCTAACTCTGAGCATACTGATGCATCTCTCAATTTTGGCTTAGTTCTTCCAACCACGTTTCCAATTGATGATATATTTTCCTTAATAGTTAAATAGCTAATTGTTAGCACCAGCAGAATTAGGGTGCAGGCAGGTAGCTTGAAGAGGAGGATCATCTTTTCAGTCACAATGCTGCTGGCTTGCCACAGTGGCTGGAATTTGCAAAGGGCACTCACCTGGTCAGGGAGGGATGATAAGGACAATTCTCCTGAGAAGCCCTGGCTCCGGATTTGGGTGGAGATGGGAAGCAGGTGTGAATACTGGCAAACTATTGGTGTTATAAGCACAGGAAGCTGAATCGTTTCTAAAATGAAAATAAAAACAAATGGTGAGCTTGGGAATATGATACCTTTCTTGTTTTTGTCTATGAGGTTAAACATAGAATCACATGGAATTATATTTACTTGGGATTTTAATAGAATTGTACACAACAGTTCCGTGAAACTAAGAGCCAGGGGAGCATTTTGTAAAATAAGAGTGTCAGTAAACCTTATAGCAGGTCACTTTAAAAATTTCCACATGACTGAGCTGTGCATCTGTTATATTTGTACCGCCTGCAGATAATGCTATAATGCACTGTACATTAATGTAATTGAACGAAGGATAAAATGATATAACCATGCACTATATAAGATTTATTAAAATAGTTAAGTTATACTTATAACTCCATCTCTGTCTCTTTCTTTTGGATATAAAAGAAAGCAACAGGACTAAAAACTGTTGTTAAGGGTTGGCTTTTATTAATGACTTGTTGCTGTGAGTCTGCTCAGATACACAGCAGAATATCTGAAACAGCACGTTTCCTTTCTTTTCTTGGGAACTGCCATTCAAAGAAAGGGTGTTATGGCCTTGATAATCATTCACGTCTAAAAATAGTGCTAGGTAAAAATTCCACATATGATAACAATCAAACAGTGGGAAAGTTACCAGCTGAATCCAAAACATCCCCTTTCTTGGCATGCTGAGTAACAAAAATCTGTTACCTCTGGAACAAGCAACTGAGGCAGAATAACAGTACTCACACAAACAGGTAGTGTCCAAGACCACATTTTGCACTGACAAGATAAAAATGCCCAACTGTGGTCAATGACAGCTAATGGAGGGCCAGGAACAAAGAGAAGGAAAGGGATATACAGCAGAGACCTTCAAGGTTTGCAAGTCTTGGCAAGGACCCTGGAGACAATGAGAATATGTTTCCTACAGTCATAGAATTCAAAGCAGACTTAAAACTAATGCTTCTTTCCATTGTCCTCTCTCCGGGTTGCACAAAGCGTGTGAGGTTTCTAGAAAAGCATGTGCCTGTATATCAGAAAGGGAAATTACTGTCACAGCTTCCACAACTGAAACAATGCAAGACAAAATGAAGGGAACACCACGATCCAAATTGTCTCTGTCTGAAGGCCAAGTGGCAGCTTCTGCAACAACTGCAGCCAAGTCCCATTCCCTATTTCTGAAGCGCAACTGTGCTAACAGGGCTTTTAAATGGCTGGCGCAGAGGATCACCTTCTCCAGAGCTTGAATGGAGCTGAGGCGCATGAAGAGCTGCAGGTGCCTGAGGAGAATCATAGAATCATTGAGGCTGGAGAAGTCCTTCAAGACCATCTGGTCCAACCATCACCCTACTACCAATGTCACCCACTAAACCATGGCCCTAAGCAACACGTCCAACCTCTCCTTAAACACCCCCAGGGATGGTGACACCACCACCTCCCTGGGCAACCTGTCCCAGTGCCTGACTGCTCTTTCTGAGCAGAAATGTCTCCTCTTTTCCAACCTGAACCTCCCCTGGCGCAACTTGAGGCCATTCCCTCTAGCCCTATCACTAGCCCTATCACCTTGTAGTGAGGGGCCCAAAGTTGAACACAGAGAACTTTGCGCCAGCGGGGGTTTAGGTTGGATATTAGGAAGAACTTCTTTTCTGAAAGGGCTGTGAGGCATTGGAATGGGCTGCCCAGGGAAGTGGTGGAGTCACCATCCCCGGAGCTCTTTAAAAGACGTGTAGACGTAGAGCTCAGTGACATGGTTTAGTCGAGGGCTGGTTAGCGTCAGGGCAGAGTTGGACTGGGGGCTCTTGGAGGTCTCTCCCAGCCCAGGTGATTTTGTGACACGGGGGACACACGGGGGACACAGGGCGCCCACAGGGCGCCTCACGCCCAGGGCAGCCGCATCCCCCGTCGCCAAGGTGACGAGCTCCCGCCCTCCCGAGCCGCGAAAGCAGCCAATCAGAAGCTTCCTCCCTCCCTTCGCCCCTCCTTCCCTCTTGCTGGCCGCCGCCCGTCTTGTCACCGCGCTTCTGATTGGCTCAGTGCTCCCCCCCTCGAGACGGGATTGGCGGAGGGCCGGGCGGGCGGCTCCACCTCTCCCCGGGAGCCGAGGCCGCGGGTGTCGGGCGCGAGCGGCGGGTGCGCGCGCAGGCCGGCTCCCCTCCGGGCACGCAGCTCCCTTAAAGGCCGGCGCCAGCCCCCCCCCGCCCCACGGACAATGTCGGTGTCCCCCGTGAAGCGGCAGAAGATGGAGTCGGCGCTGGACCAGCTCAAGCACCACACCACGGTGGTGGCCGACACCGGGGATTTCAACGGTGAGGGTGGAGGGGGAAAAAAAGCGGCGGGGCGGGCGGCGGCTCTTAAACACCCCCCCCGTGGCGCAGAATGGACGCGCCCGGCCGAGGGGGCGAGCGGCGGAGGGGGAGCGAACCATCTCGGCGGGGTGGGGGGGGGGCTGGGAGCGCGCTGCCCCCCACCGGGTGCGCTGCCCCGCCGCCCCCAGGGTCGCGGGTTCGAGACCCCGGCTCCCGGGAGCCGCCGGGTGCAGCCCCTTGGCAATCCGCTGGGGCTTATTGTAATTAACAGGCGGTCTGCAGGGGCTCGCTGCTAATTAACAGGCGGGGGGAGTTCCTCCGATAGCCGCTGTGTGCGGTTGGGTGGTGGTGGTGTGTTTTTTTTTTTTGTTTTTGCCCTTCTTCAGAAGGCGGAAGCAAAGCAGCCGTGAGGCAATAAAATAATGCAAGAGGGTTAGTTTTTGGCGTTCGTTATCTGGCGAGGAGGCGCCCTCACACCGCAGCCCGGCCCAGCAGCTCCCTGAGGGTCTCACAGGGCCAAGTCCTGCCCTGCCGCCCCTCCTGAGGCAGCCGTCTGCCTCCAACCTGCCTCATCCTGCAGCGAAACGTTACAGGGAAATGTTATTTTCCTTCCTGACTGGCACCACAGACAACTGCAGCACCTGAAGGGCGCAGGGCACTCACACGCCTTTGTCCAGATGAAATGAAGGCAGTCAGGAACAGTAAGTGACAGCTTGAGCCTCGTCAGGTTTACCTGCCCTGGAGTAGCAACAAGCCTGGGTAAAGACCAGCGTGTGGTGAAATGAGATGAACTTAAGGCATTGTCCTGGCTTCAGAAAAGCATCATGAAGAATCCTTGTGACAGCAGGGGGGAGTTGGTGGCAGTAAGCAGGCTGAGAGCTGCCTGCTGGAAAGTTTTAACTTGCTCCTTGAAATGCTTTTGCAGTTGATCTCTGACTGCCTGTTGTCACCTGTGGATCTTCCTTACTGTGCAAACAAGGCTTCGGGTGACATATGGCTCCCTCCCTGTTCAGCTTAAACGCTGCTGCTAATTAAAGTGCAGCTGTTGCTAACATAATTGCAAAGATCTTAGATAAATGTGTCTGTATGGCACTGTGTAAGAAAAGAGGCTCGTTTGAACAGATCGCAAAGCAAGAGACCAACTGCCGACCTCACTTATATCTGCAGCAAGTGGTGGTTTGATTCAGTAGCAGCTGCAATAACTTTGCAGTTTTAAGCAAGCCACACCAGCCTATGCTTACTCTTGCACAGTTTTCCTTGTGCTCACAGTGGCACACCAGTCTCAAGTGCAAAACACTTGCAAAAGCTTGTACTGGGCAGCTGAAATACAGGCTGCTTGCCACAAGACCACTTTTTCTGCAACATTTCCATCAGCCACACTACCCTCACATTGAACCGGCATCTGGAAAATACTGAATAACTGTATCATTACCAGTACCTCCTCAACATCCACTGGAATACCTACCTAGCCTTCTTGCCTGACATGCTTAATTGTCCTGTTTAGGATGGGTGACAGGCTTAATGAGATTACTTTATGCATCTTGCCAGAAACCCATAACATTCTTTTAACTGCTGCAATGCTGTAGAAGTGTAATAAGCTGTCAAAAATACACTTTTCTAAAATTGTGCATCTGCTTCAGAACATGGTTTTCTAAATGCACCACTTTATTCTGAGCAGCATCCCTGTGAATTAAAGTGTTTTTTGAAAGCTGTGTTTATATGGCATGAACTTGCTCCAGGATCACAATTGTTGCCCATGGGGACGTTATAAAAAAAAAATATATATATATATATATTTTTCTTCTATCTCTACAAAAACTGTCATATTCTATTAACTTGTGTTTTAATCCCCATGCAGAAATGCAGAGGAAAAGGAGCTGATAATATTTTGTTGTTCTGGACATTCAGCTGCATTAGCTCTGGTTGACTTTCTGGGGCTTGTAAGCAGCAGTCACCGAAGGGCCTGCAGAGGCACTGACCCGTTTGCTGAGTCAGACCCAGCATGCTGGGCAGCTCAGCTCTGATTAGGGCCTGACAATGCACAGTCACAGCCTGCTTTGGTAAACAACTGCTGCCACCTGAAATAGGTGTAGTCCAGGGATTAGGATAAGCCAAACATACAAACGTCTTACATACAAAAGGCAGCCTGGCAGTATAAGGAACTTATAAGACCTGACAAAAAAAAAAAAACCACCTGTAACTACTTGAAGTTTTAAAATGCTAAAAGACACTAACATTTTTTTGACAAATGAATTTTTCTTTTTCTCTTGCTCTAACAGCTGTAGACAAACAAAACCCCAAATGCCTAGCCCTAAAAGGGAAGAGATTTCTTTGTCTTTACTTTCCCAGTAAATTCAGCTATGGAATTCAGCTATGATGGTGAATATGACATGAAGGTCTAGTATCACTTCTTTTCATCTGTCATTTCTACAAGTTTATTTCTTTTGGGTAATGCCTGAAGTAGTGAGTAAGCTTTGCTCTGTTGTATTGCTGCAGTGCTGTTAGCCTCATAGCAGTACTTCTGATGCAAGCCAACATTCAGGCAGTGATATTTGAACATCACCATACACTAGTCTGACCTGTCACGAGTACAACTACCCTACAACCATAAGTGTTTTCATCTTTACATATCTGAGCAAAATCCTTTTAATATTTTAAATGAGCTCTTTTTGTTTCCCTAGCAATTGATGAGTACAAGCCCCTAGATGCCACCACGAACCCATCTCTGATACTAGCTGCAGCTCAGATGCCAGCTTACCAGAAACTTGTGGATGATGCAGTTGCATACGGAAAAAAACTTGGAGGGTAAGAAAAATGTTGTTCACCTCCCCCGTGTAGGTCTATATTTAAGACACTTCATTTCTGCAAGTAGTGTTTAGTACTACTAGCAACGTACTAGGGCTTTTCCCCCTGCGTGCTTGTAGGTTTATCTCCTGTACCAGAAAGCCTCAACCCTAAAGAAAAGCTGCTTGTTACAAGGTTCAGTTTATCTCCATTCTCATATATCAGTTTATCTCCGTTCTCATATAGCCTTCTAGGACTGCTCCAGAAAACATTCCTGAGTTGACAGCATAATAGGAAATAGTGTCTGAAGGCTAATATTATTGGTGGTACACAGAGAGCAGAACAAACATGGAGCAGAGCAGAAGTGGTTATTTGAATGTTAAACAGACTGTGAAATTTGATCTTGAAATCAGTGGCAAGTACTGAACATGCTACCCTCCCCCATAAAAAATGATTTTGTTCTTCATGTTTTTTAGGTCAGAAGATGAGCAAATACAAAATGCTTGTGACAAACTTTTTGTATTATTTGGAGCTGAAATATTGAAGAGGATACCTGGCCGCGTGTCCACGGAAGTAGATGCAAGGTTTGCTCTCTTTCCTCTGGGTTACCCTGTATATTTGTGCCTACAAAAAGGGATGATGTGAGCTGAAGAAATATGATCTTGACTGGGCAGTTCACTGATACAGGAGTACCAGGAGCACCAGGAGCTTGTGTTGTTAATATTTAGACAATGAATTGCAGTTCATTTGCTTGATCAGGACTTTGTTATAACTTGGTGACAAAACTTCCTAAGAACAAGTAATGTAGAGATCTGATCTTTGTTGTCCTCCTTCTGGTTGTTAGTCAAGGGAAACCCCATGCTTCTAACATACGTAGAACTTTGCTCATTCTCTTCTGTGTGATAGTCCTCAATTTTCCAAGAGATTTGCTGTAGCAGTTTATTTAGTGACTTGTTTAGGATTTGTCTATGTGCTCCTTGTGAAGTCACTTCTAAGGCTCAGCTTCTATATTCATTATGGAAAAACTTGAGGAAAATATAACTTTCTCAGAGAAAGTTATGTTGAGCTCCGGATTCTCCAAATTAAACAGTAGCAGTGCTGTGTCACTGCTACTTGACAGTCAAGGAAGTATCTCTGAGAAGAAAAACCTGCTACTAGTACATAAATTCTGTTAATGTAGTACAGTGGTTCTGAATGTTGTTTCTTTTGGAGAGTTTTTTTTTAATAAAACTTAAGAAGTCCTACTCTTGTTCCAAAGGTTGTCCTTTGATAAGGAAGGAATGATTCAGAGGGCCCGGCGTCTTATCGACCTTTATAAGGAAGCAGGAATTGGTAAAGATCGGATTCTCATAAAGCTCTCTTCAACATGGGAAGGAATCCAGGCTGGCAAGTAAGTACTTCTGTTCCTGGTATGCTGATTCATAGTATGCTTCTGGCTGTTTGGACACTTAAACACGTTCTACACATAAAACAAAGTATTGTTTTGAAAGCACTGCACCAGGAAACTTGTTGCCAGGGATACAGCTAGCAAGTGTGGTGCTATACTGAAGCTTTCTGCTGAATTAGGAAAAGTTTGTTCATACAAGGGCTGGGCCATTTGTAAACAGTTTCCTGAAATGTTGTGTTAAGTCATCTGCATTTGGTTTAGGGAACACTATTGAATAGATCACGGGTAGTGCAAAACATTTGTTTTGCTACCTTTACACTTTAAAGCTTAATTAGAGATGTGGTACAGTTTATAAAGTCAATAAATCAATAGTTTAACCTACTAACATTGCTAGAATCTAAGTTTATTAGGTGAGGAAAATGCCATTTAAGCCTGCCTATGTCTGCAGGGTTCTGGAAGCAGAGTATGGGATTCACTGCAACATGACCTTGCTGTTCTCCTTTGCCCAGGCAGTTGCCTGTGCTGAAGCTGGGGTTACTCTGATTTCCCCATTTGTAGGACGCATCCTGGATTGGTATGTTGCAAATGGAGATAAGAAAGCCTATGAACCTTCAGAGGATCCAGGTAAGCTCCCCACCCCCCCAAAAAGCTCCTCCTTTGAACTGCAGTTTATTTCTAAAAATCCCCTTGTGAAACAAATGGTTTTCAAGGTGTTCTAAATAATCATTTGTGCCTCAAATGAATTATTCTGAAAACTACTAATTTTTCTTCTTTAGGAGTGAAGAGTGTCACTAAGATCTATAACTACTATAAAAAGTTTGGCTACAAAACTATTGTGATGGGTGCTTCATTTCGAAATACGGGAGAAATAAAAGCGCTTACAGGCTGTGACTATCTGACTATTTCACCCAAGCTTTTGGCAGAGCTCAGCAAAGAGCATGTCAAGCTAACTCCCACGCTCAGCGTTAAAGATGGTAAGTCTACTTCTACATAATATAGGCTTGCTTTGACTCCCTGTCTTCTTGAGCATTAAGAGCATGTGTTTCCCCTCAGCTCTACGCTGCCAGTTTCCACTCTGTTTTAAGACTGAAAGTTGACCCTTCCCCAAAGGGGTCACATTACTGTACTACCACCACTGCTTATACATAGGTCCTTAGGGTCTTGGGTCTGAGTATGCTAACTGGAATTAAGATGGGTTTTGAGCACCTTCCCCTGAAAGGACAGGGAGAGAAGAAGGAACTTCATATATTTGGGATGATTTTTTACTGATTGTTAACAGAGATGCCAAACAGGGTTTAATCATTACGCTGATACTGTATCAGATAATTGTTAGCTCTAGGCATGCTGAAAGATTTTTTTTCCTACAGAAACTTTAGAAATGAAGTAATATGCAAGAATAATTTTTCTACTGATATTAGGCCACAGTAGTTCTGCGTGTATGTTCCCATTGCTTTTGCTTCTCCATTGCCTTACTTAAACATTTCTTCTCAACCCAGATGATGAGATTTGCAGAGTTGTTGTCATGGGTTGCTGCTTACAGGGTGCTAGCTAGCTTGTAGGCACGTTATCAATTGAGCTTTTGTTAGGTGCTTGCCAAATAATCAAAGCCTTAATTGTTCAGCATATTTGCTTAGAATATCTTGCTGTGGTAGGACCATTGCATAATTCTTGATAATAGGCCTGAAAGTACTGTACCATTCAGAAGCAGATACAAGATAACAGCATACCTATGAACATTGTGTTTTAAGGGAGACTGATTTCTGTATAACACTTTTTCAGAACACAGTGTAGGAACACAGTGTAGGAAGTTTAACAAGGCCAAGTGCCGGGTCCTGCACCTGGGGCGCAATAACCCCAAGCAGAGCTACAGGCTGGGAGAGGAATGGTTGGAGAGCTGCCAGGCAGAGAAGGACCTGGGAGTGATGGTGGACAGTCGGCTGAATATGAGCCAGCAGTGTGCTCAGGTGGCCAAGAAGGCCAACGGCATCCTGGCTTGTATTAGGAACAGCGTGACCAGCAGGGCTAGGGAGGTGATCGTCCCCCTGTACTCAGCTCTGGTGAGGCCGCACCTCGAGTACTGTGTTCAGTTTTGGGCCCCTCGCTACAAGAAGGACATCGAGGTGCTTGAGCGGGTCCAGAGAAGGGCAACGAAGCTGGTGAGGGGCCTGGAGAACAAGTCCTACGAGGAGCGGCTGAGGGAGCTGGGCTTGTTCAGCCTGGAGAAGAGGAGGCTCAGGGGTGACCTTATCGCTCTTTTTAGGTACCTCAAGGGAGGCTGTAGCGAGGTGGGGGTTGGCCTGTTCTCCCACGTGCCTGGTGACAGGACGAGGGGGAATGGGTTTAAGTTGAGCCAGGGGAGTTTTAGGCTAGATGTTAGGAAGAACTTCTTCACTGAAAGGGTTGTGAGGCATTGGAACAGGCTGCCCAGGGAAGTGGTGGAGTCACCATCCTTGGAAGTCTTCAAAAGACGTTTAGATGTAGAGCTTAGGGATATGGTTTAGTGGAGGGCTGTTAGCGTTAGGTTGGAGGTTGGACTCGATGACCTTGAGGTCTCTTCCAACCTAGAAAATTCTGTGATTCTGTGATTCTGTAACACTGTCAGTTTTTCAGCCCAAAGTGTGCTCATGCAGCAAGTCTCATTGAAAGTAGTACTTGAAACTTTTCAGCAGTTGTCAATGGACAGAACTTTGAGATACCTGTGGTTTTTGATAGCAATCTGATAATACAATTTTGTTTCTTTTTGAATTTCCCTTGTGCAGCTCAGGCATGTGATCTTGAGAAGATCCACCTGGATGAGAAAGCATTCCGCTGGCACCATAATGAAGACCAAATGGCTGTGGAAAAACTCTCTGATGGGATCAGGAAATTTGCTGCAGATGCAATAAAGTTGGAGACAATGTTAAAGGTAGGTGCTATGTCATGCTGCCTCTTTCCACCTCTCATGTTCCTTCAAGTACTGCAGCTAACCCTCAATTGCTTGTGGTATGACAGAAGACTAGGAATGTGTCAGCAAGCCTGATCAAGTTTTGTACAGGTAGTACATGTTATGTAGGACAGGCAGTTAGCAGACTGGACACCTCCATGGAATGAACTTTTTATTTTTGAGATGCAGTGAAGTTTATATTCATGCCAGGTGTATATAGACACACCTCTTTTTTAGGCCTACGGCGGTGTTTAGAGTAGCAGCTAATCAAAATAACACTACTTGCTAAATTAAAAGTCTAATTCTAGACTGGTATCACTGACAGTTAACATCAATAATCTTCAGAGAGTGAGTTAGAAATAGTACATGCTTGTGTTCCTTGTAGGGGGCACCAAGCACAGATATGAGTATAGCTAGGACATGTAAAAGTTTTGTCAGTGTAGGACAAGTCTTTTAGATGGGATTAACTGAGTTTTGTGCTTTGGGGGGTAAGAATACACTAATTATGTCATCTAGGCACTTGTTGACTGACAACTACTTAACAGTGACTTAACTTGCATTACTAAAGCACAGCACAGTTCCCAAACTGCCACTTATTTGTTCACTTCTCTCTTTCTAGGAGCGAATGTTCAGTGCTGAAAATGGAAAGTAGAAAAGTCAGAATTCTCCTGACTTGTCAAGGCTGAATGAGTGGATCACCAGAGGTTAAATGGATGTACAAATGTCTTACCTGTAAAAGTCTTATGCTGTGTATGCATAGATTTCTGTATTATGCTTTTTTATCAATTTGCAAAGGGACAAATAACTTCAATTTTTTTGTGACACTTTTGTCAATACATGCCAATTAACACATACTTTCCTTGTAATGTGTTCACTGCTGCAGAGGAATCAGGTGATTCAGCTGACATGATAGTTCAATTTCTACTAAAATATTCATAATGCTGTTTGTATTAAATTCCTAATTGCAAATTTATACTTAACATGTTAAGAAAGCAGTTTTCTTTCATGATGTCTTACAGTGACTTAAAGACAGATTTCCACAAATCTCCATTTTCCACTCTCTATGGTACATGCCCAAAAGTACTCTTATCTAACACATATACAATAGAACAATGGCTCCAGTCATTTGTCTTCTCTCTGCAACTAAGGTGGCAGCAGCAATTTACTGATTGGCAAAAATGGTGAAGCATTTTTAAAGGTTTTTTTTTTTTTTTTGGTCAGGGGAACAGAAAAACAGCATCATAAGCAATTTTTAGGGATTTTGTCAAACACTTGCCTAAGAGCCCAGGGCAAGGTAAGAGCATAAGTGCAATTGATTGAAGCTGAAAATGGCACTGCTATTACAACACCAGCATAAGCTACAACTTCTGTGATATTACTGAAGGTTACCCTTTTCAAAACTAGATAGTTAAGTCTCCGAAGCAGTTAATAAATAACTTTAACTGTTTAATCTGAACTGACAAAATGACCATGTGGATATAACTCAGGATTGTTTGTTACAGCTTTGTTTCAGTTAAGTGTTACAGATTTGTAGATCATCTTTAGAGCAAGTTACTGTATTTCTTTATGACAGTTAGGGAACTGCTGCCAACCTTATCACCCAAATGACTTAAAAAAAAGCCACAAACCACTAAAAACACACCCTCTGTATTACTCCCTGTTCCTTTTTGTCTTTGAGCTTCCCTCTTTGTATAAGAAGGAGAGCTGTATGTCAGTCTCCCTTTGAGGAATGGCCTAATCCTAAATGCTGCACTTCCCAATTACAGGGCTTTCTGTTAAGTAGGGATGCATCTGTTTACATTTCATGGCATATTTTGTGAAGACTAATTAAATATCTTATCGATTCATATAGGTCCAGTTCCACCAAGCATAGACAAGAGGTTCCTGTCTGTATGTAGACACATTTAACTATTTTCTTATCAAGTGGCGTGAACTTAGCCTTTTTTAAAAAAACACTAAGGCTATTATAGTTACACACAAGCAATATCCTGCTTGAATAACACACGAAAAACAAGCCAAGGGAGCAAGGGGTCAGTAAGATCAGTCTGACACTTCAGCAGTCTTGTCAGAACATTGCCATAACAAACTGGAAGCTGTTGTTTCTACTAAACTGACAGATAATTGTACGCTCACAAACCAGATATAGAATTGTGCCAGACATCTCTACATAGTGCTGCATGTGCCCTGCACAGGACTGGGAGAAGTGCCAGGCTATCAAGGGGAGATGAAACTGCCTCACAGGATGGTTCCAGCCCCCTTTGCTCTCAACAGCAGGAGGCAACTGTGAGAAGCAGGCCATGGTAGAAAGCAAGCTGTGCAGAGGGAGGTGGCCTCTTTCTCCTCCTTTCAAAGGTCAAGCTAGCATTAAAGGCTTTATACCCTGCCCACACCCCCCTACGCTGTGCCATGCAGCCATCCAACCTACTGCTGCAAGTCATAAAGTGCCAGTACAATGATTTAGAGCCCTGTAATCTTTAAAAACAGAGTGGTTGAATCCTGAAACTGAACTTAAAGGACTGCAGAGATGCCACTGCCCAAGGCTGTAGGCTGTTTGGATCTCGCTTTCTCAAACTGTCTGATTTCTGTCCCAGAGCATGAGGAGAGATCCCCAGTTTTTTTTAGCAGATCACAACTTCCAGAACAAGCAAATTTATTTCCAGCCATAAACAGACTTAATACATAGAAGTATGTTATACATAATATACATAAAAGTCAGTTATGACTTCCTCACAGTGGATGAAGCTTTCATCCAGTCACAAATTCCCTGGAATAGTTTGAATAAAGTTGCACACCACTGTTGAAAGATTGACAACTGTAGATATGATATACATGCAAGACCATGGCAAACCAGAGATGACACCTGAAAGGTAACAACTCATATGCAGGGAATTAAACATGTTTTCTAAAAACTGCTGTTACAATAATCCTGTCAGAAAAGATTGCAGGGTAGGATGGCAATCCTCAGCCAACAACAACAGCAAACTTTCCCCACAGCAACAAGTCTACTTAATCTAACAAACTGTGGAAACACATGCAACATTACAGATGAAGAGCTTGAGTATCCCATTTTCTGAAGAGCAAGAAGACCTGGAGCTGTACAAGAAGTAAATACAAACTGCTATAGAGGAGGTTGTGTAGTTGCCATTGGTCTCCCTGAAAAGCAAGAGTCTTCCTCAGGCTCACTGACAGGTGGTAACCTCTCCACAGGCTGTTACCTCACATAGGTAGCAGGATGATATTCAGTCATCCACAGCTTACATAAAGGCAAGCATGTCTTAACACCTGACTTCTTAGCAAAAGAATTAGCAGGTATTTTAGGCCACTACTACGTTCTTACGGGTGGAAGGGTTCAGGCATTAATTACTCTGCACAGCTTCATTCTAGATGCAGCACAGAAGGACCTGTCTGAACTGTGCTCTGGTATCAACAGGAGTCATTTTTGCTGATCCCTTTACCTTTTACATGTCTTTGTGAGCAACCAGCTTTGCACCATGTCTAGGGGAGAATTCAGGCATGGAGAACTTGGAGGCTTGCTGAGTTGGGCTGTTAGCGACTTTGAGCCCCATTTCAGCTTCAGCCAGTTCCTGTTACAGCCATGGATGGATCTTTCTCCTAAGAAGCCTTTGTTTTCAGCCAGCCTGCTACTGCTCTGCCCAGCATCTGCACCCTAAACCACCTCCCTTATGCCAGTTAAAAGCCTATAGGGGAGGATCTGCTCCAACATTAGATGAACAGCTCCACTGGTCCCAATAAAGCCCTGCCATTTTGCCCAGCAAGCTCTGGTTTGGTCAGCAGCTAACAAATCCTAATATTCAGGCTCAGGGAGCTAACAGACGCTCCAGACCCATCAGACATAGCTGTGTTTTCACAGGGCTGGACTGTCAGCAAGAAGTGTGCATAAACATAAAGCACACAGGACTCACATTTGTCATCTCAGCTTTCACAGCAGGTTCCAGATGTTCTCCAGCTGCCTGGTGTTTGCACACTGCTACAAGCAGCCAGGAGACAGCTCAGGGGAGAGTGAATGCTTACTCAGGGAAAAAGCTGGGAAAGCAGAGAGGAATCTTTCCAGTGGCTCATCACAGCACCCTACAGATTGCTCACAAGCATCAGTGAGGTCTCCTAAAGGCAAAAGCCACCCCACAGGCATGCAGGCTGTATATCACATTTCCAATCTATGCCATGGAAAGCAGCATGGTCAGAGTTAGGACCGACACAGCACCTGAAAGGCTCCATGCTGCTGTGCTGGTACAGCCTCAACACCAGCACGCTTCTTTCCCTGCCCTCTGCCAGCGAGTAATTGTGAATATATCTCTCAGCTACATCACCAAGAGCAGATTTCCCCTCCCGAGATAAAGGTTCCCAGAAGTGGACAGTGTTCCTGCTGTTGAGGACCATCACATTAATTCTTTTCATTCCATTGTCAGGTGTTTTTACATTACCGTGGGATTGCTTCTCATTATTCCACTACCAAAGATGGGATTTGCAGGGCTGTAAACTGCACTTCCAGACTCTCAGTGGCAGAAACAGAAACCAGTGCCATAGCTCCATGCCATTGGAAGAGTAACCACTCCCCAGGCTCTTCTACTTAGACTTGGAAGATTTCCCACCTGCGGTAAGGCACGGCTTTCAGTGCTGTTGCCCAAGCTTTGATTTGAAGCAAGAGGCTGCTTTTGCTTCTGTTGCTTCTGAGCTAGCCCTGAAGCAGCTTAAATGGAGCCTCAAAGCAGAAAACAGCACCTCAGTCACTGCTCTACTCCACCAGCCTCGGCAGAAGCCTCCCTCCAGCTCCAAAATCCCCTTGGAAGCAGTGCCTGATTTAGCAGCTCAGGTAACTGGGAGATTTGGATGAAATTCCTGGCTCTGCCATAGCCTCCCTGAGTGACTTGACAGGAAGAGCTGGCTACCTCCATGTCCTAGTTCCTTGTCTGTAAGACTGCAGCAGTGCTGGCTTTCTAAACCTTCATTAGGCTATTTAAGCTGTCAGCCCTTCAAACTGAGACCACAGGCAGTCAGACAGCACATGGGATCGCTGGTTATTACCCTGTCATGCAGTACTTAGACATGAGACAGAAAGCATCATTTAATTTTTCAAGTGATCCCAGGTTTTTCACAGAAAATAAATAAAAGATGGGCCTTCGCAATAGCAAGGGAGCACACAATGCATTTCTTAACTTATTGTTAAATGCAGTCTTCAGCTCAAGTGCTTTTTAGAAACCAGTTAAACTTCTGACAAGCTTGTGGATCGGGTGGCTGAGCATCCTTTGGGATGAGGCTTACCCACTCAGAGCTGCTTACTGCTCTCTACATAAGGAAAGGCACATTTTACAGTTGATCCTAAAGATTTCTTCCTGCACGTTCATGTACCATAAACCAATAAAACATATAGGGTACATGGGTCTATCCTGTCCCTGAAAGATTAAAAAAATATAAATCAGGATCTATGCCAAAATACAAATAAAAAACAGAAGGATGATAGCAGCCAGCATCCCTGATGCGGGGATGAACAAGAGCCAAAACTCCACCACACACACAGAGCAAGCCTGGAACATTACCTGCAACCTAGCCACCAGGAGCCAAGCAAATTTATATAAGTGGAATAAAGTTTATCACCAAGACAGAGCTACAAGAATATAGCAAAACCCTTCTTTGTCTCTGTACTTCATGTGGCAACGGAAGTCAGATTTCCTCTCTACTGGGGGAGATCTTCCAGCAGCTCCAGTCACTTACCTGGGGTCATGCAGTGACACAGTCATCAGTGCCTCAGCTGCCCACACCTAGAGCCACAAAGCGCATTGAGCTGAGCTTACACTTCCCCCATACCAGCTCTCCCGAATGTACAAGGGACTGATACATGAGATATGCTCACAGCACAGCAAAATTCTGCCTCTGAGGAAGCCACAGGACATGCTGTTCCTTGATAAACCCACAGGATCCCAGGTCCTCCACGGTTTCTCAACTGCTGCAAGACCCAAGGAAATGAGAAACAACAGTGGCAGCAATCCAAAAAAATATTAGTATTGTGCTGCTCTCCTAGAAGAATCTCTACAAATAAGTCCGTGGAGGACAGCAGTGACAGGGCACAGGAGGTGCAGGGGTTCTCAGGCAGGCTTGGTCTCATCACAGCATCTGTCTAAAGGCACATGTAGTGATCTTGATGGATGTTTTAGTGGTTATTTCTTTAACCAGTTCACACTTCAAAACATGAGGCAAAACATCTACAAAAAGCAGTTGATGTTTCACATCACAGATTTGAAATATGGTTTAAGTCATTGTAATTAATGACTTTAGGGAATGCCAAAGCAGAGCTTTTATGGAGAAAAAAGTGAGGATGTTGAGTTGAGGCTTAAAGTCAGCCATGAACATTTCCCTGAATAAAATTATTAAGCAGGGCTAAAAGGAAAGCTGAATGACCCTGCATCACCTGAAACAGGAGAAAAAAAACCAGCTCATTGCCCTGTTCCAGCTGCTCAGCTCAGCAGGTATTGCAGGCATAGTGGTGAAACCACAGCAGGTGGGTTCTGGTGCACTAACACATCCTTTTGTGCACTTCTTGGTGTAGGCAAGAGCACCAGAGCTGCCAGCCCTCGCTGACAGTCATTATTGAAAGCAGTCAGATAATAAGGCAACATCAGCAGCAGACTCCAGATAATTGATTCCAGAAGGCACCTCATCAAGGCGTGCAGAACATTCATCCCATAAACAGATTTCCTCTCACAGGGCTGAAATCAAATTGAGTGCTAATCACTAGCATACAGCCCCAGGCATTTCCTGGCAGCTGGGAGAGGGATGGTTCAAGCCACTACCATGGACACTCAAAACCCCAGCACACCAGCTCTGAGCAAGGAAGCAGTTTTAGGGTAGCGATAAGCTAGGGACAAGATGCTGCGCAGCACTGAGCAGTAAAACTGCAAGCTGCTGGGCTCTCAGCTCCCACAGAGGGCTTCTGTGGTCTGCCAGGACTACTCAAGCTACAGGGAAACTAGAAATAGAATTGATTACTTTTTGAAGATTTACTGAGGGATCAGGAAGGGCTTTACCTTTACACCAGTTGCTAGAAATCTGCTCCTAAGCTACACCAACACTCACTTCCTTCCCCACTCCTCCCAGCTCAGATCACATCTGTGTCCAGTGCTCTTTGGCATAGCACTGAACCAGATTATTTCACAGCTTTAAACCATTTCCTAGGCAGAGTGAGGTATGGGAGATGAGGGGAATCGTCTGTTATCTCCTTCCCACTTGCCATAAGGAAACATTTCTTCCTATTCCTTTAAAAACCATGAATTTACTTCAGCCACACAATGCAGAAAGAAACATTTACAGATCTCTGCACTACATGTATAGGTTTCAGCAGCAGTGCAAGCTGTAGGTTGGTTCCCTGCTGCCCCTCTATAGCAGGGAGGGTGATTTCTGCTGAAATCCAAAGCAACTGCCTGCTCCTCTGAGGAGCTACAGCAAGAACACCAGATCAGGACTGGAAACATTCATAATAGGATCAAGCAGCTGAGCTTGGCTAGTTTCCAGTTCCAAATCACAAATAAGGTCTTAACAGTAGTAATCATGAATCACAGCATCTTTTGGGATGGAAGTGACCTTTAAGGATCATCTAGTCTAACTACTAAACCATCTGTGGCAGGGTCACCTCCTACCAGACCAGGTTACCCAAAGCCCCATCCAACCTGGCCTTGAGCACCTCCAGGGATGGGGCATCCACAGCTTCTCTGAGCTCCCATCTCATCACCCTTAGAGTAAAGAGAAAAACAGTAATTTTCCCCCACACACACCTGAGAGTGTTACTCAAAAAAAAAATATATATATATTATTACCCTTTAAAATGCAGCTCAGGTCATAGGACCCCATTAACACACATCCAGAAGCAGCAGGACCAGACATCTCCAAGCTCAGGCACAGATGAGACTGTGTTTGCCTTCACATAAAAGCAGAGGACAGAACCCAAGGAAACAGATTTTGTAAAGCTATCCTCTAGCCCAGTGGGCCTCATATGTGATTTCACAGCCTGGAGGTAAAAACAGACATTTTACAAAAAACCTAGATGGGTCCCTCAGCCTGGTTCAACGTGACTTTAAAAGACAAGGTCTGAAACCTCTCGAGCAGTAGCCCATGCAAAGCAAGAAGATAACACACAAAACGGAAGTGCAGCACTTTCTATAGGTAGCTCAGATTGTTTCACAGTATCCCCTTTCACCTGTTTCTGGAGTTTTGTTATGTTTCTTAAGAACTTCACTGTGGAAACACCCATTCCTCCTTTCCAAAGCAAAACAGCTCTTGGGAGGGAAAGGGGGAAAAAACAAACAACAACAACAAAAAAAAAAAAAAAAAAAAAAAAAAAAACAGATAATTAATAGCATGCCACCCTCCTTTACTTAACTCACATCAAGCCATAACTAGAGAACTACAAACAATTATTTTAAGATCAGAAACATACATATAACCCTCCACCCTAAAGCAGTTCAAGATCCTCACGTCGTTCATCCACCTTTGTTTAGTCTATAGGCAGATCTCCCCTCAAGGGGCACAGAGGGGGAGTATCAGAGTTCAGGAAAGAAAGGGTTTATAAATAATACAAACTCTGCAGAGAGAAAGGAGCACACACTGCCCTCCTCTAACCCCAGAGATCCCCAGAACTGCCCTCCCGCATACAACTTGAATGCCTGGGGCCATGATGGGGACACTGCAAGGTGTCTCTTCGTACTTGAGGAGGAACTTGGCTCCACTTTCTGCAAGAAATATCCCTTCTGCCTCCTGGACAAGACAAGTGCCCTGGGCCCTCACACCACCAGCAGAGCCACAGGACCTGGAACCTCATGCAGCTGGGGGAGAGCTGCCCAGGGCCAGCAGCAGCATTCAGGTACTCACTATTGCTCAAGAGACAGTAACTGCAGTAGCAGGGGAAGGGAAGGCAGGAAAAACGTGCACACAGAGCACCCTTGCCCTCACAATCTTTTTCAGGCTTCATTCATTTCTCCCATGGTCATGCCTGAACCCATTTTATGAATTCCTTCTAGCAACTGCCCAGGTCTCTATAGCCTCATTAGACTAAGAAACTCAGGGTAGGAGACACTTGATGTCTCTCTGAAAAGCTTTTAGCTATCACGGTCATAACAACAAGCCTAGAAATGCTGAAACTCACCCTCCAGACACAGCCAATATGGATGAACAATAAGGGATGAATCCTAAAGAGCCAATATACATGTTTTAAAACTTGAGTTAAAAATTATTAAACTCGCCCAGAATCAGTGACTCTTCCCAGACACATAAGCCAAACCTTCCTCAAAGCCTTTGCAAACCCTTAGGCCCTGAAGGCTCCCTTAAACACTTGCTCTACACCTGAGCTGAATTACCAGGGCTCCCCACATTATGGGCTTCACTTGGGCTTCCACAGCAGAAGAGTCAGAGATCAGCCTTCTGCCTGACGGGGACAAAATTCCCAAACTCTAAGAGGAAACAGTGTTGTATCTCCCTATACACAGAGGTCTGGCCCACACAGTGGGATCATGCAAGTGTTTGTGCATAGAGGTCCTGACTCCTGGAGCATTGCTGTAGGAGAAAAGCATTTGTTAAAGTTACAGAGCCTCCAACAGCAGCAGGCTTTGCTCAGGCAAGTACCTAAGCAAGGGATCGATATGGGCATTTTAAGCTTTTATTTTCACTGTAGTTCTTAGGCAGTGAAATAAGTAGTAGAAATATATATATATATATAGTATATATAGTAGAAATATATATATATATATATATATACACATATAAAGACCCCAGTAAAAAGAAAACATTGTTTAACAGACTGTGCAGACATTTTAGGTTGGGAGCACAGAATACAGCTGGGAAATGAATGATTTCTGTTTTGCTGACATAATTGAAAAGATCACACAAAACAATAAAAACTATGAGAAAACAAATTTGGGGCTTACTATAAGCACGCTAAATGGAACTAAAAATCCAAAATTCCTTTTGTTTGGGATCAAACATAACATTTTGTCTCCCAGCTTTTTCTGCGGCCTTTAAAAATATCTGTTAGTATAAAAAGAAAATATAAAATTTAATAACCTCCTGCCAACACGAGAGAAAGGAACTGAGCCAGCCCCAGCAGCACACTCAGCCGAGGTCTGGGAAAGGACCAGCTGTGCACCACTCTGCCCCTGCACAGCATCTGGCTCTGAGCTGCAATAATGCCACAAAACAGCTATCATAAAATGCAGGATTGGCAACAAATGTCATCAGAGGCCATTGGAGTTTTTTCCCCAAATATCCATGAGTCTACCAGCCCTTTACTACGTGCTTTGGCCATGCTCCTAACCCTTCATCAGGTTGGAAACTGCTGCTTGGTCTCCCCCTGTCTCTTTTGCTCTTACAAAAAACATGACCCATAGAGACGTGCAGGTTTACTTCAAGGTGTTTCCCAGCCTGAGGACTTGATGTCTTATCTGTGGAGGGCTGAGGTGATGCCTGGAAAGGAGGCAGGGGCAGGCTCCTTCCCTGATAGCTGTTCTCTACAAAGCTGCCAGGCTTTTTAGCCTGGAAGTCTTGGAAAGATTGTACAGAATTTTTATCATCCAGCACTGGTGTTCGAAGAGAAAACTTCTCTTCCACTGGAAAAAAAAAAAATAATAAAGCCTCATGAGTGTCCAGAAAGCAAAGAACAAGCAAGTAACTCATGACTGTATCTGATGGCAGGGTTGGTTTGCTTTTCTGTGGTCCATGGAGGAGTCCAGCACCGACATGAGCTTGCCATGATCCTCAGCACCTGATGCCCTTTTCTAGTCTTTCTGCAGGATAAGGGACTTGAAGGTCCTGGGCTCCATAGGGTTGTACTCCTGGGGCTTCACAGAGGACATCTGCAAATGTCCTGGCAAGACAGCAACTGCAGGGGACCCTGCCAGGCTTCTGTGTGCTGTGCGGCCACTGCACCGTCAGGGTGAGGGCTGTTAAGGGCCATGGCAGGCCCTGCTGCTCAGTTTTGATTTCAGCATAATGGAACAAAGCGTATGATTATTATGACCTGTACAATTTTGTTTTTGCTTTACCCCTGGGGTCTAAGTTATAGTCTGGGATCAGATGTGTTTGGATCATGCAGAGGATCTGCAAAGGGGTCTCTGACTTGTCTTGGAAAGTTCACACAATTGCAGCACCCTCCTGACAAAATTGCCTTAGGAGATGTAGCATTTCTAGAAAGCAGAGGGGACACTTGCCTTGCTACAGCCTGCATCGCCCAGTTGCAGCCTGATGCTCAGCCTGGCATCCCGTTGCACTGATGATTGGGGATGTTGTGCACAAGTAAGGAATTCAGCCTCATCTCTGCAGCACCGTCACAGTACAAGCCCTGTTCCCTCATTTCCAGGGATAGCTGGCTCCAGTTTATATTGCTGGTGTTTGATCCAGGAGATCAAGGGGCCAGAGCAAACCCACAAGCAGACCAAAGGAGCTCCTCAAACTCACCTTAGGTGGCAGCACAGCTGTTTAAATCTCACTTGATTGCCCAAGATTGGACATGAGCAACTTGAAAGAATTGGCTACAATTCAGAGTTGGCCCTCGGCTTCACATAAAGAAAAAATGCAAGGTGAAGAAAAAGGGAGAAAAAGTGTTTAGCAACAGCCTGTTCCATGTGGGGATAAATCCTACCAAGGAAAGCATGCAGGGTAGCATTAATGAACGAGGCACCAGAAGATGACAACTATTGAGGCTTTCTTGGCAAGAAGGATTTCTAACTGTGCCACCCTCATCCTCCTAAGAAAGGAAGGAACATGGGGCAGCAGACCCTCTGGTTATAGCTTACTGGGGAGCCACAGGTACAGCTTGCTGCATATAGATTAATGTATAATCCAGCATTAACGTGCATTTCATGTTAATGTAGTGTTACAGCATTTTGCCTCTTGTTCAGCTGTATGCCATCTGCCCAGCCCAAGTACACAGACTGGGAACTGAGAAGAGGAAAGCAATATTTTCGTACTTGGTGTTTGGCGATCGAGCTTGCTGGTGGCTGAGGAGGAATGTGAAGGCTTGTGTGGAGCAGCACCACCACCTTGTGGGAGGCTGCAACATCCCAGGCAGCCCTTCCTTTCCACAGTTCAAACACCAACTAAGCACTGAGCACAAATGCAAGGTTATCAACTTCCTCATGTGTTTGCAGGTCTCTAATTTCATCCACAAGGCAGCGTGGGGGGAAGCTTTTCCTCCCTCAAGGCAGGATGGTGCTCCCAATTGCTCTCAGTACCTCCTGTATTCTTTAAACATGGTTGCAAGAGATTACAGAAGAGCAGAGCTGTTGGAAAAAGGGCTGCTAGGTCCACACAACTGACACGGTAAGTCAGTTCCTTTATTTTCAGCTTTCCAAGACAGCCTTTCACTGGCTTAGCCATCAAGATGGACTAGAATAACCTCAATTTCTGATCTACTGTTAGAAAGAGCCCTATTCCCCCTTCTTACAGAGGGGAAACACCACTGTAAAATTTATCAGTCTCAGGACACAGACTAGTCAGCCCCTCACTCTCTGTATTGGCTCTTGACATTAAAGCGGGAGACAACACAAGCATTAAGGAAGAAAAGGTAGCCTCCCTTTAAGAGACTCTCTAAAAGGAGGCCAGTATTTTTCATGTAATATTTCATTAGTCTACCTTCAGGGTGCAGGAAACAGCCCAATGCAAGCATAAAATTGTTTTGATGCAGAGGGAGAGGCCAACCAACACCTGCATCACCACGACAGAGCAGACAGAAAGGCAGGCACGATCCAAGACGCTCTGTTTCTATTTGTATTTTGTCTAGCTAGTACATGCCAAGAGCAACAGACTTGCCTGCTGTCCTCCCTCAGTAAAACACATTATTCTCAAGTCTTTGTCACCTTGTTCAGTGCCTCCTTCTGCAGTTCTGCTGTGCTCTGAGGACTGAATGCATCTGGCTGTTCCCAGAACAAGCAGAGGGATGTGCGGGAGAGAGATATTCAGAGGAGTAACCCTAACTGCCTCAACAGCCGCAGTTGGTAGAGAAAAAGGTGCTACTAGTGCGTAAATCCTGTTACAAGTCCAGCTACAACAAGTTCAGACAGGGCTCTGCTCTCTATTTCTCAGCACAGACTGCTGCAGACACCTGAGTTAATAGCCTGCTGAGAAGCATGTACCCTCTTTGAGAGGATTGAGGTGACTTACCCATGGTGTCACGCAACAAACAGTGAGCAGTCTGGGTAAAAGACTTTCAAAGCCTCAGTCTGGTCCTCTGTCCCTGAGACTGATCATGCCTCCTCAGCCCACGAGGGTAGGGGAGATTTACGGTTCAAGAAGAGCTTCTCCCTCCCTAGGTAGAATAGTCCTCTAATCTGAACAGTCAGCATTCAAGGATGAATTATTACACTGCTGCTTCCTCCCCTGTGCTTTCCTCCAGGATAATTCTTTTTTCTCATTTTCACCAATAAAATAACCAGCCACTGCAATGAACCATTACCTAGTGCATTCAAGAAACCCCCGTGCCCTGCAAGATGGGAAGATGGCAGCAATTACTGCCCTGTTGTAGGCCTACCAAATAAAGGCTTTGGCAATTTGAGGTTTGGCCTTAAAATGAGCAAACAGCAGAAGGGTTGAGGTGGCTGCAGGAAGACACCTCCATTAATGCAGTGCCAACGACCAGCTGCTGATCAGCATCTCAGCCAAGCCACTTGGTGGTACAGCCCTGCCAAGCACTGAGCACCAAGGTGCTGCTGCTGTTCCCTTCATCACAGAAAGGGGAAGAGCAACTCACCTCCAGGTCATAGTCAGATGCAGCCTTGCCCCATAAGGGTCCAAGACATCATGAACCACCCTGTTGGCCTTTCAATAGCCCACAAGAGTATTCAGGGAAAAGAGTTATTAATATAATCCCTTTCTGAGCCACGAACTGCAGGGTCATTTGAAGACTTGAAAGCATCAGTTTGACTAAGCTTCCTGCTTGTTCTTCAGAAGCAGCAAGTGATCATTGCCTTCACTGGGCAGCACAAAGCCAGAGCTAAGCACCTCTCCAGAAACCTTATCTTTGCACACCAGATGCAGTCCTCAATTTGTGCTGTTAGTTGTTGCCCAAATCTATGCAAACATGAGACAAGGGACTAACTGCAGGCTTCACTCCAGCCAGAGACTGCAGCTTGTCAGCTGTCCCTTCTCTTCTCAGTTCTTTGAATTTCAAGGCAGACAAAGAAGTCATTTTGAAAGACTCCAAAGAAAAGTTGTACAGCTTCTGTCTCTCCTCCACCATTGAGGTACTTTCCTCATTCCCCTGTTTTCATCCCCCTGCATCTGCTGTCTGAGGCAAGCACTGACTCTGACCTTGGGAGACCTTTCAGACCTATGGATACAACAGACTAGACAGGAAAGCTGCTCTCTTCTCCATGGGAAAAAAAAAAAAAAAAAAAAAAAAAAAAAAAGTTTTTACATTTGCAGACCACAGCTAATATGAATCTGAAGCAAGAAGTATGCTACAATCCTCCAAACCAGACATGCTGTTGCTTGTGGCCTGTACTTTAACCCCATTGTTTTTATGTAGCTTCAAAATAAGCAGATGTTACAAAACTGTACTGGAAACTTCCAGGATGAAGAAGTAAATGAAAGCATTGTGAAAGGTCACCAACTCTCCAAATATCTTCTTGAGGTAGATTAAGAGTGCTATTAGTTCTGTCTGCACGCGGTACAGATGTCAAATGATAGTAAGCAATAATTACGGATACTGCCTCCACATTCCAATCCACTAACCCCAGCTCCCAGTCCTCCCAAAAAAATCAGGATAAGACTTTGCTGAATGCCTCTAGCATGACATTAAACAGCCACACATTTTCTACTTCAATTCCATCTTTCCCCCAGTTTTAGAAAAAAAAAAAAACTACCTCAGTTGGAAGGCACCTACAAAGATCATCCATGCCAACCGCCTGACCTCTTTTAGGGCTAACCAAAAGTTAAAACATGTTATTGAGGGCATCATCTAAAAGCCTCTTGAACAGTGACAGGAATTACCCCTCTCTAGGAAGCCTGTTCCAGTGTTTGAACATCCTCATGGTAAAGAAACATTGCTTCATGTATTTGCACACATCCCCTCTCCAACTACTTTCTGCTGGGTTGCATTGGGTCATGCAATTCTTCCTCTTTTTCAGAAGCAGCTTCAACACTAGGGACCATTTGGATTGAGGAGATGCCCGTGTGAAAGAGTGACAATAGACACTAACTCTTCCATATGTTCTCACAGGGCAAGAAGGAAGCATTGCAAAATCTAAAGGCAATGTACTTTGTACTTTAGTGTAGTTCCTGATAGTGGCACAAACAAGGCAGTTTCAACAGGTCCTGGCTGCTAGGAAAAAACATACAATGGAATTGATCAGAGCCTGCAGAGGTCTGAACACTTCTTCACCTAGTAGCTTCTTGAAGAGACTGGACAGAAATTTTCTTAAGAAAGCAGGACACAGGGTGGTCACCAGTATTCAATTTTTACAGGCAAGCATTGAAATGTCTAATGATTCTGGCAAAGTTGCATGGAAGCAGTCTGACATGTATCTTCTCAGGTTCTTCTGGAAAGATTTTACTTTGCAGCTGCAGTCAGGGCCTAGATCCAGAGTGGCAAAGCTCTCATCTTACAAGCCACAAAAGTTGCACCTACCTCCTCTAAGATCCTGAAAACCTGACTCAAACCCCTCTTAAGTTCCCTACACAGAAGCTCAGGCAATCAGTGGAATCTATGGTGGGGAGCTTCACCTTTACTTAAATAAAATTTCTGGGGACAGAGTCTCCTTGCTGTAGCTTTGCAATGTTCAACACAAAGTTACCATAACTCCGAATACTTCTGCAATACATACACAAAAAGTTTTCCACATCATTTCACCAGACAGCCCCCTAAAAATCCAGATGGAAATTTTGTCCTGATGGTGACAGAGGTTAAATCCCTGAGAAGGCTTGTCAGAAACAAAGATTTAAACTACCAGATCTACAACTATTCTTGTTATGAATATTCCTCTCCACGCTCAACTTCAATTTGCACCTGCTGCTCAGAAAGAAAGCCAGATTTGATCTATTTGTTGCTCAGAAGATGTGATCCATGTTATCTACTAAACTTTTTCCTTTGTCCATAAAGTTCCAGCAACAACCGCAATGTACTTGCCAGAGAGAAATATTTCAACCATTGAAAAGAACAAACAACATTACACACCACAAAGCAGAACAGCTAACAGAAGACCATTTAAAAAAATCAGCTGAGCTGACATTTTAAACAAATCCATTAATGTGAACATACAAGGCAAAAAAACAAGGATGCATTATGCCAACAGTAGCACTACAGAAAAATGTCTTCAAAACAAATGACTGTTTTATTGTTTAGCTATACATTTTCCATTCCATTCTAAGGATACATGAACATCACAGACATTTAAAGTTCAGACAGTAACTTTGTGACCTACCAGCAGAAAGGTAAGAACACATGAAATTGCATTTCACTGAAGCACTAGATGTAGACTTTTATATTTAAACCACAAATGCCAGATGATTCCCTAATGTCCAAGTGCTCTTTAGGGTAGAATTACTAATGGCCAGTAAAATGTCAACCTCAAGCAGGGTCTTCAGCTTCATCAAATCATACTCATGGCCATGGATTTTTTTTTTTTTTTTTTTAAGATATAGTTTTCCACAGCTCTAAGTTAATGGCCTATAGAGAGGCAATAAAAAAAGATGTAGTAACAAAAGCAAGGTGGTTTCATAATTGCTTCTGAAGTGTGATGCACTTCCAAGTTTTCTTATTCACAACCTTCATCCATTCAGTGTGTGCAAAACCTGGCATTGCCACTTCAATGTCAGTCACTTCATAGTCCAGGATAGACATTTAAAGACATGTTTTATCCAGTTAACAGACAAGGAAATCCTTAGCCTGCTGGCTCTTCATCCATTCTGTTTGCAAAGAGACCTGCTCTTTCATTTCTTGCTGAATGAAACATCCAAACATGACATGACTTGTTAGTCCACAGCTAAGAAGGGGCTTCTAGCACCCATTCACCTGAAGGAAAAAAGATTTGTGGTTATTTACATGTTTTCTTCTAACTGATAAGATGAAAAAGATAGACAGCCAAGCTATTACCAAAGAACAGAAATCTGTTCATTCCCAGAATCCTAAAATACAGTGACCGAATGCTAACTTGCCAAAGCATAAAAGAAACATGTTTCTCATAACATGTATTTAACAAAGCTTACTGTCTTATTCCACCAGCTTCAATAGATAGCTGTGTACTTCCCAGCCCTTTTTAAACTTTTTTTTTTTAAATACTCACCAATGCTTTTTTTCCAAAAGACTCAGACTGAATAGGTAAAGCAAAGACAACACATACTTCAGCAGTTAGATAAAAAAATTGTCTGGGGATAAGACTCCTGAAAGCAAAGGATGCTTTGACACTACCTGGTCTTGTTCTCATTTCCCATATGGCCTTACCTGACATTGCAAAGCATAAGAAGATTCTGGACTGCTGGAAGAGTGGAATTCTCATTCTGTCCTGTCACAAGGTGCCTGTCCAGCACAACATGTACAGCATCTGGCTTGCTGGCTACATACAAGAGGAGAAAAATAACAAGCATGACATTAGTGGACACTACTTCAGTTCCAGCATTTCATCTCATAAAACTCCAATGCACAAGACCAGGATTTCCTGGGTGATGGACATGCTGAACTGTAACCCCAACAGACAGGGACAACCTCAAGCCCCCAGTCCTGAATTTCAGAGGACTTTCTAGTAGTAAGACAGCAACACTGGTCCCTTAATTCAATTAACACCAGACAGGTAAACTGCATACATCAAGAGATTTTCCTAACACAAGCCTTAGAGAAAGCTTTCTAAGTTCTAATTGCCTTGTATAAACTCTTCTTATGCAAGACATCAAAGCTGTGATTATGATGCTACAGAACCTTCAGGAAAACACTTATTTTATGGTCAATTACAATTTTGATGTGTTAATTGTTCAGTACTCCAAGCAGTACTTTTATGTTACTTCATTCCAGACAGAACCCTTATTTTGTCAGTAATAGCCAATTTACCTTCTCTTCCACCTCTCCCAGCCTCTTACTGACCTAAGTACAGCAAACCGCTTTCAAACCACTCATGCTTCTCCTTCTTCTGCTTAATTTGTCAACACCTCTTCAGCCAGATACACGACATAACATGTACCACTGAAACACCAGCTTATAAACTGTCAGTACTGAACCAATTATGAAGAAAGACATAGCAGCAGCTCATTCAAAAAGCATAAAGATGCCATTTATGCACACAAATAGTCTGATGGCTATTGATGGCATGGACAGAAGAGGATTAAGCAAAGAGTATACAACAATTTGATAAGTATGGCATTTCTTTTTTTTTATTGTCAATGGAAAAATAGATGCATGGCATTAGGTTCCTGGTTCTATTTCCAACCTACACCACATATGTAATATCTAATCTAGCCACCTCAAGTTGTATCAGTTCAATGGCTGGCATTATTCTGTTAAATAAAGGCTGACTTAAATACCATAGGCATCTCATTAAGTGCAGATTCAAAAAAATAGCAAAATAGGAGACTAAACAGCTGAAAAACAAACAATGGTTGTAAATGCTGTAAATGGTTCTGGTCTTTATTTCTCCCTGTAGCTCTTCAGTACTGAAAGAAAGGAGCTTATAAAGGGAAATTAATGTTTCCCTGCACATCCAGAAATACTCTAGAGAAGGTGACATGTTGAAATGGATATTTTCTCTCACACAGTACAGAACTTCAGGTTTTGCAGTTTGAAAGGCAAACTTCTACATTTTTACTAATAATAAAATGACTAGTAATGAAAAAAACTACAAAACCAGTTTCACCATCAAGTATTTTATTCAAAGCTAGAGAACAACTGATCAGAATAACCAGAAGCATTCAGTGTACTGCCTCTAGCTTTCAATGCTATGACTTAGAGAGGTTAAGCTATGACTTAACCTCTCCCACTGCAGCACATACTCCCTGCTGTGTAGCCAGGAAGCAGCTGCAGCACACTGCTTCCATACAGACATCTCCCTGCAGGTATAGGCTGTGTAGCAGCAGATCAGTGGAAACTCTCCTGCAGACACTTTCCCCTGCAGTATGTATTCTGTCTTCACAGCAGGATAAGCTACCTCACGCTTACCATAGGTTAAAAAAAGTATGGTATGGACAGCCACATAGACAATGTGCTCTACTGTACTGCCCTACTTATCCACATGCAGTATTTCATGGCACTTATTCTTCTCTTTTCAAACCCACTAGGGTATTCAGTTATATCTGTGAAATGAGAATGCAAGATTAGATACCACATCAAAGTCCTGTTCACATGCATAAAATAGGTATACAGACATTAATTTCTGACACTTGGCCATGAAATGAAGTGCTGGACAATGGGAGTGACATACCACTAAATGTAGCTCCAGAATCTTTCACAAAGTCTTCCACAATAATGGATAAACTGGCAAAGTTAGGCTGCCTTATTAGCTCATACACAGAGGGCTGAAAAAGATCAAAAAGAAATAATTCTTACTTTTATAGAAAATAAGCCAGGCAAAACTGTCATTTTTTCCTGTTTCCCCTACCATCCTCCCAGCTGTACATAGAAAATGCAACAGAAGCAAAGCAGGAAACTAAATGACCACAGACAGCTTCTACAGATTTTCTATAAGGAGCACACTGAAAGTTCCCATGTGAGAAAAAGAAAGTGACAACTCTTTTTGCAGATCAGCTGAAGTGTTCCTGAATTCAAGCCAAAGATCTGCACTGTATGCATTTGATATTTAAACACTTCTTATTTAACTAGAATAGCTAAGCAACATCTCTAAGATGTCACATCCATGATTCTCTCTCCCCTCAGTTGTGAAGCTTTCCAAGAATTAACACAGCATCATACTTTGAAATTGCATTTTTTAAATTCCACTTGATTCAGTTTCCAAACTACTAGTATGAGTTGCTTTAAAATATTCTGAGCGAGAAATTAGAGTGATATAATCTACTGATCGCCATAGGAATTGAATTCAATGTTATTACCACTATAGGAAGAGAAAACATCTTGCATCCACATAACAGACAGAATCACAGCCTAATTAAAAAAAAAAAAAAAGATCTTGATATATTACAGCTCTGCAGCAAAGTGTTTCATCCCACAGCAAGTCTGCTGGAGTACACTTGATCTTGATATCAGGAAGCATTAGAGTTTTAAATCAAGATTAGTGTCCCCAGTAAGAAGCTATTGCAGCTCAATATTCTCAGCATCAAGTTTGCTTACTTAACCATTCCAACTGCTTTAAAGCAGAAACAAAAATATATCCCTGTTCCATATTTAAGGCACTTTGAGGTATTAGTAAAGAGAAAGCATCCAACAAAGTCAAGGAAAAATACTGAGAACTCCTGCATCATCACACAGTGACACCAGAAACAAGTCAAGACCTTGGTGTAAGTGTTAGGGAACCTTCTTTCCCAGTAGCAGACAGCCTGATCTTCAGGTCATCAAGGTCTAAAGGTGCTGATATTCAAACATTCAGCCCTCAAAACCAAGATGTGTTTACTCTCAACTAAAGCCTAATCTTGCAGCACTGATCATCTACCTTGAAGCCATGCATGTAGCAACTCTGCAACACCACTAGCCAATATTTCTAGTACAATTGGTTTTCAGGAAACTACTCTGTGGATAAACCATTCAAGACAGGATAAAAGAACATCATGTATCTGCACTGAGGTGAGTGTGGTATAGATCAGATATTTAACTAGGTAGAGGGTGCAGGCCTGGGAACTGAACAGCATACATGCAATTAACTTCATATAAGCAGGAGACCTGCTTAGGTGTTCAACACTAAAATGTACATTTGGAACATTTAGAGCGTCACTCATGGAGTCCAAATAACATTACTCCACTGGGAGCTGAGTATGAGAACAGCTTAAATGAAAAGAAAATAGGAGTATTTAGTAGACATTTTATACACAAAGAAAAAAGTTGAATTTTACAGTTTCCAGTCCAACTATAGCTAGCCCACATCATGACTCTTATTTAAGAGGCTTTATCATAGACTGTAATACCAAATACAAGCACATCAGGACACTGTGATAGCTTTTGAGTCTCAAACTTAATTTATTTGGGTGTAAATTTTCAACTCTAGAAGTAATACTATATAGGCTTGCATTACCTTGGTGCACAGGTGTAACTGCCCTATTAGTCCATAAGGTCAGAAAAAAAGGCAGTGCAGTAGCACAGTACATAAAACATCAGTGTCTGCATACTTTGTACAAACTAGCTTTTAACTCAAAAACAGTTAAACACCTTTCTCCTCAACCCCTGAAACTTTCTCTACACATTTCTCAAGCACCTTGAGAAATAAAGTCTACCTCCAGCATTTGTGCAACAGAAAAAATAATTAAGAGCTCTCAGCTATTAATCCAAAGAGCTGCAGCAGTCATTTCCAGCATCCATAGACTCAGTCTAAAGTTTATGGAACAGTGGGAATGAAAACACTCTCGATGTGACAGCTGAAGTGAGACAATACCTTCATGCATGGTGTTGGGCCCCTTGCTAATGACAACTCTCCACACCTTGAACATAAACTAAGCATACCAGGCTGGTAACTTATGTGTGTAGGAAGTTCCAGGATAAGACCAGAAACACTGGCACCATCACCTGAAGTCACAGGCCCCTGGATAGGTAGAGAGCTTCATAACAGAAAAAGACCCCACACAGAAGTCAGATGAAAGCTCAACCTACCCCTGTCAGACTGTATCCCTGAAACACCCAGGATTTATCCTCATTGGTGGCACAACACAATGCTGCAACACCGTGTCCAACCGCACAGATAGGCTCTAGAGAAAAAAAATCAAAGCATATTTGAGAAGTTGTGCTCATCAGCAAATAGCCAAAAGCCTTGATCTATTGGGGCCTTAATGACTATTCTGGTACATCCCAAATCTTACTCTAAACCTTGAGCCCTACTGACAGAGAGCAATTTCTGCATCACTGAGGAGAGAACCTTCAAACACATTCCAAAGCTACTGTTATTATTTTTATGATTTGCACAAAGATAGTGCTTTTTAAGAGAAGATACATTTTTCTAAAATAGCTCTTCCAGTTCTGTATGCTGCAACACTCTACAACTACTACATAAACTTCTCAGAACAAGTCATTGGAAGGTAACAGTCTTGCAACAATAGCAAGGTAGTATGGATTACTTGATTTAATAAAATATCTAATGATGTTCACTTACTATTCTCAGTGCTGAAATGCTGCAATATCTTAGCCAGGTACCCGCTGTTTGCAAGGTCAGTCACAGCCCCTGGACAGTTCGGAATCAGCAACGCGTGGTATCTAGCACCTAATAAGAAGGAACAGAAACTGACTAATACAAATAAAAGAACTGACCATAAATCCATTCCAGATTTGACAAACTTATGTGATGATGTCCTAATTCACTCAGAAACTTCACAAACTGGAAGAACTAAGCAAACTACAAGATCTATGTGGAACAGAGAAAAAGAGGTGGTTCTTAAAACAGAGAACACAATTTTTTAATGAGACATTCTTACTTACACAAAGCTTAAAAGCACTGTCTGCTAGCTTCTACTTTAGGAAAATGTTTATTTCAAGAATTAATAATATGTATGATACTATAGAATAGTAAGAGGGAATTACTAATGCAAGATAAGTAAGAATAAACTACTTGCCACAGCTTCCTCTTAATACACAAGTTTTTATGCCTTTTCTGTATCCTCTAAAGACCTAACACAAAGAAGCATATTTCCCTCATAAATAGAAATGACACAGTAGCCAACAGCGAAGACCTTACCATCAATTGACTCCAACTTGGCAGGGTTTGCATACGATTTCATGCGGAAGTCCTGTATCCAGCGCATGTTGCTCTCATTCACATCCACAAAATCAATTGACTTCCCCTAGTGGAAACATGGTTCAAAGACTGTGGTCAGTATCACTGCAGATTTCTGCTACATTTCCTGACAGATAAACATAGGATTTTGAGAGACTTTAGCTCTCAAAAACCTTAAGTTTTCAAGTTTTCCCACTGAAATGATTCTCAAATACTTGTCTGGACGCTCGTTGTTAAGAGCGTCCAGGATACTGGACAGAGAAGTTTGGAACCATACTATGGCATGCTCATATTCAGGATCAATATGAAGAAATCAGCAGTAAAAAGAAGTGTGTCTTAATCTGTAAGCGAATAAAGGCATCTCAAAGAAAAGAAATAGCATACTTCTCCCTTATCGATGGAGATATCAATTGGTTTCAGGCTGAAATCACAAAGACTGCTCGTTTTTACTTACCCCAGGGGTGGCGACTTGCAGGTTGAAAGCAGAGCTGGTGAGCGTGAAGCAGTGAAGGAAGGACTGGGCTGACACACCTGGAAGAGAGGAGCCCGGCGGTGTAAGGAAAGCACAGCGGTGTTTTAGCATCCCCGACACCAGCACGCTTCACCTAGCGAGGCGCAAAGACTCGGGCTTCCCTGCTCATCCTACAAGCTCTGAAGGATCTCAGAGAGGTATTTTAAGAGGAAAGCACAGCCTCCTGCGGGGAGAAACAAGGATGCGAGCACCGCGTCCCTGCGGGCTGGGGGCGCAACACGGAGGGGAAGGAGGGCAGAAGGGAAGGCGCTCGTTTCCCCCAGGCGTGCCTGGGAAGCCCAGGGAGAGGACAGGGGGTGCGCAGCCCCCAGACGAAGAGGAGGAGGGGACCCGGCGGCCTCTCACCGGCGGCGGCGGCGCTGGCGACGATGAGGCAGGTGGGCTTGCCGAGCCGCTCCGACATGGCGGAGCCGGGCGGCGGGGGCGGCGGCCGTCTCCTCATGGGGCCCGGCCGCGCATGCGCAGAGGGAGCCGAAGGGGGGACGGCCGTGAGGGGAGCGGCCATGAGCGGCCCGCGGCGCCTTTTAAAGCTCCCGCCCGCCGCCCCCGCACCCTGTGGTGGCTGCTCCCTGTGTTTCCCCTCGTAGGCAGCGCCCTGTTGGTTGCAGTGCTTCTCCTCATCGGGTTTTGTGTGGATATTCTGTGCTAGTTTCATTAGTTTCATACTCCCCCCACCCACATTGATGCTGACTGGAGGCATGTGTTGGCCACCCCACGCTGGGAAGGTGAAGGCAGTGTCAGCGTGTTGGAAATGGAAAAGCAGATGTGAGCGTCGCGATGTCAGCAAGTGTTCGTTGCCCTGATGAGGTGCTGGGTTTCCGACTTTGCTCCGATTTCTGAAACCCCTCCTCAGCCAGCTGAGTACTGAAAGGGTCCCCATGAAGCCCCATGAACATAGGTTTCTGACGCAGGAGATAAGGAACTAAATAAAGCCACCCAAACCTTCCTAAGAGTGTCCTTCCCATCCTTCATCTCGCTTTCAGATCATCTTATTTGTGTTTAATCTTGATTTTTAATGACTAATATTATTCCTCAAGAAAAACACTCATTTATTGCAGATGCCATTGCTTTTGGCTCTATGGGTCGCGGGAAAAAATGTGATTTTTTTGCCAGCCTTGTTTAGTTTCTGCAATTTTCATCCTTGTGGTAATTTATTAGGTTTACGTCTTGATGTTTGCTAGAGCATTATAAAGAAACAATGCCATTACAAAATGATGGGTATAAAATGAAGACAGTACAATTCTGCCATTATTTATTGTTTATTTATTTGACGAGACCTGATATCCAGCCAGATTTCCTAAAGGAAATAAAGATCATGCCATCATACTGTCTGCTTGTCTGTCTGTTCAATCACCTGCCCGTCAGTCTTCTTTCCTCTTTAAAAGTGCATTCTGAAACCGCAGACTGGTTAATTGCAGACACCTGGATGCTCTTCTCTCGTTGCTCCAGCTTAGCTACCAGAACCAGATTAAAACCAAGCAAAACTCAAAGGGTACCTTGCACTATTCGGTTTAGCCACCTTGCAGGGGGAGCTTGGTGACGCTCCAGCATCTTTAGCCATTATGGCACTAAGCATTGGATTTATGCTCCTTATTCCTTACTTGTGAGTCTATTTTAGTTTATTTTTTAAATCCATGAGCAGTAAGCAACTGCTGTCTCAAATCCTACTCCATCAGCTCTTAGCATCCTCCCTAGACTGTCCAAAATACAAAGCTTTAGAGGACTTGACAATGATTGAAAGTGAAGACGTAGAGAAAGAAAAAAATGCATGTGAGAGAGCCCCAGTTCCTAGGAAATTAGACTATGTAGTGATGTCTTAATACTTAGTCACTGCTCAGTAGGTGCCATAATCTCAGCTTTATCAGAGCACATGCTGGTAGTTTTTGTAAATGCTCTTCTGTTGATTTCTCTTCCAGCAAGCACTGGATGAACTCTGCAGTCTCTCTGTCTGCTTATTTTGGGAGGGTAACAAGCATGAGTAGTAACTAGCACTGCAGTAGGATAACAAGAACAATAAAAATTATTTGCTACCTCATGCAGACTGTTCAGTTTGGTAGAGCCTGGATGTTTCGGTTATGTTAAGTTAGCTGAGTGCTTCCTCTTTGAACCTGGTCTGGTAAAACATAACCACAGTGTTTCTTGTTTAGAGTGAAGTGATTTGGAATCATACCGTTTTGTTTGGATAAATGAGGGCTAGAATTGAAAGGAGTGCGGAAAAGCAGTGTATAGGTTAAGATAATTGTAAACATTGCCTCTGCTTTTCATACTTTTTAAATTTCTGTTAACAGGTGCAGGGAAAAAGGTGGAGGACAGTGAGGAAGGATGGATGGGGAATATTGAAGACGTGTCTGTGTGCAGACGTGCCTTGCATTCCATAGGGCATCTGCAAATAAGCTACATCACAGCCGTGCCCACCCGCTGGGACACTCAGGACTGAGCAAGAACATTTCTGGGAAACGCTTGCGCTCACCGTGCATTTGCCAATGATGTTGCAGTGATGCTCTCACGCAGTACATGTAGGGCAGGGCAGGTTTCCACCCCTGCCCAGACGGCTCTGCACTTCCTCACTGTCCCAATATATGTGATGCTCTACACATCCTAGCTGGAGGGCCAGGAATCCACCTGTCGCAGGTCCTCAAAGTCAGGACTTGGACTCAGACAAGAGTTTATTTATACTTCTGCTTTTATGAATATTAAGACAAGCTAAAATCCTGACCCCTCAGCTGTGTTTCTGCAGCAAGAATCACAGACAATTAAAGCTTTGGCAACTAAAGGCTGCCCTTTTCTCCTGGCCCGAAGGGGTTTACAATGAGGGATTTTGTCTTCCTACTTCTTGCGGGATTCACTTCCAAAAGCCTGCAGATATCTGCAGAGCTCCTTTTTGGAGCTAGCATGTAGCGTGATGGCCACTATTCACAGTGACATGTACTGCCAAGCCTCCTCCCCTCTCGTCAGACACAGACACCAGACAGATGCTCATTTTACTCCTTGTGAGGTTGGACAATCCCAGGCCAACTTAAAAACAAAACCAAGCAAATCAGAGAGTTTATTTGGTGGGGAGAGCATTTCATACTGCAGCAAAGACTGGAGACCAGCCTACAGAATGGGGATCATTGGAGTCAGGAGACGTTTCATTGGTGGCTCTGAAGAAGTCGTCTAGCTGTTCTACACCTCATCTCTCTCTGGGAATAATAAAAATAATCTTTCTTTGCCTACCTTCCTTGGGTAGGCTGGCGTTGATTCGGGGCAAGGACTGCCCTGCATTATGGTTCTTACTGGGATCTCTAATCCTAGCAAATATTCAGCCTGCAGGAAACATGGCCACAGCTGAGGAGTGAGAGGAAGGATAGCCATTTTCACTCACACACCACATACACAAAGATGCTCACATGAGGAATTATTCAATATATCTATATGTATATATAGATATCTATATATAGTTTATTTCTCACAATCCTGGTAAGAGTTACAGGTGTATTGGGAATCATTTACAGTTTCACAGCATATGGAGTGGCCATACAGCTTCTGATGTGAGTAACATACAGTGTGTAGAGAGCACACGTTTCCAACCCATCCACCCACCACTCATACAATGGGTTTTCAAAGCTAATACTAGATTCAGCTACGTAGAAAGCCTGGAAAATGTTAGGGTACAGCGTTGGGTGTCATACAACACTGTCAGTCACAATGGGACAAGCTAAACTACTTTAATTTTCAATCTAGTATTTCTAGTCTACCTGCATTATTGCATTTATACGCTTGTTTTTTTTTAAGTCAAAGTAAATAGAATACTATATGGGAAAGGAAAAATTCTTGACTATTTTAAGGTTTGAGCTGCAGCCCATACAAAGTGTCCATATAAGCATAGACAAGATTATAAATTCAACAAGGTATAAATTAGCTCTATAGCTTTGTGTGTAGGTAGGTGTCCATTTCCCTCCAGGAAATGTATCTAGCAGCATATTGTTTTTGAAAGAAAATTTAAAAAATGATTAAAAATAAAACAATAAAAAGAAAAACACAAACCTTTATGTTGAACACAGGTAAATATGTGTAAGTGACAAGCAGGTCTGTTTGTACAGGGAAGAAATCAAGATGTCATTTTAAAATTAATATCAATTGGAAAACATTTCCAGGGGCTGATACAAAACCCACCAACAATGCTGGAAAGATGCTGGTGGCTTCCAGCCTAGCAGCAGGCATGCCCCTGCTGCTCGTGGTTGAGCTTTCCATCGGACTTCCAAGTCCTTTGGGTCAGTCCCTGGCAAAGTAATAGAATCAAAGCAAACCAAGAGGAAAAAAAAAAAGAAATCCCCTGTAGTCTGACCTACGAGTTCCCTTTCTACAATTTTGGTTTCTCCACAAGTTTGTAAACAACCTGCACCTACCACTAGAAGGGAGCTGGTTTTCACTGGAGAGTCGAGAATGCACCTTTTAAAGATTTCAATTGAAAGGGTCCTAACCAGTGACTCACGAAAAGGCACCAGGCTTAAGAAGGGCTGCTCAAAACTTAATAAAGCCAAATGATTCTATTTTTATTTTATTTTTATTTTTTTTTAAACATGGCAAACTGTGTGGCACCCTTGTTCTTATCAAATTGTCCCAGAAACTTGACTGCTTGAAGCTGCTGTGGCAAAACCAGGGATACAATGCAGGTCTTTACTGTTGCAAACATGATTAAAGATTCCTCTCTTCCTCCTGGGAGTTTTGGTACTGGAGCATCATCACGCACAGATGGAAAGAAGCAGTGACTATTCTTGGGATCCTGCGCTGGGGCTTTGCTTTTTGAGATATTAGAAAAATGGAATGGAATAATTTGGGAATTTCAAGGTGGGAACAATTAACTGGAAAAGAATTGAGTGCAAGAGTAAGATGTGCAAATGCTGTTGGTCTGAACCTATTTAACCCACATTATATTTCTTAGCAAGAAGATCTATTTACTCAGAAAGGCATAGCCTCAAAGAGCAGAGAGCACGTCTCCCCATGTGCAGCATCTCAGTGTCTGAACATAACAAATGCTTCCTAAAGCAGCAAGCAGAACTTCAGTGCAGGGTAGAGCCAAACTCATGCATTTGGAAAACCAAAGACTAAGATCTGTCCTATTACCATGTGCTTTGTGTCAACTTTTTAGCATGGTTTGTTGAATGAGATGTAAATTTTCCAGGCCCAGTTGTCTCGTGTAACTTCACAAAACTTGAGCAGCCCACTCAAATGGAGGAATCCTTGCAGTCTTCTGTGTCCTCTGCCCTGTAGCTAATGGAGGACGAGAACAGCAGCGTGTTCCTTGCACACGAACTGATTCTTCCAGGCCAGCAAAAATACAGATCATTGGCTTCAGCTGAGAGCCAGCCTGAGAAGTTCAAGGACCTCTCTTCTCTGCCTGTATTTTTGGTGCAAAACCTGGAGGATCAAAGCAGCACTAGCTTCAGCCACATGTAGTGTACGCACACACTGCGTTAACTTCTCCTGAGCAGCCAGAATACAGAACCACAGAATAGATGAGGTCGGAAGGGATCCCCAGAGATCACCTGGTCCTGCCCCCCCGCCCAGCAGGGTCACCTAACACATGGTGCACAGAATTGCATCCAGGCAGGTTTTGAATACCTCCAGAGTAGGAGACTCCACAACCTCACTGGGCAGCCTGTTCCAGTGCTCTGTCGCCCTCCCAGCCAACTGGCAGGCAGCCCCCAGCTCTTCAGTCCCAAGCAGAAGTTGTGGCCATGCAGTGTTTCTCTGATGTGAAAGAGTAAGGACCAGAAAGGGAGCTTCCAGCTAGGTTTTTATCCTCTGCTGAGCTCCTGTGGCAGACAAGCATGCAGTATCTTGCATCTCAGACCCCCATGCCTTAGCAGCTAGGGCAAATGAAGAGTTCATGCATTCCTTGCTACACTACACAGTCTCTGCATTCCCCTTAGGCACCAAGTGGCTGAACTTTGGCTCTGTCTGTTAGGTAGGGCAACCCAAAATCTGCCTCTGCACTGGGGCATGGTTTTTGCCTTGCTGTGGAAAGGCCACATCCGCAGAATTGCCTGGGAATACAGTTGAGTAGCTGAAGCAGCAGCAAAGCACAAGCAATTAATCAGATCTCCGGAAGCCAGTGGAGCTGTATAGTTTGTAGAAGACCTGGCATGAGCAGACAGTCTAGGAATTTGGGATTTAAAAAGGAAACAGGTCACATGGCTGGACTGATGATATGAGAAAGGAAGAAAGTCTTTATCATTAAAAACTCTCTGCTAAACAGATTTAACTCCTCAGGGTCACTCAAAATAATGTGATCTGAGCTAACCAATGCAAGATTCAATAAAAGACTAAAAAATGGTCTTGAAATATAGCCAGCCAAATCAAGCTGAATGGCACATGGGGCATGTTTCAAACCAGTGTCTCAGTTAGGTTGCAGTCCCCTCAACTGCACCTTGCATCATCATCTGAGCTGCTAAATTCAAGGAATCATAGTCTAGCCCAAGGAGAACAATCTTCTTGACAGAAGCATTCAGTAAGATGAACCTAGATGAAGTACACTCTCTTCTTTACCACATATTGACCATGAGAGCTAAGACTATCGTTAATCTTATTAGCCATATTCTGTGCTCTTTGCCCTTAAAAAATAACTTCCCATTAATGATTAAGTAATACTTCAAGAAGATGAAATTTGGAAGAGAACCAATTTCTAGTTGAAGTGGGGACAGGAGACATTTTAGGAATAGGACCCAAACAGTCAGTGCAGGACAAGAACAACATGGGGATAGATAGGGGCTGAAAACAGAGCAGCAAAATTTAATCCACAGTAGGAGGCAGACACTGCTCATATCACCCTCTCCTGGCTTCTTTGTCACCCACAGCATGAATTCTGAAGTACGTGGATGGTGCCACATACCCTGGCCCAGAAAATTCCTACTCAGGCTTCCCTGCTTTCTGCAGTGGAGTTGTCAATCGAGTGCCACTCACAAGTCCTAAAATGTGCTGACAGTCCGGGTCAGATCTTCAGCATCAGCAGATTTCTCTGTGAACGAGTAAAGAGCCAAATACCTCTAGTGTAAATATCAGGAAATATCCCAATTCCAGCCTCCAGCACTAAGAACTTAACTAACTTAAATGCAGAATTTTAATTATCCAGGTCAGAGGCAACCCCTTCATTAAGGTAGATGCCCAGCTTGTAAAGCAGAACTGGTAGCAGTTTATGAAAAATATACCATGTGGTTGCTGACTACAGAAAGCAGCTCTTCCACGGGTCCTCAATGAAGGGAAGAAACCTGTATGGTCAGTAAGGTGTACCAGCATCCCTGCTCTAGCAAAACGTCACAAACTGGAGGATCAAAATGGGTTTATATTGGATTTTCAGACCTTTTGACAACAGAGCATGTGAAAAGAGAGAACACCGCCCTTAAAAATGCCTGAATTATAAACCTGCAATTTCCTTTAATTGCACAAAGTTGGTTGTGGAAAACTTCAGGCCTTTTTCTTGCTTCATAAACTCTAACATTGAACAGAGACAGCAAAAACACTTGAGAAATCCAGTTAACAAGGGATAATTTGCATGGCTTTGTAGTCAGACTTTTATGATTATTATTATTACTACTAGTAGTACTATTACTACTATCTTCCTTATTTGGTTTATTTCTTCAAGAACATTTTTTTCTCCTTCATGAATCCTCAGAATTTATATTTTCAACCAATTCTAGTTAGAAAAAGGCAGATTTCTGAACCCAGTGACATATCCAGGAAAGGAAGGGATTTTCAGTCAAGAATCATTCATCTCTTCTCACTGGCTTTAGTATTTTTGGTTGGTTGGTTGGTTTTGTGGTTTAGTTATCCTGTTGTTTATACATAAATGCTAATGTCAGTGTAAGCGTGGCTGCCTCAGGTAATACTAGAGAAGGTTTCCCTTGTACTCAGCAAAAGACTAAGAAGTATTTTTGGCCAGGTTTGTAAAACATGCCACTGAAATGCATTTATATTTTACAGAGACCTGCAATCATAGCCCTGGTGCCGATAAGATCGCGAAGCCTGATCACAGCATGCTGAAACCAATGGAAAAATTCCCCTAGATTTGGTAGCTGGGGGATCAATCCCTAAGCTTTGATTCAGCAAAGACAAATCTATTTTTAATGTATCACTCCACCTAGTGGGACTAATAAGTGCTTCAGGGCAAGCAACTGCTCAGTGCTTTGTGAGGTGTGACAGCACCTGCAAGAATGCATTATTACCCTCCCAAAAATGCTGCTACATTATCCTTCTGTTACCAGGGTTGTTTGCATCCTACTGCAGAACTGTTAGGAGTAGCAGGACTTACCACAGTCTATTAAACCAGGAGAAAGAGGAAGCGGATGTGTAACCCATTTCATCTTTCTTAAAGCTAGAAGCATCAAAAGCCTTCTACAAAGTTGCTCAAGAGCACAACATCTTTGTATTTGACTAAAATGTATGGCTCCTTAAAAATAGACTGGGATCTGGTGTAATAACCAAATCTATAGTTTTAGAGATAAACTGCAATACTTGTGAAGTCAGTTTCCCAAATTTCTAATTTGCACTTTATCAAGAGTAAACTAGCAATCTAGATCTCTTCAAAACCCAAGCACAGAATCTTACTAGTTTTAAGCATTAATTCATTCTCCCCACGGAGATATCAATAGAAGGACTTCATATCACAAACACCACACAAAGAATAACATCAAGCAAATAATGGCATGTGCTCAGTACGAGAAAAGACAACTATTTATTTAGCACAGCGAGTTCAGTCATTTAAGCCTTCTACTTCTCAACAAATTTGGTTTCAATCTCGTTTCGATTCTGAGAGAGATGAATTTGCTCTTCTCAGCCTAGTTCTCGCTGGACGTTTTTTCTCAAAACGAAACCACCGCACAGCCTGGCACGTTAAGGCAGAACAGGAGGTGTTTGCTAAGAGGATGTCGTTTGCAATTCAGGACTGAAGTGCACGGCCCCAGCTGCGTGCTTGGGAGCTTGTATGGCATCTACGCTTGATCTACCTGACTCAAGTCAACACTAGACCCACACTGTGAAAAGCACTACAGCACAGTCCAGTACAGTTCAGAATTGTTTAAAAGTGCCTTATTTTTAAGCGAGCCCACGCGAATATCCAGGGAGGGGGAACAGTGACTTTGAGCTCCTAGCACAATGGGCACATGGTACATTTGGCAGTTCACAAGCCATACATTCTTTGCTCTGAGAAGAAACCAGGACAGAAAAAGGAATTTGGGTGCTGCACGGTGAGATGTGAATGGCACAGAAAAGACGTCATGGACACTTTGTGTGAATGCAGAGGAACAAATGAAGGGTCATCTCCAGGTTTGTTTTGTGTGTTGTTGTTTTGTTTTGTTTTGTTTTTTTCCTTACAAAGAATGTGGCTTTACCCAGACTGCAGTAATATAAACCTGCAAGTATACATACATACACAGAATATTCAAGGCAGGGTGGTGTACAGACACACACAAACACACACGCACACATAGATAGAGGTGTTTTTCCAAACCAAAGAGGTGGGCTCCAGAGAAAGGATCCGGACAGCAGGTGGTGTTAATTGATCGCAGTAAGCAGAAGTTCTCTTATGAGACAAGACAAACCACGTTCACTGCCTAGCGAGGGCTAGCACGTGGTTACATACCCAGAGGATGAGCTGCGGTCCTAGCCCCATCTCTGTGGTATGTTTGTGGATGAAGCCTTGAATCCATCCACGTGCCCTAAGGGCAAGGGGGGCTGGATGTGGACAGAAATGGTTAAGGCCCACATTGGCTGAGAACTGTTTTTCCCCTCTTCCCTTGCTGAACTTTAAGCCAAGGAAATAAAAACACAAAAACATTTTAGAAAGAAAAAACAAGCAGACCAAAAAAAAAAAAAAATCACTCAAATGAGGCAGGTGTTTCTTTTTCCTCCCCTGCATCTACCTATGCTGGCCAGTGCTGGATGGATAGATGCTGCATCTGTAATGCCACAGACTGCTAAAAAAAATAATGCTTTTTTAAAAATAAAAATAAATCCCACATCAGGGGTTGAAAGGGAGGAGCAGACAGGGCAGATAGAAATATTTTTTTGAAGACAGGACTTGAAAACAGAAGTTGATGTCTGAAAATCACCAGCCCTACTTCGGCAAAACAAGAATCAGAACAGGGATAGCCGGCTTCCCTTCCTCATGGGCAACATAAGCAAAATTTCTTACAAAATTCCCTCCAGCCAAAAGCTGAAATCTCTTCCCCAGAGATCTGAGGGAAGGGGAGCACAGGAATAGCCATCCCTGTATCCAAACCCCACTCGTTTGGATACGTTACCCTGTACTTGGTGGGCACAGTCCTCCCAGTCACATAGATGAGGTTCCTGGCCGCACTGCACAGTAGTTTGCTTCTGGTGTGTGCACCAAAATCTCCCTCATGGGGAAAGCAGAATGCACAGGTCAGGGTGCAAGCAGCAGCAGGGGGAGGTGGTGTGCAATGGGGCCTCACCCCAGCACGGCACAAGGATGTACCAAGGGCACTGCCGGGGTCTGGGGGCTTTGTAGCACCCCAGGCTCTCAGTTTAGGTGCAGGCAGGAGATGCAGCAGCCCCACTGTGTGCTCTTGCAAAGCCCTCCCGCAGTTGCTGCAAGGGAACGTTGCTGGGACTGCTTCTGAGTTATGTTCTGTCTCACATCTCTGCTTCCCCAATACCTCTCACTCTCTTCTGTTGCTTGCACTCCCTTCTCCCACCCACAAAAAAAAAAAAAAAAAAAAAAAAAAAGTGAACCACTAAACATCTGCAAAACAGGACGAGGGGAAATCAGTTCTTTAAACAAAAGTGGCATTGTAGAGGCACCTAGCCGTGGACCCTCTGCTTCCAGCACTGCTGCTAGGAGGCATGTGCACAACACAGAGGAAGAGTGCTTTCAGCTAACCGGATTTCCCCTGAGGCTGTTAGCACTCATACCAAAACCACCGTGAACCCAACATAACCATCTCCTGCCTCTGTACTGGTAAAAGTAGAGGTAGACATTAAACTCAAGCTGCAAGCAGCCTGTTGTTCATCAGAAGAGAGCATCTGATACTCCCAGAGGTTGCGTGCCTTTTGGGAATATTTTATGAGCCTTGGAGAAAAGAGGAGGATGACAAAGCTCAGCATAGGAATGGCCAGGCTGTGTCAAAAAGGCATTTTATCTGGGGAAGCCATATGCACTCATCAGGCCAAATTTGGAGGCAAATTAGGATGTGAGCCAAGAGAAGAATTACCAGATTGGGTTATACACATCCACCATGCTATCCAGTAATTTTGCCAGAAGCAGGTACTGCAAAGACAGTACCCAAGGCCTTTCTCTGGCCCAGTACCCACCAAATTTATACATCCAGGCTCAAAGACATGTCACGTTGGATCTTTAACTGATTTCTGCTGAACTCACCCCACCTTCTCATGCAAAACTCCATTGGCTGCAACTGCTGCTGAGCTCCAGAGAGCCTGTGATTCTGACCTCATCTAATCTCTGACCTCATCTGAGCTCTGACCTAATTTAAAAACACAGAGCAAGGTAAAGAGCCTTTTTGCAGTAGCATGGAAGCCAAAAATAGCCTAGTGGAAACTCTCAGAGTAAGATCTGCCCGCTTCTTGGTGTCAGGCGAAGGTCATCTGCCAATGCACCAAACGCCCTCTGGTCGCCTCCCTTCCTTCTTGCAAGGTCTGGCTTTAGATCTGAGGTACTCACCAATGAAATCAGGCTGTTCCCCAGCATTGGGAATTTGTTTCCATTTCCAAGATGTAGAGGAGTCACAGATCCCTGCCACTCACAGGAGGGAGGTGAGAATTCGCCCTAGGATCACCAGATGGATTTCCAGTGCCCTTGACAAGGGTTTCCTTGGTGTGAAGCAGGTCAGTGTTATTTCTTATGGGGTCCCAGCTCTTGTCCACCCCTAAAACCTGCTTGTGTCTCCCTGTTTTCCTACCTTCTCATCTGCAGAGAGGCCAGAGCCTTCAGTGGGAAAACACCAGGTGAACAGCCTGATCCAGAGCCCCCAGGAAATAAAGAGTCCAGCTGACCTTAAGGGATTTGGGGCTGAGGCCACAGCATCTTGCAAAGCCCAGCCTAAATTTAGGAAATACTAGATCCAAAACAAAGCCTCTCTATCCCAGAACACTGCCCCTGTGACCTTGTTGATCTGCGGGATCTTGAAGGCTGCCAACGTGCAAGAAACCAAGCAGACGGCAGCTGCTGTCTGCCTGCAATCGGCATGGGATTTTGCCAGGTATCTCCATACACTGCTACCTGCACTGTCGGTCACGGTACAGTCCCTCTGCTCACTCCCTAGCTGGCAGCTCAGCCAGTGAAAATACTTGTGTGATGTCCTGAGCTGCTTACTCAGCTCTGCCATGCTGCAGCTTCCAGCTACAGCCGGCCTGGTTTCTCTGGGGCACTTTGGAGTTGGGTTTTTAACGGTGGGTTGATGAGCAGCAGGTACACGAGACCTATTAGAGATCACACTTTGCCCTACACACAATGACAGGTGAACTGGGTCTTCTCACTAGGCTCCATCTCTCCTTACATCTTCTTCACCACAACCCAACTTAGAAACAAACCAAACAGAAACCAAAACACAAAGCAGGGACTCTGGATGGGACAAAGAACACTTTGGACTTGAGAACAGGGGATTGCAAGAGAGGTGGGGGTGTCTCCCAGAGAGGACAGCAGGGAGGGGAGGGGACACCGTCATTTACACCGATCAGGAGAAGCTGTAATCTATACACAGTGGTATAAGCCAAGATATATTACATGAAAAGAACACACTGAGTGCATGGAGTTACCCACATCGGGTCAAACTGGCACAGTTGTCTTGAACAAGACTCTTGGAGTTGCGGTTGGTGTTGTTGACCTATCTAGCTCGCTCTATATATATAGATATGTATAGAATTTCTCTGCATGCATTTGTCTCAAAAGGAGCTGTACAGCCAGGTTGGGTTTCTCAGCCCACCCTGCCTTGGTCTTCATTTTTTCCGGGCTAGGAACGCCACTCCCACAATCACAGCTAGCGCAGCCACTGCCACTCCTCCGATGATGATCAAGGGCTTCATGTTGTCGAAGATGCTGCCTGGTGACTCCTCGGAGCTGTTTCCCTTGTGGTCAGAGTCAGGGGACTGGCCGGTGGCCTCCTGTGTCTCCGTGGCGGCTGGGCTGGGTTTCAGGTTGCTGTGGTTGTTCACGATGGCAGCATCACCGCCTGCCTTCTTGGTGGCAGTGGCAGGAGCAGGCTGCTCTTTGGGGGTCTCCTTCTTGTCTGCATTGGTGGCAGGCACAGGGCTGGGCTTTTCTGGCTTTCCAGAGCTGGTGGCCTTGGCATCGGGTTTGTTTCCACTTCGGACGTTGCCTTTGGAATCCATCCCTATGAGTGCTGTGGGCAGCGACTGGATGCCTCTCACAAGGGGAGCAAGCCCAGGTCTTCACCTCTGTCTGGCTGCTAGTTGAAGCAGAGGAGCCACCTGAGAGGGATGGCTTGGAGTGACTGTCTTGGGATGATGTTCACACTGGTGGTGTCCTACCTGGACATGTTACAGCACCTGGAAGAGAAAGCAGAGCACTGTGAGGTGAATGAAGACAGAGCAAGGCAGTGACATCCCAGCTGAAAGCAATGGAGAAGGACAGAAAAACTGGAAAACTGTTGTCTCTTCCTTTAGTAACTGTGAGCTGCAGTCAAGGCATCTACTACAGTGCCTGCACTTGAGAGAACACCAACCATTCACACCAGCCATCACCTAGTGCTGCCATGGCCATGGTCCACATGAGACAACCTAATCCTAGCCATGGACACTCACCCTTCTCATTTTACAACAGTATCTCATGTGAAGTTTAACAAGTGGTTAATGTGATCTTGTCTGATACTCCCTATTTAGACAGTGACTGCATAATTAAAATAGATTAGTTCCTCAATTATCATGGGTATCAGAGCTACAAGGCTGTCAGCAATGCTACTGTAAGGCAAGGTAAGGGCCAGCTGCTGCCAAATGGTGTACTGACTCCAGTGCAGCTGCACGGATTTGTCAAAAAAAGAGAAGATTTCGGTGGCTGAGAGTTCTCACTCCTGTCTCCTCCTTGCAGTGGTTAGCTGGGCTTGCCTATGGAGCTGAGCAGGATGCCAGCTGTACTGCAGGTGGTTAGCTGGAGCCATTTTCCCCAAGGAGCTGATGAAAGCAGTAAACAGCACGGCTGCATCCCGGTAACTCAGCAGGCAGAGCGGGCTTCAAAGGGACAGAAAAAACACAGCAAAAATATCATCCAGGCAGCAGTCTGGGCAGGACGAGGTGGGAGATGGCACTCCCACCACGACGTCCCTGCATGCAGGGGAGGAAGGAGAGGTGGCCGTGGGCAGCTCGCCATCGGGCTGCCTCCAACAGCACCACGGCAGGTTTGGGAAATAGTGAATAAAGAGGAGGCAGCAGTCAGATCTGAGTCACCTGCTTCATTACCTCCCCGCTGACCTTCGGTGCTGGAGGGGCCTGCTGAGAGTGCTCTGCCTGCTAAGTGAAATATGAGCTTATTAGCTGTCTGGGTTTAGAAATAAAGAGGCTCCTCAGGAACCCCTACAGGTAGATGTTTCTTCCATAATGGCTCAGAGGGCAGATCTCTCCTTTAATGACAGACGGACAAGGACCTAGGGTGACAGCAGTGCTTTGTGCTGCTGCCTCTTCAGAGAAATAAGCTAACAAGTGCTGTGTTTTAATCTCCACGTAGGCAGAAACGCTGGCCTGGAGGAAGCCTACTCAGAAATGTCAGGTTTGGGTTCAGAGCAAAACCAGACACTAGTTTCCTGCTTGGTGCGAGAAACTGCCCTCTCTCCTGGTCTCCCTGGAAATTGTTTCTTGTATGATGGCCAGCATCCTCACCAGTGCTGGTCAACTGGAGCTGACTGGGGAAACTGCAGCCTTGGAGTCACGCAAATGTACAGCTCCCGTGCTGCATCACGCTTGTGACCTTGATACTAGTATGGCATATACTTCCCCTGAACAGAGAATATTTTCCTGATCAGGTAAAGCCCATATGGACCACATCCCAGTCAAGCCAGCTCCTCCCCATCCTGCCTCCTGCCTATGAAAGCTGATGTTCTGGGTGACACCAAAAATTTAACTTGAAATTTGAATTAAAATGCATCTGAAGAGCAAAGTTCTGAGCTGCAGCCTTAGAATGGGGATACACAATGTGCAAGAGATGTCCATCAGCATCTCAGTGAAATTAAATAACACATGCTAAGCTCCAGGCAAGGGTAGCCAGATCACTTCCAGTACTCAAGGTAGCCCTGGCATCTGTCTGCACCGAGTCGTGCTCAAGCCATGCTGAACACATCCACCTTATCGTAGTCCTACTGAAAACTCAGTCCCTTCGTATAAAGGTTGGGATGTCTCTCAGCTGTCAGAAAGGTTGGCAGCTAGACCAGGAGAGAGATCTCAGCTCTCCCTGTAGCATGGGGATAGGACATGCACTTCCAGAAGGCTTTTCACTGACCCTCCTTACGCACCTCCCTTAGGACAGATGACTTTTAGCTGAGCAGTTATTCGGTGAGACGGGGCCTTAAGTCTCCAAAAGACATTAGATATCCCAGCTAGCCAGCTTTGAAGTAAACAAATGAAAAGAGACCAATAATCTGCACCCAGGGCTTCATAGCCAGCATTAAACAGGATGTTTGCTAGTCTTCCCTTGAATTTGCCATTCAGTCTATCTTCAAGCTCCTCCCAGAAGAAAATAAATAAATAAATGAATAAATCAAACCAGCTCTTCACTCTGTTAAAAAACCAGCAAATTCCCATGTATCTGCTCTACACGTGCCATGTGTGCCATGGGTGTCCTTCCAAACTACCTCCACTCTACCGTCCTGCTTCAGTGAAGATGTATCAGCTCTAATAAATAACTCATAAATAAATAAATAATCATTATTAAATAGTTTAATGTTATTTAATAATAAATAAATAATAATACGCACCTTGTAGCACACAAACACCATTGCAGGTGCTCACCAAGCTTAAGACCTTCTCTGTGGCCTGGATCTTGGTGGCTAAGCATACGCACTTTGTCAGGAGCAAGGATATTTTCCCTTCCTTGCTCACATGTAATATCTCTGTCAATGCCACCTTCCTTACCTTTTCCTTCCCAGTGCCTCCAAAGACCATTCATAACTTTCTGCTCAGTACATCCAGAGCCATATTCCTACATGCTGTGTTTCCACAGCCACTCGCAAGGCACTGCTCCTCTGGTTTGGGAGCAATTTATCCTCAATTTACGTCTGGGGCATTAGCTGGGCTGCTCGCATGTTGTGCAGTCATAGGATGCTCCCATTAAATGTTTGCTGCTTTCCCTAGGAAAGCTATGCGTAGCCCATGGTTATGTGGTGTGTGTGCAAATTGTGGAATGAAAAAATTCACCTCTTTGCTGAGAAATGGGGACTGTGTGCAGCACAGATACCTTGGATTACCCATTCCCTTTCCCCTGTGCCCTGACTGACCAGATCTGGACTCCAGACTCCTTGGAGCTGTTTTTGCTCAGAGCCTTCCCTGTGCCATGGTCCCCATCCCCCATGCCCTGCACCATCACTAACAGCTCACTAAAGAATTTTTTGGTTTCTGAGTTTTCACTAAAAGCAATGCAAACTCCTTATGATAATTAGAAAAGGTTTTAAAAGCCTTAAAAACCAAACTAAACTAAATAATAATAATAATAAAAATCAATATCAGCAGTTCTTAAGTGTGCATGTGAAAGGCTTTCTGACAGTGGTTTGCCACCAGTGGGACTAGCCGCCAGGAAGCTTTGTCCTGCAGTCCTTGTTGGACTATGTGAACATGTTGAACACATTTTACATTTATTTGTTCCCGACAAGCCAGACTCCAAATGTAGCATAATTTGCACATCCTGCAGATTTGATCCCAAAGCTGTCAGTGTCCATCAGGCTCTCTGACCTTCTCTCAGGTCTCCTCGGGTCAACAACTCCAACACTCCCTGCCTCATCTGCTTGACCAGCCAAGAAAGAACAGAGAAAGGACAAAGCAAACACCTCTGGCCCCTTGCAATGCACTGGGCACTGATTTAAAGAAATCATCCATGCCTTCCTGAAACCCAGTTAACAAGAAAAAAAACCTTGTCCTCACTCCTCCACCCCTGCAGGCACTTCCAGCTAAGTCTGCACAAAGCATTAAAATCTGGGCCACAGATCTGCCCAGCACCTTTCCAAACCCTTTGGCTTGGTCAGGATGATGCTGTCACACAGCATCGAGCAGCTCAAGCACCCCTTCTGCCCCTGGTGGCAGTGGCACTGCTAGAAGGGTTAGCATCCTGATGGCTTGAAGCCACCCATAGCTGCCATCCTCATCTTCCAGACCCAGGGTGCTCATCCTGAGCAGCTCATCCTCTTTCAGCAAGGCTTTTAATCCTCCTTGGGGTGTTATCAGCTGCCTCCCAGACTCCCTACCTTGGGAATCATACATTTCCTTTTGGCTCTCTTTCCCTTTTCCAGTCCTGTGCTTTCGAGGGCATGAGTGTGCTCATTATCAAACACTTCTGTAGCACCTTTCTTTTCCATCTGATGTGGGCTTTCCTCATTTCCAAAAAGATTAAACCTGTGTGTGCACTGCTGTGAGGGTTTTTCTCCTCCTCCCATTCCCTCATTCACTCCATCACACAAAGTTTTTCTCTAATGGCCTGTTTCTCCACCTTTGCTCTTTCTTCTCCATAGCCGATCACATCTATTTATTCCTCCCTTGCTGCCTCTGCCTGCCTACCCGTTCCTCCCCCTTCCAGCTCCCTCCCTGCCTCCCACACAGACAGCAGCACTGGAGAATAGGGTTTTGTGAGAAACAGGCTTTGTTCCCTCCCTCCCCCTGATGCTATTTCTTTGTTTAACAATTTTTGCCATTTCAGAGAGTTTTCCACTTGCTGGCAGCCAACGAGCTCCTCCCCAGGCTGGGAAGGGGGAGCAGAGACCATGACACCAGCAATAAAGGAGAAAAAGGAACAGACAAACCTTCCAAATTCCTGCAGCACACAGGCACCACACTCCTCCTTGGCTGGTTCTGGTTCCTACACTAAGGCCAGCTCAGTGCAGTCTGACCAGTTGCAACAAGCTGGTCCCATCCAAAGCAACAGGGGAAGGCAGAGCTTTCCCTGGCTCCTTGAAGGGCACCTTTTTGCCTCCCCCCCATCAAATTAGCAAATGCATCTATTCATCTGCCTCCTGCATGTGCAGATGAAAGCTGCATCAGTTCTGCACCAAATGGAGCAGATGAGTCACTGCTAGCTTCACCGTGAGGTATCACCGATAGGTTCTGTTCCCTCTGCGGAGACCGGCCTCATTCCTGAGCCCTATAATCATCCCCTTGCTATTTCGAATTAGAAGGAAAACCCAGCAGTTTTGCAAGGAGGAGCAGCTGCTGAGGGGTGTGGTGGGAAGCTGCACCCCACAGACGTGCGTGGGGTCAGAGCAGTGCTGAGCACAGGTTCACGCATGGAGTTTCTCACCCACCCTTCATGAAAAAGCAAACCATTTCCACTGGGTCCCCAAACACCACACTGACTCAGACTGTTGTAGCCTGTCAGCAGGTGACAATTCAGCTGACACAGTGGGGTCATGCATCTGAATTTATACTTGCGACCAAAAAGGCTGACCCACAAACTCCAGCTGTGCTCTGGTTGAAAACATCCTCAGAAATAGTTACTGGCCATGCCTGACCTCTAGCAATGCCATGCCAAGAGAGCCACGCTTGGCAGAAAAGACCTTAAAAAAACTCAAATCTTCTTCCTTAACCTCCCCTCCAGTTCTTTTTCTTCCTGACCTGTCTGAAAAATAAATGCCTGAAGGTTTGCCTTTTCCAGACAAAGGAGAGGGTGATTAAGTACAAAAACCCCATTCTCTCTACTCCTAGCTAAGTAGCATGACCTGTGTTGGCTTTTGGGTGGGGAATTAATTGGGTCCCTAGGGCTAGGCAAGTATTAATGCTTCTCCCTGCCCCATCTCCACTGTCAGCCACCAAACCCCTTAGCCTGGAGCAGCAGAACCATGGCAAGGACCAAGCAGCAGCTCCACACTGCTTGGGCCAGGCATGGCAAGCAGTTTGCTCAGTGCTGGCCAGCAAGGGACAGAGGTCTTCTGTGAGGAGATGAGATGTGCAGCTGAGGCTGCCCACAGTTCCCTTTGACATGATATAGGTGGAAGTGAGCCGAGAGCAGCCAGCAGTGCTGCGGGGATGTGCTGCGCAGCTCCCCTCCTTCCCGAAGCTAAGGGACAGCTCTGAACATGAGAGCACAGCACTCAGAGACCTCATCATATCCTTCAGTTAATTGCTCTTAAACCTGCACGGAAAAACGTTTTCAGTGTGTGAGACAGACGCTGAACACCAATTAGTTTCAAGAGCTTCCCAGACACCGCTGGCAGGTTTTGTAAGTCTCAGCTGCCATACCTGCATTTGGCCATTTCAGACCAAACCAGATTTCTAAGGAACAGAGAACAGCCCTCTTCTCAGACAGATCCTCCCTTTGGCGAATGCAATTTGCACCTGCCAAAAGCAGCTCACAGGACTGAATTACCATCACGGGTTCACGCACCAGCTGGTAGGCGAAGAGCAGGTAATTTTAGCCTGAAGTCTGCAATTTGTTCCTGTGGCAGACTGTGCTCATAAAGAGGGAAGTTAGAATATGGCCACTTCAGAGAGCCACTTGAAAATATAACTTCCCCAAAAGGGGAAAAAAAAATCCAAAACAAAAAGCAGCATTGCTCTGAGTACAAAAGGTAAGGCACCTATGAGATGAAACAGCTGAGGGACCAGGCTGTTAGAAAATGGTGGTGTTTCTGGGGGGGATCAAGTGCTGCCACTGGCTTTGTGTGTCCTCTGCACATCCCAAACTCTGTCCTTCACTGCCTTGTGGAAATTAATTCAATGTCATATCAGAGGCTGAGCTTGCCTGTGCAAGACCCTCAATGGAAATCAAGAAATCAAGGCCGTGTTGAGCATTACCATCACCAAAGAGGTCTTGGCTGAGGTGGCCAAAGGAAAATCAGCTGGAGCACCTGGCTAAGGTCAGCTCATAATGTACTGATGAAAGTGCCAAATAAAAGGTAGCCTATCCTGGTAGTCTTCCTGGTAAGTCTTCCACAGAGACAGCTGAGGTTACTGGCCACAGGGCAGTGCTGGCTCATCGCCACTTGTCATCTTGTAGCAGCAGAAGAAATAGGCTGCGGTCAAGAACATTGCCCTGGAGAAAGGGAGCCCTTCAGAGAGCCATGGGAGTGGGGCTTGGGGTGCCAGTCCTCAGGTCCTGCAGCTCAAGACTATTCTCACCTCTCTTCCTTCTCCCAAAAATTGTCCATTGCCAAATCTCCCCATGAACCAAAGTGGCTTGGAGGTGATTTAAGAAAAAGAGGGAGCATGGGCCAAAGTGACCAGCCTGTAGGAAGGAGTAAAGTCCTGGCTATCTCCAGTGAATGTCACATAGGAAAATATCAAAATCTCACCTTTAAAAAAATAAAAATAAAAATCAGGAGGATTTGTCCCTCCACAGCTGCTAAAGACAGGGCTGGAACCACTTCAGATATTTTAAGGTAGAAATTAGAATCAGCTTGCTGACTCACAGCTAGGCTAGCATTACCTTTTTCCCCATGGGATTCACCTTGAAAGCCCACTGGCTCAAACAGAGCACCTCTGCTATCCTCTGTGGATGTTGGCTCAGCCAAGAGTTTGTATCAGTCACCAGCGCATCCCACCGCCTCTGGACACCCAAGGAGAAGCATCAGTCATGTCTTCACACTTTTCCTGCTGGTCACCTGAGCCGTTCAGTAGACTTTTTTCTCATGCCCCTGCCTGAGACATCCTAGGAACCCGCTCACCTCTTTCACCAAGGCAGCTTGTCCTCAGCCTGCAATCAAGCCAGACGGCTGGTGTGATGGTGAAGGAACAAACTGGGAAGGAACAAACTGGGAAGGAATAATTGGCCTGTGGGAGGCTGAGCTCATGCAGCAGCTGTGCTCAGCAGGAAGCAAGGAGGCCTCCTTTCCTGTATTGCCTGCTAAATCATGCACACACGTAGACCTTGGCTCCCTGTAAACACCACTGTACCACCACCACAGGTGGTGGAGATATTTCTGTAGCATGGTGGAAGGAGGTCCTTCCCCACTGCTCTGCCCATCCATCAGGTTAAAGCCAGCAGCAGTCGTTAAGGCTGGCCTGATGATTTGTGCTGGATCTGCAAGTGTGCAGAGGGGCTCAGTGTGACGTTAGGGAAAAGAGACCAAAGATAGGCAAGGCTTTTTCTCCCATGGAAGTGAAGAGCTGCTGGTGGCTCCAAGGGGACCACACTTGGGATATTGACCTTCTTCTCTAGCCCCTGAGTAATGCAGCCTGGGGAGTAAAGCAGCCTGGGGACCAGGCACTGTCCCTTGGGAAGTGCCCTGGGGACATGTGCCTGTTTCCCTGCTGCACTAGGAGGATTCAGCAGGGCTGGAAGGAGCTGGATGCAGCTCTCTGCCCCATCCCAGTCTCCTCCCATGACTCTGGGCAGCTTTTATTTTTCACCCCAGTGCTTCAGCTCACCAGCACCCTATAGCACAAATGGTCCTTCTCCCCCTTTTTGAGCTGCCGTGGCAATAGACACATTAAGGGCGGCGAGGTGCCATACAAGCATCTAAGATAAGCGATGGCAGCGTAGCGTGACTAAGCCTTTTCCTATCTCCAAGAGGTGCCGTGGTGATGGATGAGGTAATGCAGTACCTCTCAGTATTGCCATAAATATTGGAAGGGCTTTACGTCAGGAGTTTGTGTTGTTTGGCTGGCATCTCCCCAGAGAGGTTTTTATCTCTATTTCGGACCCCCACTGCTGACGCAATGCACAGCAAATGTGATAAAAACGCAGCGCAGATGCAACCGTAGCAGGAATCGCTTCCCAGAGATGCTTTTTAACAGCCCCGGTGCATCACGACCAGGTTGTGCAGGGAGACAGCTGCACTCACCAGCCCTCCCAAAGCAAAGCCTCGGAGACAGCAGCGCCAAGTTATAGCAAATGCCGCTGACCCACTTCACTCTGATGAAATATTTATGAGTCCTTTTGCCAACCCACTGTTTGCTACTCCCCGCATCCCTCCCCTCAGCCCCGGATTAAACATTTCTCTCTCAAATAAGCCCTTTCAATCTTGACGTGGAGAGCGTCAGAGAGCTGAAAGTGTTTTAACAGGCAGCAGCAGCTTCAAATCAAAGCAAAGCCTCTGCTCCATGGCTGCGTCAGTCCTGCGGCTGCACCGAGACCCAAAATCTGATGGTCTTGCTGGATCTGTGCCACACGGGCACGTCACCTTTCCCTGGGAGGACACCCTGGTGCTCAGAAGCTGCATTATACCCAGCACCAAGGCAGGGTGTGGGAACAGGAGGGGCTTGCACAGCCCCACAAAGCTGTCCTTGTCCAACATCTGCAAAGGGACCAGGATGCAGAGCTGAGCAACCGAGCAACTGCAGAGAGATGGGGCAGAGCCCCAGCTTGCAGCCTGCACACCAGTGTCCTCTCAGAGGATGACGACACAGCCTGGCCACGCTCCCCACGTGGGTGACGCAGCATTTCGTATCCCCACACAGCCTACAGATGCAGTGATGAGCCCTGACTCCTGCCAGCACCAGCCCGGGTGCTGATGGATGGTCCCCAGCCTCCACGGGAGATGACATCTGAGCTGAGCATCACTCCTGCAAGCCACACTTGCCCTGATCCCAAAGCTCTCACCAGAACGGACATGGCAGACATTTTATTCTTGGAGATGGAGGTTTGCACTGAAACGAGACACAGCATGCTACCTCCAAGGGCTTTATTTTTTTTTTTATTATTATTAAAAAAATTATCCAAATCACAGCTCTAAGCTATGCCACAATTTCACCCTGTTCACCCTGTGTTCTCTTACCCTGTGTGAAAATAATTCAGAAAGACCTAAAAAGAGGTATAAACCCTGCCCTTCAACCCATAGTGCCAAGAGGAAAGGGAGGCTGGCTGCTGTCTCACCATGCCCTTCTCTGGGAGCACAGGGGGCTCACCACACACTTCATGCAACACCAATTCCCACCCAGGGCACCTCACAGCCACAAACCCAACCATTTCTCTGTGGCACCATGGGCTGAAGAGCACTTAGTTCAGTTTAGCTTCTTGCCCATCACTCTATTAAAAATGCACAGGTTGCTGCCAAAAAAAAAAAACAACAAAAAACCACCCTGACCAAACCCACTCCCTCCCTCCTTCATCCCTGGTCCCAAAGGAGCACAGATTGTCCAAACCACTCACTGCCCGGTGCCCTGTGCTGATACGCACACAAAACCAAGACAAAACCCTCTTCTCGTGGCCTGACTTGCAGCTGCCCCAGGACATGGTGGGAACAGGGAAAGCAGCACCAAAGCAGCCCCAAGAAATAAAAGATTTTGTCTTGGACTCTTTATTGCATTAGACCCATTGTGCACCCAACCTGCCATGGGCAGGAGAAGTCACACATGGCAAAGCTGTCACCTGCCTGGTCACCTGCCACCAACCCTCAGATGCAGCTGAAACAGCTGTGCTATCAACCACAGTTTACAGCAAAACCATTTCTAGAATAAGAATCTGAGAATACTTTGCTGTGACTAGGTTGGAAATAGGACTTGTGCTGCAGAGCCCGGCTTTTCAGGGTCATGGCACAGTGCACAGACCCCCAGAGAGGGACCGAGATAACCAGAAGAGTTTCAGAGCATCTTGCTTGGCTGTGTTCTGCCCTAGCTTTAACCTAGGGCTTGCATCCCCCTTGGACGCAGAGTCAAACATTGCTTTTCATTTCATATCTCTGTTTTTTCTAATGGAAAAAGACCATAGCTCTTACCATTCAAAACCACAAGCTATTAGAACCAAGGCCTTTCCCTGATACAGGGCTGAGCACCGCTCACCCCAAGACAGAAGTCTGGGGGTACAAAGGAGGTGCTTTCCAGCCAGGATGGTTTCCTTCCACGGCATTATTTGGCAGGACACGGGTTGAAGCCCTGGGAGCAGTTTCAAGGGGGAACAACTCAGGAGATGCAGCAGAAGATGCTCAGCCAGTGATGTAGACCTCAGCCATCACCCCGCCAGCCTGACAGGCACACTTCTGGGCTCATTCTGCTGAAACCCATGCCCTTGATCTGTGAGACCAAAGCCTGCATCCCACACTGCTGTAGCATGCCCATATCCTACCCTGGGCAGTTCCCCATGTCTCAGCTTTCTGCCACACTTGGTGTTCTGCAAGCACGTTCATTTTGTTTTTTGCTTTTTTTTTTATTTTATTTTTATTTTTTTTTTATTTTTATTGTGCTTTTCCAGCCCTCTTGGAGCCAAGCAAGTCAATGCCAGCAGCTCAGTGGCACCAGGGAAAAGTTGCTGCACGGAAAGGTGCACATCCCTTGCAAGGAACAAGCCAGCACCTCCTGTGAGATCTGCAGGGAGGACACCAGAGCATGAAAACCCCATCAGAAGCTGACCCAGCAGCCTCCCATTACAGCACTGCTACCAGGAAAACACTTACTGACCTTTCAGCCTCAGCTTCACACCTCTGCAACCCCGCCTCCATCACCTGGAGGTCTGCACCACATTTTGCTCTGCTCAGGGAGCTGCTTGCTCCATGACGGAGGTTACTGCCACCCCCAAAAACCTCAGGTTTCCCCAGGGAATAGCTGAGCCATTCCCCATTGCGTCCCTCCTAACACCCAGGCAGGGACCACAGGGCAAGCCTCCGTTCCCTGCACTACGCTGGCTTTGCAATGCCATCTCAGGAATAACCTTGTGGTGGGGTCAGCAAATGTTTTCTGCCTCCTTGCCACCGCTGAGAGAACAGCGGACACCTTGCTGCCCCCACCACAAAGCCCAGTTTTTCCCCTTGAACCTTCCAGCACTTGAGAAGCTGCCTTAGCCAAGAGGACAAGTGTTTCTAAACCAAGGTGCTACCCCCTTAGGAACCAGGAGTTAGCACCCGAATGCAAAAAGTCTGATTTCCTAACAAATCACCCAAGCGCATTCAAATCCTCCAAGCTTTGCAGTTCTGTCTTTCTGGATTTTATTTGGTTGGTTGTGTGTGTAGTGTGCAATGTGCCAATGGTGCATGTTACCTTCCCAGTGCTGCTGTTAAGGCCCCATCCTGACAGTCAGCAAGTACCATTTCTTACTCAAATGCAACAGAGAAGCAGAAAAGAAAAAAAAAAAAAAAGAAAAAAAAGGGGGGGTGGGGGGAGGGGGCTGCCTCCGGCATAGTAAAATATCCCCAGGCACTGCAGTAAGCAGCAGCAGATTTGACAGCTCTCTTAATCTTATGGGCACCCTGACAAATCCTTCTGATGGATGCAGGACTGCACCAGGTTCTCCTGCCATCACACCCTTTGCATCTCAGCTGTGGCCAGTAAAGAGATCACAGACGTGCGAATGCAGACCTGCATGAGCAGAGCCAGGTCCGAATCTCATGGCCTGCAGATCTGCAGGCATCAGCCTAAAAGCTGTTGCTTTGCAGCTGAAACGTAAGAAGCCACTGCAGGCGGATGGGGGATAATTCAGCAGAGACCTTCTGGGGAGGCTCCTGGCACCCTGCAGGGAAATGCCCCCCACCAAAACCCGAGCACTCTCCTCTCCCTCCCTGCCACCTGCAGAAGCCGGATAGGATCAGGGGAAGGACACCCCAAGTACATCCTGCATTGAAAGGCTTGCTCAGAGCTGTCCTACCCCTATCCCCCCCCACCACGGATGGGGCCAGCACACCCAGGCAAGCCCACGGTCGTGGCTGTCTGCCAGCCAAGGGATGAATACATGCATTCAGAGGAATTCTGGATTTTTCTCCCACTGTTCTGCAGCAATACCGTGGGTGAGGGGCTAGTTTTAGGTGCTGTGGCTAAGGAAAGATGGAAGCTGCTGAAGGTCACAGCTGTGAAGGTCAGACTTTGGAGGTCAGTCCCGAGACGGAGCAGGGAGCTCCATCCAGCCCCGTCCATCCTCCCTCTCCCAACAGCATCCTGCCCAAGCCCCACCCAAGAAAACTGGGCTGCCACCAGGCTTCTTCCTATCACCCCACCACTGAAGTTTTCCCAGGCTGACCTTGATTCCCAAATAAAAATCAGGTTCCTTCCCCCACTTGATGGTCACTGAGACCCCACATAGGAGCAGGGAACAAATCAACAGGTCAGTGCAAACGTATGGGGCACAGATGCACACAGGGGCAAGGACAGACCAACATTCCCAAGACATCCCCCTTGCATTTCATGCCTGCTGTACACACTGTGAAGCCCAGGTGTCCTCCTCCCCCTGCTCATTTGGTGCGCTCTTCTCCCCAGAGCCTGAAATAGGCAGCCTTGCCACTCCGCTCTCCATTTTGTGCTTATTTTATTTATTTTGGGCAGGTTTTCCTTTGTAAAAGGCTTTCCAGCACAAAGCAGGGGAATATATCAAAGGCTATCCATTTGTAACCAGAGATGTTTGTCCCCCCTGTTGTGTCCCCCCCCTCCCCCCAAAAAAAAACCCACAGCACAGAAAAGGAGGCAGCAGCAGCGCTCGCTTTGCATAGCCTCCTGCCTCAGGACTGCAAGAGATTAAACACACTTTTAACGCATCGACACAGAGTGAAGGGCGAACGAATGACACCGTGCAGGCAGACAGGAGAGGAAACCCAGCTGGAAGCCTGCTGAGAGCCTTCCAGGGAGGCTTGCAGTTTTCCTGCCGAGACCGAAGCGCCGCAGCGACCTCCTCCCACCCGTACCATTTCCGGGACACGGCCGGCTCTGGTTTTCCATGCCCGGAGCCAGCTCTGCCTCCGGAACAGCACCAGGTCCCCAGCCTCCATCCCGGGGCTGCAGCCTCCCCAGAGGCTGGAAGCAAGGAGCCTGGTCCCGGCGAGGCCAGCCTGGCGCATCGCTTGGAGGCTGCGGCAGGTACGCGGAGGCCGGCGGGCTCTGCCTTTGCGGAAATGCCTCCTCCTCTGGCTGCCTGACCTTCAGGGAGCAGGAGGATGGTGCGAGGAAGGGGGCTGCTCACAGCCCCTCGCTGCTTTGGGTTAAAAACATCGTTATTTGTTAACAGGGATAAAAAACAGGCGGGCAGGCGCTCTCGCTCCTGGCGTGGCAGCCCCTGGCCTCCGTCGCACGCAGCTGCAGAGAGGCGGACACTCACCTTGAGCAGGTAGATCTGCGTGGCTGTCTCGCTCAGCCACCCCGCAGCACACACACTGCACAGCTCTCGGCTGATAGCGAGGGACCCCGGCAGCTCTGCCCCCTCCCCAGTGCTGGTGGGCATAGGGGAAAAAGCAGCAGCAGCAGCAGCAGCCCTTACCTCCTGTCCTCCGGCCCTACGAGTCGCACCTCGCAGCTGGCTCTTGCGCAGAGAAGAGGGAGGGAGGCAGAGGAAAGGGGGGGTTGGAAAAAACTTGGGAGTTTCCCACAATGCAGCTCTGCAGACCGCAGGAAGATGGAGAGCAGGGGAGGGGGGAGGATGCTCCAATAGGGCAGGAAGGGCTGGGACTGTGGAGGGGGACAGGATGACAGGGAGGGTGGGGGGAATGAGGCATGCCAGCTCTGTCCCACACCCACATTTCTCAGGGCTGAGCAATTTGGGGCTGTCCCTGCAGCAATGAGCACCCTGCCTGCTCCTCCAAACCCCGCCTGGGTTTGCAGCAAGTTGTAGCCACAAACAGGGGGAAATGTACTGGGCAGAACGGGAGGGGGGCAGCCTGGTAATCTGGGATGTTTCTGTGCATGGAGAAGGAGGGGGGAGGATCTGGGGGTTTACAGCGCCAGGATAATGGATTTCTGAGAATGATGATCCCACAAGGGGTGGCAAGCTATATTGCTAGAGATGCCGTGCACAGGGCAGGGGAGGAAGCTAAAACACTGCATAACGGGGTGGGTTTGTGCCAGATCTTCTTCCGTTCTCCCTGAATCCTCCCAGGTTAAAAGCAAGTCGTCATCATCGTTGTTTCCCCCCCCACTCTGCTGCCCCAGCCCCCACCTCCTCCAGCCACACTCCTCACATTCACATCTCTGGGTTCAAACCTTGCTTTTACTCATGGCCAGGTCCTGGGACTATCTACAGCTCTTTTGGCTTGATTTGCTTGGGAAATAAGAGCTGCATTATTTGTCCATCTTTCTCCATACAATTATGGAGGACCCACTGACCAGCTAAATGTGATTTTGCAGGGAGCCTGGGCATCTTAAGAGACTGTACTGCTGCAAGAGGGGCCAATATGCACAGGTTGGCTATGCTGGTGTGCATCTCAGCTATATCAGTATGCCTAACAAAATACCCAGACTGCTTAAATGCCACTTTAAAGAAAAAAACATCTGCCCACATTTGAAGCAAACATAAAACAAATAGCAGGTGAGTGTAAGAGAAAGCAGAGTGCCAGCACAGCAAGCAGTGCTTCAGCTCAAGATGCAGCAAGGTGAAAGCAGCTCCTTCAAGGTCAGATGGAAACTGGAACCGTAAAAACCATGCTGATGATTTTTCCTCCTCCCCTGGTCTCACAGCATGCAGGGACAAGAACATCCCTGGCTCTGGGGAGCCCCTGCTGCAAGCTCCACTGCTGTGCCTGGGAGCACAGGGGCTCAGCAGCAGCAGCATCCTCAGGAGGGAGCAGGATGAGCCCTGGGCTTCCTGAAGGATGCAGTTGTTCCCAGACCTATTTGATGCCCAGTGAGCTGGAGGATGGCACAATAGGAAGCTCTGAGCAGGACAGCCAGGCTGGGTGGCTACAGCAAAAAGGAGCTTGTATGTACCCTTGTTTTTAGTGCTGTCTGCTGTATGGATTTTAATTCTGTATTATTGGTAGCTTATAAAATTATTTTAGGTTAGAAAACAGCCTTGAGATCATCAAATTCAATCATCGTAACATTGCCAAGTCTACATCTTTTCCTTGAACCTCTCAGGTGTATATTTAATCTTATTTTTAGTCTGTTTCTGGGAGGGGAGTTGTATCTATGCTACAGGAATTTTTTCTCGTCTGAACTCCAGGAAAGGCCTTAGCCCTATCTTGTAACCTCGCTTTTAATCCTCTACCTAATCCTACTTCCTGCTTGGACCTTAGGCCTGTGCTGTAGGTTTCATATAGTAACTGTAGTACTTCATGGCATAACTGGCTAGCTCTGCAATAACCATATGGATAAGCATTTTACCTCTAGTGTGTATTATGATTACAGTAATTGACAAAATCTTTCAAAAATTCAATTAACTAGTTAGCAGGATGTATTAAAGGGTACAAAGCAGCATTTCTCTCAGTCTCTGTTCTTTAAAAAGCTTTTCTGGATGCCTCCCCCTAACCTTTTGAAAATGATGGATGGTTCCCCCTCCATACCCAGTTAGCCATGTGTTTGCTGTTACCAGGAGCAAGATTATAATCATTATAATTGCATGTATGTATATGCTTAATCCACAATTCTGTCTTCAATTAAATACTTCTAGCACTTAGCTTTCTCTCTATTTCAAACTCTTTTTCTTGTTTGATTCCTTCCCCTACCCCATTCCCAAATTCTTCCTGCATCTGCCTTGTTTAAGGGACCATTATAGGATTTCACATCTCTGTCACTATTCTAGCTGCTTCACTGCAACTTCTTGTCCCTTGAGGCTGATCCTGTAAATGAATAAACCCACCAACATCATCATGTTATTATAATTTTAGAGCATTTTTCTGATGCTGTAGCAGACTCTCCAGCCTGGGTGGATCCATCCATGCCATGACTCTCTGGGTTCCCTTGAGAGCTGTAACAGTTCTTATTCTCGGATCCTAAATTATTATTATTGCATTAAGGAGTTAGACCAAGCTAAGCAAGACCACGTCAGGGCACAGGTTAGATATCTAATCATGAAAAATCCTATTGCAGGAATTACTGACTACCCTAGTTAAAATGAAATAAAACAAAGCTCCAGACAGGTAAAATCTGGCAGCTAGGGCATGTTTAGCTACCTCAACACACAGCTAGTGGCCTGGTTTGTGAGTCAGTGCTATGTTCACCTTTCTCCATCTCTCATCACCTACCAAAGGCAAGTTATCTTCTTGAGTCCAGCAAGGATGCTGCAAACACTCCCGTGTCTCAAGACTGCAGCAGTTAAACTGAGCCAGCTGATCTGGCTTTTTAAAATATTTTAGTATTGTTTTTAGTCTTTCCATGTGCTTTACCATGCATTACATATATCTTCTTTCCATTATCTTTCTGAGTTTATCAGAAATCTCATTTTCATTTCCTGCCACATGCTTTCTATCTCCCTTTCTCCAGCCACACCTCCCTATTTTATTCCATTATTAAAATATAAATTTAAAAAAAGTCACAGTCCAAGAAGAGATGCAAAGGGTTCTGCTTAGATGTTTCTTCTCTTAATAATGTCTGTACTCTTAGTGGGCGTGAGTTTTTAATAGTTTCCATGCTACTTGGTCTCCTATTCTATTAACAGTAGCACAGAGGATTATTTTTCTCTGCTCATATCTAGTGTTTTCATAGATGAAGTGTACCTTTGGTTTATTACTAGTACACCTGTACCCACAGCCAATGACTGCAGCTGGCTTTTTTTCTCAGCAGCGTGATCTGCAGCTTGTTCAGGCAGGGCAGGAGTGAGATCTGGTCATTGTAAGGTCTGTATGGTAACTCTTCTACCAATTAATATTAATTAATTAATACCAAATAATATTAATGCCCACTGCCTGGACAACTGAAAGCACAACTACCTGAAAGGACATTGTAGTGAGGCGCATGTAGGTCTTTGTTCTCAGGTGACAAATTATTGGACATGAGGAAGCAGCCTCAAGTTATGCCAGGGGTGATTTAGATTGGATGCCAGGATGAATTTCTTCACAGAAGGGGTTGGTAGGCATTGAAACATACTGCCAAAGGAGGTGGTGGCCTGCCCCTGGAGGTATTCAACACATGGTTTAGTGGTGGACTTGGTAGCGTTAGGTGATAGTTAGGCTTGATCTTAGGGGTCTTTTCCAGCCCAAGTGATTCTATAATTAATTTTTCACCTCTCTAGAACCAACTGATGGGGAAGTTCCTATTGAAATTTCTGGTACCAGCTGTTTTGGTGCAGGGGCTTTTAGAGTAGCATTTTCCCACTACTTTGGTGCATCATCATGTCCCTTGCTCCACCTCCACTCCAGAGGCTTAACCAGTAACTTCCATGATGGTCCGTGTCCTGGTTTCAGCTGGAATAGAGTTAATTTTCTTCCTCACAGCTGGTACGGTTATGTGTTTCAAATTAAGATTGAGAATAATGCTATAACACACTGATGTTTTAGTTCTTTCTGAGCAGTGCTCATACAGAACCAAGGACTTTCCAGCTTCTGGGGTTGCTTTGCCAGTGAGGAGGCTGGGGGTGCACCAGGAGCAGGCAGGGGGCAGATCCAGGACAGCTGACCCACACTGGCCAGAGGGACATTCCACGCCATACGGCATCACGCTGAACAATAAAACTGGTGGGGTTGGCCGGGATGGGTGGCGACACTGCTCGGGGCTGGGCTGGGCATCGGTCAGCGGGTGGTGAGCAATTGCACTGTGCATCACTTGCTTTGTGTACTCTTTTATCATTATTATTATCATTATTTTCCCTTCCTTTTCTGTCCTATTAAGCTGCCTTTATCTCAACCCACAGGTTTTCACCTTTTCTTTCTGATTCTCTCCCCCTTCCCACTGTGGGGGTGGGGGGACATGAGTGAACAGCTGTGTAGTGCTCAGCTGCCTGCTGGGTTAAACCACAACAGCCTGCTGATACCAGCAGAGTTATGGGCACATTGCCGTTATAAATTAAATCCCCCTAACGGTGTTCTGAGTCGGGTTTTATCAGAAAAAGCTTTGATTTCATGCAAACCTTAACCATTCTTGCACCTCTCTCTTCCTGTCTCACCAAAGCAGGTAGCCAGGGCTTGTGCTAATTGTGCCTCTTCCAAATGGACTTCAAATCCTGTTTCATCTTTTAATTTTAAAAGCTGGATAACTCTTGCTTCTTCTACAGCTCTGGTTGCTGGAGTAGAATCCACATAAGATGGTGATTTTTCTTTATTCTTTGGAGACAATAGTTTGAACAGATTTCTGAAGTAAGCTTGGGTCCTGCAAGTATGTTGGTAAGCCCCTGAGGTGCCAGTGCAGGGTTTTAATCCTTTCTGTCCAAATGCAAGAACAACACTGAAAAAATGATTCTTCGATAAGTGGGATGGTGGCAAAATGGTTGGATTTATAATTGAAAACCACCTGTTGTCTTCTGGTAACTTAGCAATAACCACTGGCACACTTGCTAAAATAGGAGCTGTTCTGATGGTGAACGTGTTTATTTGGCAGTACTCCACCGCTGTTTGCTAGGGTTTTCTGTCAGCCTTGCTAATGGATCACAGTGAAAAATTAGGTTTATAATTTCTATAAAAAACAACAACATTGTTTTCAAAATTTCTTGAAAATTTCACTCAGAGCAGTCTCATCTTCTTTAGGACCACACATATTTGTCCAGAGGACTGGCAGGTGCCATTACTTCAGCTTTGGTACCAGATTTTCCACCTGGGATTGATCCTCCTAGGATGGCTGTTTCCAGTACTCTGTATCTGTCTTTGTTACAGCTTGTTTCTGTCATTTGACCCTTTATGATGGCCTTTTCCTGTTTTCTGCATTACTTATATAAAAATCCATCTCTTCTGATGTGCTACCACTACCATTGCCATTTCCAGCCACCCCCTACTCCTCTGCTTTGTTGTTTGCCCCCCTTGTTACTGAAAGGTTTCCTCTGCTGTACCTCCCTGCCCAGGAGAGCTGTTAGGTGAGGTCAACAGCCGCTGTTGTTCCCAGATTCTTTTTCCTTTCTGTCCATACATATCACCCCAATAACCATCTTCCCCAGCAGCTCCTAGTCTATTTCTCCATTTTGCACAGCTATTTTTACTTTCTCTATCCTAATCTCTTTTGGCAATCATCTAAACTCAGTTTTACACTTCCTGTGATCGGATCCACCTTGTGAGGTCCCCCTTGCTCCGAGGTTGAAACCGCAGTATGCAGCAGCAACCCCCTGCAGCTTCCTTCTGCTTCCAGCTGCTGCGGGGCCAGCACAGAAGCCCCCAGCTGTAGAAGGGGCCAGCAGCAGGGGCCCAGCCCTCCCTGCCCGTGTCCCTGTGTGCAGCCCGGTGCTGGGGCAGGAGGAAGTGTGTGCCGGGTGCGCAAGCGCCTTTCAAAACCGACACCCTGCTTATATGCATCATTGGGCATTGCCTGGGCCCTTCCGGCACGTCCCCGCTGCAGGAGGAGCGCGTGGTGGCACGGCTCGCTGGGGACCAGGGGTTTGCCTGTCACCCCCCAGCACCAGCCCCACGTGCTGCCAGGCTGAGCGCTGCTCTGCTCTCAGCTCTACAGTGCCCACAGTGTCCTGGCCAGCCAGGTGGGCACAGCCCCGGGGAAAGCACAGGTTGGTCTCCATGGCTTGTACCTCCAGTGCTGTGCCACACCACTGGGTGACATCCTGGGTGATTGTCCCCTAGGGTTTGCTGCCTTTCTGCATAGGTGTTTCTCCTTTGGAATCTCTGAGCCAACATCTATCCCCGTCTCAGCAACCTTTCCCCTCCCCTGCATATCCAGCTGTGGGTGAAGTTCACACCACTACCCCTACCCTGGCACTTTCTGAATGGCTGTGAGACTGAGTCTTCGGTACCAGCCCAGCTGCTTTTAGTGCTTACATGTTCTCAGGCACGTCCCAGAACGATTGGAGTAGAATGCTGACTTCCAAGCCCTGTTTTTTTTGCAGGTGATTTTCCACATCCTGTGATGGCGGGGGAAGGGAGTGCATTCACTGTCCTCTTAGGTGCACTGGAAGGTCTCACACTTGAAGGCTTCCAAGAGTTCAAGGCAAAGCTGTCCCATGTTCATACCAACGGAGGCTGGAACATCCCTGAGGATGCTCTGGTGGAGGCCACGCACCCTTCCATGCTTGTTAACTGCATGGGCAAGAGCTATGGGGAAGATGCCGCCATGGACATCGCCATTGGGTTGTTTGAGGAGATGAACCAGAGAGACCTTGCTGAAAAAATCCTGGATGAGAAGGTGAAGGGTAAGGAACTGGAGTAAACTTTGATTTTCTTTGTCTTTTGAGTGCTGGAGACAGATAAAAGTGTGTAAAAGAGCAGGTTTCAGCTCTGTGATGAGACTGGAGAGGTGAAGGTGTCCCACTGATCCTGCCAGGTTCCCACTGCTCCCTTCCCCTTAAGGGAGCAGTGGGACTAGCAGCAGAGAGAGGACCAAGGTGATAAGGACAGGGGAGCCTGGAAGGGGCAAGTGGTGCTTCTTCAAGCAGTTCTTGCAGCCAAGAAGACCCAGGTTGCCAGCCGGGCTCCTAGCTGGGGACACGGGGGGACACTTTGGGGACATTCCCATTAGAACCCAGAAAATAAAGGCAGTTTGATGGGTGGCACGTAGGAAATGAGTAACTGAATTTTGCATTCAGAAGAGCATTGAAACAAATGTCCCATGCTGTTGGTGTGTCAGGAGCACAGTCATGCTGGTCAGGAAGTTTGGCTCACTTTGGCACTGACTCTGCTTCTCTCTGGTGTAGAGTACAAGCAGAAGTACAGAGAGCATGTGGCCAGAGAGTTCCTCCAGTACAAAGAGGTGAACTCCTGCCTGGGGGAGAACCTGTCTGTGAGCAGCCGCTACACTGCCCTGACCATCGCCAAGAAGCCTTGGAGCCAGCGTGGAGGCAAGCCTGAAGGCGCAGATGTCAGCTGGGGATGTGCCGACACCACCAGCGCTGTCACTGCACAGACACTGTTTAAACATGATGACGATGGGCAAACACCACAAACTGTGGTGCTGGTGGGTGCCCCAGGCATGGGGAAGACAATGATGGTCAGGAAGATGATGGTGGAGTGGGTGGAAGGGGCCCTCTACATGCAGTTCGACTATGTCTTCTGCATAGACTGCAAGGAGCTTTCCCTTTCCAAGCAAGTGAGTGTGTTGGACCTGGTTTCAAAATGCTGCCCTCACCAGCGAATACCAGCTGGAAGTATCCTGGACAACCAGGAGAAGGTCTTGTTCATCTTCGATGGCTTCGAGGCCCTGGGGTTCCCTTTGGCTCAGCCCAAAGACGAGCTGAGCTCTGACCCCAGGGAAGCAAAGCCACTGGAAACCACGCTGATGAGCTTGCTCAAGAGGACTGTTCTCCCTGCATCCTCTTTGCTCATCACCACAAGGCCAATGGCTCTTCAAAACCTGGGGCAGTGCCTGGAGGGTGAGTGTTACGTGGAAATCTTGGGCTTCTCGGCAGCTGCAAGGGAGGAGTATTTCCACAGGTATTTCAAGAATGACAATAAAGCAGATGTGGCCTTCAGGTTCGCCAGGGGAAATGAGGCCCTCTATAGCTTGTGTGTCATCCCCATCATGAGCTGGACCATCTGCACCATCCTTGAGCAAGAGCTTTACAAGAAGAACAACATTCTTGAGTGCTCCAAGGCCACCACGTGGATGGGCATGTTCTACCTCTCCTGGTTAATGAAGTGCAGAGGCAGCGATGCCCAGCAGGACCTGCAGCAGTTCCTGCGCAAGCTTTGCTCCTTGGCCGCTGATGGCGTCTGGAAACACAAGGTCCTCTTTGAGGAAAAGGAAATCAAGGACTGTGGCTTGGACTGGCCAGACCTTCTCTCCCTCTTCCTCAATGAGAAAAGCCTGAAAAAAGGCGTAGACCAAGACAATGTCTACAGCTTCACACACCTGCACCTCCAGGAGTTTTTTGCGGCTATGTTTTATGTCCTGGATGATGATGAGGAAACTGTCAGTGACCCAGAGGCCCTTGCAAAGAACGTAAATACATTGTTAGAAAGCTACAGCAAATCTAGGAAGGATTTGAACTTAACAATTCGGTTCCTGTTTGGTCTGGTAAATCCCAAATCAATAGAGTACGCAGGTGAAAGAATTGGGTGCAGAATTTCACCACGAGCTCAGGAAGATCTTCTGAGGTGGCTTCAGACAAGACACAGAGGCCTTTCCCATCCCAGTGAAGCATTGATGATTAAGGAGTTGGACACTTTCCATTTTTTGTTCGAGATGAATGAAAAAAGCTTTGCGCAGAATGTGTTGGGATGCTTCACGGGAATAGATTTGCACGACATCAAGCTGACGCTATACGACCAGATGGCTCTTTGCTTCTGCATCAAACAGTGGGATGGACTGGACAGCGTGACCCTCCGGAGCTGCTCCTTCCACCAGCAGCAGTGCAGGGAGGAGCCAGCCACAGTCTTGCCTGGGTGAGTACCACTACTCCGCTCCAGTGGCCAAAATGACAGAGATTTCCCTTTCTCCATCTCAAAGGAGGGTTTTGGAAGCTGAAACTGTGAATGCCTTTCCATCCAAACACCACCATGTCTCTTCCCTAGTGGTTTAGTCCCTTGGTGGAGGGTTTTACTTATTCTTGGGGAGAATCATGCGAGATTATGGACATACCTGTCCCCTCATTCCCAGGCAGCACCCACGGCAGGAGGAGCTGCGCTCTCCTCTGCACCCACTCTGCCAGGCACTGGGGCACGCAGGCAGCTCGCTGCGGAACCTCAGGTATGGAGCCTGCCCCTGGGTGCTGGGTAGCCACCTCCGTCTGCCCTTCTCAGGGGGTGCTGATAGGGAAGGGCTGGACCCCATGTGGGAGGGTGGGGGCAGCATCTCCATGCTTGTGTCCAACCATGGGGTGGGTGGCGGCGGTCCCTCCTTGCTGGCTGGCTGGCTTCTCTGCTGCTCTCCCTGCAGGCTGCAGTGGTGTGGATTGACAGAGGGTGGCTGTGAGGCCCTGGGGACGCTACTGGCCACTCACCCCAGCCTGGCCTGCCTGGAGCTGGGCGATAGAGCATTGGGCGACAGCGGTGTGCGGCTGCTCTGCACCGGGCTGCGGCAGCCTGGCTGCCACCTGCACATCCTACGGTGAGCGGCACTGGGAACGCTGTGTCCCCGGCAGGTCCCTGTGGACACATCCCAGGCTGGGGGAGCAGAGGGCTGGGGATGTGCCCAACAACGTCCTGCAGGCTGGCCTTGTTCCTCTGTCCCACTGACAGAGGGCTGGGGATGGACACTGCAGTGGGGTGTGGCATGGGAGGACTGGCACCGATGAGGTTCTCTCCCGCAGGTTGCGGTACACCCGCCTGACCAGCGCCTGCTGCCAGGACCTCGCTGCAGTGCTGGGCACCAGTCCACACCTGGAGGAGCTGGACTTGTCCTTCAACACAGGGCTGCGGGATGATGGAGTGCAGCTGCTGTGCGAGGGGCTCCGGCATCGCGCCTGCCAGCTGCGGGTGCTGCGGTAAGGGCATGCAGCTCTGGTTGTGCTCCTGCGCAGCCCGAGCAGCTCCAGCACTGCCAGTACATCCCCACCGCTGCTGTCTCTCCTTGGACCTGCAGGCTGGGGAGCTGCCACCTGACGGGCAGCTGCTGCCGGGACCTGGCCACGCACCTTGGGGAGAGCTGCAGCCTGAGATGCCTGGACCTGAGTGACACCGAGCTGGGAGCTGGGGCAGTGCTGCTGCTGCGGCAGCTCAGGCATCCTGCCTGCCCGCTGCAGGCACTGGGGTGAGCCCTGCCACGCGTACCCCAGGGAGACTCTCAGGTGCTCCCCTCACCTCCGGTACTGAGGCTTCTTCTTTCCTTCCAATGCCAGGCTGAGTGTGTCGGAGCTGAACGAGGACGCACTGCAGGAGCTGGTTGCACTGCGAGCGCTGAAGCCCAGCCTGAAGATCGGAGACCTCCTGGAGCACGACACCCCACAGGAGGGAGCTATGTCCCGACTACCCTTCCAGCGGGGGGTCCGGGAAGGCAAGGGGTGGCTGGGGGTGCGGAAGACACTCCTCTCCTCTAGTGTGGCTCCTCCCAGCAACAGGAACCACTGCTAACTCAATTATGGATACAGGGGGAGAAGAAATCCCTGGGATGTTCTGTGCCCTTCGCTCAGCCTGTTCTCCTGGTGGGGAGAACGTGCAGCTCTGGGGCCAAAGGAAGGCCCTGGGGCTGGGCCCTGGGCTCTTCCACATCCTTACTGCATGCCCAGAGCCATGGGGATGTGACTGTGGGCCCAGCTCTGCCCCATGGACTTGAGGGACAGAAGATGGAAACGTGAGAGAGAGAGACACAGAATGGTGCTGGGAGCGAGGTCCCAAACACTCGGGGTCTTTAATTGGAAAGAGCCCTGCGCAGGGCTCTTTGCACTGTGCACCACCTGTTTCAAATCTATATACTTATTTATTTACTGCTATCTTCATTATTATTTTCTCATCACTTTGTGTCCTATTTAACTGTCTCATGACAGTAACCCATGACTTTAACCTATTGTTTGTTTTTCCTCAATTCTCTGCACCATCCCACTTGGGCAGGGGAGGGGACCCACTGAAGGGCTCTGTGGTACTCAGCTGCTGCTGGGTTAAATGACAGCAAACTGTGCCAAGTCAAGCAGCTGTGCTGGAAATTACCAATCACAACCATCATCTGAGAAAAGGAAGAAGCAAAACCCAGAAAGAAACAGCTCACTACTGCCTTTGTAACCACCACCTATCTTAAGGCTTAGCAGGCTCCTGTCTGGTCCAGGAAGGACAAGGACAGGTAACTGCTGTTGCCTCTGGGACAGGTTTTGCTTTCAGAAACTACTCACAGAGCACTAATGACAACATTCTGTTCTAACAGGACCATGTCCTTCTTGTAGGAGGTGCCTTGGAGTTGAACACGGTACTCAAGGTGTGGCCTCACCAGGGCCGAGTACAGGGGGACAATCACTTCCCTCTCCCTGCTGGCCACACCACTTCTGATCATAGCCTGGATGCTGTTGGCCCTCTTGGCCACCTGAGCACACCGCTGGCTCCTGTTCAGCCACCTGCCGACCAATCCCCCCAGCTCCCTTCCCTCCGGGCAGCTTTCCAGCAACTCTGCCCCCAGCCTGCAGCCTTGCATGGGGTTGTTGTGCCCCACATGCAGGACGCGGCACTTGGCCTTGTTGAACCTCGTCCAGTTGGCCTCGGCCCATCGCTCCAGTCTGTCCAGGTCCCTCTGCAGAGCCTTCCTTCCCTAAGGCACATCAACGCTCCTGCCCACCTTGGTGTCCTCTGCCAGCTTGCTGATGGCGCACAATATCCCCTCGCACCAGGACAGGTGGTGCTGGGAGTACTGGGGCAGAGGAGGTGTCCCTGGGATGTGCTGTGCCCTTCCCTCATCCTGTTCTCCTGGCAGGGAGAGCATGCAGCTCTGGGGCCAAAGGAAGGCCCCAGAACTGGGCCCTGGGCTCTTCCCAATCCTTCCTGCGTGCCCAGAGCCATGGGGATGTGCCTGAGGGCCCAGCTCTGCCCCATGGCCCCGAGGGATGGACGATGGACCCAGGAGAGAGAAAGACACAGAATGGTGCAAAGAGTGAAGTTCCAAGCACTTGGGGGCTTTAATTGGAAAGAGAGCTGCGCAGGGAAAGGCCATGCTGAAAAACTTCACAAGGAGCCTGGCGTGACGTTGGGCCACGGGTGCGGGCGGGCCGATGGAGCCGTTTCTGCAGTGTGCTGAGGGCTGGGCAGGGACGGGTGCCCCCCATGGGCAGGGCCAGCCCTCCCTGGGGCTGGAGCCCCCTCCTGCAGCCGTGTCCCCAGGGCCTCCTCACGGCGCTGTCCCCAGGGTGCCCATGTCAACGTCGTCATAGCCCGTGTCCCCGCGGGGCTGCGCCGGGGCGTCCCCGCCGTGGGGAGCGGGGGGCTCCTCCGGCACGGCCGCAGCATCGTCGTAGCCATCCGGGGGGCCGTGCCCAGGCTGGGCCGGGAGGGCTGCGCCAGGCGAGGAGGGGCCGGGGCTGAGGACGCAGCCTCAAGGGCCGTGTGCCCTCACCTCCCCAGCACCACTGCTCCGTCATAGCCCCTCTCCTTGGGCCCCCTGTGCCTTGCAGTCCCTACTGATTGCCCCTTGCCCTACCTGGGGCCTCTCTGGGGCTGCTCTCCCCCTCATCACCATCCCAGTTGTCGTCCTGCAGTTTCATGCCTGAGCCCTTGGACAGGGAACCTGTGGTGGAGAAGGAGGTGCTGGGTGCTTGGCCAGGGATGGGGACAGCCCCAGGCCCTGGGGACGACCGTGCTCCCACCTGTGTGGCTGGGCACCTCCTGGTACTCGGGCATCAGGCTGTAATCCAGCTCCTCATACACGGCCTCAGCGCCGACATCCGTGGCTTTCACGGGGTCTGTAAGGAAGTACACGCTGCAACGGCATGCCCCACTGTTCCCCACAGCCCCATGGAGACTCCGAAAGGGGCACCAGGGGAACCCCCGAGGCAGTGCCCACCTCGGCGTTGCAGCCGTGCGCGGTGTGCCTGCACAGCCAGGGCTGCCAGGGCCAGGCCCAGCAACGTCCCCAGGAGCACGCACAGGACCGTGGGCACCGGCACGCTCCCCGACACTGCTGTGAGTGGGGCAACGCTGCTGCTGCTGCTGGCACCTGCAGGGATGGCGAGGGGCAGCGTGAGGCCGGGATCCGCACGGCAGCAGGGGCAGGGGGCAGGGGGCAGGGGGCAGTGGGCACGGGCAGAGCCAGCTGGGCAAGCACCCCCGTGCCGGCAGCTGCTACCTGCAGTGCTGGTGGCCCCGCTCGTGTCCTCGGTGTCCTCGTCACAGGCGATGTGGGCGACCCCCTCGGGGCCGCAGGACTGCAGGTGCCAGGGCGCCGAGGGGCAGCGCCAGAGCGAGGGGGCCCCCTCCTGGCATCGCACCCAGCCCAGCCAGGCGGGGACCGAGCCCTGTGCGGGGACGGCCGCCAGCCTCCCCCCGGTGCCACAGCCCAGCTGGCGGCAGACAACGGCAGCTGTGGCGGGGCTGGTGTCGTTGGCGCACACGCGGCCCCACGTCCCCTCGCGCAGCACCTCCAGGTGCCCGCTGCAGCTGCTGCTGCCCCCCGCCAGACGCAGCAGCCCTGCAACAACAGGGGACGGGGGGGTCGCGGCACCGTTGGGACAGGTGGGGCAGCGCGCACCCCACGGGCAGCGGGGCCTGCTCCCCACCCAGCTCAGGGATCACAGTGCTCACCTGAGCACACGGCACCGGCACCGCCGCCCCGGCGGCAGCCGCGCCGTGCCGGGGCTGGGCAGGCCCAGAGAGCCGCCTCCGTCCCCGAGCAGCCCCCGGCACCCGGCCACAGCGTCCCCACGCCGGGCCCGAAGCGCTCCGAGCCGGGCGCCTCCAGGGCCCGCCCGCAGCCCAGCTGGCGGCACACGACGTCGGCATCTGGCAGGTCCCAGGCGTCCTGGCAGATGGTGCCCCACGTGCCCTCGCTGTACACCTCCACCCTGCCGGCGCAGCGCCCGGGGCCGCCCGCCAGCCTCAGCCGCCGGCTGCCTGCACGGGAGGGCCAGGATGGGGCTGGGGGCGCCCGCTGGGCACCCGCGGCCCTTCCCGGCGCACTCACCTGAGCAGGCGACGGCCGCCTCTGGGGGGCTGTGGCCGGGCGCTGCGGCAGGCCCCGAGGCGTTGCACTGCGCCAGGAGCTCCTCGGTGCCAGCACAGCGCAGCTCCTGCAGCTCCACGGGGCCCGAGCTGGCGGCCGGCACAGCGTAGACCTTCTCTGGCACACCGCAGCCCAGCTGCCGGCACGCCACGGAGGCAGCTCGGTCGTCCCCCGGCCCCGCAGCCACGCGGGCCCAGGCCCCGGGGCTCGTGGCCACCTCCAGCCGCCCGTCGCACCGGCTCTCCCCGTCCAGCAGCCGCAGGGGCTCAGCGGCGCCTGCAAGAGCCCGGCCGTGCCGTGGGGACGGGCGCTGCTCCCCGCCTGCCACGGGTCCCCGCGGCCCCTGCACCCACCTGAGCAGTTGACGGCGGCGGCATGGCCAGGGGGGCAGGCGGGCTCCCCCAGCAGCGCCATGGGGCACTCGCCCGGGTGCCGCTCGCTCCCGCTGCAGCTCAGGGCATCGCGCCGCAGCGGCCCCGTCGCCGTGCCCGTCCCGAAATGGCCTCCTGGGGGCAGGGAGGCGGCGGGGCCGCAGCCCAGGTGGCGGCACAGGACGTGGGCGTCGCGCAGGTCCCAGGCGCTGGCACACAGCGCTCCCCATGTCCCCTGCGCCTCCACCTCCACCCGCCCGGCGCAGCCCGAGCCGCCATCCGCCAAACGGAAACCGGTGTAGGCTGCGGCGCAGAGAGGGCGCTGGGGGGATGGCAGGGCAGGGACGCCCCGGGGCACCCCACGCTGCAAGGGGCTGCCCCGGCCCCCCGGACAGCGGCCCCAGCACTTACGTGAGCAGACGATAGCAGCGGGGCCAGCACAGGCCTGGCCGTGGGTCGGCCGCCGGGCGCAGCTGGCCAGGAGTGGCTCGCTGCCGTTGCACTCAAAGGCGCCGTCCCAGAGCGGCCCCGTTGCTGCCCCAAAATGGCCGGCAGCGGGGACGGCCACTGCCGTGCCGCAGCCCAGCTCCCTGCACACCACCTGGGCGGCCTTGAGGTCCACGTGGCCGTGGCAGACGGTGGCCCAGGCCCGGCCCTGCCGCACCTCCAGCCGCCCCGAGCAGGCGCCGTCCCCTCCGGCCAGACGGGAGAACCCTGCCGCGAGAGGAGGGCTCCTGGGGGGGATGCGGACGAGGGGGCTCCCTGCAGCACCGCATGTCCCCAGCACTCACCTTGGCACACCACAGCAGTATCGTAGTTATGTGGGCTCTCATAGGGTCCCCAGCCCAAAATGTTACAGTTCCATAAGGCTTTCTCATTGCCGTTACAGTTGACAAGAGCAAAGCTCAGAGGACCGTCAGCTCGGCCAAAGTGAGAGCTGTGGTAGGCGCCAGCAGCCGAGCCGCAGCCCATCTGCTGGCACACCACCTCAGCGTCCTCCATGTCCCAGGCATCATCTGCCACCGTGCCCCAGTGTCCCCGCAGCTTCACCTCCACTCTCCCCTCACACGGTCCCCTGCCAGCCGCCAGTCGCAGCTCCAGCGCCTCTGTACAGGGCCGCAAGCCTCAGATTTTTCCAGGGGGTTCCCAGCACAGCATCCCCAGCACCACCACCGCGACTCACCTGTGCAGGTCACCCCCACGTCCCGATCATGGTCACAGAAGTGTTTGCCCCAGCCATAATGGGGGCAGTCCTGCAAGGTGGCCTCAGAGCCACGGCAGAAGAAGGGGTGCAGCCAGATGCGTCCCTTGCCCTGCCCAAATGGGGCGTACGGGGACGCCCGGGCCACTGCTCCACAGCCCAGCTGCCGGCACACCACGCCGGCGCCCCGGTGGTCCCAGTCGAAGTCGTAGCTGCAGACGGAGCCCCACTCGCCCTCGTGCTTCACCTCCACGCGGCCGGCGCAGCGCCCGCCACCATCCACCAGCCGCAGCTCCCCGCTGCCTGCAGGCAACCCCAGGGACCTTGCTGAGCCCGGGGGATGCCTGCCCCACAGCTGCTCCCTGCCCCACCGCTTATCCACGGCAAGCCCCTGCCCCACGGCCAGCCCCACCACTCACCCCTGCAGAGCTGCACGCAGAGGAGCAGCCCCAGTGCCCTGGCAGGCACCATCCTGCCCCCAGTGCCAGACGCAGCCCCGCGCCGGGGAGGGGGATATATAGGCAGCCCCCGCTGGCAGGAGCCAATGGGGGCGGCGGAGGTACCTTGTGAGCCGCTATCAGGAGGGTTATCTGCTGCCTGCCGGGGCCCAGCCTCCAATAACCTGCTCCGTGCCCAAATATGAGACTCGGCTCCGCTTCTGGCGTCACGCACCCCCCCGCCTCCCTGCTGGGGCTCAGCACCCAAATGTCCCCGAGGGGAGCCAGCCTGCCTGGCTCCTGTATCCCCCTGAGCTGCGGTTGGGACTGTGCCTGAGAGCAGGTCCCCATGGGGACAGGGTTATCCCCAGCATGGGGTCCTCCCTCATATCATGGCCTCCCTCAGCACCCCAGTACTCAGCCTGTGTCGCGGGGTCCTTGACCCACCTGGAAGAACCCCAGGGGTCACCGTGTAGAATCAGGTTCCCGTGTTGGCCTCAATACGTGCAGGAGGGACATCTCCAGCCCCTGCAGAGGTTCGTGGCACAGGCACAGGGGTGGCAGATTCCCCCTCCCAGAGACCCAGCACCGGCATCGACTGCACACAGCTGCTGGGGAGCTGCGCTAATGGCACAGGGGCTCAGAGCTGAGAACAAGCCCATGGTATCCGCATGGCATCTGCCAAGGGGCTGCGGCTCCTGGGTTCCTCTGAAAGCCCCGGGCTGGGCTTCAGCCCGCAGGACCTTGCCGTGCCGGCAAGCTGGGCGCCCAACCCCAAAAGCCCCGATGGGAAGGTCAGCCCCACAAGCAGAGTGGGAAGCAGACACCCCAGCCTGGGGACCAGGCCCAAAGGATGTCCTCGGGGTGCCAGAGCAGAGCTGCTCTCCCCCCCAGCTCCTCCGGCTTCTCGCTTTCTGCCCTAGGCAGCTCCAGCCCCAGGCAGCCAGGGCAGGCCGATAGGACAGGCTGCGGCGTGCAGGTGCAGGGGTGGGCCCAAGTAGCACTGCCTGACCCCACTCCACACAACACCAGCCCTTTCATATCATCTGGGTTTTTGTTTTGTTTTATGTCTGTTTATTTTCTCAGTTGTCTGCCCCATCCCACTGTGGCAGGGGAGGGGAGCCACTGAAGGGCTCTGTGGTACTCAGCTGCTGCTGGGTTAAACGACAGCAACCTGTGCCAAGTCAAGCAGCTGTGCTGGAAATTACCAATCACAACCATCTTCTGAGAAAAGGAAGAAACAAAACCCATAAACAGCTCACTACTGCCTTTGTAACCACCACCTATCTTGAGGCCTAGCAGGCTCCTGTCCAGTTCTGGAAGGACAAGGGCAGGCGACTGCTGTTGCCTCTTTTGCTGGGACAGGTTTTACTTTCAGAAGCTACTCACAGTGCAGAGAAAGTGCATGAGAAAGGCAGAGCTGTGAGGAGCATTTTCGAAGGCTGCTTTCCGTATTAGGGCGTATGATCTGATAGGCAGGGTGCTTCCCCAGAGCGAAGTCAGTGCTTCAACAGATTAACTGCAGCTATTTGATGTTGCTTGTACCTGCTGTTGCTGGGGCAGGGACTCCTGTTTTCTCTTACTGACTCCTATGCAGAAGCCTGCAATGCTCCAGCAGCAGCAAAGCGACCATCCTAAAGGCAGCAGCTCATGAATGTTACAAGCTGCCAGCCTTTGCCTCCAGGCCCTGGTTGCGTGTGCGCCCTGCTCTGGGTGCTGGGAAGAATGAAGAGAGGCTTGGGTTGGAGGGGATGTTAAAGATCATCTAACTCCAACCCCCTGCCATAGGCAGGGATGCCACCCACTATGTCAGGTTGGCCAAGGCCCCCTGCAGCTTTACATTGAACACCTCCAGGAATGGGGTATCCTCAGCTTCTCCTGGCAACCTTTTCCAGTGCCTCACTACCCTTACAGGGAAGAAGTTCCTCCTGATGGCTAACCTAAATCTATCCGCTTTTAGTTTAAAACCATTCCCACTTGTTCCAGACATTTCCTATCTGAGTAAAGAGTCCTTTTCCATCTATTTTATAAGACCCCTTTAAAAATACCGAAAGGCCACAAGAAGGTCTGCCCGGAGCCTTCTCTTCTCCAGGCTGAACAGCCCCAGCTCTCTCAGCCTTTCTTCATGGGAGAGCTGCTCCAGCCCTCTGATCACCTTTGCAGCCCTCCCCTGGACTCGCGACAACAAGTCTGCATCTTTCTTGTGCTGGGGGCCGTGATCCAGGACGCAGGATTCTTGGTGGGTCCTCACAAGGGCAGAGCAGAGGGGGACAATCACCTCCCTTGCCCTGCTGGTCACTCCACTGCTGATGCAGCCCAGGATGCAGGTGGCCTTCTGGCCTTCAAGTGCGCACTGCTGGCTCATGTCGAGCCTTTCTTCCACCAGAACCCCCAATCCTTCTCTGCAGGGCTGCTCTCAATGAGTCCTGCTCCCAGTGTGTACCCCTGACTGGGATTGCCCCGACCCAGGTGCAGCACCTTGGACTTGTTGACCCTGATGTGGTTCATGCGGGCTCACTTCTTCACCCTGTCCATGTCCTTTTGGATGGCATCTCTTCCTTCTTCGGTATCAACTGCACCACTGAGCTCAGTGTCATCTGCAAACTTGGTGAGGGTGCACTCAGACCCATCCTCGAAGTCACTAGTGAAGGTATTGAAAAGCACCAGTCCCAAGACAGACCCATGTGGAACACCACTCACTCCAGCATCACTCAGGCCAGCACCAGCACTCACGCCTCTGCACACACACCTGGGTCTGCAACCACCATCAACCATCCAGTCAGTGGCTGGATGTCCTGGTGGAGACCAGTGACGGGTGGCGTTCCTTAGGGGTCACTGCTGGCACTGACGCTGTTTAATACATTGTTGGTGACACGGGCAGTGCAATTGAGTGCAACCTCAGCGACTTTGCAGCTGACACCAAGCTGTGTGGTGCGGTCAAAACGCTGGAAATGCAACCCCAAGTCCCTCGGCTTGTCTGCAGAGGAGAGTGTGAGAATTAAAATTGTGTTCTTGCAGTTCAACATTTCACCAACCCTGCATATTCCAAAGTGATTGTGCAAGCATAAGGGGTGGGGGGGGGAGAGAGGAGGAGGTAAGTTGATTATATAACGGGACAGTGGGAGGTCTCAGAAGAACAAGGGTTAGCAAAATTAAAAAAAAAAAATAAATTAATTAAAAAAAAAAGGCCCCTCTATACACAAGAGTAAAAGAATAAAATGGGGAAAATGAGAAACTAAAGGTTGGTCAAATAAAGATTGTACACATATTGTATAGTAATAAGCGCTGAGTAGCTTGTTAACCTGTAGTACTCAACCACTAAGGAAAAGGGAGGAATGAAGTGTTGGGTAGTGGGGAATACAAGGTTACGATACACTTCTGCTGCGTGTTCCCACATGCAGGATGCCCACCACTGCAACTGTGAATAAATATGCTGCTTCCCTGAGATCCTTGCCTGAGCCTGGGTGATTGGCTGTAGATTGCTGCTCTCAAGAGGTTCTCCAGCCCTTTCATCATCCTCATGGCCATGCCCTGCACTTGTTCTAACAGGTCCATGTCCTTCTTGTAGTAGAATCATAGAATCATAGAATATCCTGAGTTGGAAGGGACCCTTAAGGATCATCAAGTCCAACTCTTGACACCGCACAGGTCTACCCAAAAGTTCAGACCATGTGACTAAGTGCACAGTCCAATCTCAAATTCAGACAGGCTCGGTGCAGTGACCACTTCCCTGGGGAGCCTTTTCCAGTGTGCAACCACCCTCTCTGTGAAGAACCCCCTCCTGACATCAAGCCTAAATTTCCCCTGCCTCAGCTTAACCCCGTTCCCGCGGGTCCTGTCACTGGTGTTAATGGAGAAAAGGTCTCCTGCCTCTCGACACCCCCTTACGAGGAAGTTGTAGACTGTGATGAGGTCTCCCCTCAGCCTCCTCTTCTCCAGGCTGAACAGGCCCAGTGACCTCAGCCATTCTTCGTACGTCTTCCCCTCCAGGCCTTTCACCGTCTTCGTAGCCCTCCTCTGGACACTCTCCAACAGTTTCATGTCCTTTTTATACTGTGGTGCCCAGAACTGCACACAGTACTCGAGGTGAGGCCGCACCAGCGCAGAGTAGAGCGGGACAATCACCTCCCTTGACCTACTAGCGATGCCGTGCTTGATGCACCCCAGGACACGGTTGGCCCTCCTGGCTGCCAGGGCACACTGCTGGCTCATATTCAACTTGCTGTCTACCACGACCCCCAGATCCCTCTCTTCTAGGCTGCTCTCCAGCATCTCATCGCCCAGTCTGTACGTGCAGCCAGGGTTTCCCCGTCCCAGGTGCAGGACCCGGCACTTGCTCTTATTGAACTTCATGCGGTTGGTGATCGCCCAGCTCTCCAACCTATCCAGATCCCTCTGCAAGGCCTTTCCACCCTCATTCGAGTCCACAACTCCTCCAAGTTTGGTGTCATCAGCAAACTTGCTCAAAATACCTTCTATTCCTACATCCAGATCGTTTATAAAAATATTGAAAAGTACCGGCCCTAAAATGGAGCCTTGAGGGACCCCACTGGTGACCGCCCGCCAGCCTGACGCAGCCCCATTTACCATAACCCTTTGGGCCCTGCCCATTAGCCAATTGCTCACCCATCGTATGATGTTTTTATTTAGCTGTATGGTGGACATTTTGTCCAGTAGGATTGTATGGGAAACCGTGTCAAAAGCCTTGCTGAAGTCCAAAAAAATCACATCAGCTGGTTTCCCTTGGTCCACCATATGGGTGATCTTATCATAAAAGGAAATCAGGTTAGACACTTGGCTAGACACTATGAAAATTCTTTTGCTTAAGGTAACAAAAAAAAAGAACCCCCTCCCCTTCTCTCCTTCTGCATCTCAGTTGCCTCTTTTGTCCAAAGACACTGCTGCAAAGCTCATGTAACCATCTCCTGATAAGTTGCTAAAATAGTGTATCAACATCCTGCCTTCCTGTCTCACGCTGGGCCAACATGACCAAATGAAAAAAGAAGTTGAACCACAACGCCGAAGAAGACTACGGCCTTCATCTTCATGACCACCAGAGGGACAGACACGACCCCCTAGCAACAGTGCGCACAGTCGCAGAATATCCCAGGATGTGCTGCGTAATCCCGGAATTACCAAGATATAAAAAGGGACCCTGGCGGGGGTGAGGTGCACGCCATTGGTGGAGCTGAGACTCCCCGGCCGCCCAGCGCTGTTTTGCTTACTGTTGGCTTACTCAATAAATTCCTTTCTATTATTAATGCAATGCTCTCTGAAAATTAATTAAGGGGGCAACTTATAACACTTTGGACACTCTCCAACAGTTTAATGTCCTTCTTGTACTGTGGTGCCCAGCACTGCACGCAGTGCTCAAGGTGAGGCCGCACCAGCACAGAGCAGAGCGGTACCACCAACTCCCTCAACCAACTGGCGATGCCGTGCTTGATGCACCCCAGGGTATTGGCCCTCCTGGCTGCCAACACAACCCCCAGATCCCTCTCTGCGGGGCTGCTCTCCAGCGTCTCGTCGCCAGTCTGTACGTACTGCCAGGGTTTCCCCTTCCCAGGTGCAGGAACCGGCACTTGCTCTTGTTAAACTTCATGCAGTTTAGGCCGCATGAACAGGCTGAGGGAAGGGCACGGCTCGTGGGGACCAGCAGAAACAACGGCACACAGCGTAGTGTCATCGTAGCCATGCTTAGCTTTGCATCTACTCGCAAGAATGTGCTCAGTGCTGCACAGTAGCAAGAAGAACCGCGGTGTGTGGCCACTCATTGCAAATGGTAGAGGATCAAATCCAGGCAGTGACAAACTCGTGCTCCTCCAAGCTGACGGGAGATCCTCAGAAGCAACTCAGCCTCGGGCAGTGCTGTGGCATCTCCATAGTGTGAGGGCCAGCAGCAAATTGGCTTGTATCAGAACTGGTACGGCCAGCAGAGCCAGCGGAGCGATTGTTCCTCTCTACTCAGCCCTGGAGAGGCTGGAACTGGAAAATTGTGTTCAGTTTTGTGCCCCTCACTACAAGAAGGACAGGGAGGTGCTGGAACATGTCCAGAGAAGGGCAGCAAAGCTGTTGAAGTGTCTAGAGACCAAGTCTTATGAGGAGCAGCTGAGAGCCGCTGAAAGAGGTCTGGAGAAAAGGAGGCTCAGGGGTGACCTTATCATGCTCTTGAAATACCTTAAGGGAAGTTGAAGGGAGTGGGGGTCTGTCTCTTTTCCAAACACATCGGGTGAGCCAAACTGGCCAGAGGGACACTGCATGCTACATGGCATCATGCTGCACAATAAAAATGGAGAGGGTTGGCTGGGGGGACACTGCTGCCTGGGGACAGGCTGGGCTTCGGTCAGAGCACAGTGAGCAATTGCACTGTGCACCACCTGTTTCAAATCTATATACTTATTTATTTACTGCTATCTTCATTATTATTTTCCCATCACTTTGTGTCCTATTTAACTGTCTCATGACAGTAACCCATGACATTAACCTATTGTTTGTTTGTTTGTTTTTCCTCAGTTGTCTGCCCCATCCCACTGTGGCAGGGGAGGGGAGCCACTGAAGGGCTCTGTGGTACTCAGCTGCTGCTGGGTTAAACGACAGCAACCTGTGCCAACTCAAGCAGCTGTGCTGGAAATTACCAATCACAACCATCATCTGAGAAAAGGAAGAAGCAAAACCCAGAAAGAAACAGCTCACTACTGCCTTTGTAACCACCACCAATCTTAAGGCTTAGCAGGCTCCTGTCTGGTCCAGGAAGGACAAGGGCAGGCGACTGCTGTTGCCTCTTTTGCTGGGACAGGTTTTGCTTTCAGAAACTACTCACAGAGCACTAATGACAACATTCTGTTCTAACAGGTCCATGTTCTTCTTGTAGGAGGTGCCTTGGAGTTGAACACGGTACTCAAGGTGTGGCCTCACCAGGGCCGAGTACAGGGGGACAATCACTTCCCTCGCCCTGCTGGCCACACCACTTCTGACACTAGCCCGGATGCTGTTGGCCCTCTTGGCCACCTGAGCACACCGCAGGCTCCTGTTCAGCCGCCTGCCGACCAATCCCCCCAGCTCCCTTCCCTCCGGGCAGCTTTCCAGCCACTCTGCCCCCAGCCTGCAGCCTTGCATGGGGTTGTTGTGCCCCACGTGCAGGATGCGGCACTTGGCCTTGTTGAACCTTGTCCAGGGCCAGGCTGAACCCATCGCTCCAACCTGTCCAGGTCCCTTTGAAGAGCCTTCCTGCCCTCAGGCACATCAACGCTCCTGCCCACCTTGGTGTCCTCTGCCAGCTTGCTGATGGCGCACAATATCCCCTCGCACCAGGACAGGTGGTGCTGGGAGTACTGGGGCAGAGGAGGTGTCCCTGGGATGTGCTGTGCCCTTCCCTCATCCTGTTCTCCTGGCAGGGAGAGCATGCAGCTCTGGGGCCAAAGGAAGGCCCCAGAACTGGGCCCTGGGCTCTTCCCAATCCTTCCTGCGTGCCCAGAGCCATGGGGATGTGCCTGAGGGCCCAGCTCTGCCCCATGGCCCCGAGGGATGGACGATGGACCCAGGAGAGAGAAAGACACAGAATGGTGCAAAGAGTGAAGTTCCAAGCACTTGGGGGCTTTAATTGGAAAGAGAGCTGCGCAGGGAAAGGCCATGCTGAAAAACTTCACAAAGAGCCTGGCGTGACGTTGGGCCACGGGTGCGGGCGGGCCGATGGAGCCGTTTCTGCAGTGTGCTGAGGGCTGGGCAGGGACGGGTGCCCCCCATGGGCAGGGCCAGCCCTCCCTGGGGCTGGAGCCCCCTCCTGCAGCCGTGTCCCCAGGGCCTCCTCACGGCGCTGTCCCCAGGGTGCCCATGTCAACGTCGTCATAGCCCGTGTCCCCGCGGGGCTGCGCCGGGGCGTCCCCGCCGTGGGGAGCGGGGGGCTCCTCCGGCACGGCCGCAGCATCGTCGTAGCCATCCGGGGGGCCGTGCCCAGGCTGGGCCGGGAGGGCTGCGCCAGGCGAGGAGGGGCCGGGGCTGAGGACGCAGCCTCAAGGGCCGTGTGCCCTCACCTCCCCAGCACCACTGCTCGATCTTAGCCCCTCTCCTCTGACCCTTGTGCCTTTGTGTCCCTGTTCAGTGCCCTTTCCCCTACCTGGGGCGTCTCCGGGGCTGAGCTCCTCGTCATTGCCATCCCAGCTGTCATCCTGCAGCTTCATGCCTGAGCCCTTGGACAGGGAGCCTGCGGTGGAGACTGTGGTGGTGGGTGCTTGGCCAGGGATGGGGACAGCCCCAGGCCCTGGGGACAACCGTGCTCCTACCTGTGTGGCTGGGCACCTCCTGGTACTCGGGCATCAGGCTGTAATCCAGCTCCTCGTACACGGCCTCAGCGCCGACATCCGTGGCTTTCACGGGGTCTGTAAGGAAGTACACGCTGCAACGGCATGCCCCACTGTTCCCCACAGCCCCATGGAGACTCCGAAAGGGGCACCAGGGGAACCCCCAAGGCAGTGCCCACCTCGGCGTTGCAGCCGTGCGCGGTGTGCCTGCACAGCCAGGGCTGCCAGGGCCAGGCCCAGCAACGTCCCCAGGAGCACGCACAGGACCGTGGGCACCGGCACGCTCCCCGACACTGCTGTGAGTGGGGCAACGCTGCTGCTGCTGCTGGCACCTGCAGGGATGGCGAGGGGCAGCGTGAGGCCGGGATCCGCACGGCAGCAGGGGCAGGGGGCAGGGGGCAGTGGGCACGGGCAGAGCCAGCTGGGCAAGCACCCCCGTGCCGGCAGCTGCTACCTGCAGTGCTGGTGGCCCCGCTCGTGTCCTCGGTGTCCTCGTCACAGGCGATGTGGGCGACCCCCTCGGGGCCGCAGGACTGCAGGTGCCAGGGCGCCGAGGGGCAGCGCCAGAGCGAGGGGGCCCCCTCCTGGCATCGCACCCAGCCCAGCCAGGCGGGGACCGAGCCCTGTGCGGGGACGGCCGCCAGCCTCCCCCCGGTGCCACAGCCCAGCTGGCGGCAGACAACGGCAGCTGTGGCGGGGCTGGTGTCGTTGGCGCACACGCGGCCCCACGTCCCCTCGCGCAGCACCTCCAGGTGCCCGCTGCAGCTGCTGCTGCCCCCCGCCAGACGCAGCAGCCCTGCAACAACAGGGGACGGGGGGGTCGCGGCACCGTTGGGACAGGTGGGGCAGCGCGCACCCCACGGGCAGCGGGGCCTGCTCCCCACCCAGCTCAGGGATCACAGTGCTCACCTGAGCACACGGCACCGGCACCGCCGCCCCGGCGGCAGCCGCGCCGTGCCGGGGCTGGGCAGGCCCAGAGAGCCGCCTCCGTCCCCGAGCAGCCCCCGGCACCCGGCCACAGCGTCCCCACGCCGGGCCCGAAGCGCTCCGAGCCGGGCGCCTCCAGGGCCCGCCCGCAGCCCAGCTGGCGGCACACGACGTCGGCATCTGGCAGGTCCCAGGCGTCCTGGCAGACGGTGCCCCACGTGCCCTCGCTGTACACCTCCACCCTGCCGGCGCAGCGCCCGGGGCCGCCCGCCAGCCTCAGCCGCCGGCTGCCTGCACGGGAGGGCCAGGATGGGGCTGGGGGCGCCCGCTGGGCACCCGCGGCCCTTCCCGGCGCACTCACCTGAGCAGGCGACGGCCGCCTCTGGGGGGCTGTGGCCGGGCGCTGCGGCAGGCCCCGAGGCGTTGCACTGCGCCAGGAGCTCCTCGGTGCCAGCACAGCGCAGCTCCTGCAGCTCCACGGGGCCCGAGCTGGCGGCCGGCACAGCGTAGACCTTCTCTGGCACACCGCAGCCCAGCTGCCGGCACGCCACGGAGGCAGCTCGGTCGTCCCCCGGCCCCGCAGCCACGCGGGCCCAGGCCCCGGGGCTCGTGGCCACCTCCAGCCGCCCGTCGCACCGGCTCTCCCCGTCCAGCAGCCGCAGGGGCTCAGCGGCGCCTGCAAGAGCCCGGCCGTGCCGTGGGGACGGGCGCTGCTCCCCGCCTGCCACGGGTCCCCGCGGCCCCTGCACCCACCTGAGCAGTTGACGGCGGCGGCATGGCCAGGGGGGCAGGCGGGCTCCCCCAGCAGCGCCACGGGGCACTCGCCCGGGTGCCGCTCGCTCCCGCTGCAGCTCAGGGCATCGCGCCGCAGCGGCCCCGTCGCCGTGCCCGTCCCGAAATGGCCTCCTGGGGGCAGGGAGGCGGCGGGGCCGCAGCCCAGGTGGCGGCACAGGACGTGGGCATCGCGCAGGTCCCAGGCGCTGGCACACAGCGCTCCCCATGTCCCCTGCGCCTCCACCTCCACCCGCCCGGCGCAGCCCGAGCCGCCATCCGCCAAACGGAAACCGGTGTAGGCTGCGGCGCAGAGAGGGCGCTGGGGGGATGGCAGGGCAGGGACGCCCCGGGGCACCCCACGCTGCAAGGGGCTGCCCCGGCCCCCCGGACAGCGGCCCCAGCACTTACGTGAGCAGACGATAGCAGCGGGGCCAGCACAGGCCTGGCCGTGGGTCGGCCGCCGGGCGCAGCTGGCCAGGAGTGGCTCGCTGCCGTTGCACTCAAAGGCGCCGTCCCAGAGCGGCCCCGTTGCTGCCCCAAAATGGCCGGCAGCGGGGACGGCCACTGCCGTGCCGCAGCCCAGCTCCCTGCACACCACCTGGGCGGCCTTGAGGTCCACGTGGCCGTGGCAGACGGTGGCCCAGGCCCGGCCCTGCCGCACCTCCAGCCGCCCCGAGCAGGCGCCGTCCCCTCCGGCCAGACGGGAGAACCCTGCCGCGAGAGGAGGGCTCCTGGGGGAGATGCGGACGAGGTGACTCACCTCATCACTGTACATCCCCAGCACTCACCTTGGCACACCACAGCCCTGTTGTAATCAGTAGGTCTCGTATAGGGTCCCCAGCCTCGAATCTTGCAGTCCCAGAGGGCCTTCTCGTCCCCATTACAGTCGACAAAGACCAAGCTGAGAGGACCTTCGTCTTGTCCGAAGTGGGAGCTGTGGTAGGCACCAGCAGCTGAGCCGCAGCCCATCTGCTGGCACACCACCTCGGCGTCCTCCATGTCCCAGTCATCATCTGCCACCGTGCCCCAGCGTCCCCGCAGCTTCACCTCCACTCTCCCCTCGCAGGGTCCCCTGCCAGCCGCCAGCCGCAGCTCCAGCGCCTCTGTACAGAGCACCAGCCTCAGTCCTATCCTCGAGGTCCCGGAATAGCATCCCCAGCACCACCACCACCACGACTCACCTGTGCAGGTCACCCCCACATCCCACTCGTGGCCACAGAAATGTCGACCCCAGCCAAAGTGGAAGCAGTCATGTAAGCTTGCCTCAGAGCCACGGCAGAAGATTGGGTGCAGCCAGATGCGTCCCTTGCCCTGCCCAAACGGGGCGTACGGGGACGTCCAGGCCACCGCGCCGCAGCCCAGCTGCCGGCACACCACGCCGGCCTCCCAGTGGTCCCATTCGAAGTCGTAGCTGCAGACGGAGCCCCACTCGCCCTCGTGCTTCACCTCCACGCGGCCGGCGCAGCGCCTGCCGCCATCCACCAGCCGGAGCTCCCCGCTGCCTGCGGGCAACCCCAGGGACCTTGCTGAGCCCGGGGGGCACCTGCCCCACGGTTGCTCCCTGCCCCAGCGCTTGCCCACGGCCAGCCCCTGCCCCACGGCCAGCCCCACCACTCACCCCTGCAGAGCTGCACGCAGAGGAGCAGCCCCAGTGCCCTGGCAGGCACCATCCTGCCCCCAGTGCCAGACGCAGCCCCGCGCCGGGGAGGGGGATATATAGGCAGCCCCCGCTGGCAGGAGCCAATGGGGGCGGCGGAGGCACCTTGTGAGCTGCTATCAGGAGGGTTATCTGCTGCCTGCCGGGGCCCAGCCTCCAATAACCTGCTCCGTGCCCAAATATGAGACGGCTCCGCTTCTGGCGTCACGCACACCCCGCCTCCCTGCTGGGGCTCAGCACCCAAATGTCCCTGAAGGGAGCCAGCCTGCCTGGCTCCTATGTCCCCCTGAGCTGGCGATGCTGTGGCCATGGCTGCAGGGATGGTCTCTGCCAAGGTTCTGTGTCTCACAGGCTGCTCTGAAAGCCTTGTGCCGGGCATCAGTCCACAGGACCTTGCCGTGCCGGCAAGCTGGGTGCCAAGCCCCAAAAGCCCTGGTGGGGAGGTCAGCCCCACGAGCAGAGTGGGAAGCGGACACCCCAGCCTGGGGACCAGGCCCAAAGGATGTCCTCAGGGTGCCAGAGCCGCGCTGCTCTGCCCTCCAGCTCCTCCGGCTTCTCGCTTTCTTCCCTGGGCAGCTCCAGCCCCAGGCAGCCAGGGAAGGCCGATAGGACAGGCTGCGGCGAGCAGACACGGGGCCGGGCCCGAGCAGCACTGCCAGGCCCCGCTCCACGCAACACCAGCCCTTTCGTATCTTCTGGGTTTTTGTTTTGTTTTAAGTCTGTTTGTTTATTTTCTCAGTTCTCTGCCCCATCCCACTTGGCCAGGGGACCCACTGAAGGGCTCTGTGGTACTCAGCTGCTGCTGGGTTAAACGACAGCAACCTGTGCCAACTCAAGCAGCTGTGCTGGAAATTACCAATCACAACCATCATCTGAGAAAAGGAAGAAACAAAACCCATAAGAAACAGCTCACTACTGCCTTTGTAACCACCACCTATCTTGAGGCCTAGCAGGCTCCTGTCCAGTTCTGGAAGGACAAGGGCAGGTGACTGCTGTTACCTCTTTTGCTGGGACAGGTTTTGCTTTCAGAAGCTACTCGCAGTGCACTAATGAGAAAGGCAGAGCTGTGAGGAGCATTTTCAAAGGCTGCTTTCCGTATTAGGGCATATGATCTGATAGGCAGGGTGCTTCCCCAGAGTGAAGTCAGTGCTTAAACTGATTAACTGCAGCTATTTGATGTTGCTTGTACCTGCTGTCGCTGGGGCAGGGACTCCTGTTTTCTCTTACTGACTCCTATGCAGAAGCCTGCAATGTTCCAGCAGCAGCAAAGCGACCATCCTAAAGGCAGCAGCTCATGAATGTTACAAGCTGCCAGCCTTTGCCTCCAGGCCCTGGTTGCGTGTGCGCCCTGCTCTGGGTGCTGGGAAGAATGAAGAGAGGCTTGGGTTGGAGGGGATGTTAAAGATCATCTAACTCCAACCCCCTGCCATAGGCAGGGATGCCACCCACTATGTCAGGTTGGCCAAGGCCCCCTGCAGCGTTACATTGAACACCTCCAGGAATGGGGTATCCTCAGCTTCTCCTGGCAACCTGTTCCAGTGCCTCACTACCCTTACAGGGAAGAAGTTCCTCCTGATGGCTAATCTAAATCTATCCGCTTTTAGTTTAAAACCATTCCCACTTGTTCCAGACATTTCCTATCTGAGTAGAGTCCTTTTCCATCCGTTTTATAAGAGCCCTTTAAAAATACCGAAAGGCCACAAGAAGGTCTGCCCGGAGCCTTCTCTTCTCCAGGCTGAACAGCCCCAGCTCTCTCAGCCTTTCTTCATGGGAGAGCTGCTCCAGCCCTCTGATCACCTTTGCAGCCCTCCCCTGGACTCGCGACAACAGGTCTGCATCTTTCTTGTGCTGGGGGCCGTGATCCAGGACGCAGGACTCCCGGTGGGTCCTCACAAGGGCAGAGCAGAGGGGGACAATCACCTCCCTTGCCCTGCTGGTCACTCTGCTGTTGATGCAGCCCAGGATGCAGGTAGCCTTCTGGCCTTCAAGTGCGCACTGCTGGCTCATGTGGAGCCTTTCTTCCACCAGAACCCCCAATCCTTCTCTGCAGGACTGCTCTCAATGAGTCCTGCTCCCAGTGTGTACCCCTGTTTGGGATTGCCCCGACCCAGGTGCAGCACCTTGGACTTGTTGACCCTGATGTGGTTCATGCAGGCTGACACCAAGCTGTGTGGTGTGGTCAAAACGCTGCAAGGGCAACCCCAAGTCCCTCGGCTTGTCTGCAGAGGAGAGTGTGAGAATTAAAATTGTGTTCTTGCAGTTGAACATTTCACCAACCCTGCATATTCCAAAGTGATTGTGCAAGCATAAAGGGTGAGGGGGGAGAGAGGAGGAGGTAAGTTGATCATATAACGGGACAGTGGGAGGTCTCAGAAGAACAAGGGTTAGCAAAAACAAAAAAGAAAAAAACATGCCCCCCCCCCCCCCAGACACAAGAATAAAAGAATAAAATGGGGAAAATGAGAAACTAAAGGTGTGTCAAATAAAGATTGTACACATATTGTATAGTAATAAGCGCTGAGTAGCTTGTTAACCTGTAGTACTCAATCAGTGAGGAAAAGGGAGGAACGAAGTGTTGGGTAGTGGGGGATACAAGTTTACAATACACTTCTGCTGCGTGCTCCCACTTGCAGGATGCCCACCACTGCAACTGTGAATAAATATGCTGCTTCCCTGAGCTCCTTGCCTGAGCCTGGGTGATTGGCTGCAGATTGCTGCTCTCAAGAGGTTCTCCAGCCCTTTCATCATCCTTGTGGCCATGCCCTGGACTTGTTCTAACAGGTCCATGTCCTTCTTGTACTGGGGGCCCAAGAGCTGAACGCAGTACTCAAGGTGTGGCCTCACCAGGGCCAAGTACAGGGCGACAATCACTTCCCTCGCCCTGCTGGCCACACCACTTCTGACACTAGCCCGGATGCTGTTGGCCCTCTTGGCCACCTGAGCACACCGCTGGCTCCTGTTCAGCCGCCTGCCAACCAATCCCCCCAGCTCCCTTCCCTCCGGGCAGCTTTCCAGCCACTCTGCCCCCAGCCTGCAGCCTTGCATGGGGTTGTTGTGCCCCACGTGCAGGATGCGGCACTTGGCCTTGTTGAACCTCATCCAGTTGGCCTCGGCCCATCGCTCCAGCCTGTCCAGGTCCCTCTGCAGAGCCTTCCTGCCCTCAGGCACATCAACACTCCTGCCCACCTTGGTGTCCTCAGCCAGCTTGCTGAGGGTGTACATAGAATCACAGAATCACAGAATTTCTAGGTTGGAAGAGACCTCACGATCATCGAGTCCAACCTCTACCTAATGCTAACAATCCCCACTAAACCATATCCCTAAGCTCTACGTCTAAACGTCTTTTAAAGACTTCCAGGGATGGTGACTCCACCACTTCCCTGGGCAGGCTGTTCCAATGTCTAACAACACTTTCGGTAAAGAAGTTCTTCCTAACATCTAACCTAAAACTCCTCTGGCGCAACTTTAGCCCATTTCCCCTTGTCCTGTCACCAGGCACGTGGGAGAACAGACCAACCCCCACCTCGCTACAGCCTCCTTTAAGGTATCTGTAAAGAGCAATAAGATCCTCCCTGAGCCTCCTTTTCTCCAGGCTGAACAAGCCCAGCTCCCGCAGCCGCTCCTCGTAGGACTTGTTCTCCAGGCCCCTCACCAGCTTCGTCGCCCTTCTCTGGACCCGCTCAAGCACCTCGATGTCCTTCTTGTAGCGAGGGGCCCAAAACTGAACACAGTACTCGAGGTGCGGCCTCACCAGAGCCGAGTACAGGGGGACGATCACCTCCCTAGCCCTGCTGGCCACACTGTTCCTGATACAAGCCAGGATGCCGTTGGCCTTCTTGGCCACCTGAGCACACTGCTGGCTCATATTCAGCCGACTATCCACCATCACTCCCAGGTCCTTCTCTGCCTGGCAGCTCTCCAACCACTCATCTCCCAGCCTGTAGCTCTGCTTGGGGTTATTGCGCCCAGGTGCACTCATCTCCCAGCCTGTAGCTCTGCTTGTGGTTATTACGACACAGGTGCAGGACCCGGCACTTGGCCTTGTTAAACTTCATGCAGTTGGCCTCAGCCCATCGGTGCAGCCTATCCAGATCCTCCTGCAGAGCCTTCCTACCCTTGAGCAGATCGAAACACGCGCATAGCTTGGTGTCATCTGCAAACTTACTGAGGGTGCACTCGATGCCCTCGTCCAGATCATTGATGAAGATATTAAAGAGGACCGGCCCCAGCACCGAGCCCTGGGGGACGCCACTAGTGACTGGCCTCCAACTGGACTTGGCTCCATTCAGCACTACTCTTTGGGCCCGGCTATCCAGCCATTTTCTAACCCAACGAAGCGTGCACCAATCCAAGCCAAGAGCAGACAGTTTCTTGAGGAGAATGCTGTGGGAAACGGTGTCAAAAGCCTTGCTGAAGTCAAGGTAGACCACATCCACAGCCTTTCCCTCATCCACCCAGCGCGTCACTTTGTCATAGAAGGAGATCAGGTTCGTCAAGCAGGAAACATGATCCCCTTGCCCCAGGGTGGGTGGCACCGGGGGTGCTGGGGCAGAGGAAGCATTCCTGGGATGCACCATGCCCTTCCCTGAACCTGTTCACTTGGCAGGGAAAGCGTGCAGCTCTGGGGCCAATGGAAGTACCCAGGGCTGGGCCCTGGGCTCTTCCCCATCCTTCCCATGTGCCCAGAGCAATGGGGACATGCCTGCAGGCCCAGCTCTGCCCCATGGCTCCACGGGATGGACAATGGACCTGGGAGACACAGAGACGGACCGGGGCTGGGGACCAGACAAAGCCTCAACTGCATTCAGGAGACATACCGAGAAGGACGAGCTTGTCAGAACATCTGAAGTATAGTCAAAGCTTTGGAAAGCTACCGGAACAAACCTGGAGAAGAAAGGGAGACTGAACAAGGGGGAAAACACATCTTCCTCTTAAAGGCTTTTGATTTGCGTATTGTGAAAACAGCATTTCTTCTGTGTACAGCACATTCCCACACTTGACACTTCGCCGAAGTAACAAGAACGCCACCAGCATCTATCCAAAACTGTTTCTTCTTCCCACACAGCAAGACTTGAATTCACAGTAAGGCACCTTTTTCATACTGCCTGTTGTTCAATCTTAACAAATACTTGAAAACATTCTTCAAAGTCAGCCTTACCTGCATGCACTTGAGCTTCTGAGGTTGTTTTTATTTATTATTTTTTGTTTTTATTTTATTTTATTTTTTTAGGGCTGGGAAGGAAGCTTAGAATCCACGTAAGTAACTTCACTGAAAACAGACCAGGTGAAGGAAGTCCTCAAAATCTCCAACACTAAGCAACTGTAGGACCCAGGAACACTTATCTGCCAGCTTCTGAACTTGAGTCACTGCCAAACTACTTCACGGGAAAGTAGCACCACCAGGGTTTTCCTGTCCTGAGAAGGCACCACCACCGTAACTAGCTCATAGAGTCTCCAAAACTACTTCACAGAGATGGTAGAAAACATGACGAAAAAGCAGCCTACTGGGTAACACTGAGAACATTTCACCAGGACAGTAGAAAAGTACCCTAGGTAACCTGAGCCTCAAACTCCCCTGGAGAGGCAATTCCACCCATAACTCCTCATGCTTCCTATAGAGCAAAGGTCAAATGATCCCTACCTGGCAGATTTCACTTCACATGTGTGGAGCCAAGAGACCTTGTGGAATAGGCTCATCTACCTGGCTTCAATGTTTTAGGGTCAATTGCTCCTTATGGCTAATAGAAATAACCTGACAAGGGGCTTAGTGGTTAGAGTTGACCTAATGAATTAACTACAAAAGGCGCGTAAGGGTCATATTTCTGCTAGTCATTCTGTGAGGAAAATTAGTACAGAGCCTGTTAAAATAAGATAAATAAACGTAAATAAAAGAAAAAAAGAAAATGACCTAAAAGGCAAAATTGCCGTCATAGATTTTCATCTGTCTAGTCAAGATAGATAAAGAATATAGCAATCAGGAAGACTTTGCTTGACATTAATGTTATTTAAATTTGCTTTCCTGAGATCTCTTCTTTATGCAGGACTTTTCAAAATCTAGCACCATGACCTCTGACTGCAGTATTTACTTTGGCTGCATATAAACTATCACATATAAATGCCTGGATCCGGATCCTCACTCCCTATTCAGGTCAAGGACCGGGCTGAAAGTTTTGGCTTTAATTTGGTTACATGACTACATTGCTGTTGTCGTGGTTTCTCCCAGCTGGCAGCTAAGCACCACACAGCCATTCGCTCGCTCTCCCTCTTACTTCTCTGGGATGGGGGAGAGAAATAGGAAAACGAAGCCTGTGGGTTGAGACAGAGACAGTTGATTAAGACAGGAAAAATAATAATAATAACAATAAGAATAATAATAACAACAACAATAATAGTACTGCTACTACTAATGTATACAGAATAAGTGATGCACAATGCAACTGCTTACCACCCGCTGACCGATGCCCAGCCTATCCCCGAGCAGACGGACCCCCATCCCAGCTAGCCACCCCTATCTATTGTTTAGCATGATGTCGGAGGGTATGGAATACCCCTTTGGCCAGTTTGGGTCAGCTGTCCTGGGCCTGTCCCCTCCCAGCTCCTGCTGCACCCCCAGCCTGCCCGCTGGCAGGAGAGGGTGAGAAGCTGAAACATCCTTGGCTTAGTGTAAGCACTTCTCGGCAACAATTAGACATCGGGGTGTTCATCCTAATCCACAACATAGCACCCTACCAGCTCCTAGGAGGAAAATTAACTCTATCGTAGCTGAAACCAGGACAGCTGTTTTCCGGCAGATCGCGCGGAGAAGATTGGCTGGCTTGGGGGAGCTTCTGTACACATGGCTTTCAGGCTGCAGCCAAAGTGTTCCTGTAGATCTGGAAGTTTGAAGACAGTTGAGTGGTTGGAAAGCTGCCTGGCAGAGAAGGACCTGGGAGTGATGGTTGATAGTCGGCTGAATATGAGCCAGCAGTGCGCTCAGGAGGTCAAGAAGGCCAACAGCATCCTGGCTTGCATAAGAAGCAGTGTGGGCAGCAGGGCTAGGGAAGTGATTGTCCCCCTGTACTCGGCTCTGGTGAGGCCATGCCTCGAGTACTGTGTTCAGTTTTCGGCCCCTCGCTACAAGAAGGACATCGAGGTGCTTGAGCGGGTCCAGAGAAGGGCGACGAAGCTGGTGAGGGGCCTGGAGAACAAGTCCTACGAGGAGCGGCTGCGGGAGCTGGGCTTGTTCAGCCTGGAGAAAAGGAGGCTCAGGGGCGACCTTATTGCTCTCTACCTTAAAGGAGGCTGTAGCGAGGTGGGGGTTGGTCTGTTCTCCCACGTGCCTGGTGACAGGACGAGGGAAAATGGGCTAAAGTTGTGCCAGGGGAGGGTTAGGTTGGATATTAGGAAGAACTTCTTTACTGAAAGGGCTGTTAGGCATTGGAATGGGCTGCCCAGGGAAGTGGCTGAGTCTCCATCCCTGGGTGTCTTCAAAAGACGTTTAGATGTAAAGCTCAGTGATATGGTTTAGTGGAGGACTAGTTAGTGTTAGGTCAGAGGTTGGACTCGGTGATCTTGGAGGTCACTTCCAACCTAGATCATTCTGTGATTCTGTTGCAGTCTCCCAGCTCAGAGCCAACCACCTATTAGTCTGGCGCAATGGATTTGTGTGTTCCTTGCACTAGCTGTTCCTTTACCTCCTCTTCACATACAAGGACATGCATCTCTTTCATGCTCCTTCAGGAGTAAACAAGCCCGGATAGATTAAAGCCCCTTTCTTCAGGTCAGTAAGATCCCTGCCTTTGGTTTCAGTGAGAATGCAGGCCCTAACAACTCAAGTGTCTTCTGGATGGTGTGCAACACTTCTCATCATACTGTTACAAATTCCAAGTCAACTTAGCTTTATGAGATTTATTTATGGGGTTAATAAAAGGCAAGTAAAGAGCACTGGGTGCGCGGGGAGTCTGGACTCCTCCAACACGCACACATGTTACATCAGGCGCCTGCTTTTTCTGCTCCTAGGCTAATACATGTTCATTACTACTTCTAGAAAAGGCAGGGTTATTATAATTAGTTCCCGGATTCCCAATCCTCCCACTGGCACATGCGCATCAGTCCCCAGCGGTCCCTCTGGGGGTCTCTCGTGATGAAGGCTCATAGTCTTCCTCCCAGGCTTTGTCCTTGTCCTTCTCCTTTGTCCATCTTGGCCAGATATCAGAGACATGCCTGGTGGCCCATGCAATGGTCACGATAGTTAGCAGTTATTCTGAGACCCCTTTGTTCTCTTATCCCCAGGTATCAGAGACTCAAGGTCTACCCTTCAAGCCCTCTGTTGACACGAATTGCTGGAACATTCCTTGCAATACTCTTAGATCAGGATTCTGATTCTAACAATGGTTCCTAGTGCAGAGAACTTTTCCAGAGAACAGAGAAGCAAACCAGTCCTGACTGCTTGGAATGAGACGGAGATAGCAAACAAATGTAAAGGGAGAAAATAAACCAGTGGGAATGCTTTCAAAGAATTGTCATAGTCCAGAAGCTTTAAATTGATTCAATCCCTGAAAGTTAATTAGCATAAACTCAGGTTGCATCACTGATTTTGAAGTAGTAGGATAGACTTGCACCATTTCAGAGCCTCAGTCATGGATTAAATTGGCATTGCCTCTAACTCTATACAAGACAGAGAGAGAAGCACACCTTTCTACTTTGTAAGCTACTGGCAGACCTAGAGAGAGAGAAAAAAGAAAAAAAAAGTTAATTAAAAAGTAATGTTGTTTTAAGACATTTCATAAAAATGGGATTCCCATATGATGTAAGGAGAGTACAATCCCTCTCAAAATGCGAGAGTCTGGGGTACGCTACTGAGTATTGAAAATGTTAAGACTAGGCAGCACCAAACTCAACGGAGAAGGGAGGCCGAGTCTCCCTGGCTGTTCACGTAACGGAAAAGAAACTCAGACGTTAGCCCGAAGCAACGATTCTTAGTGCCAGGCAGGGAACTAGTTCTTTTTCAGCCAGGGACCATTTCAGCATCTTGAAAGCTAAAGAAAGGGTTGAAGGCTCTGTGGAATCATGGCCCAAAAATCTAAGGACCAGGACTGGGGACCAGGACTGCGAGGGCCTCCCTGGTTATGTCCAGGTGCCGGCAGGGCCCGGCCCAGCCTGGCTTGTGCCTGCACTCCTGCCCAGCGTGTCCGTGAGGCTTGGACGGCTGAGCAAGGATTCGGTCAGGTTGTGCTGTGGAGCCTCCAGCTGAGCTGTGCGGGGACGCGTCCCCCTGGGGATCGTGGGGCTCGGGGAGCTGCCAGGGCCACAGCCCGGCTCCGTGGCAGTGGGGAGGACAGGACGGCACAGCCACGGGGCCCGCGGGTTTCCTGCTGGGATACTGCGGCATCTCTGCCGCCCACCCTGGGAGTGCCAGTGGCCGTGGTCTCGCTGTCTCTTGCAGTTGGTGGCATCTCTGCAGTGCCCTGTGGCCATGGACGGGTCGTCAGGCTGGGCCTGCATGCTCTATCGTCACAGCCGGGATGACATGGCCTACCTGCTGCCCTGCCTCCAACAGCTTTGCTTGGGCTGTGCGCTGCGGGGGGCCAAGAAGAAGCCGCATTGCCCCCTGTGCGGGGACAGGCTCCAGTGCATCAAGTACTCGGAGCTGTCAGCTGACGACCACCTTCAGTGTCCTGTCGCAGAGCCCAGAAAGCAGCTGGGGGACAGCCAGCAGGACAACAGGGGGCTGCAGGGCTGGTGCTCAGGGCTCATGAGTGCAGCTTCCCACCCCAGCTCTGGGCAGCCTTCCTCTAAGAGCAGCTGGCTGACGCCAGGGCCCTGCCTTCAGGATGGTCACTTTGCTGCTGCTGGAGCATTGCAGGCTTCTGCATAGGAGTCAGTAAGAGAAAATAGGAGTCCCTGCCCCAGCAACAGCAGGTACAAGCAACATCAAATAGCTGCAGTTAATCAGTTTAAGCACTGACTTCACTCTGGGGAAGCACCCTGCCTATCAGATCATATGCCCTAATACGGAAAGCAGCCTTCGAAAATGCTCCTCACAGCTCTGCCTCTCTCATTAGTGCACTGTGAGTAGCTTCTGAAAGCGAAACCTGTCCCAGCAAAAGAGGCAACAGCAGTCGCCTGCCCTTGTCCTTCCAGAACTGGACAGGAGCCTGCTAGGCCTCAAGATAGGTGGTGGTTACAAAGGCAGTAGTGAGCTGTTTCTTATGGGTTTTGTTTCTTCCTTTTCTCAGATGATGGTTGTGATTGGTAATTTCCAGCACAGCTGCTTGAGTTGGCACAGGTTGCTGTCGTTTAACCCAGCAGCAGCTGAGTACCACAGAGCCCTTCAGTGGGTCCCCTGGCCAAGTGGGATGGGGCAGAAAACTGAGAAAACAAACAAACTAACAAACATAAAACAAAATAAAACAAAACAAAAACTCAGAGGATATGAAAAGGCCGGTGTTGTGTGGAGCGGGGCCTGGCAGTGCTGCTCGGGCCCAGCCCTGTGTCTGCTCGCCGCAGCCTGTCCTATCGGCCTCCCCTGGCTGCCTGGGGCTGGAGCTGCCCGGGGCAGAATGCGAGAAGCTGGAGGAGCTGGGGAGGAGAGCAGCGCTGCTCTGGCACAGTGTACCAGAAGAGCAATGCCCTGTGTCCCGGCCCTGCGGACAGACAGGGCTGCGATCAGGGCTACGCTTCGGAGAGGCGTCTGCACACCCGGCACACATTTCCTCCTGCCCCAGCACCGGGCTGCACACAGGGACACGGGCAAGGAGAGCTGGGGCCGTGCTGCCGGCCCCTTCTACAGCTGGGGGCTTCTGTGCTGGCCCCACAGCAGCGGGACCCCCCAGCACCAAGCTACGTTCTGTGGGTACCCCTGTGCCTGCTGCTAGGGTCAGGCTGCCTCCTCCTCCTCCTCCTCCTCCCACTTTAGGGCTCCTTCTTTCTGTCCCCGGGTCCAGAGGCACATGTGGCCTCTTTGGGGTCTTTCTGGGTGATGCCCAGGCCACAAGCTGTCCCTGGTGTCGGAGAGGAACCTGTGCATGTGACACATTCCCCTCATGGACGGTGCTGCAAATCGGTGCCCTGAGGCTGAAGCCTCAGCTCTAAGCCCATTGGCAGCATCCCCGCTGCTGCTCAAAGCCACGATGCTATCGGCAGCAGCACAGGTGCCCCAGCAGCTGCATGCAGTGAGAGCTGCCAGCAGGTTCCTGAGAAGGGGAATCTGCCCCCTTTGTGCCCTGTGCCACCAGCCACTGCAGGGGCTGGAGATGTCCCTCCTGCACGTATTGAGGCCAACACGGGAACCTGATTCTACACGGTGACCCCTGGGGTTCTTCCAGGTGGGTCAAGGACCCCGTGGCACAGGCTGAGTACTGGGGTGCTGAGGGAGGCCATGTTTTGAGGAGGACCCCATGCTGGGGATAACCCTGTCCCCATGGGGACCTGCCCTCCTCGGGCACAGCCCCAACCCCAGCTCAGGGGGACACAGGAGCCAGGCAGGCTGGCTCCCTTCGGGGACATTTGGGTGCTGAGTCCCAGCAGGGAGGCGGGGGGGTGCGTGACGCCAGAAGCGGAGCCGAGTCTCATATTTGGGCACAGAGCAGGTTATTGGAGGCTGGGCCCCGGCAGGCAGCAGATAACTCTCCTGATAGCAGCTCACAAGGTGCCTCCGCCGCCCCCATTGGCTCCTGCCAGCGGGGGCTGCCTATATATCCCCCTCCCCGGCGCGGGGCTGCGTCTGGCACTGGGGGCAGGATGGTGCCTGCCAGGGCACTGGGGCTGCTCCTCTGCGTGCAGCTCTGCAGGGGTGAGTGGTGGGGCTGGCCGTGGGGCAGGGGCTGGCCGTGGGCAAGCGCTGGGGCAGGGAGCAACCGTGGGGCAGGTGCCCCCCGGGCTCAGCAAGGTCCCTGGGGTTGCCCGCAGGCAGCGGGGAGCTCCGGCTGGTGGATGGCGGCGGGCGCTGCGCTGGCCGCGTGGAGGTGAAGCACGAGGGCGAGTGGGGCTCCGTCTGCAGCTACGACTTCGACTGGGACCACCGGGGCGCCGGCGTGGTGTGTCGTCAGCTGGGCTGCGGCGCGGTGGCCCGGGCGTCCCCATATGCCCCGTTTGGGCAGGGCAAGGGACGCATCTGGCTGCACCCAATCTTCTGCCTTGGGACAGAAGCTACGTTGGAGAACTGCCCTCACTTTGGCTGGGGCAACCACTTCTGTGGTCATGAGTGGGACGTGGGGGTGACCTGCACAGGTGAGTCGCGGTGGTGGTGCTGGGGATGCTGGGTCAGGATTCCAAGTCCAGGACTGAGTCCTGTACCTGGTGTAGAGGAGCTGGAGCTGCGGCTGGCAGCTGGCAGGGGACCCTGCGAGGGGCGAGTGGAGGTGAAGCTGCGGGGACGCTGGGGCACGGTGGCGGACAATGCCTGGGACATGGAGGACGCCGAGGTGGTGTGCCAGCAGATGGGCTGCGGCTCAGCTGTTGGTGCCTACCACAGCTCTCACTTTGGACTAGCAGAAGGTTCTATCAGCTTGGGCTTTGTCGACTGTAGTGGGACTGAGAAGACCCTCTGGGACTGCAAGATTCAAGGCTGGGGACCATACCACGGCCCTCACGACTACGATACTGCTGTGGTGTGCCAAGGTGAGTGCTGGGGACATGCGGTGCTGCAGGGAGCCCCCTCGTCCGCATCCCCCCCAGGAGCCCTCCTCTCGCGGCAGGGTTCTCCCGTCTGGCCGGAGGGGACGGCGCCTGCTCGGGGCGGCTGGAGGTGCGGCAGGGCCGGGCCTGGGCCACCGTCTGCCACGGCCACGTGGACCTCAAGGCCGCCCAGGTGGTGTGCAGGGAGCTGGGCTGCGGCACGGCAGTGGCCGTCCCCGCTGCCGGCCATTTTGGGGCAGCAACGGGGCCGCTCTGGGACGGCGCCTTTGAGTGCAACGGCAGCGAGCCACTCCTGGCCAGCTGCGCCCGGCGGCCGACCCACGGCCAGGCCTGTGCTGGCCCCGCTGCTATCGTCTGCTCACGTAAGTGCTGGGGCCGCTGTCCGGGGGGCCGGGGCAGCCCCTTGCAGCGTGGGGTGCCCCGGGGCGTCCCTGCCCTGCCATCCCCCCAGCGCCCTCTCTGCGCCGCAGCCTACACCGGTTTCCGTTTGGCGGATGGCGGCTCGGGCTGCGCCGGGCGGGTGGAGGTGGAGGCGCAGGGGACATGGGGAGCGCTGTGTGCCAGCGCCTGGGACCTGCGCGACGCCCACGTCCTGTGCCGCCACCTGGGCTGCGGCCCCGCCGCCTCCCTGCCCCCAGGAGGCCATTTCGGGACGGGCACGGCGACGGGGCCGCTGCGGCGCGATGCCCTGAGCTGCAGCGGGAGCGAGCGGCACCCGGGCGAGTGCCCCGTGGCGCTGCTGGGGGAGCCCGCCTGCCCCCCTGGCCATGCCGCCGCCGTCAACTGCTCAGGTGGGTGCAGGGGCCGCGGGGACCCGTGGCAGGCGGGGAGCAGCGCCCGTCCCCACGGCACGGCCGGGCTCTTGCAGGCGCCGCTGAGCCCCTGCGGCTGCTGGACGGGGAGAGCCGGTGCGACGGGCGGCTGGAGGTGGCCACGAGCCCCGGGGCCTGGGCCCGCGTGGCTGCGGGGCCGGGGGACGACCGAGCTGCCTCCGTGGCGTGCCGGCAGCTGGGCTGCGGTGTGCCAGAGAAGGTCTACGCTGTGCCGGCCGCCAGCTCGGGCCCCGTGGAGCTGCAGGAGCTGCGCTGTGCTGGCACCGAGGAGCTCCTGGCGCAGTGCAACGCCTCGGGGCCTGCCGCAGCGCCCGGCCACAGCCCCCCAGAGGCGGCCGTCGCCTGCTCAGGTGAGTGCGCCGGGAAGGGCCGCGGGTGCCCAGCGGGCGCCCCCAGCCCCATCCTGGCCCTCCCGTGCAGGCAGCCGGCGGCTGAGGCTGGCGGGCGGCCCCAGGCGCTGCGCCGGCAGGGTGGAGGTGTACAGCGAGGGCACGTGGGGCACCGTCTGCCAGGACGCCTGGGACCTGCCAGATGCCGACGTCGTGTGCCGCCAGCTGGGCTGCGGGCGGGCCCTGGAGGCGCCCGGCTCGGAGCGCTTCGGGCCCGGCGTGGGGACGCTGTGGCCGGGTGCCGGGGGCTGCTCGGGGACGGAGGCGGCTCTCTGGGCCTGCCCAGCCCCGGCACGGCGCGGCTGCCGCCGGGGCGGCGGTGCCGGTGCCGTGTGCTCAGGTGAGCACTGTGATCCCTGAGCTGGGTGGGGAGCAGGCCCCGCTGCCCGTGGGGTGCGCGCTGCCCCACCTGTCCCAACGGTGCCGCGACCCCCCCGTCCCCTGTTGTTGCAGGGCTGCTGCGTCTGGCGGGGGGCAGCAGCAGCTGCAGCGGGCACCTGGAGGTGCTGCGCGAGGGGACGTGGGGCCGCGTGTGCGCCAACGACACCAGCCCCGCCACAGCTGCCGTTGTCTGCCGCCAGCTGGGCTGTGGCACCGGGGGGAGGCTGGCGGCCGTCCCCGCACAGGGCTCGGTCCCCGCCTGGCTGGGCTGGGTGCGATGCCAGGAGGGGGCCCCCTCGCTCTGGCGCTGCCCCTCGGCGCCCTGGCACCTGCAGTCCTGCGGCCCCGAGGGGGTCGCCCACATCGCCTGTGACGAGGACACCGAGGACACGAGCGGGGCCACCAGCACTGCAGGTAGCAGCTGCCGGCACGGGGGTGCTTGCCCAGCTGGCTCTGCCCGTGCCCACTGCCCCCTGCCCCCTGCCCCTGCTGCCGTGCGGATCCCGGCCTCACGCTGCCCCTCGCCATCCCTGCAGGTGCCAGCAGCAGCAGCAGCGTTGCCCCACTCACAGCAGTGTCGGGGAGCGTGCCGGTGCCCACGGTCCTGTGCGTGCTCCTGGGGACGTTGCTGGGCCTGGCCCTGGCAGCCCTGGCTGTGCAGGCACACCGCGCACGGCTGCAACGCCGAGGTGGGCACTGCCTCGGGGGTTCAACTGGTGCCCCTTTCGGAGTCTCCATGGGGCTGTGGGGAACAGTGGGGCATGCCGTTGCAGCGTGTACTTCCTTACAGACCCCGTGAAAGCCACGGATGTCGGCGCTGAGGCCGTGTACGAGGAGCTGGATTACAGCCTGATGCCCGAGTACCAGGAGGTGCCCAGCCACACAGGTAGGAGCACGGTTGTCCCCAGGGCCTGGGGCTGTCCCCATCCCTGGCCAAGCACCCACCACCACAGTCTCCACCGCAGGCTCCCTGTCCAAGGGCTCAGGCATGAAGCTGCAGGATGACAGCTGGGATGGCAATGATGACGAGCTCAGCCCCGGAGAGGCCCCAGGTAGGGGAAAGGGCACTGAACAGGGACACAAATGCACAAGTGTCAGAGTAAAGGGGCTATGACAGAGCAGTGGTGCTGGGGAGGTGAGGGCACACGGCCCTTGAGGCTGCGTCCTCAGCCCCGGCCCCTCCTCGCCTGGCGCAGCCCCCCCGGCCCAGCCCGGGCACGGCCCCCCGGATGGCTACGACGATGCTGCGGCCGTGCCGGACGAGCCCCCCGCTCCCCACGGCGGGGACGCCCCGGCGCAGCCCCGCGGGGACACGGGCTATGACGACGTTGACATGGGCACCCTGGGGACAGCGCCGTGAGGAGGCCCTGGGGACACGGCTGCAGGAGGGGGCTCCAGCCCCAGGGAGGGCTGGCCCTGCCCATGGGGGGCACCCGTCCCTGCCCAGCCCTCAGCACGCTGCAGAAACGGCTCCATCGGCCCGCCCGCACCCGTGGCCCAACGTCACGCCAGGCTCCTTGTGAAGTTTTTCAGCATGGCCTTTCCCTGCGCAGCGCTCTTTCCAATTAAAGCCCCCAAGTGCTTGGAACTTCACTCTTTGCACCATTCTGTGTCTTTCTCTCTCCTGGGTCCATCGTCCATCCCTCGGGGCCATGGGGCAGAGCTGGGCCCTCAGGCACATCCCCATGGCTCTGGGCACGCAGGAAGGATGTGGAAGAGCCCAGGGCCCAGCTCCGGGGCCTTCCTTTGGCCCCAGAGCTGCACGCTTTCCCTGCCAGGAGAACAGGATGAGGGAAGGGCACAGCGCATCCCAGGGACGCCTCCTCTGCCCCAGTACTCCCGGCACCACCTGTCCTGGTGCGAGGGGATATTGTGCACCGTCAGCAAGCTGGCCGAGGACACCAAGGTGGGCAGGAGCGTTGATGTGCCTGAGGGCAGGAAGGCTCTGCAGAGGGACCTGGACAGGCTGGAGCGATGGGCCGAGGCCAACTGGACGAGGTTCAACAAGGCCAAGTGCCGCGTCCTGCATGTGGGGCACAACAACCCCATGCAAGGCTGCAGGCTGGAGGCAGAGTGGCTGGAAAGCTGCCCGGAGGGAAGGGAGCTGGGGGGATTGGTCGGCAGGCGGCTGAACAGGAGCCTGCGGTGTGCTCAGGTGGCCAAGAGGGCCAACAGAGTCCGGGCTAGTGTCAGAAGTGGTGTGGCCAGCAGGGAGAGGGAAGTGATTGTCCCCCTGTACTCGGCCCTGGTGAGGCCACACCTTGAGTACTGCGTTCAACTCCAAGGCACCTCCTACAAGAAGGACATGGTCCTGTTAGAACAGAATTTTTTTATTAGTGCACTGTGAGTAGCTTCTGAAAGCAAAACCTGTCCCAGCAAAAGAGGCAACAGCACTCGCCTGTCCTTGTCTTTCCTGGACCAGAGAGCAGCCTGCTAAACCTCAAGATACTTGGTGGTTACAAAGGCAGTAGTGAGCTGTTTCTTTCTGGGTTTTGCTTCTTCCTTTTCTCAGATGATGGTTGTGATTGGTAATTTCCAGCACAGCTGCTTGACTTGGCACAGGTTGCTGTCATTTAACCCAGCAGCAGCTGAGTACCACAGAGCCCTTCAGTGGCTCCCCTCCCCTGCCACAGTGGGATGGGGCAGACAACTGAGGAAAAACAAACAAACAAACAATAGGTTAATGTCATGGGTTACTGTCACGAGACAGTTAAATAGGACACAAAGTGATGGGAAAATAATAATGAAGATAGCAGTAAATAAATAAGTATATAGATTTGAAACAGGTGGTGCACAGTGCAATTGCTCACTGTGCTCTGACCGAAGCCCAGCCTGTCCCCAGGCAGCAGTGTTCCCCCAGCCAACCCTCTCCATTTTTATTGTGTAGCATGATGCCATGTAGCATGCAGTGTCCCTCTGGCCAGTTTGGCTCACCCGATGATGTTTGGAAAAGAGCCAGACCCCCACTCCCTTCAACTTCCCTTAAGGTATTTCAAGAGCATGATAAGGTCACCCCTGAGCCTCCTTTTCTCCAGGCCTCTTTCAGCAGTTCTCAGCTGCTCCTCATAAGACTTGGTCTCTAGACACTTCAACAGCTTTGCTGCCCTTCTCTGGACATGTTCCAGCACCTCCCTGTCCTTCTTGTAGTGAGGGGCACAAAACTGAACACAATTTTCCAGTTCCAGCCTCTCCAGGGCTGAGTAGAGAGGAACAATAATTCCTCTGGCCCTCCCCTCCCCTCCCCTCCCCTCCCCTCCCTTCCCCTCCCCTCCCCTCCCTTCCTCTCCCCTCCCCTCCCCTCCCCTCCCCTCCCCTCCCCTCCCCTCCCCCCCCCTTCCCTTCCCTTCCCTTCCCTTCCCTTCCCTTCCCTTCCCTTCCCTTCCCTTCCCTTCCCTTCCCTTCCCTTCCCTTCCCTTCCCTTCCCTTCCCTTCCCTTCCCTTCCCTTCCCTTCCCTTCCCATAAAAGCCAATTTGCTGCTGGCCCTCACACTATGGAGATGCCACAGCACTGTCCGAGGCCGAGTTGCTTCTGAGGATCTCCCGTCAGCTTGGAGGAGCACAAGTTTGTCACTGCCTGGATTTGATCCTCTACCATTTGCAATGAGTGGCCACACACCGCTGTTCTTCTTGCTACTGTGCAGCACTGAGCACATTCTTGCGAGTAGATGCAAAGCTAAGCATGCCTACGATGACACTACGCTGCGTGCCGTTGTTTCTGCTGGTCCCCACGAGCCGTGCCCTTCCCTCAGCCTGTTCATGCGGCCTAAACTGCATGAAGTTTAACAAGAGCAAGTGCCGGTTCCTGCACCTGGGAAGGGGCAACCCTGGCAGTACGTACAGACTGGGCGACGAGACGCTGGAGAGCAGCCCCGCAGAGAGGGATCTGGGGGTTGTGTTGGCAGCCAGGAGGGCCAATACCCTGGGGTGCATCAAGCACGGCATCGCCAGTCAGTCAAGGGAGGTGGTGGTGCCACTCTGCTCTGTGCTGGTGCGGCCTCACCTCGAGCACTGCGTGCAGTGCTGGGCACCACAGTACAAGAAGGACATTAAACTGTTGGAGAGTGTCCAGAGGAGGGCGATGAATATGGTGAAGGGCCGAGAGGGGAAGACGTATGAGGAGCATCTGAGGCACTGGGCCTGTTCAGCCTGGAGGAGAGGAGGCTGAGGGGGGACCTCATCGTGGTCTACAACTTCCTCATGAGGGGGAGTGGAGGGGCAGGCGCTGACCTATTCTCCTTAATCACCAGTGATAGGACCCGCGGGAATGGTGTCAAGCTGAGGCAGGGGAGGTTTAGGCCGGACATCAGGAAGAGGTTCTTCACCAAGAGGGGGGTCAATGACTGGAACAGGCTCCCAAGGGAAGCAGTCACGGAACCAGGCCTGTTGGAGTTTAAGAAGTGCATAGACTGTGCGTTTACTCACATGGTCTAAGATTTTGGGTAGACCTGTGTGGTGGCAGGAGTTGGACACAATGACCCTTATGGGTCCCTTCCAACTCGGGATATTCTCTGATTCTATCATTCTACATTATCCTGGCAGGGAGAGCGTGCAGCTCTGGGGCCAAAGGAAGGCCCCGGAGCTGGGCCCTGGGCTCTTCCCCGTCCTTCCTGCGTGCCCAGAGCCATGGGGATGTGCCAGAGGGCCCAGCTCTGCCCCATGGCCCCGAGGGATGGACGATGGACGCGGGAGAGAGAGAGAGACACAGAATGGTGCAAAGAGTGAAGTTCCAAGCATTTGGGGGCTTTAATTGGAAAGAGCGCTGCGCAGGGAAAGGCCATGCTGAAAAACTTCACAAAGAGCCTGGCGTGACGTTGGGCCACGGGTGCGGGCGGGCCGATGGAGCCGTTTCTGCAGCGTGCTGAGGGCTGGGCAGGGACGGGTGCCCCCCATGGGCAGGGCCAGCCCTCCCTGGGGCCGGAGCCCCCTCCTGCAGCCGTGTCCCCAGGGCCTCCTCACGGCGCTGTCCCCAGGGTGCCCATGTCAACGTCGTCATAACCCGTGTCCCCGCGGGGCTGCGCCGGGGCGTCCCCGCCGTGGGGAGCGGGGGGCTCCTCCGGCACGGCCGCAGCATCGTCGTAGCCATCCGGGGGGCCGTGCCCGGGCTGGGCCGGGGGGGCTGCGCCAGGCGAGGAGGGGCCGGGGCTGAGGACGCAGCCTCAAGGGCCGTGTGCCCTCACCTCCCCAGCACCACTGCTCCGTCATAGCCCCTCTCCTTGGGTCCCCTGTGCCTTGCAGTCCCTACTGATTGCCCCTTGCCCTACCTGGGGCCTCTATGCGGTTGCTCTCCTCCTCATCACCATCCCAGTTGTCGTCCTGCAGCTTCATGCCTGAGCCCTTGGACAGGGAACCTGTGGTGGAGAATGAGGTGCTGGGTGCTTGGCCAGGGATGGGGACAGCCCCAGGTACTGGGGACGACCGTGCTCCCACCTGTGTGGCTGGGCACCTCCTGGTACTCAGGCATCAGGCTGTAATCCAGCTCCTCGTACACAGCCTCAGCGCCGACATCCGTGGTTCTATTGCGGCCTGCAAGGAAGCACGTGTTGCACTCGCACGTCTCACAGTTCCCCTCAGACCCACGAGGACTCCCAAGGCAGTGCCCACCTCGGCGTTGCAGCCGTGCGCGGTGTGCCTGCACAGCCAGGGCTGCCAGGGCCAGGCCCAGCAACGTCCCCAGGAGCACGCACAGGACCGTGGGCACCGGCACGCTCCCCGACACTGCTGTGAGTGGGGCAACGCTGCTGCTGCTGCTGGCACCTGCAGGGATGGCGAGGGGCAGCGTGAGGCCGGGATCCGCACGGCAGCAGGGGCAGGGGGCAGGGGGCAGGGGGCAGTGGGCACGGGCAGAGCCAGCTGGGCAAGCACCCCCGTGCCGGCAGCTGCTACCTGCAGTGCTGGTGGCCCCGCTCGTGTCCTCGGTGTCCTCGTCACAGGCGATGTGGGCGACCCCCTCGGGGCCGCAGGACTGCAGGTGCCAGGGCGCCGAGGGGCAGCGCCAGAGCGAGGGGGCCCCCTCCTGGCATCGCACCCAGCCCAGCCAGGCGGGGACCGAGCCCTGTGCGGGGACGGCCGCCAGCCTCCCCCCGGTGCCACAGCCCAGCTGGCGGCAGACAACGGCAGCTGTGGCGGGGCTGGTGTCGTTGGCGCACACGCGGCCCCACGTCCCCTCGCGCAGCACCTCCAGGTGCCCGCTGCAGCTGCTGCTGCCCCCCGCCAGACGCAGCAGCCCTGCAACAACAGGGGACGGGGGGGTCGCGGCACCGTTGGGACAGGTGGGGCAGCGCGCACCCCACGGGCAGCGGGGCCTGCTCCCCACCCAGCTCAGGGATCACAGTGCTCACCTGAGCACACGGCACCGGCACCGCCGCCCCGGCGGCAGCCGCGCCGTGCCGGGGCTGGGCAGGCCCAGAGAGCCGCCTCCGTCCCCGAGCAGCCCCCGGCACCCGGCCACAGCGTCCCCACGCCGGGCCCGAAGCGCTCCGAGCCGGGCGCCTCCAGGGCCCGCCCGCAGCCCAGCTGGCGGCACACGACGTCGGCATCTGGCAGGTCCCAGGCGTCCTGGCAGACGGTGCCCCACGTGCCCTCGCTGTACACCTCCACCCTGCCGGCGCAGCGCCCGGGGCCGCCCGCCAGCCTCAGCCGCCGGCTGCCTGCACGGGAGGGCCAGGATGGGGCTGGGGGCGCCCGCTGGGCACCCGCGGCCCTTCCCGGCGCACTCACCTGAGCAGGCGACGGCCGCCTCTGGGGGGCTGTGGCCGGGCGCTGCGGCAGGCCCCGAGGCGTTGCACTGCGCCAGGAGCTCCTCGGTGCCAGCACAGCGCAGCTCCTGCAGCTCCACGGGGCCCGAGCTGGCGGCCGGCACAGCGTAGACCTTCTCTGGCACACCGCAGCCCAGCTGCCGGCACGCCACGGAGGCAGCTCGGTCGTCCCCCGGCCCCGCAGCCACGCGGGCCCAGGCCCCGGGGCTCGTGGCCACCTCCAGCCGCCCGTCGCACCGGCTCTCCCCGTCCAGCAGCCGCAGGGGCTCAGCGGCGCCTGCAAGAGCCCGGCCGTGCCGTGGGGACGGGCGCTGCTCCCCGCCTGCCACGGGTCCCCGCGGCCCCTGCACCCACCTGAGCAGTTGACGGCGGCGGCATGGCCAGGGGGGCAGGCGGGCTCCCCCAGCAGCGCCACGGGGCACTCGCCCGGGTGCCGCTCGCTCCCGCTGCAGCTCAGGGCATCGCGCCGCAGCGGCCCCGTCGCCGTGCCCGTCCCGAAATGGCCTCCTGGGGGCAGGGAGGCGGCGGGGCCGCAGCCCAGGTGGCGGCACAGGACGTGGGCGTCGCGCAGGTCCCAGGCGCTGGCACACAGCGCTCCCCATGTCCCCTGCGCCTCCACCTCCACCCGCCCGGCGCAGCCCGAGCCGCCATCCGCCAAACGGAAACCGGTGTAGGCTGCGGCGCAGAGAGGGCGCTGGGGGGATGGCAGGGCAGGGACGCCCCGGGGCACCCCACGCTGCAAGGGGCTGCCCCGGCCCCCCGGACAGCGGCCCCAGCACTTACGTGAGCAGACGATAGCAGCGGGGCCAGCACAGGCCTGGCCGTGGGTCGGCCGCCGGGCGCAGCTGGCCAGGAGTGGCTCGCTGCCGTTGCACTCAAAGGCGCCGTCCCAGAGCGGCCCCGTTGCTGCCCCAAAATGGCCGGCAGCGGGGACGGCCACTGCCGTGCCGCAGCCCAGCTCCCTGCACACCACCTGGGCGGCCTTGAGGTCCACGTGGCCGTGGCAGACGGTGGCCCAGGCCCGGCCCTGCCGCACCTCCAGCCGCCCCGAGCAGGCGCCGTCCCCTCCGGCCAGACGGGAGAACCCTGCCGCGAGAGGAGGGCTCCTGGGGGGGATGCGGACGAGGGGGCTCCCTGCAGCACCGCATGTCCCCAGCACTCACCTTGGCACACCACCGCAGTATTATAGACAGGAGGGCCGCGGTATGGTCCCCAGCCTTGAATTTTGCATTCCCAGAGGGCCTTCTCGTCCCCATTACAGTTGACAAGAGCCAAGCTGATAGAACCTACTGCTTGGCCAAAGTGAGAGCTGTGGTAGGTGCCAACAGCTGAGCCGCAGCCGATCTGCTGGCACACTACCTCAGCGTCCTCCATGTCCCAGTCATTGTCCGCCACCGCACCCCAGCGTCCCCGCAGCTTCACCTCCACTCTCCCCTCACAGGGTCCCCTGCCAGCCGCCAGCCGCAGCTCCAGCGCCTCTGTACAGAGCCGGGAGCCTCAGATTTGTGCAGGGTAGTCCCAGCACAGCATCCTCAGCACCACCACGCCACCTCACCTGTGCAGGTCACTCCCACATCCCAATCATGGTCACAGAATTGCTTGCCCCAGCCAAAGTGAGGGCAGTCCTGCAGGGTGGCTTCTGTCCCAAAGCAGAAGAATGGGTGCAGCCAGATGCGTCCCTTGCCCTGCCCAAACGGGGCGTACGGGGACGTCCACACCACCGCGCCGCAGCCCAGCTGCCGGCACACCACGCCGGCGCCCCGGTGGTCCCAGTCGAAGTCGTAGCTGCAGACGGAGCCCCACTCGCCCTCGTGCTTCACCTCCACGCGGCCGGCGCAGCGCCCGCCGCCATCCACCAGCCGCAGCTCCCCGCTGCCTGCGGGCAACCCCAGGGACCTTGCTGAGCCCGGGGGGCACCTTCCCCATGGCTGCTCCCTGCCCCACCGCTTGCCCACGGCCAGCCCCTGCCCCACGGCCAGCCCCACCACTCACCCCTGCAGAGCTGCACGCAGAGGAGCAGCCCCAGTGCCCTGGCAGGCACCATCCTGCCCCCAGTGCCAGACGCAGCCCCGCGCCGGGGAGGGGGATATATAGGCAGCCCCCGCTGGCAGGAGCCAATGGGGGCGGCGGAGGCACCTTGTGAGCCGCTATCAGGAGGGTTATCTGCTGCCTGCCGGGGCCCAGCCTCCAATAACCTGCTCTGTGCCCAAATATGAGACTCGGCTCCGCTTCTGGCGTCACGCACCCCCCCGCCTCCCCGCTGGGGCTCAGCACCCAAATGTCCCTGAGGGGAGCCAGCCTGCCTGGCTCCTGTGTCCCCCTGAGCTGGGGTTGGGGCTGTGCCCGAGGAGAGCAGGTCCCCATGGGGATAGGGTTATCCCCAGCATGGGGTCCTCCCTCAGAACATGGCCTCCCTCAGCACCCCAGTACTCAGCCTGTTTCAGGGGGGGCCTTCACCCACCTGGAACAAGCCCAGGGGTCACCGCGCAGAATCAGGTCCCCGCGCTGGCCTCAAGACATGCAGGAGGGACATCTCCAGCGACTGCAGAGGCTGGTGGCACAGGGCACAAGGGGGGCAGATTCCCCCTCTCAGGGACACGGTGGCTTTCACTTCATGCAGCTGCTGGGGCACCTGCGCTGCTGGCGATAGCATCGTGGCTTTGAGCAGCAGCGGGGATGCTGCCAACGGGCTAAGAGCTGAGGCTTCAGCCTCAGGGCACCAAGCTGCAGCACCGTCCATGGGGGGAATGGGTCACCTACACAGGTTCCTGTCCGACACTAGGGACAGCTTGTGGCCTTGTTATCACCTAGATAGACCCCAAAGAGGCTACTTGTGCCTCTGGACGTGGAGACAGAAAGAAGGAGCCCTAAAGTGGGAGGAGGAGGAGGAGGAGGAGGCAGCCTGAACCTAGCAGCAGGCACAGGGGTACCCACACAACGTAGCTGGGGGGTCCTGCTGCTGTGGGGCCAGCACAGAAGCCCCCAGCTGTAGAAGGGGCCAGCAGCAGGGGCCCAGCCCTCCCTGCCCGTGTCCCTGTGTGCAGCCCGGTGCTGGGGCAGGAGGAAGTGTGTGCCGGGTGCGCAGGTGACTCTCAGAAGCGCTACCCTGTCCATCCGCAGGGCCAGGACACTACAAAACCCATAGCAAAACCCATAAAGAAACAGCTCACTACTGGCTTTGTAACCAACACCTATCTTGAGGCCTAGCAGGCTCCTGTCCAGTTCTGGAAGGACAATGACAGGCGACTGCTGTTGCCTCTTTTGCTGGGACAGGTTTTGCTTTCAGAAGCTACTCGCAGTGCACTAATGAGAGAGGAAGAGCTGTGAGGAGCATTTTCGAAGGCTGCTTTCCGTATTAGGGCATATGATCTGATAGGCAGGGTGCTTCCCCAGAGTGAAGTCAGTGCTTAAACTGATTAACTGCAGCTATTTGATGTTGCTTGTACCTGCTGTTGCTGGGGCAGGGACTCCTATTTTCTCTTACTGACTCCTATGCAGAAGCCTGCAATGCTCCAGCAGCAGCAAAGTGACCATCCTGAAGGCAGGGCCCTGGCGTCAGCCAGCTGCTCTTAGAGGAAGGCTGCCCAGAGCTGGGGTGGGAAGCTGCACTCATGAGCCCTGAGCACCAGCCCTGCAGCCCCCTGTTGTCCTGCTGGCTGTCCCCCAGCTGCTCTCTGGGCTCTGCGACAGGACACTGAAGGTGGTCGTCAGCCGATAGCACCGAGTACTTGATGCACTGGAGCCTGCCCCCGCACAGGGGGCAACGCGGCTTCTTCTTGGCCCCCCGCAGCGCACAGCCCAAGCAAAGTTGTTGGAGGCAGGGCAGCAGGTAGGCCATGTCGTCCCAGCTGTGACGATAGAGCATGCAGGCCCAGCCTGACGACCCGTCCATGGCCGCAGGACACTGCAGAGATGCCACCAACTGCAAGAGACAGCGAGGCCACGGCCGCTGGCGCTCCCAGGGTGGGCGGCAGAGATGCCGCAGTATCCCAGCAGGAAACCCGCGGGCCCCGTGGCTGTGCCGTCCTGTGATCCCCACTGCCACGGAGCCGGGCTGTGGCCCTGGCAGCTCCCCGAGCCCCACGATCCCCAGGGGGATTCGTCCCCGCACAGCTCAGCTGGAGGCTCCACAGCACAACCTGACCGAATCCTTGCTCAGCCGTCCAAGCCTCACGGACACGCTGGGCAGGAGTGCAGGCACAAGCCAGGCTGGGCCAGGCCCTGCCGGCACCTGGACATAACCAGGGAGGCCCGCGCAGTCCTGGTCCCCAGATTTTTGGGCCATGATTCCACAGAGCCTTCAACCCTTTCTTTAGCTTTCAAGATGCTGAAATGGTCCCTGGCTGAAAAAGAACTTGTTCCCTGCCTGGCACTAAGAATCGTAGCTTCGGGCTAACGTCTGAGTTTCTTTTCTGTTATGTGAACAGCCAGGGAGACTTGGCCTCCCTTCTCCGTTGAGTTTGGTGCTGCCTAGCCTTAACATCTTCCATACTCAGTAGCGTACCCCAGACTCTCGCATTTTGAGAGGGATTGTACTCTCCTTACATCATATGGGAATCCCATTTTTATGAAATGTCTTAAAACAACATTACTTTTTAATTAACTTTTTTTTTTCTTTTTTCTCTCTCTCTAGGTCTGCCAGTAGCTTACAAAGTAGAAAGGTGTGCTTCTCTCTCTGTCTTGTATAGAGTTAGAGGCAATGCCAATTTAATCCACGACTGAGGCTCTGCAATGGTGCAAGTCTATCCTACTACTTCAAAATCAGTGATGCAACCTGAGTTTATGCTAATTAACCTTCAGGGATTGAATCAATTTAAAGCTTCTGGACTATGACAATTCTTTGAAAGCATTCCCACTGGTTTATTTTCTCCCTTTACATTTGTTTGCTATCTCCGTCTCATTCCAAGCAGTCAGGACTGGTTTGCTTCTCTGTTCTCTGGAAAAGTTCTCTGCACTAGGAACCATTGTTAGAATCAGAATCCTGATCTAAGAGTATTGCAAGGAATGTTCCAGCAATTCGTGTCAACAGAGGGCTTGAAGGGTAGACCTTGAGTCTCTGATACCTGGGGATAAGAGAACAAAGGGGTCTCAGAATAACTGCTAACTATCGTGACTATTGCGTGGGCCACCAGGCAAGTCTCTGATATCCGGCCAAGATGGACAAAGGAGAAGGACAAGGACAAAGCCTGGGAGGAAGACTATGAGCCTTCATCACGAGAGACCCCCAGAGGGACCGCTGGGGACTGATGCACATGCGCCAGTGGGAGGGTTGGGAATCCGGGAACTAATTATAACAACACTGCCTATTCTAGAAGTAGTAATGAACATGTATTAGCCTAGGAGCAGAAAAAGCTGCCGCCTGATGTAATGTGTGTGCATGTTGGAGGAGCCCAGACTCCCCGCACACCCAGCGCTCTTTACTTGCCTTTTATTAACCCCATAAATAAATCTCATAAAGCTAAGTTGACTTGGAATTTGTAACAGTATGATGAGAAGTGTTGCACTCCAAGTTGGGAAGGGGAGAGGAAAGTGTTCATGTATACGTGAGAATTGTACTCAAACAGCTGACTACACCTTTGCGTACACCTTTTAAGGGAAAACTTTAAACCTGAGAAGCAACAGGAAGTTTGCTACGTTTCCTGCTATGATACCGGGGTATATGATTTAGGAATGATATCAAAGGATGATATCATACCTATAGTCTGCTGCAGGCTGAAAAGTAGCCTGTGCCTCAGGTAGCCTTTTATGTCTTTGCTTTTGTTACTACATCCCTGTAAGTCTTCAAAAGGGAAATGAAATTATCCTACCCAGAACAAACACTGTCCAGAAGACACTTGAGTTGTTAGGGCCTGCATTCTCACTGAAACCAAAGGCAGGGATCTTACTGGCCTGAAGATAGGGGCTTTAATCTATCCGGGCTTGTTTACTCCTGAAGGAGCGTGAAAGAGACGCATGTCCTTGTATGGACTGGCTCATTTTCAGCCGACTATCCACCAATATTCCCAGGTCCTTCTCTGCCAGGCAGCCTTCCAACCACTCAACCATCTTCAAACTTCCAGATCTAGAGGAACACTTTGGCTGCAGCCTAAAAGCCATGTGTACAGAAGCTCCCCCAAGCCAGCCAATCTTCTCCGCGTGATCTGCCGGAAAACAGCTGTCCTGGTTTCAGCTACGATAGAGTTAATTTTCCTCCTAGGAGCTGGTAGGGTGCTATGTTGTGGATTAGGATGAACACCCGATGTTTTAATTGTTGCCGAGCAGTGCTTACACTAAGCCAAGGATCACAGAATCACAGAATCACAGAATTTCTAGGTTGGAAGAGACCTCAAGATCATCGAGTCCAACCTCTGACCTAACGCTAGCAGTCCCCACTAAACCATATCCCTAAGCTCTACATCTAAACGTCTTTTGAAGACTTCCAGGGATGGTGACTCCACCACTTCCCTGGGCAGCCTGTTCCAATGCCTCACAACCCTTTCAGTGAAGAAGTTCTTCCTAACATCTAACCTAAAACTCCCCTGGCTCAACTTAAGCCCATTCCCCCTCGTCCTGTCACCAGGCACGTGGGAGAACAGACCAACCCCCACCTCGCTACAGCCTCCCTTGAGGTACCTATAGAGAGTGTTCCCCAGTAGGCTGCTTTTTCTTCATGTTTTCTACCATCTCTGTGAAATAGTTTTGGAGACTCTATGAGCTAGTTACGTTGGTGGTGCCTTCTCAGGACAGGAAAACCCTGGTGGTGCTACTTCCCTGTGAAGTAGTTTGGCAGTGACTCAAGTTCAGAAGCTGGCAGATAAGTGTTCCTGGGTTCTACAGTTGCTTTGTGTTGGGGAGTTTGAGGACTTCCTTCACCTGGTCTGTTTTCAGTGAAGTTACTTACATGGATTCTAAGCTTCCTTCCGAGCCCTAAAAAAATAAAATAATAATAACAAAAAATAATAAATAAAAACAACCTCAGAAGCTCAAGCGCATGCAGGTAAGGCTGACTTTGAAGAATGTTTTCAAGTATTTGTTAAGATTGAACAACAGGCAGTATGAAAAAGGAGCTTACTGTGAATTCAAATCTTGCTTTGTGGGAAGAAGAAACAGTTTCAGGTAGATATTAGTGGCGTTCTTGTTACTTCGGCGAAGTGTCAAGTGTGGGAATGTGCTGTACGTAGAAGAAATGCTGTTTCCACAATACGCAAATCAAAAGCCTTTAAGAGGAAGATGTGTTTTCCCCCTTGTTCAGTCTCCCTTTCTTCTCCAGGTTTGTTCTGGTAGTTTTCCAAAGCTTTGACTACACTTCAGATGTTCTGACAAGCTCGTCCTTCTCGGTATGTCTCCTGAATGCACTTGAGGCTTTGTCTGGCCCCCGGACCCGGTCCGTCTCTGTGTCTCCCAGGTCCATCGTCCATCCCGTGGGGCCGCAGGGCAGAGCTGGGCCTGCAGGCATGTCCCCATTGCTCTGGGCACATGGGAAGGATGGAGAAGAGCCCAGGGCCCAGCTCTGGGGCCTTCCTTCGGCCACAGAGCTGCACGCTCTCCCTGCCAGGAGAACAGGACGAGGAAAGGAAGGGCACGGTGCATCCCGGAATGCTTCCTCTGCCCCAGCACCTCCAGTGCCACCCACCCGGGGGCGAGGGGGTATTGTGCACCCTCAGCAAGCTGGCTGAGGACACCAAGGTGGGCAGGAGTGTTGATGTGCCTGAGGGCAGGAAGGCTCTGCAGAGGGACCTGGACAGGCTGGAGCGATGGGCCGAGGCCAACTGGACGAGGTTCAACAAGGCCAAGTGCCGCATCCTGCACGTGGGGCACAACAACCCCATGCAAGGCTGCAGGCTGGGGGCAGAGTGGCTGGAAAGCTGCCCGGAGGGAAGGGAGCTGGGGGCATTGGTTGGCAGGCGGCTGAACAGGAGCCAGCGGTGTGCTTAGGTGGCCAAGAGGGCCAACAGAGTCCTGGCTAGTGTCAGAAGTGGTGTGGCCAGCAGGGCAAGGGAAATGATTGTCGCCCTGTACTCGGCCCTGGTGAGGCCACACCTTGAGTACTGCGTTCAGCTCTCGGGCCCCCAGTACAAGAAGGACATGGACCTGTTAGAACAAGTCCAGGGCATGGCCATGAGGATGATGAGAGGGCTGGAGAACCTCTTGAGAGCAGCAATCTGCAGCCAATCACACAGGCTCAGGCAAGGAGCTCAGGGAAGCAGCATATTTATTCACAGTTGCAGTGGTGGGCATCCTGCAAGTTGGAGCACGCAGCAGAAGTGTATCGTAACCTTGTATTCCCCACTACCCAACACTTCCTTCCTCCCTTTTCCTTAGTGGTTGAGTACTACAGGTTAACAAGCTATTCAGCACTTATTACTATACAATATGTGTACAATCTTTATTTGACCAACCTTTAGTTTCTCATTTTTCCCATTTTATTCTTTTACTCTTGTGTCTAGGGGGGGCATGTTTTTTTCTTTTTTGTTTTTGCTAACCTTTGTTCTTCTGAGACCTTCCACTGTCCCATTATACGATCAACTTACCTCCTCCTCTCTCCACCCCCACCCTTTATGCTTGCACAATCACTTTGGAATATGCAGGGTTAGTGGAATGTTGAACTGCAAGAACACAATTTTAATTCTCACACTCTCCTCTGCAGACAAGCCGAGGGACTTGGGGTTGCCCTTGCAGCGTTTTGACCACACCACACAGCTCGGTGTCAGCCCGCATGAACCCCATCAGGGTCAACAAGTCCAAGGTGCTGCACCTGGGTCGGGGCAATCCCAGTCAGGGGTACACACTGGGAGCAGGACTCATTGAGAGCAGCCCTACAGAGAAGGATTGGGGGTTCTGGTGGAAGAAAGGCTCCACATGAGCCAGCAGTGCGCACTTGAAGGCCAGAAGGCTACCTGCATCCTGGGCTGCATCAACAGCAGAGTGACCAGCAGGGCAAGGGAGGTGATTGTCCCCCTCTGCTCTGCCCTTGTGAGGACCCACCGGGAGTCCTGCGTCCTGGATCACGGCCCCCAGCACAAGAAAGATGCAGACCTGTTGTCGCGAGTCCAGGGGAGGGCTGCAAAGGTGATCAGAGGGCTGGAGCAGCTCTCCCATGAAGAAAGGCTGAGAGAGCTGGGGCTGTTCAGCCTGGAGAAGAGAAGGCTCCGGGCAGACCTTCTTGTGGCCTTTCGGTATTTTTAAAGGGGTCTTATAAAACGGACGGAAAAGGACTCTTTACTCAGGTAGGAAATGTCTGGAACAAGTGGGAATGGTTTTAAACTAAAAGCGGATAGATTTAGGTTAGCCATCAGGAGGAACTTCTTCCCTGTAAGGGTAGTGAGGCACTGGAACACGTTGCCAGGAGAAGCTGAGGATACCCCATTCCTGGAGGTGTTCAATGTAACGCTGCAGGGGGCCTTGGCCAACCTGACATAGTGGGTGGCATCCCTGCCTATGGCAGGGGGTTGGAGTTAGATGATCTTTAACATCCCCTCCAACCCAAGCCTCTCTTCATTCTTCCCAGCACCCAGAGCAGGGCGCACACGCAACCAGGGCCTGGAGGCAAAGGCTGGCAGCTTGTAACATTCATGAGCTGCTGCCTTTAGGATGGTCGCTTTGCTGCTGCTGGAACATTGCAGGCTTCTGCATAGGAGTCAGTAAGAGAAAACAGGAGTCCCTGCCCCAGCGACAGCAGGTACAAGCAACATCAAATAGCTGCAGTTAATCAGTTTAAGCACTGACTTCACTCTGGGGAAGCACCCTGCCTATCAGATCATATGCCCTAATACGGAAAGCAGCCTTTGAAAATGCTCCTCACAGCTCTGCCTCTCTCATTAGTGCACTGCGAGTAGCTTCTGAAAGCAAAACCTGTCCCAGCAAAAGAGGTAACAGCAGTCACCTGCCCTTGTCCTTCCAGAACTGGACAGGAGCCTGCTAGGCCTCAAGATAGGTGGTGGTTACAAAGGCAGTAGTGAGCTGTTTCTTATGGGTTTTGTTTCTTCCTTTTCTCAGATGATGGTTGTGATTGGTAATTTCCAGCACAGCTGCTTGAGTTGGCACAGGTTGCTGTCGTTTAACCCAGCAGCAGCTGAGTACCACAGAGCCCTTCAGTGGGTCCCCTGGCCAAGTGGGATGGGGCAGAGAACTGAGAAAATAAACAAACAGACTTAAAACAAAACAAAAACCCAGAAGATACGAAAGGGCTGGTGTTGCGTGGAGCGGGGCCTGGCAGTGCTGCTCGGGCCCGGCCCCGTGTCTGCTCGCCGCAGCCTGTCCTATCGGCCTTCCCTGGCTGCCTGGGGCTGGAGCTGCCCAGGGAAGAAAGCGAGAAGCTGGAGGACCTGGGGTGGAGAGCAGCGCTGCTCTGGCACGCTGTGCCAGAAGAGGAATGCCCTGTGTCCCGGCCCTGCGGACGGACAGGGCTGCAATTATGGCTGCGCTACTGTGAGGCGCCTGCACACCCGGCACACACTTCCTCCTGCCCCAGCACCGGGCTGCACACAGGGACACGGGCAGGGAGGGCTGGGCCCCTGCTGCTGGCCCCTTCTACAGCTGGGGGCTTCTGTGCTGGCCCCACAGCAGCGAGACCCCCCAGCACCAAGCTACGTTCTGTGGGTACCCCTGTGCCTGCTGCTAGGGTCAGGCTGCCTTCTCCTCCTCCTCCCACTTTAGGGCTCCTTCTTTCTGCCCCTAGCTCCAGAGGCACAAGTAGCCTCTTTGGGGTCTTTCTGGGTGATGCCCAGGCCACAAGAGGTCCCTAGTGTCGGACAGGAACCTGTGTAGGTGACACATTTCCTTCATGGACAGTGCTGCAGCTTGGTGCCCTGAGGCTGAAGCCTCAGCTCTGAGCCCGTTGGCAGCATCCCCACTGCTGCTCAAAGCCACGATGCTATCGCCAGCAGCGCAGGTGCCCCAGCAGCTGCATGAAGTGAAAGCCACCGTGTCCCTGAGAGGGGGAATCTGCCCCCCTTGTGCCCTGTGCCACCAGCCTCTGCAGGGGCTGGAGATGTCCCTTCTGCACATCTTGAGGCCAGCGCAGGGACCTGATTCTGCACAGTGAACCCCGGGGTTCTTCCAGGTGGGTCAAGGCGCCCCCCCCGACACAGGCTGAGTACTGGGGTGCTGAGGGAGGCCATGTTCTGAGGGAGGACCCCATGCTGGGGATAACCCTGTCCCCACAGGGACCTGCTCTCCTCGGGCACAGCCCCAACCCCAGCTCAGGGGGACACAGGACCCAGGAAGGCTGGTTCCCCTCGGGGACATTTGGGTGCTGAGCCCCAGCAGGGAGGCGGGGGGGTGCGTGACGCCAGAAGCGGAGCCGAGTCTCATATTTGGGCACAGAGCAGGTTATTGGAGGCTGGGCCCCGGCAGGCAGCAGATAACCCTCCTGATAGCGGCTCACAAGGTGCCTCCGCCGCCCCCATTGGCTCCTGCCAGCGGGGGCTGCCTATATATCCCCCTCCCCGGCGCGGGGCTGCGTCTGGCACTGGGGGCAGGATGGTGCCTGCCAGGGCACTGGGGCTGCTCCTCTGCGTGCAGCTCTGCGGGGGTGAGTGGTGGGGCTGGCCGTGGGGCAGGGGCTGGCCGTGGATAAGTGGTGGGGCAGGGAGCAGCTGTGGGGCAGGCATCCCCCGGGCTCAGCAAGGTCCCTGGGGTTGCCTGCAGGCAGCGGGGAGCTGCGGCTGGTGGATGGTGGCGGGCGCTGCGCCGGCCGCGTGGAGGTGAAGCACGAGGGCGAGTGGGGCTCCGTCTGCAGCTACGACTTTGACTGGGACCACCGGGGAGCCGGCGTGGTGTGCCGGCAGCTGGGCTGCGGCGCGGTGGCCCGGGCGTCCCCGTACGCCCCGTTTGGGCAGGGCAAGGGACGCATCTGGCTGCACCCCTTCTTCTGCCTTGGGACAGAAGCTTCCTTGGAGAACTGCCCTCACTTTGGCTGGGGCAACCACTTCTGTGGTCATGAGTGGGACGTGGGGGTAACCTGCACAGGTGAGGTGGGGTGGTGGTGCTGGGGATGCTGGGTCAGGATTACAAGTCCAGGACTGAGTCCTGTACTCGGTGCAGAGGCGTTGGAGCTGCGGCTGGCGGCTGGGAGGGGACCGTGTGAGGGGAGAGTGGAGGTGAAGCTGCGGGGACGCTGGGGCACGGTGGTGGACGACTCCTGGGACATGGAGGATGCTGAGGTGGTGTGCCAGCAGATGGGCTGCGGCTCGGCTGCTGGCGCATACCAAGGTAACAAATTTGGTCAGGGAGATGGTCCCATCAGCTTAGCCTTTATCAACTGTGACGGGACTGAGAAGGCCCTCTGGGACTGCAAGATTCGGGGTTGGGGACCCTATGCCAGCCCTACAAAATACGACAGCGCTGTGGTGTGCCAAGGTGAGTGCTGGGGACATGCGGTGCTGCAGGGAGCCCCCTCGTCCGCATCCCCCCCAGGAGCCCTCCTCTCGCGGCAGGGTTCTCCCGTCTGGCCGGAGGGGACGGCGCCTGCTCGGGGCGGCTGGAGGTGCGGCAGGGCCGGGCCTGGGCCACCGTCTGCCACGGCCACGTGGACCTCAAGGCCGCCCAGGTGGTGTGCAGGGAGCTGGGCTGCGGCACGGCAGTGGCCGTCCCCGCTGCCGGCCATTTTGGGGCAGCAACGGGGCCGCTCTGGGACGGCGCCTTTGAGTGCAACGGCAGCGAGCCACTCCTGGCCAGCTGCGCCCGGCGGCCGACCCACGGCCAGGCCTGTGCTGGCCCCGCTGCTATCGTCTGCTCACGTAAGTGCTGGGGCCGCTGTCCGGGGGGCCGGGGCAGCCCCTTGCAGCGTGGGGTGCCCCGGGGCGTCCCTGCCCTGCCATCCCCCCAGCGCCCTCTCTGCGCCGCAGCCTACACCGGTTTCCGTTTGGCGGATGGCGGCTCGGGCTGCGCCGGGCGGGTGGAGGTGGAGGCGCAGGGGACATGGGGAGCGCTGTGTGCCAGCGCCTGGGACCTGCGCGACGCCCACGTCCTGTGCCGCCACCTGGGCTGCGGCCCCGCCGCCTCCCTGCCCCCAGGAGGCCATTTCGGGACGGGCACGGCGACGGGGCCGCTGCGGCGCGATGCCCTGAGCTGCAGCGGGAGCGAGCGGCACCCGGGCGAGTGCCCCGTGGCGCTGCTGGGGGAGCCCGCCTGCCCCCCTGGCCATGCCGCCGCCGTCAACTGCTCAGGTGGGTGCAGGGGCCGCGGGGACCCGTGGCAGGCGGGGAGCAGCGCCCATCCCCACGGCACGGCCGGGCTCTTGCAGGCGCCGCTGAGCCCCTGCGGCTGCTGGACGGGGAGAGCCGGTGCGACGGGCGGCTGGAGGTGGCCACGAGCCCCGGGGCCTGGGCCCGCGTGGCTGCGGGGCCGGGGGACGACCGAGCTGCCTCCGTGGCGTGCCGGCAGCTGGGCTGCGGTGTGCCAGAGAAGGTCTACGCTGTGCCGGCCGCCAGCTCGGGCCCCGTGGAGCTGCAGGAGCTGCGCTGTGCTGGCACCGAGGAGCTCCTGGCGCAGTGCAACGCCTCGGGGCCTGCCGCAGCGCCCGGCCACAGCCCCCCAGAGGCGGCCGTCGCCTGCTCAGGTGAGTGCGCCGGGAAGGGCCGCGGGTGCCCAGCGGGCGCCCCCAGCCCCATCCTGGCCCTCCCGTGCAGGCAGCCGGCGGCTGAGGCTGGCGGGCGGCCCCGGGCGCTGCGCCGGCAGGGTGGAGGTGTACAGCGAGGGCACGTGGGGCACCGTCTGCCAGGACGCCTGGGACCTGCCAGATGCCGACGTCGTGTGCCGCCAGCTGGGCTGCGGGCGGGCCCTGGAGGCGCCCGGCTCGGAGCGCTTCGGGCCCGGCGTGGGGACGCTGTGGCCGGGTGCCGGGGGCTGCTCGGGGACGGAGGCGGCTCTCTGGGCCTGCCCAGCCCCGGCACGGCGCGGCTGCCGCCGGGGCGGCGGTGCCGGTGCCGTGTGCTCAGGTGAGCACTGTGATCCCTGAGCTGGGTGGGGAGCAGGCCCCGCTGCCCGTGGGGTGCGCGCTGCCCCACCTGTCCCAACGGTGCCGCGACCCCCCCGTCCCCTGTTGTTGCAGGGCTGCTGCGTCTGGCGGGGGGCAGCAGCAGCTGCAGCGGGCACCTGGAGGTGCTGCGCGAGGGGACGTGGGGCCGCGTGTGCGCCAACGACACCAGCCCCGCCACAGCTGCCGTTGTCTGCCGCCAGCTGGGCTGTGGCACCGGGGGGAGGCTGGCGGCCGTCCCCGCACAGGGCTCGGTCCCCGCCTGGCTGGGCTGGGTGCGATGCCAGGAGGGGGCCCCCTCGCTCTGGCGCTGCCCCTCGGCGCCCTGGCACCTGCAGTCCTGCGGCCCCGAGGGGGTCGCCCACATCGCCTGTGACGAGGACACCAAGGACACGAGCGGGGCCACCAGCACTGCAGGTAGCAGCTGCTGGCACGGGGGTGCTTGCCCAGCTGGCTCTGCCCGTGCCCACTGCCCCCTGCCCCCTGTCCCCTGCCCCTGCTGCCATGCGGATCCCGGCCTCACGCTGCCCCTCGCCATCCCTGCAGGTGCCAGCAGCAGCAGCAGCGTTGCCCCACTCACAGCAGTGTCGGGGAGCGTGCCGGTGCCCACGGTCCTGTGCGTGCTCCTGGGGACGTTGCTGGGCCTGGCCCTGGCAGCCCTGGCTGTGCAGGCACACCGCGCACGGCTGCAACGCCGAGGTGGGCACTGCCTCGGGGGTTCCCCTGGTGCCCCTTTCGGAGTCTCCATGGGGCTGTGGGGAACAGTGGGGCATGCCGTTGCAGCGTGTACTTCCCTACAGACCCCGTGAAAGCCACGGATGTCGGCGCTGAGGCCGTGTACGAGGAGCTGGATTACAGCCTGATGCCCGAGTACCAGGAGGTGCCCAGCCACACAGGTAGGAGCACGGTTGTCCCCAGGGCCTGGGGCTGTCCCCATCCCTGGCCGAGCACCCAACACCACAGTCTCCACTGCAGGTTCCCTGTCCAAGGGCTCAGGCATGAAGCTGCAGGATGACAGCTGGGATGGTGACGAGGTGGAGAGAGACCTTGGAGTAGCCCCAGGTAGGGGAAAGGGCAATGAACAGGGACTCAAAGGCATAAGGGTCAGAGGAGAGGGACTATGACCGAGCAGTGGTGCTGGGGAGGTGAGGGCACACGGCCCTTGAGGCTGCGTCCTCAGCCCCGGCCCCTCCTCGCCTGGCGCAGCCCCCCCGGCCCAGCCTGGGCACGGCCCCCCGGATGGCTACGACGATGCTGCGGCCGTGCCGGAGGAGCTCCCCGCTCCCCACGGCGGGGACGCTCCGGCGCAGCCCCGTGGTGACACGGGCTATGACGACGTTGACATGGGCACCCTGGGGACAGTGCCGTGAGGAGGCCCTGGGGACACGGCTGCAGGAGGGGGCTCCGGCCCCAGGGAGGGCTGGCCCTGCCCATGGGGGGCACCCGTCCCTGCCCAGCCCTCAGCACGCTGCAGAAACGGCTCCATCGGCCCACCCGCACCCGTGGCCCAACATCACGCCAGGCTCCTTGTGAAGTTTTTCAGCATGGCCTTTCCCTGCGCAGTGCTCTTTCCAATTAAAGCCCCCAAATGCTTGGAACCTCGCTCCCAGCACCGTTCTGTCTTTCTCTCTCCTGGGTCCATCTTCCGTCCCTCAGGGCCATGGGGCAGAGCTGGGCCCGCAGGCACGTCCCCATGGCTCTGGGCACGCGGGAAGGATGTGGAAAAGCCCAGGGCCCGGCCCCAGGGCCTTCCTTTGGCCCCAGAGCTGCACGCTCTCCCTGCCAGGATAATGTAGAATGATAGAATCATAGCATATCCCGAGTTGGACTCGATGATCCGTATGGGTCCCTTCCAACTCCTGCCACCACACAGGTCTGTTAGAAGTTGTCCCCTTAATTTTTCAGAGAGCATTGTATTAACCAGAGAAAGGAAGTTATTGAGTAAGCCAACAGCAAGCAAAACAGCGCTGGGCAGCTGGAGAGTCCCGGCTCCGCCAATGGCGTGCACCTCACCCCCGCCAGGGTCCCTTTTTATATCTTGGTAATTCCGGGATTCCGCAGCACATCCTGGTATATTCTGTGACTGTGCACACTGTTGCTAGGGGGTCGTCTCTGTCCCTCTGGTGGTCGTGAAGATGAAGGCCGTAGTCTTCCTCGGCGTTGTGGTTCAACTTCTTTTTTTATTTGGTCATGTTGGCCCAGCGTGAGACAGAAAGGCAGGATGTTGATACACTATTTTAGCAACAAGACAATGAACAAACATTTATTGTGTATTACAAGGTCTACCCTAGATTTTAGACCATGTGAGTAAATGCAGAGTCCGTGCACTGCTTCAACTCCGACAGGCCTGGTGCCGTGACTGGTTCCCTTGGGAGCCTGTTCCAGTGATTGACCCCCCTCTCGGTGAAGAACCTCTTCCTGATGTCCAGCCTAAACCTCCTCTGCCTCAGCTTGACACCATTCCCATGGGTCCTATCACTGGTGATTAAGGAGAACAGGTCAGTGCCTGCCCCTCCACTCCCCCTCATGAGGAAACTGTAGACCACGATGAGGTCCCCCCTCAGCCTCCTCTCCTCCAGGCTGAACAGGCCCAGTGCCCTCAGACGCTCCTCATACGTCTTCCCCTCTCGTCCCTTCACCATATTCATCGCCCTCCTCTGGACACTCTCCAACAGTTTAATGTCCTTCTTGTACTGTGGTGCCCAGCACTGCACGCAGTGCTCGAGGTGAGGCCGCACCAGCGCAGAGCAGAGCAGGACAATGACCTCCCTCGACCGACTGGCGATGCCGTGCTTGATGCACCCCAGGGTATTGGCCCTCCTGGCTGCCAGGGCACACTGCTGGCTCACATTCAGCTTGCTGTCAAACACAACCCCCAGATCCCTCTCTGCGGGGCTGCTCTCCAGCGTCTCGTCGCCCAGTCTGTACGTACTGCCAGGGTTTCCCCTTCCCAGGTGCAGGAACCGGCACTTGCTCTTGTTAAACTTCATGCAGTTTAGGCCGCATGAACAGGCTGAGGGAAGGGCACGGCTCGTGGGGACCAGCAGAAACAACGGCACACAGCGTAGTGTCATTGTAGCCATGCTTAGCTTTGCATCTACTCGCAAGAATGTGCTCAGTGCTGCACAGTAGCAAGAAGAACTGCGGTGTGTGGCCACTCATTGCAAATGGTAGAGGATCAAATCCAGGCAGTGACAAACTCGTGCTCCTCCAAGCTGACGGGAGATCCTCAGAAACAACTCGGCCTCGGACAGTGCTGTGGCATCTCTATAGTGTGAGGGTCAGCAGCAAATTGGCTTTTTTGGGAAAATGGGAAGGGAAGGGAAGGGAAGGGAAGGGAAGGGAAGGGAAGGGAAGGGAAGGGAAGGGAAGGGAAGGGAAGGGAAGGGAAGGGAAGGGAAGGGAAGGGAAGGGCCAGAGGAATTATTGTTCCTCTCTACTCAGCCCTGGAGAGGCTGGAACTGGAAAATTGTGTTCAGTTTTGTGCCCCTCACTACAAGAAGGACAGGGAGGTGCTGGAACATGTCCACAGAAGGGCAGCAAAGCTGTTGAAGTGTCTAGAGACCAAGTCTTATGAGGAGCAGCTGAGAACTGCTGAAAGAGGCCTGGAGAAAAGGAGGCTCAGGGGTGACCTTATCATGCTCTTGAAATACCTTAAGGGAAGTTGAAGGGAGTGGGGGTCTGTCTCTTTTCCAAACACATTGGGTGAGCCAAACTGGCCAGAGGGACACTGCATGCTACATGGCATCATGCTGCACAATAAAAATGGAGAGGGTTGGCTGGGGGGGGACTGCTGCCTGGGGACAGGCTGGGCTTCGGTCAGAGCACAGTGAGCAATTGCACTGTGCACCACCTGTTTCAAATCTATATACTTATTTATTTACTGCTATCTTCATTATTATTTTCCCATCACTTTGTGTCCTATTTAACTGTCTCATGACAGTAACCCATGACATTAACCTATTGTTTGTTTGTTTGTTTTTCCTCAGTTGTCTGCCCCATCCCACTGTGGCAGGGGAGGGGAGCCACTGAAGGGCTCTGTGGTACTCAGCTGCTGCTGGGTTAAACGACAGCAACCTGTGCCAAGTCAAGCAGCTGTGCTGGAAATTACCAATCACAACCATCATCTGAGAAAAGGAAGAAGCAAAACCCAGAAAGAAACAGCTCACTACTGCCTTTGTAACCACCACCTATCTTAAGGCTTAGCAGGCTCCTGTCTGGTCCAGGAAGGACAAGGGCAGGCGACTGCTGTTGCCTCTGGGACAGGTTTTGCTTTCAGCAGCTACTCATAGAGCACTAATGACAACATTCTGTTCTAACAGGTCCATGTCCTTCTTGTAGGAGGTGCCTTGGAGTTGAACACGGTACTCAAGGTGTGGCCTCACCAGGGCTGAGTACAGAGGGACAATCACTTCCCTCACCCTGCTGGCCACACCGCTTCTGATCATAGCCTGGATGCTGTTGGCCCTCTTGGCCACCTGAGCACACCGCTGGCTCCTGTTCAGCCACCTGCCGACCAATCCCCCCAGCTCCCTTCCCTCCGGGCAGCTTTCCAGCCACTCTGCCCCCAGCCTGCAGCCTTGCATGGGGTTGTTGTGCCCCACATGCAGGATGCGGCACTTGGCCTTGTTGAACCTCATCCAGTTGGCCTCGGCCCATCGCTCCAGCCTGTCCAGGTCCCTCTGCAGAGCCTTCCTGCCCTCAGGCACATCAACGCTCCTGCTCACCTTGATGTCCTCTGCCAGCTTGCTGAGGGTGCACAATATCCCCTCGCACCAGGACAGGTGGTACTGGGAGTACTGGGGCAGAGGATGAGTCCCTGGGACGCACTGTGCCCTTCCCTCATCCTGTTCTTCTGGCAGGGAGAGCATGCAGCTCTGGGGCCAAAGGAAGGCCCCAGAGCTGGGCCCTGGGCTCTTCCCCGTCCTTCCTGCGTGCCCAGAGCCATGGGGACGTGCCTGCAGGCCCAGCTCTGCCCCATGGCCCCGAGGGATGGACAATGGACCCGGGAGAGAGAGAGAGACACAGAATGGTGCAAAGAGTGAAGTTCCAAGCACTTGGGGGCTTTAATTGGGAAGAGCGCTGCACAGGGAAAGGCCATGCTGAAAAACTTCACAAGGAGCCTGGCGTGACGTTGGGCCACGGGTGCGGGTGGGCCGATGGAGCCGTTTCTGCAGCGTGCTGAGGGCTGGGCAGGGACAGGTGCCCCCCATGGGCAGGGCCAGCCCTCCCTGGGGCCGGAGCCCCCTCCTGCAGCCGTGTCCCCAGGGCCTCCTCACGGCGCTGTCCCCAGGGTGCCCATGTCAACGTCGTCATAGCCCGTGTCCCCGCGGGGCTGCGCCGGGGCGTCCCCGCCGTGGGGAGCGGGGGGCTCCTCCGGCACGGCCGCAGCATCGTCGTAGCCATCCGGGGGGCCGTGCCCGGGCTGGGCCGGGGGGGCTGCGCCAGGCGAGGAGGGGCCGGGGCTGAGGACGCAGCCTCAAGGGCCGTGTGCCCTCACCTCCCCAGCACCACTGCTCGATCTTAGCCCCTCTCCTCTGACCCTTGTGCCTTTGTGTCCCTGTTCATTGCCCCTTGCCCTACCTGGGGCCTCTCTGGGGTTGCTCTCTACCTCGTCACCATCCCAGTTGTCGTCCTGCAGCTTCATGCCTGAGCCCTTGGACAGGGAGCCTGCGGTGGAGACTGTGGTGTTGGGTGCTTGGCCAGGGATGGGGACAGCCCCAGGCCCTGGGGACAACCGTGCTCCTACCTGTGTGGCTGGGCACCTCCTGGTACTCGGGCATCAGGCTGTAATCCAGCTCCTCGTACACGGCCTCAGCGCCGACATCCGTGGCTTTCACGGGGTCTGTAGGGAAGTACACGCTGCAACGGCATGCCCCACTGTTCCCCACAGCCCCATGGAGACTCCGAAAGGGGCACCAGGGGAACCCCCAAGGCAGTGCCCACCTCGGCGTTGCAGCCGTGCGCGGTGTGCCTGCACAGCCAGGGCTGCCAGGGCCAGGCCCAGCAACGTCCCCAGGAGCACGCACAGGACCGTGGGCACCGGCACGCTCCCCGACACTGCTGTGAGTGGGGCAACGCTGCTGCTGCTGCTGGCACCTGCAGGGATGGCGAGGGGCAGCGTGAGGCCGGGATCCGCACGGCAGCAGGGGCAGGGGGCAGGGGGCAGTGGGCACGGGCAGAGCCAGCTGGGCAAGCACCCCCGTGCCGGCAGCTGCTACCTGCAGTGCTGGTGGCCCCGCTCGTGTCCTCGGTGTCCTCGTCACAGGCGATGTGGGCGACCCCCTCGGGGCCGCAGGACTGCAGGTGCCAGGGCGCCGAGGGGCAGCGCCAGAGCGAGGGGGCCCCCTCCTGGCATCGCACCCAGCCCAGCCAGGCGGGGACCGAGCCCTGTGCGGGGACGGCCGCCAGCCTCCCCCCGGTGCCACAGCCCAGCTGGCGGCAGACAACGGCAGCTGTGGCGGGGCTGGTGTCGTTGGCGCACACGCGGCCCCACGTCCCCTCGCGCAGCACCTCCAGGTGCCCGCTGCAGCTGCTGCTGCCCCCCGCCAGACGCAGCAGCCCTGCAACAACAGGGGACGGGGGGGTCGCGGCACCGTTGGGACAGGTGGGGCAGCGCGCACCCCACGGGCAGCGGGGCCTGCTCCCCACCCAGCTCAGGGATCACAGTGCTCACCTGAGCACACGGCACCGGCACCGCCGCCCCGGCGGCAGCCGCGCCGTGCCGGGGCTGGGCAGGCCCAGAGAGCCGCCTCCGTCCCCGAGCAGCCCCCGGCACCCGGCCACAGCGTCCCCACGCCGGGCCCGAAGCGCTCCGAGCCGGGCGCCTCCAGGGCCCGCCCGCAGCCCAGCTGGCGGCACACGACGTCGGCATCTGGCAGGTCCCAGGCGTCCTGGCAGACGGTGCCCCACGTGCCCTCGCTGTACACCTCCACCCTGCCGGCGCAGCGCCCGGGGCCGCCCGCCAGCCTCAGCCGCCGGCTGCCTGCACGGGAGGGCCAGGATGGGGCTGGGGGCGCCCGCTGGGCACCCGCGGCCCTTCCCGGCGCACTCACCTGAGCAGGCGACGGCCGCCTCTGGGGGGCTGTGGCCGGGCGCTGCGGCAGGCCCCGAGGCGTTGCACTGCGCCAGGAGCTCCTCGGTGCCAGCACAGCGCAGCTCCTGCAGCTCCACGGGGCCCGAGCTGGCGGCCGGCACAGCGTAGACCTTCTCTGGCACACCGCAGCCCAGCTGCCGGCACGCCACGGAGGCAGCTCGGTCGTCCCCCGGCCCCGCAGCCACGCGGGCCCAGGCCCCGGGGCTCGTGGCCACCTCCAGCCGCCCGTCGCACCGGCTCTCCCCGTCCAGCAGCCGCAGGGGCTCAGCGGCGCCTGCAAGAGCCCGGCCGTGCCGTGGGGACGGGCGCTGCTCCCCGCCTGCCACGGGTCCCCGCGGCCCCTGCACCCACCTGAGCAGTTGACGGCGGCGGCATGGCCAGGGGGGCAGGCGGGCTCCCCCAGCAGCGCCACGGGGCACTCGCCCGGGTGCCGCTCGCTCCCGCTGCAGCTCAGGGCATCGCGCCGCAGCGGCCCCGTCGCCGTGCCCGTCCCGAAATGGCCTCCTGGGGGCAGGGAGGCGGCGGGGCCGCAGCCCAGGTGGCGGCACAGGACGTGGGCGTCGCGCAGGTCCCAGGCGCTGGCACACAGCGCTCCCCATGTCCCCTGCGCCTCCACCTCCACCCGCCCGGCGCAGCCCGAGCCGCCATCCGCCAAACGGAAACCGGTGTAGGCTGCGGCGCAGAGAGGGCGCTGGGGGGATGGCAGGGCAGGGACGCCCCGGGGCACCCCACGCTGCAAGGGGCTGCCCCGGCCCCCCGGACAGCGGCCCCAGCACTTACGTGAGCAGATGATAGCAGCGGGGCCAGCACAGGCCTGGCCGTGGGTCGGCCGCCGGGCGCAGCTGGCCAGGAGTGGCTCGCTGCCGTTGCACTCAAAGGCGCCGTCCCAGAGCGGCCCCGTTGCTGCCCCAAAATGGCCGGCAGCGGGGACGGCCACTGCCGTGCCGCAGCCCAGCTCCCTGCACACCACCTGGGCGGCCTTGAGGTCCACGTGGCCGTGGCAGACGGTGGCCCAGGCCCGGCCCTGCCGCACCTCCAGCCGCCCCGAGCAGGCGCCGTCCCCTCCGGCCAGACGGGAGAACCCTGCCGCGAGAGGAGGGCTCCTGGGGGGGATGCGGACGAGGGGGCTCCCTGCAGCACCGCATGTCCCCAGCACTCACCTTGGCACACCACAGCAGTATCATAGACATGAGGGCCATGGTATGGTCCCCAGCCTTGAATCTTGCAGTCCCAGAGGGCCTTCTCAGTCCCACTACAGTTGACAAAGACCAAGCTGATAGAACCTTCTGCTAGTCCAAACTGAGAGCTGTGGTAGGCTCCAACAGCTGAGCCGCAGCCCATCTGCTGGCACACCACCTCGGCGTCCTCCATGTCCCAGGCATTGTCCGCCACCGTGCCCCAGCGTCCCCGCAGCTTCACCTCCACTCTCCCCTCACACGGTCCCCTGCCAGCCGCCAGCCGCAGCTCCAGCGCCTCTACACCAGGTACAGGGCTCAGTCCTGGACTTGTAATCCTGACCCAGCATCCCCAGCACCACCACCGCGACTCACCTGTGCAGGTTACCCCCACGTCCCACTCATGACCACAGAAGTGGTTGCCCCAGCCAAAGTGAGGGCAGTTCTCCAAGGTAGCTTCTGTCCCAAGGCAGAAGATTGGGTGCAGCCAGATGCGTCCCTTGCCCTGCCCAAACGGGGCGTATGGGGACGCCCGGGCCACTGCTCCACAGCCCAGCTGCCGGCACACCACGCCGGCGCCCCGGTGGTCCCAGTCGAAGTCGTAGCTGCAGACGGAGCCCCACTCGCCCTCGTGCTTCACCTCCACACGGCCGGCGCAGCGCCCGCCGCCATCCACCAGCCGCAGCTCCCCGCTGCCTGCGGGCAACCCCAGGGACCTTGCTGAGCCCAGGGGGCGCCTGCCCCACGGCTGCTCCCTGCCCCACCGCTTGCCCACGGCCAGCCCCTGCCCCACGGCCAGCCCCACCACTCACCCCCGCAGAGCTGCACGCAGAGGAGCAGCCCCAGTGCCCTGGCAGGCACCATCCTGCCCCCAGTGCCAGACGCAGCCCCGCGCCGGGGAGGGGGATATATAGGCAGCCCCCGCTGGCAGGAGCCAATGGGGGCGGCGGAGGCACCTTGTGAGCCGCTATCAGGAGGGTTATCTGCTGCCTGCCGGGGCCCAGCCTCCAATAACCTGCTCCGTGCCCAAATATGAAACTCGGCTCCGCTTCTGGCGTCACGCACCTCCCCGCCTCCCCGCTGGGGCTCAGCACCCAAATGTCCCCGAGGGGAGCCAGCCTGCCTGGCTCCTGTGTCCCCCTGAGCTGGGGTTGGGGCTGTGCCCGAGGAGAGCAGGTCCCCATGGGGACAGGGTTATCCCCAGCATGGGGTCCTCCCTCAGAACATGGCCTCCCTCAGCACCCCAGTACTCAGCCTGTGTCGGGGGGGGCGCCTTGACCCACCTGGAACCAGCCCGGGGTTCACTGTGCAGAATCAGGTCCCTGCGCTGGCCTCAAGATGTGCAGAAGGGACATCTCCAGCCCCTGCAGAGGCTGGTGGCACGGGGGGGGGGGCAGATTCCCCCTCTAAGGGACACGGTGGCTTTCACTTCATGCAGCTGCTGAGGCACCTGTGCTGCTGCTGATAGCATCGTGGCTTTGAGCAGCAGTGGGGATGCTGCCAACGGGCTCAGAGCTGAGGCTTCAGCCTCAGGGCACCAAGCTGCAGCACTGTCCATGAAGGAAATGTGTCACCTACACAGGTTCCTGTCCGACACTAGGGACCTCTTGTGGCCTGGGCATCACCCAGAAAGACCCCAAAGAGGCTACTTGTGCCTCTGGAGGTAGGGGCAGAAAGAAGGAGCCCTAAAGTGGGAGGAGTAGGAGAAGGCAGCCTGACCCTAGCAGCAGGCACAGGGGTACCCACACAACGTAGCTTGGTGCTGGGGGGTCCCACTGCTGTGGGGCCAGCACAGAAGCCCCCAGCTGTAGAAGGGGCCAGCAGCAGGGGCCCAGCCCTCCCTGCCCGTGTCCCTGTGTGCAGCCCGGTGCTGGGGCAGAAGGAAGTGTGTGCCGGGTGTGCAGGCGCCTCACAGTAGCGCAGCCATGATCGCAGCCCTGTCCGTCCGCAGGGCCGGGACACTGGGCATTCCTCTTCTGGCACAGCGTGCCAGAGCAGCGCTGCTCTCCACCCCGGGTCCTCCGGCTTCTCGCATTCTGCCCCAGGCAGCTCCAGCCCCAGGCAGCCAGGGCAGGCCGATAGGACAGGCTGCGGCGAGCAGACACAGGGCTGGGCCCGAGCAGCACTGCCAGGCCCTGCTCCACACAACACCGGCCCTTTCATATCCTCTGAGTTTTTGTTTTATTTCGTTTTATGTTTGTTAGTTTGTTTGTTTTCTCAGTTCTCTGCCCCATCCCACTTGGCCAGGGGACCCACTGAAGGGCTCTGTAGTACTCAGCTGCTGCTGGGTTAGACGACAGCAACCTGTGCCAACTCAAGCAGCTGTGCTGGAAATTACCAATCACAACCATCTTCTGAGAAAAGGAAGAAGCAAAACCCATAAACAGCTCACTACTGCCTTTGTAACCACCACCTATCTTGAGGCCTAGCAGGCTCCTGTCCAGTTCTGGAAGGACAAAGGCAGGCAACTGCTGTTGCCTCTTTTGCTGGGACAGGTTTTGCTTTCAGAAGCTACTCGCAGTGCACTAATGAGAAAGGCAGAGCTGTGAGGAGCAATTTCGAAGGCTGCTTTCCGTATTAGGGCATATGATCTGATAGGCAGTGTGCTTCCCCAGAGTGAAGTCAGTGCTTAAACAGATTAACTGCAGCTATTTGATGTTGCTTGTACCTGCTGTCGCTGGGGCAGGGACTCCTGTTTTCTCTTACTGACTCCTATGCAGAAGCCTGCAATGCTCCAGCAGCAGCAAAGCGACCATCCTAAAGGCAGCAGCTCATGAATGTTACAAGCTGCCAGCCTTTGCCTCCAGGCCCTGGTTGTGTGTGCACCCTGCTCTGGGTGCTGGGAAGAATGAAAGAGTGGCTTGGGTTGGAGGGGATGTTAAAGATCATCTAACTCCAACCCCCTGCCATAGGCAGGGATGCCACCCACTATGTCAGGTTGGCCAAGGCCCCCTGCAGCGTTACATTGAACACCTCCAGGAATGGGGTATCCTCAGCTTCTCCTGGCAACCTGTTCCAGTGCCTCACTACCCTTACAGGGAAGAAGTTCCTCCTGATGGCTAACCTAAATCTATCCGCTTTTAGTTTAAAACCATTCCCACTTGTTCCAGACATTTCCTACCTGAGTAAAGAGTCCTTTTCCGTCCGTTTTATAAGAGCCCTTTAAAAATACCGAAAGGTTACAAGAAGGTCTGCCCGGAGCCTTCTCTTCTCCAGGCTGAACAGCCCCAGCTCTCTCAGCCTTTCTTCATGGGAGAGCTGCTCCAGCCCTCTGATCACCTTTGCAGCCCTCCCCTGGACTCGCGACAACAGGTCTGCATCTTTCTTGTGCTGGGGGCCGTGATCCAGGACGCAGGACTCCCGGTGGGTCCTCACAAGGGCAGAGCAGAGGGGGACAATCACCTCCCTTGCCCTGCTGGTCACTCTGCTGTTGATGCAGCCCAGGATGCAGGTAGCCTTCTGGCCTTCAAGTGCGCACTGCTGGCTCATGTCAAGCCTTTCTTCCACCAGAACCCCCAATCCTTCTCTGCAGGGCTGCTCTCAGTGAGTCCTGCTCCCCGTGTGTACCCCTGACTGGGATTGCCCCGACCCAGGTGCAGCACCTTGGACTTGTTGACCCTGATGGGGTTCATGCAGGCTGACACCGAGCTGTGTGGTGTGGTCAAAACGCTGCAAGGGCAACCCCAAGTCCCTCGGCTTGTCTGCAGAGGAGAGTGTGAGAATTAAAATTGTGTTCTTGCAGTTCAACATTCCACTAACCCTGCATATTCCAAAGTGATTGTGCAAGCATAAAGGGTGGGGGTGGAGAGAGGAGGAGGTAAGTTGATCGTATAATGGGACAGTGGAAGGTCTCAGAAGAACAAAGGTTAGCAAAAACAAAAAAGAAAAAAACATGCTCCCCCTAGACACAAGAGTAAAAGAATAAAATGGGAAAAATGAGAAACTAAAGGTTGGTCAAATAAAGATTGTACACATATTGTATAGTAATAAGCGCTGAATAGCTTGTTAACCTGTAGTACTCAACCACTAAGGAAAAGGGAGGAATGAAGTGTTGGGTAGTGGGGAATACAAGGTTACGATACACATCTGCTGCGTGCTCCCACTTGCAGGATGCCCACCACTGCAACTGTGAATAAATATGCTGCTTCCCTGAGATCCTTGCCTGAGCCTGTGTGATTGGCTGCAGATTGCTGCTCTCAAGACGTTCTCCAGCCCTCTCATCACCCTCATGGCCATGCCCTGGACTTGTTCTAACAGGTCCATGTCCTTCTTGTACTGGGGGCCCGAGAGCTGAACGCAGTACTCAAGGTGTGGCCTCACCAGGGCCGAGTACAGGGCGACAATCATTTCCCTTGCCCTGCTGGCCACACCACTTCTGACACTAGCCAGGACTCTGTTGGCCCTCTTGGCCACCTGAGCACACCGCTGGCTCCTGTTCAGCCGCCTGCCGACCAATCCCCCCAGCTCCCTTCCCTCCGGGCAGCTTTCCAGCCACTCTGCCCCCAGCCTGCAACCTTGCACAGGGTTGTTGTGCCCCACGTGCAGGATGCGGCACTTGGCCTTGTTGAACCTCGTCCAGTTGGCCTCGGCCCATCGCTCCAGCCTGTCCAGGTCCCTCTGCAGAGCCTTCCTGCCCTCAGGCACATCAACACTCCTGCCCACCTTGGTGTCCTCAGCCAGCTTGCTGAGGGTGCACAATATCCCCTCGCCCCCGGGTGGGTGGCACTGGAGGTGCTGGGGCAGAGGAAGCATTCCGGGATGCACCGTGCCCTTCCTTTCCTCGTCCTGTTCTCCTGGCAGGGAGAGCGTGCAGCTCTGGGGCCGAAGGAAGGCCCCAGAGCTGGGCCCTGGGCTCTTCTCCATCCTTCCCATGTGCCCAGAGCAATGGGGACATGCCTGCAGGCCCAGCTCTGCCCTGCGACCCCACGGGATGGACGATGGACCTGGGAGACAGAGAGACGGACCGGGTCCGGGGGCCAGACAAAGCTTCAAGTGCATTCAGGAGACATACCGAGAAGGACGAGCTTGTCAGAACATCTGAAGTGTAGTCAAAGCTTTGGAAAACTACCAGAACAAACCTGGAGAAGAAAGGGAGACTGAACAAGGGGGAAAACACATCTTCCTCTTAAAGGCTTTTGATTTGCGTATTGTGGAAACAGCATTTCTTCTACGTACAGCACATTCCCACACTTGACACTTCGCCGAAGTAACAAGAACGCCACTAATATCTACCTGAAACTGTTTCTTCTTCCCACAAAGCAATATTTGAATTCACAGTAAGCTCCTTTTTCATACTGCCTGTTGTTCAATCTTAACAAATACTTGAAAACATTCTTCAAAGTCAGCCTTACCTGCATGCGCTTGAGCTTCTGAGGTTGTTTTTATTTATTATTTTTTGTTATTATTAGTTTATTTTTTTAGGGCTGGGAAGGAAGCTTAGAATCCACGTAAGTAACTTCACTGAAAACAGACCAGGTGAAGGAAGTCCTCAAACTCCCCAACACAAAGCAACTGTAGAACCCAGGAACACTTACCTGCCAGCTTCTGAACTTGAGTCACTGCCAAACTACTTCACAGGGAAGTAGCACCACCAGGGTTTTCCTGTCCTGAGAAGGCACCACCAACGTAACTAGCTCATAGAGTCTCCAAAACTATTTCACAGAGATGGTAGAAAACATGAAGAAAAAGCAGCCTACTGGGGAACACTCTCTATAGGTACCTCAAGGGAGGCTGCAGCGAGGTGGGGGTTGGTCTGTTCTCCCACATGCCTGGTGACAGGACGAGGGGGAATGGGCTTAAGTTGAGCCAGGGGAGTTTTAGGTTAGATGTTAGGAAGAACTTCTTCACTGAAAGGGTTGTGAGGCATTGGAACAGGCTGCCCAGGGAAGTGGTGGAGTCACCATCCCTGGAAGTCTTCAAAAGACGTTTAGATGTAGAGCTTAGGGATATGGTTTAGTGGGGACTGCTAGCGTTAGGTCAGAGGTTGGACTCGATGATCTTGAGGTCTCTTCCAACCTAGAAATTCTGTGATTCTGTGATTCTGTGATCCTTGGCTTAGAAAACATGAAGAAAAAGCAGCCTACTGGGTAACACTGAGAACATTTCACCAGGACAGTAGAAAAGCACCCTAGGTAACCTGAGCCTCAAACTCCCCTGGAGAGGCAATTCCACCCATAACTCCTCATGCTTCCTATAGAGCAAAGGTCAAATGATCCCCACCTGGCAGATTTCACTTCACATGTGTGGAACCAAGAGACCTTGTGGAATAGGCTCATCTACGTGGCTTCAGTGTTTTAGGGTCAATTGCTCCTTATGGCTAATAGAAATAATCTGACAAGGGGCTTAGTGGTAAGAGTTGACCTAATGAATTAACTACAAAAGGCGCGTAAGGGTCATATTTCTGCTAGTCATTCTGTGAGGAAAATTAGTACAGAGCCTGTTAAAATAAGATAAATAAACATAAATAAAAGAAAAAAAGAAAATGACCTAAAAGGCAAAATTGCCGTCATAGATTTTCATCTGTCTAGTCAAGACAGGTAAAGAATATAGCAATCAGGAAGACTTTTCTGGACGTTAATGTTATTTAAATTTGCTTTCCTGAGATCTCTTCTTTATGCAGGACTTTTCAAAATCTAGCACCATGACCTCTGACTGCAGTATTTACTTTGGCTGCACATAAACTATCACGTATAAATGCCAGGATCCGGTTCCTCACTCCCTATTCAGGTCAAGGACTGGGCTGAAAGTTTTGGCTTTAATTTGGTTACATGACTACATTGCTGTTGTCGTGGTTTCCCCCAGCCGGCAGCTAAGCACCACACAGCTGTTCGCTCGCCATCCGCTCTCCTTCTCTGGGAGAGAAATAGGAAAACAAAGCCTATGGGTCAAGACAGAGACAGTTTATTAAGACAGGAAAAAAACAACACAATAATAATAACAATAATAGTACTGCTACTACTAATGTGTACAGAGTAAGTGATGCACAATGCAACTGCTCACCACCTGTTGACCAATGCCCAGCCTATCCCCAAGCAGACAGACCCCCATCCCAGCTAGCCACCCCTATCTATTGTTTAGCATGATGTCGGAGGGTATGGAATACCCCTTTGGCCAGTTTGGGTCAGCTGTCCTGGGTCTGTCCCCTCCCAGCTCCTGCTGCACCCCCAGCCTGCCCGCTGGCAGGACAGAGTGAGAAGCTGAAACATCCATGGCTTAGTGTAAGCACTGCTCAGCAACAATTAAAACATTGGGGTGTTCATCCTAATCCACAACATAGCACCCTACCAGCTCCTAAGAGGAAAATTAACTCTATCGTAGCTGAAACCAGGACAGCTGTTTTCTGGCAGATCGCGCGGAGAAGATTGGCTGGCTTGGGGGAGCTTCTGTACACATGGCTTTTAGGCTGCAGCCAAAGTGTTCCTGTAGATCTGGAAGTTTGAAGACAGTTGAGTGGTTGGAAAGCTGCCAGGCAGAGAAGGACCTGGGAGTTTTGGTGGATAGTCGGCTGAATATGAGCCAGCAGTGCGCTCAGGAGGTCAAGAAGGCCAACGGCATCCTGGCTTGCATAAGAAGCAGTGTGGGCAGCAGGGCTAGGGAAGTGATAGTCCCCCTGTACTCGGCTCTGGTGAGGCCGCACCTCGAGTACTGTGTTCAGTTTTGGGCCCCTCGCTACAAGAAGGACATTGAGGTGCTCGAGTGAGTCCAGAGAAGAGCGACGAAGCTGGTGAGGGGCCTGGAGAACAAGTCCTACGAGGAGCGGCTGAGGGAGCTGGGCTTGTTCAGCCTGGAGAAAAGGAGGCTCAGGGGTGACCTTATTGCTCTCTACCTTAAAGGAGGCTGTAGCAAGGTGGGGGTTGGTCTGTTCTCCCATGTGCCTGGTGACAGGACGAGGGGAAATGGGCTAAAGTTGTGCCAGGGGAGGGTTAGGTTGGATATTAGGATGAACTTCTTTACTGAAAGGGCTGTTAGGCGTTGGAATGGGCTGCCCAGGGAAGTGGTTGAGTCTCCATCCCTGGGTGTCTTCAAAAGACGTTTAGATGTAAAGCTCAGTGATATGGTTTAGTGGAGGACTGGTTAGTGTTAGGTCAGAGGTTGGACACGGTGATCTTGGAGGTCTCTTCCAACCTAGATCATTCTATGATTCTTTTGCAGTCTCCCAGCTCAGAGCCAACCACCTATTAGTCTGGCGCAATGGATTTGTGTGTTCCTTGAACTAGCTGTTCCTTCACCTCCTCTTCACATACAAGGACACGCATCTCTTTCATGCTCCTTCAGGAGTAAACAAGCCCGGATAGGTTTAAGCCTCTTTCTTCAGGTCAGTAAGATCCCTGCCTTTGGTTTCAGTGAGAATGCAGGCCCTAACAACTCAAGTGTCTTCTGGACGGTGTTTCTTCTGGGTAGGATAATTTCATTTCCTTTTTGAAGACTTACAGGGATGTAGTAACAAAAGCAAAGACATAAAAGGCTACCTGAGGCACAGGCTACTTTTCAGCCTGCAGCAGACCTATAGGTATGATATCATCCTTTGATATAATTCCTAAATCATATACCTCGGTATCATAGCAGGAAACGTAGCAAACTTCCTGTTGCTTCTCAGGTTTAAAGTTTTCCCTTAAAAGGTGTACGCAAAGGTGTAATCAGCTGTTTGAGTACAATTCTCAACATTTTCCTCTCCCCTTCCCAACTTGGAGTGCAACACTTCTCATCATACTGTTACAAATTCCAAGTCAACATAGCTTTATGAGATTTATTTATGGGGTTAATAAAAGGCAAGTAAAGAGCGCTGGGTGCGCGGAGAGTCTGGGCTCCTCCAACACGCACACACGTTACATCAGGCGCCTGCTTTTTCTGCTCCTAGGCTAATACATGTTCATTACTACTTCTAGAAAAGGCAGGGTTATTATAATTAGTTCCCGGATTCCCAACCCTCCCACTGGCACATGCGCATCAGTCCCCAGCGGTCCCTCTGGGGGTCTCCCGTGATGAAGGCTCATAGTCTTCCTCCCAGGCTTTGTCCTTGTCCTTCTCCTTTGTCCATCTTGGCTGGATATCAGAGACTTGCCTGGTGGCCCACACAATAGTCACGATAGTTAGCAGTTATTCTGAGACCCCTTTGTTCTCTTATCCCCAGGTATCAGAGACTCAAGGTCTACCCTTCAAGCCCTCTGTTGACACGAATTGCTGGAACATTCCTTGCAATACTCTTAGATCAGGATTCTGATTCTAACAATGGTTCCTAGTGCAGAGAACTTTTCCAGAGAACACAGAAGCAAACCAGTCCTGACTGCTTGGAATGAGACGGAGATAGCAAACAAATGTAAAGGGAGAAAATAAACCAGTGGGAATGCTTTCAAAGAATTGTCATAGTCCAAAAGCTTTAAATTGATTCAATCCCTGAAAGTTAATTAGCGTAAACTCAGGTTGCATCACTGATTTTGAAGTAGTAGGATAGACTTGCAATATTGCAGAGCCTCAGTCATGGATTAAATTGGCATTGCCTCTAACTCTATACAAGACAGAGAGAGAAGCACACCTTTCTACTTTGTCAGCTACTGGCAGACCTAGAGAGAGAGAGAAAAAAAAAAAAAGTTGTTAATTAAAAGTAATGTTGTTTTAAGGCATTTCACCAAATATGTAATATTTGGTAGAAACAAGAAAACAAATGAAAGAGAAGAAGCAACAGTAGAAGGTACTTGCATGGCCTTAATTTACATGGCAATGGACAACAATGACAATCTGCAATGATTTACAAGTGCCTTACACCATTCACCCTTGAGACAGAAAAACGGGATTCCCATAAGATGTAAGGGGAGTGCAATCCCTCTCAAAATGCGAGAGTCTGGGGTACGCTACTGAGTACTGAAGATGTTAAGGCTAGGCAGCACCAAACTCAACGGAGAAGGGAGGCCGAGTCTCCCTGGCTGTTCACATAACAGAAAAGAAACTCAGACGTTAGCCCGAAGCAACGATTCTTAGTGCCAGGCAGGGAACAAGTTCTTTTTAAGCCAGGGACCATTTCAGCATCTTGAAAGCTAAAGAAAGGGTTGAAGGCTCTGTGGAATCATGGCCCAAAAATCTGGGGACCAGGACTGGGCACCAGGACTGCGCGGGCAGTGTAATGTCACCGCGCGGGCAGTGTGACTGCACAGCCCTCCCTGGTTATGTCCAGGTGCCGGCAGGGCCCGGCCCAGCCTGGCTTGTGCCTGCACTCCTTCCCAGCGTGTCCGTGAGGCTTGGACGGCTGAGCAAGGATTCGGTCGGGTTGTGCTGTGGAGCCTCCAGCTGAGCTGTGCGGGGACGCGTCCCCCTGGGGATCGTGGGTCTCGGGGAGCTGCCAGGGCCACAGCCCGGCTCCGTGGCAGTGGGGAGGACAGGACGGCACAGCCACGGGGCCCGCGGGTTTCCTGCTGGGATACTGCGGCATCTCTGCCGCCCACCCTGGGAGCACCAGCGACCATGGCCTCGCTGTCTCTTGCAGTTGGTAGCATCTCTGCAGCGCCCTGCAGCCATGGACGGGTCGTCAGGCTGGGCATGCATGCTCTATCGTCACAGCTGGGACGACATGGCCTACCTGCTGCCCTGCCTCCAACAGCTTTGCTTGGGCTGTGCACTGCGGTGGGCCAAGAAGAAGCCGCGTTGCCCCCTGTGCGGGGTCAGGCACCAGTGCATCAAGTACTTGGTGCTGTCGGCTGACGACCACCTTCGGTGTCCTGTCACAGAGCCCAGAGAGCAGCTGGAGGACGGCCAGCAGGACAACAGGGGGCTGCAGGGCTGGTGCTCAGGGCTCCTGTGTGCAGCTTCCCACCCCAGCTCTGGGCAGCCTTCCTCTAAGAGCAGGTTATAAGTTGCCCCCTTAATTAACTTTCAGAGAGCATTGCATTAACCATAGAAAGGAAGTTACTGAGTAAGCAACAGCAAGCAAAACTGCGCTGGGCGGCCGGGGAGTCTCGGCTCCGCCAACGGCGCGCACCTCACCCCCGCCAGGGTCCCTTTTTATATCTTGGTAATTCCGGGATTACGCAGCACATCCTGGGATATTCTGCGACTGCGTGCACTGTTGCTAGGGGGTCGTCTCTGTCCCTCTGGTGGTCATGAAGATGAAGGCCGTAGTCTTCCTCGGCGTTGTGGTTCAACTTCTTTTTTCAGTTGGTCATGTTGGCCCAGCGTGAGACAGGAAGGCAGGATGTTGATACACTAGTTTAGCAACTTATCAGGAGATGGTTACATGAGCTTTGCAGCAGTGTCTTTGGACAAAAGAGGCAACTGAGATGCAGAAGGAGAGAAGGGGAGGGGGTACTCTTTTTTGTTACATTAAGCAAAAGAATTTTCATAGTGTCTAGCCAAGCATTATACAGCTCCTTACTTCAGCAGGGAGTTTTCACAACTCCCGTTCCTCAAACAAAACTCCTTGTTTTTATAATACAAAAGACAACGAACAAACATTTATTGTGTATTACAGGGGACGGCCAGCGGGACAACAGGGGGCTGCAGGGCTGGTGCTCAGGGATACTGTGTGCAGCTTCCCACCCCAGCTCTGGGCAGCCTTCCTCTAAGAGCAGCTGGCTGACGCCAGGGCCCTGCCTTTAGGATGGTCACTTTGCTGCTGCTGGAGCATTGCAGGCTTCTGCATAGGAGTCAGTAAGAGAAAACAGGAGTCCCTGCCCCAGCGACAGCAGGTACAAGCAACATCAAATAGCTGCAGTTAATCAGTTTAAGCACTGACTTCACTCTGGGGAAGCACACTGCCTATCAGATCATGTGCCCTAATACGGAAAGCAGCCTTCGAAATTGCTCCTCACAGCTCTGCCTTTCTCATGCACTTTCTCTGCACTGCGAGTAGCTTCTGAAAGCAAAACCTGTCCCAGCAAAAGAGGCAACAGCAGTTGCCTGCCCTTGTCCTTCCAGAACTGGACAGGAGCCTGCTAGGCCTCAAGATAGGTAGTGGTTACAAAGGCAGTAGTGAGCTGTTTATGGGTTTTGTTTCTTCCTTTTCTCAGATGATGGTTGTGATTGGTAATTTCCAGCACAGCTGCTTGAGTTTGCTGTCGTTTAACCCAGCAGCAGCTGAGTACCACAGAGCCCTTCAGTGGGTCCCCTCCCCTGCCCAAGTGGGATGGGGCAGAGAACTGAGAAAACAAACAAACTAACAAACATAAAACAAAATAAAACAAAACAAAAACTCAGAGGATATGAAAAGGCCGGTGTTGTGTGGAGCAGGGCCTGGCAGTGCTGCTCAGGCCTAGCCCTGTGTCTGCTCGCCACAGCCTGTCCTATCAGCCTTCCCTGGCTGCCTGGGGCTGGAGCTGCCTGGGGCAGAATGCGAGAAGCCGGAGGACCTGGGGTGGAGAGCAGCACTGCTCTGGCACGCTGTGCCAGAAGAGGAATGCCCAGTGTCCCGGCCCTGTGGACGGACAGGGCTGCGATCATGGCTGTGCTACTGTGAGGCGCCTGCACACCCGGCACACACTTCCTTCTGCCCCAGCACCGGGCTGCCCACAGGGACATGGGCAGGGAGGGCTGGGCCCCTGCTGCTGGCCCCTTCTACAGCTGGGGGCTTCTGTGCTGGCCCCACAGCAGCGGGACCCCCCAGCACCAAGCTACGTTGTGTGGGTACCCCTGTGCCTGCTGCTAGGGTCAGGCTGCCTCCTCCTCCTCCTCCTCCTCCTCCTCCCACTTTAGGGCTCCTTCTTTCTGCCCCCAGCTCCAGAGGCACATGTGGCCTCTTTGGGGTCTTTCTGGGTGATGCCCAGGCCACAAGCTGTCCCTGGTGTCAGACAGGAACCTGTGTAGGTGACACGTTCCCCTCATGGACGGTGCTGCAAATCGGTGCCCTGAGGCTGAAGCCTCAGCTCTGAGCCCGTTGGCAGCATCCCCGCTGCTGCTCAAAGCCACGATGCTATCGCAAGCAGCGCAGGTGCCCCAGCAGCTGCATGAAGTGAAAGCCGCCGCCGGGTCTCTGGGAGGGGGAATCTGCCCCCTTTCAGCCCTCTGCCAGCAGCCACTGCAGGGGCTGGAGATGTCCCTCCTGCACGTATTGATGCCAGCACGGGGACCTGATTCTCCCTGGTGACCCTCGGGGTTCTTCCAGGTGGGTCAAGGACCCCGCGACACAGGCTGAGTACTGGGGTGCTGAGGGAGGCCATGTTCTGAGGGAGGACCCCATGCTGGGGATAACCCTGTCCCCACGGGGACCTGCTCTCCTCGGGCACAGCCCCAACCCCAGCTCAGGGGGACACAGGACCCAGGAAGGCTGGTTCCCCTCGGGGACATTTGGGTGCTGAGCCCCAGCGGGGAGGCGGGGGGGTGCGTGACGCCAGAAGCGGAGCCGAGTCTCATATTTGGGCACGGAGCAGGTTATTGGAGGCTGGGCCCCGGCAGGCAGCAGATAACCCTCCTGATAGCGGCTCACAAGGTGCCTCCGCCACCCCCATTGGCTCCTGCCAGCGGGGGCTGCCTATATATCCCCCTCCCCGGCGCGGGGCTGCGTCTGGCACTGGGGGCAGGATGGTGCCTGCCAGGGCACTGGGGCTGCTCCTCTGCGTGCAGCTCTGCGGGGGTGAGTGGTGGGGCTGGCCGTGGGGCAGGGGCTGGCCGTGGGCAAGCGGTGGGGCAGGGAGCAGCCGTGGGGCAGGCGCCCCCTGGGCTCAGCAAGGTCCCTGGGGTTGCCCGCAGGCAGCGGGGAGCTGCGGCTGGTGGATGGCGGCGGGCGCTGCGCCGGCCGTGTGGAGGTGAAGCACGAGGGCGAGTGGGGCTCCGTCTGCAGCTACGACTTCGACTGGGACCACCGGGGCGCCGGCGTGGTGTGCCAGCAGCTGGGCTGTGGAGCAGTGGCCCGGGCGTCCCCGTACGCCCCATTTGGGCAGGGCAAGGGACGCATCTGGCTGCACCCCTTCTTCTGCCGTGGCTCTGAGGCCACCTTGCAGGACTGCCCCCATTATGGCTGGGGCAAACACTTCTGTGACCATGATCGGGACGTGGGGGTGACCTGCACAGGTGAGTCGCGGTGGTGGTGCTGGGGATGCTGTGCTGGGACCCCCTTGGAAAAATCTGAGGCTTGCGGCCCTGTACAGAGGCACTGGAGCTGCGGCTGGTGGCTGGCAGGGGACCGTGTGAGGGGAGAGTGGAGGTGAAGCTGCGGGGACGCTGGGGCACGGTGGCAGATGATGCCTGGGACATGGAGGACGCTGAGGTAGTGTGCCAGCAGATGGGCTGCGGCTCAGCTGCTGACATCTACCAAGGCTCCCACTTTGGCCAAGCAGTAGGTTCTATCAGCTTAGCTCTTGTTGACTGTAATGGGACTGAGAAGGCCCTCTGGGACTGCAAGATTCAAGGCTGGGGACCATACCATGGCCCTCATGTCTATGATACTGCTGTGGTGTGCCAAGGTGAGTGCTGGGGACATGCGGTGCTGCAGGGAGCCCCCTCGTCCGCATCCCCCCCAGGAGCCCTCCTCTCGCGGCAGGGTTCTCCCGTCTGGCCGGAGGGGACGGCGCCTGCTCGGGGCGGCTGGAGGTGCGGCAGGGCCGGGCCTGGGCCACCGTCTGCCACGGCCACGTGGACCTCAAGGCCGCCCAGGTGGTGTGCAGGGAGCTGGGCTGCGGCACGGCAGTGGCCGTCCCCGCTGCCGGCCATTTTGGGGCAGCAACGGGGCCGCTCTGGGACGGCGCCTTTGAGTGCAACGGCAGCGAGCCACTCCTGGCCAGCTGCGCCCGGCGGCCGACCCACGGCCAGGCCTGTGCTGGCCCCGCTGCTATCGTCTGCTCACGTAAGTGCTGGGGCCGCTGTCCGGGGGGCCGGGGCAGCCCCTTGCAGCGTGGGGTGCCCCGGGGCGTCCCTGCCCTGCCATCCCCCCAGCGCCCTCTCTGCGCCGCAGCCTACACCGGTTTCCGTTTGGCGGATGGCGGCTCGGGCTGCGCCGGGCGGGTGGAGGTGGAGGCGCAGGGGACATGGGGAGCGCTGTGTGCCAGCGCCTGGGACCTGCGCGACGCCCACGTCCTGTGCCGCCACCTGGGCTGCGGCCCCGCCGCCTCCCTGCCCCCAGGAGGCCATTTCGGGACGGGCACGGCGACGGGGCCGCTGCGGCGCGATGCCCTGAGCTGCAGCGGGAGCGAGCGGCACCCGGGCGAGTGCCCCGTGGCGCTGCTGGGGGAGCCCGCCTGCCCCCCTGGCCATGCCGCCGCCGTCAACTGCTCAGGTGGGTGCAGGGGCCGCGGGGACCCGTGGCAGGCGGGGAGCAGCGCCCGTCCCCACGGCACGGCCGGGCTCTTGCAGGCGCCGCTGAGCCCCTGCGGCTGCTGGACGGGGAGAGCCGGTGCGACGGGCGGCTGGAGGTGGCCACGAGCCCCGGGGCCTGGGCCCGCGTGGCTGCGGGGCCGGGGGACGACCGAGCTGCCTCCGTGGCGTGCCGGCAGCTGGGCTGCGGTGTGCCAGAGAAGGTCTACGCTGTGCCGGCCGCCAGCTCGGGCCCCGTGGAGCTGCAGGAGCTGCGCTGTGCTGGCACCGAGGAGCTCCTGGCGCAGTGCAACGCCTCGGGGCCTGCCGCAGCGCCCGGCCACAGCCCCCCAGAGGCGGCCGTCGCCTGCTCAGGTGAGTGCGCCGGGAAGGGCCGCGGGTGCCCAGCGGGCGCCCCCAGCCCCATCCTGGCCCTCCCGTGCAGGCAGCCGGCGGCTGAGGCTGGCGGGCGGCCCCGGGCGCTGCGCCGGCAGGGTGGAGGTGTACAGCGAGGGCACGTGGGGCACCGTCTGCCAGGACGCCTGGGACCTGCCAGATGCCGACGTCGTGTGCCGCCAGCTGGGCTGCGGGCGGGCCCTGGAGGCGCCCGGCTCGGAGCGCTTCGGGCCCGGCGTGGGGACGCTGTGGCCGGGTGCCGGGGGCTGCTCGGGGACGGAGGCGGCTCTCTGGGCCTGCCCAGCCCCGGCACGGCGCGGCTGCCGCCGGGGCGGCGGTGCCGGTGCCGTGTGCTCAGGTGAGCACTGTGATCCCTGAGCTGGGTGGGGAGCAGGCCCCGCTGCCCGTGGGGTGCGCGCTGCCCCACCTGTCCCAACGGTGCCGCGACCCCCCCGTCCCCTGTTGTTGCAGGGCTGCTGCGTCTGGCGGGGGGCAGCAGCAGCTGCAGCGGGCACCTGGAGGTGCTGCGCGAGGGGACGTGGGGCCGCGTGTGCGCCAACGACACCAGCCCCGCCACAGCTGCCGTTGTCTGCCGCCAGCTGGGCTGTGGCACCGGGGGGAGGCTGGCGGCCGTCCCCGCACAGGGCTCGGTCCCCGCCTGGCTGGGCTGGGTGCGATGCCAGGAGGGGGCCCCCTCGCTCTGGCGCTGCCCCTCGGCGCCCTGGCACCTGCAGTCCTGCGGCCCCGAGGGGGTCGCCCACATCGCCTGTGACGAGGACACCGAGGACACGAGCGGGGCCACCAGCACTGCAGGTAGCAGCTGCCGGCACGGGGGTGCTTGCCCAGCTGGCTCTGCCCGTGCCCACTGCCCCCTGCCCCCTGCCCCTGCTGCCGTGCGGATCCCGGCCTCACGCTGCCCCTCGCCATCCCTGCAGGTGCCAGCAGCAGCAGCAGCGTTGCCCCACTCACAGCAGTGTCGGGGAGCGTGCCGGTGCCCACGGTCCTGTGCGTGCTCCTGGGGACGTTGCTGGGCCTGGCCCTGGCAGCCCTGGCTGTGCAGGCACACCGCGCACGGCTGCAACGCCGAGGTGGGCACTGCCTTGGGGGTTCCCCTGGTGCCCCTTTCGGAGTCTCCATGGGGCTGTGGGGAACAGTGGGGCATGCCGTTGCAGCGTGTACTTCCCTACAGACCCCGTGAAAGCCACGGATGTCGGCGCTGAGGCCGTGTACGAGGAGCTGGATTACAGCCTGATGCCCGAGTACCAGGAGGTGCCCAGCCACACAGGTAGGAGCACGGTTGTCCCCAGGGCCTGGGGCTGTCCCCATCCCTGGCCAAGCACCCAACACCACAGTCTCCACCGCAGGCTCCCTGTCCAAGGGCTCAGGCATGAAGCTGCAGGACGACAACTGGGATGGTGACGAGGTAGAGAGCAACCCCAGAGAGGCCCCAGGTAGGGCAAGGGGCAATGAACAGGGACACAAAGGCACAAGGGTCAGAGGAGAGGGGCTAAGATCGAGCAGTGGTGCTGGGGAGGTGAGGGCACACGGCCCTTGAGGCTGCGTCCTCAGCCCCGGCCCCTCCTCGCCTGGCGCAGCCCCCCCGGCCCAGCCCGGGCACGGCCCCCCGGATGGCTACGACGATGCTGCGGCCGTGCCGGAGGAGCCCCCCGCTCCCCACGGCGGGGACGCCCCGGCGCAGCCCCGCGGGGACACGGGCTATGACGACGTTGACATGGGCACCCTGGGGACAGCGCCGTGAGGAGGCCCTGGGGACACGGCTGCAGGAGGGGGCTCCGGCCCCAGGGAGGGCTGGCCCTGCCCATGGGGGGCACCTGTCCCTGCCCAGCCCTCAGCACGCTGCAGAAACGGCTCCATCGGCCCACCCGCACCCGTGGCCCAACGTCACGCCAGGCTCCTTGTGAAGTTTTTCAGCATGGCCTTTCCCTGTGCAGCGCTCTTCCCAATTAAAGCCCCCAAGTGCTTGGAACTTCACTCTTTGCACCATTCTGTGTCTCTCTCTCTCTCCCGGGTCCATTGTCCATCCCTCGGGGCCATGGGGCAGAGCTGGGCCTGCAGGCACGTCCCCATGGCTCTGGGCACGCAGGAAGGACGGGGAAGAGCCCAGGGCCCAGCTCTGGGGCCTTCCTTTGGCCCCAGAGCTGCATGCTCTCCCTGCCAGAAGAACAGGATGAGGGAAGGGCACAGTGCGTCCCAGGGACTCATCCTCTGCCCCAGTACTCCCAGTACCACCTGTCCTGGTGCGAGGGGATATTGTGCACCCTCAGCAAGCTGGCAGAGGACATCAAGGTGAGCAGGAGCGTTGATGTGCCTGAGGGCAGGAAGGCTCTGCAGAGGGACCTGGACAGGCTGGAGCGATGGGCCGAGGCCAACTGGATGAGGTTCAACAAGGCCAAGTGCCGCATCCTGCATGTGGGGCACAACAACCCCATGCAAGGCTGCAGGCTGGGGGCAGAGTGGCTGGAAAGCTGCCCGGAGGGAAGGGAGCTGGGGGGATTGGTCGGCAGGTGGCTGAACAGGAGCCAGCGGTGTGCTCAGGTGGCCAAGAGGGCCAACAGCATCCAGGCTATGATCAGAAGCGGTGTGGCCAGCAGGGTGAGGGAAGTGATTGTCCCTCTGTACTCAGCCCTGGTGAGGCCACACCTTGAGTACCGTGTTCAACTCCAAGGCACCTCCTACAAGAAGGACATGGACCTGTTAGAACAGAATGTTGTCATTAGTGCTCTATGAGTAGCTGCTGAAAGCAAAACCTGTCCCAGAGGCAACAGCAGTCGCCTGCCCTTGTCCTTCCTGGACCAGACAGGAGCCTGCTAAGCCTTAAGATAGGTGGTGGTTACAAAGGCAGTAGTGAGCTGTTTCTTTCTGGGTTTTGCTTCTTCCTTTTCTCAGATGATGGTTGTGATTGGTAATTTCCAGCACAGCTGCTTGACTTGGCACAGGTTGCTGTCGTTTAACCCAGCAGCAGCTGAGTACCACAGAGCCCTTCAGTGGCTCCCCTCCCCTGCCACAGTGGGATGGGGCAGACAACTGAGGAAAAACAAACAAACAAACAATAGGTTAATGTCATGGGTTACTGTCATGAGACAGTTAAATAGGACACAAAGTGATGGGAAAATAATAATGAAGATAGCAGTAAATAAATAAGTATATAGATTTGAAACAGGTGGTGCACAGTGCAATTGCTCACTGTGCTCTGACCGAAGCCCAGCCTGTCCCCAGGCAGCAGTCCCCCCCCAGCCAACCCTCTCCATTTTTATTGTGCAGCATGATGCCATGTAGCATGCAGTGTCCCTCTGGCCAGTTTGGCTCACCCAATGTGTTTGGAAAAGAGACAGACCCCCACTCCCTTCAACTTCCCTTAAGGTATTTCAAGAGCATGATAAGGTCACCCCTGAGCCTCCTTTTCTCCAGGCCTCTTTCAGCAGTTCTCAGCTGCTCCTCATAAGACTTGGTCTCTAGACACTTCAACAGCTTTGCTGCCCTTCTGTGGACATGTTCCAGCACCTCCCTGTCCTTCTTGTAGTGAGGGGCACAAAACTGAACACAATTTTCCAGTTCCAGCCTCTCCAGGGCTGAGTAGAGAGGAACAATAATTCCTCTGGCCCTTCCCTTCCCTTCCCTTCCCTTCCCTTCCCTTCCCTTCCCTTCCCTTCCCTTCCCTTCCCTTCCCTTCCCATTTTCCCAAAAAAGCCAATTTGCTGCTGACCCTCACACTATAGAGATGCCACAGCACTGTCCGAGGCCGAGTTGTTTCTGAGGATCTCCCGTCAGCTTGGAGGAGCACGAGTTTGTCACTGCCTGGATTTGATCCTCTACCATTTGCAATGAGTGGCCACACACCGCAGTTCTTCTTGCTACTGTGCAGCACTGAGCACATTCTTGCGAGTAGATGCAAAGCTAAGCATGGCTACAATGACACTACGCTGTGTGCCGTTGTTTCTGCTGGTCCCCACGAGCCGTGCCCTTCCCTCAGCCTGTTCATGCAGCCTAAACTGCATGAAGTTTAACAAGAGCAAGTGCCGGTTCCTGCACCTGGGAAGGGGAAACCCTGGCAGTACGTACAGACTGGGCGACGAGACGCTGGAGAGCAGCCCCGCAGAGAGGGATCTGGGGGTTGTGTTTGACAGCAAGCTGAATGTGAGCCAGCAGTGTGCCCTGGCAGCCAGGAGGGCCAATACCCTGGGGTGCATCAAGCACGGCATCGCCAGTCGGTCGAGGGAGGTCATTGTCCTGCTCTGCTCTGCGCTGGTGCGGCCTCACCTCGAGCACTGCGTGCAGTGCTGGGCACCACAGTACAAGAAGGACATTAAACTGTTGGAGAGTGTCCAGAGGAGGGCGATGAATATGGTGAAGGGACGAGAGGGGAAGACGTATGAGGAGCGTCTGAGGGCACTGGGCCTGTTCAGCCTGGAGGAGAGGAGGCTGAGGGGGGACCTCATCGTGGTCTACAGTTTCCTCATGAGGGGGAGTGGAGGGGCAGGCACTGACCTGTTCTCCTTAATCACCAGTGATAGGACCCATGGGAATGGTGTCAAGCTGAGGCAGAGGAGGTTTAGGCTGGACATCAGGAAGAGGTTCTTCACCGAGAGGGGGGTCAATCACTGGAACAGGCTCCCAAGGGAACCAGTCACGGCACCAGGCCTGTCGGAGTTGAAGCAGTGCACGGACTCTGCATTTACTCACATGGTCTAAAATCTAGGGTAGACCTTGTAATACACAATAAATGTTTGTTCATTGTCTTGTTGCTAAAATAGTGTATCAACATCCTGCCTTTCTGTCTCACGCTGGGCCAACATGACCAAATAAAAAAAGAAGTTGAACCACAACGCCGAGGAAGACTACGGCCTTCATCTTCACGACCACCAGAGGGACAGAGACGACCCCCTAGCAACAGTGTGCACAGTCACAGAATATACCAGGATGTGCTGCGGAATCCCGGAATTACCAAGATATAAAAAGGGACCCTGGCGGGGGTGAGGTGCACGCCATTGGCGGAGCCGAGACTCTCCAGCTGCCCAGCGCTGTTTTGCTTGCTGTTGGCTTACTCAATAACTTCCTTTCTCTGGTTAATACAATGCTCTCTGAAAAATTAAGGGGACAACTTCTAACAGACCTGTGTGGTGGCAGGAGTTGGAAGGGACCCATACGGATCATCGAGTCCAACTCGGGATATGCTATGATTCTATCATTCTACATTATCCTGGCAGGGAGAGCGTGCAGCTCTGGGGCCAAAGGAAGGCCCTGGGGCCGGGCCCTGGGCTTTTCCACATCCTTCCCGCGTGCCCAGAGCCATGGGGACGTGCCTGCGGGCCCAGCTCTGCCCCATGGCCCTGAGGGACGGAAGATGGACCCAGGAGAGAGAAAGACAGAACGGTGCTGGGAGCGAGGTTCCAAGCATTTGGGGGCTTTAATTGGAAAGAGCACTGCGCAGGGAAAGGCCATGCTGAAAAACTTCACAAGGAGCCTGGCGTGATGTTGGGCCACGGGTGCGGGCGGGCCGATGGAGCCGTTTCTGCAGCGTGCTGAGGGCTGGGCAGGGACGGGTGCCCCCCATGGGCAGGGCCAGCCCTCCCTGGGGCCGGAGCCCCCTCCTGCAGCCGTGTCCCCAGGGCCTCCTCACGGCACTGTCCCCAGGGTGCCCATGTCAACGTCGTCATAGCCCGTGTCACCACGGGGCTGCGCCGGAGCGTCCCCGCCGTGGGGAGCGGGGGGCTCCTCCGGCACGGCCGCAGCATCGTCGTAGCCATCCGGGGGGCCGTGCCCAGGCTGGGCCGGGGGGGCTGCGCCAGGCGAGGAGGAGCCGGGGCTGAGGATGCAGCCTCAAGGGCTGTTTGCCCTCACCTCCCCAGCACCACTGCTCCGTCATAGCCCCTCTCCTTGGGTCCCCTGTGCCTTGCAGTCCCTACTGATTGCCCCTTTCCCCTACCTGGGGCCTCTCTGGGGTTGCTCTCCACCTCGTCACCATCCCAGTTGTTGTCCTGCAGCTTCATGCCTGAGCCCTTGGACAGGGAACCTGCAGTGGAGACTGTGGTGTTGGGTGCTCGGCCAGGGATGGGGACAGCCCCAGGCCCTGGGGACAACCGTGCTCCTACCTGTGTGGCTGGGCACCTCCTGGTACTCGGGCATCAGGCTGTAATCCAGCTCCTCGTACACGGCCTCAGCGCCGACATCCGTGGCTTTCACGGGGTCTGTAAGGAAGTACACGCTGCAACGGCATGCCCCACTGTTCCCCACAGCCCCATGGAGACTCCGAAAGGGGCACCAGGGGAACCCCCAAGGCAGTGCCCACCTCGGCGTTGCAGCCGTGCGCGGTGTGCCTGCACAGCCAGGGCTGCCAGGGCCAGGCCCAGCAACGTCCCCAGGAGCACGCACAGGACCGTGGGCACCGGCACGCTCCCCGACACTGCTGTGAGTGGGGCAACGCTGCTGCTGCTGCTGGCACCTGCAGGGATGGCGAGGGGCAGCGTGAGGCCGGGATCCGCACGGCAGCAGGGGCAGGGGACAGGGGGCAGGGGGCAGTGGGCACGGGCAGAGCCAGCTGGGCAAGCACCCCCGTGCCGGCAGCTGCTACCTGCAGTGCTGGTGGCCCCGCTCGTGTCCTCGGTGTCCTCGTCACAGGCGATGTGGGCGACCCCCTCGGGGCCGCAGGACTGCAGGTGCCAGGGCGCCGAGGGGCAGCGCCAGAGCGAGGGGGCCCCCTCCTGGCATCGCACCCAGCCCAGCCAGGCGGGGACCGAGCCCTGTGCGGGGACGGCCGCCAGCCTCCCCCCGGTGCCACAGCCCAGCTGGCGGCAGACAACGGCAGCTGTGGCGGGGCTGGTGTCGTTGGCGCACACGCGGCCCCACGTCCCCTCGCGCAGCACCTCCAGGTGCCCGCTGCAGCTGCTGCTGCCCCCCGCCAGACGCAGCAGCCCTGCAACAACAGGGGACGGGGGGGTCGCGGCACCGTTGGGACAGGTGGGGCAGCGCGCACCCCACGGGCAGCGGGGCCTGCTCCCCACCCAGCTCAGGGATCACAGTGCTCACCTGAGCACACGGCACCGGCACCGCCGCCCCGGCGGCAGCCGCGCCGTGCCGGGGCTGGGCAGGCCCAGAGAGCCGCCTCCGTCCCCGAGCAGCCCCCGGCACCCGGCCACAGCGTCCCCACGCCGGGCCCGAAGCGCTCCGAGCCGGGCGCCTCCAGGGCCCGCCCGCAGCCCAGCTGGCGGCACACGACGTCGGCATCTGGCAGGTCCCAGGCGTCCTGGCAGACGGTGCCCCACGTGCCCTCGCTGTACACCTCCACCCTGCCGGCGCAGCGCCCGGGGCCGCCCGCCAGCCTCAGCCGCCGGCTGCCTGCACGGGAGGGCCAGGATGGGGCTGGGGGCGCCCGCTGGGCACCCGCGGCCCTTCCCGGCGCACTCACCTGAGCAGGCGACGGCCGCCTCTGGGGGGCTGTGGCCGGGCGCTGCGGCAGGCCCCGAGGCGTTGCACTGCGCCAGGAGCTCCTCGGTGCCAGCACAGCGCAGCTCCTGCAGCTCCACGGGGCCCGAGCTGGCGGCCGGCACAGCGTAGACCTTCTCTGGCACACCGCAGCCCAGCTGCCGGCACGCCACGGAGGCAGCTCGGTCGTCCCCCGGCCCCGCAGCCACGCGGGCCCAGGCCCCGGGGCTCGTGGCCACCTCCAGCCGCCCGTCGCACCGGCTCTCCCCGTCCAGCAGCCGCAGGGGCTCAGCGGCGCCTGCAAGAGCCCGGCCGTGCCGTGGGGATGGGCGCTGCTCCCCGCCTGCCACGGGTCCCCGCGGCCCCTGCACCCACCTGAGCAGTTGACGGCGGCGGCATGGCCAGGGGGGCAGGCGGGCTCCCCCAGCAGCGCCACGGGGCACTCGCCCGGGTGCCGCTCGCTCCCGCTGCAGCTCAGGGCATCGCGCCGCAGCGGCCCCGTCGCCGTGCCCGTCCCGAAATGGCCTCCTGGGGGCAGGGAGGCGGCGGGGCCGCAGCCCAGGTGGCGGCACAGGACGTGGGCGTCGCGCAGGTCCCAGGCGCTGGCACACAGCGCTCCCCATGTCCCCTGCGCCTCCACCTCCACCCGCCCGGCGCAGCCCGAGCCGCCATCCGCCAAACGGAAACCGGTGTAGGCTGCGGCGCAGAGAGGGCGCTGGGGGGATGGCAGGGCAGGGACGCCCCGGGGCACCCCACGCTGCAAGGGGCTGCCCCGGCCCCCCGGACAGCGGCCCCAGCACTTACGTGAGCAGACGATAGCAGCGGGGCCAGCACAGGCCTGGCCGTGGGTCGGCCGCCGGGCGCAGCTGGCCAGGAGTGGCTCGCTGCCGTTGCACTCAAAGGCGCCGTCCCAGAGCGGCCCCGTTGCTGCCCCAAAATGGCCGGCAGCGGGGACGGCCACTGCCGTGCCGCAGCCCAGCTCCCTGCACACCACCTGGGCGGCCTTGAGGTCCACGTGGCCGTGGCAGACGGTGGCCCAGGCCCGGCCCTGCCGCACCTCCAGCCGCCCCGAGCAGGCGCCGTCCCCTCCGGCCAGACGGGAGAACCCTGCCGCGAGAGGAGGGCTCCTGGGGGGGATGCGGACGAGGGGGCTCCCTGCAGCACCGCATGTCCCCAGCACTCACCTTGGCACACCACAGCGCTGTCGTATTTTGTAGGGCTGGTATAGGGTCCCCAACCCCGAATCTTGCAGTCCCAGAGGGCCTTCTCAGTCCCGTCACAGTTGATAAAGGCTAAGCTGATGGGACCATCTCCCTGACCAAATTCGTTACCTTGGTATGCGCCAGCAGCCGAGCCGCAGCCCATCTGCTGGCACACCACCTCAGCATCCTCCATGTCCCAGGAGTCGTCCACCACCATGCCCCAGCGTCCCCGCAGCTTCACCTCCACTCTCCCCTCACAGGGTCCCCTGCCAGCCACCAGCCGCAGCTCCAGCGCCTCTGCACCGGATACTGGACTCAGTACTGGACTTGGGGGTCCCGACCCGGCATCCCCAGCACCACCACCCCACCTCACCTGTGCAGGTCACCCCGACATCCCGGTCGTGGTCACAGAAGTGCTTTCCCCAGCCAAAATGGAGGCAATCCTGCAAGGTAGTTTCTCCACCTTGACAGAATGGGTGCAGCCAGATGCGTCCCTTGCCCTGCCCAAACGGGGCGTACGGGGACGCCCGGGCCACCGTGCCACAGCCCAGCTGCCGGCACACCACGCCGGCGCCCCGGTGGTCCCAGTCGAAGTCGTAGCTGCAGA